>NC_083230.1:88108083-89454750 GCF_032191835.1 Heteronotia binoei
GGGAAGGAAGGAAAGAGACTCCCTCCACCTCCACCGCCCCCTCACTAATTGCAAAGTGTCCAGAAGGCTCTGGGGGTGTGCCCAAGTTTGCTGAATAAGTTCAGAGAAGAGAGCCTGAGAAGTACCACAACTATGGCACAGAACTTGGAGCAGGAGGTTCCTGGTTTTATGTTTTCTTGCTGCCCAAAGGAGTTTTGCAGATGCTTCAATCAGTTTTCTCCATCCTCCCTGGTTTAATTTTTGAGCAGCTAGCAAATGATTATTGGGAAGAACGGAGCCTTGATTGTGGTTTAAAACATTAGTAACATTCTCTTAGCATGGAGGGAGGAAGATTTTTATTTTGGAACTGTGCACAACTATCATAAGGGGAAAAAATCTTGGTGGTTGCATAGAGGAATCAAGAGGGGCATATTTAAAATTAAGGCATAATAAATATAGCAACCTCACTTCAGTTCCTTTCAGATTAATTCTGGAAGTAGCAGAATGAAGTGTTGTCCAGTGAGGAAAAGATTGCAAAAATCCATCACCATCACAATCAGTAGGTTAATACTGAGCTTGTTTGATATTGATATATTTTTAATCTAGTGCCAACAAGTTATGAAGCAGTTAATAACTAGAGTGCATTAAAGCAAGGATAAATGAATATAAAGTGGAAAGGATGTCTAATTACCCGTTGGACTCAGCTATCAAGTAGCATTCACTCAATCTTATTGGGCACTTGGTAAAACATCTGCTTTCCCCTCTTGCTATAGTTGTGTTCCTCCTGGTCTCTGAGCTGTGAGGCCTAAAGCTGCAGCAGAACTCCTGCCTTGGTGGGATTTGTTTTCAAGAGGTGCCCTCTCTTCCCCTGCTCAGGCCCTTAGGAATAATGTGGAGAAGGAGGGATCACATTCTCAATGTCTCTGCAAAATTTTTGTGTTGGTAAAATGTTCTACAAGGCAAGGGACTGCAATAACTTCCACCCTGCAGCCAGTTGTGTCCCTGAAGACCCTCTGCTAGGTGGCAGGGAGTCTCTCTGGCTGCTGGGGTGTGTGTGATAGTGCCTCTTGTCATTGCCATCACTTGGATCTTTTTCTTCTTCAGGGAGGGGCAACAGACTGGGTCCAGCAGAACCTCTCTTGCTGCTCTCTGGTCTAAGTGGGAGACTGGAGTCCATTCTTTGCCTGCAATCAACAACTGTATTTATTAACATTTGTATTCCACCTCTGGTCTGCCCTGTTTTGTTCTTTTTTGATACCTAATTTTAAAAAAGGTGCAGCTGATAAAAACAAGCCATCTGAAACTCAGGTTCACAAACAACGGGCAGAAAAAGCTAAGTGGGGAGGAGCAAGTAGGTAGCCTTGCCTAGGGCACCAAAATGCCTGGCACTGGTCCTGCATGCCAACAGCAGAAATTTTGTCTCACTTGTCACTATCCATACAGGGAACACCTAGAGAAGGTCCTATGTTGCATATGTCAAAGACTAGACCAGTTCATATGACAAAAGGCAGCCCTTCAAGTTCAATGTCCCCATGTCATTTAAGACTTCCATGATCAAAATCAGCACTTTGTATTGTGCCTAGTAGCCAAGGCAGTACTTTTGGCTCTGGAGAATGCACAAATTCTAGTTGGTAATCTAACTGCTGCATTCTCCTTCCTTCCTACGGTGGAAAGTGCTGTCAAGTCCTAGCTGACTTATGGTGACCCCATAGGGTTTTTAAGGCAAGAGATGTTCTGAGATGATTTGCCAGGAACAAGCTTGTGATCAATTAAGAGTTTAAATTAAGGAAAAAATGTCTTTCTAAAGAACCTTAAATTTATTTATTTTTCTTGGATAGGTGAATAAGGTAAAAAAAGATTGTTGTCCCCCCCCCCCCTTTTTTTTTTTTTACAGTTGACCAGTTGAGATTTCTAATAAGATGTTAAATGATTGGCAACAATTGTTAGATGTCTGTTTGGGATAAAAAAGACCTAGGATCAGTTGGAGCAAAATGTGTGAAAAAGAGTTAAATGGTGGTTTAGGGATACCCAAATCTTATAGTATGTTATCAAGTTATCACACTGAGTTGGATGAAAGAGTGGATAACAGTTAATGAAGAAACGTTACCAGCATATATTGCACAAAGTTTTGTTAAGGTTCCTTTGAAAGTATAGCCCTGAGTTAAGAAACCAAGTAGAAGGTGTTAAATGTCATACTGAGCCTATGGATCCAAGTAAAGAGTAAACTGTAACCAAAATTTTCCCCTTTAGTCTCTGTAGTTAGTGACATGATATATAAGCATGAGTTTGTTTTCTCCCACATAAGAAAATGGCAATTGACTGCAATTAACAGCTATAGAGATGTGATTAAAATCACCAAATAATATCATGTAACAATATTAAAGATCCCAGTAGGCAGCCATGTTGGTCTGAAGCAATAGAACAAAGCAGTAGACAAATGCACCTTTAAGACCAACTAAGTTTTATTCATATAAGTTTTAAGAGCATACGAAAGCTTACATTCTGAATAAAACTTAATTGGTCTTAAAAGTGAACTTGTCTACTGCTTTGTTCTATTTATAAGATAGGTTATGGATTTTGTTATGAACTAGCTCAGAATTTGAGAAAAGTATATGTACAGAACAGGGGCGTAGCTAGGGCTTTGGGGGCCTGGGGCCCAAGATTTATGTGGGCCCCCCTATGTGTGTGCACGCTGCCAGAAACAGGATATGATGTCACTTCCGGTGATGTCACTTCCGCAAGATGGCCACCACTTGCGAGGGAGCCCTGCTGGAAACAGGAAGTGATGTAACTTCCCCAAAATGGCCACCACTTGTGGGGGGGGAAACAGGAAGTGGTGTCACTTTGGGGGCGGCACTAGGTGCGATCTAGGTCATGTGATTGATAACCTGATTACCCCACCACACCATGTGACAGGGAGAAATGCCACAAGCAGCCTGCTGGCCCAGCTGTTCCCCTTGTGCCCTGAACTTGTGGGACTTCTATATTAAGCAAGCTTACAAGGAAAACAAAAACAGGCATGCTGATGTGGTTTTCAACAAGCAAAGCTATAAGGAGGTCCCCATGGAACGTCTAATCACTTAGATTTTCTCCCAAGCTAGGATTTCCCTTGCCTTTATGCTAGTTGCTATTATCAGATCTTTCCAGGGATCCCTGGATGTCCCATAAGTAAGAATAAGCCAGTCAGCTATTTGTTAAATGCAGTTCTTTATCTATAACTTATAAACATATAGATACACACAATGCAGGTTAAGATGTAACACATTACTGTTTCAGATGTTATGGAATAAGAATCAATTAAGGGGCTATCTGAGCATGTGCAAATTGCCCTCTCTCCAGGCTCCATTCCTAAAGCTTTAGGAATCTCCCAGCCCAACTCTGTGGTCTAATTATCATTTTTTTACATGCTAGATCTTCCTATGTCAATTTGTCACCAGAGAACAATGATAAGGAGTGGGGCACAGGTGAATACAAGCCCTCTGAATTCATTCATGCCCTGCATAGTATCGTGTTACCCATATCACTATCCCTTGCACTGCTACATTATTTAAGCTCCCTGAGCAAAAACACAATTATTTTTCTTCTTTATTCCCTGTTCAGAACGCACACAGTTAGATGGCCACTTCATGCATCCGACAAAGTGGGTTATGGCTCATGAAAGCTTATGCCACATTATATTTGGTTAACTTTAAAATACAACAGGATTCTTATTTCTGTAAAATCAGTAAGGCTCTCCAACCCAGCACCTTACAACCCCCTTCAGAGAAATCTGCAATTTCTCTGGTGACTTTGTCCCTGCGGGGTTTCATTTCTAAAGGAGAGATGCAGCCCACTGCTCATGCCTGCCTGGAAGCCACAGCCTCTGCAGATGCAGTGTAAGCCCTTCCCCCAGTTACATTTGTGATGTGTGGAGGGGAGGAAAGTATTCTCTACATAGAATTGCCTTCTCTGGACTGGGAAATCCCTAGAGATTTGAGAGTGAGCCTAAAGAGGGGAGAGTTTGAGGAGAGGAGAGACTGCATTGAGGGATACGCTACAGCTATGCTATCCACCGTTCAAAACAGCCATTTTCTTCAGGGGAAGTGATCTCTTGTGGTCTGGAGATCAGATGTATTCTGGGTAAACTCCAGGCTCCACCTGGAGGCTGGCAACCCTAATGCCTAAGACAGCACGTTCTTCTATTATTAGCTGACCCGAGCCAAGCTCCTGCAGACCAGTCTTAACGAAGCTCTGTTGCACTTACCCGTGCGAGCAGCCCCCGAGCCCCAGCTGCCATTGCCACCGTTAATACGCATCGGTACAGTCAAGGCAACAGATTCGGCATTGCCCATGGCTGGCCAGTGTCGATGGCGCCCTCGCTGAGGGAGAAAAGAAGCCGCTTGCAAGGCTACGAGGGAGGTTTGCAAGATTTTGGCCTTTGGCAGCTGCAAGTTTTCCCGCCGGCTGGCGAGTTCAAACGCGGCACGCGGGCAAAGAAACCAACCAATGGACAGCGGCAAGCGGGCGGGAGACGCCCTCTGCGCTCTTCCCCGGGCAGCTGCAATAGCCGGAGAGGTTCTGGGGGCGCGGAGTAGCGCCGGGTGCAAAAGGAGAGTTGTAAATAAAGTGGCTCGTTGTCAATGCCTGTAAGTGCCAATGGTATAATGCAAAAAAAAAATCCGATTCCCAGACTGTCAAGCCTCGCCTTCCCCCCCCCATAAACATTTGCCCTTTTCTCCCCCAACGAAAACGCCGCCGCAGCGCAGCAACACGGCCATTGTTTGGGACCCCCCCTTGGCAATGCGGGGCCCCCCAGATCCCCAGACCTGGGGCGACCCGCTCCCCCGCCCCCCCTCCCTACGCCACTGGTACAGAACACCTGTTTTCAAATCTATATGCTGTTTTATTGGACGTATTACTTAAAACTCATGATAATTGTCCTAATGAAATGGCAAAAAGATACTGGTACTGATTTGGAGAAAAAAAATCTGGTGAAAATGTTCTGTCAATGGTATCTAACCACTTTTAGGCTAGCAAAAATCTATGAAACTGGGAATAGTAAGTGCTGTGTGGTAGAGAAAGCAGATTCACCTCCCCCCCATGTGATGGATATACAAATGAGTAACAGATGACTGAAAATACATGGAAAGACAAATTCATATGAACCAGAGAACTTGCTGTTAAAGTGTGTAGTTGCCAACTGTCAAACGACTACACCACACTGCCTGTCATATTGTGAATTGCCATGAGATTCCATCTGGATGGAGAGGCAGCCTGTCAGAATCTGTGCTGTCCCACACTCTGCTTGGAACAGACTCCTTGGAAGAAGATTGCTCACGTGCTGAGGAGCACCACCATTGTCCCCACTGTGCCCAAGGCTCCTAACATTCCAGAGCCTTCAGGGGAAGACCTGCATTTCCTACTACAGCAGGCTCTCATTCAAGACTCAGTGGAAGAAGAAGAGCAGGAGGAGGTTTGGATTTAAAGCCCCCCTTCACTCAGAGTCTCAAAGTGGCTTACAATCTCCTTCCCTTCCTCTCCCTACAACAGGCATCCTATGAGGTAGGTGGGGCAGAGAGAGAAACCAAGTAGAAGGTACTATTACAATAGCAACAATAAAGTGATAAACGTCATACTCAGCATATCGGACCAAGTAAAGAGTAAGGTGTAACCAAAAATTTCCCCTTTAGCCTCTATAGTTAGTGACATGATATATAAGTGTGAGCTCCTTTGAGAACTGCTCATGAGAGAACAGGTCTGAGAGAACTTGTGATTGACCCAAGGTCACCAGCTGGCTGCATGTGGAGAATCAAACCCAGGTCTCCAGATTAGAGTTCACTGCTCTTAACCACTATACCAAACTGGCAGATGAGGAACCCCCTAATTGTACTCATCCATCTCAAATATATCCAGAATCTCAGCAACAAAACAGGCAGAGAGAGGTGATGCTTAGATCGCCTCGCAACTCAAGGCATCTCGCTTTCCAGTCTCCTGAAGAAAAATGACACTACTCTCTAGATCTCTGTGAGATCCAGACCTAACTCCAGTTACAGGAAGGGATGGAGCTATCAGCTCCCTATATAAGCCTTCAGTAGAGTTCTAGCCATTGGTTCAGCAGCTTTCCTATCTAACTGGCAATAATCCTAGACAGTAGGGATTGGCACAGACCAGAAAATGCTCATTTGGTTCACGAACAGAACTGGACCGGTTCCCAGACCAGTTTGTGAACCAAACCACAGCTTGGTTCGTGAACCAGTTCACGAACTGGTCCGGTTCTTAAAAAGCCCCACACAGGGCTTCAAGGCTCCAAAATAGTAGGTTGTCTCCAGATCACTCTCTTCAATGTATCCACCAAGTTTGGTCCACATTGGACTTCGGGGGGCTGAGTTACAGACCCCTACAAAAGGTCATTCAGTGCAATGCTTTTCAAAGGGATGTCAACTCTGCTGGTTCAGGAGTGACAAAAACTGACCTGGGTGAGCTAGAGGCCTTCAACGCACACAATTCCTCCCTGGGATGACCCTCCATACTGCCCACATGTTACATGCATGTCAGATTTGGGGGGATCCAAGCAGCAGACCACCAAGCAAGGTGTCTCAAGGAAACTGTTTTTGGCGGAGTTGTCCAGCGCAAATTTGAGACACTACAGTGACTTTCGAACCAAACTGTCCGAACTTTGAACAAGGTAAAGTCTGGGCCAGATTTTGTTCGGTGTTCGGGTCTGTGCGCATCTCTACTATACAGGTTCCTGCTATCCAGTTCCATACTGAATCCATTTCTGCCATTTCTGCCATATTTCAGCTGTCCACTGGGGACCCCATGCCTTCCCCCCCCCCTTGCTGTCTGTAGCCTATAAAATATATTGAAAAAGTTATCACCACCAGCATACTTATTCCAAATCCACTCTTAAAAATAAAACACATACAAATAAAGCAAATGGCTGCCTGTATCTAGGTTAGGGTCTGCTGAACTTCTTTTCTCAGTGCAGCAAAAGTGCCTTAAATGCTACAGAAATGAAATGCATATTGTTGTGGGTCTCTTTGTTTTGGACTTCATGGTGCAGCATAATTCCTGGCCATCTCCCCAAATGGCAACATTCCCATCAGACACCTCTCCTCAATCTGCAGACTCTTCAGTGTGGTTGAATTGTGGCCACACCAAGCCCCTAATTAATGTGCTGGATTCACAAGCGCCACCCAATCTCTCCAAAGGAAGTTGGCTGCATTAATCAGCTGAGTCTTGCATGGGTCTCCACTAATGCTACTCTTGTGCCAAGTGGAATGAATCAGGAAAACACAAATTAGTGGCAAGAAATCCTTTTTGTTTCAAACACTTTTCGTGCCAATGTGCTAATGGAAGCAGAAGAGCTAGCAAACATTGTCACCTTTACAGTTTTGTTCTTGCTTCTTTCTGGTTCTGCTTCCACAAGTCTCTTGGATGGGTTCCAAGGAGTGGAGTTTGTTTTGTTTCTAGCAAATCCAATTACAATACAGAGCATGCAGTGAGACTGCCTTCCAGTTGCCTGGTTTGTTTTGTTTGCTTGTTTTAATGAAAGAAACCATTCAAGGGATATCATCTCTGGATTCAAGCAGTATTATTATGAGGTAGGCTGTGGCACTAAGTTTCACTTTTCTCAGTTTACATTAAAATAATTCTTTACATCCCATAAACCATAGAAAACAGGAGAAAATGTCCTTTTTACAGAGATTTCAAGATTTTATTAGATAAAAAGAACAGTACAGGTATTGAAACTTGTTGGCATAACTTTTGTTGGTGAGAAAAAGATGAGAAGTTGCAAGTTAGAATGGCTGGGCCCCAATGAGTTGCTTGTTTTGATGTTGTTAGAAATTTGATGGTTAATTCCTTTGTTTGCAAATATGGTGACTAGACTGATGCATATGCATGCTTGTTTATAGATCTATTTTAAAAATGTGTATGTGCCTTTCCTGCTCAAGGCAGCTTGCAGCTAAAACAATACAATACCAACCAGCCATTAAAATCATCCAGGATGTAAAAACAAAATAAAACTTGCTAAAACAATCCTTGGTCATGGCACCAAAACTTCAGTACTATCCTCCTAGTGGCTGAGGGTGTTTGCATACATGCTTTCCAACATATGTTTTACACCATTTGAAACAGCAACATGTCTGTGTTTCTCTTTTAGGATACCCCCTCTGAGATGTATTTTGCATTTTTATGGTCATTCTTGTGTGTGTGTGTACAAGAGTGTTTGTGCACCTGGAAGTCATAATAATGTCTGGTGACTGATCCCTGCTGGGTGCCTGGAAGATATTCAGAGAGGTGGCTGAATAAAGCCGTCCACTGCCTCGTCCAAAGAGATCTCCCATCCAACTACTTGCCAGTCAGCCCTTCGAAGATCTGACGAGATCGGGCTTGCCTGGGCTATCCAGGTCAGGGCCTCTCTCTGAGATGTAGATGATATTGTCCATACTTCCTTCCCTGTGTGTCTGCCTGTTGAATTAATATGTTTGCAAATAGGGATCTGAACCCTCCATTTGAAGAGACCCCTAGGTTTGTAAAAGCTACAGGGCTTGATCAAACCATAGTCCTCCATACACTGGAGATGCTGGGTTTTCTTTGTTCCTTCCCTTGTATAGTTGTCTGGGTGAGTGGGTGTAAGGTGATATCAAAAAATATGCTGCTGGTGTTGTCATACATTAGTTGGCTGTTTCCTTTTATGACTGACATGATGGTGTTGTCACGCCTCTGAATGACTGGTGGATGCGGGTGATGTCACTATGGTTTCCAGGACAGTTGCTATGATCTCATCTTCATGGAATTGCACCTTTTTTGGCATTTCTTTGCTCTCCTGAGAAAGTATAGGATGCCAACTAACTACACTAAAGAAATCATGGCAATTTATATACTAAGAATGGGGGAAAGTGACCTGTAGTTTCTTTCTTTTCTTTTTGTAGGAATAAGGAACCATGGCTATGATGTAGCAGTTTAATTTTTTAATGATTATATGAAAATACAGAATGAATAACCAGTGAAATCTCTAAAATCAGTGCTTTTTTTTCCTTGCTACCTGTATTGTTTTATTAGTGAAATTGAATGCCAAAGCCCAGAGGCTTGTATAACAATGCCCAATTTCTTTTTTGTTTTGTTCTTATCAGACATAATGTATTTTCCTCTACTCTATTTACATCTGGAACAGTACACTGGCACTCTTCCCTTAAGACTGTGCTGAAGTTTCATGTCAATGGAACATGATCTGAGTTTACAAGTTATCAATAAAACTTAAAGAACCATTTGGATTTCCTTGTGCAATTTTATGGAGTTTCTCTACGGCTGCATTATAAACAGAGAAGCTGAAGCAGCCAAACTCTCTTAGAATTCAGATATGACACACAAAGTTAGTACTTAATGTAATTTTTCACTGATTTTACTTTTAAATCTTTTGGATTGTACAGTCCTTTTTTCTCCCTTTCCTTCAGTTTCCTTAATTGAACTTGGGACATTTTGTATGCAAACCAAGCATTCTGCCAACTAAGCCACAGCATTCTAGTAGCTGGCCACAACATTTGGGTTGAATATGGTCCATACCTAGTTAATTCAAGCATGAGTTAAGGTTCAAAGGAAGGCTAGCAGTGAACAGTTTCCATGTCAAAGAAGTTCCATAACAAAGTATAGAAGGTGCAGGCACTCTCCAGATTTCAGAGGTATCCAGAAAACTAGAGTTGCGATGCAGTTAGCAGACTCGACCCATGGTCTGTTCCAAGGTTCCAGGGTTGCACAGTCTAAAGTTTTAGGCAGTTTGAAATAGAAGACAACCATAAAACCAACAGTACATAGGGTTGCCAACTTCCAAGTGGGTCCAAGAATCAGGGCTTTTTTTTTGCAGCAGGAGTCCTTTGCATATTAGGACACACACCCCTGATGTAGCCAGTCCTCCAAGTAGACCCTGTAATGAAAGCCCTGTAAGCTCCAGGAGGATTGGCTACATGAGGGGTGTGTGGCCTAATATGAAAAGGAGTTCCTGCTACAAAAAAAGAGCTGGGAGCTGAATTCCTGATCCCAGACTCCCATGGCTCGGGTACAGGACTTCCATCTTTGCTGGATTTAATTTCAGTTGGCTCTGCTGTAACCATCCAGCTATGGCCTCCAATGCCCATCCAAAATATCAGGTGTAAAGTCTGTCCATCCATCAACAGATAGAGCTGGGTGTCATCAGTGTACTGGTTACAGCCCAGCCCAACCCCCAAGAAGAGCTGGATGAAGGGGCACATGTAGATGTTAAACTGCATTGGTGAGAGGATAGATTACCCCATGGCACACTGCATTTGAGCGGGTACCATGGAGAGATCCTCTCTCTAAGCACCATCCTCTGTCCCCAACCATGGAGAAGAAAAACCATTGTAAGGCAGTCTTCAATATTCATGAGTTGGCAAGGTCAAAAGATTGTAATAGATCATGTTGAATGATGCCATTAGATCTAGAAGCAACAGCAGCATCAACCCACCACAATCCAGATGCCTCTGGAGGTCATCCATGAGGGCAACCAGTGCAGTCTCCATCCTGTGGCGAGGGCAGAAACCAGATTCGAATGGGTCTAGGTTAAAGGCATCATCTGAAGCTGTTCAGCCACCACTCTCTCAACCACCTTACCCAGGAACAGAAGGTTCAACACTGGGCCGTAGACAGGGAAGATCTTCCATTTCCCTTACTGTATCAGCTGTGGCCGAGGTCCTGGCAGAGTGACAAGACTTTATCTGCAAAATAGCTTGGAAATGCCCAGCCAATAGCGATTTCCTTCTTGTTTTGTTTGCTGTGAGGCAAAGAAGTTAATGATTGAATTGTCCTAAATAATTGGGCTGGACATGAACTCTATGGAGGCCATTTAGAAATTCTTCTTAGTGGTTTTCACTGCTATTTCATAAGTATCCTATAAGATGTTTTGCAGCTTCATCAGGAGCACACCGCCACCTTCGCTGAAGTTGTCTCAGCTCTCACTTAATCCTCCTCAGGGAACTAATTTGGCACAAGAGTAGAAAAGGCACTGAGGGACGGGGGGTGTTATCATTGATGGTTGTGTTGAATCAGCTATGCCAATCATCCACTGAGTCATCTAGTGAGCCACTAGGGGGCACTAGATCCTGCATTCTGGAACCTACTAGGTGGGTTAGGCATGCTCATATGCGCCTTCAGGGTGAAAAGTCTGACCATGGTACTCCATCAGCATTTATCCCCACCCCAAAATAAGATCTAGCATGTGGCCCACTTGGTGTGTAGGAGTGGATACAAATTTGGAGAGTCTCAGTGGACAACAGTAGATCCCTGGCCTGAGGGAGAAGCTGCATCATCAACATGGACATTGAAGTCTTACAGGACCAATAGCCTGGGATATTCCAGGGTATCTGCTGGTGCATTAGGTTGGTACACCAGCGAGATAGCCAAACTCTCCTCAGCATCCCACACTAGGCCAACATATTCAATGTTAGTGATTATTGGAGCAGGGAGCACCCTGAGGGAGAAAGACTCCAGGATAAGCAACGCTATCCCTCCCCACCCTATAGTTCATGACTAATGAAGGACTGAGAAACCTGAGTGGAGGGAGTTGGTTCAGGGTGACCGTCTCACCCTCCCTCACCCAGGTCTCCGTCACACATCCCAGGTCTACATTTTGCTCTGCCAGATTCTCCTGCAGAACACTGGTCTTCTTATTAATAGACCTTGCATTGCACAGTAGCAGTGACGGGGAAGGGTATTTTTCCTAGCCTCACAACCAACATTCCTCAGGATGGGACACAGGTAGGAAGAGCATCTAGCATTACCATATCTCTGTATTTTGCCCATATTCCGCCTTGTATCACTGGCATACCTCCCCTGCCCCTCTATAACTAGAATCCCCAACCTCAGCATGGCCTCCGCTGCTAGATCCTATCAGCCCAAATTTGACCCCACTAAGCATCCAGTGGTGAGCGCAAGAGGCAGGTCTGCCCCCAGCATATAATCCACTAATCCCTATCCATCAAATAACACAATGCAATCTCCTATCCCAGACCACCTCCCACCCTCATGCCTGCAGAAATCTCCTGCCCTACTAATAACACTGGGGGAAATGTCAATTAAATTGATCAATTAAAAATGCACAAATCCAATTAATCAAGTTATAAAATTATTTCCCTAATTAATTCAATATAATTAATCAACCACACCTAATTTATAACAGGTGTGACGGAACTGGCCTGATTCGGCCTTCAGACTCCGTCCTGTTAACTCCTTTTTGGGTTGCCAACTCCTGGAGAGAGCTAATCTTCCTCCTGCCACTTGGGCAGGCTGCCACCACCTGCTCAATTTAGGGGATCCTAACTGAGAGGAACAGGACTCCCAATCCCCCTTGCCAGTTCTGCAGTCTGGCCTCAAGGTCCTCTGCCAACCCAGCACCTGGTTAACACAGAGACATAAATCCTTCTTTGGGAGACCCCTGGAGGATTGGCACCCTTGCCAACTGTATGCCTTCCCCCTTCTCTGGACTCCCCTCTTGCAGTAGCGTGGTATAAGGCAGTTGGGGAAACTATATGGTACAGAGGGACTACCTTTTAAACAGACAAAACGTTTATTTAAAACATACAACTATTTACAGGCATTTTTTAAAAAGGTGAACAGAAGAAATAAATCAAAGTAGGGGAAAATGTGCCTTCTTTCCTATTACACTACTTGCCCTCACTAGATGACCTGCAGGGCAGGCACCTTACTTGGACTGATGCAAGCCAGACTGAATTCAAACTCAAACTTCAAGACTGAGCTCCACTGACTGCCCAGCTTTTACTGTCTTCCAAGACCATATTCAAACTGCCAGCGTCCTGCCAACAATCTCTAATATAAACCCCAGTTCCTGCCCAGGAATTGGTTTACCCTCCTGAAGCTTTCTGGGAGACCAGCCTGAAAGACTTCCTGTCTCTCTAGGAGGCCTCCTCAGAATTGCTGCTTCCAGACAGGAGGGCAGGGAGGAGGAGGAAGGGACTAGGCCCCAAAGCCTGCCACCAGTTTGATAGTCTCCTCCAGCCAACTCCCAGGGAAAGACCAGCCAAAATGGCATTTCTCCACAATAGGGATAAACGATTTATCAGAGCCCTTCAAAATAAGCTAAGAGGTGGGGCAATTTGTCTTCTACTGCTGAGGCAGAGGTTGAATTCACTAGTTGATACAGCAACACAAACAGCTGAGCACCCTCCACAATATCCTCTTTCTTCCCAGGCTTAGGTGGGTGAGGTGCCAAGATAATTGCAGTCTGACCACAGCCCCAGATTAGATTCTTGGGGTCCTGCACACAGAAAATCACAAGGTCATCCCAAGATCTCCTTAACTGGTTGGAGTTCCTAGGTTCCAAATGCAGCCCACTTGTTTTGGGTGTTCTTCAGGAGCGTGCAAGGGATTGTCTTTCCTCCCAGGCCAGCAATGAGAAACTCCCAGTCCTCCCAGGATGTCCAGCAGCTGAAGCCAGCTTCAGGCCCAGTCAAGGTCAAAAATGGGCCTTTCTGCAAGCAATTGGCCTTGCTGCTCCCCTGCCCACAGGCCAGCCAGCGGTCAACACTCACATGAGGGCTGGTCAGCATTGGTGTCAGTAACAGGCCTCGTGGTGGAAAGAGCAGCGAGTGCTGAAGCCAGGACGTCATCCAGCACGAAGGGGTCCTCTTAACACCTCTGCATCTCTCATGTTAGGTTTATTTATGCTTTCTGGCTTAAAGTACTTGCTTCTTTCAGCCTTCCTTTGAAGCTATATGATTAATACATGCTATATTTAATTGGAAGATTAAATTTGCAGAGCTATGATGAAATATTCAAGTTTTCTTATCTGATAAAAATAAATGTGTTTGTTTCTGAACTAGGTAAGCAAGATATATGATGTCCTTAGCCAGTCATTTCCTCACTTTTTTAAATGCTTAGCATTTGCAAATGACAACTTTTAAACAAATCTAAAGTCTTTAATGACAACAATTTTCTTCAAAGGACGGGGTTTCCAGGGAATGGCATCGGAGTAAGAGGGGTGAAACTTGCCTTTAATTGGGGGGGGGGGGGGGTTGGAAAGACAAGGAGAGAGATCTATGAAAATGCTATGTCATAGCAAAGTTGCTAAAACTAGAACATACAATTTAGAAAAAAAAATATTTAAATTTTCATGCGGGGTTGAGAAGGCTATTTTCATTTGGCTTCTTTTGGCACTTTTCCTGTTTGTGTTTTTGGTGGCATTTTATACCATTTACCTGTACCTAACACAGAAATAGGCTTCAATTTTAAAGGGTACTATTTCTACCAAATTTTGTTCAGGAAAAAGCTGGATTTTCATCCTGAGCATTTTTATTTATTTACAGGTAATTCTTTTTTTTTTAAGCGCCCTGTGGCATAGAGTGGTAAAGCTGCAGTTCTGCCGTCAGAGCCCTCTGCTCATGACCTGAGTTTGATCCCAGCGGAAGCTGGTTCAGGTAGCCGGCTCCAGGTTGACTCAGCCTTCCACCCTTCCGAGGTTGGGAAAATGAGTACCCAGCTTGCTTGGGGGAAAGTGTAGATGACTGGGGAAGACAATGGCAAACCACTCCGTAAAAAGTCTGCCATGAAAACGTGAAAGCAACGTCACCCCAGAGTCGAAAAACAACTGGTGCTTGCACGGGACTACTTTTTAATTCTTTTTTAAAGCTGAATTTACAAATATAAAAATGCAGGCCTCGGATTCAGTGGAAGCTCACAGGAGCACAGTTCCTGAACCTTTCTGAGAGTTCCACCTCCTCCTTCTGAGAGTTCCACCTCATCCATTGAATAGAAGGTGCAGCTGCATAACAATCCCTGGATGAGCTCCAACACCTATTTTTCTACAAAACGACCCCTGCAAAAATTTAAAACATAAACTACAATTGACTACAATTTTTTAAATTGTACATAGAACATACACAACCATCTACAATAATCTACCACTACAATCATTTGCAGTTGTCTAGACTATACACAAAACATAAACTATGGTCATCTATACCATACAATTATCAATCAAGTTATACACATATAAAACTTACTTATATATACTCTAGATTTTTCACTTTTAGTTAAATATCTTTATCCTATTTACAGTATTCCTAAATCTTTATTTCCGTCAATAAGTGGAATCTGTGCAAAAAATGCTTAAAAAACCCCTCACAATGAATTATAAATACAACTAGCAGTAAACAAAAAATAAAGGAACATTGAAAAGCCCTCAGAAGTCCTCAGACCCACAGTATCTTTGGGAATACATCAAGGTGTGAGCCTTCCTCATCTCTTCTGGGTGCTGTTCCAGTAACACTGACAGAGTGACTGCACAGAGTGGAGAGAAACTATTTAAAAAAAAAAAACTGATCTTTTGAGTTAGGGTTGTTAGCTCTAGGTTGGGAAATCCCTGGAAATTTTAAGAGTGGAGCCTGTGGAAGTTGGCATTTGGGCAGGAGAGGGAATTCAGTGGGTATAATGTCATAGAGGCCACCCTCCAAAGCAGCCATTTTATACTGGGGAACTGATCCATGTTGTCTGGAGATCAGTTGTAATTCCTGCTGATCTCCAGGCCGCACCTGGAGGTTAGAACTCAAAAAACTGGAAAATTAACGAAGTATCAACCTGGAGGTTGACAAGTCTGTTTTGAGCAGAACTCTGGTATGCTCATGCGACCTGGTTGCCTCTCTCCTAAAAACTGAAACATGTGAAGCACACTGTTTGCAGAGTTCACTTGGCAGAATCCATATTGATTAATGAAAAACAGGAGAATTCTAAGGGAAGGTTTGCATTTTTAAACTATTAAAGGGATTTCTCCATTAATCAGGCCAGAATCTTGTTATTCTTGGTTTGTTTTTCAATATGAGATGGCCAAAGATTTCAGTAGGGTCAAGGACAACCAGAGAGTAAGGCTAATAAGAGAGATACAAGTTGAGAAAAAAGGGAGAGCAGAGAAAAGAATGAGGGTAATCAATACATGGATGGTTGCTTCTTACTAGAGTTAGATTGTCATTGGAGCTTTCCACGTTCCAGATCTCACAAATCCTGGAAACACGTGAAACTGAGAGGCTGAAATATTCCATGTTTGATGTCTGCCCCAAGGATAGCAATTTTATGCCTATAAATTTACTAAAGAGCCCTGAAATTTCCAAGGCCTTCAGTCAACATTTGAGGCACATGTTGGTGATTTAACTGGAACAAGTTACTACATTGCAGAATGACGTTTATAAAATAGAGTGTGAAGGGGGAAATACCTCACTGAAAATATCCACCAATAAATATCAGACCACGCTTTCTATCTAACAAGCCAGGCTGGGGCTATTGGAAACTTCCCAAAATGCCTGCTGGTAGTCATACATATACTGCAAGTGAAAGTGGAGGTTCCATGAGGTTGAAATGGTCCCATGCCTCCTCTCCAAACCAGCCTGAGCAGGGATTGTGCATACTTACTTCCTGCATGCCACCCAGAAATAATCCTGGAATAGCATTTCCAGCCTTCACGTAGGGCCTAGAGATCTGGAATTACAGCTATTCTCTAGGTTACAGAGAACAGTTCCCCTGGAGAAAATGGCTGCTTTGGAGGGTGGACTATATAGCATTATACTCTGCTGAGGTCCCTCCCTTCTCCAGACTCCACCCCCCTCTTCCCAACCTGGAGTTAGCAACCAAATCCTGGCAGCATGTGTTATTTTGCACATTTTTACCCTTGGGTATTGGAAAGGGGGCTGTTGCTTCTAGTCAGTCAACAAGAGGAGCTGTCAGGTGGTAATGGCAGCCATCAAGACAAGAGCCCGGGTATGAGAATCTCCTGCCAGTTATCCCCAGACAGAATCAGCCAAAATGCACCTTATTCCCCTGGTGTCAAGGGAATTTATTTCCTCTGTTTGCTCCCCCCTCAATGGGTCAGTTCTTCTCTTCCTGTTATTCTGAGGATGCAATACAATTTAGAACTTGCCATCCCTGTCCTCGCTACGTGTCACATTCTTGTAGGGTTGCCAGCCTCCCTAGTGGAGGCAGGGAATCTCCTGCCACCAGGCCCTGCCCCCCCCCCCCCACCACTGATCATCTTGCTGGAGGAGGGACTTACCAGAAGAGCCCAGTCTACGTTGCTGATGATGTGACAA
Source organism: Heteronotia binoei (assembly GCF_032191835.1). Lineage (NCBI taxonomy): Eukaryota > Metazoa > Chordata > Lepidosauria > Squamata > Gekkonidae > Heteronotia > Heteronotia binoei. The sequence goes on from NC_083230.1 coordinate 88,125,147, forward strand.
CATTACTTCTGGCATGCACTGGAAGTGACATTATCATGTTAACAACATTGCAGTGACACTCTGATATTTGGGCACAATCATTGGCCTGATCCAGCACAACTTCTCTTATGGCAGCCCCTACACCTTTACCTTGTGTACAACAAGCTAGAAAAAGAAAGGTGCAGCAGCACTTCCACCCCATGTTTTGCTGTCTGGATGTGACTGCCCACACATTGGTGACCTGTAGGGCACCCTTTACAGAACTTCCACTAAATGGATGGGAAGAGTTAGTAAGTAGCATAGTCCATAGTTTATTATAATGTAATAAACCTGAGCTGGACCTATCACACAAATATTGCACTTCAGTTTTGAGGTGGGGTGGAGAAGTGCTTGTCATTTGTTTCCTAATGCCTATATGTCCCTCATGTCATCTGCAGTGGTCACCAGGCTGAGGAAGGCACACTGGGAAGTAGAGAAGGTTAAGCCCAGTTTGAATGAGGCCAAAGTTCCTACTTGACCCAGTTATAAGTTTGCCAGTGCTGGGCATGAACTGAAAAAGAAAAGAGACCTTTGACAGCCCACTCAGCCAAAATAGGCCTGTGTGAACTGAGGGATGCAATAACTACACAGATGACTTAGACTTTGTCTGTGCTAGACTTGAGTCTCCTTGCAGTTATTATCCACTTAAAGCTACAACACCTTTCAGTGATGAGGTCACTGGAATTTCTTAAAGATAAATCCTGACAACCTGAGTACCGTGATTGCAGGTCAAGCACTACACCTACAAGAAGAGATGTGATGGGTTAAAGGTGGAGACCATGCACTTAAAGGCTAAGTTCCTAGCAGGGAGTAAGGGAAAGTGAGAAAGTAAAAAAGGTGGTGGTGGGAGGAAATAAACCAGCTGTATCAGGAGACCTCTCATCCTCAGAAGGGAAGCCTTGAAACGGCTGTGTACTCCTGTGAAACCTTCCACTAGATTTCCAGCTCCAGTTATCAGCCAAGCACTGCTGCCTATGAATGAAAAAACCATGAGAGGCAAGGGGAGGAAAAGTTAATGTAATATTAAAACTAGAAATATCCATTCTGTCAAATGGAAATGCCCTGCTGTTTGATCCCATTTACTGGAGTAAGGCTTTATATCAAGGCATCTTGGGTTTTTAAATTACACGTCAGATGTAATTTTGCAGTGTGAACATGAAATGCAGGGCTGTCCTTTAAAGGAAAGAAAATAACAGCTCAACTTCATATATTTGACTTGAGTAACAGCACGTCCTACTCATGCACTGGATTCCACTTGGGCAGCTGGCCACAAATGTGAAAGTTGTAATGGACAGTTTCTATGGGGTTAACATTCAATACTGCTCATGGTTCCTCTGTTGTTCTTCTTTGATTCTGTTATTTTGTGGATGCAGCAGAGGAAACAAGAATCACATGGGCCATGCACTTCTTCATGGTGAGAAGGGCTTGGTTGTATTTGTAGCAGAAATAAACATGGGCATCTGCAAGGAGGGAGTTCCCAGTGATGTTTTTAGGAACTCTACAAACAGACAGGGTTAGCAAGGGAAAGCTTGGAGGAGATGGGAAGTAAGGAAGAAGAGCTGTTTTTTGTACTTCACTCTTCACTACCTGAAGGAATCTCAGAGCAGTTTACACTCACCTTCCCATCCTCTCCCCTCAACAGACACCCTGTGAGGTAGGTAGGACTGAGAGAGCTGTGAGAGAACTGTGACTAACCCAAAGTCACCCAGCTGGTTTCATTTGGAGGAGTGGGGAATCAAACCCAGTTCTTTAGATTTCTTAACCACTACACCACACTGGAAAGGCTAAGGATCTCTCACAGTCAATTCATAGCATCCTCATTAAATTACCAAACTCAGGATCCATTGGCGAAACAAAGATAGTTACACATGCAAAATGGACAAAACTGTCTTGTACAAATATCCAAAGACATTATTCTGGTCACTAAAAACTTTTTCCAAATACAAATGGTTTCACTTAGTGACAACAATGCAATACAAAATGGGGGCATTTGGAATATTAACTCCTCCAGATGTCCATACCCTATTATGAGTCAGGTCTTAAAGCCCCTAAATTGAACCCCAGATTTCAATGGGGTTCACCTCTAGCAAAAAGCCGGATTTCCCTTCCATTTCCCCCTCTCTCTTCTATGAAAGTGATGGGGAACTGAGCGACAGGAATGGTTTGTAAGGTATGCAGAGTCTGTGCATTTTAATACTTGGACCATTATAAATTGCAGATAGTTTCCCTATATAATTGTATCTCTGTATTACGAAGAATCCCTAATTAAATACTGTATTATTTAAACTGGGTTTATTAAACCCCCTTATTTCTTGACAAACAAAAAGAATCGTGAGAAGTTGCCCACTGTGTCAGTAGTTGCGTAGGTGCCTTGTATCAACGCTGTTTTATTTTAAGCCATCTAGTCCAACAGCACTTGAGAATCAGATGGAAAGTGCATATCACATGACATTCCAAAGTAATGCTGCAAACATCATAACAAACCTGTTTGATATATGGACATACCGTTTGCAACAGCCACAGTCACCCACCAGTTGATAATGTTTGCCTGTCCACTAAAACAGCCATTGAGCAGCTTTTCAGATCCAGAATAGCTGTGGTGGTGGAGTATCATTTGCCTTGTGGAGGCTGTTGCATCTGTGCAGTCGGTGAGATGATTCTACACAAGGCTGGGCAATTAAATGATGTGAAGGGACACTCCCTTAAGGTGTGCAAAAAATGTGTACCCATGAAATAAATCCAGTAATAAAGGTCCTGCATTTTTTAAAATACTGTGTTTTTTTAAAATTACTGATTTGCTTACAATAAGCTTTTTTATACAATAAGAGCCCCATGGCGCAGAGTGGTAAAGCTGCAGTACTACAATTGGAGTCCTCTGCTCATGACCCGAGTTCAATTCCAGTGGAAGCTGGTTCAGGAAGCCAGCTCGAGGTTGACTCAGCCTTCCATCCTTCTGAGGTCGGTAAAATGAGTACCCAGCTTGCTGGGGGGAAAGTGTAATGACCGGGGAAGGCGATGGCAAACCACTGCGTAAAAAGGTCTGCCATGAAAACGTGAAAGCAGCATCACCCCAGAGTTGGAAACGACTGGTGCTTGCACAGGGGACCTTTCTTTTCCTTTTTATACAATTGGCTGCAGGATTGTGTGCAACAACAACTGATATGTGAGGGAGGGGGAAAGGAGGAATCCCATAAGCTTTGAGTATAAGCATGTGTGAAGCACTGTAGATTGCACTGTACTGTACTATTTGAATACATGAAATTTAACTCTTCAAACAGGTCCAAACTGTAAACAAATAGCCAGAGTATTGCCCCCCTCCCCCCCCCCCCCCCAGTCAGAATGAAGAGGCTGACACAGTATTGGATGAAAACAGGGCCGCTTTATTAAAACATAACTTGAACGAACTAGAATGGCAAGAGGTCTAGGCTTAATAGGACAAGCCCTGGGGTCAAACCCAGGACCCTGCCTTGACCTGGGAGGGTGAGCCACCCTGCCCCCAGCACGAGCCCAATATCATCTGGCTGGTGCTGAGCAGCCAGGCCCAAACTCCACCTTAACCTAGGCTGACATCCATCCCTCTGGAAGGATCCGCCCCGATGAGGCTTTGTCGTGATCTGCACTCCCCGCATTGAGCTGTAAAGCCCATTTGCAGTTCATACAGACCACCTGCACCAACTGGTGCAGAGCCATAGGTGCTCCCCTGAAAGACTATAGCCAATACCTCATCCTTTTCGTCAATCCCCGGATGCCAGGGATGAAGACGCCAGCCTTCCCTCCTTCTGGGAGGGCAAACACAGCCCCCAGCCTGTAACGGGCGTTTCCCGTCCGGCTAGGAGGGGGCCGACTTTGATGAAGAATTCACTAGTGCTGAACAGACTATAAGCCAGACTGGTGAGTGTTTGAGCGTTGCTGCACCTCTTAGATGGCACTCTAGTATGGACATTGGCAGGGCTTTATGTAGCAGGAGCTCCTTTGCATATTAGGCCACACTCCCTTGATATAGCCAATTCTCCTGGAGCTTACACTAGGACCTGTACTAAAAACCCTGCAAACTGTTGGTGGATTGGCTACATCAGGGGTATGTGGTGTAATATGCAAAGGAGTTCCTGCTACAAACCCGCCCCACCCCCGGACATTGGCATTTTTTTTTGTGGACCTGAAAAAAAGCTAATTCATTTTGGGATGCAGTTGGACTTGAAAACTGAAGGGTCAATAGCTGGGCCAAAACAATCTTCTTTGAGTTTTATGTTGGCAACACAGTAGAATGAATATTTTTTTTGTTATAAAAATGATCCCAGGTGGACAGCTCTATGTCCATAGCCTGGAGTTTCATGCATGCCCTGCAAAACATTTAGTCAACTGTTTTAAAGTAGCACTGTTGCATTTCTTTCTCTTTTTTTAATGAACCATGTCTTCTTTGAAGAAGTTTATTTTAACATCTCTCTCACCACATGCTAAAATGAAAGGAAGGATAAAATCTAATTTGCTAGTCTTACATGGAGGAACAGCATTCTCCTAGTGCTGCAACACGGCTGCTTCCTTCTGTGCACGCCCGGCTGCAGACTTTAATTAACTTCCCTGGCTGAGCAGAGCCACTGCTAATGAAGCAACTAATTCGGAGAGCAGGGGGCATGTGCTATCCATTTAGTGCACTCATGTGATTCCAGCACCCCATAAGTCACCACATTTCCCCATGAGTTAGCCCTCTTTGATTATTATTAAGATTTAAAGAGTAATTACTTCCTTTCTTGTCTGGGTCTGTTCATTCTGAGATCGAGTGTATTTCATGTCCCTCACTGCCTATCTTCCTCTAATGCATCTATTTGGGGCACTAAACTGCTGTTTAGGACTTCCCAGAATCAAATTTAATGGGGAAAGCAGAAGGGTATGGTGGAGCAAAACAAACTGCTTGGGTTCCTAAATTAGATTTCCATTTTTCTTTTTACCTCATGTGAAGTTTGGCTGCAAATACTGAGGAGGTTCAAACAGGCTGGTGATACTTCATGGCCAGCCATGACAAGTCATGGTGGCTCCGTATGGAATGTTTGGTTAATATAGCAGAGTTTGCCTAGTCATAGAAGAGTGATACTGAGTGAAGTGAATAAATTTCCCAAGAAATATATCAGGAAAAAAGGTAAACTTACATTTATTCAAGTAGATCCAGTTCACATTCTGAAGAAGAAAAAGAAACTTAAGCTAAAGAGTACTTTCCCTATCACAAATGGCCAGCTTGCCTCACATCATGTGTGGGAGTTTGAGGGCATTGTATCTACAGGAAAGACCTGAAGAGACATGTTTTCATGGAAGGTCATATGAGAGAAGTGAGTGGACAAAGCAAGAGAGAAAGAGGAGTAGTCAGAGGGCAGTTCCCAGTTTAAGACAGAGTCATCCCATTCAAGGAGAAAACACCTATACATACTTAAAGTGATGTAGCGCCCCCTCAAGACATGCTGAGTTGCTCATTCCAACACCCCTTTTGCTTTACAAATTTGCAGTGGCATCCTAAACAGATTTACAACTGGTTGTCATTTTTTTTTGGGGGGGGGGTGTGTAAGCAGTCATATTGGCCCATGGAGAATCCAAAAAAAGAAAAAGAAATGAAATCTCTCTAATTGGGGCAAACCAGCCCTTACTTTATTGATAATTCTGATTTAGCCTACAGGCCTTGAACAATGTTACACTAGATACAACAAAAATAGTTTAAATAACTGACCAGTTACCATGCTTGAGGTCCTGTGTATTTAATAATGTGAGCAAAAAATTCAGCTACTGGCAATGTAACTCCTAAATCCACACCTGACAAGAGGGATTTTTTAAACCTCATCTGATGCTGACAGCAGCCCCTCATTATTGCAGAAAAGAGGAGTAATCCACAAATCTCTAATACTGCAAAAGGTTCGACATGCCAATAAGGAATGCTCCAAAGTTTTTATTGGTCCAGAAGCAGTCAGAAAGTATAACAGAGTATGTGGTCCTTTCATTTGACTTTGCATTACTTGAGAAGGGAGCAAGCATCAATGCTCACCTGGATCGAGGAACAGTTTAAAATTATAAAGACATTTATTCACAAATCACCACATAGCATAATGCAGATCTTTCCAATATCTCCAATTCACTATGGCTAAAACTCAGATTTTAAGACAAAGAGGCACCCTTCACTTCCGTGGCAAATGCATTTTCAGTCAAAGCCCAAAGGCCTTTACCCATGCTTTTGCTTCCAGAGATTGTAAACTTAATTCTGCCCTTCTGCAACTGGCAACCATTGGGTCCAACCTAAATGAAACTGAACATTTTGAGCTCATCATTCAATTAAAGTTGTGGTGGACTGGATAGGGTTGCCAGGTACAATTCAAGAAATATCTGGGGGCTTTGTGGGTGCAGCCAGGAGACTTTGGGGTGGAGCCAGGAGCAAGGTTGTGACAAGCATAACTGAACTCCAAAGAGAGTTCTGGCCATCAAATTTAAGGGATCACACACCTTTTAAATGCTTTCCCTCCATTGGAAATACTGGGCAATAGGGGCACCTTCTTTGGGGGCTCATAGAATTGGACCCCTGGTTCAATCTTTTTGAAACTTGGGATGGTTTTTGAGAAGAGGCACCAGAGGCTATGCTGAACATTTGGTGCTTCTACTTCAAAAAACAGCCCCCAGAGCCCCAGATAAATTCTCCATTATCCCCTATGGAAATAGGTCTCCATAAGGAATAATGGAGTGCCCAGCAGACATTTCCCTCCCACCCCTTTCTGATGACCCTGAAGTGGGGGGAGGGTCTCCAAACCAGGGGATCCCCTGGGGATTGCAACTCTAGGACCAGACTTTCATCTACTAGCTGACACCGGTCCTGCCCACCCCTTCCCGGTATGCTGACCTGAACGGGCTGTTCCACTCCGCTGTCTCAGGGTATTTGCTGCCACCACTGTCCCTCTGGACTAAGAACCCTTCTCAGGACTTCCCAGGGATCTCTGGGGCTCCACTGGAGATATGGCAACCAGCTATTCCACCACTTCTCTCCACCCTAGGGATTCCCCAACCCACTTCTAGCATTCCAAGCAGTTGGGGGAACTAGGTGGTACAGATGGACTCAAGATTGTAATGAACAAAATATTTATTTGCAATCAATAACTATTTACAGACATTTCAAAAAGTGAATGGAAAAAACAAATCAAACTAGGGAAAAGACGCTCCTTCTCTCCCTGTTTTAATACTTGCCCTAACTGGATGACATGTAGGGCAGGCACTTTACTTAGACTGTTGCAAGCTCCAACTATACCTTCCTCAGACTGTTGCCAAACTAACTGACTGACAGGGCTTCCAACCCAAAACCCCCTATATAAAATGCAGTTCCTTCATGCAGCATTCTGGGAGACAGGCCTGAAGGACTTCCTGGCCCTCTAGGAGGCCTCCTCAGAATTGCTGGTTTCTGACAGGAGGGGAGGGGGGGGGAGGAAGAGACTAGGCCAAAGTCACCTCATTTGACAACCTCCTCCTAGCCAACTCCCAGTTAAAAACTAGCCAAAATGCCGATTTCCCCCCCCAGTCGGAATGAAGAGGCTGACACAGTGTTGGATGAAAACCGGGCCGCTTTATTAAACATAACTTGAATGAGAAGGAATGGCAAGAGGTCTAGGCCTAACCCAGGACCCCGCCTTGTCCTGGGAGGGCGAGCCACCCTGCCCCCAGCACAAGCCCAATATCATCTGGCTGGTGCTGAGCAGCCAGGCCCAAACTCCACCTCCACTTAGGCTGGCATCCAACCCACTGGAAGGATCCGCCCCGATGAGGCTTTGTCGTGATCGTCACTCCCTGCATTGAGCCGTAAAGCCCATCTGCAGTTCGTACAGACCACCAGCACCAACTGGTGCAGAGCCATAGGTGCTCCCCTAAAATACTGTAGCCAATACCTCATCCTGCCAAGCGACCAAACTAACAACTCCTCCCCAAAACTCTACACTAACCGGCAGTACAAGGTAGGCGAAAAACAAATTCACTTATGCCAATCCAGTGAGAATGAAAAAATTCCTACCTGACCCCTAATAAGGCGACCGGTAAAACCTGTACTGCATAGGGCAGGCGGGTGGGCAGAGAGCCAAAAAGAGCTGCGTTGTTTGGGGTGGGGGCGGGGCTTTATAGCCCCGACGCTACGCCCCATCAGCTTCCCGTATGTTGGGGTGCTGAAGTCATCCTTCCCTCCTTCCGGGAGGGCAAAACCCGGCCCCTAGCGTAAAAGCGGTGATGCCATTCGGCTGGGAGGGGGCCGACTTCTCCACAAAAGTCAATGGGTTTAGAATGAACACAGTGGTGGAGCCCATCTCCAGCTCAGTCTGCCAATTGGTTGCATTTCTATAAAAGGACCTAAGAGAGCATCTCACTTGAGTACAATGGTTGAGAGTGGCTTGGCATGCAGTCTCCCATAGTCTCTGCTTTTCGTGTGTGTGTAAAGTCCCATATTATCCTCATCTCAATATCTTTCTCTTTAGTAACATGATGACAAGGAATCTTCAAATGTGGTACTATAATCTTTTAAACACAGGAAGATGTTGCAGACAACAAAAATTGCAGCTTGTACACACATCTCCTACAAAGCAACACTTCCCTTTTGCATTTGTCTCCACATTGTTTGTTGTCTCAAGCATTTCTTCCAGGCAGCTGCCTACATGACAAACAGCTGACAGGGCAAGGCACATGATTTTTTTCTTTTCCATAGCTTCCAGAATCCCCAAAGGAGACTTTCCCAAAGTGTTGTCCTAGCTAAGTGTCATGATAAAGGCTCTGAACCCCTGAGCTGATGCATCTTCTGAAGCCTCCTAATCAACTTTGCAAGGCCCCTTTATAACCCCAAGGCTTTCCTGAACCTGACAGATTTAGCCATGGTGGTTCTTGTGGGTTCACCTTGAGAGGACAGTACAAAGAAAGAAACTGTCACTTATTGGAACATCTACTGCTTACCTTGCCGTGAGTGATATTTATGGAACTGAATTACAAAGAGGTTTAGTCAAAGTTCCTCTTTCTACTGTTAGCAGGTTAAATTCTGGTTCAACAAAACTCGAAGGCTCTGGAAGCCTATATTCCATCTGTCAAAGAGATTCTCAGGTGGTTCCTGGCTTCCAGACAGCTGAAGGCTGTGTTGCAACAGGGATGCTATCAACATAAAAGGCCACTAACTGAGGAGAAGGAACTGTGGAAAAAAAGATCAGAGCACAAACAGACTGAGCCTGGAAACCTCCCTGCCTCACCACAGTCAGCCTTGGGCAGCTGCCAAATTATAGCGGGTACGTTTATGAGTGCAGAAGGAAGCATGGAGTTGGTAGCATCTGAATGATGGTGGAGGAAGCAGGCCTGTGCAGGAGGTGGGAGCTGCAGGGGTGCTGCAAATAGGGGTCTGCAGGGGAGAAATGGTGTTACCCAAGTAGATCTACACATGGCAGGGCTGTAATGTGCAAAGGCATACCCTTGCTAGCATGGAGTTTTTGTGTACTTGTGATCTTAAGCTTGGTTCAGATTCAGATCAACACTTGAAAAAAAATAGGGGAAAAGACTATTAAATGGGGGGGGTGTCTTTTATAAATAGAAAACAGACCAGATTAAGTGAAAATTAAAAAAAAATTACAAAAATTACAGAAAGGAAAAAGCAATGCATTAAATAACAACCAAAACCCATTTCCTAGAAAACTTGTCCACCTAAAAGGGGAATAAACATATAAAAGACAAAGAAGATATATAAGACTGATTTTGGAGAAGAGAAAAGCAGGGGGTGGGGGGAATTGTCCCCAGCCCTGATGAAGCAGTATTGGGAGATGAAACTTACCAGACAAGGGAAGAAGACATAGGCTACAGTCCCACAAGCAGTTTGTTCTGATATTGTTGTGGCACCCTTGTGAATTTAAAGAGCTTTAAATGTATTTTTCCAGTAGAATGATAGATCCAATAAGACTTTTAACTTCTTCACAGAAATCTTCAATGTCAGATTTATTCTATCCATAGTGGGCAAACCAATCCCTTCTAATTCCTGACCAACCAGCACCGCTCACATCAGGATGGAGGGGGCAGTCTCCTTAATTAAGGGCCCAGTCCTACGGCACATATTTTTGCTTTCAGATTCACTGTTCATCCATATATTAAGCACACACCCATTGAACAGTCTCTACCCAAAAAGACTTATGGAGGAACATTTGTATGAATGTTCTCTACAGATGCAGGGTACATGAAAACTTAGACTCTCTGGACTTGTACATTCTTCAGCACAGAAGAAATGTTTGATTGTCTTTGCCTTTTCAGAGCTCATGTATTACCTTTTTTGTTATATTGGTTTCTACATAGCATACTTAGTTTTGTTTTGATAGCGTATGCCACAGTTATTACATTTATGCACACTAAATTAAAATTTGTACAATAGCATTACAATATTTCCCTATTCTGTAATGAATGAGATAAGAGCAAATAAATTAAACTAAGAACAGTAGCAGGTTGAGTTTACAAAAATTGCCCTAATTCAGTTAGTTTTCACATTTTGTAGTGTTCCTTGAGCAAATCTGTCCCTCAGTTCTAGGGCTGTGGGTGAATTTTGAACTGATTGATTTGAAAGTTGAAGTGTTTCTCTTATGATTTCTCCACACTTGTGACTGTCTTACTTCAATGCTGTTCCAAACAGGCTATGCTTTTAGTTTTGAAGGGTACCCAAGTGATTGCTAATTGCTTGTGTTGATAATATTGCTTTATTAAAAGATCAACAAGCAAGATCATATGTGACAGAAAACCAAAGAAAATAAGCTTACAAACAACAGCATATGAACTCCTGCATTGTATGGGTTTGTGGCATCTTCAGTGAGAGAAATCCAAAAGGCTAAGTGACAGCAGATTTTTAGGTTCTTGAAACAACCACACAGCATGTAAGGAGTTGGCCAAGCACCTGTCAACTACAGATTTAGTGTTTACAGCATTTGTTATCCAAACTATGCACTGATGGCATAGTTCCAGGCACACTTGTACCTCTAAGTTGTTAAACATTGCCTTGCTTCACATCCACCAGGCCTGTGTGTGTTTGTGAGTTCATGGAAAGTACAAGGCATAAGCAGTCAGGCAACCATGTGTATGATTTAGTATACCTTCTTGCCAGAACAGTGGTCTTCCACTTCTGTCATCTCTATACTCACTTCTTGACTAGTCACAGGATTCCATGTAATGCCATCCAGGTGATGCTATTAGCTTTGTATAACATGCTAACTTTGCAGGCTAAATATCAGGCAAACAAACAAACTTATGCCTACAAGAATGATAATAGGGTGCGATATAATGAAGGGGGTGCTAGAAGCAGTAGAACTCCAAATTTAAAAAAATACCATGCTCATAACTTTGTTTAAGAGTCAGTCTGCACTTGCTTAGTTAGCTTTAAAATTTGTTATCCTGTATGGTGAATTACTACTCCTGCCTACTAAAGCACTGAGAGAAGTTTGCATTTTAGTAATCTTGGGGTAATAATCCCCTAGTGTTTCCCATGTATATAACCCTTCATCTTGCTGAGTTCTGTTGAACAAGCATGGTTTGAAACTGGCTGCAGAGTTATATGCCCATTGAACTTTCCCGCATTGTTAACTAAGACCATTTCCGTAGTCACTGTTGCTCCGCCCCCAGGCTTCTGCTTTTGTTGGATCAAGTGATTGATTCCCCAGCAGTTGCTGTACAGCTGCATTTTGACCTGCGGCTCCTTCCAGTTTCCCTTGCGTCTACTTGATTGCTAAAAAACAAGATCAAATAGATGTGAGAGCAATTGGAGGGAGCTGCAGGTCAAAATGCAGCCGCACAGCAATTGGTGGGGAATAAATCACTTGATCCAACAAAAGCTGAAGCCCATGTTCGGAGCAACAGTGAATTCAGAATTGGTATAGTTTTATTGATCATAATGGATTCCACATACAGTGCTGGAAAACAGAAGATAGTAGAATGAAGGGATATCATGTGCATGTACACTTCTTCAGATACATAGAAATGGAAGCTAAATTTTCATATATATAGGCAGATTCCTTTACATAGGAGCATAGTTAGAATTGCATTAATGTCTTAATACAGTGCAAGCACCAACATAACTGTATGATAACATACCCGTATTTTTCGGATGATTAGACGCACCGGAGGATAAGACGCACCTTCCTCCTGGGGGGCGATCGATGCTTTTTCCGCCGATCCGGCGCTTCCCCGGCGCCTGCTTGCCTGGCTCCATCTTCTTCAGGCAAGCGTGGGATCGCTCCACATGGCCCCAGCGCTTTGCAAGCGCCGGCCGCGGAGGAGGCAGCGTGCTTCCTACTTCCCTGTGCTCCTGCCTTCAGCTGTGATGTTTAAAGCAAGCGCTGGGATCGCTCCCTCCCCCCTCCGATCCCAGCGCTTGCTTTAAACATCACAGCTGAAGGCAGGAACACAGGGAAGTAGGAAGCACGCTGCCCTCTCCACAGCCGGCGCTCGCAAAGCGCTGCGTTTCCGGAGGGGGCGGGTGCTTCCTACTTGCCTGTGTTCCTGCCTTCAGCTGTGATGTTTAAAGCAAGCGCTGGGATCAGAGGGGGGAGGGAGTGATCCCAGCGCTTGCTTTAAACATCACAGCTGAAGGCAGGAACACAGGCAAGTAGGAAGCACCCGCCCCCTCCGCAAATGCAGCGCTTTGCGAGCGCCGGCTGTGGAGAGGGCAGCGTGTGCCTGCCTTCAGTGTGTCTAAAGGCAGACACACAGGGAAGTAGGAAGCACGCTGCCCCCTCCGCGGCCGGCGCTTGCGAAGAGCTGGGGCCACGTGGAGCGATCCCACGCTTGCCTGAAGGAGATGGAGCCAGGCAAACAGGCGCCGGGGAAGCGCCGGATTGGAGGAAGAGGCAGCAGATCACCCCCTCGCCCCCCGAAGGTACATACCTTCGGACCATAAGACGCACACACTTTTCCCCCCACTTTTTTTGGGGGGGGAAAGTGCGTCTTATGGTCCGAAAAATACGGTACTTGGGCATCCAGGCCAATTTAGTATTGTTCCTTTTTGTCTGTAGTATCTAAGTTCTTCCCCAATTTTATGAATTGTTCATGGCTTCTATGTTTATTTTATATTCTGCTTTTCTCCCTGATCAGGGACCCAAAATGACTTTTCACCATGCCCCACCCCCGTTTCACTTAATTCAGACAACAACAGCCTTGTGAAAGTAGGGTAGGCTGAGAGGGGCCCAAGTTTACCTGGTGGGCTTCCATAGTTGAGTAAGGGATTGAAACCCAGTCATCCCATGTCCTAGTCCTATACTCTAACCACTATGCAACACCATCCCTTTATGTCTATGCCATTCTCAAGCACCACTGTGGATCTTGACTTCCAGCAGAGTAGCCAGCCAAGAATGTTTATAAAGTCTTCCCCCCCCTCTGTGAGCAAGAGCCCCCCTATTTTTATATGGACTTCGTGATCACTAGTTTGGTTGCCAGAGTGCCTGGAGTTTCAACTCATATGCATCTGCTCTAAGAAATGGACTTTGCCTGCTATTTTCTGAGAGACTTATATGGATAGTAAAAGCCTCAGCTTTACAGCAACAATCTACATCTCTGGATGTGTGTTAGCCACAAGTACAGATGAGCTTCCAGCCGCTCTGTGCATGCACAGCCTCGGTCGTTGCAATGGAAGAAGCTGCGCCGCCATGAGCTGTCCGGTAAAGCGCCTTCCAACATGTTTCCGTGAACCAAAGGCTAACACCACCAGGAACCATCTTGTTTTCTGGACTCCATTACAGTAAAGTGAGAGGCTCACATATCCAACAGATGTCTCAAACATCTGCATAAAGTAATCAAGCTTATCTTAGGCATGGATCCTGCTAGACTGCCCAAGCTTTTGTCAAACCGAACTCTAGACAAAGAACGGTGCCAGCAGAAGAGGAAGAAGAGGAAGAATGGCTTCAGCCAGAGCTAGAGCTATTGTGTAGTTCGGGTGTCACCTTAGGTAGCAATTTGACTCTCTGTTGTCACTTTCAGATAAGTTTGTATAGCTTATTTTAATCCCTCCGCCCATGCATCCACCCACGCCTTGCCCAAACTGTCACTTTGGAGCCTCCCATTTCTCTGAGGTAATATACCACATGGTACAGCATCATGTACCATCTGACCACTTGTCATAAGCCCCTGGACCTCCTACCCCCTAAGGGTTCAAGGAAGTCCTTATAACCTCTGACCCAAGGTCTCCCTGGTGTGCATCTGACAGTACCCCTATCCTGCTGTTTAGATACGCCACCGATACCTGATCAGTTGAGGGTCCTTTCCCCCATCTCCCTCATTCGTCGCCATTGGAGCCTTCCTTGAAGACTACGATCGGTAATTATCACCCTGTTTGTCCATCTTTGTGTTACCTATATATATTTCTCTCTGTTTTCCTAGGTCTATATGTGTGTTGTATGTATCCATTACCTTGTATGTGTGTTCTATAGTTTTCTGTAATAAAAACATAATTATTTTACTTTATTAGTGTCCTTGGTCAATTTAGTAAGAATTTCTGGAAGTAGAATCCTGTATACATAGATTCTTGATCCCTTTTTAGCCATAGTTGCCCACCTATTAATTCCCCAACCTCTTTTGAGGGCAATTTGGCTTACACCTCCATTGCATCAATGGGGAGTGAGCCTATGGATAACACTGAGCATAATACATGGCAATATTCAAAGCAGCGGCATTGATATTAACAGTAATTACTCACTAATTGGAAGCCTGGATAATTTGCAAAGCAAGGCTATAGCAGGGGACCACCAAAAATGAGTTGCCCAGCTTGCTGAAAATATATGGCCCAGGAGGTCATTTGCCATTGTTTCAGAAACCCCAGCAGCAGAAGGGATGTTGTAAGTTTCCTTTGATTTTCTGTCACCTTGCTTGGAACACCTTGTTAATCACAAATGACTGGTATCTTCTTGGGTACCCTTCAGACCTGAAAGCAAACCCTGGCTGGACCAGTCTCTGAAGTAATGCAGTGTCAAACGCTCACGTTGTTGTTGAATTTCCTTTGGGTGTTAACAAAATTTGATGAAAATAATGCTGTTAAAATTGATGCCTGTTTTTGCATCAATCACATTAAAAGGTGTAAAGAGGCGTTAAGAAGCCATTACATAGGAAATTCACAAAGATAAAAGGCAGAATGAAAATGGTCTTCAAATCCATGCATGAACATTCAAAGAAACAAGAAAATACTTCTTTGTGCATCCTTGCTCAATTTCACAAGGATCATTCATATATGGAAGCGATTTTCTGCATGTCAATGCTCTTTTGCAGCCAGTTAGAGCAAAACCAAAAGCAAATGTGGGGTGTCTCCTCAGTGAAAATGTCAAAAAGTACCTGAGAGGAGCCAAATGTTTTGCAAACACCAGTGATTTTTTTCGGAGTAGATTCACACATTCTTTCATAGGTTGTCTCCAGATTTTGCTCAAAGCAAATTTGGAGGGTTTTTTTCTCTGGGAAATTCTGAGAATTTGCAAGTGAAGACCAAAAGACTTTTGATAAAAATGTATTTTTTCTCAAGGTGATTTCACACATCACAGGATTGCGTATTCTATGCAGATAATTGCACATTGTCTTCTTATCATATCCCTTTATAGAATAGTTATTGGTGAGTGAATAGTTACCTTCAGTGGCTAAGTCTTGCTTTGAATAAGCCACCTTGAATGTGTATGGTAGAAAAGAAAGATATAAATGAAATAAATAGATGTCATCATCCCAATTGATTGTATTTTTTCAATAGATGTTATTGCCCGCATTAATCATGTGATTTCTAGCAGTGCCAGTTTTCTCTTTGTGAGTTGTGTGTTAGATGAAGGAAATCTAGGGGCTCTAGCTTATTGACCTGGTCAACTATCTATTGAATATCTGTGCCCAAAAATCTCTAAATTAGGGCAATACTTAGAGACATAGATGAGTAGTGTTTAAACCATGGAGAAGTCTCTTAATAATAAGGTATGACCACTTTTGTAACAATATCAACTGAACTTTCTCAAAGTATGTAAAATTGCCTTGTATACTTAAAGCATGAAAATATTATGGCGTAAACCAAATCAGAGAAATTGATGAGCTGAGTTTTATGTCGCAGTAATCCCAAAGGTTTTTTAAAATTTTTTTAAAAGAAATAAATAACAACTACTGTTGACAATGTAATATTTCTTGTCAAGCTGTAGCAGGTAATGAAAATGTACATCTAAACATTCTTGCTCTAAACCCCATTCTTCTGTCTTTAACTGTTTTTTTGGTAGTGATTTGCATGGTAATACAAATTGGCATTTAGCTCTACCCACAAAGGTTTCTGTTCCACATAAGTATATTTACTAAAAGTAATTTAGAGATTTTTGAGAGCTACTGTGGTATGCTGAAAACTGTTTTAGATTGGATCAGGAGATCTAGATTCAGAACTCTGCCCATATAGGACTAGATGACCTTGGGTTACTGTCTTTCAGCCTTGACTGCTTCCCAAGGTCTTTGTGAAGAGACTGAAATTATAGAAGGCATCCAAACTCCTTGGAGGACAGAATGTTTTGTTTTATTAATGTAGTGGTTCTTAAACATTCAAAAATTTCCTATACTTCAGAATGTAAATGATTGTTTTGTTTGTATTTAGATTTTTTCTGAAAATCTGGTGGTTTCCCCAGGTTTGTTAACAAGCCCTGTTCTCTATACATAGTCCTATTTTGTTGATATTTCAGCCTGCATTCAAGGGCCATGTTCAGAATCAGGTATAACTAGCAGGCAACCCAAAAGGAATCGAGGGTCCCTTCATTTTCCCTTGTATTCCCTTCCTCACACTATTTCCTCTTTCCTCCTGACAGCCCCCCATGTCCTTTCCCTTTCCCCTGCTTCCTTCTGTCCTTCCCACTCACTAGACAACTCTTCTGGTCCCCTTTTCTTCAGCTTTATTATTTACTTCATTTATACTCCACTATTCCCCCAGTGGAGACGCAAAGTGGCTCACATCATTCACATCTTCTCCATTTTATTCTCACAACAATCCTGTGAGGTATGTTAGACTGAGAGAGGAGAGAATAATTAGCACAATAGAGTTCATATCATGAACAATGCTTTATACAATCAGTGCATACAACTCATCAATACAAGAGGCACTCTATTTTGCTTATATTGTTAACAAAGTTTATATAGCTATATTGCGTGTGCACAGTTGATTTGTTCTTGAGGTATTGGCAGATCATATAGTTTGTTCAATGGCTTACTTGATTGGTTGGACTGCCCTTTTGCTCTATATCCCACAGGGGCAGAGACAACAGCCACTTTGTGGGAGAGGTATTGTGCATGTATCAGCTTCACTGTGGAAGAATACCTGGTGACTCCAAACTCCAAAAACTGATTTGGAAGTCATCTAAACCTATGGGCATCACATTTTATGGCAACAAATTTTGCATATGAGAATACAACGGGTTTTTTTTTTACCTGTTATGTGTCTTGGGCTGCTGAACAATATGTATGATTGATATAGCTAGAGCAATGTCAATGGCAGCACTGATATCTACTGCCATTATACAACCCAAAATTTTCATACAATTTGATTTTACATCTTTCTGCCCAGTCCCGCTTTCACAGATAGATGCTGGCATGGTGCTAAAATTGCCATTATGAGTAAGACCATGAAGATTTATTTTCATAATTGCATAAGGGTTTTTCAAGTTTTATGATAATTTCCCTCCTGTGCAAATGTTTAGTTAGATACTCCAAGAACTTTCAATGTATGTGTATCTCAAAGGAGAATTAAATGAGCAAAGTAGTTGGGTTATGCATATATTCCATTGTCAATGTCAGATTGCATTCTAAAATATATCCCAAGCAGGAATGTGCATTTGGATTTATCTGAGCTGAAAGTCTACCTGAAAAATACCTTACCAGTATTTTTGGGGTAGATTTCAGCATCCCAAATGTATTTGGGTTTTCTTGGGAAAACCAACCCCCTACCCCTCTCCAAATCATGTATATGTTCAGGAAAGAAATACCTGAGCTTCTACCCAAAAAAATTGCTCCTGCCTCTCACCTGTTTAGTTGTGCTTTTACTACATTGATTGTTCCCCAGATTTGAGCTGCCTTCTTCTGCCACAGAAGAAGCCAAGCGCTTTGAGCTACCACAGGAGAAGCCAAGCCAGATCAAAGATTGGCCTGACTTTTTTTTAAAAAAAATCTATTTTTCTTCTTGGTTCTATTGGACCCCCAAAATTTGGGATTTTTGGAAAATCCCAAATCCAAATACTGGGATCCAGAATTATTCAGAAATCCCTCCCTTTTTTGGTGGGGGGACCCGAGACTCCCCCCAAAAAATACTGATTAAAAAACATTTTACACTAATTCCCAGTCCTTGCCTAGAATTTTATTGCTATCATGCTCAATGAAAGATTATAAAGTCTAGAAAGTGAACTGTGCTGCAATTCAAGGAGATTGTTATTATCGTGTTAGGGTTACCTATACATATCTCTCTCTCCATCTATTCTCTCAACAGTTGTGAGGACTGTATAATTTTTTAAAAACTTTCTTCATGTTAGCCATTTTGAGTCTGAAGAGATGACATGGGATAGATATATATTTTTTAAGTTTATAGGGATGCTATAGGAAAAAGTTATCTCAGAAATATTGTTATTCATGTGTCATTTAAGGCATGGCCCTTTGGGACAGGGTAACACATGTTTGAAATCATGTATGCACTGGAGAAGCCACTGAGGCCATCTGGAAATGGAAAATGGCTTGGAGGAAATAGTTATGTGCTCCTTAAACTGCTTCTCTGAACTAAAGTTCTTCTTTCCAAAGCAATTTTTTTTTAAAAAAGGCATAAGTGTAATCAGGGGTGGGATTTTAGCAGGAGCTCCTTTGCATATTAGGCCACACACCCGTAATGCAGCCAATTCTCCAACAGCTTACAAAAAAGAGCCCTGTAAACTTTTGGAGGATTGGCTACATCAGGGGTGTGTGGCCTAATATGCAAAGGAGCTCCTGATGCTTTTGTTGATGATTATTTTATTTCTGTTATGCTATTCTCATGCTTCTGCTACTCACCTGTGGGTTATAGGGGTCTCAGAATGGGTGTCTTTATTCTTTATTCATTGCAGATAGGGACTACTTATCAACATCATGTACCAGTTTGCCCAGTACTCCTTGGAGCCTTGATCACCCTTTCTGTTTTGTACCGTTTATTTATTTTGATATTTTTACCCCTCTCTTCTCCCCGATGATAACCCAACATGGGTTACAACATGCTTCTCTCCTTCTCTGTTCTATTCTCACAGCAATAAACTTGTGAGCTAGGTTTGGCTGACAGTGATTGGCCTAAGGTCATTTAGCAAACTTCCATGGCAGAGTAGGGATTCAATCCTGGGCTTCCCAAATCCTAATCTAACACTCTAAGCACTACATCATGCTTCTTCTCCGTTTATATGCAAATGGTGCAAAATAATACTGGAAATGTGTTTGTTTTTAACAGGATAAAAGCCACATGAGACAAGACACTGGAGCAAAAATGACAAACAGTAATGTTTTCATTTTTACAAGAAAGAGTCAAAAATGTGAAAACCTGAATTGAAGTAAATAGCTTTTGAAATCTGGTCTCAGCCTTAATCAGCATGTAATGTGCAATGTGGCATAGAATATTGGGCATTCAAAGAGTCTAATTATTGCAAGTGCCCAGCACTTAGTTCTGTTTGGGACATGCAATACCATCCATGGAAATGTATTACCCATGAGTTACAAAATTAAACTCTCCACTTCCTCAGTGGCCATAGTTCCAGCTAAGATAATTCACTGTTAAACTAAGATTATGTCCAAATAAAAATGGGGTGAGACTGTGGTTCAGTAGTAGAACATCTGCTTTGCACACTGAAGGTCAGCCTCCAGCACCTCCATTCAAAGCAGTTGATGGCATGGAATACCTCTACCTGAGACTCTGAAGAACACTTGCCACTCAGAGTACAATATACTGACTTTATAAGCCCAGCCATTTCATGTTTTCCCTTGGGTCTTAGGCTCAAATCAAAGCACTGACCATGAGATTCCTATAATGAATGTGAATAAATCAAAAGTAGGTCTGCAATTCACAGATACACATCTGAACAGCATACTCAAGATTGCTACAACACAGACATTGTCTCCAGAATTTGATCCAAGTCTACCACCCTGAGCTCCTTGAAGGATGAGTAAGATATCAATATGAAGAATTACTGAATGGGAAAACATCTCATCTGTAAGAACACAGTTAATTTTTGTTAAGCATCTACCAGAAGAGTAGCATAGCATTTTATGGTAGAATCACAGAATTCTAAAAAATGCAAAATGAAATTGTAACATATAGTGATAAATGAGAAGATGATGAATTACTTTGGCTGCAATCCCATCTATTTTACTCTTCTGGTGCTTACTAAATCCACTATAAGAAAAACAATTTTTTTAGAGCTAATGGGACTACACATTTGGTTGTTAATTGGTCACAACCTCAAAACATATCTGGTTCTTCAGGCAATGTATATAATCCTTCATATTGACTCCCATAGTTGAGATAAATGAGTATTTTTTTTCATTTTGTCATTTAGGCTTGTCAAGAAGGTCATGGGTCCTCAGGGCAGTTACACACAAGTAACCAGACTTATTTTTCAAAATTTACTTTTAAAATTTATTTCAATATCTATCAGTTTTAAAATTTATTCTGTAGCCAGCACATTACTCTAAAATCATGCAGCAAGAAAACTAGCTTAACTTTCTAACACTTTTGAACTGGTGTTATATGGCACAAACCTTAAACTCAAAAGTCAAAGGCCTTGGCTCAGGCGTTCTCTAAGTTGCTAGTGGCTTTAATCAGTTTGGTGGGCTCTTCCCATATGTTTGAACAACATAATATAATGCAGTTAGCAACATGTCATGTATGTGCACCCTCACATTACCAAGCAGGAGTCCTGGTGCTCACCCAATAGATCTCTTGCTGAATACCACTCAGCAGCCTTTAAATAGTGAGTAGATTAATCAATCAGCCAGGATTATTATTTTTTTTAAAAAAAATTGAATTGTTTGGTGTTTAAGTCCAAACTCTGCTCATGACCTGAGTTCGATCCCAGCAGAAGCTAGGTAGCCGGCTCAAGGTTGACTCAGCCTTCCATCCTTCCACAGTCGGTGAAATGACTTTATCTTATAAGTCTGTGTTATCAGGGTTTTTGCATGGCCTTGTGGGAGTCCTAGTTTTTCCTGAATTATTTAATTATGTAATCAGACCATCCATGATGCTAAGGGAAAATCAATTTCACTTATAGCACAGACCTCAAGGAAGAAGAAAATGAAACTGAGAACCAAGTCAAATGTGATGGCATCCCAGGGATAGACTCAGAGATGCCACCACCATTTAAAAATGTAATGTGGGCAATGTAAAAATGCTTTGGGGGCCCAATCCTGATCAAGCCTGCAGTGTAGTAAGATCAGGTACACTTGTACCCCTATGGACATTTTCAAGTGCACGGTTAATTCTTTATGGATTTGGCCTCCTTTCTGCCAAGGACACCAGGGATTTGTTGGCTGATAATTGTTGTTTATTCGCACAGTCAAGTCCGACTCTTTGCGACCCCATGGACAAAGTCACACCAGGCCCTCCTGTCTTCCACCATCCTCCAAAGTCTGCTCAAATTCATGTTTGTTATGTCAATGATGGCTGATAATAGATGGACTTTTAAAGCCGCCCGGGGGATGAGAGGCAGGTGGACCAGAAAAGCATGTCCACATGTGCACATCTACCTCCCAACCCTATCCTGTCCCCAAGTCACCCCCGGCTTGCTGGGAGCTGGCTTGAAAAGGCATCACTTTGAAAATGGTGCTTTTTCGCTGGGACGCCTCCAAGGCACCTCCCCAGCCATCTGGAAAGTCAGGAAGCACCTGCAGAGCGCCCGGGGAGCTGCGGGTAGGATGCATGAGCAGTCCAGATGCTCCCCAGGCGCCCAGAGCCTGCCCCTTTTCCAAGCACCATCCAGAAGCTTCGGGGTGCTCTATTTCTGGCTGGCTCTCTTTGAGGCAGCTTCAAGCTACCCCAAACCGGCTGTCTGTTATCAGCCATCATGTCTATAGGTATTTTTCTTTGTTTACAAGCAGGCAAACAAAGCATAAGTGGAGAAAAGAGGCACTCCTAGAAAGCCGATGATCTGCTAATCCTCATCAGAGCTAAAGAGAGAGAGCCTTTACCCTCAAGGTGCATCACTTTCAGCCAGTTCTCAGCATCTGCCTTTTTTGAGCCTCTTCCAAATTATCAGACTGCTTTTTCTTTACATAAACTCAAGACACTTTTCCAATCCCCTCAGCTTTAAGCTCCAATGAGTCCTTGAAGAAACTCTGAGGAGATCATCTCCTAACAATTAGCATCTATTCAAAGAACCTCCACAGCCACTAAAGAGTATTAACATTCTTTTTGTCAAAGACCCCCAAGTTTCATCCACGGAGACTTTTCGACAACCATTCACTGAAAATTCCCATCACTGGGCATTTGGTTTTCAAAACTGGAAATGAACCACCACCGGAATCCAGATATTATACGTTTAGAAGTCATCATAAAAGGATTAAGTGAGATTCTGTGCAGTTGACCAGTCTAATGAGCTAAGCTTGCTTTGTGATAAGTCAGCCAAGTAAAGAATCTCACAGAAAGCCCAATGGCAGCAACAGTGGGAGGATGAAGCTGTTGATCGCCTTCATTTGCTCAGTTCAAAATAGAGGACTCACATCTTTCTATTGCAAGGGCCTCATTTTGCCCTAACTACAGTTCCCTTTTGTTCTTTAATCCTAAAAACCAAGGTTCCCCCCCACCTCCCCAGTAAAACATGTAAGACTGCATTTGCACCAAGGATTTTTAGCTACCTGGCTCATACAGCACCCCCTCATTTCTACATGACGTCATCCTGTATTCACACACAACTTGGGATTGGTCTGCTCCTTCCTCAAAAAAACCCTGCTTTATTTTTAATCTTAAAAAAACCCAAGAACAACAAGAACAGTGTTTCCATGGCAGGATGCTATCAGCATGAACAGTTTCTTGTATCTGAAAGGGAAATGATGCCTTATATTTGAATGAAAGAGGATTCCCCTTTGCTTCCTTCCTTCTTCTGAATTTCATTAGTGAACTACTCTGTAGTTTATCATAATGCCCCTGTATAAATCCCTGGTGCTGAAAAGGTTGGGGACCACTGCTTTAAGAGGTGCCCTGTAAGGATGCACACCACTGCATTTCATGGCAGTTTATGGATAGAAGGAAGGTGTTTAAAGTTGTTTAACTAAAACCTCAAAGTTTAATTCTATATAGAAACCAGTAGGGAAAGTTTATTTTCTTGCTGGCTGGAGCTTTAAAAATATCTGTACCAAAGTTCACTGCCTTTAATGAGAAAGTTAGGTTGTCAGCTATGGTGTTCAAGGAACCATTATTAGGGTCATCAAACATGGAGAACCAGATTGCTAGCTGTAAATCATTAATTATTTTTGTGTATAAGTACCAGATGTTTAAGTACCAGTGTAACATTTTTTAATTTATAATTACCAGTATAGCACTTTTGGCTGAGGATTCCTTAACTTCCTACATTTCATTGAACAGCTTTTGTATCAGATGGTCAATAAAACCTGCTGGGGCCCATTGGTTTTCCATGGAAAAGATATAGGCAATCCTTCTTCCAACAGAGATGAATGCTAGTTAGATGCAGGCAGCTCTATTGCGCATGAAATGGTCCCTCAGCTATAATGTTGGTCACCTTTGGGCAAGCTCCCCTCATCCTGATTCCAGCCATATTCTAGATGTCTACTATCAACAATATGGTGGTGGTGGAGGGATTAGAGGATCAGTAGACCAAATTGCCTGAACAGGGTGCAATATCCTATTGAAACAGGAGCATCCGGAATGGTCTGTATTTTATTTGCTGCTATTATGGAACGGATTGGATTTCAGTGTCTAGGGTAAAAATACCAGGGTTTTATCTATGACTAAAATAATGAGACACCTTAATCCAAATCAATTCAGATGTGGTAGGTTTATTGTATGCATTACAATGGAACTGTTTGCTTCCGTCCTCTGAAATTTGTGTGCATGGTTTAGTCTCAAAGGGTGGCATCTCTGCTGAGTTAATTCTGCTTATTAGTTAGAATTGTATATATGAGCCTCCTCCCCCCCAGGGAGGAGGCGTGTCTAATGCTAACAACTCTTCCACCCATCCCTGTTTTATGCCGTTGCGCAGGGATATAATATTTAGCACAAACAGGGAATTTAAACCTCTCCTCGTTAATAAAAAAGTAGTCCTGGTTAACTTGGGGGAGGGGTCTGTTGCCCCCCCCCCCCCCCCAGGCTTAAATCATGGCTGAAGAAGAAGATACTGAATTTATATCCCACCCTTCACTCTGAATCTCGGAGTGGCTCACAGTCTCCTTTGCCTTCCTTCCCCACGGCAGACACCCTGTGAGGTGGGTGGGGCTGAGAGAGCTCTGGCAGAGGCTGCCCTTTCAGGGACAACTCCTGCAGGAGCTGTGGCTGACCCAAGGTCATGCCAGTGGCTGCAAGTGCAGGAGTGGAGAATCGGACCCGGTTCTCCCGGATAAGAGTCCGCGCACTTAACCGCTACACTGGCACACCTACTTCAGTCGAGAGGAATCAAGAATGATTCTAGAGTTCTACATCCGGGTAACAAAAAATGCGAAGCACACATACTGGATGGGGGATACATTTCTGAGTAGCAGTGTGTGTGAACAAGAACTCAGGGCATGGGTGAACCATAAGCGAAACGTGAGCACTCAGTGTAAAGCCAGTTTGGTGTAGTGGTTAAGTGTGCGGACTCTTATCTGGGAGAACCGGGCTTGATTTCCCGCTCCTCCACTTGCACCTGCTGGAGTGGCCTTGGATCAACTATGGCTCTGGCAGAGGTTGTCCTTGAGAGGGCAGCTGCTGTGAGAGCCCTCTCCAGCCCCACCCGCCTCACAGGGTGTCTGTTGTGGGGGAGGAGGGTGGATTAGATTGTGAGCCGCTCTGAGACTCTTTGGAGTGGAGGGTGGGATATAAATCCAATATCTTCATCTACCTCACAGGGTGTCTGTTGTGTGTGGGGGGGAAGGTAAAGGAGATTGTGAGCCGCTCTGAGACTCTTTGGAGTGGAGGGCAGGATATAAATCCACTATCTTCATCTACCTCCAGGGTGTCTGTTGGGGGGGGGGGGAAGGTAAAGGAGATTGTGAGCCACTCTGAGACTCTTCGGAGTGGAGGGCAGGATATAAATCCAATATCTTCATCTACCTCACAGGGTGTCTGTTGTGGGGGAGGAGGGTGGATTAGATTGTGAGCTGCTCTGAGACTCTTCGGAGTGGAGTGCAGGATATAAATCCAATATCTTCATCTACCTCACAGAGTGTCTGTTGTGGGGGAGGAAGGTAAAGGAGATTGTGAGCCACTCTGAGACTCTTCGGAGTGGAGAGCGGGATATAAATCCAATATCTTCATCTACCTCACAGGGTGTCTGTTGTGGGGGAGGAAGGTAAAGGAGATTGTGAGCCACTCTGAGACTCTTCGGAGTGGAGGGTGGGATATAAATCCAATATCTTCTAAAACAACAGCAAGAAAAGCTAATTCGGTCTTGGGGTATATCGTCAGAGGCGTAACATTCAGATCACAAGAGGTCATAGTCCCACTGCACGCCGCATTGGTCAGGCCGTGTCTGGAGTGCTTTGTGCAGTTCTGGAGGCCTCCCTTCAAGAAAGAAGTGGATGGAGTGGAGCTGGTGCAGAGGAGAGGAAAAACGGATGCTCAGGGGCCTGGAGACCAAGTCCTGTGAGGAAAAGCTGAGGGACTTGGGAAGGTTCAGTCTGGAGGAGAGGAGGCTGAGGGGGGGGACAGGGCTGAGGTATTTGAAAGGCTGTCCCTTAGAAGAGGGCAGGGGGCTGTTCCTGGTGGCCGCAGAGGAGAGGACTCGTAAACGTGGTTTTATACCTATTTTTTTTTGTTATTTATTTATTTGACTTATGACCCACCCTCCCAATCCAACAGGGCTCAGACCGGGGGACAACAATGTTCAAATAAACAATGTTCACAGCTTTAAACTAATTCTAACAGCTTTTACAACACTACTGGCCACCGATGGGGGGGGAGGGGTGGGCTCCCTCTTGGGTATCCTGCCCCCCCAGGGAAAGTGTATGCGCAATACATAGCCTCTCCTTTCCCGGTGTAGTGAACGCCGCATGGTCACTGTCCGGCTATGCCTGGCAGTTGGTCACTGCAATGGCCTCTCCTGTATTACTGCATCCGTGGCAACACCTTCCCGCTGGTCCCCCCCATTTCTCACAGAGTTTGCCACGTCATGGTGTGACCGAATGTCCGGCGGTATAACCGGATGGGCAGGCTGGGCTCACCAACCTCGCCAGCCAAGAGAAGGAAAACTCTAACATCAAACCCGGGCAGATAGAGCTCGTTAATGTAACACCTACCACCTGGAGGACTCACTGCCGGTGTCCCGGCTTACTGGGCCATGGCAGATGACCCCAAGGTGAAAGGGTGGAGCCAGTACCGCGCACACTGTGCTTCACCTAAAAATTCCTCTGAGCAGGCCTGAAGGGCATATCCACATCCACAACCCACAACACATCAAGTCCTGCAGCGATGGGCAAGGGGTGAAACGGCAGGTGGAAGATGCCACTGGAAGCCGCAGTCCCGATCCTGCATGTAGGCGGTTCAGGGTATTGGTCACCTGATGCTGACCCGGAGACGAAAGCATTTTTCAGCAGCACCCTGAACGACCAAGCAGCCTTATCTAGGGACAGCACTGCTTGCTCCACATGGAGAGGGGCCTAGAAAAGGTGGCCTAAACAAAGCTCATCTCCCCCACCCCAGTTGGCTAGCGGCGGTCAACGGGCATCCTTACTTGCAGTCAAAAAATAACAACAAAGAAAAGGCATGCACCTGCCTCACAAAGTGTGCAAAGACTAAAGCTTGCGTGTTGGAACATCAGAACCATGCTTGACACAGTAGACAGTGGTCGCCCTGAACAACGCTCTGCTCTAGTTGCCCACGAACTTCTCAGGTTGAATATTGACATAGCAGCTCTCAGTGAGGTCCGTTTCCCTGAGGAAGGTAGTCTTCGAGAACACGGTGCTGGCTATACCCTCTACTGGTCGGGTAAGTCAAAGGCTGAGAGCCGCCTTTCTGGCGTTGGCTTCATGGTCAGGAACTCCATTGCCTCCAAACTCGAAAACCTGCCAACAGGTCACTCAGATCGCATCATGTCCATGCGCCTCCCACTTCAAAACAAGCAGCATGCAACACTCTTCAGTGTGTATGCCCCAACCCTTCAAGCAGATCCTGCAGAAAAGAACAAGTTCTATGCTGATCTACGCAACCTCGTACGGAAGACCCCTACAGAGGACAAGGTGATCATCCTTGGCGACTTCAATGCCAGAGTAGGTAAAGACTCAGAAGCCTGGAAAGGAGTACTTGGCAAACACGGCATTGGCAACTGCAATGATAACGGGAGCCTCCTGCTAGAATTCTGCAAGGAGCACCAGCTCACCATCACCAACACTATCTTTCAGCAGAAGAACAGCCTGAAGACAACCTGGATGCACCCACGGTCCAAGCACTGGCACCTTATCGACTACATTCTGGTGCGCCAGAGAGACCTTCGAGATGTCTTACACACCCGAGTAATGCCCAGTGCGGAATGTCATACGGATCATCGTCTTGTACGCTGCAATCTCCGTCTTCACTTTAAACCCACACCCAGGAGAGGAGGTATCCCTCAGAGGAAGCTTCAGCTTGGCAGCCTTCAGTCAGCCAAAGTTAAAGCTGCCTTCCAGGCAAAACTCCAGTCAAGAATTGAGGACCCCAGTTGCCCCACAGACCCTTCTCCAGAAGCACTCTGGGAACACCTAAAAACTACCATCCTGTTGATCTCTGAAGAAGTCCTCGGGTTCTCCACAAGGAAGAACAAGGACTGGTTTGACGAAAACAATCAAGAGATCCAAGTATTACTAGTGAAAAAGAGATCTGCCTACCAAGCACATCTTGCTCAGCCCTCCTGTCCCGGGAAAAAAGCAATCTTTCGCGCTGCATGTAGCAACCTCCAGCGCAAGCTTCGAGACATTCAGAACGAGTGGTGGACCAAGCTTGAAGAGAGAACCCAGCTGTGTGCAGACACTGGTGATTTAAGAGGGTTCTACGAAGCCCTGAAGGCAGTATATGGCCCATCATATCAGGCTCAGAGTCCCTTGCGTAGTGCAGACGGCCAAGTGCTCCTCACAGACAAGGCATCCATACTGAACCGGTGGTCGGAGTATTTTCAGGTTCTCTTCAGTGCCAACCGCATAGTTCAAGATTCAGCAATCCACCTCACCCCACTTTAACCAGTGAAAACAGAGTTGGATGAGATCCCCACCCTAGAAGAGACTGTTAAAGCCATCAAGCAACTAAAAAGTGGCAAGGCAGCGGGAGTTGATGGAATCCCACCAGAGATCTGGAAGCATGGGGGCACAGTACTACATAGCTCACTTCACAAAGTACTTGTTACCTGCTGGGAACAAGGCAAACTACCACAGGACTTTCGCGATGCAATCATCATCACTCTACACAAGAACAAAGGGGAAAAGTCAGACTGCTCCAACTACCGGGGGAAAACCCTGCTCTCCATCGCAGGCAAAATCCTTGCCAGAATACTCCTGAACAGACTGGTGTCCACCATTGCAGAAGAACTCCTCCCAGAGACCAGTGTGGCTTCAGAGCTAACAGGAGCACCACCGACATGGTATTTGTTCTCAGGCAGCTCCAAGAGAAATGCAGGGAACAGAACAAGGATCTATATGTGACTTTTGTCGACCTTACCAAAGCTTTCGATACCGTTAGCAGGAAAGGCCTGTGGCAAATCTTGGAACGTTTAGGATGTCCCCCAAGGTTCCTCAGCATGATCATCCAGCTACATGAAGACCTGCGAGGCCAAGTCAGACAATGCAACGGCCTCTCGGAGCCCTTCCCAATAGGCACAGGTGTAAAGCAAGGCTGCATTCTCGCGCCAACTCTCTTTACAATCTTCTTTAGCATGATGCTTCAAAGAGCCGCAGTAGATCTAGATGATGACGATGGTGTCTACATCCGCTATCGCACCGATGGCAGCCTGTTCAACCTGAGGCAACTAAAGGCTCACTCCAAGACAATAGAAAAACTTATCCGAGAGCTACTGTTTGCTGATGACGCTGCACTCGTCTCCCACTCGGTATCAGCTCTGCAGCATATGACGTCCTGCGTTGCAGAGGCTGCCAAGCTATTCGGCCTAGAAGTTAGTCTGAAGAAGACAGAAGTTCTCCACCAGCCTGCACCCCAGGAAGATTATCACCCTCCCTGCATCACTGTGGGTGAATCAGTTCTGATGACAGTCCAGCAGTTCAGCTACCTGGGGTGCATCATCTCCTCAGATGCCAAGATCGACAAGGAGATTGACAACAGGCTGGCAAAGGCAAACCGTGCATTTGGCCGACTGCACAAAAGAGTGTGGAGCAACAAGCATCTGAAAAAAGGCACAAAGATCAATGTTTACAAAGCGGTTGTGATGACAACCCTCATTTATGGCTCCGAATCCTGGGTTTTATACCGTCATCACCTGCGACTCCTTGAGCGCTTTCATCAGCACTGCCTTCGCACCATCCTCAACATCCACTGGAGTGACTTCGTGACCAACACTGAAGTCCTCAAGAGGGCGGAGGTTACAAGCATCAAGGCACTGCTGTTGAAGACGCAGCTGCGCTGGGCAGGGCATATTTCTAGGATGGAAAACCACCGCCTTCCCAAGATTGCTCTGTATGGCGAACTTTCCACCGGCCATCGAAATAGAGCGGCACCAAAGAAGAGGTACAAGGACTCCTTGAAAAAATCCCTTGGCACCTGTCGCATCAACCATCACCAGTGGTCTGACCTAGCCTCAGATCGCAAAGCATGGAGGCACACCATCCACCAGGCTGTCTCTTCCTTTGAGAACGCATAGCTGGTCTTGAGGACAAAAGGAGATTGAGGAAGAATCGCACTGCTACAGCACCTACCCCAAATCAGACTTTTCCCTGCAGCCACTGTGGCCAGATCTGCCTGTCCCGCATTGGTCTTGTCAGCCATCAGTGAGCCTGCAGCAGACGTGGACTACTGCACCCTTCTTAAATCTTCGTTCGTGAAGTCAAGCCGAGAGAGAGAGAGAGAGAGAGATGAGCTCTCTTGCCCAGAAACCAGTTGCACCTATCCCTGTATTTCTTTGCTTATGAATGGATGTTGTTTTGGAACAAATCAATCTCTGCTGTGTGAACTCAGTCTAGCCTGGCAGTTGGCCTCTACTTTGATACAGGCTATTTGGTCACCTGGATCCACACCATGGTAACATCATGACTAGACTACTGTAATGCCCTTAACATAGGCCTCCATTCAAAGTCAGTTTGGAGACTCCAGTGTAAGAAAAAGCTCTCTACTTTTCATACAAATGCACATTGTGATCACCAGTATGGTTGCCAGGGTGCCTGGAGTTTTGACTCGCACACATCTGCTCTAAGAAGTGGACTTTGCCCACAGTTTCTAAGGCTTATGTGGATACTATAAGCCTCAGCTTTGTAGCAGCATTCTGCATCTCTGGATGGGTGTTAGCCAGAACTACAGATGAGCTTCCAGCCGCTCCTTGTGTGCACAATCTTGGCTGTTGCAGTGGAAGAAGGCCATGCTGACATGAACTTTACAGGCAAACAATTTCCAGCCTGTTTCCATGAACCAAAGGCTAACACCACCAGAATCCATCTTGTTTTCCTGACTCCATTACAGCAAAGCAAGAGACTCATGTATCCAACAGCTGCTTCAACTTCTGCATAAGGCAATCAAGCTTATCTTAGGCGTGGATCCTGCCAGACTGCCTAAGCTTTTGTCCAACAGAACCCAGACAAAGGATGGTGCCAACAGAGGAGTAAAGAAAAGGAAGAACAGCTTCACTCAGAGCCATAGTTATTGTATAGATTGGGTGTCACCTTAGTTATCAATTTGGCTACCTATTGTCACTTTTAGATAAGTTTGTATAGCTTGTTTTAATCCCCACAACTGTCACCCTGGCGCCTCCCCCTGCCCATTGTTACCTGGAACCCCAATCAGGTAACCAGGTCCAGGTCCGTTCATTGGCTGGATATGGGCATCCAAACAGGTGATCCCCTTCAGTTCTTTGATCCCCTTCAGTCCGGCTTTTGCCCAGGCCACGGGACGGAGACGGTGTTGGTTGCCCTGGTAGATGACCTTCAACGGCATCTGGATCAGGGTGGCTCGGCGGTGCTGATGTTGTTGGACCTATCGGTAGCGTTCGATACGGTCAACCATCAGTTACTGACCTGCCGCCTCACTGACGCAGGGATTCAGGGGTTGGCCTTACAATGGCTTTCCTCTTTCCTTGAGGGTCGGGGACAAAGGGTCGCGATTGGGGGTGAACTGTCCCGGAGACACACGCTTGATTGTGAAGTGCCTCTAGGGGTGTTCCTCTCCCCGATGTTATTTAACATCTATATGCGCCCCCTTGCCCAGATTGCCTGAAGGTATGGGCTGGGTTTTCACCAGTATGCTGATGACACCCAGCTCTATCTGCTTATGGACAGCCGGCCGGCCTGCGCCCCAGAAAATTTGGACCGGGCGTTACAGGTCATGGCTGGGTGGCTCAGGCTGAGCGGGCTGAGGCTAAATCTGGTGAAGACAGAGGTCCTTTGCTTGGGTCGTCAGGGTCCGGGAGGGGAAATCCCCCTGCCAGTTTTTGACGGTGCGCCGTTGACAGCGATGCACAAGGTCAAGAGCCTGGGGGTATTATTGGAGCCTTCCTTAACGATGGAGGCTCAGATAGCAGCCACTGCTAAGTCCTCATTCTTTCATCTTAGGCGGGCGAGGCAGTTGTGTTAGAGTATTTTGCACGCAGCAGAAGAGCTGAAGGAGAGGGACAGGCAAAACACAGGAATTAATAGACAAGAGAAACAGCTGTATTCAATGGTAGATATATTTACCAGGAAAATATCCAATATTCAGAGTCGTTGCCAGGCCAAGGTCATACACAGTAATCAGTACACACTTCAGTAGATAACAGTATACAGCAGTAAGTATACACAGCACGATCCAAGCACAGTAGCC
This sequence comes from Heteronotia binoei, assembly GCF_032191835.1. Taxonomy (NCBI): domain Eukaryota; kingdom Metazoa; phylum Chordata; class Lepidosauria; order Squamata; family Gekkonidae; genus Heteronotia; species Heteronotia binoei. Next base: position 88,157,275 of record NC_083230.1, read on the forward strand.
TAGGATCCAACACCAGCAGTGTCTGCTGCCACCCAGACAGTGGGCCGCACAGTACCCACAATCCTTACAGGCAGACTGAGCAGGCTCACTGAGCTTCCCTAAGTACACGTACCAATCATCAGGGTTGCATCAGCTCTGTGAGTCAGCACAAAGCCTAATTACAGGTGAGGTCATCCCACCTTACCTCAGTAACAGGTAACAGCTGGATCATGATGCAGCATGACTCAGCATGACATTGCAGAAACAACATTACTATTACTAAGATGGAGTCAGTCAGCCATTTTAGGACTGAGTTCCAACATTCTCCTCTTAATAGTTCTGTTCGTTTCTCAATCCGAGCCTTTTACAGTGCTCATTATGCTTTTCCATAGTCTGGGGTTTGGTAAACATATCTGCTGTATTGTGGCCAGTATCACAATACCTTATGTTTATCAACCCTTCCATGATACATGATCTGACATTCTGGTACCTTATGTCAGTGTATCTATTCCTTGTCTTTACTCCTTCTGCTTTTGCAATCTCAATCACAGCTTGATTGTCTTCCAGAATTTCAACAGGCTTCTCTGCCTCTATATGCAGATCCTTTAGTAGCTGTCTAAACCATTCTACCTCAGTACAAGCAGTAGAAAGGGCGCAGAACTCTGCTTCTGTGGTGGACAAGGCAACCACACGCTGCTTTTGTGTCTTCCAGCATACTAATACCTCTCCCAAATATATGGAAAGACCTGTTGTTGACTTTCTGGTTTCACAGTCACTTGCAAAGCTTGCATCTGTATACACTTTCAGTGCTAGCTCCCCCCTAGGTTCGATATAAAGACACCAGTCAGCGGTGTTCTTTAAATATCTCAACACTCGCTTAGCAGCAATCCAGTGATTCTGCTTAGGGTTCTGGGTAGCTCTTGCCAACAGATTACAGGCTACTGATATGTCTGGCCGTGTCCAATTACTGATATAGCTCAGACTACCAATTAACGACCTGTACATTTCAACATTACATGGTGGGCTATCTGTAACATCATTTACAAAGCCAGTCACCATAGGGGTTGAAACAGTTTTGCAATCAGTCATCTTGTACTTGTCCAACAAATCTATGATTTTAGGTTTTTGTGACAGTTTAAAACCTTGTGTAGTTTTTGCAATATCTACACCCACATAGGTCTGTACAGTACCAAGATTTCTCAGTTTAAACTTCTTACTTAAGGCTGAAACAATATCATCTGTTTGTTTCTTTGTCTTGGTTAGAATCCCCAAGTCATCCACAAAAGTAAGAACAATACATCTTGTTTCACCACTTCCCTTGGTAAACACACATGGATCAGCAATGCTCTGGGTAAACCCTAGCTGTTTAAGTGTACCCACTAGGCATTTTGACCATTGATGACCACTTTGCTTTAGACCATACAAGCTCTTATTTAGCAACCAGTATCCCTTTCCAGTACCAGGAATACCTTCTGGTCTCTTTAAATAAATTTGGTGCTCCAAATTAGCATTTAGGTATGCCACACAGACATCCAAATGGGTAAAATGGAGTTTTTCTCTGGCTGCCACAGTTAACGCAGTCAGAAGTGAACTGCTCTTTAACGTTGGAGCAAACACTTCGTCATAAGTCTCATTAGTCTGTCTGCAACCTTGTGCTACAAGCCTCGCCTTATACTTTTTTCCCCCAGACTGGTCTGTTTTCACCTTGTATACCCATCTACTGCCTATGGGTTTTACACCAGCAGGTACAGTATCAGTCTCAACATAAACATTTAAACGTTTCAGGGAAGAAAGTTCATCGTCCATAGCAGCCCTCCAGTTACACTGCTCTTCATTGGACAAAGAGAAAATGTCAGTATATTTCTCAGGCTCATGTATAGCAGACATCACAGGACTAAATCTCTCAGGAGCTCTTCTTTCACGTGTAGATCTCCTCAATGCAGGCTCATCAGTTGGCACATTCCTCCCGGATGATTCCTCACGAGTAGGCTTCTCCTCCATCTCCTCCTCGTCAGGCATCTCTTCTTTTGGGGTTAACTCAGCCGCCTCTCCCTCCTCTGGGTTGCTAGGCATTGAGCTGACTTGTAACCGGATTCCTTGGTCATCCTCAGGACAGAACGCTGGCGATTGGGTGCAACGATCCCAGCCCTCTGATCTCTCCAGAAACGTGGCTGAAGCACTAATCACCACCTCACGACTGTCGAGCGTGCCAAAACGATAACAGCTCCCGTTTCTCTCATACCCGAGAAACCTCATACGTCTAGCCTTCAGTTGGCCTTTACGTCTGAGCTGTTGAGGAATATGAACAAAAGCTGTAACTCCAAATACATGGAAATTTGCCAAGTTAGTTACCTTGTCATGCCATAGGCTTGCTGGTATTTTGCCAGTAGATGAACACCAAACTCTGTTCAGGTTGTAGTTGGCACAGCACATAGCCTCTGCCCAAAATCTCCAGGGCATATCTGCATCACGTAACATACTCTGGCACATGTCTTGCAATGTACGGCCTCTTCTCTCACAAAAAGCATTATGGGTAGGTCTGTATGGAGCAGTCAATCTGTGCTCAATTCCAAGCTCTGCAAATAAACTTTGAAAACGTTTATTAACAAATTCAGAGCCTCGGTCAGAAATAATGCATGCAGGCACATTTCCAGTTTTTCTCTTAACAAACCTTAGCCAATTCTGCATATTTTGAAAGGTTTCAGTTTTAGCTTTCAACAGGTAAACAAAACCATACCTTGAATAGTGATCTTCTATACTTAAGACATATTTGGCCCCGCCCACTGACTCCTTAAAGGGCCCTATCAGGTCTAAGAACACTAGGTCAAGAGGTTTCTTACTAGTAAATTTACTTGGAGTACGCACAGGAGCTTTTGTAGACTTCACAAGCTTGCAGATTTCACAGTCAAGAAATTCCTTGCAAGGTTTAAGATTAATACCTTCTGCTTGTTCAACAGTCTTCTTTAGAGCAGGAAAACCAGCATGGCCTAATTTCCTGTGTAAAAGATGACAGCAATTATCATGCACTGGTTTATTTACACAGACGTTATTACACGTTTGTACCTTGGTATGCAAGAAGTATAAATCTTCCTTCAGCATTGCCTTTACACACAAGCCGTCCTTGGTCCTCAGCTCACAACACGAGGTGTCAAATTGCAGTTTGAAACCTTCCCTGCACAGAGCAGACACAGACAGCAGATTCATCTTAAGTGAAGGAACAAAACCCATTTGAAGCTCCTTCCTTAGGCTTGGCAGGAACACTTTCCCTCTGCCAAAAACAGTTGCCTTAACTCCATCTGCTAAAACAACAGACTGGTTATCAACAGGTGTGTAAGTAGTAAACAAACTCCTCTCTCTACAGAGGTTCTCCGACGCTCCGCTGTCAATTAGGAAAGATTGAGTGTGATTAGTTGACTTACCAGTAGTAACGAGATGCACATTACCACTCTTATCAGCAGACCTCATTTCAGACCGTCTCTCTTTCCCTTTCTGGCCTTGACAATTCCTAAACAAATGTTTAGATGAGCCACACCGGAAGCATTTCTTCCTTACAGCCATTACATTACCTGTTTGACAGTCAGGATCCTCCTTAACAGAAAATCCACTGCCCCTCTCTGGCTTACAGACAGGCTTTCTCTCTGCACGTAGAGAGGAATTGGACTGTCTCTTGCCATATTCATCAAGAAGCCGTCCAGTTACGACGTTCATGGTCAACCCTGTCTCAGGCAAACCCTCCAGGCTCGTTATCACAGCGTCATATGATGCATCTAAGGAACTTAAAAGTATGCACACCTCCTGTGATTCAGAAAACATTTGGTTATGCTCTCTTAGCTCTAGAAACATCCTACGCATAGACTCTATATGAGATAACATATCTGCATTAGCTGCCAGCCTGGTATGCAGAAGCTTCCTCACCAAACGAATCTGAGAGCCGACAGTTCCTCGGACGTAAATTTCCTTCAAAGCATTCCAGCAGTCATTAGCCGTCTCCAGTCCTGCTATATGCACCAGCTGGGAGTCGTCTAGAGAAAGACCTATTAAAGACAAAGCCTTAACATCCTTTTTACGCAAAAGGTCTACAGCTTTTCTGTCCTCAGCAGCTTCCTCTGCCTCCTCAGCAGCCTCCTCTTCACCCTCCGGGCTACTGATAGGAGCAGCCACCACCTCCCACAGCTCTTGGTGCTTTAATAACAGACTGACCTTCTGGGACCAAGTAGCATAGTTAGTCCCGTTCAGCTTAGTAATGCTGAGCCCAGAGAAGGAAACAACATTTGCAGCTTCCATCTCTGCTACTTATCACTGGACACCTGGGCAACTTGGCAGTCTGCCTCCGTCTCTTCCAAAACACTGTGTTGCCTCCTCTGTCTTCAGAACAGCAGCACCTCTAGAAACACTGGGAGCACTGGGAGCTCTGGGCCCAGAACCAATGTTAGAGTATTTTGCACGCAGCAGAAGAGCTGAAGGAGAGGGACAGGCAAAACACAGGAATTAATAGACAAGAGAAACAGCTGTATTCAATGGTAGATATATTTACCAGGAAAGTATCCAATATTCAGAGTCGTTGCCAGGCCAAGGTCATACACAGTAATCAGTACACACTTCAGTAGATAACAGTATACAGCAGTAAGTATACACAGCACGATCCAAGCACAGTAGCCTAGGATCCAACACCAGCAGTGTCTGCTGCCACCCAGACAGTGGGCCGCACAGTACCCACAATCCTTACAGGCAGACTGAGCAGGCTCACTGAGCTTCCCTAAGTACACGTACCAATCATCAGGGTTGCATCAGCTCTGTGAGTCAGCACAAAGCCTAATTACAGGTGAGGTCATCCCACCTTACCTCAGTAACAGGTAACAGCTGGATCATGATGCAGCATGACTCAGCATGACATTGCAGAAACAACATTACTATTACTAAGATGGAGTCAGTCAGCCATTTTAGGACTGAGTTCCAACAAGTTGGCCCCTTTCCTGGAGCGTGACGATCTAGCAATGGTGATCCATGCAACAGTCACCTCAAGGTTGGACTACTGCAATGCCCTCTACATGGGGCTGCCCTTGTGCCGAACCCAGAAGTTGCAGTTAGTGCAGAATGCCGCTGCCCAGTTGTTATTGGGGCTCCCAAGATGGGAGCACATTTGGCTGGGGCTCTGGATTCTGCACTGGCTGCCAATAATATACCGAGTTCAGTACAAGGTGCTGAACCTTTAAAGCCCTATATGGCCTAGAACCTGCCTACCTTAGGGACCGTCTCTCCCCACATGTTCCCCAGAGAGTACTGAGATCGGGATCTCAAAATCTGCTCGTTATCCCCGGGCCAAAGGAAGCCCGCCTGAAATCTACCAGGGACAGGGCTTTCTCTGTAACAGCCCCTTTCTGGTGGAACCAGCTGCTGGAAGAGGTGAGGGCCCTGCGGGACCTTGGCCAGTTCCGCAGGGCCTGTAAGACAGCCCTCTTCCGGCTGGCTTATAACTAACTGGCATTGGAAACTGAGTGTAGTTTTAATAGACCGCTGTTATATGTTTTATTTTACTGTTTTAACTGTGTAAGATGTTTTAAATTCAATAATTTTATGTTAGATTTTATGTGCTGTGAGCCGCCCTGAGCCACTTGGGTGGGAAGGGTGGGATATAAATTGAAATAAACTTAAAACTTGGTACCCAGAATAGACTGGTCACTGCCCACCACACAAGTCCAGCCCCTATGGTCACTTCGGAGCCTCCCCTTTTCTGAGGTAATGTACCATGTGGGTCAGCATCATGTACCATCTGACCATTTGTCATCTGCCCCTGAACCTCCTACCCCCTTAGGGGTCAAGGTAGACTTCATAACCTCTGACCCAACATTCTGCATGTGTGCATCTGAAAGTACCCTAGTCCTGCTGTTTTGATACGCCCCCGATACCTGATCAGTTGAGGGTCCCTTCCCCCATCTCCCTCATTAGTCACCATTGGAGCCTTCCTCGAAGACTACAATTGGTAATTATCACCCTGTTTGTCCATCCTTATGTTACCTGTGTATCTCTCTCTCTCTTTTTATTAGGTCTGTATGTGTGATGTATGCATCCATTATCTTGTATGTGTGTTCTATAGTTTTCTGTAATAAAAGCATAATTGTTTTACTTAAGTAGTGTCCGTAGTAAATTTAGTAAGAATTTCTGGAAGGAATCCTGTATACATAGATTCTAGATCCTTTTGAACCATAGTTGCCCACCTGTTAATTTCCCAACCTCGTTTGAGGGCATTTTGGCTTACACCAGCCAGTGCACAATGTCAGAGCTCAGCTATTATAGGAGCCAGACAGGGTGTGCATATTACTCTCATTCTTCAAGGAGGAATTACTTAAAGAAAAACAAAGAACTGTTTCAGGAAGGATTATACACAGTCTCACTTATAATCACATTGACGCTGAATTGAAAAAAATTATAAGAACTGGAATATGTTATATGTCATACCCTTGTGTGACAAAAAATGGTCAATGTTTTTAAGATGATTTCTAATCTGAAGGACAAATTAGTACACAGCAATACATTTTGACCTGTTAACTCACAAAAAAACCTTACCAGGTTCTAGTTCAGTAAGTGGTTATTTTTCCCTGTAAAAACTATATGTTTTGTAGATTCGTACGCTCCATGAAGGACTTTATCAACTTGCATGATAAAAAAACAGAATGTCCTAAAGTATTTTAAAACATGAAAATCTGTTTGGGTGATTTATTTGATCAGAAGCCCATGCGGCAAATTATATGTGAGTAAAACAAAAAGGAAATTTAAAGTGCACATTGGGGAATATTTTACATTTTTAAAAGGTGTATAACTGCTACAACATTGTTTAGAATATAATCATGCCTCAACTGATTTCTTCTTTGAGGCTGTATATAGCTCTAATAGCCAGAACAATAAGATTAACAATAAGATTCTTCTTGGAAGTGAAGCAGGGTGAATTCTTAAGTTGGCAGTCTTGATACCACATGGGTTAAATGAAAACAGATCTTGGCTGGCTTTGGCTTAGATATATGCAGAATGAAAACAGTATTCTTTTTTTTTTTTTTTTTGAAGCTGTGGGAGCATTTCTGCACTTATACTCTACAGATCAGTATAGATTTTTGGTTTTAGAGGGTTCATTCATTCTATGATATATTTTTTCAAATGAATAGCTTGAAAGCTCTCTTGTAATTATTGTAACATTATTAGGGATGGGCAATGAACTGGGAAAATGCAGTTCATGATGGTTCATTATTCATGGCATGCCCAGTCCATGAACTATGAACCATCACAAACTTTTTTTAAAAATAAAAAAAAAATCTTTATTGAGGTTGAAATTAAGATTATGATTGAAGCCTTGTTGTTATGATTGGTGATGTTAACAATTTTGAGTTACATATTTTGTTCCAGGCATCCTCATCAAGTTGTGTTCCCCAATCCTTTTGCCATTCTGATTGCTATCATGTTATTTTGGGTTTCAGGCTAAGGTTCTGTAAATATGAGAGATTAAGCCATGATTTATAATGCCTTATTCCTGTATTATTTTTTCAAATTCTGTTAAGGGCTCTATGAGAATTTTGGAGATTTTTAGTTGATCAAACATATGATTAAGTTGTAGATAAGGAACCAAGGTATGGGCTGTTCCAGTTTCTGTTCTAAATCTTATTTATTTATTATCCATTTATTATTTTACATTTCTATTCTGCCCTTCCTAAAATGGGCTCAGGGTAGGTCACATCAGGAATAAAACAATTACATAAGTTCTAAAACAACTAACTAAAAAGTAAAACCAAACAGATCCATTTGCTAATTAAAAAGTTCAGATGATCGCAACCATTTCAAAAACCTGGTCCCTGGCTGAGCAAATAAAGACAGGTGATAGTAGCCAAAATCAGTCAGTACTCTAAATAGGACTTCAAATAGGCATTTATGTAAAATGCCATTACTTGAAGATATATCTATTATTCATCACAAATTTTTAAGAGCTAAATGAACTAGTTTGGTTTGTGAGGTGTGTGATTTTGCAGAATGTCCCCTAGCCTGTTAGAGACATCAAACTTGCAGGGGATATCTGGTTGACTATCCTATGCTTGCCCTCCAAGTTGTGAGGATTGGATTTTCAGGGTAATGGCTCCCTGAAGAAGGTGCCTCCATTGTTTCCATGGAAAAAATCAGCAAAAAAGCAAGGGCAACAGAAGTCCAGCAGAATCAAAGTCCCAGAGAATCTCTGCAGTAGAAACTGAAGCTGTGCAGGGTGGGGGGGGGGCATTTTGTAAGCTCAGCAGAAGCAGCACAATTTGCACAGCAAACCAGTGCCACTGTGGCAGTGCAAACACAACAGGATTAAGGTTAAGTCAGAGAATCTTTCAGAAGAAACTGAAAGTGGGGGCAGGATTTTTGCAAATCCAGCAGAACTAGTGCAATGTACAGGGTGCCCAGCAATGCCAGTTTAATCAAAGACTGTCCAGCAGAAACTAGTGTCATTGTGGCAATGCCAGCTCAACAGGACTGATGTCTAGCACAAAATCACACTCCAAGCAAGGGGGGGTTGCAAGCCTAGCAGAATCAGTGCTAGTGTCTAGCAGAGCTCAGTGCCACTGCAGCAATTCCAGCTCAACAGGACTGATGTGAAGTACAGAATCATGATCCAAGCAAGAAAGGGGTTGCAAACTCAGCACAACCAGTTCAGTGTACAGAACACCCAGCAGAACCTAGAGCCACTGTAGCAGTGCAAGTAAAAGAGGACTAATGTCACACTAGAAAATCCTTGCAGTATAGACTGAAGGGGAGGAACATTTTTTGAGCCCAGCACAAACAATTCAGTGTCATTTTCTTAAGCCCAGCAAAACCCACTGTGAGACTGCAAGTTTAAAAGGACTAACCTAAAGCACAGAGTCACAAATTCAAGCAAGAGGGATGGGATTTTGCAAGTTCTGTGTGAGAAAAAGGGAAATGAATACAAAGGAACACTAGCAAGGGGAAGGGGGGTGGGGTCTTGAAACTGACACGACTAATTTGAAGCTGACAACAGTGTTTCCAAGGCTGGAGAATCCCCTCACCCCACCCCGTTGCTTTGAAGTTTGGAAAACATTTTGTTTGAGCAAAGACAGTCTGTCTGGAAGTGTATCCATTCATGAACTGGCACGAACCTCCACAAACTGTTTGATAGTTCATGGAAAGTTCATGCTAATTGACCAACCACAAATTTCAGTTTGTGAACCACGAACCAGTCAAAATTAATCAGGAACTTTAGTTCATGAGCCTGTTCACGCCGATCCCTAAATATTACCCTAAGTCCCTAAGCACGTTTTGGTGGCTCATGATAATTAAGAATTCTTTGTACAAGTATCTTTAAAAACATATTTTTATCATTGGTTTAATAAGTTTTTAACAAATAATCAAAAGAAACAGTGAGATACATTTGTTAATGTTTTTCTTTTCCTTTTTTTTCATAAATATATATAGATCCCCCTGAGGAAGCTTAACTCAAAATTCCTAGGTCTATTAATATAGTCCTATTTTTTCCCTTCATCTCTTTGTTTTAATGGGTATGTCTCAGCAAGAAAGGAAGACTATAAATAATATTAAACAAATAAGTATATAAACAAACCTGAGTGTGTACCCTGTTGTTGGCTTGGTTAGGTCACAGATAGTTTTGGCAAATACAGAACAAACAGGTGCCCACTGATGTTCCATTCCTTTAACAGCCCATCATTTGTTGTACAAAACAGTGGATTGGAAGGAACAGAATCAACCAAACTTTGAGTTGTCTTTTAAGGCACACTGGGAGAAGAGGACGCGGTTCAGCACCTCTTGGCATAGTTAATGTAAATCTGGACTTTTAAAATAGAAAAAAGCCCAGCAGGAACTCATTTGCATATTAGGCCACATCCCTGACATCACCAGTGTGCCACACAAGGCTTTTTTGTAGGAAAAGCCCAGTAGGAACTCATTTGCATATTTGGTCACACCTCTGATGCTATGCCAGCCAGAACTATGTTCCTGTGCGTTCCTGCTCAAAAAAAGCCCTGATGTAAATGCACAGGTAAACAAATGCACAGGTAAAAAATTGCTGGGCAATTTTGGAATTTACCCAAAGTAGCTGCTGTCTGCCTAGCTCATCTTGGCATTAGGTATGTTAATCCCTTATGATGTAGATAGCCATTTAAAGAGCTTAACCCAAGCATGGTTGTTAGGAATGGTACTGAGACAATGCCGTATTCCAAGCATTTATGGCGGCATGCAAAATGCATTCTCCTATGTATGCTGTCCGTTACACTTGACTGGCTGACCACAAGCAGGGAGTCATTGCTCAGAGGAGTTCCAAGTGACTGCCCTGTGCCCCATACTTGTCATGCAAATTGGCCTGCAATTGCCCTACCATTGTCTCCCAACATGTACAATAGTTGCACAAGAAATAATAAAGACATAGGAACATCTTGCGTTTAGATCCTCTTTTTCCTCCCTTGGTGCCTTAATAGATGCATAATGCTTTTTTTATGATCAGCAAGACTTCATTAGTTTAAAAATTAGCATCCTGAAGTGGATGTTTGCCACCAGTGACTGACTTTCAATTGCCAGCAATATGCCTGTTTACTGATCCTTTAAAAAATATTTTATCTTTTTTTGGGGGGGGGGATTTATTGCTTATGAAATATGAGCATGGTTATTTACTGTGCTGCTGAAAATTTAGATCTGTCCAGGATCACTTCATTTTCTTGGGGGGGGGGGGTCTGCCCATTTCCTGCACAAGGACTCCCTCCTTCCCACACTTTTTGCTCTGCTGCTGGAGGGCAAATGTTGTGTCTCTTCATCCATGTCAGTAAGGCATAGTTAGGGAATCAATTGGACTTGAAAGAGTGCTTGGATGATAACACTGTATACCTTGCACAGTGTGAGACTCAACGGGGAACATCTAAAGTCAGAGGGATTACTGCATGCCTCAGGTACAAGGGGAGGCACTAGTCTGGGCAATCAAAGTCTTTAGAGACCTGAGTTGTGAAATGATCCCACAGAAACACAATGCTCTGGAGAGAAACTTGGAGCAAGTTTTGATAACAATGTCAAAAAGAATGTTGGCAAAAGTAATGAGACAACCTTGTACATTTATGAAGCATAATAAATACAACCATTCAGATTCTGTTTGGGGAGAATTTTGATTCAATGAATTTGGCTTCTGATGCAGATTTAAGCATCTTAAAATCTCCATTTTAAAAGAAACATGGCTCATGGCTTTATCTTTCCTCCTCCATGTTCAAAATCCATTCTTTTATTTGGCCAGTTCCTTGGAATACTTACTTCCACATCTGGCTTATCTTATTTTCATCCTGTCTTTCCTGCAGGCATCTCAGGGTGGGGCACACTGCCATTTTATCCACACAACAAACCATAGTAGGCTATGTTGAGAGGCAGTGAAGAGCCTGGTACATTCTCCATGGCTGAACGTGGATTTGAATTTGGGTATCACCAGTCCTCATCTAGCACTCTAACCATTGTGCCACATTGGCTCTCAGTAAATTCCAGCCACATCTATTGCAGCACACCAGCATGCTCATTTCTAAGCTGAGAGGCCCTGCTGTGTCTAACTCCAATCACCCATATTTTTCATGCCTCTTGGTCTCCTAGTAGACAAGGACAGAATATAGAAAAGTCAAAGACAGCCAGGAGACGGAGTCACAGTCATTCATAGTGGCTTGAGATAGAGAAGTTAAAGCCCAGGCAGAAACTGTAGATTAGGGTCCTAGATTTTGTTCTGGATTTAGCAAATCAATTATGCCTGTCAATCACAGGCAGCGATATTCACTCCCCCGGCCCAATCTTTTTTTGTGTCATTGTCCTCTGTACCTGTTACTGTATTCATTGCACAGGTATGGCTTCTTTCTTCTTTTTGGAATAGCTTCATGATATAAGTACATTGTCAAACAGGGATCCCTAGTGAATAGGATGATGCCATAGTTCTATATGGCCAATTAGACTTCATCACTTGATGACACAATGAAGAGCAAGTGAAGCTAGCTGAGGGTGAGGGAAAGTTAGGCTTAACCCACAGGGTTCATCTTGATCAAAGATCAGGATTAAGGCTCATGGCTCATGTTGATCAAAGCAGCAAATGGAGAAAACTCACTGTGCTACATAGCTAATTACCTGTGGATAAGTGATGACATGGTTGAAGGCAATTTAAAAAATCAGTTGTGGGAGACAGCCAAAGAGGGACAAATGAACAAGGAAATATTTTGTAGACGTGATGAAAAAAATCATTGGAAAAAAGAGGGTTCCCTTCAGGGAAGTGGTGAGTAGATTTTGCTCAGCCCTACATACAACTCTCAGCACTGGGGTGCATTACACATAGGGGGGGGGGGGATCCCACAATGCATGCATGATTCTATTGACCCTATGACTAAGTCAGGACTGAGCACAGTCCAATTCTCTGTTCACAGTTTCTGGCTTTCAAATATAGAAAACACTAGAAGTTAACACGATATAAAGAAAAACAGTTGTCATAAATGCAAGGGTGGTATAGAGGGAAAAGTTCTTTAGGGCTTGTTTCTGTAACTTGAAATTCTTCTGTCAAAGCTTTCTTTCAGAGTTCCTCTGCTGTTCTGTCCTAATGGCAGAGTTGTGTGTGTGAGAGATCTTCAATACTAGATGTTAGGATATTTGATTTTGCTTCTCCCTTGTGCAAATCAAACTTGAGAATCTGAATTAGACAGATCGAATAAGCACAATTAGATGGATCTAATAATCCACAATCCATTGTAACTGCTTTTGAGCTGCTTTGAGAGCCAGTTTTGGTTGAAAAGGAGAACACCTGGTTTTCTGATTAGCTCCATACATGTTTCAAAGAGCCCCGTGGCGCAGAGTGTTAAAGCTGCAGTGGAAACTGGGTTTTCAGGTAGCCAGCTTGAGGTTGACTCAGCCTTCCATCCTTCCAAGGTCGGTAAAATTACCCAGCTTGCTGGGGAGAAAGTGTAGATGACTGGGGAAGGCAACGGCAAACCACTCCGTAAAAAGTCTGCTGTGAAAACGTTGTGAAAGCAACATCACCCCAGAGTTGGAAACAACTGGTGCTTGCACAAGAGACCTTTCCTTTCCTTTCCATACATGTTAAAAGCAGCTTGTAATCATAGTGATGTTCATCCTATGATCATGTGGGTCAGCTATTCAGTGATTGTGGCATCAAGTGGTGACTCCCATGAACAAGCCATTACAGATCAACACACGATGGGCAGAAATTTCATTATCTCAATCACACTCATTCTCCACAGCATTAATTCACATTCAGTTGTAGCACATCTCTTGGGTAAGGGCGTGTGCAGTGGCACAGAGAGGCTGCCCAGCTGCTGTCACTCAACTTCCACGAGGGTGGGGAGACTAGGGCCACCCCTGCCAGTGCCCCACATCTCTTTCTGCCTCTACCTAGGAAAAGCTGATGCTCTTTCCCCCCTTATTCCCCAGGCATCTTTAAGCAGAAGTGGCAAGCAGTGAAATATTTAATAAGAAGAAGGGAAGGGGCTTTAAGTGCTTCAGCTCCAGTGTAGGAGGGAAAAGATGAGATAGCAGTGAGGATGATGAGAGCAAGGGTCTGGTCATAAGTGTGAAAGCTTTACAGAACCACATGTCACTGCCTCGTCTTGCCCTAGTATTGCACCAGGTATGCAGGGCTGCAGAGAAGGAAGGCTGGGGAACACAATTCAGAGGCCTAAATCAGCTGGAGGGCTTTTGAAGCTGGCATTAGGGCTGTATTCATGGGATGCATTTGTTCGTAATGCAGTTCTGACTGGATCCACTAGGGTTGCAGACAAGGCAGAACATGAAAAAGATTAGGCCAATATCTGTCTCTGCTATCTCGACCTTTCTGTAAAGTTTAATGAAAAACTGAGGGAAATCATTTGCTGATCAGATCCATCTAAACCCATCAGCCAAGTCACCCTTGTAGCAAGGCAAGATGAGCTAGGACAAGCTCCAGTCATTGCCAGGATGCAGCCTCCTAACAAGGTCATTATTTATGGTTTCTCTCTTCCTTTAGTTTTACCCAGCTCCTGCACAGCCAAATCTTGCAAAGGGGAGCCCTGTTAGTGTGTGTGGTAGCAAAATAATAATTTAGAAACCTTTACTTGTCTTTTCCTACATTTCTTTAACTCTTTTCCATACTTTTCTTCTCCTTCATTTTGCTCTCTTCCTTTCATGATCTGCCATGATCTATCCCCAGTTTTAATTTTTCTTTCCCCCACCCCTTATTTTTCAGTCTCCTTATCCATCCTGGTCGACAACTTGGACTGTATTTAATAGTATAGCAGCAAATTATTGTTAATATTATGAACAGAAGGTGAATATTTCCACACAATCTATCAAAGTAATAAAAGGATGCTTTCCCCCCCTTTACATACATGATGATAAATGTTAATCTGCCCCAATGAAAACAGATGAAAAACAGAAATTAGAACATTTATTCATTTATTTATCTATTTATTTATATTCCACCATTCCCCCCCCCCAAGGACGCCCAAAGTGGCTTACATTGTTCTCTTCTCTTCTATTTTATTCTTATAACAACCTTTTGAGGTAGATTAGATTGAGAGTATATAATGGGCTCAAAGTCATCAGCAAGCTTTCATAGCAGAGTTGAACTTGGGTTCTCAATTCCTAATCTAACACTTTAACAACTACACAAGCTTAGCTTTCATTGCAAATAGCTTGGAGTGGGAGTCTGGGGATAACCTGGGCCAGGATATTCTGATTCCTTTTAATTGGGGCCCTTGAACTCCGATATCATCTTGACACTGATGGCCAATTTTGAGATTCCTTGTTTTGTTTTCTGATTAGTTATGCCTGCCACAAATGGTTATGCAGATCATCTTATTATTAAAGATTAGGAAAAAGACTCATTTTGAAAAAAATACAATGGGCTCTATAAAGAGGCTCTGGGTGAGTGCCCCCCCCTTGCTGTGTTCCCACCCACCCAAGTGAAGGCATTTGCTCTCCTCCCCATCTCAAGGGGAGCTGAACTCTGCTATCTGGAAAGCAGTTGTAATTCTGAGTGATCTCCAGCCCTCACCTGGATATTGATAACAGTGGTTCCCTAGGAGGAGATGGCTGGTTTGGAGAGCAGAGTCTATGGCATTGTACCTGTCTGAGGTCCCACTCCTCTTCATACCCACCTTCTCCAGGCTCCACCCTTCAATCTCCAGGAATTTCCCAACCTGGAGTTGGCAACTGCTAAATCACATTGGTTGTTCTAGGGGGGCTGCTGCTGAACAGGAACAAGTCATGCCAGTCAGGTGGCATCAAGTCACCCGGAGGGTGCTGCCAAGTCTAGGGTAGCCAACCTCCAGGTGGAGCCTTAAGATCTCCTGGAATCACAACTGAACTCCAGACAACAGATCTCTCTCCCCATCCTGGATAAAATAACTGCTTTGGAGAGTGGACTGTATCCCATTCTATTCATCAGAGACCTCTCCCTTTACTGACAGAAGTTGGATGCCTAGCAACAGCTTCTGTTTAGAGGCAAGGCTGAGGGGAAGAGGGAGAGAGGGAGTGACAGGAAAGAGGTGGCAGGATTGCCTCTGAGGGAACACTCTAAGCAGGGCCAGGCCTTGCCGCCTAGTTGCATTATAGCAACAGCAATTTCCTGGCTATTTCTGTGGCCTTCAGAGACTGCATGTGCTGGGAGGCCATCTGTATGGGCCATTAATGGGGTGGCAGAGGTCTGTTGCTGGCGATGCTTTTTGTGAGGCTGATTGTTGTGAGCCGCCCTGAGCCTGCTTGTGCGGGGAGGGCGGGATACAAATAAAAAGTTGTTGTTATTATTATTATTATTATTATTATTATTATTATTATTATTGACAGAGAGGACGCAGAGAAGAGTTGGAGATGTGGCTGTCTTTGAAGTTTTGGTGATTTGCTCAACATTCCTGGGCCTGCAGTAGGTAGGGGTAAGGGAGTCAGCCAATGGAAGGTCAGAGACACTGACTGAGCAGTGATGGATCAGTGATTTGTAGTATACACCTCTAAGCCAATGGGAGTGTTTCATTTGGCCACCATCATAGGGGAATTATTATCTGTGGTGATGTGTGGCAACAGCCAGCTAAGTGATTTGTTTTGTTATGATATTTTGTTTGGATCAGGGTCACATGGGAGGGCAGATGGAATCTTTGTCTTGGGGTCCATGGTGTCTCTCAGCAGCCTTGCAGCTATGTCCAGGGAAATCCATTCATCCTAAACAGGTATCTACTTTGCTTTTTAATCTGCTGACTGCATATCATGTTTTCATGTTTTTCTTTATGTACACTTTATATAAAATAAATATTAAAGAATGATAGCCTCCTGGATAGTCCAGAAGTTATTGTCAGAGCTCAAAAGCTAAGAAGGGCTGATCATGGTTAGTACTTGGATGAGAGACCACCATGGCAAACTGGGTTACTATGGAGAGGCAAGCAATGGCAAATCACCTCTGTTCATCTCCTTTCTTGAAAACCCCATGAGGGCTTGCTATAAGTAGGTTGCAACTTGATGGCACTTAATTATCATTATTAAATATTGATACAAAGTGGAATGAGTGTTCCCTGTTTTGTTTCTTTGTATGTTTTTCTCAACAATTTTGATGTTTTCTTTTTGTCTTTTGCCTTTTGGGATTCTTTGTCCCATATTCTAAATTCCATTAAGCAAAGTTTAAGTCTCCCATCATTCTTCCTGCAATTACATGGCTCTTACTTCTTCCTGCAATTACATGGTCCCCCAAGGTTCCTCAGCATGATCATCCAGCTACATGAAGACCAGCGAGGCCAAGTCAGACACTGCAACGACCTCTCGGAGACCTTCCCAATAGGCACAGGTGTAAAGCAAGGCTGCGTTCTCACGCCAACTCTCTTTACGATCTTCTTTAGCATGATGCTTCAAAGAGCCACAGTAGATCTAGGTGATGACGATGGTGTCTACATCCGCTTGTTAGGGAAACTGCTCTCAAAATGAGATTGGGGAATTAGATGGAGAGACAGTTGTCCCAATAGGAATCTTTTATTATCTGTGTATACCAGGCTCAACCGATCAGAGAGTCAATGCTCAATAAAGGACTCTAATTTAGTAAAAACCAATTGTAATTTATTTAGAATAGTAGTTCTTTCACACAAGGTAAAATACAAAACATTCACACATTCATACAGGTCTAGGAAAAATAGATAGATTGATAGGGACACATATCAGGGTAGACATACAGGGCGATATTTACCATCGTAGTTCTTCCAGGAAGGTTCCAATGGCGACATGAGAGGACAGGGGAAATGGACCCAAAACTGTGGCTAGAATTGGGGATGGATCTAGACAGCGGAAGGTGGGTTGCTGAATAGAAGCACACATGAGTGGAGTTGGGTCAGAGGTTAAATAGACTCTCTTAGACCCCTTAGGTGCTGGGAGGAGCAGGGGGAGGCTCTATGATGACCAAGGAGGCTGGACATCCCTTGCTGACACCTAATTGGATGCCAGTTTTGACCAATGAACTTCACCTTAGTCTGGTGAAGCTGGAAATTTCCAAGCTGCAATGCTGCCTGGGGCGGCTCCAAGGTATTAGACTAGGGTGAGAATGGAAATGGCTGGATACTTAAGATTAAATGGGATTAGCTGGGAAGGTGACAATAGGGAATCAAATGCTGGCCTAGGTACCACCCGGTGTAGACAAAAGACTTGATGGAGACAGGAGATGTCCTTCCTCTTTCTCATCTTCTGCTGGGCAAGATCTATTGTTCTGGTATTGCTGAGCAATTAGGATCAACAGTGGAGCTATTAATCCATTCATGAGGTAAATGGGTTGCTTGCAGGCTCAGGGTGTGTACGTGTGACTTTCCCACTAAGAAGGAATGAGTTCAGCCTGGTGGGGTATGCTTGGGTCAGGAAAGCAAGATGGATTTCTGCTGTTGTTAGCTTTAGGTCCATGGAGCCAGGCTGGAAACATGGTGGCCTGGCTTCTTCCACTGCAGTGGCCAAGACTGGGCACACAAGAAGCAGCTGGAGCAGGTCTGTAGTTCTGGCTAACACTCTTCAGAGATGTAGAATGCAAAGCTGCCATATAAGCCTTAGAAACTGTAAGCAAAGTCCACTTCTTAGAGCAGAGGTGTGAGAGTCAAATCTCCAGGCACCCTGGCAACCATGCTGGTGATCATGATGTTCACATGTATGAAAAGTAGGGGGCTTTTCCTCACACGCTATCGCACCGATGGCAGCCTGTTCAACCTGAGGCGACTAAAGGCCCACTCCAAGACAATGGAAAAACTCATCCGAGAGCTACTGTTTGCTGATGATGCTGCACTCATCTCCCACTCGGTATCAGCTCTGCAGCATATGACGTCCTGCTTTGCAGAGGCTGCCAAGCTATTCGGCCTAGAAGTTAGTCTGAAGAAGACAGAAGTTCTCCACCAGCCTGCACCCCAGGAAGATTATCACCCTCCCTGCATCACTGTGGGTGAATCAGTTCTGAAGACAGTCCAGCAGTTCAGCTACCTGGGGTGCATCATCTCCTCAGATGCCAAGATCGACAAGGAGATTGACAACAGGCTGGCAAAGGCAAACTGTGCCTTTGGCCGACTGCACAAAAGAGTGTGGAGCAACAAGCATCTGAAAAAAGGCACAAAGATCAATGTTTACAAAGCGGTTGTGTTAACAACCCTCATCTACGGCTCCGAATCATGGGTTTTATACCGTCATCACCTGCGACTCCTCGAGCGCTTTCATCAGCGCTGCCTTCGCACCATCCTCAACATCCACTGGAGTGACTTTGTGACCAACACTGAAGTCCTCAAGCGGGCGGAGGTTACCAGTATCGAGGCACTGCTGCTGAAGACGCAGCTGCGCTGGGCAGGGCATATTTCTAGGATGGAAAACCACCGCCTTCCCAAGATTGCCCTGTATGGCGAACTCTCCACCGGCCATCGAAATAGAGGGGCACCAAAGAAGAGGTACAAGGACTCCTTGAAGAAATCCCTTGGCACCTGTCACATCAACCATCACCAGTGGTCTGACCTAGCCTCAGATCGCAAAGCATGGAGACACACCATCCACCAGGCTGTCTCTTCCTTTGAGAACGCACGCATAGCTGGTCTTGAGGACAAAAGGAGATTGAGGAAGAATCGTACTGCTACAGCACCAACCCTAAATCAGACTTTTCCCTGCAGCCACTGTGGCCGGATCTGCCTGTCCCGCATTGGTCTTGTCAGCCACCAGCGAGCCTGCAGCAGACGTGGACTATTGCACCCTTCTTAAATCTTCGTTCGCGAAGCCAAGCCGAGAGAGACATGGCTCTTCCAACAACAGAAGAGCCACTTGAAACGGAGGGAGTCTCATTAGGTTGGAAAAATTTCAGCCTGAGGGTAGGATACCACCCTTGGTTGTGCTTCTGTGGTCTTTCTATATACTTTATATATGTATGAACATATGTGTATAGTATGCATATAAAGTAAACAGCTGATTTATCAGCTCACAGAGTTTAAAAATGCTTACCATTTTCTGGAGAAAATTTGGTGCAAAGAAAAAAAATGGTTCAAAAACAAAGCACCACAGATTCAGTTCACATCAGAGGAAAGCAAAATTGAAACAAGGACTGTGGGGGTGAAACAGCAGGGATGAGAAATTCAGCATCACCCCTAATGCAAACTGAATAGCCATTTTCTGCCCTCTTCAAGAGCACTTCAGACTCCATTGATAGGACTCAGTTTAGTAGCATGACAAAAAGATACCGTTTGGTTGTCACATCTTGAGCAAATATATAAAGCTGTTGCCTTTGCCAAAACTTTTGAAGGTGACTGAGATTTTTTTTTTTACAAGTGTCCACTTTTGATTTTATTTCTGAATTTGCTGCAGGAGATGCTGTGGTGTGTGTGTATGCCACTTTGTATGCTCCGTAACCTCAGGGGGTGTTTCAGGCAGAGAAATGAAGTGACTTCTGCTTCATTAAATGAGACTCCCAGCTTGCAAGCCTTACTGTGTTTCTGACATCAGGAACTGTTTGGGACTTGTCTTTAAAAGTGTGAGAATATAAACCTACAAAATCTTGATTTTCAGACTCCAGGGGTCTCAATCCACACTCCTCTGAGACAAACCCAGGGTCCCTATCTCCTAATCACTCTCTATGACGGTGAGCAGGAGAGAACTGCAACATACCTGCAGAACTTGGGAATGTATCTACTTAGTCTAGAACTCAGACAATTCACAGAGTCTAAATAATATGCTGTTTGTCTTTAACTTCCTTTCTTCAATTGTCCAGACTTGTAGAACCTTTAACTTCAAATCAGTGGGCTTAGAAGGAAGTAACGCAGTTTAAAATTGCCCTCTGCATCTGTCTAGCCTATCTTACAGTCCATTCCTTTATCTTCATTTTTGTCCTTATCTGGTTCTGACCGTGCCTTATGGATCCAATCACCTACTGACAAAACCCAAGACCATCCAGAAAAGCAGACTGGGGGGGAGCAGAGGCATAGGGGAAGGATTGGCCAAAGAACAGAATGACCTCAATTCCTGGTCTTAGTTGGCCACATCATATGTAGTAGCTAAATTTCAAGGATCATAGCTTTAGTGGTAGAACACCACTCCAAAAATTATCCAACATTTTTATCCCATCTTCCTTCAGGCAAAATACATCGTTCTTAATCTCTCCATTTTATCATCACAACATTCTAGTGAAGTAAAGCGAAATTATATAGAGTGACTGATTCAGGATCATGTAGACAGTTTCATTGCTTGGTTTTTTGAATCTGCATCTCTCATGTCCATTTCTTTCATGAGAGCTATAGAGTTGGCACAGATTGTCTGGGATGTGCAATGGTATAGTATAGCCCAATCTAAGAAGCTAAATTGGATGGGAGACCACCAAGGACAATTTTGCAGAGGGAGACAATGGCAATCCACCTCTGCTTATGGGGTCATCATAAATTGGCTGTGAGTTGATGGAACTTTGCACACCCACATCCAGATTATTTGCCTGTAATGAGAACTGAGACAAATTTGAAGTGGCCTGCCCAGAAGGTTTGCAAGGTCACACACATAGGAAGCTGCCTTATATTGAATCAGGCCATTGGTCCATCAAGCCATTGGTCCATTAATATTGGGTGAGATCATGAGAGATTTGACCTGACCTAACCATGGTTCTCCTCCGGATTTAATGTGCATGATCACATGCACACATCTGCCCACCCCAAGTCCTGCCTGTATTTACCTAATTTTAGGACAGGTTGGGATTGGATTAAGTAGCTACTGGAAACTTCCCAGAAGCAAATTTCTAAAATGCATGCAGGGCGCATTTCTGGCTGTCTGAATTGCCAGGGCACACCTTGTATGCACAGGAGCAGTTTGAATGCTCCTCTTGTGCATGTACGGTCTGTGCCTCTCCTGGCAGCAGGGCAGGGACTGTGTGATTGCTATGGCACTCATTGAAGCACACCAGCCATGTCGAATTCCCAGTGTCATCCCACCCACTGTCAACTCACACTGGTAGTGGCTTTCCAGGGTTTCAGTTGGAGGTTTTTCATATCACATATGTCCTGGTTCTTTTAACTAGAGATGACAGGGATTGAACCTTTGACGTTCTGCATGCAAAGCAGAGGCTCTTCCACTGATCCACAGCCCTTCCCATAGCCAGATATTTGTCATGGCCCAAGATGAGCAAAAAGCCTATTCACTGTGCATGAAGCAAACAAGATGGTCTAAGTAATTGTGAGAGAATATTTGTGTCTGTAAATCACAAGACACCAATGCTGTTCCTCCTGAGGAATTTCAAAGAGAGGAAATCTAAGGAGATCTATTTAGAAGTCCCATGTTAGTCAGTGGGGCATATTCCCAGGAAAATGTTATTAGGATTGTATCTATAGACAGTTAAAGGAATTTCAGAAAGGTTAACTATATTTCTCAGGAAGTCTTCATACATCTCTAGTGAGCTACACATCCAGATGTATCAAAGGCAAAGTCAGCTGTGTCTCCAGCAGAGATAAATAAGACACCATTTCTTAGCGCCATTTATCTGGGTCTTTTGCAGGCTCTCATAGATCTTACTTTGCTACTTACATTGCATTCCTTCCTCTTTTTTTGTTATCACCCCTGCTACTACAAGTAAAAAATGAAAGCTGAAATCCTGGAGGGCCAAAGAGCTACTATACTTTTCCATCATACATAGACCATTTCTAGATGTCATCTCTGCATCAAACAGTTCAAGCCAGGGCTGTGATTTAGCCATCACAAACCCTGCATGTGTTGAATCAATCTGCCTTTCAGGTAATGGCCATTTCAGTCCTGGTCTCTCGCTTTTATGACTGTCTCATTCACCATCTGTGCACTTTCGTCTAATAGGGCTGCCAGTTTTGGAGATAAAAATTTCAGGCCCCTTGTCCTGGGCCAAGTCCAGAGTATAATGGGGAATAACAAGAACTAAATGGACAGGAAAGAGCCTTGAGGAATCTGAAAAGGAAGTGGGGATGGGGGGAGCTTCTGGGATGTCGGAAGACAAGGCATAATCTAGCCAAACAAAACAAAAATCAAAATCAAATATGGGATGTAATGGCTTTTCCCACCAGGGGTGATTTCAGATTTGTCATTCATGTTTTCTCAGTCTGAAAATTCCCATTTTGATTGTGCTTCTCCCTGGTGCATAGTGAACCCACAATTTTTTCATTTCAATTTTTCTTCTTTCTAAATTTGTCCCAAAAATATATATATTCATTTTGTATTTCTATACCAATACTTCCAAATTAGACATTATGCCCACATTATGTGTTTAAGTGACAAGTGTGTGTGTGTATGAAGTGCTGTCAAGTCACAGTCAACTTATGGCAAACCCCTCAATGATTTTCAAGGCAAGAAACATTCATAGGTGCTTTGCCATTGTCAGCCTCTGTGTAGTGACCCTGGACTTCCTTAGTGGTCCCCCATCCAAGAAAAAACTAGGGCCAAATCTGCTTAGCTTTGGAGATTTGGACTGATTCCCTACTAGGCTTGTTCCAGCATTGGAGCTCTTTCCCTCCCAACGCTTCTGTCCAATTTCACAGAACTGCCATGCTGCAGCAACTTGGCCCGCCTCTTTCCTGTGGCACGCAAGATCCTCTGAAAACTGGTTTCTGTTTGCCCTGGGAAAGAGGTGGGCCAACTCGCAGCTGCAAGGCAGCTTGTGTGAAATTGGACAGAAGCATCGGAGGGAAAAGAGCTTCCATGCCAGAACAAGCCTAGTGGGGAATTGGTCCTGATGAGATCAGGCTAGCCTAGGTCATCCAAGTAAAGGACACATACAAGACAAACAAATCTATAAATCCAACTATAAAAAGCCAAGAACTGAAACTATTGTACACAAATATAAAAATAAACAAATCAGGGAACATTTGCACATTCCTATTTTGCACCCCAATACTTGTTACCAGCTAGAACATGGTTTTATTGCTTAGGCTGCCAATACACTGGGCTGGTTGGTACATGTAATCTCCACTCTCATTAGTTCATATTATTTTCATTGTTCCTTCAATATAGTAATTCATTTGCCATTTGAGAACTTAGCACATAATGGGCAAAAGCAGAAATAGTGCCTTCCTTTAAAAGATTGGGATGAGGTCAATCACAAACTTTCCACTGCCCAATAATGAAAAAACTATGTATGACCAAGTGTTACTGCAACCTGCTATTAAATTGTAGTTTTGAGCCTTTGATTAGTTATTTTTTTAAAGCCCTGTTCCCTTATACTGGTTTTGATGTGTTTCTTCATTACATTTTGCAGGCAAACAGCAATTTTTTTTCAGCAGCACAGTTAAGATTTTTTACTGACACTTCAAGAGAATCTTAAAATCAGAGTAGAAGGAATTTTCAAAGCGAGAGAGAAGTAAAGCAAAGTGTGGAATAAACTGTCAGCAGTATAAAGTAAAATTAGTCAAAAAGCATCCTTAGGGCTGCATAAAATTTTCTCCCACTCATCTTTTGAACAGAAAGTATTTCCTTTGGGAGGGGCAGAAATATTTTCCTCCAAAACTCTTCAATGAGAAAATGGTCACCTTCCCTCCAATACAGTTCACTGCTGTTATTTCAATTATCTGCTGCTGCTAAGTTGATATCATTTTTTCTTACTAAGCATATCTCTCCCTAGAATGATCCTGCCCAGTTAATGGCAATGATATGAATAAGATAATGTCATGATATTAAATCCCATGTAAATTACCTAATACTGGTTGGACTACAGAGCTTTTTTTGTAGCAGGAACTCCTTCTCAGTAACGGCTCCCCATTGGTGGAACCAATTACCAGCGGAGGTTCGAGCCCTGCGGGACTATAATCAGTTCCCCAGGGCCTGCAAAACTATCCTTTTTCAAATGGCCTACAAGATTGAATCCTGAAGTGACACCTAGCCATCTGACATACACTGCCTTGTATTAGAGCACCTTAACTGTACTGTTTTTATTTATTTATTTATTTAATGTATTTTATTGCATTTTATCGTATAATGTATTTACTGTAATCATGGCACTTCCATGTCTGTGAGCCGCCCTGAGCCTGCCTCGGCGGGGAGGGCGGGGTATAAATAAAAATTATTATTATTATTATTATTATTATTAGCATATTAGGCTACACACCCCTGATGTAGCCAACCCTCCAAGAGCTTACAGTAGGCCCTGAAATAAGAGCCCTGTAAGCTCTTGGAGGATTGGCTACATCAGGGAGGTGTGATCTAATATGCAAAGAAGTTCCTACTACAAAAAAGCCCTATGTTGGGTCAGTCACCTTCCCTTCCAAGCTAACGTCTTTCACAGGCTTTTTGTGAGGATAAAACAAAGGTGTGAGGGGGGAACCATAATGTACTATACAACATGATTGGTAGTCTACTGAGATTGGCAGCAGCTCTGCAGTTCTCTGGCAGGTAAAAGTCTTTTTCTGCCATTGTTACATTATATTGTTTACCTGGAGCTGCTAGAGATTTGAGACTTTCTGCATGCACAGCATGTGCTTGCCCATTGAGTCACAACCTCCCACAGTCATCAACTAATGGTGATTTATCATTCACATTTTTAAAAAGAGCCATCCAAGTGGGCAGCCATGTTGGTCTGAAGCAGTAGAACAAAGCAGGAATCAAGTTGAACCTTTAAGACCAACCATTTTTTTTCAGAACGTAAGCTTTCGTGCACTGTCTTAAGTACACTGTAGCAGTTCAGTTCGCAGAAGAACCAGGTTTGATTCCCCACTCCTCCAAATGCAGCTGCTGGTATGACCTTGGGTCAGTCATAACTCTGTCAGAGCTGTTCTCTCAAGAGCAGTTTCTGTCAGAGCTCTCTCAGCCCCACGTACCTCACAGAGTATCTGTTGTGGGGAGAGGAAGGGAAGGGGAGACTGTAAGCTGCTCTGAGACTCCAAGTGAAGGGCGGGGTATAAATCCAATCTTTTCTTCTTCTTAAAAAATTACATTTTATTTATTCATTTACTTGATTTATACCCAGTTTTTCTTCCTAGTGGGGAGGGACAGTGGCTCAGTGGTAGAGCATCTGCTTGGGAAGCAGAAGGTCCCAGGTTCAATCCCTGGCATCTCCAAAAAAAGGGTCCAGGGAAATAGGTGTGAAAAACCTCAGCTTGAGACCCTGGAGAGCCGCTGCCAGTCTTAGAAAACAATACTGACTTTGATGGACCAAGGGTCTGATTCAGTATAAGGCAGCTTCATATGTTCATATGATCAACCCAAAGTGGCTCACATTGTTTTCCTCTTCTCCATAATCTTTTGTTTGTTTTACATTATTGTTGTTGTTGTTTGCAGTTCTGTACCTGGAAAAGTGGATCATTATGGAGAGGAGAGGATTCTGGAATACAACCTGTCATCTGAGAACCACCAAGTTAGTTTACTGCCATTATATATTGGTCTACATATCATCTATCATATGTTCAATATCATTTTTTTAAAAAAATCGTAGTTTTGTATGTGTGTGTGTTTGCCCCTGGAAGTCCTGGCAACCTTTGGTGACTGACCTCTACTGGGGGCCTGGAGGATATTCAGAAAGATGGCTGAATAAAGCCTTTCCCTGTCCTCCCGACAGCTGGTATTCCAAGGAGGTCTCCCAGTCTCATCCAAGTACTTGCCAGAGTCATCCCTGCTTAGCTTCTGAGATCTGATGAGATTGGATTTGCCTGAGCTATCCAGATCAGGAATATAATTTTATTTTGAATGCACTTGACTGGAAAAATACCTGGGTAAGATCTTTTTATTTTGACATTCAGTGTGCCAAGAAAATTATCAGTATAGAGTATGCAAGGGATTGCATGGTGCCTAGTGTTGCTTTGAAGAGGGGGATTTCTTTGTCCAAATTTCACTGTTTTTAGATATAGCCATAGATTCCTCTTATTCTTTTTTCATGTTTAATAGAGGGATTTCATTCTTTCATTTGTTGTTGAAGTAAAATCAATGCATCCTTTTGGAGATTCAGCCCTTGCAGTTGTTTTCTGTTGCATTCCACAGGGTGGTGACTCTAGTAGGAGGACAGGAAAGGCTGAAAAGATCTTGCCTGCCTCTGAGCATCCGCAGGCTAAAATTCTGAAATTTTGCAGAACCTCCTTTTCTGCCTCCCTCATCTTGTTGGATTTCTTTTAGATCAAAATAGAATTTATTAGAAAAATACTTCAAATTGCTGGATTTCAGGGGAAAATTGGGTAAAGAAGAATTAAGAAATTTCATAGAAAATGACATTTTATCTATGGGCCACACAGTATAAAATACAAGCAAACATTTACACGTAATCACATTAGGCTATTAGGAAGAAGATTTGAATTTCTTGTCTGATTTGGATAATTTCTCTTTCATATGTGCAGATATAGCCAAAAGAAAAGGAAGTGGATTCTGCTCTATGGAAGATATGAAGCTGCCTTATACTGAATCAGACCTTTGATCCATCAAAGTCAGTATTGTCTTCTCAGACTGGCAGCAGCTCTCCAGGGTCTCAAGCTGAGGTTTTTCACACCTATTTGCCTGGACCCTTTTTTGGAGATGCCAGGGATTGAACCTGGGATCTTCAGTTTCCCAAGCAGATGCTCTACCACTGAGCCACCGTCCCTCCCCTAAGTCAACATCAATCTGTTAAGTCTTTAAGATGTCAGAAAATTATCTTTTGTTTTATTGTAACAAGCTAACACCCTCTTAAAATTATATATAAATTGTGATTGTGGCACTCTCGTGGATACCCAGAAATTTGGACTTCATATCCTAATTTCTTCATAGGCTAGATATTAGGACTTCAAACCTAAACCAGCTTTTGCACTCCACTAATAGAAAGAAAATCTGATAGTTGGCTTTGAAAATCAAACTCACACTTCATGGGACATTTCTGAGGCTGTACTTGTGAACTGGCTCTGGATTTTTTTTGCGGGGGGGGGGTGCTGGGCAGAGAGTGCCCAGGAGCTCCCTTGTGCCCTCTTACTTATGCCCTTGTGCCCTCTTACTTGCCCACCCACCCACGTTGACAGTGTGTGTGGGAAGTACCGGTCTGAGTAACCTGATATGTGCAACTCCAGTAGCTGTGCAGGAAAGACAAAACTCCAAGCAGCCAGTCAAACAGATATATTTGGGCAAGAAGATAGAAGCAGTGTTAGGCAGTCCAAGGTTCATTCACAGTTATCAGTTCAGCCGAGTATACAGTACAAATTCAGTTTCCAGTTAGAATAGTCAATAAGCCAGTCCATACATTACATCAATAGCCAGTCTTATCCAATCCTTCAGAGTAACAGTCAGATAGTCTAGATGTTGCTCCTCTCTCACGCACAGTTTCTTCTCTCCTTGTATCACCCGACCAAAGCTGAGAGGTAGACCTTTCCTGATATAGTGCAGCCAGCCAATCCCCATCATTGATTGCTACACAAGCTGCACCTGTTACTCTTGTGACTTGCATTAGCCTGTATAGCATGTGTTACATAACACTTACTCAGCAGTTTTGTTTCTTAAAGAAACCTAACTCTGACACACGTGCCTCTGGTCAGTGTGCCCTTCCTGTGCCCACTTGAAAGCTCTCCCACCACCTGCCATCACTCTGCTGCTCACACTGCTTGCATTCTCCTTTCCCAATTGTGTTGCATGCAGCTAGGAGTGCCACTAACATGACCAGCAGGAGTGCCACTACCATGACCACTGATGATTTCTGCACCACCCACATGACCTTCTCCAGCATCACTGGGCAGCACATGTAGCCGGCAGCACAAGACACAAAGCACTAACAAGCAGAAAGTGCAAGTGTATTAGTTCAGGGATCAGAAGAGATGCAGGAGTAGGGAGTAAGCAGCAGTGGGCCCCACCAGAAGCTATGGCCTGCCGCGGGCAACTGTTCCACCTCAGGATGTGCTGACGCCAGCCCTGACTTGAGCTCAGTGTTCAAGTTAGGGCAGGTAGTTAAATGATGTTAGACTGTGGTTAACCCACGGCTAGCCAGATGTCTGGACCTCATACCTAGAACCAGACAGTCAAGTTTGAATCCTCATTCTGGGAAGGAAGCTCACTGGGTGACCTTGGGGCAGTTGCTGTCTCTCAGCCTGTTGTTGTGAGGATAAAATAAAGGAGAGCAGAAAGCTCCATCTCAGGATCTGCTACTTGAACCTCATCTCATTATCCACTTTGGAGGCAGTAAAAATTATATAGCATGTACAAAAGCTCGTGCCAGTTCTCTGTGTTATGACTAATGCTTGTTGAACATGCATTTTGCAAGCAGTTTGGACAGAGATGAGATATTATTATTATTAATTAGCAGCTAACTGTTTTGTGACTTCTTGATTGGCTTGGTTCAGCTGTCTTAATTTTTGGAGATTAAGCTTCATTGGTGTGAAGTCTTCTCTTCGATCTTTATAATTAAGCTTCATTTAAATATTTTGGTCCCTTACATGAGCTAATTAACATGAATTACCATAGAGCAGGCATTTTAATCCCTGACCTTTATTGCAGAATTTTCAAACCAACCTTTTCAGGGGAAAGATGCCCTTTTGAGGATCAGAAAATTTACAGTCACACCCTTACATTTTCCTTGCTAAGTACTCCCATTGCTATCAATAAAACTTTCTTCTAGTAATTGCATAATAGCAGTTTCCCCTCTCCACCCATTAATATACCTGTTGCAGTTGGTTTGTGTTTCTTGGGGGCAGGGCTTTTCTTTTTCTGCTTTGGTAAAAAGGTGTGGTGGTCCTGATCAAAAATCCTCTGCTTTCTCTACTTGGTATGTAGAACTGGGAAGTCCTTTTTTTTTTAAAAAAAACAGTAGTTTGGTGACCTGCCCCCCCTCCAAGTTTGTCAACCAAGTAAGAGTGAAGCAGTCTATGAGGTCCAGCATGGCTAGGAAAGGGTCACAGAGTTCAAATTATTCATATCTGTGATGCACACACTTTGGTTAGCTCTTACTTGTTGTGTTGCTAGACTCTGCTCTTGATCCCACCCAGGAACTTACCACTTCCAGTTTTCATCATTGAAAAAACTGAGTAGTATGTGAGATACAATCTAATATTTTGGCAATTAAATAGGATTGCCAGCCAAGAGCCAAGAAACTGGGAGGGGTCAGGACTTGCTTGAATGACAAAAACATAGTTTTATGGAAATTCTAGAGTGTCCTGCAATGCAGTGATGTCACTTCCAGTTATGCAGCTCCATTTAATCCTTCCTGTTCCCACCTGTCACCCTATCGAGTAGCAGAGAATAAAGATTGATGATGGGAGGCTGATGGCCAGTTTACATTTGAAGATCCAGTGAGGTACTACCGTCAGATAAACCAGGCTCATTCCATGTCAGCCAAAAGCAATTAACAGAACATGAAAAGTCATGTTTTGTTTGATTAGCACAGAAGCCCATCTGAAATGAATGTGCTTTGTGATGGACGAACTCTCCCGGACTCTATGCTGGAATTTTGAACTTTTCCAGAGAACATTTAAAAAACTGGTTAGTTTCTAAGATACTGTCAGCACACTAACCCCAATGATGTTGTGGTCATGACTTTTATTTCATTGTTCCATGGGAACTGTAGTTTAGAACATCAGCCATTGGTGAAAACTGTTCAGCTGCTTCTCCTATACATATAGCCCTGCCGAAACAAAAATAGCTGGGAACAGAATAGGAGTTTTAGAATGGACATAAAGTTGCCAGCTCTAGCTTGGGAAATTCTTGGAGATTTGGGAACAGTGCTTGGGGAAGGAGGGGTTTGGGGAAGTGATGCCATTGGATACAACTTCTGAAGCTGCCATTTTCTTCATGGAAAACTGTAGTATTGTAGTCTGTAGATAATTCTGAGAGGACCCCTCCCTCCCACAATAATACCAATGTGGGTGACAACTCCAGTCATGAGAATAAATGATTCAGTTGCAGTGTGGTAAAAGCATACAGGCTTTCCATATGAAAGCAACATAAAAGCATTTTGGGCACAGATGTCACCTTTCAATTGGTAGATTGTGCTGAGATTGTTGAATAAAACCCCATGCATCTCCTTTCCTCTTTGCCTCCCCCCCATTTCATGCATTTCTGTTTCAGTGTTAAATGGTACAGAACTGGAAGTCAGGTTTTTTTTCTTTTTGAAGTAGAATAGGAATTTAGTGGAAAAAAGAATGTGAGGGAATGGGCTGTTTGACTGCTGTGTTAGAGCCTGTGGAGCTTAACTAGGTTGGTTTAGAAGAATGCAAGCTTCCCACTTCCAGCCACTGAAAGGAGTCTGGGGGTTATTAACCTGGGATATATAATCAATCCTCTGAACAGGTCTTCAGTCAAGCTCCAGATAAGATTTGCGAATCCTTGGCTCTCCTTGGAGAGCCTGGCCAATCCTTGTGAGCTCTGTTTGATTAAGTAACTGTCTAAATGTGTTCAGCGGCTACAATAACAGAAGGAAAGAATTACACAAGGTAGTTCCACCCCTTGAGACCCCATTATAAGTCTCTGCGGAGGTACAAATGCGATCCCAGTGCTTGAGAGGCAGGCAGTCCTCAGTGCTGGCTGGAGGGGAAATCCATCTAATGTTGTCACTGCTAATGTCATCCTCTGGGAGGAATTTTGGGTGGGCTGTAGTCTCTCTCAGGCTGTCACCCTTGCCTTGTTTCATTTTCTGGCTTTCTTAACTTGAAACTCGCCTTTAAATTACATAAAAAACAGCACGAACCATTGCTCTCCCTGTTTTGCCTCCGAGCTAAAAGCTTTCTCCTTTCTATACCAAGCCTGTTAAATGCAATAAAGTGAAAGCTTCATAAATCATAAACAAGAAGATAGCCTAAATAAGGAGCCCTTGTGAGCGGGGATAAAGGGGAGGCCTGGCAATCAGACCGAGGGTCGGAATCACACACAGGGTGCTTATTTTAAAGCAAACGAGCAAGAGGCAAAGGGCAGCTGGGCTTTGTATCTAAGCTGGAAATAAAATAATTGAAGCAACTGGGCTATGAAAAAACAGCTCCAGGGAAGAAAAGCTAAAAGTGGCATGTCACTGCTTTCTGTCCAGTTCCTTTAAGCCAGGCCAGTGGTTTAGACTGCCTCAACCACTAAGGTTACCAGGTGCCCCCCTGACCATCAGCAATGAGGTGTAGTTTTTTCAGATCGAGATTTGGAAACTCCTGGAAATTTGAGGATGGAACCCTGGGGAGGATAGTGGGGACAATATCGTATAACCCACCCTCCAAAGCATTAATTTTCTCTAGAGGAACTGATCTCTATAGTCTGGAGATGCCCGGTAATTCTGAGGGAGTTCCACATTCTACCTGGAGGCTGGCACCCCTATTGTCCACTTTTGGACTTAATGTGGGCAGGAACAGAGTGAATGGAAGTTTTACCATCACTGCATCTTTACACTGAGAAACAGCCTGCATCGTTAAAATGTGGGCATCGTGACACACTCCTTATGCCTGATTTTAACATGATGCTCGTAAGCATATGAGCTTAGGCTGGCCAAAAATGCTAAAAACAACAAAAAAGGGTTCTCTCCTTATGTTCAGAGTAAGAAAAAGAGCAAAGACATGGTAGGCCCATTGCGAGGGCAAGAAAGTGAAATTGTAACAGGTAATAAAAAGGGCGGAACTGCTCAATTCCTACTTTTCTTCAGTCTTCTCTTCTGAGGGGAATGGTGCTCAACATGGCAAAAACAGAATATATAAGGAGGGTATGAAGTTCCAACCTAGGATCAGCATAGTGGTAGTACATAAACACCTAGTTTCTTTAAATGAAACTAAGTCCTCAGGGCCAGATGAATTGCATCCAAGGGTTCTAAAAGAGCTTGCGGATGTAATTTCTGAACCTCTGGTTATTATTTTTGAAAATTCTTGGAGAACAGGAGAGGTGCCGGAAAATTGGAAGTGGGCGAATGTTGTCCCCATCTTCAAGAAGGGGAAAAATGAGGATCTGGGTAACTACCGACCCGTCAGCTTGATGTCTATAACTGGAAAAATTTTAGAACAAATAATCAAACAGTTGATCCCAGAACATTTAGAAAGAATGGATATAATTACTAAGAGCCAGCATGAGTTTATCAAGAACAAGTCATGTCTGACTAACCTGATCTCTTTTTTTGAGAAAGTGACTACCTTGCTGGATTGGGGGAATGCTGTAGACATCGTTTATCTTGATTTCAGTAAGGCTTTTGATAAGGTTCTACATACTATCCTTGTAGATAAGCTGGTAAAATGTGGTTTGGATTCTGTTACCATTAGGTGGATCTGTAACTGGTTGACAGATCGCATCCAAAGAGTGCTTGTGAATGGTTCCTCATCCTCTTGGAGAGGAGTGACAAGTGGAGTGCCTCAGGGATCTGTCCTGGGACCTGTATTGTTCAACATCTTTATCAATGATTTGGATGAAGGAATAGAGGGAATGCTTATTAAATTTGCAGATGATACTAAATTGGGAGGGGTTGCAAATACAGAAGAAGACAGAAACAGGATACAGGATGACCTTGACAGGCTGGAAAACTGGGCTAAAACCAATAAAATGAATTTTAACAGGGATAAATGTAAAGTTCTGCATTTAGGTAGGAAAAATCAAATTCATGGTTATAGGATGGGGGAGACTTGTCTTAGCAGTAGTATGTGCTAAAAGGATCTAGGGGTCTTAGTGGATCATACGCTGAACATGAGTCTACAGTGTGATGCGGTGGCTAAAAAGATCAAATCAAATCAAAACAACCTTTAATGGCATATAAAAAAAGTTAAGAAACAATAGGTTAAGAGGCAATGGATAGATTAAGATACAAAATATCAGGAATAAAACAGTTACATAGGATTACGGTTAAATGAGACAACAAAACTGGTCCTTGTCTTGACGAATCTTTTTGGCCCAGTACAGAAATGAGGCAGTGTTCGCAGTTATGTCAGGAGTAACATCCTTCAGAAGAAGCAGGACCTTATCAGGATCAGCCAGACCCGTCTTATTTAGAAGAATATGATCCAAAAATCGACAGCGAATACTTACATAAAAAGGGCAGTACAAAAGAATATGTGAAATGGTTTCAATAGATCCGGACTTACACGGGCATAATCTAGCCGAGAAGGGTATATTATGAATTCTACCATATAGAACTGCTGATGGCATAACATCAAATCTTGCCAGTGAAAAGGCCCTACGCTGTTGAGGACTTTGCAGAGAATAGAGATAAGAAGCCATATGGCCGACATTGAACGAAAGCCCTAGACTCACAGGAGAGCAAGTTTTATTAGCGGCACTGAGGAGATTTTGAAATTCAATATCCAGGATTCTGGCTTTAATCATGTGCAATGCCTCTGTTTGTGAGAGCATAGATAATGACTCTATGGACAAACCAACAGTGCGAATCTTTTTCTCGATAGAGTCTAGCCAACTAGAGTATCTAGATTCTGATAACATTTGAGTAATAAGACTAGAAGGGTCAGAGTTATAGTGTATTCACAACCAGTATTTGACAGTTAAAAGCCATGCCCTAGTTTCAAGTGGAACC
This sequence comes from Heteronotia binoei, assembly GCF_032191835.1. NCBI lineage: Eukaryota > Metazoa > Chordata > Lepidosauria > Squamata > Gekkonidae > Heteronotia > Heteronotia binoei. Next base: position 88,191,125 of record NC_083230.1, read on the forward strand.
TGCCCCGATTCTAGGCATAGGGCTGCATAAGGCACACAACAAGGCATTCCCAGAATTTTACGAAGAAATTTGGATTGGATACGTTCCAAAGAATAATCAAACGCACCAATTCATAATGGGATACCGTATAGTAGTTGAGCACAAGTTTTGGCCTTAAAAACTTTCAGAGCAGCCGGAACAAACTGATTGCCCTTATTGAAGAAAAAACGGCAGATAGCCTGGGCACTGGCCTTAGCCATATTGGTTGCAGACCTTCGCTGTACAGTCCATGATGCATTATGTTGAAAATAAATACCTAGGTACTTAAAGTGTCTGACTAACCTGGACTAAAGTGTCCATTAAAATCCCATTTGAATAATTTCCAAGTTCTTGAAAAGACAAGGATTTTTGTTTTTTCAAAATTAAGTTGGAGCTTATTGATTTCAAAATACTCAAGACAGCGGCTAAAAAGGCGCTTCAAACCCACACGCGTGCAAGACATTAATACAGCATCATCTGCATACAGTAACAGTGGCACGTGAGTGGGACCGAGTTTAGGGCTATGACCGTCAGCGCCAGACAACACAGGAGCTAGATCATTAAGGAAAAGGTTAAATAAGGTGGGGGCTAGAATACAGCCCTGTTTAACACCCTTATTAGATGGAATTTTTGCCGTTAACTTTCCAGCTAGAGAGCATTTAACCTGACAAGTTGTTGAGGTATGCAATTTTCTAATAAGAAAAAGTAATCGCTTATCAATATTCATTTTGTTCAGTTTGTCCCAAAGTAAGCCTCTATCTAAAAAGACAAATGCAATTTTGGGCTGTATCAACAGAAGTATAGTGTCCGGATCACATGATGTCATGGTATCACTTTACTCTGCTCTGGTAAGGCCTTATCTGGAGTATTGTGTTCAGTTTTGGGCACCACATTTTAAGAAGGATATAGACAAGCTGGAACGGCCCAGAGGAGGGCAAAGAAGATAGTGAGGGGTCTGGAGACCAAGTCCTATGAGGAAAGGTTGAAGGAGCTGGGGATGCTTAGCCTGGAGAGGAGGCAGCTGAGAGGTGATATGATCACCATCTTCAAGTACTTGAAGGGCTGTCATATAGAGGATGGTGTGGAATTGTTTTCTGTGGCCTCGGAAGGTAGGCTCAGAACCAATGAGTTGAAATTAAATCAAAAGAGTTTCCAGCTCAACATTAGGAAGAACTTCCTGACCATTAGAGCGATTCCTCAGTGGAACAGGCTTTCTCGGGAGGTGGTGGACTCTCCTTCCTTGGAGGTTTTTAAACAGAGGTTAGATGGCCATCTGACAGCAATGAAGATCCTGTGAATTTAGGGGGAGGTGTTTGTGAGTTTCCTGCATTGTGCAAGGGATTGAACTAGATGACCCTAGAGGTCCCTTCCAGCTCTATGATCTTATGATTCTATGATTCTAAGCACTTACCTGTGGGATTCCCTACTCTCATAGCAACTTGGTTAAACTGGGCTGCTTCCTGTGTGAAGCAGATGCACATGTTGAGAAGCATGTCAGAGGACCATAGCCTGGATGGGGTTTGCACTGTCATGCTTGGCTGCTTGATGTGGGTACCAATTCAGTTTACAGGGGAGTCAGGGAGCTTGTATAATCTCTGGTTGAGTTCTGTGGGTCCAGTTCAGGAACAGCAGTTATAGGGTAATTTAACTCTATAGTGAGCCAAGTTCAGTTTTTCCAATCCAACAAGTACCAGTCATCTGAAATTTTCCTCTTGCATAAAGAAACAGTGGATGTCACAGAAAACAGGCTGCAGCCTTCAGCTTAAGAAATATAGCCCTGAAATAACAATATGATTCTGAGTCATACCAGTCAAACCATACAAAATTTAAAACCCACCCACCACAGCAATTAACTTTTAGCATATATAACTTTCAATAAGTTTATACAAGGTGATAAGAGCCCTGGAAATCTTATCCAGCACTCTGTCAAACAAACTGTCCCTCTGCAGCTAATCTCCGTTCACTGACTTCACCCCTTCTGGGCTAAGGCAGTGAGATCCTGGGGGCTGCACATATCCAGTCACCTGGCTGAGTTCTTTTTGTCTCTCCAGCATCACCTGCAGATCAGGGCTAAGCAGTGCTAAGCAGTGCTTCACAGCACCTCTCTTTTACACCCATGCTGCAGCAAGATGTTGTGAACTGGGGCATCCAGGAACTGCCTCTGTTGAGGAGGCATCTTGGAACAGGAAGGCAAAAAGAGTAATCTGCATTGTGGAGGCCATAGTCCAAATTAATGCAAAACACATGGCTGGATACTTAACTAGTTTCTGCCAATTGGGTAAATCACCATGTAAAATTTCCAGGACCAGTCCCTAATATTTATTCTTTATTCATTGTGCACCTTCCCCCCCTCCATTGAAAGTGTCATTCTGGCACCCAAGAGGAACTAAGTTGTGTGTTCTGCTTGCTGATAATAAACTAGGAGGCAAACAAGACCTCAAACCTGTTTGGGCGGTGAGCTTATTTTGGCTCGCCCATGGAGCCTGATGGACCCAGAGCGGTTCCAAATGGAGCTACGGGACCCCTGGCAATTCTCTCGATGATCTGGTTGATTCCTGGCATGGCCAGCTCTCCAGAGTCATTGATGAGATAGCACCTCAGTGCCCTCTGCGCCCTTGCACTAACCTGGGCCCGTGGTATACCCGGAGCTGCGACAGCTGAAATGAGGACTCAGACGGTTAGAGAGGCAATGGTGGCGTACTCGGAACAAAGTGACTAGAACATCTTATAGAGAGTTTATGAGGTCCTATGAGATGGCAGTCAAAGCCACAAAGAAGATTTACTTTGAGACCAAGATTGCACCTGCAAATTCACGCCCGGCGCAATTGTTTAAGACAATTCGGAACCTGACCATACTGCCACAAGGCAGACCAAATGCTAAGGAATTAGAGATAGGCTGTGAGGCTTTTGCGAAATTTTTTGCAGACAAGGTCACGTTGCTCCACCACGACCTCCCAGCCATATTGAATACAGTAAGTGAACTCAAGGCTCCGTGCCTGTCTTCTGGTTCAACCCTGGATCACTTAGAGGAAATTGACAGAATCCTCTCTACTGTACGCCCAACAACTTGCGATTTGGACCCATGCCCCTCCTGGCTAATTAAAGTTTGCCAGAGGGAGCTTAGATGTCCTATATGGGACATTGTAAATAGATCCTCTCTGAGGGTCTTTTTCCAATGCCTCTTAAAGAGGTGGTGGTCCGCCCCCTCCTAAAAAAGATTACATCAGACCCGACCGAATTGGCACATTACTGGCCGGTCTCAAATTTGCCCTTTTTGGGCAAAATTATTGAGGGCAATGGCGTTACAATTGCAGAGTTTTCTGGATGATGTTTCCATCCTAGACCCACAGCAGTCTGGCTTCCACCCGGGTCATGGGACGGAGACAGTGCTCGTCGCCCTAGTGGATGATCTCCAGCAGCACCTGGATTGAGGCGGTTCGGCAGTGCTGCTGTTGTTAGACCTATCAGCTGCATTCGATATGGTCGACCACCGGTTACTGACCCGCCGCCTCGCCAATGCAGGGATTCAGGGGCTGGCCTTACAGTGGCTTTCCTCTTTCCTGGATGGTCAGAGACAAAGGGTGGCGATTGGGGGAGAGCTGTCCCAGAGATACCCACTTAATTGCGGTGTGCCTCAGGGGGCGGTGCTCTCCCCAATGTTGTTTAACATCTACATGCGCCCCCTTGCCCAGATTGCCCAGAGGTATGGGCTGGGTTGCCACCAGTCTGCTGATGACACCCAGCTCTATCTACTGATGGACGACCGGCCTGGTAACATCCCAGAAAATCTGAACCAGGTGCTGCAAGCCATGGCAGGCTGGCTCAGGCAGAGTAGGTTGAAGTTGAATCCAGCGAAGACAGAGGTCCTGTGCCTGAGCCATGGCACCCTAGAAGGGGAAATTCCCCTACCGATCTTTGATGGTGCACCACTGAGAACAGTGCGCAGGGTCAAGAGCCGGGGGGTGCTACTGGAGTCTTCCTTGTCAATGGAGGCCCAGATAGCAGCCACTGCTAAATCTGCCTTTTTTCATTTGAGACGGGTGAGGCAGTTGGCTCCCTTCCTGGAGTGAGATGACCTGGCAACAGTGATCCATGCAACGGTCACCTCGAGACTAGACTACTGTAATGCCCTCAACATGGGGCTGCCCTTGTGCCAAACCCGGAAACTGCAGCTAGTGCAGAACGTGGTGGCCAGACTGTTAATGGGACTCTCTAAGTGGAAGCACATACAGCCTAGGCTGCGGGAACTGCACTGGCTGCCAATTGTGTACCGGATTCGTTACAAGGTGCTGGTTACTACCTTTAAAGCCCTATATGGCCGAGGACCTGCCTACCTTAGGGACTATCTCTCCCCATATGTTCCCCAGAGAGTACTACGCTTCAGCTTGCAAAATCTGCTAACAATCCCTGGGTCAAAGGAGGCCACATTGAAAATGACACGAGAGAGGGCCTTCTCGGTTACAGCTCCCCACTGGTGGAACCAGTTAACAGAAGAGGTACGTGCCTTGTGGGACCTTAACCAGTTCCGCTGGGCCTGCAAGACCATCCTCTTCCAGCTGGCTTTTTAATGTGGAATTATTATACCATTGCTATGTAAAGCTATATTATATCTGTAGCACCAAACTAATCTGTGGTTTTAAATTTTGGTTTTATTAATGTTTTAATGTTTAATTGATGAATAATTGTAAATTCGGCTATTTTATTTTATTTTATTTTGTTTTATTATTGTACTATTGTATATTGCATTTTATACTATGTGAGCTGCCCTGAGCCTGCTTGGGCGGGGAGGGTGGGATATAAATTAAAAATAATAATAATAATAATAATAATAATAATAATAATAATAATAATAATAATAATAATAATAATAATAATTATTATTATTATTATTATTATTATTATTATTATCATCATCATCTTCAGTGCACAATTTTGAATTATTAATACTTGAAAACAGTGTTGAACTTTGAAAACTTACTGTGTTTTGTTCAAGTGAGTAGTATTTGAGGTCATTGCAGGTTGTCATTCTTGTATCTGGAGTGGATTTCCATAGTGGCTTCTTCTAGAGTCAGATAAGGAAGAAATGAAAAATCTCCACTTCTGACGAGCAGGTCAGTTCCTGCGCAAAATAATAAATGGACATAAATCTGACTTTAAAAACCACATATCTCAAAAACCAATGGGAGAACATCTTCCAGGTCATCTTCCATCATTCCATTGCTGACCTAAGAGTAAACAGAAAAGCTTCAAGGGGAGATTACAATGCAAGGTTCCTGAACTTGAGTGCATTGACAAATTAAAAACAAGGGACCCCCCCAATAGGATGCTTATTGTTGTGTTTTGGTTGTTTTGAGTGCTGGTTTGTTGTCTGTTAATTGACCTTGAAGCATACTTCATTGCCCTCCAGGACCCTGATACCTATGTTCCGATTGGCTGTTCTTTTAGAACCAGTCAATTGGGATGCAAGGCATTTCTGTCAGGAAATGCAAATGAAGAATTCTGGAGAGACCAATAGGGTGGATTGCTGCCCACGTAAGGGGGCATGTTTAGGCCAAATGTACATAAGGAGTGGTGTTGCCTGTTTGTGTTTAGTTTTGCTCTTGTTCAATAAACATTCTTGCTTACCTCAAGCTGGCTGAACTCACTGTATAATACTTATCTTACTACAGATGGTAATTTTCTGCCCCCAAGCATTTCCCCTCTGCTCTTATCAAACTTATCACAGTGCACATTGTACCTCTGTATCCTGACTCCTTCCTTTGCAACACCCTCCCACCTTCTGAGTGGGACATAAGGACTCAGAGATCTCCATTCCAACTTGTATCTGATGAAGGGAACTTTCTCAAAAGCCAACATCCTGAAAGTTGTGTTAGTCTCTAAGGTGCGACTATCCTCAAATCTAGCTATGAAGCTATACAAAGCCTCAAATCGAGCTATGCAAAGGTGACACAGGTTTTTTCCTTTCCCAGAAGCCTCTTTATCTGCAGGGAAGTCTACCTGCATGCCCCCCCCCCCAAAAAAAAAATGCTGAAACCATTGGCTTCACTGACATGTGGATTATTCCCAGTGCCTTTGTAAATGTCTTCCAAAAAATCTTTAAACACATCACCGTAGTATGCTTTCTAGTCTAAAGGGCACAGCTGGCAAAATCACATAAGGAATGGAAACTTCATTGGAAACTGGAGTCTGCATCTGAGTTGAGATTTCCTCTAGGGAATCAAAGAATAAAACAACTGGACTCCCATGCAACTTTAATCTTTATCTCTGCAATGTTTCAGATGCTTCATCAAGAAGAAGGAAACCATTGCATCTTATGTCCTCAAATGAACCAAGACTTCTGGTTGGTGTGCTCCCCCTTTTATCATTTCTAAGCCAGCCCTGCCTTGTTTAAAAGTAAGCAAAGCATATGCTTCCACCTCCAGTCATTCTGAAGGAGTCCCTCCAAGTCAGTTGATGATTTTGCCCCAGTCCCATCTCTGCAGGCATAGCCCTGCCCTTTCCTCTGCATCACTCCAAAGACAGCCAAAAGTGCTAGAAGGGAGAAAAAGGAACAGCTGAAAGGAATGGCATGCATGCATTGATTGACTCTGGTTTTGCCCACAGTGGAGAGCTACCGGAGCGTGAATAATGACCACAGCAGAGTAGACAAGATAAGCACAATAAATAAGATTGAAGCAGACACACAGCATATAAAAACGTCATCTGCACAATGCCGGCTGCTAAATTCATTCATTAAACAGTGATGAAAATGCTGTTTAAATAGGGAGAAAAGCAATGCAGAGTTTAATAACCTGCATGCACACCCAGCCGGCCCACTCATTCTCCCATGGGCATGCATGTGCTTTTTACAGAAACACCCAAGATGATAATGCAGTGTACATTTCAAGCCTTGGCTTTGCCAATGACAGATAAATGATGTTCCCCAGCATTTACCAAGGAAAAGAGGTAAACTTGGCAATGGGCAAAGTAATTGCTTTATTGCAGAGGGGTAAGAGAAGAACATCTGGCAGCATGCCTTGTCTCTCTTATTAAGCTGATACATTAACAATAGAAACAATCAAATAACAATAGAGATGTCAAAAATATCCCTTTCACCCTGGCCACCCAAGAGAAGAATGGGAAGGAGAAGGTAGTAGCTACCAGCACAAACAGCCAGCAATAGTAGGAGATAAGAAAGGCTGAATATAGAAGCAGCAGCATACCCTTTCTTTCTCTCTAGCTAGATTGGTTTTGGCACATTAGCTTCAACTAGGGGAGATGATATCTCTTAGTCAATCAATTACATTGTTAAGAAGCAAGACTTTTTGTGACAGTACTCACCAGTACGGAGTACTGGCACCTTTTAAGGGGGCTCTCCCAAGTCCTGAGGGGCCAAATTGGTGGGAATTAGTGCAATGTGTTATATAAGTATCAGCACCTTTAAAATATTTTAAAGAAGTACACAAACTGACAGAAGTCTTTTCAGACTTCAGGAAAGTTACTTTTCAGACATTTTGTCTGCTTCCTCACAGCAGTTATCCATAGACTAAAGAAATCAAGACTCTGAAACTATAATGCTTGGATTTTCCCCCTCCATAAATAATTTTTTTTCAAAAAAACTTGTGGGGCCCATGAGATTTACAGCAGGGGGGAATTCCATCTTCCCTGGGTCACCCAATTGTCTGGGAGCTCATTGCACCCCTTTCCCTTATCTACCAACAGACTCACAGAGGAGATTTTGCTCAGCCATCCTTCTTCCCACTCCCCTCCCTGCCTGCCTGTCCTTTCCTGAGTCCAATGGCAGAGGGGAGTGGCAGGGGCTCCACTTCCTCATCATCCACCTGCCTACCTCCAGCATTATTCCCTCAGCAGTGGTTTCAGTGGTGAGAGGAACAGAGGCTGCCCTTATGTTTGTCTGGCTACCTGCACATGACCTGTAAGGCTGCCCAGGGACCCATCCACCTGCCCACCATCTGCCTTCACCATATAGCTGTGGGGAGGCTGTGGCAGGAGTGCCAGAACTCCCTCACCCTGTCGCCTGCCTGAAGTGAGGGTTGACAGCAGCCCCTGGTCCTCCATATCCACCTGCAGTGCCACCACTTCATCAGTGGAGAGTGGCTTCTGCTTCCATTCCCACCCCCCCCCCCCTACACACAGCCTAACTCCAGTGGACAGGTGGGGGTGGGCTGCATCAAGGTGTACAGGATCACCTGGCTCATCCTCTCCTCCCTGTAGCTTGTACACTGATACTGACATGTTCATACTGCACTAAATAGTGCATTTTGCTACTGGATTTTTGCTATTCTTGCACAGTAAAAATCCAGTTGCAAAACACATTATTTAGTGTAATGTGAACACACCGATTGTGTGCACTTGAAGACAATATGTGCCTCTAAACAAAACAACTTTTCCCCCTGTGAACCTGGGCGGTCCCCCACATTTGTTGAAAAAAAAATCTCTCTTCCTTCTAAATGGCCCTGATCCACAAATTTAAGTATCTGCAGATAGGGTCATATTGACAGATATATTTATTAGGAATTAGCTGGTTGCCTTGAGGGCTAAACAGGAATTCTGGGGATTTCCTTCAAATTGGTTCCAAAATTATCTACTTGGTAGTGTGGTCCATGGGACTGTTTAGACCAGAGATGTCAAGCTCATTTGTTTGTCATAAATGTCACTTCATCAAGTCAGGACATGTGTAAAATGTAACACCAGATACCAGAGATACAAATTTTATAAAGGACAGCAGCTGGTGACCTCCAAGTTGGTGTGTCCTCACTGGGCTGGGAGGGAAATTCAGAGGAAAACCCACAAAGGTAGACTGGAGAGCTAGCAGTGCAGTGCTGGGCAGATGCCCCTGCACTGCTGTAAAGGGGGCAAATCCCTCCCCCAGCCTGCTCCTGCCACCAATGCTGTGAGTCCAGGCCTCAGGACAAAAATGCAAAATGGCTGGGTGTTGTGAGCTCCCTCCTGCCCTGAGTAACCATGGAAGGGGACTAGGAAGATAAATTAAACTAACAGAAGTGGAGGATGGGGGGGAGGGTGACCCAGGTGCAAAGCAACATACACAGTAAGACCCAGGCCAAGCAAAGCCCAATAAGCTAGAAATACCTGTACAGCAGCAGCTGCCTCTAGCCATGACCACCAAGTGATTCATGGTGGGGCAATGCTGTGGGTTTAAGCCAGAGATCATTGGAAAGCTGTTCCACACCCATTTGCTGGCAGCCACTCCAGGCTGAAGGCAACCAGATTGCCAAATGGCATTACTGCATATGGGAAAACTCTTTTCCCACAAGAAACCTGGAATGCTCATAATGAATTGAGATATGAAAATAAGCATCTTCCAAGTCTGTAACAGCAAGCCAAGAATTAAATTTTAATAATTGTAAAACAGATTGAACAGAAACCACACAGAACTTTTTAAACTTTTAGAGTGATATTTAACTCCCTGAGGTTAAATATCGGTCTTTCCCCACCATCTTTCTTGTCCACCAAAAGACATTCTAGAATAAAAGTCTGCCTTTAGAGGAGTGAAGTATATCTACTTCCTTAATAACAGCTTTGTCTATGAGTGCCTATAATGCTTGTGACAGATGCTCGGTGACTGTATTGAATGATCATAATGGGGAAGAATAAGGGGGCAACAATTTAAACTCTAGCTTGTACCCAACAGAGATCATATCCAGAACCTATTGCTCAGAAGCAATAGAACAGGGGTGTCAAACATGCAGTTTGGGTGCCAAATCAGGCCCTTGGAGGACTCTTATCAGGCCCCCAAGCAACTGGCTGCCATCTGTTTCCTTCTCCCTCTCCCTTGCTTCCTTTTGCATCACAGCTTGCTTTACAAGGCTTGCTCAATCACACAGGAGCTACAGAGCAAAACCTCTATTTTCTCCATTGGCTGAGGCTCCTCCCTTGGGGAGGAATAGCTTGCTTTGCTAGGCTCTCTCAATTGCACAGCAGAGCTACTGAGCCAAGCCTCTCTTCCTTCTACTGACTGAGGTTCCCCCCACAACCAGTCCCTGGAGAAGGAAGGAAAGAGCCAGAACTTCCTTTGCCCAGTTCCCTGGATCCCATGGGAGAAATACAAAGAAAGCACCTTTAAGACCAATGAGTGATAATGTTTCAAGCATGTTTTAATTTTACACAAACACAAATATATATATATATATATATATATATATATATATATATATATATATATATATATATATATATATATATATATATATTTGTGTTTGTGTTCTTTATAAGATTTATATCTCTGCTACCTAATCTTAAATAGGTATACACATGGCAACATGGCTCAGCCCAACCAGACCCAGCCCAACAAGGTCTCATTTATGACATATTCGGCCCTCATAACAAATGAGTTCGACACCCCTGTAATAGAATATGAGGCCTCCCAGAATTTAGTCATCTGTCACCAAACTTGACTGGATCTTGTCAGAATTGTTTCTGTGGATGGGAAATCTCCCATAGTGGGGTTGACTGACTCAGTGAATGGGCTTACTTATGCCTCTGGTAATTAGGCTGAGAAGAAAAAGGTTTAGAGGGAGGATATTGAACTTCTGAAGTATCGCCAGGGCTTTTTTTTTTTTTTTAGCAGGAACGCACTTCCGAATGGCTTGGCATAAGGGGATGTGGGCTAATATGCAAATGAGTTCCTGCTGGGCTTTTTCTACCAAAAAAGCCCTGAGTATCGCCATATCTATAATTCCTCTGATAGGGATGCCAAGGATGACAATTGTAGGATCTTTGTTTTGTAGTGGGATGTACACAACTGGATACCCCCCCCCCAAGGACTTCACAGTTCATTTATTTTTCTTCATTAATAGCAACATCTCATCAGTTTTTGATGAAAACAATGTGGAACCTTCAAAAGGCAGGTCCTCAATTTTCTGTCTTCTCTTTTGTTGGAAAGTGTTGTTGACATCAGTCATGCATGCCTCCTCAGTGTTACACCAGCAGCCATGGCACAGGCTGCAGCCTCTGCAGAATGCCTCCCCACATTAATGTACTGTTTGGACAGCTTTATGGCCTCTGTCTTCAGGACCTTCGCCAAAGGTATCTTCTGGTAGCAACTCTAGAAATGGCAGAATCCACTCCCACAGAAACAACTGGTATCCAGCCATGATAACTTAATAGTTAGAGATTTTAAATCCCAATGCAGAGGAAGAATACAACTTCCTCCCCATAGCATCCAGCTTGCACCCTCCTCTGTCAGTGGGGGCACTGTGGTACGTTTGTCTATCTTTAGGTTGCATTTCACCTACCGCCAATGATGAAGGTGGTGAGTGAGTAGTAAAATAGTTGAAGGGCTCCTTTCCCACTCTGTAGAGGTGTTCAACTCTTCTTGCTGTGGGTTGAATAGAAGCCAGTTTCTGCCAGGCCTCTTGCCTAATGTCACCAAGCTCTTCTAGTAAGGGAAATGCAATCTTACCTAGGGAATCAGAGTACAGTCAACTTGAAATTTTGTCTTTGCGTTTGTGGAGAGATGTGATTATTTTTAATTCTAAAGACTGGCCATACAAGTCATTTGCTCTCCATACATTTTGAAATCCTCAGTAGGAGAAGATTAGGAGGCTTCATCAGGGCTCAGTTCTGAGGCTGAGACATCAAAATTATCCACCAGGCTCACCACTCATCTTTTGACTCCAGGAAAGGGAGTTCTTTCAGTTCTTGAAACTGAAGATAGGTATGAAAATGAGTGCTGTGAATAGTAGTAACCAACTCAGATCCAGGTGCCGGCTGCAAGCATTGCCCCATTCCTCCAGGTATCCTGGTGACATCCTGTGTGGATAGGAAGGCCTTCTAGTGGGTGGATGGTGTTGGGGCCATGGAACTGTCTGCTCAGGCTCAATGTCAAACAACAGCTGACCCAGCAATAACTTGGATTTGACTTCTCCCTCCAAAACCAAGATTGGTGATGGCCTCTATTCCATTGCAGTTAGGAAGCTTTGAGCCCCACTGAAATAAAAAGGACTAAAGCAAGTGTTTTTGTCTTTTTTGATCACTTCTGACTTTCTGCCTATTATGTAACATGTCTCAGTAGACTTTGCTATTCCATTTTAGCTCCAGCTTAGATAGAAGCAACAGATATTAAGTTTTCTCAAGAGGATGGCTACCTGTGCTCTCACTTATATGGTAACATTAAAAAAAAAACATACAGCAACTGGGTAAATGCTGTCGTATAAATGCACACTGAAAATATATGTAAAACATTTGCCAGCTCCCGTTTTTAAAAGAAGCTTTAACGATGGTGTATCTTTTTTCCTGATGCGATGCTCCAAGGCAATGGGACCCAGGAGCATCATAAGAAATGAACACCTTATATGGCTGATGTCTTTTTTGCATTCATCCGTATAAGGGGAGATTTAAGGTGGTTTTCTCTCATCCAGTTTTTCCTTAGTTCCACTTGAAAGATCCATGGAATTCAGCTTTTGTCTTTTAACTGAACTTCTGCAGTACTCTTGGTAATTAATCTCTGCTCCATTAGTTGTCAAATGGGATAAGATGGGCATAGCATTATGTAAGACAAACCTTACAAGAACTACTCTGCTGCTGATCGCTCTTGTAGGAAGGTCATGAGCAGAGTTAGGAAGGAAAACAGTGAGAAGTATGTCCCATAAAAATGTTAATGATTATAGATAGTAAAGAGATTCATTTTAGAGTTTAGCTGTTTTCTGACTTGGTGAACATTCTCTAGCAAGGACTGGTACTGATCAGTGAAGGCAGTTGTTAGATTCAATGCTGTAGTTTATTACTTTGGATGAAGCATTACTGGAGCACTAAGTTCTACACATAAGCTCAATAAGGAGTAAAAAGGATGCTTTCTGGATTTATTGAAGGTTTTGTATATAATTTTGATGTCCTTAGAGAAACTAGGAAATCCTTCATAGAGATTTGCCTTATAAATCTCCCCCACCCATGATATTTACAGGTTGTCCCTCTGTTCTCAACAACAAAGGAGAAACTATCTGGGTCCCAGTTTGGTTCACGTTGTTGCCCACTGAAGAAGTCTGAGAACAAAGAACAATCATATATATTTATGCAATGGTGGTGGAAGAGTAGTGATGCCATATTTTCACGCTGTGGCCAAATTTGTGTCTTACAAGCACATCTTGCAGTTCACTGCTTCCTTGACTATTTTCAGTTTTTAGGTAGAAACTGAACATGCTGAGTTTGACATGGTATTGGCAAATTCTCAAAATTGGCTACCATGTCAGAAAGTAGTTACTTTTAAAAAATATCTTTTTATTTATTTAAAAATACCAATAAAAATAACATATATAACAATAATTTAAAATAAATATAACAGTCGGTTAGCCAATTCAAAACAATAGCCATTTTTGGCAATAAGAATTATTCGGCAGAACCTCACAATACATCAGATATTCACAATCCATCAGATATACCATGTCTGCATAAACCTTTCTGCTGAGTTATTGTTGGTTGGCATATCTAAATTAATCGCAATTTTGTGCATAATTAGATAATCCCAAAGACATGTTCTCCAATTATTAGCCATAGAGATATGACTACTTTTCCAATTTAATGCAATTTCAATGTGCAGTTACTAACACTAGTAAGATGACTTCTAATTCTGTTTTTGTGCAGGTAGAAGAGGGCCAAAAATCTAAAAATGCCATTTCATGAAGACAAGGTAAGTCTTGTTTAGTAACCTGTTTGATTTCTCTAAATATGTTCTCCCAATAATTATTAATGGTTTCACAAGATCACCAACAATGCAATAAATCAGCAATTTTCCCACAATTTTTCCAGCAATATTTGGAGTGTGAGTGTATTATCTTGTTCAATCTAATAGGAGTATGATACCATCTTGAATATAATTTAAAACTGTTAACAAATGTGAAAAATCTTTGAGGTAAAGTTATTTGAACTCCATATTACCTCCCAATCTTTTGGAAAGTGGCTACTTATTTTGGGGTATTGTGTCACCACCAAAGCTGAATAGGCTATTAAGTAATTGTTTCTTATGGAGAATTTTGAATTCAGATAACCAAGTGGGAAATGCAACAGGGGTATGGAGAGGAATATAAGTGGTGGCTGATGCTGGCTCCCTACACAACATAAATAAGAGGCAATCTGTTTAGAAAGCAACATCAAGAATCTTCTAACAAAATTACTTTTTCAAAAATGTTCTGGATTCAAACATAACAGTGAGACAGCACAAATCTGCCTCACACTGAATCAGACCCTTGGTCCATCAAATTCAGTATTATCTATTCTGACAGGGTCTCATGCTGAGGTCTTTCACATCACCTATTGCCTACTCCTTTTAAGTGGAGATGCTGAGGATTAAACCTGGGACTTTCTGCTTGCCAAGCAGATTCTCTACCACTGAACCATGGCCCCACTGAGCTGCTGCCCCTTTGTAATATGCAAATGTTACATATTATAACAGATTATTTTGGGTGATAGAAAATCTGAAACTGATTGGTACCTCCATTTCTTACTTTCCTAGAAGCCTAGAGCTCTTTCCAAATTACTGTAAAACCCTACATTTGTGTAAAACAACAGGTGCCAATATTAACATCTGCATTTTTGTCAAAGTTCTTCTGTGTTTGACCCACAGGCTGGAAGACCCCATATGAATCTTCAAAGTTCCACTTGAACCAATGTGAGGCACTCTCTCTCCCTCTCCCCTCCCTCCCGGTTTCTCCCATCCTGGCCTTCTCTAAGTCTGTGTTCGGTCTTGCCTTTGGGTCACACCATTCCCCATGCTGCCTGACTCCTGGCTTCATTCTCAGCTGTGTCAGAGTGATCTGCCTGGGTCCCTGCCATCTCCTTCTCCTGGTCTTCCTTACATGGCTGTCCTCAGCTTGGGTGGGTTCACGTTGGGGCTGGAGGTTGGCTCCTGACAACTAGAAAACTTCTGCAGCCCCGGTGCTAAAGGATGAGCCTTGGAACTCAACATAAGCTTGAAGAACAGGAGTAAGCTTTCATAAGGAAATAAACAAACATACTTACAGAAGGGAAAAGTACTATAAAACAGTGGTCCCCAACCTTTTTGGCACTAAGGACCAGTTGTGTGGAAGGCAATTTTTCCACGGACCGGGGGAGGGGGGGGATGGTTTCTAGATGATACAACTGTGCACTTTATTTCTATTAGTTTGGTGTGATGGTTAAGTGTGTGGACTCTTATCTTGGAGAACCGGGTTTGATTCCCCACTCCTCCACTTGCAGCTGCTGGAATGACCTTGGGTTAGCCATAGCTCTTGTAAGAGTTATCCTTGAAAGAGCAGCTTCTGGGGAGAACTCTCTCAGCTCCGCCCACCTCACCGGGTGTCTGTTGTGGGGAGGGGGAGGTAAAGGAGATTGTGAACTGCTCTGAAACGGAGATTCAGAGTGGAAGGCAGGATATAAATCCAATGTCATATCATTACTACTACTACTACTACATTGTAATATATAATAAAGTATATAAAGTTAGATTATACAACTCACAGCCCAGTTGCCAACAGGCCATGGACCAGGGGTTGGGGACCCCTGCTTTAAAAGAACAGATCTTGAGAGTGTCAATGAATTCATAGCAGATCTTGAGCAACAGCAAGAATAGGAGGGGGTTAGGTATGTCAAAGTTATAAAACTGTAAGTGCTCTTCAAGACAGCATATTTCAGCACATACTGCTAGTAATTCAATTGGGAAATCAGTTTAATCAGGCCATTTCTTAGAGCAAATTAAAATGTAAGTCCAGTGCTATTTAATGGCAATAAAAGCCACTTAGCAGGACCAGTAACAGTATAAAATTGGGATGGCTTCAAATAATGTACTACTGCTTAAACCTTTGCATGTGTATCACAAATTGTTGGTTCCTCAGCTGGCTACATAAAGAAAGATGGCAAAAGAAGGACTGCAATCCTCCATCACTGCTCGCTTCTGGCACTTACGATGACATGCTCATTTCATGCCAGTTATAACACCGAATACCTAACAGTGGGCACCTTGATTGTTCTGCATATTTATGAATGAATGACAGATCATCAACTCTCACCAAATGAAAACTCCATCTTAGCCAAGGGAGGTAACTTTGCCATCACCCACATAGAAATTCTCGTTGAAGACATCATCACAAATGTAGAAGCTGCCATTTGTCATCTACCTGAAGAGGAAGCTGAAGAGATAAGAGGGGAGACAGCAAGGATTCTATGAAAAGCAAAGCTACCTACCAGCAATATAATACGTAAGGAGAGAAATGCCATCAAAACCCTCAATGCAAATCCAGACATAATTATTCTACCAGCTGATAAAGGCAATGCCACAGTGATCATGAAAATGAAAGAATACAAAAAGATTAGAGAGCTTCTGGACCTCTCTACATACCAAAAACTAAAATGAGATCCAACTGGCAAAATGACCAGACAAATGAGTTCATTGATCAGAAATTTCTCACTTCATCCCGACATGCATAAAAAACTATGCAAGACAGAAGCACAGCCACCATGACAATATGAACTTCCAAAAATTCATAAGGACTCAGTCCCACCCCGACACATAGTGAGTGCCATTGGTTCCCCTACATATGAATTAGCTAAATATCTGGCCAATCTATTACAGAACCACGCTGGAAAAACCACAACATGCATCAAGGATTCAGCACGTTTCATCAGCAAAATCAGTCCTCTAAACCTCAACCCATGAGTTTTGATGTGGTATCACTGTTTACCAAGGTTCTGATAAAAGACACTGTAAGCCAAAATGCCCTCAAAAGAGGTTGAGGAATTGACAGGTGGGCACCTTTGGCTTAAAAAGGATCTAGAATCTATGTATACAGGATTCCACCTCCAGAAATTATTGCTAAATTTGCCACTAATTAAATAAAACACTAATTAAATAAAACAATCATAAATGTATTACAGAAAAATATAGAACACACATGCAAGGTAATGAATACATACAACACACATACAGTCCTAATAAAAATAGAGAGAAATGCATAGAGGTAACATAAGGATGGACAAACAGGGTGATAATTACCGTCTTCAAGGAAGGCTCCAATGGACAAATGAGGACTAGGGGGAAGGGACCGTCAACTGATCAGGAATCGGGGATGTATCTAAATAGCAGGAACGGGGTACTGCTAGATGCACACCTGTGGGGAGCTGGGTCACAGGTTATAAGGACTACCATGAGCCCTTAGGGGATGGGAGGTACAGGGGCGGATGACAGGTGGTCAGCTGGTACATGACCGCAGAAAAAAAGGGGAGGCTCCGCAATGACCATAAGGGCTGGACTTATGTAGTAGCCAATAGCCAGTTTATTGGGGGCACCTGATTGGATGCCCTTACCTGGCCAATGAGCAGACTTGACCCTGGTTACCTGATTGGACTTCCAGGTAATGATGGGCCAAAGGGGGAGGCTCCAGGATGACCATTAAGGGAAAGAATAGGAAAAATTATTGGGGTGGGGGTGATTAAAACTATCAAACCTATCTAAAAATGTGACAATAGATGGCCAAAATGCTACCTAAGGTAACACCCGATCTATACAAAGACACTTGGCTCTAGGTGAAGATGTTCTTCCTCTTCTTCATTCCTCTACTGGCACCAGCCTTTGTCTTGGGTTCCATTGGACAAAGGCTTAGGCAGTCTGACAGGATCCACGCCTAAGACAAGCTTGATGGCCTTATGCATAAGTGACATCTGTTGAGTACATGAGCCTCTTGCTTCGCTGTAATGGAGTCTGGCACTGCAGGAAGATAGCTGCTGGTGATTTTAGCCTTCCCAGATGGATTCTATGGTCAGGGCTGGAAACCGCTTGCCTGGACAGTTCCTGGCGGTGCAACTTCTTCTGCTGCAATGGCCGAGATGGTGATCGCACGGAGCAACTGGAAACCCATCTGTTCTCCTGGTTAGCACTCTTCCGGAGACACAGAGTGCTGCTGCAACGTTGTGGCTGTTTGTACTCACATAAGTCCCTACATTCTGGTAGACAAAACCCAGGTTCTCCTGGCAGATGTGTGTGAGTTGAATCTCCTGGCACCCTGGCAACCAAACAAGTGACTACAATGTTCAGAAATTAGGGGTCTTTTTCTCACAACACACTCACACTTGTTAATCAGATTTTTCCAGAGGACATAGTAGCCTTATTCCACCACTGTTTGACAACCAGTTACTTCCAATGGGATAATGAATTCTACGAACAAATGGATGGTGTGGCCATGGGAAGCCTTCTCAGCCCAGTTATAGCAAAATTCTATATGGAACATTTTGAAAAAACAGCTTTAGAATCTGCACCCCACAAACATACAATCTGGTTTTGATTTGTAGACGATACCTTTATCATTTGAAGCCATGGTGAAGTAGAATTGATGGCGTTTTTAGACCACCTCAAAAATATCTACCCGATCATACAATTCACCATGGAAAAAGAAATTGAAGGTAAACTGCCATTTCTAGACATCATGGTCATAAGCAAAGCTAATCTTCAACTAGGTCACAAGGTCTACAGAAAACCAACTCACACAGATTGCTATTTACACAAAAACTCCAATCACCATCCTCAACAAAAAAGAGGCATAATAAAAACATTAGTATATTGTGCAAAGCGGATATGTGAACCACATTTTCTTAATGATGAACTAAATCATCTAAACCACGCACTTCAAGCAAATGGCTACTCTAAGAATGAAATCAGAAGAGCAATTAAACCAAGGATTAAAGAAGCAACTGAAGAAAAACAATCTCCCACAAAAAGGTGTTTTTGTCATATATCAAAGGAATCACTGATCAGATGGGAAAACTTATGAGGAAACATAACCTACAAACAGTGTTCAGACCCACCAGAAAAATACATCAAATGCGACAATCTGCAAAAGACAGAAGACACCCCCTCACTTCTGCAGGAGTATACCACACACCCTGCAGTTGCGGACAAGTTTACATCGGGATCACACAACGTAGCATCCAGACAAGAATAAAAGAACATGAAGGACGCTGCGGACTTGGCAAACCTGAAAAATCAGCAGTGGCTGAACATAGCCTAACTCCAATAGAACACAGTGTCTTATTCCAGGACATTGTAATGCTAAACAATACATCCAATTACTATGTTAGATTACAAAGAGAAGTCATTGAAATCCATAAACACAAACACAATTTCAACAGGAAGGAAGGAAGTTTAAAAATGAATAGGGCATGGCTTCCAGGCCTGAAAAACACAAAATGCCCTACAGTTTACAACAGCACTACAGATAAGATTAGAATGTCAATACTCAATCCATATACAAAAGAACCCCCTCAGGTAAGCTCCTCCATTAGCATGTCACAGCCCAGGAAGCACCCACAAGATAATAACTCAGCCTTACCCAACCTGCCTGAGTAGACATGCCTACCAGCTTCTTCTCAATTTGACCCAGAGAGAACTCCAGTTTTCTGGGTTACACCTCTGAGGATGCGAGTCACAGTTGCTGATGAAACGTCAGGTCTCACAATGCCAAGGCCACACAGCCCAGAAAATCTACAACAACCAATGTACTCTGACTTTGAAAGCCTTCAACAACATATAGAATGAATGATACTTGATTCCTATCCTGGTATTACGTCACCTCTCCTTTTCTGAAACTGGTGCATGAAATCAGATTGCAATTTCCGAAACAGCCTTACCAAGAAAACATGGTCCTTTCTCAAAGGTAATTCTGCTTCACTGATGGGGGAAAAAGTATACCCACAGGTTAGATCCCAAAAGAAGCACATGCTAAGCCATTTAGATGTCATCCATTTCTTTTTTAAAAAATAAAGGGTTGGGTCCTGGCAATCATCTTTATGGCATGAAATGTAAGTGAATGGACTGGCCTAGGAACAAGAAATTGGCAAAATATTGGTGTCCTTCCATTAGATGAAATTATCAATATCCAACAAAGAGTCCCTGCTCACCCCTCACAAGCTATTTCAGTGCTATATATGGGATCTGAACCAGACACTGAGCTTTGTTTGATGGTGGCAGCTGCCATCACACCAGCATGTTACCCAAACAGGCATCTGTGCAAGACCCAACATGCATCACCTGGGCAATTACCGTATTTTTCGGACCATAAGACGCACTTCCCCCCCAAAAAAGGGGGGGGAAGTGTGTGCATCTTATGGAGCGAAGGGACGATAGGACGTACCTTCCTCGGGGGGGGGGGATCCGCTGCCTCCACCTCCGATCCTGGCGCTTGCTTTAAGCATCAGAGCTGGAGCCAGGCAGACAGGCACGGAGGAAGCACGCTGCCCCCTCCGCAGCTGGCACTCGCAAAGCGCTGGGTTTGCGGTGGGGGCAGCGTGGAGCAATCCCAGCACTTGCTGGAAGCAGAGCTGGAGCCAGGCAGGCAGGCGCGGGGGAAGTGCCGTGATCGGAGGCGGAGGCAGCAGATCGCCCCCCAGGAGGAAGGTGCGTCCTATGGTCCGGAGCGTCTTATGGACCGAAAAATACGGTAATTTTGGGATCTCTTGCTTCTGTATTACAGGGTCTTAACTTGGGGAAGCACTTCAAAAGGGAGAAACAACTATTTTAAAAAGAGATCTGCACTTTAGTAGCAGGATCTCCCTCCCTCTTTCCCTCCCTTCCTTTCTTCCTGTTGTGTATGCGGACCAAAGTGTAGATTATATAGGGTTTTCCTGACTGGCTCATGGGAACCATAAGAACGGAGCTTGGGAACAATGGGCAGTGGGATCCAAATCCCTGCTGCCCTGCACCAATCACGAGCCCCCTGCTGGTTTGAATGACCCAAAAATGTGCTTGTGCGTTGTCCTGGACTTGTATATAGTTGGCCCCATTGGCCCAGTTCCTCAGTCTTGAAGCGCAGCCTATCTAATGCTATGCCTAATAAAGAGCTGATGTTCACTCCTACTTGACCTCTTCAATGCATCAACCCACTATATTTTCCTTCCTTCTTGCCTTCCCAGTTACAACTTCTCTTTTCCTGCTTCCTTTTCTATCTCCAGGTTTCCTTCTTTTGCCTTTTCTTTCCTCCCTCTCTCATTTCTCACCCATCTTCCTTTTTCTCTTTCCTTTCTACCCACTCTTCTAATCTCAGGGGCCACAGCATTAAACTATTTTTTTTAAATTATATCTTCCCTTTTTTAAAAAAAAATAATAATAACATTTTTCTTCAAATTTGTACCAAGTTCCATTGTGTGCATTTTTTTTACTCATACTGTAGGTCCAGAATTAGATATATAGATGCTTGTAATATCTGCACTGCCACAATCTTTTTTTAAGGGCATACATCATAATGATACATTTGTTCACCATCATTAATCCCATGATGTAAATTAATCAATCAGGTAAATATGCACAATAAACAGGCAAGTGCAATAATGATCAGTGGCTTTGCATCCATAAGTGTTACAAATTCTCATGCAGTTCTATTTTTGTACCTATCAGCAACAAATTTAAATTCATGGAATGAATCCAACACACTTCAGCACAAAGCCCAAATATTTTGAAAGCAACCCATGTTCAAAAAGGGGCTTCTTTTTATGGAACAGAGCCATTCTTAAGGTAAATATCCTTGAGCATAGAAATCACTCCTGTTTCTAAGGGTTACCCTATTCTGGCACCCTTGTAAATGGAATTCATTCGTGTGTTCATTATTACTTTGTCAGTCAATTCTGATTATTTATGGAATTTCTTTGGGGCTGGTTTCTGTTTTCTGTATCTTTTTTTCTGGATACCAGGAAATTGACATTTATTGATAAGGATCTAATCCCTCCAAGCCTGCTTGTACTCTAAACAGAAAAGAAACACACACAAAGGATTCCAGTTGGCGTTTCTGTGTGACTCTGTCATTTGAATGTCACAGCTTGTTTGCAAGTAAAATCTCTGTTGTAACAGAATGTTCACATTTTCCACACACACACCCCTCCCTAGCTGCAACCCCAACCCCACTCCACCCTTCAGGTTGCTGCATCAAGATGGCTCTGAGCTGGTAACAGGAACAAAGGAGGGAACAAAGTAAAACAACAGAACAAAACAGAAGGCAATGGTGAGGCTGAACTGATGCTTACCAGTTTTCTCACCACCACTGGACTTTTCTCATCACCATCAGGGAATCTTTCCAGTGGTCCAGTCTAAACAATGGCAGTTCAGAAGCCTTTTTCCTGCTTTGGCTGGCTTACCAACTATGACAATTCAGTAGGTCTAGTCAGTGCACTGATCATTAGGGCAATTTTGCCCTCTCCCCTCTCTCATGCAAAAGGTTTTTCCCTTTGTTTGTTTGTTTCTAAGCATCCCCTATATTTTCTTCTTATTTGTTGGGCTACAGCTGCTTCACCCTGTCACTTTATTTAAACATTTCGATGCTTGCCTTGAGGGAAGAGGCAAAACCACCTTATCTTCTACTTCTGAACTTGTACATGAGAGGCTTTTGGAAGTTCAACAATAACCAAAATATTTTATTTAACTTGGAGGGGGAAAGGTCAGGTGGAATCGGGGGTAGATGTATGAGATGAACTGATAATAAAAACAGAGGTAGCTGTGTAATCATACTAAATCCAGCTAATATGTTGCCACTAAGTAAGGGGTTTTGCTTTTCCACAGGATCTTTGAAACTTTATAAAGAGAGGCTTTATTGTCAGTTTCTGTTTTAACTTGCAAGCATAGGTTTCTGCGTTTCACTTTCATTTCATGTTTAGAAGGCAGGAATGTACAGGTTCCTCAAATCCTTCTATATATACAGACCAAGGGGGTCACTTCTCTCTTTAGAGCTACCTCCCTTTTCACTGGGCAGGGATTACTTTTGTTGATTAGATGTTTGATCAGTTTTCAGCTTGAATGGGGATCCTCTGTTATCCGCTCATTCCTCTTTGCCTTCTTCCCAGTTTTCAGTCAGTGCTAAACTACCTCTTCTTCGACTGTCAGTTTCCAGCTTTCTTTCTTAACTGATGCTGTCTACAGAATTCCATTGAACAGCCTTTCACTCAAAGGTTCTCAGACGCTGTGAAGCATTTAACCCTTGACAGTTCATCACATTCACATGCAGGGGCTTTACTCATGAAAAAGTTCCTCGTGGGATGCTACTCAGGAGACGAGAGCAAGTAAAGACCAGTTGCCCTACAGTGACAATGATCATAACTCCCTTGTATTGCACAACCACAGTAGGTTGCAGTCTGTTTCTAAGGCCAATTCTAAATGCAGGTGCTGTCCTTTAAAGCTCTAAATGGCCATGGACCTGTGTGCCACCTGTGCCCATACGAACCTGCCCAAAGCCTAAGCTCTTCTGGAATTGGTTTTCTCCATGAACCAGATCTGCTGGAGGTGGTGCCAAGAAAAGGTCCTGCTACACATTTGACCCAAGGCTTTGGAGATCCTTCCTCTGGAGATTCAAGGAGCACCTTTATTTTTTGCAAGTTATGTACATTATGCTGTTGTTTTGTATTTATTTTTATATTATGGCCACTTTTAAGGCTAGAGGTTTTAAGTTAGATGTGGATGGAATCTGGGATGATTTTTAACTGCTGCTCTTTGTTTTAGTCATCAACATGTCTAATCCTAGGGCGGAAAGGTGGCATGGTATAGCCCAGTCTCATTAGATATTGAAAAGTAAGCAGTGTTGGTACTTGGAAGGGAGACCACCAAGGAAGACTCTGCAAGGGAAAGCAATGACAGTCCACCTCTGTGTCTCATTGCACATCCTGGTGAGTTTCTCACGGAGAGGCTGCCAGGGGAGGGAAGGAGGTAAAGCTGAAGATGGGTGGAGAAATAAAGGTTGTTTGCTTAATGGATCAGAAGGAGAGAAAGAAGCAGGAAAAGGGGAAAGTCTATAGGGATTTTAGGAGAAGGGAAAGGGGAAATAGAAAAAATGAGATGCCCTCTGGAAGTTCTTGTAGGTCCCCTGCTTATTTTCTTATATTGCTTATATAATCTTAGTTTTATTGAATTTCTACTTTTATTCAATAATATTGTTTTATTTTTCTCTTCTAAATTGTCTGAAGAGTTCTTCTAAGTAGAAAGACTGGATGTAATTCTTATAAAATAATAAATGATCACTAAAGGGTAAAAGGGAAAGACTAGAATATATTCATACTGAAGAGGAAGCTTACTGGTAAGGAAGAGCATGGATCTCAGTACCTTGTAAAGGTGACTTTGGGGAGGAGCCATGACTCAGTGATACAGCATCTGCTTTGAATGAAGACATTCCCAGGATCAAACCCTGGCATCTCCAGTTAAAAGGATAAGCCAACAGGTGATGTGAAACTCCATCTGAGACTCTGGAGTGCTGTTACCAGTCTTAATGGACCACAGTAATTTTGACAGGACAATGGTTTTATTCAGTATAAGGCATCTTACTGTGTTCAAACTTCTAGATATTGTGATTTGCCCAAGGCTTTTTTTCTGCTGGAGCTCCAACTGGCCTGATCTGCCATGTGGCAGCCATGTGCTCCCCATCTGTCAAGAGTCTTGCCATGAATTGTATTATGGATCTTTTTACCATGAAGAATATCATGTATCTTTCTGCTGTTCATCCCTGCCACTTTGCCTCCCTGTGTTAGGCCTTGCTTATCTATGAAACTTGTTGTTCAAGCTGTTTCCACCAGTCAGAGCAAGGTCTCAAAGCCAGTTGCTGAATTAAATGCAATTAGAAAGCACCTACATTCCCAAGACTAGGGGGTGGGGTGGCCTGCCAAAAGTTCACGCTTTTGCTTGAAAGTATAACGGTTTTGTTAACCTATATAAGGGGGCCTCTGATGTAAGATGTCAGTCTTAGCAAAACCACGTTTTGTCTCTGAATTGTCCATGGAATAAACCTGCCTATATGAATAGACTGTGTGATTTCTTGAACTTCTTGGGGACCTGACACCATCCAGGTAGTGTGGCCTAATCTGCAAATGAG
Organism: Heteronotia binoei; assembly: GCF_032191835.1. NCBI lineage: Eukaryota > Metazoa > Chordata > Lepidosauria > Squamata > Gekkonidae > Heteronotia > Heteronotia binoei. The sequence goes on from NC_083230.1 coordinate 88,215,961, forward strand.
CTTCTGATGGGCTTTTTCTACAAAAAAGTACTGGATTTGCCTATAAGTATCCCCTATGGGGATATTAGTATCCTCTATGGAGCACACCTAATTCTTTGCTGTTATCACGAGTGTTTTCCTCACACCTGAGGCACCATTTCAACTTTAAATTTAACAGGTAGCAAACTTCAGTATACAGGCATTAAGATTCACATAGCAGCTCTTGAAGACATTCAAAGCTCCAGTCTTCCAAACAAGTTGTTGGTCTTCCGCGTTTAGTGAGAGAGGGTTCCGAAGACACAAAGGAATCCAGTCTTGTACACAGCTGTTATTAGACTAGCTATATACATTTATTTACAACTATAATACAGACTAGCAAAGTGCTCCGCATACAATTCACCATCCAACCTCCCACACGTAGCAGAGTACTACTGTACATTTATACATGTCCTCTAGGTAAGTGACCAATCAGGTTTAGTGCTGAGTCATGCTCACATCACTCTGGCTGATGCAATCTGGCAGTCTGCCAAATGCCTCTGTCAGCCAGATCATCTACTGCTGTAAGCAGTGGTCTGACACCTGCACATACACTAACACAGGTAACCCCAGCTGCTTCTAACATTCTAAATAACATATCTGTCATGTAATGATGCTATTATTGTGGTCACCCTAAAACCAATGAGTCCACTCCACTTGTACCAGGTGGCAGCATTGCAATTACTAACTTCAGCTTCCACAATTAGCTAATCATCAGTGGGACCTTGAGGATTCTTCTTCTCATTGTCCTCATAATTGAGAACAAGGCCTGTGCCAAGAATATTGGCCTTTCTTACCTGAGAGAAGTGCAACTCTGTGTACTTCCACTGAGCTATGAGCTCTCTCCTGCATGAAAGAAAAGCTGCTCAAAAGATCTGAAATAGATTTTGGCTTGGTAAAACAGCATTATTTCAAAAGCTATTGCTCTGCTTTTGGAACAGCCAAGTCAACATTTATTGTTGCATAAGCAGATATGCTCATTCATTGTTAACAACAGTCAGGAATACATAAACATAAGGTTGATTTTTCATCTGTACCACAGGCCTTGCATCCAAGAAAGCACCATGTCATGCCTGTGATTCACACTGTGGACCAACCTGTGGTTGATCCAAAGAACCTCCACTATCTGTTGCTCATCTTGTAACAATTAGAAGTTTAAGAGCTTTGCATATAACAGAAGCACATGAAATATTCTTTTTTTGGATGAAATGTACAAAACTAATGTAGATTGTATTGGTTTCTTATTCTCGCTCTAGTCTTAATCTAGATTAAGTAATATTGGCCATGTTGCCTAGGATTGGCAATAGGATTTATGATACCTTTTTAAAAAAGTCGTCCATTACAAAATTCAGAACTGAGCCTTGTCAATTTACTGTGCATCTGCATTTACATTTCCAAACACCCAGAAAGACAGAGCAAAATGTTACTTTTATTTATTTAGACAATGTATATGCTACTTCTTCTAAAGACCTGCTTGAGGTGGCTCACAAATTAGAGAAAAATGAGAACATAAAAACATCATAAGAAGTAAACATCCTCCTCCACCACCACCCTAAAACCCAGCCAGGGTATGAGAACAGCATAACACTTATCCAAGGCATAAAACCCCCTAGCAGAGTAAATTACCTTCAAAAAATAGTCCTCAGGCTAGAGGCATACTATAAAACAATTTTAAAAGATGAAGACCTCGTTAGAAGTTTTAAAAAAGTTTCAAAGTAAATTTAAGAAGTTAAAAGTCCCATTTTAAAAATGTCTTGCCCTAGTGCTAAACAATAAGGTGGGGGTCAGGCAAGCCTCAAGGAGGAGAGCTTTCCAAACCATGAGGTACTCCCTCTGAAGAAGCCCTGCCTCTGGTCACCACCCACCTCACCTCTGAACATAGGGATACAGAGCAGGGCATGAAAACATGCTCTTAAATAGAGGAGTGGGCAGAATGAAAGGAGACAGTCCTTCAAGTACCCTGGCTCCAAATCAGGCAATGTTAAGGGAATAGGAGACTTAACCAGAAGATTAGCAAAGTATAAAGATTGTGAGGCTATGCAAAGAGAAATCAGAGACAATTAATAGGAATAAAAGGAGCAAAATGATAAAGAGTCTTGAAGGTAAGAAGCAGTAGTTTATAATCAATATAGGCATAACTAGCTAGATAGTTAAGTGACAAAAATTATGTAATTACTTTATTAAATAATAATATAATAAAATATTCTATTTACTTATTTATTTAAAACATTTTATGCTGCCTTTCTACCCAATCAGGATCCCAAAGGCAGTAAACATGAAAACATTTGAACAATTGAAAAAAAAAATTTAAAACTATAGAATAATTCAATAAAATACAACACCAGAACCAGGGAGAAGGACCACTAACCATTACTGGGGGTATGCCAAATGAAACCAATAAAGTCTTCTTTGCCCACTGGTGGAAGACGCTTGTAGGGAGAGAGAAACAAATCTCCCTGGCGAGGGAGTTACAAAGTTTTGGTGCCCTGACTGAGAAAGCACCTTCTTAGGCTGCCTGCCATCCATTTAGCCCCAGATTCCAGGGGCGACTAAAGAAGTAATGCATGAACAAAGGCTGCAGTTAGATGGACAGTTTGGCCCAATATAGTTGTTTTTCCCTATCAGATTAAATGGGTTTGTTCATACCCCCACATCTGGCAGCTGTTTCCCAGTCATACATCCCATCATATCGTGAGTTGGATTTGGAGTAAATAGCCACCAGAGAAAATCAGGTGCTTACAGATCCCTGTGCATTTACCCCATTTTGCCGGATGTCTCAACTCCCCTGGCACATGCTCAAACCAGTTCAGAAGTGTGAACCTTTAATTCTGATTTTGCCATTCTATTTTTATACACATGCACATCCAAGAAATGTTTCGCCCCAAAAAGTCAAAGTTGGGTTTTTTTTTTTTAAAAAAAAAGACCAGACCACATGTTCCATAGTAGAGACACAACTCTAACCTGAACAATCAACCACGGAAGAAGAGCGGTGAAGCCAGATCAGGGTAAGAGTCTGATAGAAAATCTCTGTCACAAAATGTGATGGAGTAATTAGCAACATGCTCAAACCATGGCAACCTTACAGTCTGACTGCAGCCAAAGATAGGAAAACAAAATGAGTAGCAGAACTGAGGACTGAAAAGAGAAAGACAAGAAGGAGGGAGTAAATCAGAAGAAGTTTAATGTAATGGATACAAAATATCAAGATCTGAATTAAAGTTTTATCTGTATGGAACAAACCAAAAGGAACCATTTTTTTCAGCAGTTATAAAACAGCGAGTCTTTGTAATAGAGTTAATGTATGAATGTAAATTCATGGAATATAGAATGAAATAATGTGCCAAGTGTTCAAATATTAAAGAAAGCATTAACAATTGTGAGTACCAACTGGACAATCGAGAAGATTTTACAGGAAATGTAAAAATCCAGTTTTATCCAGGCGCAATTTTGGATTGTCTTATAACATCCAAAAGAAGATTGTAGTTATACAGTAACTTAAATAATAAAGGGGAAAGGCAACACTAGAGAGGCAAATTAAATTCAAATTCTTTAGGAAAAACAAGAAAATTCAACCCAAGGGTCAACCCGCTGGTCAAGTGGAGGAATAAAAAAACTTAAACATATACTTTGGAAACACCAAAAATGACTGCAAATGTAAAATGAGTGATTGGAAAGACGGAAAAAAATCAAGAAAGAACTCTATGAAAATAAAGGTCAAAAATAGGATATTAATAGTGAGCATTTGAATGGCTGCAATTAAGTTTATTCTGACCAAAGACACATGACTGACTGGCTCAAGGAGAACTCAAGAGTGGACTCCTTCAGGCTTTGGCATCATAACTGGACTCCAAGGCATGCTGGCCCAATGATATTTAATGCAGCTTAGATCTACTTGGCACACCTTACATGTAAATGGAGGAAAAACAGGCATAGTACATAAAGCTGTGCCAAGGATAGTCAGAGTGGGACTTCCAGAACAAGGGAGGCTGTAGGAAATAGTCTCCAAAAGTTATTTACAGTGGGAACTAATCCACACCGGGTTCGGGAAGGAAGAAAGATTTTAATTAGGAATTTTGCTGAAGATCAGCCATTTAATAATGTTGTGCCCTTTCTTTAAACTAATATCTGACTCTCATTTGGAGGTATGGATTCTCAGCAGGGGTGTGCATAATTTTAGTGGCATTTGTTTAGCTTAGCTTTCTCTCTTTGTTTTCATAATGACATCAATTGATTATATTCATTATTCACTGCCGAATAGCTTCAACAGGAACCAGCTGTAACTTGTTTTCTTCATTCATCTGGGATGAAATATTAAGGGAATCTACCTTTCACTCAAGGGATCCTTCCTGCCACACTTTGGGCCAATAGGAACCAGTGTCCCTGTTTTCTGGGCAATGAAAATGGCTGCTTGCAAACTGGGCACAGCCAGACATTTAGCAGCCCAAGAAAGCAGATGAATAGTAGGGGAATTGTCACACAGAAGCAGATCCATTCTGTTTCTGGGCATAATTCAGAGTTCTTACCTATAAGGCCCTAAATGGCTTGATGCTAAAATACTTATCAGTTGGATCCTTTTCTGAAGCCCTGTTCCCTGAGCCTAGGGTGGCCATAATGTCTGAAGGCCAGCCAGGGACACCTTGGGGGGGGGAAGGCAGGAGTGCGCGCGCGCGAAGCGCGCGCGCCGCCGGAAACAGGAAGTGACGTCACTTCCGGCGACGTCACTTCCGGCGACGTCATACCACCGCCGGAAACAGGAAGTGACATCACTTCCTGTGACATCATTTCCCCCGCGCCACCTGCCGGAAACGGGAAGTGACATCACTTCCTGTGACATCATTTCCCCCGCGCCACCTGCCGGAAGCAGGAAGTGACATCACTTCCTGTGACATCATTTCCCCCAAATGGCATCATTTCCCCCAAATGCCACTGCCGGAAACAGGAAGTGACTTCACAGCACTTCCTGTGACGTCCCCAAAAATCCCCCAAATATCACCGCCGGAAACAATTTTGTTCTCAAATCCTGTATATACTTCATCAGTATATGGGATAAGGCACTTTCTCAACTGTGCTGCATAATGCAGCCTATTTATTTTGTCCTGTTGGCTCTGTTGGCTCTATCTGCGCCACCTTCATCACTTTCGGGGTGTGGATCCCCCAGTGGGGTGGGCTCCCGACTCCCTCCGCCGGCTGTTTCTGATAGCCCTGCGCCCCCTCTTTCATTTGATATGTGTCCCGTGCGGGTGCCACCCTCCTGCCGGGAGATGCCGCAAAATGAGCCCCCTTGAGGCTTATGGCGGCAGGGCTCGGGGGAAGCAAGCTAGACTGCTGTTCTTTTGAGGGGTTATAGAGTGTTTCGAGCCCCTCCCTGTGGCATTGGTCCCATCGTCGTGGGACCCAGGGGGCCGGCGCAGCAGCCTGCCGAAGCAGCCTGTCACTAATAACACAGGTCGAGATGCGGAAGTGACTGACAGGCTGCTTCAGCGGGCCGCTGCGCCGGCCCCCTGGGTCCCACAACGATGGGACCGATGCCACAGGGAGGGGCTCGAAACACTCTATAACCCCTCAAAAGAACAGCAGTCTAGCTTGCTTCCCCCGAGCCCTGCCGCCATAAGCCTCAAGGGGGCTCATTTTGCGGCATCTCCCGGCAGGAGGGTGGCACCCGCACGGGACACATATCAAATGAAAGAGGGGGCGCAGGGCTATCAGAAACAGCCGGCAGAGGGAGTCGGGAGCCCACCCCACTGGGGGATCCACACCCCGAAAGTGATGAAGGTGGCGCAGATAGAGCCAACAGAGCCAACAGGACAAAATAAATAGGCTGCATTATGCAGCACAGTTGAGAAAGTGCCTTATCCCATATACTGATGAAGTAAATACAGGATCTGAGAACAAAATTGCACCAGAAGACACAAACACAAAGCTCCCTTACACTGAATCAGTGCTTGGGTCCACCAAAGTCAGTATTGTCCACTCCAGTCACAAACACAAAGCTCACTTACACTGAATCAGTGCTTGGGTCCACCAAAGTCAGTATTGTCACATAAGAACATAAGAGAAGCCCTGTTGGATCAGGCCAGTGGCCCATCCAGTCCAACACTCTGCGTCACATAAGAACATAAGAGAAGCCCTGTTGGATCAGGCCAGTGGCCCATCCAGTCCAACACTCTGCGTCACATAAGAACATAAGAGAAGCCCTGTTGGATCAGGCCAGTGGCCCATCCAGTCCAACACTCTGCGTCACATAAGAACATAACAGAAGCCCTGTTGGATCAGGCCAGTGGCCCATCCAGTCCAACACTCTGCGTCACATAAGAACATAACAGAAGCCCTGTTGGATCAGGCCAGTGGCCCATCCAGTCCAACACTCTGCGTCACATAAGAACATAAGAGAAGCCCTGTTGGATCAGGCCAGTGGCCCATCCAGTCCAACACTCTGCGTCACATAAGAACATAAGAGAAGCCCTGTTGGATCAGGCCAGTGGCCCATCCAGTCCAACACTCTGCGTCACATAAGAACATAACAGAAGCCCTGTTGGATCAGGCCAGTGGCCCATCCAGTCCAACACTCTGTGTCACATAAGAGAAGCCCTGTTGCATCAGGCCAGTGGCCCCTCCAGTCCAACACTCTGCGCCACATAAGAACATAAGGAGGGAAGGAAGGGAGGAGGGAAGGGAGGAGGGAAGGGAAGGGAAGGGAAGGGAAGGGAAGGGAAGGGAAGGGAAGGGAGGAAGGAAGGAAGGAAGGAAGGAAGGAAGGAAGGAAGGAAGGAAGGAAGGAAGGAAGGAAGGAAGGAAGGAAGGAAGGAAGGAAGGAAGGAAGGAAGGAAGGAAGGAAGGAAGGAAGGGAAGGGAAGGGAGGGAAGGGAGGGAAGGAAGAAAGAAAGGAAGGGAGGGAGGAGGGAGGGGAGGAGGGAGGGAAGGAAGGGAGGAGGGAAGGGAGGAGGGAAGGGAAGGGAAGGGAGGAGGGAAGGGAGGAGGGAAGGGAAGGGAAGGGAGGAAGGAAGGAAGGAAGGAAGGAAGGAAGGAAGGAAGGAAGGAAGGAAGGAAGGAAGGAAGGAAGGGAGGGAGGGAGGGAAGGAAGAAAGAAAGGAAGGAAGGGAGGAGGGAGGGAGGGAAGGAAGGAAGGGAAGGGAGGGAGGGAAGGAAGGGAGGGAAGGAAGGGAGGAAGAAAGGAAAGAAGGGAAGAGGGAGGGAAGAAAGGAAGGCCGCCCCCCCCCGCTTTCGGCCCCCTTACCTGCGGTGGCGGTCGGCGGCGAGTCGGGCGGCGGCGGCGAGTCGGGCGGCGGCGGCGGGTCGGGCGGCGGCGGCGAGTCCAGCGGCGGCGGCGAGTCCAGCGGCGGGGGCGGCGGCGAGGCCAGGGAGGCGTCGGAGAGGCCTTCCTTGGCCGGCGCTGGCCCGGGAAGGCCTTCCAGAGGCTCTGGAAGGCCTTCCCGGACCAGCGCCGGGTGCTCCGCGGCCTCCCCGCGGCCTCCGCTGGTCGCTGGGGGCCTTCCAGACACTCTGGAAGGCCCCCAGCGACCAGCGGAGGCCGCGGGGAGGCCTTCGCTGGCCGGCGCTGGTCCGGGAAGGCCTTCCAGAGGCTCTGGAAGGCCTTCCCGGACCAGCGCCGGGTGCTCCGCGGCCTCCCCGCGGCCTCCGCTGGTCGCTGGGGGCCTTCCAGATACTCTGGAAGGCCCCCAGCGACCAGCGGAGGCCGCGGGGAGGCCTTCGCTGGCCGGCGCTGGCCCGGGAAGGCCTTCCAGAGGCTCTGGAAGGCCTTCCCGGACCAGCGCCGGGTGCTCCGCGGCCTCCCCGCGGCCTCCGCTGGTCGCTGGGGGCCTTCCAGACACTCTGGAAGGCCCCCAGCGACCAGCGGAGGCCGCGGGGAGGCCTTCGCTGGCCGGCGCTGGCCCGGGAAGGCCTTCCAGAGGCTCTGGAAGGCCTTCCCGGACCAGCGCCGGGTGCTCCGCGGCCTCCCCGCGGCCTCCGCTGGTCGCTGGGGGCCTTCCAGACACTCTGGAAGGCCCCCAGCGACCAGCGGAGGCCGCGGGGAGGCCTTCGCTGGCCGGCGCTGGCCCGGGAAGGCCTTCCAGAGGCTCTGGAAGGCCTTCCCGGACCAGCGCCGGGTGCTCCGCGGCCTCCCCGCGGCCTCCGCTGGTCGCTGGGGGCCTTCCAGACACTCTGGAAGGCCCCCAGCGACCAGCGGAGGCCGCGGGGAGGCCTTCGCTGGCCGGCGCTGGCCCGGGAAGGCCTTCCAGAGGCTCTGGAAGGCCTTCCCGGACCAGCGCCGGGTGCTCCGCGGCCTCCCCGCGGCCTCCGCTGGTCGCTGGGGGCCTTCCAGACACTCTGGAAGGCCCCCAGCGACCAGCGGAGGCCGCGGGGAGGCCTTCGCTGGCCGGCGCTGGCCCGGGAAGGCCTTCCAGAGGCTCTGGAAGGCCTTCCCGGACCAGCGCCGGGTGCTCCGCGGCCTCCCCGCGGCCTCCGCTGGTCGCTGGGGGCCTTCCAGACACTCTGGAAGGCCCCCAGCGACCAGCGGAGGCCGCGGGGAGGCCTTCGCTGGCCGGCGCTGGCCCGGGAAGGCCTTCCAGAGGCTCTGGAAGGCCTTCCCGGACCAGCGCCGGGTGCTCCGCGGCCTCCCCGCGGCCTCCGCTGGTCGCTGGGGGCCTTCCAGACACTCTGGAAGGCCCCCAGCGACCAGCGGAGGCCGCGGGGAGGCCTTCGCTGGCCGGCGCTGGCCCGGGAAGGCCTTCCAGAGGCTCTGGAAGGCCTTCCCGGACCAGCGCCGGGTGCTCCGCGGCCTCCCCGCGGCCTCCGCTGGTCGCTGGGGGCCTTCCAGACACTCTGGAAGGCCCCCAGCGACCAGCGGAGGCCGCGGAGAGGCCTCCCCCACCGCTGCCGGCCCCGCGCGCGGGCGGGGAAGGCGGGGAGTGAGGGAGGGAGCGTCCCTGCGCGTGCGCAGGGGCCCTGCGCAGGCGCAGGGACGCTCCCTCCCTCACTCCCCGCCTTCCCCGTCCGCGCCCGCGGCCCACCGGCTCCTGGGCTGCCTAAACCGGGACCTTTAATGGTCCCGGTATAGGGAGCCCGGGATCCGGGATTGGGTGGCCAGATCCGGGAATGTCCCGGGAGACCGGGACGGTCTGGCCACCCTACCTGAGCCCACTGCCTATAGGGGTAAGATGGGTGTTGACTACAGACAGGGCTTTTTTTATGGTGACACCATGCCGTTGGAATGCCTTCTCCTTTGAGGATCACCCAGCACCTACTGTCCTTTCCTTTAGGCATGAGGCCAAAATGTTTCTCTTTAGTCAAGTTTTTAACTAAGGGATCTCATGGGGGGAGAGCATTCAGATCCTAGCCTTATCATCATAATTTTAGATGGCTCTGTTTTATGTGCTTTACGCTCTGGATCACTTTTATCGTGTTTGTTTTTTTTAAAGTGTAAGGTTATTGATTTTTTATATGATTTTTTAAATTACTGTTTTTGCTTTGCTCTGTTTTACTGATTTAGTTGTGAACTGCTTCAAGCAGATCTAGACAGGTGGCACACATCAATCAGGGAGCTGATTTTTACAAAAAAATGGAACACATTTGTAAGGGAAGATAACTTTATATACCCTCCTATTCCTTACCTCATTACAATGAAAGATGGCCTTTCCCCCTGTCAGCACCACTGGTTTCTGGGGGCCTGGAAATGATCATGGAACAGATTCAAGTCACTCACGTTTGCCCTGTGGCTCCTTTGAAACCCTCATCACTAATTTCATGAATCTCTTCTGCTTTGGCCATCAGTCTCTCTCCCTCTCCCCCTGCATTGCTTATTAGAGAATATACCTTGAGAGAAACTGGCATGGAAAATACCATCTATCACTGAGATAGGGCGAGGTATAACATTTGCTAGGCTCTGTCTTTCTCCCTTATTCTTCCCTTCCAGCCTGCAGGACTGCCTACCTGCATGTTACATATGCAAGCAAAACACTTGCTCCAATTGCTAAACCAGAGAAAGTAGAGCAGCAAGTAAACAGAAGTCATTGCTGCTGCTGCTTACATAGAAAAAATCACAAAAGCAGCAGTGTGACAGGGGTAAAGAATTGTTTGGGAAGATGGATGTTTCAGCAGTCCTCTTGTTAGAAGGATGTGCATGTACCTTTCTACTGAGTCTGGCTGGGAAACATTCCAGCCCTTGCATATAGTGGTATGCTTTAAAAATGGTATTTTTCAGATCCGGGTATATTGGAGCTCAAAAATGTAAGTTTTCCTGTGTTCCAAATACTAGTATGGTATTTGGATCTGCCCCCCCCTCCTTTTTGATATTTTTTCAGCACCATTATTCCCTATGAGGAATCTTTCCAGAGGGCTGCGGGCAGTGCTTTTAAAGGTAATTGCACCAACTGTTGGTACCTGTCCTTTAAATAACCTCCAGTTTCCATAGGCCTTTGGGTTTCTATGGACCTTTGAACAAACACTGGCTCCCAATGCTCCCAGTTAATCCTGACTATTTTCAGGATTTTTTTTTTTGGACCCATATTTTTGGTATCCTGAAAAATTCCAGATATGTTTGGGGAAGCTGAATATACCTTAAAATACTTATAAAGTATTCTTCAGGTATATTTTGGGCTTGGTTATATCTGAACACACATCCTACTTGCATATACTGAGTCATACTTTCTTCACTCTCTTTTCTCCCTGACTTTCTTAAATACCGAGTTAGACTATTGGATGCTAATATAGCAGCCAGAACCAGTACTAGGCTTCCCAAATCCCCCACCCGGGCGGGGGACCCCCGATTTGGAACCTCCTCCCCCCGCTCGCCAAAAATCCAGAAAACGGGGGGGGGGGGAATGGTGGCCCTTCCCACACAGCCTAGATCCCAGCAGCTTCTCCTCTCCCCTTCCCACCAATCCCCGATGCTTCTCCTCCTCCCTTCCCTTCTCACCTCAGATCGCAGAAGCTTCTCCTTGCCCCTCCCCTTCCCACCCAGCTCCATCGCAGCAGCCAGAGCTTTCCCAGGCTGCTTCCTGCCCCGCCCCAAAGGACCATGTGCCTTTGCACCTCCGGACGTGGTGAAAGGCTTCAACTTTTTGTGTCTATGTCTTTGTTGCTGTGAAGAAGCTGGCTGGTGAGTAGAGAGGCCAATCCCTTACATCAGATTTGCGAGAAGGGGGGTGGTGGTGTGTGTGGAGGAGGGGGAAACGTCTTCATTATTCCCTATGTGAAGATCGTTTCTCATAGGGTATAATGGGGAATTGATCTGAAGGTTTCGGGGGCTCTGGGGGAGCTATTTTTTGAGGTAGAGGCACCAAATTTTCAGTATAGTATCTAATGCCTCTCCCCAAAATACCCTCCAAGTTTCAAAACGATTGGACCAGGGGGTCCAGTTCTATGAGCCCCAAAAGAAGGTGCCCCTATCCTTCATTATTTCCTATGGAAGAAAGACATTTAAAAAGGTGTGCTGTCCCTTTAAATGTGATGACGAGAACTCCCTTGGAGTTCAATTATGCTTGTCACACCCTTGTTCCTGGCTCCACCCCCAATGTCTCCTGGCTCCACCTTCAAAGTCTCCTGGCTCCACCCCCAAAGTCCCCAGATATTTCTTGAATTGGACTTGGCAACCCTAACCAGTACTCCCCCTAAGCTGTGGAGTCTTGTGAACAAAAATTCTACTTCATGAGCTACTGGCATTAAAGTTGTGAGCTACTGCATCAATTATTTTGCTCTGGGTGATTTTTCCTGAGCTAAGATAAAAATGTGTGAGCCAGAGGCTAAATAAGTGTGAGCTAGCTCACTCTAACTCCACTTAGAGGGAACACTGGCCACAATGTTAGGGAAATTGCTATGGATCTCCTTTTAATTGGAGGAATTAGCATAGGATATTCTTGGCAAAGCGTAGGTGGAGTCTTTTACCTATAATACGGAGGGGTAGTTTTCAGGAGACTCCAGACTAAATATATATTAAATGAAGATATTTACTATAGAAAAATATATAAAAACACAAATACAATCACACATAAACAAGATAAATAATTTATGCAACAATCACACAGTTCCTAAGAAAAATAGAGATGAAATTGATGGGGACATTTAGGAAAATTACAGGGTGTGTGTGTGTGATACAACCTGATCCATGGATCCTTGAAGCAAAAGGCATGAAGGTGGAGAGTGGCCCAGAGTTTGGGGGTGCAAGTCTATGGTAGGGTAAGACAAGACAAACTGAATTTCCCATGTGCTGGCCTTATATTACCTGATTTGTACCCTCAGGGTATGAGGTCATGGGGTCTGTGACCAGTAGGTCAGGTGACCTGTGACACAGTACATGTGACTAAAAGGGGCAGACAGGGGGAGGCTCCCAGAATTGATAGTATTAGTGGGCCTGCCTATTGAAAAACTACCTTAAACAAAGAAAAGAAGTTGGTCAATTTAGAGCCAGATTGTTATCTCATTGTAACACCAGAGCAAGCACAATGAGGGTTGTTCTGCATGATGGCTTAAGACCTTAGCAACAGTCACTTCCCTGGGCTTCTCTTTGTGTCGTGCTCTTCTTAATGGCTGACAGGAACAAAGCTTTGTTATGTGTGGGTGACGTAGCAAGCCCTTTTGTCCATCTGCTGGCTACTATATTTGCATCTGGGTATATGCTGAGTATATGCTGCTGTTGTGCCATCCTGTTTGCTGAGCAAGAAGAGGGATTCTGGATCATTCCATCATGGCTTCTGGTTAAGGGCTGCTCTTAGATGCTGTCTTCCTTGGGCAGAAGTGCAATTGCATGGCTTTGGCAGTTTCTTGGGGAAGCCTGATCCGGAATCCTTTCTATGCAGGAGGAATGCAGTTACAGCACTAGCAGGAATAAGCAAGGGGGCCTCTTAGCCAAGCTGGGGTGCTAACAGCTTGGCCCCACAGAGAAAAATCTCCATATTTAAACTGCCTTAGTTGCCAAATGTTTAGAATCACACAGGATCCACTGCCTATAGAAAGTAGGCAAGTGGGTATTTGTCATTAATGTACATATTGCTGCTTATCATGTCCATAGAAGCAGTTTACCTGTGTTCACATAATATAAGTTCATAACAATAAGAGTTCTGCATCTCTGACACTAGGCCAGAGTTAACTCAGTCCATAAATGGTAACACAAAAAGGGAGTCCAGGGAGTCTGGAACCAGGGTCAGAGTGAACACAGTCCATTTAAAGATGGAGGAGGGGGCTCATGCTTACAACAACCCCACATTTCTGAATATTGATGACCGTTCTTTCAATTCAAATTAGTTATGATAGGTATATCAACAAACAGGACCTTTTCAGATTCAGGTTTTAGTGCTTAATATCCCAACTAACACCCCTGGGAAATGGTTTCATTCTAGTTCATCTACTGAATACAAATGTAAGTTGGAAAAAAGGATTTTTTTTAAAATTTTATTGACTTAAGTAGCAGGCAACTTGGAGAAAACTGGAATATTGAAGATCATTGTATATGTTGCTGTTGTTTCTCCGTCCCTCATGAAGAAAAAGCTAGAAATATTCAATGCTTTTCGAGACTCTGAAGATCACTGTAACGAAAGACCAACTTTCCATTTCAGGCTACAGCCTCTGAAGGACTAACAAGGCAAGTTGAACGTTCTAAGAAGTCAATTAGTTAGTCCCAAACTCTCTTAGCTCACTGGCAAGTAGCTACTAGAGTGCATGCAAGCTAGCAGTGATCAGAACCATGGCTTGGGAAGGGGCTTCAGTGCAGCACCAGCGGCACTAAAGAGCCTGTGCAAGGCTGGCACCCAAGGCTAGCCCCCCCCCCGACCCTCACCTCCTTGGTGAGGGTGAGCTCGGGAGCAGCTGCCACAGGGCTTCTGGGCTCAGTGTGTGTATGTGCACGCGCACCAGCTCTCCACCCCTTGCATCTATGCTTGGAAGTACAAATGTGAGGGATGGAGTGAGGGCGAGCGAGCAGCGAGCATGCACTCTGAGGCCAGAAGAGAACCCCATGTCAGTTGCTGCTGAGCTCGCTATTTCCCTCGCCTTGGAGGCAGGGACAGGCAGGAGGTAGGCGTCCCAATCCCCAGGTCCCAGAGGGGGATCCCCCGGTTTTACAGGCTTCCCCCCTCCCCCAGCCAGGTGGCCGGTGGGAGAAGCCCCACCCCCACAGCCATCATGCACCTCCATGAACGATTCCCATAGGGAATGATGGGGAATTGATCCATGGGTATCGGGGGCTCTGGGGGGGGGGCTGTTTTTTGAGATAGAGGCACCAAATTTTCAGTATACCATCTAGTGCCTCTCCCCAAAATACCTTCCAAGTTTCAAAAAGATTGGACCAGGGGGTCCAATTCTATGAGCCCCAAAAGAAGGTGCCCCTATCCTTCATTATTTCCTATGGAAGGAAGGCATTTAAAAAAAATGTGCAGTCTCTTTAAATGTGATGGCCAGAACTCCCTTGGAGTTCAATTATGCTTGTCACAGCCTTGATCTTGGCACTGCCCCTAATGTCTCCTGGCTCCACCCCCAAAGTCCCCAGATATTTCTTGAATTGGACTTGGCAACCCTAGCAGGAGGACCTAACGGAGGCCCTTCCCCCAGGGCCACACTCCAGGCAGCAGCCTCAGGCTGCCTAATGTACATGCCAGCTCTGCTTCAATGGGGTATAATGCCATGCATTATAGGTGTGGAAGGTGAACTGCCTTCCAAAGCAGCCATTTTCTTTAGGTGAATTGACCTTTGTTGCTTGGAGATCAGTTGCAATACCAAGAGATCTCCAGGTACCACTCAGACAGCAGTGTGTAAAAAATGAAATTAGTTTAGTTGATGTACTGTATCAGAGGTCTGTGTGTGTTTATCTAGTGGACCTACGAAGTATAAACTGCTTCTATTTAAAGTTACGGGACTAAGAGCAGGGCTTTTTTGAAGCAGGAACTCCTTCACATGTTAGGCCACACACTCCCTGATGTAGCCAATCCTCCAGGAGCTTGCAGGGCTTTTATTACAGGGCCTACTGTTAGCTCTTTGAGGATTTGCTACATCAGCAGGCTGTGGCCTAGTATGCAAAGAAGTTCCTGCTACAAAAAAAGCGCTAAGAGTGTATATCACTGAAGCTAAATCTGGGTAATTATACCATTCTTTGATCTTGGGACCCACTTGGTATATTTGATATTACAAGTGAATGAGCTGTGAGAAACCCTCCTATGGGGAATCTCATATTCTTCTTGGGCTCTCCCTGGCATTGTCTGCAGCCTTTCCCCTTTCCTTGTCTTCCTCCCACCTACCTACTTACCTTTTTCCATCCCCCCTCCAGTCTCTGTCCCTTCCCCTCTCACCCACTGTAACGTACTCGAAACGGAGACGAGAGTAGGGCAACATAGTTTATTAGGAGCACGTTGCAAGAGAGGGAACACGCGGGCCGGGCCCCGCTTATGTACATACCCGGTTCAGCCTCCTGTACAGGTCAGGCCAATCCTGGCCTGTTAAACTTCCCGCCGTGGATGTGGTAGGCGGGGATTCCGCGCCCCGCGCTAGAGGTGCCTGGGATACCCAGCCGCCTCTGCGCGTGGGCGCGTATTTCAGCCAATACATTACACTCCTCCCCCCCTAGTTAATGAACATAGTCTTTAAGATACGCGGGCGGGCGGCTCTCCCTGGTGGACCGTCTGGGAAGGTCCTGTGGGGGGGGGCGCTGCTTCCCTGGCGGGCACGTCCGGGGGTTGTGGTGCAGCCAGAGGCGGCGGGTTTGGTTCCTCGGGCCGGTCGGGCTCGGTGGGCCCCTGCACTTCGGGCGGCGGCCCTGCTGTCGTTGGGGGCGCGTCGTCTGGCCGGCCTCTGGTTGGCTCCGCCTCCTCTATGTCCGCTGGGTCCTCGGGCAGCGTCCGGCGGCGTAGCTGGTCGATGTGCTGCCGTAGGACCTGGCCCCCCTCGGTCGATATGTCGTAGTGGCGGGACCCCGTTACTCGTAACACTCGGCCCGCCACCCATTCGGGTCCCCTAGCGTAGTTCCGGGCATAAACTGGGTCGCCTGCGAAGAACCCCCTTGCCGCGTCCCGGACCTCGGGACTTCCGCTGGGGTCAGCGGTCCTGTCGGGGTGTAGTCGGCCCAGCCGTGTTATGAGTTTGCACCCCATGAGGAGCTCGGCCGGACTGACCCCTGTGGCCGGGTTGGGGGTGACCCGGTTATCGAAAAGGAACGCAGCTAGTCTGTGGTCCCAGTCTCCCTGAACGATGCGGCTTAAGGCTTCCTTGGTTGTGCGGACCATCCGCTCCGCCTGGCCGTTAGTGGCCGGGTGAAAGGGGGCGGAGCGAATGTGTTTAATCAGGTATCTATTGAGGAACCCTTGGAAGTCCGCCGCTGTGAATGCTGTCCCGTTATCCGAGACTATGGTATCCGGAATACCGTGTGTGCACAAGACCCTGCGCAGCGCTTTGATGGCGGCGGCCGCTGAGGTGGACCCTA
Organism: Heteronotia binoei; assembly: GCF_032191835.1. NCBI lineage: Eukaryota > Metazoa > Chordata > Lepidosauria > Squamata > Gekkonidae > Heteronotia > Heteronotia binoei. Next base: position 88,232,375 of record NC_083230.1, read on the forward strand.
CGGGAATGACCTCCAGCCATTTGGAATAGGCGTCCACAATGATCATGAAGATTTGACCCTGGAATGGCCCCGCAAAATCGATGTGGAGCCTCGACCAGGGCTTCCGGGTGGACTCCCACCGTGTGGCGGGGGCGCTGGGGGGCGCAGGCCTTGACTCCTGACACGTTTGACACCTGCGCACCCACGTCTCAATCTCCCCGTCCATTCCGGGCCACCAGACGTAGCTCCTGGCTAACGCCTTCATTCGGACTATGCCGGGATGGGTCTCGTGTAGGGATTCCAGGACTTGCTTTTGCAGCGGAGGCGGGACCACCACCCTGCTTCCCCATAATAGGCACCCCTTGTGCGCGGCTAGTTCCTCCCTCCTGGTCGTGTATGGTTTGAATTCTTCCCCCATGTTTCCCTCCGGCCAGCCCCTCATCACCCAGTCGAGCACCCTCGCCAGTGTTTTGTGTTTCTGTGTTGCCTTGGCGACCTCCGCCGCGTGGAGGGGCTGCTCCGGGAGGCTCTCTATCATCATGACCTGGTGTGCGGGGGCGGGATCTGGGCCTACTTCTGGGAGCGGCAAGCGGCTGAGCGCGTCCGCGTGGCCCATGGCCTTGCCTGCCCTGTGCACCAGTGTGTACGTGTAGGAGTTGAGGAATTGGTTCCACCTCAACACGCGCTGTGAGAGAATTTGGGGGGTTTGCCGGTCAGGGGCCAACAGGCCTAGGAGAGGCTTGTGGTCGGTGGCAATAGTGAACCTCCGCCCGTACAGATATTCGTGGAACTTGCGGACCCCCGCCACGATTGCCAGTGCCTCTTTGTCTATTTGCGCGTAGTTGCGCTCGGCTGGTGTCAGTGTGCGGAAGTAGTATGCGACCGGTACCTCCCTCCCGTCGGGTAGTTGGTGCCCCAGGACTGCTCCCACCCCGTATGGCGACGCATCGCATGCCAGGATGACGGGGAGGCCCTCGTCAAAATGGTGGAGCACCGCATTAGACACCAACACATCCTTGACTGCCTGAAACGCGGCCGCTTGGCGTTTGCCCCAAACCCAAGGGGCTTTTTTGTCCAGCAGGCGGTGCAGGGGCTCTGCTAGGGCCGCCTTGTGGGGGAGAAATGAATGGTAAAAGTTAAGCACCCCCAAGAAGCTTTGTAGCTCCGCTTTGCAGGTGGGGGCTGGCGCTTGCACAATGGCTCGGGTCTTCTCTTCCGTTGGGTGGATTCCCGCTGCGTCTACGGCGAACCCCAGGAACTCCACCCGTGGGACCCCCAACAGGCATTTCTCCCTCTTGACTTTGAGCCCCGCTGCCTGGAACCGGCGGAGTACCTCTCTTAGGCGGTTGCCGAATTCTTCGGGGTCCGGGGGGGCGACTAGCACGTCATCAAAAAACGGCTGGACTCCCGGGATCCCTTTCAGGAGAGCGTCCATTATACTCTGGAAGATCCCGGGAGCGACGCTAACCCCGAATTGGAGCCTCCTCACCCTGAAGGCCCCCCTGTGTGTCACTATCGTTTGGGCTTCCGCCGTCTTAGCATCTACCGGGAGCTGTTGGTAGGCCTGTGCCAGGTCCAGCTTCCCGAAGATCTTGGACCCCGCTAGGGCAGCCAGAACGTGGCTTACCACCGGCACTGGGTAGGGGTTATCCTGCAGTGCCTTGTTTATCGTGCATTTATAGTCTGCACAGATCCGCACCTCCCCGTTTGGCTTGATGGGGGTTACGATGGGGGTCTCCCAGGTGGCATAGTCCACAGGCTCCAGGACTCCCTGGGCTGTGAGGCGGTCTAGTTCGGCCTCTATTTTTGGCTTTAAAGCGAACGGGACCCTCCTCGCCTTGAGCCGAATCGGCCGGACCGTGGGGTCTAGCGGTAGGGAGATGGCCGGCCCTTTGTAGCTCCCTAGAGACCCATCGAACACGTCAGGGAACTCTTGGCATATCTCCCCGAACCCCCTGGGTGTTAGGGTTTGCCCCACCCCTTCCACCCGGATCCCCAAGGGTTTGGACCACGCCAGTCCCAGCAGGGTGGCAAGCTGGCGCTTTACCACCAGGATGTCCAGCGGGCCGTAGAAGGACCCCCGCTCGACTTGCACCCGCGCCCACCCCGCGATTTGCACCGGATTCTTCTGAAAGTCCCGGAGTATGAAGTTCGCCGGCCTTATTTGCAGCCGCTGGGGGGGGCACAGCTTCCTCAGGGTTTCCTCCGCTATAATGGAGATGGAGGAACCAGAGTCCACTTCCATTTGGCAGGGGTTCCCCTCGATGAGGACCGCCATTTTGATTTTATCGGGGGTGGAGAGGGGCAAGTTCAGTACCTGCAGGGACGTGGAGTCCGTGGAATGGAACTCCGCCGACTCGTGATGCGTGGTCGGCCTCCGGCGGTTGGGCTTGGCTCGGCAAGCCCTCGCAATGTGGCCCGTTTTTCCGCAGCTCCGGCAGTCCCAGTTCCGGTATCGGCAGTCCCGCCTGTCGTGGGGGTCGCCGCAGCTGGCGCACTTGGTGGCCGGAACCCTCTCCGTCGGTGGGGGTCGTTCGGCTGCTCGGGGGCGTCGGGCGGCTCTGCTGGGTGGCCCGGCTGGGCGGCGCAGCTGGTGGGCTTCTTCCTCCTCTGGGCAGTCGTGGTCCAGCTCCTCGTGGTGGGCGGCTTCTGTCCGGGCCTTGGGGAAGGTCCTGGAGGTCCTCTCGAACGCCACCGCCTCGCTGAAGGCGCTCTGGAGGGTGAGCTCTTCTTTGGCGAAGAGCTTCTGCTGGAGCCTCTCGTCGCGGAGGCCCCACGTGAATCGGTCGGCCAGGGTGTCTTCCAGCTGGGGGAAGTTGCAGTTCCCGGCGATCTTGCGGAGAGCCGCCAGGTAGTCGGCGGCCGATTCCCCCACGGCGGCCGATTCCCCCACGGCCTGGTCTCTCTGTGGAACAGGAACCGACGGGCCACCCGCGAAGGCTGTGGCGAGAAATGGCCGGTGAGGAGCCTGATGATCTCCTCGTAGGACTTCTACGGGCGGGAGCCGAGAGACCCTTGGCGATCTCGAACGTGGCTGGCCCGCAGATGCTCAGGAGAACGTCCCTCTTCGAGCCTGCGTCGGTGACCTTGTTGGCCCTTAGGTAGAACTCGACCCGCTCCGCGTAGGACTCCCAGGCCTCGGGATTGGCGGGGTCGAATGTCTCGATGTAGCCGGTGGTTCCGTTCTGTGTGGCCATGGCGGCGGCGGTCAGGCCTCGTGGTTGCCCTAGATCTCCGTGGTAGCCGCTGAGGCTAAGATCCCACCTTCGTCGCCAGTGTAACGTACTCGAAACGGAGACGAGAGTAGGGCAACATAGTTTATTAGGAGCACGTTGCAAGAGAGGGAACACGCGGGCCGGGCCCCGCTTATGTACATACCCGGTTCAGCCTCCTGTACAGGTCAGGCCAATCCTGGCCTGTTAAACTTCCCGCCGTGGATGTGGTAGGCGGGGATTCCGCGCCCCGCGCTAGAGGTGCCTGGGATACCCAGCCGCCTCTGCGCGTGGGCGCGTATTTCAGCCAATACATTACACCCACTTTCTACTTTCCCTTTTTTTCTTTTGTTCCTTCTGTTTCCAGCTTTACCTTCCCTTCCTCTGATCTTTTACGATTTTAGTGCCCTGCCCACTACACTAAAACTGAGACTCAGAATCCTTGGCAATGTTGTTGATGTTGCCTGGCAACCCTCAATATGGCTGCTAAGATTTCACAATGTACCCTCACAAGATCAATGACATATTTTTCTTAAAGAAACAAACAGACTTTGGTTCTATGATCTTTGAGTTTTCTAACACCTACAGAAAAATCCTTTTTTTATGAGTTGGATATTTTCTTGGTGATTTTTAAAATTTTGATTTTTTTTCATTAGATAGACTGAGAAATAGTTATTTTAGCTGCTCCATGCTAAGAAGAAATGGAATATAAATGCCTAAAGAGACACAATATTTATTTTAACCATCTTAGTAGTGGATGAATTAAGGGGGCACACAGTACCTGTCAGAAATATATTGCACTGAAAAGGATGAGCATTCTTAATACTTTATGTACCTGAGCAATAGGAGGAAAAAATGATACTACTGCATCCAAGATATCCAAATGAATTTTCTCAATTAACTGTCTCTTGGTTGACCTCATGTGCACATGTTTTTTTTTTTGGTAAATGACCAAATGATAACATTTTGGTACTCTGGTAATCAATCATTAGAGCAAAAACTTCAATTCTACAGTAGACTGAGACAATATAATAATATCATCAGTGTATAATAATATCTGTGCCAACTAAAACATAACTAGTAGAAGGTGGTATTGATTCCTTTTCAGACCATCCATCACTCTATTAATGTAGAGGCTGAAAAGGAAGGATGCCAAGAGGCAACCTTGTTGAACATCTTTTTTCTGATAGCCTCCGAAATACCTTCTCATATTTAATATATGAGATCTCTCTCTCACACACACACACGCACACCAATGCACACACAAATTGTTACATAAAACATATAAATTCCTTTTTCAGTGTCATATATTGTCATCATCATCAGTTCACCTCACTTGTTGCTGTTATTTCATTTACGCTACTCATATGTTATTTACCGTGCAAAAACAACATACACTATGCATTAATTTTCATGAGATGTTTTGAAATGTGGAAACCAGTGAAGAAAACAAACTTTTGCCTTTGTTTCTCACAAAGAAGAAAAAATCAAAATAGACATATTCGAATCAGACAAGACAGCTTTGTAAATCCATTCGCATCCCTACCATTTTCACCACTTGAGTATTCAGTGCACAAGAGAAAAGTTGTGTGATCTGCCATAATATGTGACTCACTAAAGAATCATCCAGTTGATTAAAGTGGACAGGTTCCCTGTAGCTGACAAGGCAGTTCATTTGACTGAAGAGTAAAAAATTAGTTGAGAGAAAAGCCTCTATTCCTATTGAAGTGGATACGATTTCTCTGAACCACATCTTCCATTAAGAAAGTGTTTTACAGTGCAATCCTAAGAACCGTTTTAACTCCACTGTTTAGGATGGCATTGTAAATTTCTCAGGTATTTGGTAAAGCAAGGCTCATACTAGATTCTATCTACCCATTTCTCCTCACCTCAAGGTATCACTTAATGTTTCTTAACATAGCCTTTGCAGGTTTGTAGCTATCACTGAAAATATGTGCTTATCCTTTAACATAATAATTCAATATAACACTTTTATTGGCATAACAACTCATAATAAAAGAGCTGTGAGACCAGGGATGGAATTTTGATCAGTGCATAGCAATCAAGTATACTTCTATATGATCTCTAAAGGAAAAGTAATCATTGCAGACATGAGTCAATATCAAAAGTAGTTTTAATAAATTTCAGGCTGTGACCCAATTAATATATTACTAATGTGGTGAGAATGCTGGTTCCCTGTAGCAAAATTCTGTGTTAGTGCTGGAAAGTACCGTCAAGTTGCAACCAACTTATGATGATCTCATACGGTTTTCAAGGCAAGAGATATTCAGGAGTGGTTTTCTATTGCTTGCCTCTGCATAGAGATCCTAAACTTCTTTGGTAGTCTCCCTTCCAAGCACTATTGAGGCCAGCCCAGCTTAGCTTCTGGGGACCACATTTTAAGAAGGATATAGAGAAGCTGGAATGGGTCCAGAGGAGGGGTCTGGAGACCAAGTCCTATGAAGAAAGATTGAAGGAGCTGGGTATGTTTAGCCTGGAGAGGAGGCAGCTGAGAGATGATATGATCACCATCTTCAAGTACTTGAAGGGCTGTCATATAGAGGATGGTGCAAAATTGTTTTCTGTGGCCCCAGAAGGTAGGACCAGAACCAACAGGTTGAAATTAAATCAAAAGAGTTTCCGGATCAACATTAGGAAGAACTTTCTGACCATTAGAGCGGTTCCTTAGTGGAACAGGGTTCTTTAGGAGGTGGTGGGCTCTCCATCCATGGAGGTTTTTAAACAGAGGCTAGATGGCCATCTGACAGCAATGTGGATCCTGTGAATTTTTGCGGGGAGGATGGTATTTGTGAATTTCCTGCATTGTGCAGGGGGCTGGACTGGATGACCCTGGGGGTCCCTTCCAACCCTATGATTCTGTGATCTGATGAAATTGGGCTAGCTGGGGCCATCCAGTTCAGGGCTTGGAATCCCATACCACTTTGCTAACATTTAATTGGTGGATGAATGTTTGCCATGAATAGCTCTTCTCAGATCAGCTAAAGCAGTTGTCTTCTTGGCAAGGTTTGATGTTTGATTTATTTCTTGAGTTGTTTAGAATAGTAACTCTCTCCACAGTGGCTCCCTGTCAATTTTTGCCTGCTGTTCTCTTGATTGCTCTTGGTTCTTGCTAATTTCTTAGATAAGTCTCAGACCAGGAAGTTATGACCCTATTTCCCAGATCTAAAAATAGAGAGTGGTTGAAATGTAATGGTTACGGGGTGCGCTGTGCAACAGGCCACTTCCACATCAACACTAGCCGGGTTGGCTGTAAAAACGAATTAGACAAATTCTTGGAGGACAGATCCTTCAATGGCAATAAACCATGATGACTAAAGGGAAAGTCCATGTTCAGAATACCAGTGGTGAGCACTAGTGTTGGTAGGGAAGGATAACAACAGGGGGGAGCTTTGGCCTCTATACCCTGCTTGTAGACCTCTGTAGGCAACAGGAAGCTGGACAACATGGCCATTGGTCTTATCCAATCAAACTGTGTTTAATGTTCTTAAAAATATCATTTCAGCCACAAACTCAGTAGAAACTCAGTTGTGATTGATCCCATGGCCAGGCTTGCTGACTCTTTCACCTCTTGTGGCTGCCACTGAGAATGGCATCACTGAGGGCATCCTCAATGGCACGGTATCCCAGGATTGGTGAATTGTGGAAGGGGAGGGTGGATCTCTTTATAGGACATGGGGACAGTAGCACTTCCTCCTTGATATGATTGCATGACTTGGAGGGGAAAAGAGCTGGTAGTTAGTAAAGTGGATGTTGCAAATATGAGACCCAGAGATAGGGAGAATAGAACATTGCCTCCTCCCATAGCAGCAAGCAGAAGTTCACTGCCTGTCTGCCCCACGGCAATATATATTAGTCCAATGGGGAGAACTTGGAAAGTATTCAAGAGATTGGCTGTTTCAGTGGTGGCTGATTAATCCCAGCATAGGACCTAGGAAACCTCACTTACATTCTCCGAGCTGCAGTATGATAATAAACAGAGGGTTTATTATTATATTATTTGATGTATTTATACCTTTTTTTTGACAGCAACAGCACATTAGCCTTAATCTTGGCCTCAGGGACTGATTGTTCTATCTACCTTAGAGAGTTGTTATGAATACATTCTGAAGATTCTAAAGCAAGTATATTAACAGTGGTATTTTCTACAGGGAAATTCCTATTATAGAACACAGCAAGCTATCACAATTGTCAGGTGTCATAATAATACAGGTGTAATATAGTAAAGTAATCCTGTTAAGGCTAAAGGTAAATTGGTGTGTGAGGGATGGGGTGGGGTTGGAGACAGATAACAGGTCTTCTGGGCATGACATGGCAGGAAGAAAGTTAGGACCAGCCTGGATGTCAGAATCCCTGGGAGGCAACTGAGGAGTCTGCAGAATCATAACCAATATCAGATGAGGCGTCAGAATCCATAAATCAGGACAAGGTGAAGGCTAAGCCGAAAATCAGATTTAAACAGGGGGGTCAAGTATAGCCTCAATAAACCAAGTCCTCATGTTACCAGCAAGTTGTTCAGACCGAGAAGACACCCTGGACATAAGAGCATTATACTTGTATGGTAATCTCATTGATCCTATGAGCTGACCTCAAAAAACCTCATTAAAACCTCCTCTAGGTGCATAATTCCCTTGCTGGCCATTTTGAGACTGGTATTGTGAGGCAGGAAAGATTGAGCAGCAACTTTTTTCTGGATACAGACAGTCCTGGTAGCCAATTGAGCCTTGGAGTCTCTGACCCCAGTTTCTGGGTTTGAGCCTCAAAATGCCTGCCAGCAACAGGGAAGCTTTATACACAGTAAAAGGCATGTATTGCATCTTTTAAGTAGTATTAGAAAACAGGTATCACATGGGGTGGGCTACAGTCCACCACCATCCCAAAATGATAGTAAATTTTGGCATTATTATATGGCGAGGTGCACACTAAAGCTATTTCTGTTGATTCAGAGTGATGTTTTCTGAAATATGTGCTGCAGTTTAACATTCCTTATATGAGATAATATTGTGTGTACAAGTTCAAAATTGAATAGATGCAGTACAGTAATTGACATTGGGCAGACTAAGATGATGCGGTTTATATATTCAAGGGAGAGAAGGATTCTCGGAGGATTACCTCTCAGCATATTCACCAACTTTAATTTCAGGCTATTACTTATAACTTCTTCCAACTTATTACTCATAAGGGGAAATAGAAGGGAGAGGACCCTGCTGTTAATATTTTATTCAAGGAAAATATGCAGACACTTCCCACAGTCCTACCCCTTGGGAGCTGTGTAAAGCAGTTTCATTTTCCTTCATTACCCCTCCTTCAGGTAATGGCTCAGCCAGAGTCAGGTCAAGCCAGGCTGATTATTTTAGGGAATCAGATTGCTGACTGGGCAGAATGCTTTTCTATACTATGTACTCCTAAATCCCTCAGTGTACTGATTCCATATTTTAAGTTACAATTAGAGGCCAAACATTTCACCCACGTGTTAGATGCTATTATAGAGACTTTTTTTTTTTTTTGGCTTTACTGAGAATGCTAAGGGAGTGGGTAGCAAAACAAATAAGCAGTCCTTATTCATTATGCAGATGTCTTGTAAAGCAGGTCTCCATTCTTCTGCTCTCTCAGGTCAAGTGCTGCAGGTTGTGGACTTTTGTCATGCTCTCAGTATTTTCTTCTGGTGTTACAGAACCTGCTAGTTAAGGCAATCACATAATCACAATCATGAAGAGCTGTTGGGAGCGCCTATCTGTGCCTTTTTTTTTCTTGCAAAAGCTCTTTGGAAGCTAAGAAGATCTCAAAAGCAGCTTGTAAAAAGATGTACACATCTGCTTGCCAAAAAAAAATCCTGTTGAATATGAGTATGGCCTTGGGCTCACCTACAAGAGATGTTTGGTTTCCATTCTATATAAAGGAACTAGAAAAGCATTATAAAGGGGGGGGGGAAGGATTGCGTTGCCAGTTTATTAATTTAAATATTTATATCAGCCATTATTAGTCAATCAAAATGTTCTTCTATACATGACAATCCAGGTGACTGAGAGAGAAAGAAAAGATACAGCACAAACATTTGTGGCATGGCTGGAACCATGATGTTTTAGCTTAGCTTTGGGTTTGCCTCCAGTTCTCACAGGATTCTCCCCAGGATCTTCATGTTGTGTACCAAAACTGATAATGGATTAACTGTAGCCCTTTTCATGTTACAGGAGCCCATGGCACAGAGTGGTAAGCTACAGTACTACAGTCCAAGCTCTGTTCATGACCTGAGTTCAATCCCGGTGGCAGCTGGGTTCAGGTAGCTGGCTCAAGGTTGGCTCAGCCTTCCATCCTTCTGAGGTTGGTAAAATGAGTACCCAGGTTACTGGGGTAAAGTGTAGATGACTGGGGAAGGCAATGGCAAACCACCCTGTAACAAAAAGTCTGCCAAGAAAACATAGCAATGTGACATCACATGGACCAGCAATGACTGGGTGCTTGCACAGGGGACTATCTTTACATTTTCATGTTACAATCACATGAACAGGTTACCTACCAACCATGCATAATAGGAGAGTATGAGATCTTGTTGATATGCATGACCACCATGTTGTGTGCAGGGCCAATATTTATATTTACCATGCACAGACAGCTATGGGATATGTAAACTGATCAATGGATTTTTCTGAGTGCATGTTTATGTTGCCTCAGTACACAGTGGCTCAGTGGTACAGCATCTGCTTGGTAAGCAGAAGGTCCCAGGTTCAATCCCTGGCATCTCCAACAAAAAAAGGTCCAGGCAAATAGGTGTGAAAAACCGCAGCTTGAGACCCTGGAGAGCCGCTGCCAGTCTGAGTGGACAATACTGACTTAGATGGACTGAAGGTCTGATTCCATATGAGGCAGCTTCATGTGTTTATATGTTCACATCACGGCAACCTCATGTATGAGGAGGACTGCAGGCAGTGCATGTTTCCAATACATACAGTTGCTGGTTTCCAGAATGCACAACCATAATGTCTGAAAAGGGATAACATAGAATCATAGAGCTGGAAGGGACTGCTAGAGCCACGTAGTCCAACCCCTGCACAATGCAGGAATTTCACAAATACCTCTCACATACACACCCTTCCTGCCTCATTATCTGCCTAATTCACAGAATCAGCATTGCTGTCAGATGGCCATCTAGCCTCTGTTTAAACACCTCCAAAGAAGGAGAGCCCACTACCTCTTGAGGAAGCCTGTTCCACTGAGGAAGCACTCTGTCAGGAAGTTCTTCCTAATATTTAGCTGGAAACTCTTTTGATTCAATTTCAACCCATTGGTTCTGGCCCAACCTTCTGGGTCAACAGAAAACAATTCTGCACTTTCTTTTTTATGATAGCCTTTCAAATACTTGAAGATATAACCTCTCAATCATCTCCTCTCTGGGCTAAACACACCCAGCTCCTTCAACCTTTCTTCATAGGACTTGGTCTCCAGACCCCTCACCATCTTCATTGCCCTTCACCGGACATGTTCCAGCTTGTCTATATCCTTCTTAAATTGTTGTGCCCCAAACTGAACACAATACTCTAGATGAGGTCTAATCAGAGCAGAGTAAAGCAATACCATCACTTCCCTTGACCTTCCCTTGATACTTCTGTTGATACCACCCAAAATTGAATTTACTTTTTTAGTTACTGCATCACACTGCTGGCTCAAGAATTCTCAAAAATAATGGCCAGAGGCCCAGAAATTACATCCACAAGTTCATTTAGTACCTTTGGATGTTGTTCATCTGGCCCTGAGGACTTCGTATCATTTAAAGAAACTAAGTGTTTATGTACTACCCCTATGCTGATCCTAGGCTGCAACTCCCTTCCCTCCTCATGTGTTCTGTTTTTACCATGTTGAGCACCATTTCCCTCACAAGAAAAGATTGAGGAAAAGTAGGAATTGAACAATTCTGCCCTTTTTTCATCACTTGTTACAATTTCACTGTTCTGTCTTTGCAATTGGACAATTATGTCTTTGCTCTTTTTCTTACTTTGTACATAAGAAAAGAACACCCCTCGCCCTTTTAGCATCTCTCACTAGCCTCAGCTCATACTGAGCTTTAGCTGTCCTAACCTTCTCTCTACAAGCACTGGTTATTTGTTTATATTCATACTTGGTTATAAGACCCTCCTTCTATTTCCTAAACAAGTCTTTTTTATTTCTCTTTAGGGAACTGTTTATGGAGCCAGTTTGCTTTTTTAGGCTTCTCCTATTTTTCCTTCTCATAGGAATCAATTGTGCTCATCATAAGATAAGATAAGATAAGATAAGATAAGATAAGATAAGATAAGATAAGATAAGATAAGATAAGATAAGATAAGATAAGATAAGATAAGATAAGATAAGATAAATTTATTTTTATATCCTGCCCTCCCCCGCCAATGGCGGGCTCAGGGCGGCTCACAGACACGGAACACCGTGATATAAATAAAATACAATATAAAACAAACAATTTTAAAATACAATTCAGTTACAAATTCAATCATATAGTTAATTAGATGGATAAAACGGTGCTATAAAGTGCAATAGATCGCGATCATGTACAGGATGGAGGGATGGCTACAGATCCGTTTAACCAGGTTCTGTCCCAAAGGCAAGCTGAAACAGAGAGCTCATCATTGCTGTCTTTCTGTCTGCATTTCACTGATCATTGTAGCTATTGCCAAGATTTCTGATATTTTCTCTATAGCATTGGTTTCTCTGTGGGTTACCTTCTTAAACAAGAGAGTATCAAGGAAGTATTAGGACAATTTATTATTTGTTTTGTTTGTTTTCCTTCATAAATATCTTCTTTGCATGTGTGTATGAAATCAAGAATAGTTTTCTATGTTTCCAGGGCCCTTGAACAAACAAGAGAGGTGTTCTGATGCCTTTGTATTCACTTTAGTACTTTATCGTATAGGCTAACCAACCAGAAGGTGCCCTGGAGAAAGAAGCACCACAGGGAGAGATGAGATAGCATGATAAAGCCATAGGCAACTGAGTTTTCATAAGGTATGGAGGAACCCCCCCCCCAACACACACACCATATGAAAACATGTGGCCAAAGTAATGAAATAAACTCTGTATAGACTAAGGGCCTATGAGATAGCAATTAAGGAGGAGCAGAAAGAAAGATAGCTACAAACCGTTGGCAAGATAATTACATCAGCTGCTGAAAGCTGAAATGACAAAGTAGAATTTGTAAGAAATGTCCCAAAAGCTGAAAGTAGTAAAGGCAATCACTCAGAAGACAATGGAAGAGTCATTAGATAAACCAGAATGAGGCAAGCCCCCTGGTCCAGATGAAATCACAGCAGAGGCACATGAGCCATTTAGGTCAGCGAGAGTTGCCTTTTTATTGACTTTGATGAATGACAATACTTGGGAAAGAAATATGACAACTGTATAGCACAATAGCTGTATAGTCAAAACATATATATCTCTCTCTCTTTCCTCTCTCTCTCTCTTTCTCTCTCATATACAGATCAATCTATCAGTCATCTATCTGTCTGTCTATCTAGAGAAACTAGGGAGCTAGACATGAATGTAGCAATGCAGAGGAATCAAACCTGTACATTGTGGAGATATTATGGGAAAGAATTATTAATCACATACTGAGGCAAGATGTATAAGGTTGCTGCAACTAGGAATGTGCATTCCAAAACTCCTGAGCTGAAAATATATATACCTAAATTACTGAATCAGGTCATTCTCATGACTTTTCCAGAATTGTAACACAAATTCAGGATTCTTCAACATTACAAAAACAACTCCCCCCATACACAAAAAAGGTCATGCTTTTTTTTTTTTTTTAATGTTCAGAGGCTTAGTGGCAGTAGCAGCAGGCATTTTGTTTTTCTTTGATTCTCTTGATCTCCCAGGTAATGGTGAGAAGTGCAAACCCATTTAATCAAATCCATGCAAGGGATTAGGAGGCGAGTGCTCCTAGAACTCACCTTTGGAGCCAAGCCCCAGAGAATCAATTTCTGTGGAGGAGTCTGTGTTGAGCTGTGAATGCTCAGACTACTCCACATGCAGCTCCAAACTTCCCACTGGGGGTTCTTCAAGATCAGGGAAAAAACTAGGATGGAACAAGTACCTTCTACTCCACTCTTGCCAATCCACATTAGCAACATCAGATACTATGGGCTTTAAAGAGACTTCTTGGAGCTAATGTGTGACTCTGATCAAAGCAGTGAATTCAAGAGACAACTTGTAAACAATCACTTCATTTAGCTTCGCCTTGAAACTCTCATGCCCCAGCCCCCTGCCACCACTGCCTCATCCTCCAGGAACTCCTAAAATAGTTGTGGCACTAATTACTAATTAAGGTACCACTACAGTGCACACCAAGCAGGAAAACATGTCTTGTAGCATCTGGATGCTTGATATATCACATGCAATCACACCCAAGTGCTCTATTTTCAAAGACTGTAGAATTCGGTACATGAGGCTATTCTGCAAAGGAAGCCTTCCTTACATTCTGAAATGAAACAATGGACCACAACAAGGAAGGATGACAAATGCGGAAGTTACAACCAACAGTATTTTTTTTTTAAAAAATTTAGTCGCTGTAAGATTATGTGAAAAAATGGATGCAGGCAGGTTTCTTTTTAAAATGCTGCTGGCCAGTGGTCTGCCAGATCATTGACATTCCACCTCCCCTTAGGAATCAGTGGCAAATCAGTGCCAAAAGGCCCTTGCTTTGTAAAACCGAACCTCTTTATCCATTCTGCTTGACACTGACAGGGACTTTAGATTAGAAGTAGGACTATGTACTATACAGTGACAACATCTTTAAAAACACCTGCCCAGACTTTCAAATACATTCCCTAGAGAAAATAATGGTCCCCAAATTCTAGAATCCACCCCCCCCCCCGAAAAACACATGGATTTGACTCTTGACCCAGGAATCCCCTAGCAGAAAATCAGCAATCAAGGCAAGTCCTGCCCCTCACCTCAAATCCCAAATCAGAAACTATAACAATTTTTTTCATAGTAAATTCCATGCTGCATCCCAATTTTGCTTTCGAACTGAAAAATCCAAAGGAGGCTTTTTATTATTTATTTATTTAATCACATTTATATCCCACCCTCCCCTGGCAGGCTCAGGGTAGCTAGGTAAAAAAACATAGATTTAAAAACAAAATATACAATAAAACCATAAATACATAATTTATAATCTACAACGGTCCAAGATGTATATCAGTTTAGCTACTTATTATTTAGCATTACATCCATTGGTGTTTCCAGTTATTATTTAGCATTCTGATGATCCATATACTGGTATCAGTTAGGCTGTCGATGCTGTGGAATGGTAGGCACCTCCCCTTAGTTGTTAAAAGCAAGTCTGAACAATTCAGTCTTGCAGGCCCTGTGAAACTGTGGCAGGTCCCACAGGGCCCTGATGTTTTCAGGAAGGGCGTTCCACCAAACAGGAGCTGCCAATGAAAAAGCTTTTGCACTGGTGGTGGACAGACAAGTTTCCTTTGGCCCAGGGATCATAAGAAGATGTTGCGAACCCGAATGTAGTGCTCTCTGGGACAAATATAGATAGATCCCAGGCCATATAAGGCTTTAAAGGTTATGACCAGCACCTTGAATTGGATCTGGAATGCCACAGGCAACCAGTGCAATGTTTCCAGCGCAGGTTGGATGTGCTCCTATAAAGGTAGCTCCAACAGAAACCCGGCTGCTACGTTTTGCACTAGTTGCAGCTTCCAGATTTAATTCAAGGGCAGCCCCATGTAGGGGGCATTGTAGTAGTCTATTCTCGAGGTGACCGTCGTATGGGTCACTGTTCCTAAGTTGCTGCGCTCCAGGTATGGGACCAACTGCCTTATCTGCCTAAGATGGAAAAATGCAGATTTGGCAGTGGCTGCTACCTGGGCCTCCACTATCAGCAAAGGCTCCAGGAGCGCCCCCAGACTCTTGATCCTAGAAGCTGGCACCAAAGGCACCCCATCAAAGGTTGGTAGAGGGATATCCTTTCCCAGGCCACCATGACCTAGATGCAGGACCTCCATCTTTGCTGGGTTCAATTTCAGTTGACTCTGCCTGAGCCATTTCACCATGGCTTGCAATGCCAGGTCCAGATCTTCCAGGAAATGCTACTGCATTGAAGAATAGTGTTCAGAATAGTTCAGTCTGGAAACTGGGGTTTATATCCCCATCCAAGTTATTAGGTGATCTTAGGCCAGTCATCTTTTCTCATTCTAATCCACCTCATGGGAAGGATCAAATTAAAAAGAAAAGAAACATAGATATTGTTACGAATGTGACAGAACTTTGCCTAAAGTGAAAATGTGAGGCAAATTTGGAGGAACTATATGGGAAGCAAAAGAATTCTAATAAAACAAGCAGCAGCCCTCAAGGAAGTTCTGTTCATTCCAAACACCTGTGCCCAAATACATAATGTAAGGTGTCAATTGGTCCTTGGATGGCACAGAAAAATCCATGATTCTTAAGAATGTACTCTGTCTGGCAAATCATTATTTGTGTTTTAGTTCCCAGTTTTTCATTCCTCCATGATACAAACAAATAAACCACCAAAAATGTATCACAGTGGAAAATAGAATTCAGAGTTTTAATGGGCTGGAGCAATGGATTAGGCATCATATCTGTCTGCTAATAGCTTTGTAGCAAGCACCTTTGTAACCAGCAGGGAAATATATGGCTTCATTTAACTACGGGGGAGGGGGGATCCCATCTAGAATATATTAGGAGAACTATTTTGCCAGCAGCAACTACTATCTAATACGACTCAGATATTAGAGCATTTTTCTTGAGTGCTCAAAGCACTTCACATATAGGAGCTAAGTAATCCTTACAACACTCTTGTTAAGTAGGTCATCGTTATTATTGCCAACATACTGCAATGAAGGAACTGGGAAATAGGAACCCACTTGAGTGATCCCAAGGAGTTCATAAATGAACTGGGGAAAGGCTTGGATCCTGGCTCATCATTTATGTTCTTAACATCAATGCTAAATCATTTCCAGGGAATTCCAGGGAAATCAAAAGAATACATGTGCTGATTTCTGTGTGTTCTGATTTGTGTTCATTTATTTCTCATACATAAAAACTAGCACGTGGATCCAGTGGGGGAGATCAAGATGTGAATCAGTACCAGCTGCACAAGTTAGCAAAATGATGCTGTAGTAATCCAGAATGTGATGGATGCATTGGATCCAGAGAGCAGCACAATGAGCCCTTTCTGTGCACAACTTATTTGCCCTACTGGCATTTAATCCAGGGGTAGGATTCTAACTGAAGAAGATTATAGATTAAATTAAGATTCTTATATTGTGACCACTATCCATCTACCATAATACAGAATAGCACAACACAAGCACAAAACAAGAATCTTTTCATGAAGATAATTTTTTAAAATGGAAATTTAATTTTCTAAATCTAATTTTCTAAATAATAATAATAAAAAAGGTAGTCCCCTGTGCAAGCACCAGTCGTTTCTGACTCTGGGGTGAGGTCACATCATGATGTTTTCATGGCAGACTTTTTACAGGGTGGTTTGCCATTGCCTTCCCCAGTCATCTACACTTCTCTTCCCAGCAAGCTGGGTACTCATTTTACCGACCTCAGAAGGATGGAAGGCTGAGTCAACCATGAACCAGCTACCTGAACCCAGTTTCTGCCGGGATTGAACTCAGGTTGTGAGCAGAGGGCTCGGACTGCAGTACTGCAGCTTTACCACTCTGTGCAAGGGGGTCTAATAATTTTTCTAAATAGTTCAATTCTTTTTTTTTTAATTGTTAGGCACAGATTATAATAACCTGATAGGCTGGGTTCAACCAGGCCAGTCTTGAATTCTACTCTTTCCCCTGCCCCTTTCCATAGGTAAACACTTGCTGCTTAGGAAAAAAATTCCAGGAAGGATGGGCATGTATGTGGGCATGCTTGTGTGTGTGTGAGAGAGAGAATCCTTATTTAGAGTGAGGCATGAGTTGAAATGGCATGAAGTTTTTGAAATGGGAAGTCTGTATTATTAGTCTGTCCCCCTCCTTCTATGCTCATTGGCACCTGATTAATCACACACAACAAATAATGAACCTATGCACTCTGTATCACAGCATGTGTTAATAGTCATTGGCCACTCATTTACATATATTTAATAAAGTGCTTGACAAATTCCCACAAGATAGGCCTAGCTATCAACAGTAATTAGCCATGATAGCTACATGGAACCTTGGTTTTTGGAGGATATATCAAATGCTGGGGATAAGGGAGAGTCCATGGCTTGCCTGTGAGTTTTCCAGAGGCATCTGGTAGGCTACTGTTAGATTCAGAATTCCAGTTTAGATGGACATTTGATCAGAAATCAGCGAGGCTATTCTTGGTCTATGCAAATGACAACATGGCTTTCCTTAGCAGATGATGTCCTGCTGAAACGAGCGTCATTACTCGGAAATAAACAATGTTGCATAAGTCAGTGACAGCAGCAAAATGTTCTGTGTTGTGGCATTTCACTGGCATCCCAGAGGCGCCTGAATGACTACAGTTCTTCTCACCCAGGGCTTGGAAATCCATTTCTGCACTTCTCCCCCCCTCCTCTTCTATTCAAGCAAGTCTGCTTTCAGTTTCCCTCTCTGGCTACAGTTCTCACCTTTGAAAAATCCTCTCTCCCCCTGCATCTCCCTGACAAGAGGCAAAGAGAAGAGGAAGGCATTTTGCGGTAAACAGCAAGAGTTTTACGAGGCTAATCAGCATTTGCAAATGAAGATTAACACCACTGCAAACAAGCTCCGGGTGATAACTCCAAAAGCCTGGCCGGTATCTTAATGAAATCTACAAGATATATTTATATAAATAATAATGAATTTCCCAGCTCTTGATATATACTGTAATTTGTGCATGCAGATTACTCCTGACACACACACAATGGTCTTGCCTCTCTACAAGTTTCCCCAACTTTAAAGAGCTTAGTGACAGCTTCCCTGCACAGCAGAGACACTCGGGCTGACAGAGCTGTCTCAACTGTATTCAAATGCAGCAGGAGGGCTCACTAGCTGTTCTTTTAAAAACACATTCCATTTAATTTGCTGCCTCCCTGAGGACATTCAACAAGGTCTGATGGGCTCTCTGAAATGCCTCCTAGCTCATGAGCAATGCTTGGAAAAGGGTCCTTTGCGAAGGGATGAGGATGCTGGCTGTTCTTGCCTTGATTATGTTGTGATGGATTCCAAAGGAAGTCAGAAGAGAAGATGCTCAGCTGCATTACCCATAGAACCTGATGGCAGCTCTGTTTTTGTTATGGTGTTATTTACAACTAGTCTACCTCAGGGGAGACATGGTCCACATGGTTATGGTGCTGATACTCTAATACAGTATCCTGCTTCTCAAGAGATTTCTGAGTTGTTTAGCTTTGGATATATTTTTTTATTTGCAAGAATGATTTCAGCAAAGAGTCATGTGGTCCACCCCAAAGCACATAAATGTTAAGGGCCTCTTCTGTCCTGTTCTCTGTGCAACCACCTTCAGAAATGGGATGGGTGGGGATCAGACAGGACCAGACAAGGCTTGCTAGGCACCTATTTTCTTTCTTTTAGGTGCCAAACACCATCACCCCAGTGCAGCTTTTTACTCAGGAACTAAGGGGATTTATCTTTTAAATGTTTTGTGATTTGTTTGCAGCCTGAGGATCAGTTAATTTAAATCATTTCAGGCTAACATGTATTTTATGCAGTTATGCCCTGGTTTGTTTTAATAGCATCAGACTGTTTTGATAACCATTGTGTTTTAATGGTTCAATTATATTAGTTGTAAGCTGCCTGAGGCAGATCATAAAAACAAAAAGAGCCTTGCTGGATCAGACCAGTGGTCCATCTAGTCCAGCATCCTGTCTCACATGGTGGCCCACCAGTTCCTCTGGTGGTCCAACAACAGAGCATAGAGGCCAAGGCCTTCCCCTAATATTGCCTCTTGGCACTGGGATTCAGAAATCTATTGCCTCTGAATGTGGAGGTTGCCTTTAGTCACTGTGGCTAGTAGCTACTGATAGACCTATCCTCCATGAATCTGTCTAATCCCCTTTTAAAGCTGTGTATGCCTGCAGCTATCACTGCATCCTCTGGCAGTGAATTTCATATTTTAATCACTTGCTCCGCAAAGAAGTGTTTCCCCAGTTCTCTGGGGAGGGAGCATATATATTTTCCAAATACATTAATTAATATAAATCCAATTGCATTCAATGGGACTTATTCCTTTCTTAGAAACCATGCCTAGATTTGTGATTGCAGTTTTAAGCTCAGTATTATTGGTGGGAATGGTTCCCTCACTTCTGAAGTTCACAGCAATGCATTGTTTCAGACATAACTCCAGAGTCCAGACCCTGGACTGGCAGAATGTGAATTAACTCAAGAAAGGGATCCTTGGACTCCAGTGTCCCCTTCTCTATTTCTTTTCACCCCTTGCCTACCATGACCTACTTAGTTCCTTTGCTATGATGAAATCATAATTTGCCATTCAATCTGAACCAACAAACTATGTTTTGCACTTGCTATGCACATCAGGATTGCAGTCTGGGGAAGAAACCAGATAATTTTGCCCCCTGCTTGCAATCCTGATGGAAGAGAATGCTGAAAAACAGCAGAGTCTCCTCTCAGCTACAGCACATCCTTACGTAGCTCTGCTTCCCTTCATGCCTGACCGAAGCTGCCTTTGGGTGTTTCAGACAGATTCCATCTGCTGCTCAAGGATTCCAACCACAGCTCTTCAAGCAAAGAGAATGGCAGAGGCCCACAGGCAACCTATGTGGCAAGATGACATCAACCAAATGTCCCTCTCTGTATGAGACACAATGACAAGAGGAATCAAGGCTGCAGCTGCCAAGTTTGCTATTGTTGATCTTCACGTGGCCACCCCATGAAGCCAATGTCTAGGAAGTGTCTAGATTTTTTTTAATGTGTACTGTTTTGGATGTGATGATTATACTAAAGTAGCCTCTAAAACCATCTGTGCTTACATCTTTCAGTGCTTTCAGTAGGCTAATTGACAACTGCTTCGCTGCTACTTTTTAAAGGAGGGTTTTTATCCAGCTTGACTTCATGACTCTGAAGTAGCCAGAGATCACGTAGTCAGCATGATGCTATCACGCTTCCTGCTTTCATTCTGGATGGGAATCCCATTCCATCATGGGATGCCACATGGCTAGTTAAATCCAGTAACCTGATGATCCCAGTGTAACAGAGAATAACATTTCCTGTCCACATCCTGAAGGTCAAACATTTTTATCCCCATTTGCCACTCCTTCTTGAAAGATCATCAAAGGAGTGTATATGTCCTCGCCAATGTATTCTGCAGTAAAATTCTCCTGCATTTTTAATTTGGCACCTGTACTATGTCAGACACAGCTGCTGAGAGCCACCATGAGCCCCCAGAGAAAGATTCCATCTGCCCTAGACCCAAATCAAATATAACATATAACAGATCACTTGGCCTGCTATTACCATGAATAGAAGAATGATTATTCAGTAGGTAAGAAATATTACCTAATTGGCCTGACCTGGATAGCCCAGGCAAGCCCAATCTCATCAGATCTTGAAAGCTAAGCAGAGTCAGTCCTGGCTAGTGTTTGGATAGGAGACATGACGTGGGGCATGACATGGATACAGGTAATGGCAAACCACCCTGAATGTCTCTTGCCTTGAAAACCCTATAGGGTGTTGCCGTAAACTGTGACTTGATGGTACTTTCCACCACCACATTAAAGTAAAAGGAATAGGATTAATGAACAGATCTTATTTAGTGTATTACACAGCACACAGAGGTGGGGCAAATAATAACCAACTGGCACATAAATCATACTTATTTGTGTAAAAAACCTGAAAGGCCCAGAGCTTTATTTCTGGAAAAAGAGGTGCCAGAACTCTCAAGAGGGAAAGGAAGGAAAAACACACTGGTGCCCCTCATGAACTTTTAAACATTTTTTGAGAATTTTGTTTCCATGAAAAAGTTCCAGAACTTTGTTCTGTCACATTCCCCCAGGAAAAAAAAGCCCTGGGCATAGAGGAAAATTGAAGTGTAGAAGCCAAATGATGCCATACAATACATAATTTGAGATAACAAGCTCCTGCACTGGTGACTTTTTTGTGTGGCTCCAATTAACTTAAATGAAACAAGCATGTAGCTCTTCCAAATCCATCCTTTTATGTATGTGGAAAGTGTCTCCTATGTTCAAATGAGTGAAGCAGGCCACAGTTTCATGAGTACCAAATGCACAGGGTGGCCAACAGTAGCTCTCCAGATGTTTTTTTGCCTACAACTGCCATCAGCCCCAGCCATTGGCCATGCTGGCTGGGGCTGATGGGAGTTGTAGGCAAAAAAAATCTGGAGAGCTACCATTGGCCACCCCTGAATAGATTACATGAGACTCTGGATCAAAGTGGACACAGGATACACTTTTAAACCAAAAGGACTGGAAGAACTGGCTAACCAGATAATGTCACATTCAGAGTGCCTGTATGGGTCCTTGTCCTATTACTTTGTGTTGGAATACAAGTTATTTACATTCCAGCCATTATAGAGTCAACTGTTGTTGTTTATCTGTAAAAGAGGAAGTGATGTATTGTAGCTTAAATCCAGTTAGGAACTCTCTCTCGTCTAAGGGGGGGGGATGTACACACTGTATTGATCAGTTGACACCTTGTGTGTGAAACTCCTTTGATCTCATATGCAAGGTGAATTGCCTGCCTTCCTATCTCAAAGTTCTCTGAGAACAAGAAGCCAGCTAACAAAGGAGTTGTAAAAGTAGCCATGTAGCAGATAGCACGTAGATGCAGCATGTAGAATGCAATGTTTATTTCTTTTTATCCCATGTACCTTTTCCTGATGTTTTATAGAAAAACTTTGTTTAGATAAGTCTTAAGTCTCCTCTCCATTTATTGCAACCTCCACACCTCTGAATTTTAAATGCATTTCCCAACACTTTGCCACAATCAGTTGTTATACAAGCATGGAACAAGTATGCAAGTATTTACCGGAAGAACCAGAGAACCAGCAATATGTTATGGATTTCAAGAAAACACATATAAACTGCTCCATATTCTTGAAATAATATAAGTTCAGTTGCGTTTTCCCACTGGCCTTCACACAATTCTTTTCCACACACCACTTGCAAATGCAGATGAAGGCAAATCTGTTTCTCTTTTGGTTCTCTTTTCCAGCCACTATTCTCAAGCCATTTCTTATAGGGGATCTTAGAGACAATATATCAGCTTGTTCTGGGGAATTAAAGAGGATGAACCACTGACTTAACACTTACTTACCTAGAAGTAAATCCTACTGAGTTCAATGAAATTTGCTTCCTAATAAACATGCTTAAATGCAGGTAGACTCCTTTGCGAAGCTCTAATCCTATGCACCCACATATCTGGGAATAAATCTCACTGAAATAAAGAGAAGCAATAGGCTTGTGCTAAAAGAAGTGGACCACAGTATAACTAGGCGCATATACTAGGGCATAAACCTCATTGAACACACAGTTCAGTCTCACGCAGATTTACCTTTGAAGTTAAGCTGAATTATTTTCTGTGGTTCTTAATTCCAGGAGAGCCTGCAGTGTAGTGCTGCTGCCTTAGTGGAACGTTTTATTTCTTAGTCATCAGGGAATAGCCATGACCCAGATAGCCCAGGCTAGCCTGATCTCATCAGATCTTGGAAGATATTTATTTATTTATTTGATTTATATCCTGCCCTCCCTGCCGAAGCAGGCTCAGGGCAGCTCACAACATAAAATCCCACAAACAATTAAATTAATAAGTATTCAAATTACACATTCAGTAATAAAATAGATATGCAATGATTAAAACAGTTAAAACAGAATATTGAGTTGGTGCTATTCTGGTGGCGACGGCCTTCTTCCACTTCTCTTAAATACTGGTGCCGAGTCAATTGAATGCCAGCCGGAAGAGGACAGTCTTGCAGGCCCTGTGGAACTGCACAAGGTTCCACAAGACTCACTCTTCATCTGGCAGTTGGTTCCACCAGCAGGGGGCTACAACTGAGAAGGCCCTGTCTCTGGTTGATTTCAATCGGGCCTGCTTCGGCCCGGGATTATTAATAGATTTTGTGATCCCGATCTAAGTACTCTCTGGGGAACATGTGGGGAGAGACAGTCCCTAAGGTAAGCAGGTCCTCGGCCATATAGGGCTTTAAAGGTAATAACCAGCACCTTGTAACGAATCCGGTATACTATTGGCAGCCGGTGCAGTTCCCGCAGTCCTGGCTGAATGTGCTCCCACCTGGGGAGCCTTGATAACAGCCGAGCGGCCGCATTCTGCACTAGCTGCAGCTTCCGGGTTCGGCACAAGGGCAGCCCCATGTAGAGGGCATTACAGTAGTCCAACCTCAAGGTGACCATTGCCAGGTCACCATGCTCCAGGAAGGGGACCAACTCCCTTGCCTTCCTAAGATGGAAAAACGCGGATTTAGCAGTGGCTGCTATCTGGGCCTCCATTGTCAAGGTAGGCTCCAGTAGCACCGCCAAGCTCTTGACCTTGTGCGCCATTGCCAGTGGTGCACCATCAAACACCAGTAGGAGAATTTCCCTCCCCAAACCACCACGACTCAAGCAAAGGACCTCTGTCTTCGCTGGCCTGAGCTTCAATCTACTCAGCCTAAGCCATGTAGCCACGGCTTGTAGCACCAGGTCCAAATTTTCTGGGACACAGTCAGGCCGGCCGTCCATCAGTAGATAGAGCTGGGTGTCATCAGTGCACCTCTGGGCAATCTGGGCAAGGGGGTGCAAGTAGATGTTAAACAACATCGGGGAGAGCACCACCCCCTGAGGCACCCTGCAGTCAAGTGCGTGCCTCCAGGACAGTTCACCCCCAATCGCCACCCTTTGTCCCCGACCATCAAGGAAGGAGGAAAGCCATTGCAAGGCCAACCCCTGAATCCCTGCGTTGGCAAGATGGCAGGCCAGCAACCGATGGTCGACCGTATCGAATGCTGCCGATAGGTCCAACAACATCAGTACTGCCGAGCTGCCTCAATCCAGATACCGCTGGAGGTCATCCACCAGGGCAACCAGCACTGTCTCCATTCTGTGACCTGGGCGGAAGCCGGGCTGGTGAGGGTCTAGATAAGCATGGTTGGTCCTGGCTAGTAATTGGATGGGAGACCCTGTAGGAATACCAGGGTCATGACACAGAGGCAGGCATGCCCACAGGACAGAGACGATGTTGTTTGCCTTGGTGGATGATCTCCAGAGGCATCTGGATCAAGATGGATTGGCGCTGCTGGTTCTTCTTGATCTGTCAGTGAGGTTCAATATTGTTCACCATGATGTGTTGCCGATGCAGTGATATGGGGCTCGCCTTACAGTGGCTGGCCTCCTTTCTCCAGGGTTGGGGACAGAGCGTTGTGCTTGGGGTGGGGGGAGGGAACTGTCCCAATGGCACCCATTAGAATGTGGTGTGCCACAGGGAGCAGTTCTCTCCCCAATTTATTTAAAATCTACATGCACCCCTTCACCCAGATCATCCAGAGATATGGGCTGGGGTGTCACCAATATGCAGATGACAACCCATCTCTATCTGTTAATGGATAGTCGTCCAGGTTCTGGCCCAGAGGAGTTGGGTGGAGCATTACAAGCTGCGGCAGTGACAACAGAGCCAGCTGAAACTGAATCCATCAAATATGGAGGACCTGTGCCTGGACTATGGGGGACTGGGATTAGCGATCAGGCTCCCATCCTTTGACGGGCTCCATTGGTGCCTATATCAGGAGTGAAGAGCCTAGGGGTAGTTCTTTGACTATGGAGGCCCAGGTTATCACCACTGCCAGATCTGCCTTTTTTCATCTAAGGCAGGTCAGGCAGTTGGTCCTGCATCTCAACCCCCTCACCTATGACCTAGCCACAGTGACCCATGTGATGGTCACTTCCAGGCTGATTTATTGTAACTCTCTCTATGTAGGGCTGCCCTCGGCCCTGCTCTGGAAACTTCAGCTGGTGCAGAACACAGTTGCATGGATGTTGACATTGTCACCAATGCGAGCATGGATCCGTCCTGTACTGTAAGAACTGCACTGGCTTCCTATCAAGTACTGGACCTGGTTCAAGATGCTGGTTCTTACCAGTGTTTCCTCTAAGCTTAGTGTGAGCTAGTTCACAGTTTTTTAGCCTCCAGCTCACACATTTTTGTCTTAGCTCAGGAAAAATGGCCCCAGAGCAAGCTAATTTATGCAGTAGCTTACAACTTTAATCCCAGTAGCTCACAAAGTTGAATTTTTGCTCACAAGACTCCACAGCTTAGAAGGAGTATTGGTTCTTACCTTTATAGCCCTATACTGCCAGGCACCAGCATACCTTTGCCTCTCCCCATATGAGCCCCACAGGTCTTTAAGATCAGCTAACCAACATCTCCTGGTGGTCTCTGGCCCCAGAGACATCTGATTTTCCTTGATTAGGCCCTGGCCCCTGCCTGGTGGAATGACCTCCCTTCGGAGATCTGGGCCCTGCAGGACCTGCTTCAGATCTACAGGGCCTGCAAAGCAGAGCTCGTCCACCAGGCTTTTGTTGAGGTGGTGGACGTCACTTGCTAGGAGGCTCCCCCCCCCCCTTCATTTCAGTGATTTGCGATCTGACTACTGTTGGGGCAGAGTTTTTACATTCAGCCTTTTTAGTTTGGTTTTAAGGTTTTGTCTGCATTTTTAGCTGTTTATATTGTAATTGAAAATGTATTTCACTGTTTTAAATGTCTGACTTA
This sequence comes from Heteronotia binoei, assembly GCF_032191835.1. Taxonomy (NCBI): domain Eukaryota; kingdom Metazoa; phylum Chordata; class Lepidosauria; order Squamata; family Gekkonidae; genus Heteronotia; species Heteronotia binoei. The sequence continues at coordinate 88,258,293 of NC_083230.1, forward strand.
CTGATGGAACTCTCGCTGAGCCTGCTTTGTGGGGGAGGCAGGCTATAAATAGAATAAATGAAATGAAATGGTAAACCATCTCTGAAGTCTCTTGCCATTAAAACCCTAAAGGGTCACCATAAGTTATCTGTGACTTGATGGCACTTTCCACCACCACAAATTGTGGGACAAAGATGCAGCTCTTTCAGCATTTCTTTCACACGCATACACGAAGCACAAGCATGCAAAGGGAACTAGCTGAGTCTATTCCATCCATCTCTATTCCTGCCAAACCAGCTGTGATCACATTGCTTGAGACAGCCTTTTCTGCCTGGAGACCAAGAAATGGAGGAATTTCCTTTCAAGCTTCATCTTTGCTTCCTCAGCTAGAAAGAACCAGCAATGGTAGGTACTTGATCAATCTGAGTCTGGCTTGAAGTCTGCTGTGGGTTAATCTAAGGAATCAAACCTCCCATACCGTTGCAAGGGTGTGGCCTCCACTCATTCCCTCTCCACCTCCTCTGTTCTCTGAAATGGGAGAAGAGCAAAGAAATGAAGGCAAGTCAGGATGCTGTGAAGCATGTATGTGTCTGTCTTTAAATGAGCTCTCACAAACTAGCTTGTGCTTCCCCTGTCAAGGCCTGAATGAGAGGGGAGTCTCAGTTCTAGTTCTGTGTGTATAGGTGGTAGTTCGGGGCGGGGGGGGGGAGAGGGGGAATTGCAGCTCAACCAAGGCAGCTATCTTGTGTTGAATGCAGGGGGTGGGCAGGCAAAATGGGAACAAGCACAGCATGCCCAGCAAGAGCTCCGACAAAAATTGTAATTGCTGCTGCTCCTGCTTGTGACACAGGAAAGTGTCAGTAACTGCTGCCTCACATCCTGAGAAACAACGTCCTGTGTTTTTGCAGAGTCACTTATTCAGAAGCAAGGTTACTGCTGAGCTGTAGGCATTCTATTGAGGATGCCTCTCCACTCTGCTTCAGGGTTCCTTTCTCACCTCTGAGTTTATTCCTTCCCAGACTTTCCTGTCCTGCTGCAACCTAGCTGGCAAACACCTGGATCCCACAAACTACAAGCTCTCTGTGCTCCAACCCCCAGCCCCTGTACCCTGGGGGTTGCCAACTCTGGGATAGGAAATTCCGAATCCTGGAGAGTTGGGGGTGGTTTGTGGGGATTAAAAGGACCTCAGCAGGGCATAATGTCATACAGCCTGTGGAGAAATACCTTGTCTCCTGGGTGACAGGATGGCTGGCAACAGGCAGGCTTGACTACACTGTTTAACCATCCCCCCCTTGATCTAAGAACAAGCAGGAGGAGGGAGGAAAGGAGCCCATGGCCTTCCAGATGCATCTTTTAAGAAATGCTAATGAATCTTGCTAGAGACAGTGGGATGGGCCAGTTCAACCCCTCCCCCCTCCTTTTCAGCAAGCAGAGACTATAGTGGCTTGGAGAACTTTTTACTAGACAGGTAAAGCAGAAAAGAAGCCTTACCCTCAGTTGACTGGGGTCAAGGGGGAGGAGGTCTCTCGTTTCTTTGGAATGTTAAGGTGAACAAACCTCTTGTTTGAGGTTGGGATCAGGCCTCCATTTTGCACCATACAGATGGCCTAGAGAGCTGGACTAAGCCTCAAGGTATTGGATTTATTGGAAGAAGATATTAGATTTATATCCCGCCCTATACTCTGAATCTCAGAGTGGTCACAATCTCCTTTACCTCCCTCCCCTCCACAACAGACACCCTGTGAGGTGGGTGGGACAGAGAGAATACTCCCAGAAGCTGCCCTCTCAAGGACAACTCCTAAGAGAGTTATGACTGACCCAAGGCCATTCCAGCAGCTGCAAGTGGAGGTAATGAAGGATCTTTAGAAAACTAGGACACCTAAGATAAAGAGCCTGTTCTAATTTTCACATCTAGTTTTTGGGCATGTTTTAGAGAGAGGGGCAAAGGATCTGTGTTTTACCATTTCTTATGTTCTTTCCTGCTTCAGTCTGGTGTGGTGCTAAAAGTATGCTTGTAAACATTTTCTTTGTAATAAATATTTTAACTTTTGAGTCTGAAAGTGGTTCTCTGTACCACAAAGACCCCCATTGTTTCAGACATACTGTTTTAAAAGGGAGATCCAGGAGGGGGAAAGCAAGGAGTTGCCAATTGACTATTCCCCCAAGAGCTCAAAAGGCATTGGGCGATTTCCCACACAGCTTACCGAGGAGCGAAGTCCCTCCTCACAGCGCAGCGTCTGCTCGGATTTCCCACCAACTGCTCCGCAGATTCAGGAAGTGCCGCACCTTTTGCGTCTCAAATAGAAATCGCTAAAACCCTAGTTTACGTTAGCAACGCAAAAGGTGCGGCACTTCCTGAATCCGCGGAGCAGTTGGTGGGAAATCCGAGCAGACGCTGCGCGGTGAGGAGGGACTTTGCTCCTCAGTAAGCTGTGTGGGAAATCACCCATTAATTTGTCCCTGTGGCAGCCAGATGCTGGGCTAGTGGAGACACTGAGGCAAGGCCTCTGAGCTTGGAAGAGAAGCTGAAGGTCATGATCCATTCAGTGGGAAACCCATTGATCAGGTGATGGCAGGCCCATAGCTATGTGGGCCCTCTGGGGGCACTGGCCCAGACTTATAGTGGAGGCCCCCCAACTCAGGGCCCCTGCATCTTTCCCTCCCCTTCTGCTCAGCTGAAGAAGATGGGAGAACAAGAGGTGGCAGGTCTTCATGCTTCTTGCAGCCCCACCCCTCTTTCCCCTCCTGCTCAGCCAAGCAGGATGGGAAAGCAAGAGACAGTGGTGGTCTCCCTGCTTCTTACAGCCAGCTGGCTGTGAGAAGCACAGAGAGCCAGACTGCTGGCCCCACCTCTTTCCCATCCTGCTCAATTGAGCAGGAGGGGAATGTGAAAGGTGGTGGTTTTCTGTGCTTTTTGCAGCCTGCTGGCTGTGAGAAACAGACAGACCTGGCCTGCCAGCCCAACCTTTTTAGGTTGGGGAGCCTTTTAAAAAATTCAGGTGCCCCCTGAATTTTTAAAAAGCCCTCTGACCTAAAAAATCCTGGCTATGTCCCTAGATGGTGGTGGTGGCTACTGAAGAGTAAAATGGAGAAGCCCCTCCAGGATTTGGGAACCCCAGGGAGGGCACATCAGAATGTGGCCTGCAGGCCAGAGCAGGCATGTTCTGCCACACAGTCCACCTTCCAAAGCTGCTATTTCTTCTAGCAAAGTGACCTCTGAAGCCTGAGATCAATTGTAATTCCAGGAGGTTGGCAACCCTTGCTCTGGCCAGAGAAGCTGTGCTGGCTATCCCTCCCTCTGTCCTCTTTCAAGCCCTGAAATATGGAGCTGAAAGAAAAGAAAGGAGGGGAGAGGAGGATCATTGGGAGTGACATGGACCGATTTCCTACTAGGCTTGTTCCAGTGTCGGAGCTCTTCCCCACCCCCCAATGCTTCCATCCAATTTCGCACAAGCTGCCCCAGGGCTGCAACTTGCCTTGCCTCTTTCCCATGGCAAGCAGAAACCATTTTTCAGAGGATCTTGCTTGCCATGGGAAAGAGGCAGAGCGAGTTGCAGCTCCAGGGCAGCTTGTGCAAATTGGACGGAAGCGTCAGGGGGAAAAGAGTTCTGACACCGGAACAGGTCTAGTGGGGAATCGGTCATGGTTTCTCCCCACCTTTAAAATGCTCTAAGGGGGTTTCTTGCTGTCATATGGTGCCTGATTCCAGCTACACAGCACTTAAGCTCACTTTGAGGCCTGGAATTTTGTTCCCTTACTCCCCCCTCTCTTGGCAGCCCTGGTGTCAGAGCTTGTTCTTGGAATTTCACTATTTTATAATTATTAGGGTTGGGAAATACTTGGAGGTTCTAGGAGTGGAGCCTGAGGAGGGCAGGGTTTGGGGTGGTGAGGAGAGGGATTTTATTGAGGAATAATGCCATAGAGCCTACCTTCCAAAATGGCCATTTTCTCCAGGTGAACTGATCTCTGTGTCTATTGACTATCCAAGAACTAGTGGAATTGGCAAACTGGGTTTTATTTCCAATGGTGCTAATAATGTTTTAGACACCATTGGGTTTTCAGCTCTTATAAAGGCAGGAACTCTCAGCAGTCAAAGGCAAATGAAAAAGGAGAGGAAGGTTGTTTTGCTTCAGATGGTTTAGCATCTTGCACACTTTTCTGCCTCTTTCTGTAGATGTAGGCAGACCTTGCCTGATTCTGTATGACAAGGAACTTTGAATGCTGTCAGGTCATGACATCTTTTAGAGTATCAGCCGCCATGCTGGTTTACTGCAACCAGTCGGCTAACTTTGCATCCTGCCCAGGATAAGGGGAATGTAGCAGAATTCAGATAGCCTCAGACAAAGGCTTCCCCTCCCCATCCCATGCTGCTTTGGTTATGAGATTATGAAAGAGGATTATGGTTTCAGAAAACCACACAAATCTTTGAGCTGAATGATGTGACTCCTTCCACATACACACCTGCTGGTTATTGCAGGTGTCTCTCTAGTGATCTAGAAACCTGGCTGCCACAGAGCAAGACCTGAACTATTTATGGCTGCAGCACAATGGCTATAAATAGTTATCAGAGCCTTGCCATTCCTCCACCTCTCTCTCTCTCTGTTTACTGCTACCTGTCTCATGGTTTTGCTTTCATCTAGTACTTTGTAGGCCACTGTTGGCTTCTTTTTGCATCAAAATCCAGCATCTCAGTTGAGTGAGTGGCTTGTTTTAAGCAGGGCTCCATTACTTTGGAGAAGAAAGGCTGTTCACAGTGTCCCTAGCTGCTCACTGTGCTTTCTGCAAACATAAATGTGATATAGGGGTTCCTAAAGAAGCATTGCACAAAACTGTCAGAACCTGAATGTTCCCTGCAGTCATTTATACTGTTCCATGGGCCATTGGCAGATCAAAGATAGTAAGAATAGGGGCATAGTATACAGCCTACCCTTCTTTCTCATCAGGGACATAATTTCATGTTCATCACTTGCAGACAAACTCAGTCTACGGACCTTCTGGGAGCTAGGCAGCAGCTCTGCTCCTGAAACCCCCTCATTTCTGCAGAAAACCAGAGATCCAAATAGCTTTGCTGGCTTTTTGCTGTGCCTCACCATTTTCCACTGGGAATGGCTGTTGCCACTATATAAATTTCCACATTGTCAGCATACGTTGTCTCAGCAATACAGCACTAGTTTCCAGACCACATAATGCTGGTCTTTGCCTACGCCTGTTCTTGCTGGGCTGCCTGGCCTTGCCAGCTTTTCCATGCTGTCTCCTTCCTCCCAGTCCCATTGCCATGTTCTCTTCTTCCAACTGCATGAAGTACTTTTCTCCAACTGACCACAACTGGCTTTTCCCAGCTCTGGTTTCATCGCGTCCTTCAGTCAGAGGTCTGGACACTTGTAGGAAATGGCCCAGCTAGGGCTTTTTTTGAGCAGGAACACAGTTCCAGCTGGCTTGGCTTCAGGGGGTGTGGCCTAATATGCAAATGAGTCCCTGCTGGGCTTTTTCTACAAAAAAAGCCCTGGGTCGCAGCCATGTAAAGATCCAGTTCTTTCTTTGCTTCATCTGCAGGCATGACCCCAAGCAGGATATTTGCCAGTGATTCTGAATTATGGCATCAATAACCACTGCAGCCACTTCAGAGAAGCTGAACAAAGAAAAACTCTTTCTCCAACCTAAAAATTTGATTGGCAGTGAACAAGGGCCTGGAAGGTCAAATGCCGAAGCTGGAGCTCAAATCCTTTGGCCAGCAAATGAGAAGGGAGCACTCACTGGAGAAGATCCTGATGCTGGGAAAGACAGAAGGCAAAAGAAGAAGGGGACGGCTGGACAGTGTTACTGATGTAACAAACATGAATTTGAGTGGACTTCGGAGGATGGTGGAGGACAAGGGCCTGGCGTGACTTTGTCCTTGGGGTCGCAAAGAGTCAGACTCAACTGTGCAACTGAACAACAACAACAAAGGGCCATAAAACGATTGTGGGGTCGGTTCTTGTACTCCAGATGGAATCAGCAATCCTTTCTTCTTGAGTACTATCAGTTTAGGAGTAAATTCAGGCCCAAGAACTGTATGTGGATATGGGTGAAACAGAGAGCTGGCGTGGCATAGTGGGGAAAAGCGGCGGCTTCGGATCTGGCGTGATCAACCGGGTTCGATTCCCCGTCTCCCACCCCATGAAACCTGCTGGGTGACCACGGACCAGTCACGTTCTCTCAGCCCCACCTACCTCACAGGGTGATTGTTGTGGGGAGAGGAGGGGGAGGTGGTTGTGACCCGCTTTGAGGCTCCTATCGGCGGCAAAAGGCGGGAAAGAAGCGCCGACCCTTCTTCTAAAAAAAAAAAAAAAAACTCATGCAAAAGTTTCAGAAGGCTAGGGTTGCCAATTTCCAGGCTGGTAGCAGGAAAATAAAGCACAAAGCTTCCGTGATTACCAGCCTCAACCACTGAAGAAATAGTAACAATATTATCAAAAATTTAGTATATTCTATATAACAAAGAACAGACACAACTCATTTAAAGAACAGAAATCCCAAAGTGGCCATCGAAAAATAAGTCCAATTTTTAAAGCAGTCCCATGCTGTTACCTTAATGAAAGTTCCAATATAGCACTGAAGAAGAATTAAGTAGCTTATAGTAACTTGAAGTTTGGAGACTTGAATTGCTTGGCTTCATACCCCTGTATCTGAAATTGACTACTTGCAGCTTGAAGAAGCAATTGTGAAACAAGGCAATAGTACATCCTTATCGCAATAATTGTACTGCTGGCTGCCTTATGAATTAAATTTTAATCTACTTGGACATACTCATCATTCTTCTCCAGTGCAGGAGGAACAAACCATTAAAACCCAAGTTCACTGAAAAATAGTACAGCTAATCAAAACAGTGCCAATCCAACTCCATAGTAACTATACCTGTTTGCTGAATGTATTTTATATTTTTATATGCATTCAAGCTGTGCAGCTAAATATGTTAGCTGCACAGTTAGCCTATAAAGTGCTTCAAAAGCGGTATCGTGAGATGGGTATTCATAGAAGATGCTGGATTCAGTCTCTATTGTATGCTGGGTGAGACCTTAACAAGAGATATTAGGAAGTCATTTCCAACTTGAATAGAAAGCACTGTATTCAATGGAGTAGCAGTCTGCCACAGTTGCCCTGTTGACAGTAAACTCATGTGCAATCCTTGTAGAATATACACTTGACTGTTCTTATACATGCATTGAGTTAATTCTCATGTTACATTCAACACATGCACAACTGAATGTGTAACTGAAACTCCACATTTGTCCAAGTAGTGGTCCCCAGTTTCATTTGCAAAGTGAACATGCATTGGCTCTTTCTTACAAACAAGTGGATGCCTCTACATGCAGGCTTTGCATGCATTCACTGTAACATGTGAACAGTATTTCTGTAAAATGGAATCAAATGTCCTTTTTTCCCAGCACTTTTTCCTGATTTCTGCTTGTAGCATGAAATTGGAATATATGAGCAGGGACAAGCTGTACAGAAGACAGGAACTGCTAGTGTTGTTCAAACTCACAATCCCACAGAGCTCAAATCTACAAATAACGAGCTGATACACAAACTTCAGCATGGACACAGTATAGTACATATAGCCCCACAAAACTAGAGAACATAGCACAAAAATCATAGTATAATACAGACAAGAAAGCAGGAATGAACAAAATTTTTGAACAATGCAGTGAAACATTACCTTATATATAACCAACAATGTAAAGCCTGATTGCAAAGTTAGACAACAATGCAATAAACACAGGATAATATATAAAATTAAGATTCCATTAAATCCCACAGATGTTAGCTACAGTCCTATTGCTTTTATAAATGCACATTTCTGCACAATTCCTTTTACACCTTCTGTAAAATGATATGTGCATCATATGACCTCATCAGGCAGGAAATGCCACCAACCATACTAAGATTGCCAGGTCCAATTCAGGAAATATCTGTGGGCTTTGGGGGTGGAGCCAGGATCAAGGTTGTGACAAACATGGTTAAACTCCAAAGGGAGTTCTGGCCATAACATTTAAAGGGACTGCATTCCTTTTAAGTGCCTTCCTTCCATTAGAAATAATGGAGGGTGGGGCCACCTTCTTGTGGAGCTTATAACATTGGAACCCTTGGTCCAATCTTTTTGAAATGTGGGGGTTTTTTTAGGAGAGACACCAGATGCTATGTGGAAAATTTGGTGCCTCTACCTAAAAAAAACCCCCAGCTCCAGATACCCACTGATTGATTCTCCATTATACCCTATGAGGACTGGTCTCCATAGAGTAGAATGGAGTTCTCAGCAGGCCTTCCTACCCTCTTTCTGAAAGCCCTAAAGTGGGAAGAGGGCCTCCAAACCAACCCCCCTGCCCCCAACTGGGGACTGGCAACCCTATGCTCAGATAAGGGCAGCTGTTGACCTTACCCACTCAAAATAAAGCTGCAACAAGTTGAAACCTATGCATGTGGGGGCGAGGTATGCTTTTGAGGCGGTCCAGAATGTTTTCACTTCCCCTTTTCATCCCAAATGTTTTACCTTGTTTTTCCTTCCCGATTTCTCTCTTTCTCTCTTGCAGGGGAGAGTTGTTCACAATTGTTTCCATTCCATCAAGAAACCATGGTTACTGTTTTAACACTATCAGGAAAAAACACACATACAATGTAATGGTTTTATGACAGCATGTTGCATCATATTTGGTTTCATGATAACATCAGTGAGGAAAAATGAAGCCAATTCAGACTGAGAGCACTTTTTGTAGAATTCAATTGTATTGTGAACATGGAAAAGGGTGTAATCCAACATCTGAATGAGTGTCAAGTGAAGGGGGAGGGTGTGGCTGCTGTTTTTTGGGGGGGAAAACAATTCCAGTGCTTTCTTGCTTGCTGCACCATGAAAAGGTCTCCCTGGGTAAAGCCTCCCACCCCACAAAGCATCAACTGTTTTCCATGGATGAGAGGGTTTATGGCTGAGTACAGGCCAGTGGCTTGGGGTGGCAGCCTCCTGTCCTTGAAGAAATCTGGCAGAGGAGGAAGCAGACCGCATGCCGGGATGAGCTGTGCACAAGCTGGAGGGACAGTCAGACCACTCAAGCGCCATGGAGATTTGCTACCATTTCAGAAGTGGTAGCTTTTTCAGTTGCTTCAATGGTGCTGGAGGATGGGGTGAGTACGGGAGCAGGACATTCTCCAGATGTTCATGTCTGGACTTGATTTTTTAATCCATCTGAGGGCCATCCCTATGTCACCTCAAACTGCTGGTCTGGACCCAAGCTATGGAAAATCTTCCCTTAACCCCTACCAGTTTTTGTTCAGCTGTACTTTCAATGCATGTCTGGAATGCAGTATTGCACATGTATTATTAACTTATTTACATTGTAGACATTATATTCTTTAATGAAATAAATAAACAAGTAAATTCCAGTCACCAGACTATTCTGCACAAATTCTCTGCTGCTGTGCTTGTCCTTGTTCAACATCCACTGACATCAAGTGGAATAAAGCATGAATGTCAACTGATAATTACCAATTAGCCATTTCACACAGTTCTTGCAGTCAGCACATACGGTGCTGGGTGAGTTCCCCCCCTTCGACATGCTATATAGCCTGAGGCTATCAGGTTATATCTACAAACCAACTCTATTCTCATAAACCATGACAGGCAAATAATGTCATTTAATACCATTTAAAAATTTCAAATAATATGCATTTGGGTTAATTAAAATGAATGTATGCAAAAGTTTAGATTTACTGTTAGGACATGACCTGAACCATCATTAAGGTGGGGTGCTTGAACAAGTACCCCTCCTCACATGCCACACCCAAAGTTGCAAGCACATCACAGGCCCCAAAGGGTAAGAAATGATCATGTTCTATATGTCTCCTAGATAATTCTGACATTTGCTGGTTTGGCATGTTGTTAGATTAGTTTCTATTCCAACTTGGACAACTTCAGTACTGAGTGGCTTGTAGATTTCCAGAGCCTTGCTTGACTCCTTTCCTGCTTACCCAGTTTCTGATTCCAGCTCTTGTATTGATTCATTCATTCTTGAGGTTTGGTCGGACTCCTGGATTTAGGGGATGTTGGAACTCCTTATCTCAGAATCAGAGACAATAACTAGGGTTGCCAGCCCCACTCTGGCATGATTCTCTATAGGGCTACAATCCTAATAGCTTTTTCATTAGAGTAAACCCCACTGAATAGACCTAAGATTCTAAGTAGAAGTGCTTAGGAGTGTTCTCATAGAAGAAGAAAAACAAAGTGTCATCAACTCTCAGCCAGCCCCAACCATGAAGTGTTCAAGGCATGCATCCTTGAGCATTTAGAAAGGATGGCTGTGATTAGTAAGAACCAGCATGAGTTTCTCAAGAACAAGTCATGTCAGACTAACCTTATCTCCTTTTCGGAGAAAGTTACTAGCTTGCTGGATCAGAGGAAAGCTGTAGACATCGTTTATCTTTATTTCAGTAAAGCTTTTGATAAGTTCCACCTACTATTCTTGTTGACAAGTTGGTAAAATGTGGTTTGGTAAAGCTGTTAGGTGAATCTGTAACTGGTTGACAGATTGCACCCAAAGAGTGCTTGTGAATGATTCTTCATCCTCTTGGAGAAAAGTGACAAGTGGAGTGATTCAAGGATCTGTCCTGGGACCTGTTTTATTCAACATCCTTATAAATGATTTGATGGATACAGGATCAACTTGACAGGCTGGAAGACTGAGCTAAAACAAATAAAATGAATTTTAACAGGGATAAATGTAAAATTCTGCATTTTGGTAGGAAAAATCAAATGCATAATTACAGGATGGGGGAGATTTGTCTTGGCAGTAGTATGTGTGAAAAGGATCTAGGGGTCTTAGTGGACCATACACAGGACATGAGTGAGTAGTGCAACACAGTAGGTAAAAAGGCAAATATGATTTTGGGCAGTGTCAACAGAAAAATAGCATCCGATCATGTGATGTGTGGTACTGCTTTACTCTGCTGTGGTTAGACCTCACCTAGAGTATTGTGTTCAGTTTTGGGCACCATAATTTAAGAAGGATATAAACAAGCTGGAATGTATCCAGAGGAGGGCAACCAAAATGGTGTGGGGTTTGGAAACCAAGTCCTATGAAGAAAGGTTGAAGGAGTTGCATATGTTTAGCCTGAAGAGGAGATAACTGAGAGGTGATATGATCACTGTCTTCAAGTACTTGAAGGGCTGTCATATAGAGGATGGTGCAGAAATGTTCTGTTGCCCCAGAAGGTCAGACCAGAACTAATATGTTGAAATTAAATCAAAAGAGTTTTCAGATAAACTTAGGAAAAATTTCCTGACAAAGTGGTTCCTCAGTGGAACAGGCTTCCTCAGGAGGTGGTGAGCTCTCCTTCTTTGGAGGTTTTTAAACAGAGGCTAGATGGCCATCTAACAGCAGTGCTGATTCTGTAAACTTAGGCAGATCATGAGAGGGAAGGAAGGAAGGGTTGCATCAGTGCTTAGTTCTCATGGCCCTTTCTTACACACCCAGGGAAATGCTGTTTGTGATTTTGGGGTCAGTCAGAAATTTTTCCCCAGGCCAGTTCGGCCAGGGATCCTGGAGGGGTTTTTGCCATCTTCTGGGCATGGAACAGTGGTCACTGGTGTGTGTTTGTGGGGGGAGGTTTTTGTGAATTCCCTGCATTGTGCAGGGGGTTGGACTAGGTGACCCTGGAGGTCCCTTCCAACATTATGAATCTAAGGCAAGAAATGAGCAGGGGTGGTTTGACAATGCCTTTCTACATGTAGCAACCTCCTTGATGGTCTCCCATCCAATTACTGACCATCGCCAAACCCACTTAGCTTCCAAGCCCTGATGAGCTTGAGCCAAACTGTGCTATTCTGGCTGCTAATATTGCACATAGTATCCTTTTCGGTGGATAGTGGTCTTGAAAGAAAAAAAAACCCTGGAAAGATACTATGCACAGCAATTTGCAGGACTCTGCAAAGCCACTACAGCTACAGTTAAACTAAGATGGTTTTCTGAAGCCCAACTGGTGATGAATGATGATTGTCTCACTACAACGGCAGTGAAAACCAACCAAAGCTCAAACCCAATGTGCTAAGCAGGGTAAAAAGATCCCTGGAATAAGTCATACTTGAAATTTCCAGGGCAAACCATTATTGAACAATGGTATGACAAAAATTGCAATGAAGGGATTTTTCAAAGATGCCTTTAATTTCAAACTGTACATTTCAGAGGTCGTTGCAACTTTTTTCAAATGTAGCCAGAAATAAGTATACTGTTTTCCCAGATCACCATTTTCAACAGACCATTTCAGACTACTGCAAGGGAAGATGAACATATTCACCTGCCCACCTCCCTCCCCTTTATCTGTCTTTACTGAGTATCACTGAAACAGAATCATCTTAATTAATGTGATAATTGAGACTTTTAAAATCAAGGTTTAAAATAAAAGGAACCTGGTTAAAACCTTAATTATACAAGTAACTCCTAATCAACCTCTTTACCCAAGCCCGATTGTTCATACAAAGTCATTAATAATATAAAGCTTTCACTTATCACAGATAATGGGCTAAATTATCTTCCTTAATTGCATTTGAAATATATTGAAACTCAATGGAAACTATTCCAAATGGAATGAAAAGAAACCAGCATAGCAGAGTTCCTGAAAATGTATAAGATCAGTAGGTTTTTATACACTGCTTTTCCTGAGTCCGATCCCCAGCGGAAGCTGGGTTTTCAGGTAGCCAGCTCGAGGTTGACTCAGCCTTCCATCCTTCCGAGGTCAGTAAAATGAGTACTCAGCTTGCTGGAGGGAAAGTGTAGATGACTGGGGAAGGCAATGGCAAACCACCCCATTAAAAAGTCTGCCGTGAAACCAACATCACCCCAGAGTTGTAAACGACTGTTACTTGCACAGGGGACTTTTCCTTTCCTTTCTCTATCTTAAGGAGTCTCAAAGTGGTTTATAATCACCTTACCCTTCCTCTCCAGTTTGGTATAGAGAGCGCCAGTTTGGTGCAGTGGTTAAGTGTCTGGGTTTGATTCCCCACTCCTCCACTTGCAGCTGCTTGAATGGCCTTCGGTAAGTCATAGTTCTCATAGGAGTGTCCTTGAAAGGGCAGCTGCTGTAAGAGCTCTCTCAGCCCTACCTACCTCACAGGGTGTCTGTTGCGGGTGGGGGGAGGTAAAGGAGATTGTTATAGCTCTGAGATTCAGAGTATAGGGCAGGATATAAATCCAATATCTTCTTCTTCCTTACAACAGGCACCTTGTGAGGTAGGTAGGGCTGAGAGAGTTCTGAGCAAACTGTGGCTGGCCCAAGGTCACTCAGGAGGCTTCATGTAGAGGAGACCAGAATCAAATTCAGATTAGATTCCACTGCTCTTAACCACTACATCACACGGATATTATGTCCATTATATTAGGGATCCAGGACTGTCATCCTTGAGCCAACATCTTAACTATGTACTTCATTGCTCTTTAGGATCAAGCATTGAGTGATGGTCCCATTGCCAATTAAAGGGGCCTCCCACCTTGAACCTGCGGGGACATTTGGATGCTGGGTGCAACAAAATGGCTTTTGCAGGTTGAACCATCCAGAAAATGTCAGGGAGTGAGGTTATACATAACTTTTTTTTTGGGGGGGGGGGGATGGTTTGCCAGATCCAGAAATTTCTGAAGATCTGGGGATGGAGCCTGGGGAGGACAGGGACCTCCGTGGGGTATAATGTCATACAGTCCACCCTCCAAAGCATTAGTTTTCTCCAGGGGAACTGATCTCTGAAATCTGGAGATGAACTGTAACTCCTGGGATTCCCCAGGTCCCATATGGAGGCTGGCATCCCTACAACGTTTCAGGCAGAAGTTCTGTTTAACTGGATGCCTTTTAATCTGCGCAGCCAACCAGAAGCCTTGCTGGGCACAAGCCCCACTGGGCCCTGTCCACTTTCTAAAAACACTTGTAAGGCTTCAGGAAAGGTGTTGCTGGGCACCATAGTGCCCAAGGACACCATGCTGAGGATGCCTGGACTATTTACATTGATGTCCATTGCAGAAAAAGGCTATTGTTTCCCTGTAAGAACCTTGAGCCTGCAAAATTAGCTATTTTGTGAATTTTCCCTGGATTTAGGATCTGGTCTTTTAAACCGATTTTGCTAGAATAAGAGGGGGACAGGAAAGGACATAGAAGGATATCACTCCTGGATCACTGACATCTTAGGGTTGCCAACTCTAGGTTAGGAAACTCCTGGAGATTTGAAACCTGGAGAGGGCAGGGTTTGGGGAGGAGATCTCAGAGGGATATATTCCCATAGAGTCCAATCCCAAAGCAGCCATTTTCTCCAGGGGAACAGATCTCTGCCACCTGGGGATCAAATCTGGGAGCTCTCCAGCCACCACCTGGACTGAGTTAGCAGCCCTAGATATCATGCCTGTTGTCATGGATACAAACCAGTCCTGAGCTGAGTGGCCTCTGCAGCATTAGCTCACTGCATCACAGAAGGTTGTCAGGCTTGGCTTGTTCTTAGATCATTTCACTGTCCCAATCCACCCACAGCTGCAATAATTCTTTAGTTAATGAAAATCTAAACATGGCCCTCCAAAGGATCTGGTCAGTGTATCTCCTATTGTAGACAGATACAGGAAGTGAAAGCAGCTCTTCCCCTTGCTTTGCAGACATGGCAAATTGTGCTACTCCCTCGTCACTCTCTGAATCAAGGGAAGAGAGGGAGGAGGTCCCAGAGAAAGGATAGGGGAACTGAGCATGCATCATGTAGCACAGCACTGTGGGAACACTCAAGACATACCCTAATGAGGTCTGCAAGCATTCCACTTGTGCTGTATTCTTCTTCAGAACGTGTGCTCAGAAGCATGAAGCTTTGACCAGATGGTGGACGAAAGAGGCAACCAATCTGCATGGCTCCATGATTTCAGTGGACTGGCATGTTCTCAGCACCTCGTCACTGCTGAAAACCATGAGACCTCAAATCATCTAATTTTTGCTAGATTGTACCCTTACTCTGTTGCTTCTGAGCTGTTGTTTTCACACCTGTGTGTGATTTAAGACTAAAGCAGAGTGTTTGACAAAATAAGCTGTCGCTGTTTTTCCCCACGTCCTAATTAAAACATAAAGAATGTTGTTTACTTTGCACCTTTGGGTACCCCTTGTTCATTGTTTTCTAGTAACATAATTAATTCTTATGAAACCAAAATATAGCAGTCATTTAGTTCAAGGTATTTGCAGTCAATTTTCTGTTATTTTTCTACTTTTATCTGGCTGTCATAAATTCATCAGTAGATATCTCTTTTTCACACAAGATGCTTTATTTTGTTTCATTAAGGAAGGTGTTCATTACCATTATACATAGGTGAAGACTTCTGAACTTAAATAATTGTTGTCTTCAATGTGTATGTTTCTGATGATAAGAATTCATAGACAATATGGCTGTATTCGGATATCATGATGCTGCATTCAGTCTTTGACTGGCACCCACATGGGTTCCTTCTATTACTTGCACATGTCCCTTGCTCCTTCCCCATCACTCTTCTTCCTCTAGCATACAGAGCTTGATTGATCACTTCCTAACTTGACCAAGTGCCAGTTCAGTCTCATGCCCAAATGGAAGCACCCTGGCAAAATGGAGTTAGAATACTCCAGGCAAACTGAATCTTGATTCCTGTAGACTAAAGTAGATCCCATTTGCCAAGGCATCTCAGCATTTGGCTATCACTGTGAAATGACGTTTGATCAAGTCCTCTGAAGAAGAATAAGAAGAATTGCGGATTTATACCCTGCCCTTCTCTCTGAATCAGAGACTCAGAGCAGCTTACAATCTCCTTTATCTCCTTCCCCCACAACAGACATCCTGTGAGGTGGGTATGGCTGAGAGAGCTCTCACAGAAGCTGCCCTTTCAAGGACAACTCCTACAAGAGCTATGGCTAACCCAAGGCCATTCCAGCAGCAGCAAGTGGAGGAGTGGGGAATCAAACCTGGTTCTCCCAGATAAGAGTTCGTGCACTTAACCACTACACCAAATTGGCTCTAAAAACCAGTTTCTGTTTGCCATGCAAAAACATCAACGTTACTTGCAGCCCAGGGGCAGATAGTGTGAAATTGGAAGGAAGCCTCACTGAGAAGAGGAACATGAGAGCGGCAAAAGGCGAGTGGGAAAATGGTCCCAGTTTCTTCAAGTGGTGGGCTCTGTCCAGCACGTTTTACTCTCTGCAGTGGTCAATTTGATATTACACCAGTTTGCATCCAACTACCCTCAGTTTAAATTTGCAGGAAGATATGTTGGATGTATACCATGAAATATCAAATTGTCCATTAGAGGGAGGAAAACACATGTGGAATAGAACCCCCTCCCTCCAAAGAAACATGAACTTACATGTGAGGAAAATGAGAGTGTGAAAAAGCCCAGGGTGAAGACGCATGTTCTCTTATGTGTCGTGACCTTGCATCCAATCAATTTCATTGTGATCCTGAGTTCTAGTATTAGGACAGAGGGAGGGGGAAAAACTTCTCTGCTCACTTTCCGCTCATCAGTCATGATTTTATATAATGTCCTCATATTTTTTAAAACTAAGAAAGATGTTCCAACACCTTCATCTTTTTAACTGCCCTTTTCAGTTCCTTAGCCAGTTCCTCAGTATATATTTTTAGTGTTCCCATACTTTACATAGTATTCCAAACATAGACTGTTCAATCTCCTCCTTAATCATCAGTAACATGTAATTTGCTTTTTTCACCACTGCTGCACATTAAGTTGACATCTAGGACAAACAAAATGGATTCAGGGCAACGCTAGCAGGCAAAACATTTAGTCAATGATCACCTCTTGCAACGTTCTCTGGCAAAACACCCTTTCAGTGCTGACAAAAATCATCCACACCCTTTTAGATCAGCCGTATTAACCCTGTTGAATACCTCTGTTTCCAAATAAACTGGATGCCACTAATTACACAGAAAATGTATTGGACAGTCAAACTTACCGTGTTAATCTGTGTTGATTAGAGATGGACTGATCATTGAGACTACTTGGTTCGGCACTGAATCACTCAAACACCTACAAAACAGAGTTATACTTGGTTTTTGATGCATGAAAATGCTGGTGATTGAAACAGAATGTCCTCCATTAAGGTCGCTAAGGACTACTTAAATGAACACTGAACGATAGCATGGTTGTTAAACACAGCATTTACTTATTGTGATTTCTATGATTTGGGACTGATTTAACTGACTGTTTAAACAATTGCCTATCAAGCAGTGCATAGAAGCAGTGCAAGGGAACAATTGCCTGTCAAAGCAGTGCAAGAGAAGCAGAACTCTACTGGATAGCGGTGAGAATTCACATGTGCAAAGAATACTGTATTGTTCAGAAGGAATAGTTGAAGCAACCTGCAGAACAGTCATGAACAGGGCAATGAACAGTTCATTGAAAAATCAGACCCCTGGTCCTTTCTGGCAAACAGGATGCAGGACAAAGGTGTTCAAGCAAACAAAATGGTCTTTGATATGATGGTGAACAATGGAGAAAAGAAAAAGGGAAAAGAAAAGGGAAAAATACAAGAACACTAAAAAGGTAAAGGTAGTCCCCTGTGCAAGCACCAGTTGTTTCCGACTCTGGGGTGGCGCTGCATCACGTTTTCATGGCACTCTTTTTATGGGGTGGTTTGCCATTGCCTTCCCCAGTCACCTACACTTTCCCCACAGCAAGATGGGTACTCATTTGACTGACCTCGGAAGGATGGAAGGCTGAGTCAACCCTGAGCCGGCTACCTGAACCCAGCTTCCGCCGTGATCGAACTCAGGTCGTGAGCAGAGAGTTCGGATTCAGTACTGCAGCTTTACCACTCTGCACCACAGGGCACTACTCTTTTCCAAACATTTTAGCATATTCTGGCATTTGTGAGTTTTCCATAGAAAGTGTGTTTGTTGGACTCTGCTGAAGTGTACATCAGTTGTAATTCTTTGGGGGTGGGGTGGGAAATAAAATATTCAAATTACCCTCATTACAATGAATCACAATGGTGATTAATAACTTTGCTTAATTACAACCTCTTTCCTTTAACTATAGCATATGCGTGAGCTCTTTAAGGAGATTTAGCTGCTTGAAGTAGAAGATTTGTAGGAACAGAGATGAGTCATTCTTGATCCAAAGACATACAGAGAATATGAGAGATGAGACAATTTCAAAATCATGGTACTCCAGAAGCTTAAAAGAAAAAAGAAACCCTGAATCTGTGGTGGTGTGCTCTGGCTTCTTTATATTGCTAGGACTATGGTGCATGCTGGAAAAAAGATGCAGCAAATTATTTTAACACAGATTTTCATGCTTTCCCTTCAATGCTCACCCTCAGTTTAAAGGCTGTGGCTCAGTTCAATCGTGGAGGGAATACCCCTATTTCTCCTGCTGAAAAAAACAGGGAGCAAGCTATTATGGGGGTGACCAATCATATCTACAAAATATGAGAATATCTACAAAATAATCAATAAAAGATTTAAGAAAATCTAAAAATATTAAGATCTTTCGTGTCTTCAATACCAAGCAGTGGTAGCTCAGCTGGGCCCTGCTCCTCTGGCTGCTCCCACCCTGTACCCAAAGCAGCATACATTATTTCATTGCTCATTCCCCAGGCATCTTATAATAAAGTGTGGTACATCAGGGCTGGATCTGACGTAAGTGTAGAGTTGCCAAGTCCAATTCAAGAAATTCCTGGGGACTTTTAGGGTTGAACCAGGAGACTTCAGGGGTGGATCCAGGAGACATTAGGGGTGGAGCCAGGAGCAAGGTTGTGACAAACATAATTGAACTCCAAAGGGAGTTCCGGCCATCACATTTAAAGGCACAGCACACCTTTTAAATGCTTTCCCTCCATTGAAAATAATGAAGGACAGGGGCACCTTCTTTGGAGGCTCATAGAATGGGACTGTCTGGTCCAATCCTTTTGAAACTTGGAGGGTATTTTGGGGAGAGGTACTGAATGCTATGCTGCAAATTTGGTGCCTCTAACTAAAAAAAAAACAGCCCCCCATTGAGCCCCAGATACCCACAGATCAATTCTCCATTATACCCTAGAGGGTGGAATCTGTATCCCACAGGTCCAGCCCCTTCCCAAAGCCCTCCCTCCCCAGGCTCCACTCACAAATCTCCAGGAGTTTCCCAGCCTTCAGCTGGCAACCCCCTTGCAAGGAAACTGGGAGGGAGGAAGCCTTTCTTATTGACAAATCAGAATGGCAGAGCAAATTAAACCTCCCAATGCCTAGCATCACCGCACCAGTCTGGCAAGTACATTTTATCCCATCCTTCTTCCAAGGAACTCAAGGTAGTTCCTTCTTCCCCCAACTACAGGGCTTTTTTTAAAAAGCAAGAATGCACAGGAATGCAGTTCTGGCTGGTTTGGTGTCAGGGGATGTGGCCTAATATACAAATGAGTTCCTGCTGGGCTTTTTCTACAAACAAAGCCCTGCGTATCCTCAAAATAAACCTATGAAGTAGGTTAGGATGAGAGGCAGCGACTGGCCCTGAGTCTCCCCAAAACTTCTGAATCCAGGCCTCACTGACCTTAGTTTAGCAACTCTCTCCACTACACGTACTTGGCTGAACCTGTATAAATGCATTTTAGATCCAAATTGCAAATTGGGGGTGTATTTGTCACAAAAGGTTGTGTTGAATTATACACTGATTTGGGAGGCCCATAGCAATTAGGATTGCCTGGTCCTCCTTGTCCACCAGCAGGATAGAGAGTAGGGTTGCAAGATTCAGGTTGGGGAACTCCCGGAGATTTGGGGGTTGGGCAGGAGTGGACAGGATTTCAGTGGGGTACAATTCCATAGAGTCCACCCTCAGAAACATCCATTTCCTCCAGGAAACTGATCTCTTTAGTCTGACAATGAGGTGTAATTCCAGGGGATCCCCAAGTCCCACCTGGAGGCTAGCATCCTTACGTTGTGTCTCCAAACTAGTTTTTGTTTGTTTGTTTTCCAATTGCAACTTCAGCACACTGGCTAAGGGAGCAAACCCAAACAGGACTATTTGGAAGTAAGTCTCATGTTATTCAATGGCACTTTCTCCCAAGGCAGTTCCTTTAGGATTTCAGCATAATTTACCTGGAGGGTTAAATCCCATTAAATTCTATGGGACTTACTTTTTTCCAATTAACATGCCCACTGCAATCTGGCAGGCCAAGCATTTCCTGGAGAAGCAGCTGCTTCTTTATTATGGCCAAGAGGTGGGCATTTAAACATGGTGAAATGTTTCCATCGGCAGGGTTCATATAGTCCAGGTTTTACAAGAGCTCTAAAGGAAGTTATAAAGTGCCTTCACAAATGGTGCCTTAATTGCCAAAGCTAACAGTGGTTCAAGGAAATAAAGCAGTATTAGAGTTTGTCTTGTCATATCTACTTTCACTTAATGTGACTTGACACTATATCATCAGAAGATCCCTGGGAAACTAAGAAGGAAGGGGGAAGCACATAAAAACAAGGGACTGTGTCTTTATTGACCTATTACTCCCCATAAAGACTCTGCCAATCTGTGTAAGGTATATTCCAAAATTCAGGGGGTTGCCAACAGTTTAATGGGCTTCTTCTTCTATGCCTTTAATAGAAGCTTTCTCTTCCCGCAATCACACAGCAGGCAAACAGGCTTCCCTGCATACCAGGAAAAACTTTATCAGCTTATTTCTGCAGTAAAAGCAGCAAGTGAAGTCATTCGTTCTTCTGACCAGCAGGCACCCCTAATATGCATGTAGAGAGATCTGTGCAGGTAAGTATTGATGGGAATCACTTTATTTACATTACCTTTTCTCTGTATTTATCACTGAATACATGAACAAAGATCAGATATCTGGCCCAAGGGTATTGAACCCAGACTTGTTCAAAACACCTGGGCTGTTCACCTTATGAGGTGAAGTCTTTGCAGGATTAGAGTCACACAGACTATTTGGGACATGCAACATCAAGCACAAAATGAAGTCTCCCAATCTGGTACCTTCTATAATGTTTCCATTCCGGGCCAGCAGTTGTGGATCTTTTGCCAAGGGCTAACACCTGCTACTGTGCTGCTGACATTTTCCCTGGCCCTGCTGCTGCAGTTTTCTTAAGAGCCCAACACACAGAGCTAAAGCTTCTGCCACCACTTGGGAACCTTGCCAAGAAAATATTTAGTCACTTCATTTCTGCATGTCCAGCTGATGTTTACAGAGACAACAAACTTCTGAGAGGCACTGGCCTCCACAGGTGCTGAAATCCAGTTTATTAAAATAATCCACAATAAAATAAATATTAAAACAGGCCGTTCAGATGACAGTAAAAGAAGCACTTCTTTATGTATGGATTCAATAAGGCCACCATTCCCTGAAGAAAAACTTTCCACTCAATATGTGTTGAGTTCACTTAGTAAATTCTTTCTGCTGAGGTCTTTTTATCAATTAATGTCCCACCTTCTTGGCAAAGGAGCAAAGACAGTCATAACTTAAACTTAATATCAGGGAAGTGTTGTTAGAATTGCACCGTTAGAATGGACCCAAACATTATATGTACTTCTATGACTTTTAAAGGGGGCAGTAGAAAAGAGCAAGAGTCCAGTAGCACCTTATAGACTAACAAAAGTCATCACAGGGTGTGAGTTTTCACGAGTCATGGCACACTTCTTCAGAAGGCAGCAGTGACTAGGGTTGCCAGTTCCCCTCTTTGTCATGGCAAGGGTTTTTTTTTGGGGGGGGGGTGTTCTGGGGATGGGCAGGACATCATACATGAAGTCCCTGATGTGCTGACATCCCCTAGAAGTGACATTATTGCATCAGAAATGTTGGAGGCAACACCACATGACATCCCTCACACAACTTCCCCAATTGAGTTAGGGATGAGTTAGGGATGTTGTGTCACTGTTTGGGGTGGGGCCAACAGCAGACCAAAGCCCCTCAAAGTGGGGGAACCCCTGCTAGGACCTGGGGACTGCAACCTCAGCAGTGACACACAAAGCTCATACCCTGCTACAAATTTTGTCATTCAAGGTGCTAGTGGACTCTTATTCTTTTTAAAGGAGGCATCTCTTGTTTTCCAAATTGCTACTGCTGAAGACTGGGGAAAGCAATGGCAAACCACCCTGTAAAAAGTCTGCTGTGAAAACATCGTGATGCAACGTCACCCCATAGTTGGAAACAACTGGTGCTTGCACAGGGGACCACCTTTACTGCTGAAGAAGAAAGACTTTCTCTTTGAGAAATAGGGGGAAATACGTGCATTTTTTCCAAACCCAGCTTTGGAGGGGGCATATTTTGGTAGGAGAGCAATCAGAGAGGACATGATGAAGAACCTCCCCTTTCTATGTATCCAGCTCATTTATATCCTGCCTTTCCCTTAGGGAGCTCAGGGCACCATACCTGGGTGTTCCTTTCACCAGTGTTACCCTCACAACAATTCTGCAGAGTAGCCTGATCTAAAAGAGTTTGGTTCGCACAAAGTCACCCAGCAAGGGTGTATACCACACTGACTGTCTTTCAGATCATAGCCCCAGGGGATAAATTTTGTAAAAACAAACAAAAAATAGTATGTTTAAGGAATCATGGAACTGCACAAAGTGTGTAGTTGAGTATCAGAGTTGGAAGCATTGCTTGCTAGGAGATGTAATCTGACAGCACAGGAAACTGAAAGAAAGAGATGTGGTTGAGGGCCTTTCAACCAAACTAGATGTTATACCGTCTGGAGGGCTGACCCATTTTGGAAATGAATTTGGCCATTGAAAAGTGCCATGAAGGCTTGAAGAGACCAGGTGACCTGGTCTTCCCTCCCAGCATACCTTCTCAAGTGCCAAACAGCTGACCCACAGCTATTTCAATATTTGAAAAGGCATGAGGGGGAATCAAGATTGCTTGGTCCTATCATGCTGTGGGCCCATTCAGGCTTTTGCAGAATTTTAAATGGCCTAATACATCTCTAAAATGGCATTAGTGTCCATGGGTCAAATACAAGACAAACATATGGATGGTCTAATGCAAGGGTGTCAAACATGCAGCCTGGGGACCCTCAGTGGGCTTCTATTAGGCACTCGAGCAACTGGCTGTCATCTGCTTCCTTCTCCCTCTCTCTTGCTTCCTTCTGCATAACAGCTTGCTTTGCCATCCTCTCTCAATTGTACAGCAGAACTACTGAGCTAAGTGTCTCTTCCTTCTATTGGCTGGGGATCCTTACCCTCCTGGCTCCCTGGGGAAGGAAGAAAAAAGCCAGAGTCTCCTTTGCCCAGTTCCCTGGATCCCATGGGAGAGATACAAAGAAAGCACCTTTAAGACCAACAAGTGATAATGTTTTAAGCATGTTTTATTTTAAGGGTTTTTTTTTTAAATAAACATGCTTAAAAAAAATCTTTTTGTTTGTCTGTGTCCTTTATAAAGTTTGTATCTCTGCTACCTAACCTTAAATAGGTACACACAGCCCAGCCTAACATGGCTCGGCCCAACAAGGTCTCATTTATGTCAGATATGGCCCTCATAAGAAATGAGTTTGACACTCCTGCTCTAGTTCCTAGATTGGCCCTTTTAAAGACTACATAAGCCACAAAACAGTAGTTCTCTACTTTTTTGCATATGAAAGCTTACATTCTGAATAAAACTTTGTTGATCTTACAGGTGCTACTGGACTCCTACTTTGTTCTACTGCTTCTGATCAACACAGCTGCCCACCTGGATCTATTTGCTAAGAAAGTTTACAACAACTGAAATTTTGGCAGCTTTACCAACCAAACACTTTTCTCCCTGCTATTGTACTGATCAATGTTACTTAAGCATCCATCACTATTTAAATCAGAAGAGTTTGTACAACTGCAGTTACAAATACAAGTTGATGGGGTGTGAACTGGCAGAGACTGACCAAGAGAGAGATCTTGGGGTCATGGTAGATAACTCACTGAAAATGTCAAGACACTGTGCGATTGCAATAAAAAAGGCCAACGCCATGCTGGGAATTATTAGGAAGGGAATTGAAAACAAATCAGCCAGTATCATAATGCCCCTGTATAAATCGATGGTGCAGTCTCATTTGGAATACTGCGTGCAATTCTGTTCACCGCACCTCAAAAAGGATATTATAGCATTGGGAAAAGTCCCGAAAAGGGCAACTACAATGATTAAAGGGTTGGAACACTTTTCCTATGAAGAAAGGTTAAAACGCTTGGGGCTCTTTAGCTTGGAGAAACGTCGACTGCGGGGTGACATGATAGAGGTTTACAAGATAACTCATGGGATGGAGAAAGTAGAGAAAGAAGTACTTTTCTCCCTTTCTCATAATACAAGAACTCGTGGGCATTCAATGAAATTGCTGAGCAGTCAGGTTAAAACAGATGAAAGGAAGTACTTCTTCACCCAAAGGGTGATTAACATGTGGAATTCACTGCCACAGGAGGTGGTGGCGGCTACAACCATAGACAGCTTCAAGAGGAGGTTAGATAAAAATATGGAGCAGAGGTCCATCAGTGGCTATTAGCCACAGTGTGTATGTGTGTGTGTGTGTGTATATATATAATTTTTTTGGCCACTGTGTGACACAGAGTGTTGGACTGAATGGGCCATTGGCCTGATCCAACATGGCTTCTCTTATGTTCTTATGTCTTTTAATATGTTCAGCCAGCAGTTCATAAAAGCAACAAGGTCATTACCTGGTTCTCACCACCCTGCATTACTTTGTTTCTTTTTGTGGAGGCTGGTTTTCACAGAAGCCTTGCGCTTGGGATTTCTCTGCCTATTTTTGCCGTGATTCTCTGTGTGGTTTGCACAAGAAATAAAAGCATGGCAGCCTCAGTCCTTGCCCAGCATCTGCTGAGTGCTGAAATAAGGTGTGCTACAGGACCATTTCAAAGCATTTTGTAAGATTAGACAATTTCCTGTTGAAATCCAAAGAAATAATTATTTGATATTCTGTGGCTATTTTTAAATCACACAGATTTAAAAGAACAGCAGTGGGTGGTGGTAGCAGCGATAGGGTTTGTTTTCTTGGTGTGCTGTAAAAACAGCTGAAATGGATTAAAAAGGTTTTAAAAGCTTGCTAGTGCCTGCCAAGATTTGCAAGGTATTAGAACTAGCTAGTTCTTATCACTCCAGAAATACCTTGAGATAACCCCCAATTATACTTGTGGCCCATTCTGTGAAACATAACAGTGCAGGGGGAAATATGTGATCTCTCTGTGTTTTTCAAAAGCCCTCCGGTAACTATTTCACCTGTATGGCCAGCTGTTTAACTTGTAAGTATATTTCATACCCGCCAGATATGCAACTTCACAATCCAATTCATGAGAATTTTCATAGGAAGGAAAAGTTCAGCAGTTCTTATTCTCCCTCAGGTAGAAAACTGAGTTTTCCTCTTTGTTGAAAAAAATGTCAAATTTCCATCCCGAATAATATATCAGAAATATGCCATTGTCAAGCCCAATCATCATTTTTCCCTGTGAAAAGACATTCATTGGTGGAAATTGTTTGCCGCACTCAGGAAGACAAAGAGAAAATTGGTATCTTTTGCTAAGTCTGTTAGCAAACTAAAAACTTTGAGGGAGAGGAATTGAATCCTATATCCCAGATTCCTAAGACAAACATCATATTGGCTTTTTGCAAGGGTGAAATTGGGAAATAAGGCTTTCAGTTTTCAAATATATAGTTTGGTGATGTGTTTTGGAAGAGTTAATTTTGTAAAAGGAATTAGAGCCAAATTATACAAAGATTATGGCTTTCTATCCAGCTATAAAAGGTAAACTGTTGGCATGCATCCCTGATTTAAATGAGACCAATCAAGGAGAGGGTAGTGATGGAATTTACATGAAGAGATTTTTGCTTATATTTTACAGTATTAAGAAACTGATAACTTGTGGATGTGCCTTAATAGCAGATGACCTTAGTTTGTTCCAGAATAAGGTTTAGAGAGTGCCGAACAAAATGTTCTCATTCCTGTTTACATTAAAGTTCTTCTAAGCTATTGCTCATTCTTGTAGTCTATCCATGGATCCAGAAATAATACAGAGGGGAAAGAGGATGTAACCTTTCAAGCTCTACTCAGTTCTGCTAATTGACTGTGCTTGTATTAGCATTTTAAAGGTGCATCTTTTTTTTTTTTTTAAAAAAAATAGCTATAGTTACATCAAGCATTTTTTTTTGCTGCTGCTGCTGCTGCTGAAAAAGAAAGGGGAAATTCACTCAATCATAAATAGTTATGTGCTTTGGCCAGAAAACCACAGATTCTTCATTAAAAAGGAACACACCCTATAATCTAAGCATAATTAGAATAACTATGCCTGTTGGGTACTTCTGCATTTGCTTAATTTTTACTCCAAATAGTGGACTTCTTTATATAATTTTGAAAGGAGTATTTTTCCAGATGGAGGGGGAGAGGAAGCTAGGGTTACCAACCTCCAGGAAGGGCCTGGAGATCTCCAGGAATTACAACTGATCTCTACATGACAGAGATCATTTCCCCTAGAGGAAATGGCTGCTTTGGAGGGTTGAGTCTATGGCATTATACCCTCCTTCACAAACTCCACTCTCCCCAGACTTCACCCCCCAAAATCTCCAGGAATTTCCCTACCCAGCACTGGCATTCCTAGAGATGCCACATTTCCAAAAGGCCACTATTGTTGTGTCTTCAACAGCAACACTGAGATAGAGACATTTATTTATTAATTATTTTATCAAAAACATTTAGCAGCTGCCTTTCTACATTATAAAAGCTCAAGGCAGCTTACAACATAAATAGAACAGGGGTTTACAACATCTGATCTGAGGATCACATGTGCCCCCCCACCAGTTCTGACAACATATTGTTTCTTAAGCCCATGTCCCTGATTAGCTGCAGCTTTGAGCAGGGTCAGTTTAGCAGTGTGATGCCAGCTGGGTACTGAGAAAGTGGCACTGCAAGGGATGGATGGCAAGTCTCACACAAGCTGTTGAGAGTTGTAGATCCTTGGGATGGTGGTCAAGCCAACACATGCTGGCAACGCTATATCCTCAGTGCTGTTACTTTTGTGTACTGTGATGACAAAATGGACATGATTAAGTATTGCAGACTCCCCAGAACTCCAGGCCCTGAGACACATGGGACAAGGCCTGAAGATGTCATGAGGCATAAACTCTTAAAATGCAATCCCTCTTAGTTCCAAGCAAAGTCTATTCAGGCCCATTTAATTGTCTGGTCTAGAATAAGGTTCTAGGAGAAAGGTCTCCAAAGAGATCCTCACCATACCTTGGTCCACTGTAACATCTTAATCATATAAGATCACTGTAACATCTTAATCATGTTGTATTTTCAGTACAGAGAGAAAATGAAAAATTGAGCAAAGATAAACTTTTCTATAATATAGTGGTTCCAATGCATCGATAAGGCAAAGTGATAGTGATCGTCAGCTCTTTATTAGGTATAGTATAGTATAGGGCTGCACTCTGGCGAACTGGGCCAACAGGGCCAACTATATACAACTCAGGGTTCCCGCACAAGCACGTTATTGGATCATTCAAACCAGCAGGGGGCCTGTGATTGGTGCAGGGCAGCAAGGATTTGGATCCTGCTGCCCATTGCTTCCAAGTCCCCAAGCTCTGTTCACATGGTTCCAATGAGTCAGGCAGGAACACCCAATTCAGTCATAACTAGAGTCCACGTACATAACATTTTCAGTGTCATGTTTTGCTCCATGTTTGGGCCTCTGTTCTGGAGGAGGTTTTTCAAACTACAAGTAAGCTGTTTCTCAGCACCAGAACATCAGTTTGGTATGAGCCTTCTCCAAGATGGCTGACAGGGTGGTGGGGTCTTCAAGAGCCACAAAATATGTGTGAAAGAGCCACAGTTTGGCCACCCCTGATCTAAAGAATCTGCCCTCCTACAGAAATCTAAAATAGCATCCCTGAGAATCCTATTTTCCTATAAATAGAAATCCTGATCTATAAATGTACATTTTTCCTCCACGTATCTTCAGAAGTGTTATCACTATACATATATGCTGTTCATTCACTGATTACACATAGGAGAATGTTTGTGGGAAATGCTGCTGTCAGGAAAATATTTACAACTTCCAATTTTAGCATGAGGCAATAACAAACAGTTTCTGGAGTCCCAAACCAATCTCTTGCCTCTTTGCCCTTTAGAAATTAAGACCCATATCTTCAGGGACATTCATCCCCTCCCCAGCCACATCCCCCCAGCAAAAAAACAAAAAACTGGGAGTTTGTTAATTTGCACAGCCTTTGTGACTGGATTTTTGTCTGCCCAGAGGCAAGTGGGAACAGACAATTAGTATCCCAGGAAACTTCCACTCCTTTGAGTAGCATCTCTGACTACAAATTGCTAGAAACCATCTCTCTTTAAAATGTTTGAGGCCCCCTTTTTAATTAACCTTTCCCACATATATTATAAAGGCTGTAGTCTAACCTGTGATTATGGGCCAGGTTTTTGTTCTCACTGTAAGGACATGCTGGTAAAGAAAATGAGTTCTGAAGTATCCAGCCAAGCTAGTTTACCTCAGTCCAGTGTTTCCAGCTTGTTACACAGGTGAGTACAGCTAAGCTCTGCATAAGAGAGGCTGCAACATCCATGCCAATCTCAACAGAAGGTCCATGAGTGCCAAGGTTGGTGTGTCTGGACCATTTCCCAGTACTGAAGTGAATGAGACAGCAGCTTGTGGAGCTTTTGATTATGTGCCTAATGTGCAGGCAAAATGCTAGGGCAAAGCTGACTTCTTCATCAGTCTGAATTCCAAGCAAAATACTGTTCTTATTCATGGAGTTATCACAGCAGAAGTTCTGTTTGCTTCTTAACCTGGTTCAGCTGGGAATAGCATGCTGTGCTATTAGAGAGGCAAAAGGAATTAGATCTCACATCCTATTGCAATTATATCTGTAATGTACTGAGTTGCGAGACAGGTTGAAGGCAACATCCTTTATTCAGTAGTCCATTACAAGAAAGGGAACACGCGGGCCGGGTCCCGCTTATATACATTACCCGGAACTGCCCCCCAGTCTGACCAGTCCAATCCTGGTCAGTCAAACTTCCCGCCACAGATCTTGATGGGTGGGGCATCTGGCGAGCTACATCTGGGGACCCGCGGGGTCACCTCTGTAGTGATCGCCATGCGGTACATCAGCTTATGTTTCAAGACATAACACTCCTCCCCCCCAGTTCAGGACACATAGTCTTGCAAGTAAGCGGGGGCCTTGCGTTCCCTGGTCGACCTCCTTGGGGTTACTTGTGGAGTAGGAGTGGGCACCGGGGCCACGGCTGCTGTGGTGGACAGGGCGGCAGTTTCCCTGCTAGGGAGTACTGCCGGCCTATGGTTGTCTGTGCCCTGCTGCTCTGCTGGTGTCCCTACTCTTGGGGTTTCGCCCCCGCTCCGGTTTGGCCCTTCTGCCCGCTCAGTCGGAGCTGTCGGCAGGGGCGGGGTAGCTCTCCACGGCGGGACAGCTGCTGGTTCCTTCTCGTTCCGTACTGCAGCTGGCTCTTCCAGCAAAGTGCAGCGGCGCATCTGATCTATATGCCTCCACAGAATTTGGCCCCCCTCCATTGAGATGTTGTAGTGGCGGGACCCCGTCACACGCAGCACCCGACCCACTACCCACTTGGGGCCGCTAGCATAGTTCCTGGCATATACCGGATCCCCCAGAAAGAACCCCCTAGCCGCTTCCCTGATTTCGGGAGAGCTGCGGAGATCGGTGGCCCGGTCAGGATGCAACCGGTCCAGCCTAGTGATCAGCTTCCTCCCCATTAGCAACTCTGCTGGGCTCACCCCTGTGACTGGGTTGGGGGTGATTCTATTGTCAAATAGGAATGCGGCCAGGCGGTGGTCCCAGTCGCCCTGTACTATGTGTCCCAGAGCCTCTTTAGTGGTGCATACCATCCACTTTGCTTGGCCATTGGTGGCCGTATGGAAGGGGGCAGACTGTATGTGTTTTATTAGGTACCTCTGTAAGAACTCCCGGAATTCCCGGGAGGTGAACGTGGTCCTGTTATCCGAGACGATGGAGTCAGGAATCCCGTGTGTGCAAAGGACCCTGCACAACACTCGGACCGCTGCCATTGAGGTGGAGGCTAACGGGATAACCTCCAACCACTTGGTGTAAGTGTCCACCAGAATAAAGAATGTTTGGCCCTGAAAAGGCCCCACGAAGTCAATATGTATCCTAGACCACGGCCTCCTATTGGCTTCCCAGTGGTGGACTGGGGCCCTGGGTGGTTCAGGCTGGGACTCCTGGCAGGCTTGGCACCTTCGAACCCACCCCTCGATCTCTTCGTCCATTCCTGGCCACCATACATAACTGCGTGCTAGGGCCTTCATCCGTACAATCCTGGGATGCATCTCGTGTAGGGCCTCCAGCACTTGCTTCTGCAATGGGGGGGGGGGGAACTATCACCCTGATTCCCCAGAGAAGGCACCCCTTGTGCAAGGAGAGTTCTTCCCTGCAAGATGTGAAGGCCCTGAATTCTTCGGCCTGTTTTCCCTCGGGCCATCCCCTCCGCATCCAGTCAAGAACCCGCGCAAGTATTTTGTCCCGCCCCGTGGCCTTCACTACCTCAGCGGCATGTAGGGGTCTCTCTGGTAGTGTTTCAGTGAGCATCACATGGTGGGCTGGGGCCGGGGCCGGATCCATGGAGGGCAGCGGAAGGCGACTGAGGGCATCCGCGTGACCCATCGCCTTGCCCGGGCGGAGGACCAGGGCATATGAGTAAGAGTTCAGGAACTAATTCCACCACAGGACACGCTGCGACAGAATCTGAAATGTTAGAATTAGACAGAATTAGAAATATTTTAATTAACTATTGATTGGTTTTAATGTGATTTTAATATCTTATTATTGTATTGTTCACCTTTAAATGTTGTTAGCCGCCCTGAGCCTGCTTCGGCGGGGGAGGGCGGGATACAAATAAAATTTTACTTTTACTTTACTTACTGTGGCATCTGGCGGTCTGGGGCGAGGAGTCCCAGGAGCGGCTTGTGATCCGTGGCGATTGTAAAACATCTACCGTATAGGTAGTCATTAAATTTATGCACCCCCGCCACGATTGCCAAGGCCTCCTTATCGATCTGGGCATAGTTGCGCTCTGCGGTGGTCAGGGTTCTGGAGTAATATGCTATCGGGACCTCCCTCCCATCCGGGAGTTGGTGACCCAGGACGGCGCCCACCCCGTATGGTGACGCATCGCACGCTAAAACCACCAGCAGGGCTTCATCAAAATGGTGGAGCACATTATTGGATACTAGGAGCTTCTTGACTGCTTGAATGGCGGCTGCCTGCTTCTTTCCCCAGACCCATGGGGCGTTTTTATCTAAGAGCCTATGTAGGGGTTCTGCTAAGGCCGCTTTGTGGGGCAAGAACGAATGATAAAAATTTAATAACCCCAAAAAACTTTGTAGCTCCGCCCTGCACGTGGGGGCCGGGGCCTCCACAAAGGTCTTGGTTTTGTCCGCCGTCAGGTGGATCCCTGCCGTGTCCACCACAAACCCCAAGAACTCCACCCTTGGCACCCCGAGGGAACATTTTTCCCGCTTAACTTTCAATCTGGCTGCCTGGAATCTGCGGAGGACCTCTCGCAGCCGGTTGCTGAACTCCTCCGTGTCTGGTGCGGCGATCAGAACGTCGTCGAAAAACAGTTGCACCCCAGGGATCCCTTTGAGGAGAGAATCCATCAGGCTCTGAAAGACCCCCAGAGCCACACTCACCCCAAATTGAAACTGTTGCACTCTGAAAGCCCCCCTGTGGGTCACTATGGTCTGGGCTTCCGCCGTCTCAGCGTCCACTGGGAGCTGCTGGTACGCTTGGGCCAAGTCCAGCTTCCCAAAAATCTTTGACCCCGCCAGGGCTGCCAAAACATGACTGACTACTGGGACGGGGTAGGGGTTATCTTGTAGTGCCTTGTTTATGGTGCACTTGTAGTCGGCGCATATGCGCACGTCCCCATTTGGCTTCACCGGGGTTACTATCGGGGTTTCCCATGTGGCGTATGAAACCGGTTCTAGCACTCCCTGGGCTGTGAGGTTGTCCAGCTCTGCTTTGATTTTGGGCTTCAGAGCGAACGGAACCCGCCTGGCCTTTAGCCGTATCGGCCACACGTGGGGGTCGAGGGGTAAGGATATGGGAGGACCCTTGTAGCACCCTAGGGCCCCATCAAACACCTCTGGAAATTCCCTGCACACGTGCTCTAACCCTTGCATCCCCAACTGCTGCACCCCCACAATCTGAATCCCCAACAGACGACACCAGGCCAGGCCCAGCAGAGTGGTGAGCTGGCGTTTGACCACCAGTATATCCAGGTTCCCACTAAAGCTTTTAAACTCCACCCTCACCGTGGCCCATCCCAGGATCTGTATGGGGTTCTTTTGGAAGTCCCGTAGTATGAAACCAGTCGGTCGCAGCCTAGGCCGGCCACGTGGACACAGTTTTCTTAGGGACTCCTTTGAAATTATGGAGATGGAGGAGCCCGAGTCCAGTTCCATCAGGCAGGGGTTTCCCTTGATCCTGATCGATACCTTGACCTTTTCAGGGGTATTGCTGGGCAAGTTCATTACCTGCAGGCTGGTTGAGGCGGTCGAGTAGTCCTCGGTCGAGTCTTGGTTGGTGGACTGGCATCTGCAGCCGGCTTTCGCCCGGCAAGCCCGTGCAATGTGGCCCATTTTTCCGCAGTTCCTGCAGTCCACGTTGCGATAGGGACAGTCCCAACACTCGTGCGGGTCCCCGCAGCTCGCGCACTTGGTGCTGGTTGGCTTCTCCTTTGCTCGTGGCCGCTGTGTTGCTCTTGGTCCCATCCCGGGTGGGCGGCGTAGCTGGTGCATCTCCTCCTCCTCTGGGTGGCTCTGTGCCGTCTCCTCCTGGTGAACGGCTTCTGCCCTCGGGTTGTTGAAAGCTTTGGTGGCTCTCTCGAATGCTGTGGTCTCGTTGAAGGTGCCCTGGAGGGTGAGCTCTTCCCTTGCGAATAGCTTCGGCTGTAGTCTTTCGTCTCTCAGGCCCCAGGCGAAACGGTCCCTCAGGGCCTCCTCTAGCTTGTCGAAGCTACAGTTTCCCGCTATTTGGCGGAGAGCGGTCAGGTATTCGGCTGCTGTCTCTCCCGTCTCTTGGTCCCTCTTGTGGAAGAGGAATCGGCGGGCGATGATTGAGGGCTGGGGCAAGAAGTGCCCTGTGAGGAGTCGGACTATCTCCTCATATGTCTTCTCCATGAGTCTCGCAGGGGCCGAGAGACCCTTGGAGATCTCAAATGTGGCCTCTTCGCAGACACTCAGGAGCACGTCTCTTTTCTGGCTGTCGTCCATTATCATGTTTGCTCGAAGGTAGCAATCAACCCGCTCCGTGTAGGTCTCCCACCTCTCTGGTTTAGCGAGGTTGAACTCTTCGAGGCGACCAGTCACGCCGCTCTGGTTAGCCATGGTGGCTGCGGCAGCTGGTGCTTCCGTTTCTCTGGACGGCGTGCCTTCTCCGTCTCCGGCCAGCTTCGCGAAGGCCCTCTTCGGGAGTTACCTGGCTAGTATCCCACTTTCGTCACCACTGTAATGTACTGAGTTGTGAGACGGGTTGAAGCAACATCCTTTATTCAGTAGTCCATTACAAGAGAGGGAACATGCGGGCTGGGTTCCGCTTATATACATTACCCGGAACTGCCCCCCAGTCTGACCAGTCCAATCCTGGTCAGTCAAACTTCCTGCCACAGATCTTGATGGGCGGGGCATCTGGCGAGCTACATCCAGGGACCCGCGGGGTCGCCTCTGTAGCGATCGCCATGCGGTACATCAGCTTCTGTTTCAAGACATAACAATATCCATTGAATCTTCTGCATTAAATTCTGCTAGCCAAGAGTACAGAGGATGAACTGTCGATGCGCTTAGAGTCCAAGAGGGTGATTCTTAGCGACGCAAGAATGAAGGTTGTACACAGTAGCTGTAAAACCACTATATACATTTATTTACACACCACTCACTCTTCTCTTCGACAGTATGCTCGGCTGCAACTCCAACTCCATTAACCCACACACACCATAGTGACTCTGTACATTTATACATAGACCAGCCAATCAGCATCTTGCTGTGTCATGCTGACTGAGCTTCTGGCTGATGCAATACCTCTGCTGCCTCTGTTCTTCTGCCAGGAGTTTGCCGGTCACGTAGGGCAAAGTCAGCTTGTCAGCATCCTGCCCTTCAAATGCTATCACTAGCATATCATATCTCTCGTCCAGAGAGCTCAATATTATGTACACTTTATCTTCCTCAGCCACCGCTTTCCCTCTCGCTTCTAGCTCTTGGAAACAGATAGACATACCGTCGAGGTGGTCCCTCATCGACTCCCTGGCCAGCATACGTTTCCTATAGAGCCTCCGAGACAGGGATATCAGCGAGCCTGCTGACTTCTGCACATACACAGCCTTGAGAGCTTCCCAAGCCTCCTTTGCTTCTGGTGCCCACGGACATGCACCAGCTGGTCATCTGAGACGCTTAGTATGATAATGGCTAGAGCCTTTTGGTCCTGAATGGCGTCTGCCAGCGTGGGATCAGCAGGAGGAGCTGACACACAGTCCCAAAGCCCCTCTCTCTTCAGAAAATGCTCTAACCTTAGCGACCAGATGTTGTAGTTGGTAGTGGTGAGCTTCTCCACCAGCACAGTAGCTGCTGCTGTAGCCATCCTGCTCAGACTCCTTTCAGCCACTGCTGGTCTCACCTCCTAGGCAGCCTCTGGAGCAACTCAGCGTCCTTTCTTTACCACCTCTCTCAGGTCTTTTAGGCGCAGCGGAAGAGTGCTGGGCCCATAACCCGCTCGATGTGCTTAGAGTCCAAGAGGGTGATTCTTAGTGACGTAAGAATGAAGGTTGTACACAGTAGCTGTAAAACCACTATATACATTTATTTACACACCACTCACTCTTCTCTCCGACAGTATGCTCTGCTGCAACTCCACCTCCATTAACCCACACACACCATAGTGACTCTGTACATTTATACATAGACCAGCCAATCAGCATCTTGCTGTGTCATGCTGACTGAGCTTCTGGCTGATGCAATACCTCTGGCACCCAGCCACCTGCTGTCATCTAGATCATCTAGCTTCCAGATCTAGTTTCACTTTTACAGCATGTGCTATAAGCTGTCACTTCTCTTATATACAAGCAACATGAACATGGTAAATGGATCCCCAGTCCTTCAGAGCCATACTGTAGCAAACCTTAAAAAGATAAAGGTAGTCCCCTGTGCAAGCACCAAGTTGTTACCAACCCATGGGTTATGTCACATCATGACGTTTTCTTGGCAGACTTTTTATGGGGTGGTTTGCTATTGCCTTCCCCAGTCATCTACACTTTACCCCCAGCAAGCTGTGTACTCATTTTACCAACCTTGAAAGGATGGAAGGCTGAGTCAACCGTGAGTCAGCAACCTGAACCCAGCTTCCCCCAGGATCGAACTCAGGTTATGAGCAAAGCTTGGACTGCAGTACTGCAGCTTATCACTCTGTATCATAGGGCTCCTGTAGCAAACCTTAAGGCTGTTTATATTAGAGTGGTAGACATAAGCCTCATTGCCTCTGTGAAACTCTTTCTGCCTTTCTTGGGGTGCCCTTCTCTACCAATTATAAAATGCTGCCACCTTTTTTTGAGGGGGAGAGATATCAAATGCTTGTCTATGTCCATTCTCTAAGTAGTGTTGCCAGCTCTCCAGGTCTAGCAAGGTTCCTGTGTCTTTGAATGCTGAATTGACTGCAGGATCACAGAACAATTGCCTTGTGGCTGTGATCAAGGCAACTGCTGGTCAAATGGCTGGCAGTTAGGCCCCTTGCAAAGTGTTCTTATAAAAGTGAGAAGATCAGGCACAGAAACGGTATGATGTAGGTGGGAAGTAGGGTCTGATTTAGGTGGGGCTGCCCCAATCTCACCAGATCTCAGGAGCTAAGCAGGGTCAGCCAGGCTAGAAGGCTAGACTAGAAGAGAGTTGGCAACCAAATCAGCAAGTGAAAAATTTACAGGGCAATCCTGAAACTTTGGAGTCAGCTCCTCTGAGCTGAGACTTGAGCAGGATTCTAAGTAGACCTTCTGAGGACTGCATTGAAAATGTCCTATCAACTGGGACTCCATCTGTCTAGCGTTTAGCAGGAAGAATTCCTTGAGCTAGGCAGAACAGTGTTATCCCAACTGAATGAAAAAGTGGCTTTTATTGCCATTTCCTTTTCTTTGATTTGCCTGAACTTGGGCAGGGAGGATCCCTCAGAATGGTGTGTGTATATATACAAATTCTAAATAAATGCAATAATTGCATTGGGCAGGGAGGATCCCTCAGAATGGTGTGTGTATATATACAAATTCTAAATAATTGCATTCAGTGGAGATGGGGAAACCAAACCATTATAGCTGTAAAAGTATTACATATTGAATTGATGCTTGTTCAGTAGATTAGACTGCAGTTTCCAAGAGGTTCCTCTTGGTACACAGTATTTAGGGGTAAATTGTATGTATAGTTACAAATGCCTGGTTCACACCCTATGCCATCCTTTTAGTACAAAACATGTTTACTCCTAGGGCTCGGGCTTACCAAACAAAGAAAATCACCAACAGGCCAAATGTTTTCACTGAATCCTAAGAAAACTCTTTTTATTATATGAATCAATTCAGCGTAAGAACATAAGAGAAGCCATGTTAGATCAGGCCAATGGCCCATCCAGTCCAACACTCTGTGTCACACAGTGGCAAATATATATATATATATATATATATATATATATATATATATATATATATACACACACACATACACACTGTGACTAATAGCCACTGATGGACCTCTGCTCCATATTTTTATCTAAACCCCTCTTGAAGGTGGCTATGCTTGTGGCTGCCACCACCTCCTGTGGCAGTGAATTCCACATGTTAATCACCCTTTGGGTGAAGAAGTACTTCCTTTTATCCGTTTTAAACTGTCTGCTCAGCAATTTCATCGAATGCCCATGAGTTCTTGTATTGTGAGAAAGGGAGAAAAGTACTTCTTTCTCTACTTTCTCCATACCATGCATTATCTTGTAAACCTCTATCATGTCACCCCTCAGTCGACATTTCTCCAAGCTAAAGAGTCCCAAGCGTTTCAACCTTTCTTCATAGGGAAAGTGTTCCAGCCCTTTAATCATTCTAGTTGCCCTTTTCTGGACTTTCTCCAATGCTATAATATCCTTTTTGAGGTGCGGTGACCAGAACTGCACACAGTACTCCAAATGAGACCGCATCATCGATTTATACAGGGGCATTATGATACTGGCTGATTTGTTTTCAATTCCCTTCCTAATAATTCCCAGCATGGCGTTGGCCTTTTTTATTGCAAACGCACACTGTCTTGACATTTTCAGTGAGTTATCTACCACGACCCCAAGATCTCTCTTGGTCAGTCTCTGCCAGTTCACACCCCATCAACTTGTATTTGTAGCTGGGATTCTTGGCCCCAATGTGCATTACTTTGCACTTGGCCACATTGAACCGCATCTGCCACGTTGACGCCCACTCACCCAGCCTCAACAGATCCCTTTGGAGTTCCTCACAATCCTCTCTGGTTCTCACCACCCTGAACAATTTAGTGTCATCCGCAAACTTGTCCACTTCACTGCTCACTCCCAACTCTAGATCATTTATGAACAAGTTAAAGAGCATAGGAACCAGTACCGAGCCCTGCGGCACCCCACTGCTTACCGTCCTCCACTGCGAAGACTGCCCATTTATACTCACTCTCTGCTTCCTATTACTCAGCCAGTTTTTGATCCACAAGAGGACTTGTCCTTTTACTCCATGACTCTCAAGCTTTCTAAGGAGCCTTTGATGAGGAACTTTATCAAAAGCTTTCTGGAAGTCAAGGTAAACGACATCTATCAGGTTTCATTTGTCCACATGTTTGTTCACTCCCTCAAAGAAATGTAACAGGTTAGTGAGGCAAGATCTTCCCTTACAGAACCCATGCTGAGTCTTCCTCAATAACCCGTGTTCATCAATGTGCCTACTCATTCTGTCCTTGATAATGCTTTCTACCAACTTTCCCGGTATTGAAGTCAGACTGACTGGCCTGTAATTTCCCGGATCTCCTCTGGAACCCTTTTTAAAGATGGGGGTAACATTTGCTACCTTCCAGTCCTCAGGAACGGAGGCAGATTTCAATGAAAGTTTACAGATTTTTGTTAGAAGATCCACAAGTTCAAGTTTGAGTTCTTTCAGAACTCTCGGATGTATGCCATCCAGACCCGGTGACTTATTAGTTTTTAATTCATCCATCAGTTGTAGGACCTCCTCTTTTGTCACCTCAATCTGACTCAGGTCTTTCAACACCCTTTCCAAAATTAGTGGTTCTGGGGCGCGCAAAAAGTTCTCATCTTCCACAGTGAAGACGGAGGCAAAAAATTCATTCAGCTTCTCAGCCATTACCCTATCCTCCTTCAATAATCCTTTTACCCCATAGTCATCCAAGGGCCCCACTGCCTCCCTGGCTGGTTTCCTACTTCTAATATATTTGAAGAAATTTTTTATTGTTGGTCTTTATGTTTTTTTGCAATATGCTCCTCATAGTCCCTTTTTGCCTGCCTGATCACAGTCTTGCATTTGATTTGCCACAGCTTATGTTCCCTTTTACTAATCTCACTTGGACTGGTTTTCCACCGCTTAAAGGAGTCTTTCTTACCTTTTACAGCTTCCATTACTTTGTTTGTTAACCATGCAGGCATTTTCTTATGCCTATTTGTGCCTTTCCTAACTTGTGGTATGTATTTTATCTGAGTTTCTAGGATTATAGTTTTAAATAGTCTCCAAGCTCCCCAAGGGTTTTGACTGTATTTACCTTTCCTTTCAGTTTCCTCTTCACATGCCTCCTCATCTCAGTGAATTTACCCCTTTTAAAGTTAAACGTGGTTGTGGCGATCTTTTTGGGCAACTCCCTATTTATACAAACGGTGAAATCAATAACATTATGGTCACTGCTCCTAAGTGGCGCAATCACATTTACATCTCTCACCAAGTCTTGGGCATTACTTAGGACCAAATCCAGGATTGCCCCACCCCTGGTAGGTTCTGAGACCATCTGCTCCATAGCACAGTCATTGAGAGCATCAAGAAACTCAATCTCTTTCTCTCCACCAGAACACATATTGACCCCATCAATCTGCGGGTAGTTAAAATCACCTATTACAACAGTTTTTACGTTTAGCCGCTACCTTTAAGCCTTCCATCATATTATAATCGTCCTCTCTCTTTTGATTTGGTGGGTGATAACAAACTCCCATAGTTAAATTTCCTTTTGAGCCCTCTATTTCAACCCAAAGCATTTCTAAAAGGGAATCTAATTCTCTGACCTCAGTCTTACTGGACCGTATATCCTCTCTGACATACAGAGCCACCCCACCTCCAACCTTTCCCTCCCTATCCTTCCGATATAACTTATATCCAGGAATCACTGTGTCCCACTGATTCTCCTCATTCCACCAAGTTTCTGTAATTCCCACAATGTCTATGTTTTCTCCCAACACTAAACATTCCAATTCACCAATTTTACTTCAAACACTTCTAGCATTTGCATACAAGCATCTATAATTTCCCAGGCAAGCTAGGATTTGCAGGATTTTCTGTCTCATTCCTGCAAAAGGATGGGGCTATAATTGCCATGGGAACAAACAAGCAGTAAGATTATACATACCATTCAAAATTCTTCCAACTCCAAAAGTAGAAAGGAACCATACAGATTGCTTTCTTATATGTGAGAAAATCAGGAACCAAAAAGATCTGATGTAGGTGGGGTGCAGGGTCTGATTTAGATCTCACCAGATCTCAGAAGCTAAGCAGGGTCAACTACCATGGGAGACCACCAAGGAAGTCCACGGTTGTTGTGTAAAGGCAATGGCAAACCACCTTTGGATGTACTGGTCTTTAAAATCTCATGAGAGATAGCTGTAAGTCAGCTGTGACTTGATGCCACTTTTCATTTCTATCTCTCATCTCATTGTGTGTGTACACACACACACACAATCATTTAAAGTTACACTGTCTAGGGATGCTAGTCTCTAGGATTATAATTTTTTTTTAGCAAATTGATTTAAATTAACAAGGGAGATTAAAATTGATTGCTATCGGAATTAATTTTATCAAATATATAAAAAGGAACTGGGTGGGGGTTTTCGGGTTGATTGGA
Organism: Heteronotia binoei; assembly: GCF_032191835.1. NCBI lineage: Eukaryota > Metazoa > Chordata > Lepidosauria > Squamata > Gekkonidae > Heteronotia > Heteronotia binoei. The sequence continues at coordinate 88,298,384 of NC_083230.1, forward strand.
AACTAGGATCTAGTGGGACGGAGTAGTTTGAGAACAATTTAGACAGCAGCCTCGATAGCGGTCAATAGCAGCTGTTGCCAACGAGAGATGGCCAGCTCAGGGATTCCAGTGCTCCTGGGGAGGGGGAGGTATGGCGGTGGGAGCAGATGTTACAAGGGAGGAGGACAGAGACATGATAGTGCTCGGCCCCCCTCCAATCTGCGTCCCATCCAAAGGGTGACAGGTAGTAGGGCCAGGCTGAATAACCCGCCTCCGTCATTGGTGTTATGCAATGCCAGGTCCATTAATAATAAGACCTCAATCCTTCGAGAGTTTATGCTCGAACAGAACATGGACCTGGCTTGCGTGACTGAGACCTGGATCCGGGAGGGTGATACAGTAGCCCTCTCGCAAACAGCTCCCCCAGGTTACTCAGTCTTTCACCAATCACGGACTAGCGGGCGGGGGGGAGGAGTGGCATTATTTGCACGGGAGGCTTACTCCTTCAGGGCGCTCTTGGCCCCAAAGATTGAGGGTATTGAATGTGCCGGTCTGGCGTGGGAGGCTGGAGAGGGGTTGGCGATTTGGCTGGTGTACCGTACGCCTAACGCACCAGCCAACGCCCTACCGTCCCTGCTCGAGGCGGCGACGGGCTGGGCGCTGGAGCACCCAAGGTTGATAATCCTGGGTGACTTCAACGTCCATGCTGACGACCCATCCTCCAGTCAGGCGACGGACCTAGTGTCTTCCATGGCGACACTGGGACTCTCTCAATTTGTTGTAACTCCCACTCACCAGGCCGGACACATGTTAGACCTGATCTTTGCGGCCGGGGTTGCAGTGAGCGATATAACCGCAGAGGCAGTGCCATGGTCGGATCACTTCACCCTCAAGGCCCGCGTAGATATGCCTCCCCAAACCTGTTTAGGCGAGGAGCCTATTATGGCTCGCCCGCGGAGCCAAATGGACACGGAATGGTTCCAGATGGCCCTGCGGGATCCCTGGCCCTCTGGCGACTCTCTCGATGACCTGATTGAGACCTGGAATAGCCGGCTCTCTAGGGCCATCGAGGTGATCGCACCTCGGCGCCCTCTGCGGCCTCAGACTAAGCTGGCCCCGTGGTATACCCCGGAATTATGCCAGCTGAAACAAGGTCTTAGACGGCTAGAGAGGCAATGGCGGCGTACTCGTGACGAAGCGACTAGAACATCTTATAGGAAGTTTATGAAGTCCTATGAGATGGCAATCAAGACCGCAAAGAAAACATACTTTGCGGCTAAGATTGCATCTGCAAATTCGCGCCCGGCCCAATTATTTAGAATAATTCGGAACCTTACCACATTGCCACAGGGCAATTCAAAAGCTAAGGAATTGGAGATTGGCTGTGAGGCTTTTGCGAAATTTTTTGCTGATAAGGTCCAATCGCTCCGCCACGACTGCCCTGCCAATTTAGATGCAGTAAGCGAACTCGAGACCCAATGCGTGTCTTCTGATTTAACCCTGGATTGCTTCGACCCGCTCAGCTTGGAGGAAGTTGACAGAATTCTTGGCACTGCACGATCCACAACTTGCGATCTGGACCCATGCCCCTCCTGGCTAATCAAGGCTTGCCAGGAGGAATTAAGATGTCCTATACGGGACATTATAAATCGATCCCTTTCAGAGGGTGCTTTTCCAACACCCCTGAAAGAGGCAGTGGTCTGCCCTCTCCTGAAAAAAGCTTCATCACACCCGGCCGAATTGGCACACTACCGACCGGTCTCAAATTTGCCCTTTTTGGGCAAAATTATCGAGAGGGCTGTGGCGTTGCAGCTACAGGATTTTCTGGAGGACGCTTCCACCCTAGACCCATGCCAGTCCGGCTTCCGCCCGGGCCATGGGACGGAAACAGTCTTGGTCGCCCTCATGGATGACCTCCGACGGCAACTGGATCGAGGCGGCTCGGCAGTATTGCTGCTGCTAGACCTATCGGCGGCGTTCGATATGGTCGACCATCGGCTGCTGACCCGCCGCCTCGCCGACGCAGGAATTCGGGGGCTAGCCTTACAGTGGCTCTCCTCCTTTCTTGAAGGTCGGGGACAAAGGGTGGCAATTGGGGGGGAGCTGTCTCAGAGACACCCACTTCATTGTGGGGTGCCTCAGGGGGCAGTTCTCTCCCCGATGCTGTTTAACATCTTCATGCGCCCCCTTGCCCAGATTGCACGGAGGTATGGGCTGGGTTGTCATCGGTATGCAGATGATACCCAGCTCTATCTACTGATGGACAGCCGGGCTGGCGATGTCCCTATAAATTTGGACCGGGCATTACAGGCCATGGCTGACTGGCTCAGGCTGAGCGGGCTGAAGTTGAATCCGGCGAAGACTGAGGTCCTTTGCGTGGGCCGCGGCGGACCGGAAGGGGAGATTACCCTACCGGCTTTTGACGGTGCGCCACTGATACCAGTGCGCAGAGTCAAGAGCCTGGGAGTGCTACTGGAATCCTCTTTATCAATGGAGGCCCAGATAGCTGCCACTGCTAGATCCGCCTTCTTTCACCTCAAGAGGGCGAGGCAGTTGGCTCCCTTCTTGGAACGCAGCGACCTAGCAACTGTGATCCACGCAACGGTCACCTCGAGACTAGACTACTGCAATGCCCTCTACATGGGGCTGCCCTTATACCGAACACGGAAACATCAGGTGGTCCAGAACGCGGCGGCCAGGCTGCTAATGGGACTACCTCGGTGGGAACACGTGCGGCCTGGGCTGCGGGATCTGCACTGGCTACCGGTTGTGTACCGTGTTCGCTATAAAGTGCTGGTCATCACCTTTAAAGCCCTATATGGCCGAGGACCTGCCTACCTAAGGGACCGCCTCTCCCCATATGTTCCCCAGAGAGCACTGAGATCCAGCTCTCAAAATCTTTTAACAATCCCTGGGCCAAGAGAGGCTAGATTGAAGACAACCAGGGAGCAAGCCTTCTCAGCAATGGCCCCTCGATGGTGGAATCAACTTCCAGAGATGGTGCGAGCCCTGCGGGACTTGAACCAATTTCGCAGGGCTTGCAAAACATTTCTTTTTCAGCTTGCTTTTAAGACAGAACCTGGCTAAACTGATTGCAGCCATCTAGCCATCTTATGTATGATTACGATGTATAGTATTTTATAGCATCTATTTTATCTATTTTTAACTAATTTATTTATGTAATTGATTGTATTTAAAATTGTTGTTTATATTGTTTTATTGAATCATGGAATTCCATGTCTGTGAGCCGCCCTGAGCCCACCTTTGGTGGGGGAGGGCGGGATATAAAAATAAAGTTGTTGTTGTTGTTGTTGTTGTTGTTGTTGTTGTTGTTATTATTATTATTATTATTATTATTATTATTATTATTATTATTATTATTATATAGGACCTGGGGTTCCCCAGAATTACAGCTCATCTCTAAACTGCAGAGATAAGTTCCCCTGGAGAAAATGGCTGATTTTGAGAATAGACTGTGTGGCATTGTATCCCACAGAGATCTGTGTTCATCCCAGGTACCACCCATAAATCTGCAGGAGCTTCCCAAACTGGAGTTGACAATTCCTCCTTCTGCTGGTGGCCACTGTGGCCCCTAATACTGTCATATGTTAACTTGATTCAATTGCTGGAGTTTTATGCTGTGATTCTGTTGGTACTATTAATTGTTGTGTCTTCCTCCCCGTGTTCAAATAAGAAAGGTAAGGGATATATTTTACCAATAACAGATACCAGCCACTTGCTTCTCCACACTGAGACTTGTTTTATAATTTGAGCAACTAGGCTGTCAAAAAATATTAGAAGAGATAACCCATATCCAGTTACCCAACTAAGCCACGCTTATGAGGATCTGTATCTATTGCAGATGAGATCACCAAGAGTGTTATATGTATTTGACTCAAAGACTTGCCATCCTCATTTGAAGAGTAATATGTGATATCATCCTCAATGGACCCAGCTGTTACATATCAGGAAAACAGGTCTGAGTGTTCCTTTACTGAGATGGCAAGGCCTGTTTGTTGACCTATGAAATAACCTTTGAAATCCTTCTCCTCTTCTTCAATCAATCAAAAGCTTTTGATGTGGCTACTGATACTTTCACTAACTCTCTTTGTTCTGGGAGACCTACTGCATTTCTCATCAGTTCCAGTTAAAGGGAGGTTTCATAACTGACATTTTAAAAATAAGACTGCTTCTGCAGCATGCGCATTCAGCTCCCTCTTGCTTCTGATTATCCTTTCACCAATCCAACATTCTTTTTTTGTCAGAGCCACTCTTAAGGGAAGAAAATGAGATGAGTCGCTGTGCCATCCCTAAAATGCTGGCCAGTTCCTCTCCTGACCTCCAAATCATTATGGGGATAAGGATGTTGTTCAAAGAATGTGAAGTATTGTTTATATTGCTGGTAAAGCCTGTACATTTAAATACAGTTTATGTGGAATACATGAAAGAGAATATCACAGAGGGAAAACATGAAAATGAGAGATGCTTGGCTGCCGTTTTACAGAGCTGAATTTTTAGATCACAATAACCACTTAAGAAGGTGTTGTGACCGTTGAAGTAAAGTGCACAAATGAAACTCTCTAGGCAAAAGCAGCTTCGGGTGTTGCGTAACTTTGAGGATACAGAAAATACAAGTGGCTTTTCACTGTGCCTTAGTAATGTCTGATTCAGCTGCTGCATGTAATCAAATGTGTAAACTTCCGATCTGGTTAGAGTTGATGTATCGGATGATGGGGAGATGGAAGAGAGGTGAAAAGAGCTTTGGAGATTTGATGGATTAATTGAGAAAAGGGAAGCGTGAGTCACATATGCTTCTTTCTCTGTCACCCCCTTACTTCCTCACATTGTGTAATGCTGGTGACCCTATTTAGGGCAGAAAAGTGGGATATCAAGTCTGTCAATAAATAATAAGCATTCAACACCACTCTCAGGAACTAAGTGTATGGGAAATTATTGCTGTTACCTTGCTTATGCAATTAAGTCACGTCTTGGGATCACTGATTGTTTCTTTAAAAAAGAGAGAGAGAGCCTGTGATAGGCATTCTCTGATTAATCCCTGTCCTTTGTACTGATGTAATCCAGCCTGAACATGCTGGTGCTTGTGGCTTCCTCCAAGAACATGGTCCACTACTCATTACCAATTAGCATGCCCTTGTTAGTTGGGTAGAATGTGGGATCAGTTAATATTGGCTGAGTTCTGGTCACAATGAGAGAGATATGCAATTGCTTCACCGTAAGCATAACTCACAAATCAGTTTGCATTCACCTCGCTGTCAGTGTGGTGTAGTGTTAAGAGTGGTGGACTCTAATCTGCAGAACTAGGTTTGATTCCCCACTCCTCTGCATAAAGCCTGCTAGGTGACCTTGGGCCAGTCACAATCCTCTCAGAACTCTCTCAGCTCCACCTGCCTCACAAGGTGTTCCTTGTGGGGAGAGGAAGCAAAGGAGACTGTAAAATAGAAAGGGGGACCCTACTGTGTTTGGTGTTGGGGCTCATACTGTTTAATTTATTCATAAATGATCTGAACAATGTTCCCTCCAAACCTTGGAGTGTTGTGAGCAAAAATTTTACTTTGTGAACTACTAGCATTAACGTTGTGAGTGAGCCTACATTTGTTCATCATGTAAACTACATTTTTAGAAGATTATTACCATAACATAAAAATCTCAGAATGGATTCTTTTAAATTATATATTAAGAATGTTTTAAACACCATAAGTGAAAACAGAATCAAGCCAAATTCTGTTACAGAAAATGTTTTAATTTAACTCCTCTCTTCTTCTTTTCTCTGTTTTCCAGAAATTGTAAACACTGTCAATATTAATATTATTCCCATTAAACAGATGCAGTTTAATTCTCATTAAGTTCTCCAGGTGATCCACATTTAGCTATTTCGAAGCTTAGTTTTAATGACATTCATCAAGTTAAAATCTCTCTTGCAATTAGCACTTGAGGCTTGAAAAGTTTCACAAACATCTAGGAGGAGATTTAGTGCACTTCCCAAATACACACTCCACAAAGGAAATCCACTTCCCAAATACAGGATCAAACCAACTGGGTTTGAAACCCCGGACTCCGTCAGGTCAGCCCTCAAGAACTTTGGAGTCTCCTTTGGAGCTCAGTTGTGCTTGTCACAACCTTGTCCTTGGCTCCATCCCCAAAGTCTCCTGGCTCCACCCCCAAAGTCCCCCAGATATTTCCTGAGTCAGACCTGGCAACCCTAAATTAAATGCAGACTGACTCTTGTGGCTTTAACAGGCTTTATAATTAATGGCTTCATGTTATAGTGAAGCTCTCTGTGAGGAAACCTTGAAACTCTCAAGTCAATTGGGTATACAGTGCTGGAAGAGAAACAGAGGATTGAAGTTTTGATCTCTTAAAGGCTTCAAAGTCCAAAAGAGGACTTGAAGCCCTTGAACCTTGTTTATAACATTTGTCCCTTTGTGGTGAGAAGAAAATTTTGGATTCAAAAGGAGGACTTAAAAAAACAGCTTTAATTCATGAGCAAGGTTTGGTGATATGTTTGCCTCTGTAAAACCACACAGCCCTCATTATGTCAGAGGTAGGCTCTTCCTGAAGTCTTGCAGCACTGGAACTCCCTGAGATGACAGCCAGCACCAGATGACATTAACAATGAGCGTGCAGCTCTCATATATATCCCCAGTATGCTAGTCTTCACTTGTTTTGGCTCCCAGTATCCATGACTTGCCATGAAAGGAGATCCTGAATATACATAATGGTCAAAATGGCAATGCTTGCAATTCAAAAATCTCCCTCTGGTATTAACAGAATGGAAAAAAACAGCAGTGAACAGAAGTCACATATGCTGACAGCTACGCTCATTATTACTGCATACATCTAGCATGGGTCTGACCAGCAATTATTCCCTGCTGGGGGAAACAGAGAGAAAAAGAATATCTAATTTTCATGCTATCTGATTTTTTTCAGAACTTATTTGCAGGTTTGCTTAGACTTCCCAGATTTGATAACTGCAACAGTGGTATTTTATGTTAAGGTCCCCAATCTGCAGGATATGCATTTTTCACTTCACTCCATTTCTTGGTTCCCAGAATGTTAGGCAGCCTTTACTAGGAAGGTCCAAAAAATTGCTAGGAGAGACACAACCACCATTCCATCTCTCTCGGTTGTTGATAGATGACACTTGTAACATGTATTTACCCTTGCTATTTGGTATTGGTCTCCTTAATTTATTTATTATTATATTAAATTTATATCCTGCCCTCAGGCTGACAGAGACAACTGGTGGGAAAGCCACTTCAGAGGAGGTCTCGTTGAATGAACTGCCAAGGAGGGGACACATGAGAATAGTCCCAGGCACCTGCTCCATTTTGTGAAGGAGGGGAGCCTACCCCTACCCCTTTCCATGCTTGAACTGATGACATTGGAAGTCAGTTTGGACCAAAGAGGTTCAGGCTTAGTAGAGGGAGAAGGACTCCAGCTTCTCACAGAATCAGTGAATATTCTGTGGGCTTCAGACACTTCTACTTTACCACATGGCAGAGAGGTCTCCACAAGGACCAGACCAGCAGTCTGTACTCCTTTGATTCTGGACTGCCTAGTTCTGGGATAAGTAATGCCAACACATGAATAGTGGAGGCAAGCACAGAGAGACAGTCCAATGAGAGTCTCATCTTCCAGCTTATTATCAAGATAACAATGATACAGGACAAGACATACTTTTCTGTCACCTTTCTTCTTCCAAGGTTCTGTGGCATGTTTGCTGGGTGCATTTCAGTGCTAAGATTTTTGCCAGCGAAGATGACTGTTCAGTGTCTGTATGGAGTTCAAACAAGCAATATCTCACCCTCTGGCCTGCTCCAGTTTCACAATTGCTATTGTTCTAATGGTCGGTGTGCCCCATTGCCTCATAGGACATTCTCAAATGATTTTAAAAGGATGTGGAGAAATATGCTAACAATGCACCATATGATAAACAATGAATCTGAGCAAAACCTAACATATAACACATAGTCTGTGGCAAGTACAGGAGGAAAGGCACTATATTTCAGCACCTCTACTAAACAAAGGACAGAGTCACAGGTTTATACATCACACTTTGTTTACTTTGTCTGATGTCAAATGGGTTCTTTGAAAATGCTGTATTCATTCATCAGCGTAGCCTTCAGCAGATGTTATATTCAATTGAAATGAGAGTCCCTCAGCCACATGTATCAAAAGTACCTAGCCCACATGATGTACCTGATAGATGCAATCACCATATTGTACAAACTGGACAACATATGGATTTCCCATGCAAACATTCTCTCTATATGCACCAACTAGGCATTACGTGCATAGAAAACCAATGTGTTGCCCAGTTCATATGATATGCTGATCACGCACTGTAGGGACCACATTTTTCAGATACATGCAGCTGGCAGGCTCCCAGTTTGCATAAATGTAATATTGGCACAGGCTTTATCTCACTGCTTATCAGGTCAAGTCCAACAGCAAGATATTAAGAAGTTGTTAATGCACATTTGTAGTTTTGATTAAAGGTTTGGTTAAATAAAGCTGAGACTCAAAAGTGCAATAAACAATATATAGACAATAGTGGTACGAGGCTGAAAAAAGGTACAATAAAATATGCAAACTATGCTTTAACCAGAGTTCAGAGTCTCACACAAAATTTTGCTTCTTTAGAAATCTCAGGGGTTCAGAAAAACAAGATACAAAAAGGTATCTTTTCTTCAGAAATGCTCTCATAAGCAATACAGTTGCTTCAATGCTTGCTAGAGTTTTTGTAGGAAATGTATTTTAATATAAAAGATGCTTTCTGTTATTGTTGTTTTTATTAAAAACATACCATGTACTTATGGATCATTTTTTTGGAATCATACCTCTCCATCTATCAATTGTACAAACAAAGGTTGCCTTCTTGGTCTTCTAAAAACAATTTCCCAAGCCTGTTTGTGGGGTTGAAGGAGAGATAAAGGTGTGAGGTGATAGAAGGAATAACACATGGATGCAACAATTGGTGAAACAAGGTCACAGCCTATTTTATTGAATACAGCCAAAAAGGAGCATTTGGTAAAGCAGAGGGATGGATCCATAACATTGGGGTGGATCCTGCCACCCGATAAATGCACCCCCAGCCTGCTAGCTGGGAGATAAAACCATGGAGTAACAAGAACTGAGTTCCATGTGGGTGCCAGCTGCTGCATGACTATGGAACCCTTGCCACCTGGTGGTGGAAGCCAGCTGGCAACCCCTTGCCTAGGCATGAAGCTGAGTGGCTCCACCCCAAGACCCCTGAAGGTGCCCCCCAAAAGAGGGGGGGCACAGGCATGGTCTCCTTCCACCAGCATCTGTCCTAATGACCAAACCACCTAAGGTGTGACAAAAGAGAGAGCTCTGGGGTGGGAAAGCTGGCAAACAAAGAAAAACAGACTGAACTGACCCCTGTGGGCTGTTTAAATGGTCACTGGGGGAACCCTGTCCATGCCTCCCTCCACAGAGGCTGGCAGAGCTGATGTGATTGGCTGGTGCAGTAGCAGCTGGTCTCAATACCTGTCTAGCCTGAAGGTATCACTAGACAGGAAAACTGCCCTCCTTCCAGTCTCTCCCCTCCTCCATAAACAGTGGTGTAGGTATGTCATGGCCAAGCTTCTTATCAATATCAACCATGAAGAGAAAGCCATCTAGAAGACAATGCAAAAGATAAATTAAGAAAGAAAAGTCTTCCCAGCCTTCCAAGTCCCTTAACCCTCAAGAGTGTCAGCAGCAGGATTGTCTCCCTGTTGGAAAATTGGGGAGAGGGAATACAGAAAGACTCCAATAACATCTTTTAATGTACAGTTTTCATTGTGATGGTTTTCCTTAAGGGCTGAGGGTGTATTGCTTGCTGAACATGTATGATTTGGGTTTTACATGCATGATTTTTCAACACAGTCTCTTCTCCACATTAGGAACTTGGGACCATCAATCCCCCCTCTCCATACACGCCAACAATTTCTTGAGTGCTAATTAGAGTTGCTGTGGAAATCTTGCAATTTGAAATGAATTTTGGGTCTTCTCCCCAGTCAAGATCTGAGAAACTTTGAGGAACAGTCTTGATAAGCCTGCATTTCTAATGAAGGGTTAAGGCTATCATTATCCACAGATTTTAGAAGTTATTCCTCAGGCAAAACATCTCAGATGTTTTACAGTCTAGCAAAACATTTCATTAAAAAGAATTTTTCTCCATTCCTAGTACTATTACTGCCCTGACCTGGGTAGCCCAAGTTTGCCAGATCTTGGAAGCTAAGCAGGATTGGCCCCGGTTAATATTTGGAGGGGAGACCTCCAAAGAATACCAGGGTTGTGACACAGAAGCAGGCAATGGCAAACCACCTCTGAACATCTCTTGAAAATTCTTTGGGGTTGCCATATGTCAGCTGTGATTGCAAGAGTGAGAGAGATAATATTATTGGAGTCAAAACTACAAGTCACACTGATCTCACTTGATTTTGTAAAACTATATATCTGTAAGTCTTTAAGATGCCATAAGGCTCTTTTTGTTTTTACTGCTATAGACTAATACTGCTATAGGCCCACTGCTATAGGCCCACTGGAATGTGTACTCATTTATATTTCTGCATCTGTAGGACTCCCAGTATTGCCACTGATACGCCAGCTCATTGCTAGAGCAGTTGCTGATGGTTAACTACTGCTGCTAACTTAATTTTTTTTTTTTATCAGATTCATACTGAGAATAGAATCTGATAGTCACACCCTGCTGTGAATCTGCTTAGACTTCAGTTTGGGGAAAACCTGGGGAATGACAGGAAAGGGTACACAAGAAAATTAAAGCTCAATTGACACCTCCCTGCTGGGGCCATTTGCTGTCCCCTTAGGGCTGCGGAATATCTGATCTGTTCCTTTTCTGATCCCATAAAAGCCATCTGTTAGTAGCTGAAAACATTACTGTGGAAACCAGGGGGTGGTTCTAGTGGTGTTGGAGCAGGTTACGCCACCATAAATGTGTGCCTCGTATTCTCTGGGGCCCAATCCCACATGAATGTTTTGCAGAAGAACTCCTGCAGTGGGGCAGGACATAATCAAAACATTACACCAAGCCATCTGGATTGTGCCAACAAAGCTGTTCCATACTGAACACTCTTTCTTAAAAGGAAAGCATGGAAATTCCATGGGGTTACCTTGAGCTGAAATGATTCTCCTATTACTTTCCTGACATCTGGCTGTGACAAAACTGGGGCTGCCAACACTTATGCAGAGGAAAAAAGGTTGGGGCTCAGAGACCATGCTTTGTTTTTGGAAAGAATGAGAGGAGATGCACCTGATCTCTCACAGGTACAGCAGCATTGTATACAGACTACATCGGGCAGTCCTTTCAGGAGCCCAGAGGAGATCTAAAGATCCTACAACCAGTGCAGGAAAAGAAGGAACCACTAGAAATGAGAAACTGGAGTTTGCTTATCATGCTTGGGAAATACCAGAAACTTGGCTGTGGGCTTAACCATAGAGTGGGTCAGATTAAAAAGCAAGTAGGCAAGAATTACTTGCACAAAGAAAATGCAGTAAAACACTGGCATGAGTCAGCAAAGCATTCCCCTATATGTGTGTTGTGTCTTGCATTTCAGTCCTGAAATTACAACACAGCGGACGCTACGGAGGTGACCAGTGGAAGTCCACTGGTCCCCGGATGTAGCTCTGCAAATACGCTCTGCCAATCAAGATCTGTGGCGCGACGTTTAACTGGCCAGGATTGGACCTGGCCAGACTGAGGGTTGTTCCAGGGTATGTATATAATCGGGACCCAGCTCGCGTTGCATTGCCTTGTGATGTACTTGCTAATAAAGCATGTTGCCTTCAACACGTCTCGTCACTCAGTACATTACAATGTGTGAGTCCTTTGCACTGATTCACAATTCAAGGCAGTTGGAGCCAAAGGAAGTTCTCCAAAGACTGAAAGCAGCTGTGGTGTGAGGGCAGTAGAATTCGTAGGGGAGTTGTAGAAGAAGAAGAAGATATTGGATTTATATCCTGCCCTCCACTCCGAAGAGTCTCAGAGCGGCTCACAATCTCCTTTACCTTCCTCCCCCACAACAGACACCCTGTGAGGTGGGTGGGGCTGGAGAGGGCTCTCACAGCAGCTGCCCTTTCAAGGACAACCTCTGCCAGGGCTATGGTTGACCCAAGGCCATTCCAGCAGGTGCAAGTGGAGGAGTGGGGAATCAAACCCGGTTCTCCCAGATAAGAGTCCACACACTTAACCACTACACCAAACTGGCTCTCCCAGATAAGAGTCCACACACTTAACCACTACACCAAACTGGCTTGTAGCACTGGGGAATGAGCTTAACCCATTTTCTCCATGCCATTTCCCCATCGAGGAGCTGCTATTTTGCTCTTGGAGGGTAATAGAGTACATGCATTTTTTTCACCTTGTAGCTTCCTCTGTGGCTTCTTTAGTTTTTCAAAACTGATCATGGATCTCCCAGGTCATGTCTAGTTTGGCCCTTAAAAGGCATTGTGGGATGAGCAGAACTTTTTTTGAGCAGGAACGCACAGGAACACAGTTCCAGCTGGCTTGGCCAGAGCTCTGGCTCAAAAAAAAAGGTCTCTGACTGAGGGAAGGCACTAGGCAGCCATGTGCTCCCAGACCATGTACTCTGTCCTCTCTGCTGCCTCCAGCCTCCAATGAGCTTCCAAAGAGAGTGAGAGATGAGGAGCTGCCCATGAGTGCTGTCTCCTAGGAGAAGCTGGGCCTGACACTGCCCACTCTGCCACATGTGGCTTTCTGTCTCTGGCCATGTGTGTGTGTGTGGGGGGTGAAACAAGTTCTCTCATTGGGCTGCGTGAGAACACATCTATGAAATGCAGCTGATGGCACTGTACTGTTCTGTGTCAATATGTGAAAAATAACAGGTGATGTCACTTCCAGTGATTTTGGGGGCGTAGCCTAATATGCAAATGAGTCCTGTTGGGCTTTTTCTAGAAAAAAAAGACCTGAGGAACCATTGGCACATTTATTTTAAGCTCATGTCTTTAAAGTATTTTATATCCATCTTTTATCCAGGCATCCCATTGATTCCTCACATCGTTGAGGGAGAAGTAGAAACAAAGGCAGATGACTGGTATGATCTCAGTATGCTGACTGCAGTGATGCAGCTTGGAGTTGGCATGTATAAACCCATCTCTTCATTTCTGCATATGTTTCCACAGTCCTACAAGTTGGCACTTTATATTTAGGACGCTTATCTGCAAATGTAGATATGTAGTTTTCACGACACTGATTGAAGTCACTGTTATGCATCATACTGATAGAAACTAATTGAAGCTGATTGAAAATTGGCAATAAAACTGCCAGCTTTATGAATCTTGATATTAATCTATGGTGAGTTTGCATTTGGAACAAAGATTAAAATTCTAGTCACTCCCCCCCACCCAAAAAAAAGGGCAAACCAAAATGATCAAAGCACCTTCCATCTAATGCATCTCGAACTTTTAAGCTTATAACATAATAACTGAAGAGGGCATGGCCACCACAATGGCCACATGGACCTCAAACAGTGGCCAGACAAATCCAATGGCCTAAGCAGAACTAAAAATGGGCAGGCCAGAAGTGATGAGCCTCTAGGAGAGTGGAGTCACTTCCTGTCAACACTGGCAATGAGGCCGGAGCCTTTCTTTTTCTCCTGATAAGTCCCCCCTCACATTCTCCCTACTGGTTGCCAGGAGGGACCTGGCACCTATAAGGCTTAGCAGGGTGCAGGAGAATGGCGGGTTTCAAGGACAAGCCAGAAGCCCACATGTAGCCAGGTGCTATGGCTGGAGGCTCTAGGAGATTGTAAGCTGCTCTGAGTCTCTGATTCAGAGAGAAGGTCAGGGTATAAATCTGCAATTCTTATTCTTATTCTTCTTTGCAGGGAGCACCAGCAAAATTGTTCCCATGGCTGCCAAAGAATACAGAATATGAAAGATCTTAGGGAAAAGGCATGTCGAAGAACAATAGACCCATAGCCAGAGTGAATGGTTGGTTGTTGGCCAAAGAACTCCTGAGCTGCCCTGTATTCAAGAAGGAGCAAGGAGATGGACTGCACATCGTGGGAAGGGATGAAGGTTTAGGGTAAGTTGGCAGGCACTTATGTTCTATGCATAATCTTAATTATTAAAGCAGGTGGCCAAGGAGGAACTTGGGAGGGAAGCCCTTGTGCACTAGAGCACGAAGTCTGAGATCATGATGAGTTGTGACAGAGGGACATGATGCACAGAATAATGCAAAATGTGGGAAATGTTGGTAGAGAAAACATTTCTCTTTCTTCCACAATGCTAGAATTTATGATAACTCAGTAAAATTTAATGGGACATAGCTTCTGGAAGTCAACAAATAATACTTCAACAGTCTGTGGAACTCATCGCCACGGAATGTCTTAGCAGGCTTTAAAAGCAGACTGGGGGAAATCGGAGAGGATAGCTATAACCCATGATACCTAAATGGAACCTCGGTGTTCAAAGATAATATAATAATGAATACCTGGTTATTGGGTAGTCAACAGATTGTAGGTTTTTGTCTTCTTGGAACCCCTTGCTGGTTTCCTAAATACCTCTAATTGGGCACTGTGGGAAACAGGATGATGGACTGGATAGACTTGTGGATTGAACCACCAGCGCATGACTTATGTGCATCATTAACCATAATAGGCTTAATGGACTATCACATAGCTCCTTCAAAGCACAGACACTTCTTTAAATATATAATGTCATTTGTGCATATTGCATTAAGTTACTCAGAGATTTTGTATAAAGTGTCTTTTTTTCCCCTTCCAGCAAACCTGACAGTAATATTACAAACCATATGCCTGTTTAAGGTAGAGTATTTCTTACATTACACAGCAAAAACAACAAAAAAATCAGTCTTGCTTTGCCTCCAAGTGCATCCTTAACAAAAAAAACCAAACAAAGACAGTACTGGCTCTCTAATGAGTATGCCTGTATTATGTATATGTTTATCCAATTCATATTAACACTGTTAGATGCACACCTAGAAATCCAATGTGCTAACTAGTCTTTATTCACAGCATCAAATAAGTAGTTTTCTCATCAGAAATGGAAAATCACAGATGTTCTCTGCATCCCTGCCTGGGAGGGTGAAGGTCAAAATATAACCAAAAAAATCATATCACTGGATTGCATCAATACATTTGGCATGTTGTTTCCACTTCACCTATGAAAGATGAGATGACCATGCATTACAACTGGCAGAAAAAAGTTTGATGGATCTGTATTGCACTACTATAAAGGAGGACTCTGAAGTCCAAAGTCTCTCTACAGTTCAAAGACTGCATTCCTAAATGCAAAAACAAAACAAAAAAACAATCCTACAAGGCAATAGCAAATTCCCAACAAGGATCCCTCAAGTATTCATACAGATATCCCAAGGGTTAATAAACAGCAGATTTGCTTGTTATTCATTCCATTACTGTAAACACAGACCACATCTCTTAGCAAAAATAACACATCCATTAAACTGTTACGAACAAGTACTAAAATAAAAATATCTAAAATTGAAAGGTCTGGTTCCAATGCTTATAAAATACTAAGTTACCTGCAGCTGTAAAATGCTATATTACTTCCTCTAAATGGAGCCCATCAGAGGTCTTAAAAAATCATGGGAAGCTAGATAAAAATAGAGTCCACACCATGGGATACACAGTTTTACAACAAGATCAGTGAAGCCCATTAATGCTAAAACATGAGAAGTTATCTTCAAAGTCATGTACAGATGACACAAGAGAGTTATAAAGTGCAGATAATCTTTAAACTGCCATTTAATTTTTTTCTGAGATTTTAGAAATGGGAACTCAGTTCCACATGTGGGAGACATATCCAGATGTACAGCTGATAAACCAGTTATATTACAAAACAGTATGGGACCAAAGGACCATTACTAGTTTTAATAGAGATTTTCCCAGGGGGGAGGGATCATTTCCCAGAAAAAGTCCTTTCACATAAAAATTCCATCCATTGAAGCCTTCAAGAAGGTCGGTATGAGTGTCGATGAGTAACATCTGAGATGCTCTCCCTTCCATCTTCTCTACCTACTGAACTCTACCTGCCCTGGCTGCCATTCTAATTAGGTGGGAGAGAGCCAGACTATAGATATTCTGCTAAGTGTTCCACCAAGTCTCTCCCAAGGAAGGTCATCTTTGCTGCCCAGGTTATGTTCATTGGACTGTCCTTCCAGGGATCAAGTTATAATCAGCTAGAGAGTCAGCTACTGAAACCAGCAGCAGTCGGAATATGTGGAGGATTAATATCTGCAGGGCTTTTTTTGTAGCAGGAACTCCTTTGCATATTAAACCATACACCCCTGATGTAGCCAGTCCTTACAGGACTCTTAGTACAGAGTCTATTGTAAGCTCCAGGAGGATTGGCTACATCAGGGGTGCATGGCTTAAAATGCATAGGAGTTCCTGCTACAAAAAAAGCTCTGAATATCTGGGTCACTGACCCCACAATCATCATTATTAATCGATGGTCCCCCCTTGTCAGTGTTCTGCCAGGTAACACAAAATGCAGAGATATTTCATGAAGTGTTTTCATTAGAACAAGCAACAATAAAAATAGAACTGCTCCTCTCCACAACTGCTTAACTTTTAAAAATGTAATGGATTGCAGTTGTAAGTCATTTGGGGAGCTCCTCCAATAGAAAAGCATAAACACATCAGAATAAATAATGATCTAATGTTACATATGCAAATAGTTGCCATAATGACACAGCAGAAATGTTATTTGGCACCAGACTCAGTACTATAGGGTAAAGAAACTTCTGGAGCAACATTCCTAGACAATTCCTTCTACCAAGAGACTAATCAAAATGAGAATCTTTTTATATAATATGGCATCCATTTTTAACCCACAGATCACACATTAAAGACACAATCTTTGCCAACCCACCATCAAAATATATCAAAATATATCTGAAGAATCATATTACATGTGTACTGTCAACCAACCTGAAATGTAAAAGGAATAAGAGATGAAGAACCATATATAGTTTGTTTGAAATTCTTTTTTATTATTGTACAATTTCTTATGAAGTGACAGTTAACTTGGGTATATTGTAAAAAAAAAAAAACCTGTAAGTTTTGAAATAAAATGAATCAAAACTTTTTTAAAAGTGTAAATGAAACCAAATAAGTCTTTCTGTCTCAAAATAACTTTTCAAAGCCCCGGAGTGGGGAAGGCACCTATTCCATTCCTAAGGAATTAGCATTGCTATCCTAAGAAGTTATACCCTAAGTAGTTATATTCAGTTGATGTCTGTGAATGTTAAGAGCTGTCAAATCACTTCCTTTATGGTAACTCTTTGAATAATGACCTTTCAAAACATCCTGTCTTTAACAGACTTGTTCAGGTCTCAGAAACTGAGGGCTATGGTTCCTTAACTGAGGTGATCCATCTCATGTTGGGTCTTCCTCTTTTCCTAGCATTATTGTCAATTGATTGAGAAAGGTGCAAATTAGCTCACAATTACACTACAAGGCATCCATCCATCTTGCCTTCCTTGCTTCTTTCCTTCCATTCAGTGAGAAAATGTTTCAGAATGTGTGGACTGGATACAACACTGGCAGCTTGTATATACAGAAAATAAAATATAGAATAAACACACCACTCCTATTGTGATTTCTACCTGTATATAAATACATTTTTACTACTTGTCTTAAAGTAATTCCCTTATCACCTCTTGCTTTCCTTGCTGTAAGAACCTGCTGCACTGGCTGCTTGCATAAGAGAGACAAAGGATAGAATAATAAACCCTGCCCAGAATATCAGTACATAGCCAATTTATGAGGATCTACTTCTATTTCTCTTTGAAAGGGAAAAGAAGCTCCTGTTGTGATATCCAGCTACACAAGGATGCATTTTCTTATGGCTTGGATGAAATATGAAGAAATTCCCTCATCACCTCTTGCCTTCTTTGCTGTAAGAACAGAACGGAATGATCTGCCCAGCTTATGCAAGCCTTCATTGGAGGGTTTTGTTTGTTTGTTATTTTCCAGGACTTTTTTTTGTAGCAGGAGCTCCTTTGCATATTAGGCCACACACCCCTGATGTAGCCAATCCTCCAAGTGCTTACAGGGCTCTTAGTACAGGGCCTATTGTAAACTCCAGGAGGATTGGCTACATCAGGGGTGTGTGGCCTAAAATGGGAATTCTTTGAACAAGGTCAGGATATGGTTGACAGATGACCTGGGGAAAATATACATTTGGAGGTCCTCAGTGTAATATTTCCTTCCCTTTTGCCATGCATAGCTATGTGATTGTTCCAGCTAAAAGAACATCATCTCAGTTTAGGCTTGCCAGCTCTGAGTTGGGAAATACCTGGAGATATTGGGGTGGAGCCCAAGGAAAATAGAGTTTGGGGAGGGGAGGGATTTAAATGGGATATAATTCCATAGAGTCTGCCTCCCAAAGCAACCATTTTCTCTAAGTGAACTGATTTCTGTTGCCTGGATATCAGTTATAATCCCAGGAGATCTCCAGCCACCATCTGTAAGTTAGCAACCCTATCTCAGGTGCTCTAGCTTTCTCAGTAGACTATAGGTTGCCAATCCCCAATTGGGTGCAGAGATTTGGAGGTCCTCCCCCCACTTCAGGGTTTATCAGAAAGTGAGGCAGGGAGGAAATGTCCATTGGGCACACCATTATACCATATAAAGACCAGTTCCTATAGGATATAATGGAGAATTTATCTGTGGGTATCGGGGCTTGGGGGGGGGGCTGTTTTTTCTGGTATAAACAATTTATTATTTTGGTAGGGGAGGGAAGGGAAGGGAAGGGAAGGGAAGGGTACAGGGGTTGAGGGGAGGAAATTGTGTTAATTGGGGGGGCTGCTGTTTGAGGTAGCATAACATCTGGTGCCTCTCCTCAAAAAAAGCCTCCCCCAAAGTTTCAAAAAGATTGGACCACTTCTATGAGCCCCCCCAAAAGGTGCTCCTATCCCCCATTATTTCCAATGGAGGGAAAGCATTCAAAAGGAGCACGGTCCTGTTGAACTAATGGCCAGAACCGCCTTCAGAGTTCACTTGTGCTTGTCTCAACCTTGCTCCTGGCTCCACCCCCAAAGTCTCCAGATATTTCCTGTGTTGGACCTGGAAACCCAACCTGTGCCTGACCTGGATAGCCCAGGCTAGTCTGATCTCATCAGATCTCAGAAACTAATCAGGGTCAACCCTGGCTAGCCTTTGAATAGGAGACCACCAAGGAATACCAGGGTTATTATGCAAAGTCAGGCACTAGCAAACCACCTCTGAACATCTCTTGCCTTGGAAATCCTACTGGTTGCCATAAATCAGCTGTAAGTTGATGACACTTGCCACCACCACATAAGGCCTGAGCAGTAGCTGGAAAGATAATTTCAGTCATGTAAAGCTCACTATGGCTTCATTTAAAGAACGTTAGCTGAACAGTACTCCAGTTCATTGAAATGCACACAATTAGTCCCATACAAACCTTACTTATAAAGTTCTCATGGCCAGCATGTCTTATAGTTGCCTGAGGATCTAATGAAAGAAGTTGCAGTATTATATAAAAGACCTGCTTAACTCCAACTTCTGTTTTACAGATTGGATACTTTTTGAAAACCTTATAAACTCAGTTCATTATAAATCTAGTTTCAATGTGTTTTAGACCAATTGCCCTCTTTAAAATATTACGGATGGTTTGTAGTTGCTTAAAGAAATCTGAATGTGAGTGTGAATAAATGTAATAAACAGGTCAGACCTCCTTACCTTCTTATTAACCTAGATTCATTTGGAAAAATAACATTTCAAGCAGCTGATTATAATGTCCATTTCCTGGAATTGCCTATTGCATAGGAGAGTTGTTAACCTTTTGCTCACGGTAACAAAAAAAATAATAAAATAGAAATACAATGGACTTCAAAATTATCACTCTTTTTAACATTTTCTCCACTGATTACAGGGTTTGTCTTGTTTAAGGTTTCTTTTCATTCTGCAAAATCAGAGTGATTGTACAGGAGAAACAAACGTTGCATGATGCACATATTTTAGCATTGTTTAGACTAACAGCATTTATACAGATACACAAGAGGGAAGGTGACACAGAATAGCCCAATTTCATCAAATCTTGGAAGCTAAGCAAAGCCAGTACTTGGAAGGGAGACCACCAAGGAAGACTCTGCAGAGAAACGCAATAGCAAACCTCTTCTCACTTGCCCTGAGAGCCCCTTGCTGGGATTGCCCTAAATTGGCTGCAGCTTTACAGCACACACACACACACACACAGATGCACATGAATCTACTTGTAGGACTGTGTTAATGTAAACTTTTGTTTTATTTATTCCCCATGTGTTATAGGTCAGAGTACATTGTGACTCCAACAGCCTATAGGAAATAAAAATTACTAATCTTAGAAATAGTTACTATGTCTCATTCAGAGAGTTGCTCATATATATGGAGATTCCCATTATTTAACATCACCAGGGCTTTTTTTGAGCAGGAACACAGTTCTGGTTGGCTTGGCATCAGGGGGTGTGGTGTAATATGCAAATGAGTTTTTGCTGGGCTTTTTCTACAAAAAAAAGCTCTACTAGTAGTCCACAGTTTAATTACTTACTGAGTATAGAAATAATTCTTTTTGCCAGTCCTAAACCTATTGCCCATCAACTTCACTGGAAATCCCTAAGCGCTAGAGTTAGGGAGAGGAAGGGGATCCACTTTCTATCCACTTTCTCTACCACAATGCATACTGTAACTACCTTCTAACACGTCTCCCTTTAGCAATCTTTTTTTGTTCTAAACTGAAAAGTAATGGCCTCTTTAGCCTTTCCTTCTAGGAAAGGTGTTCCGTCACCCTGGGAGCCCTCTTATATTACTTTTCCAGTTCTGCAATATTCTTGTAGAGCTATGATATAGCTCTCCAGATGAGGTCTCACTATAGATCTATGAGGTTGTTCATGTTTTAATATGCCCATATAATATTTTGTATGTGAGAGGAACAAAATGACATTTGAAAAACAGACTGTCCAAACATTGCAGCGAAATTAAGAATTTCAGTTTTGAATCTCCTCTAGAGGCATATTTTATCGCCAAACATAATCAACTCACTAATTTAAAAATTTTTGCTATTGAGAAGATTTTATCTAGGCCTCATCAATCTTATGATATTGACAAGTTGTTTCAGAGAGAGGCCTTTTGGACTTTTAGATTAGATGTATTATCTCTTAAGGGCCTCAATGATTATTTGGATTTGACTGTGTGTGATATATTTTTCTCCTTTGTTTCTGCCTCGTAAAGATCTAAGTTATCATGACATGGGAAGTTTATATGTTTGCTGTCCCTTTACATTTTGGCTTCTCAGCTCACAAATAAGTGGGAATGATGCAATTCTCATTTACCTTGGTCTCTTTGGCTTTAGAGCTGTATATGAAAAATGATTAGTACATGAGAAAGTGGGTCACAGGTATTTTTGGAATGTTTAGTGTGAGCTCTCACTGCTTTTCATTGCACCATTCCTTTGTACTATTGTTTCTTGTAATTGGTTTATACTTTATCTGATTTAAATGTACTCCTTTGTTCTCTATGATTGGCTGATAAACAGTAAATGTAATTTTTTTCTGCTGCAAATAAGTCCACTTAGATGTTGCATCAGAGTTGAAGATGTTGGCCGTTTTCGCACTCACGTTTTACTGGCGCCACGACCCTCCTGACGCCGGCGAATCTGCATGGATTTCACACCAGAAGCGCCGGCGCACCCAGAAGCGCCGGCTACTTCCGTCGCTAAGCCAGCGCAAACGCAAATCGCAAAGATGCAGGAAAACGTTTGCGCTGGCTTAGCGACGGAAGTAGCCGGCGCTTCTGGGTGCGCCGGCGCTTCTGGTGCGAAATCCATGCAGATTCGCCGGCGTCAGGAGGGTCGTGGCACCAGTAAAACGTGAGTGCGAAAACACCCGTTGTGTCTCTTGTCTTTTATAGACAACCTACAACAATTATCCAAGGCCATTCTGCTAGGGAATTCTAAGCAAAACAATTCTGAAGAAGATATTGAAACAGTGTTTAAGTAGCCGGCGTACCATCAGTTGCTATATTTTACTAATTGCCATAGTTTGCTGTACTTTATATTCAAATGGTTATACCTCACTATATTATGTATTGTATATACGGACTGTTTTCATTAATCACACTGTACTCTTTGTGCTGTGTATGTTTATATTTTGTCATTTGACATAAGACAGAGATCGTATTTGTTTAGGTATTTCTATTATGTTTTCTCCCCAATGAGAGCCTAAAGCAGTTTACAACATCATTCTCCCCACCTCCAGTTTGTTCTCACAACAATCCTGTGAGGTGAAATAAGATGAGAGAGCAACCAATTGTCCCAAGGTCACCCAGGTAACTTTCATGGGAGTCTGTGGATTCAAATTCTCACGGATCTTAACCCTATAGTCTAAGCAGATAGCACTAAACCATGCAATCTAATGGGGTGTAATTTCCTGAAGCACATGGTGGTTAAATCTAGAAAGTTCTTACAATGAGGTAGCATTAGCTTTAACAACAAACTCTCAGGATTAATTGCAGCATTAAGTAACCAGATCTGACAGGGCTCTAACACAGCATTTCTTGCTCATCTTCCAAATACTTCGTATTTTCAGTAACTGAAACAAAGGATAATGTTAGAGACCAGTGGCACCTTTAAGACCAACAAAGTTTTATTCAAGTGTGTGCACATGAAAGTTTATACCCTGAGTAAAACTTTGTCTTAAAGGTGCCACTGGATTTTGTTCTATTACTTCAGACCAACATGGCTGCCCATCTTGAAAATAAGGATGCCTGCAATGAGGAACATCTGAAAGGGTGGTAGTTTAGAACTAGTAGGAAGACCATTCTAGCTTTCTGTTTTCCCTGCTCATTTGGAACAGAATCCCCCTTGGCTGTACAGTAGATCTCTTCTATTACCTTTCTGGGCTTGGTAGTTTTACTATTTCTATAGCTTGGAGACAACTCACTTTCTTTTGCTATTAACCACAGTAGATTCAGGTGGCTAGCCATGTTGGTCTCAAGCAGCAGAACAAAGTTTCAGTCTAGTGGCACCTTCATGACCAATGGAGTTTTATTCAAGGTATAAGCTTTCATGTGCACACAAAAGCTTATACCTTGAATAAAACTTTGTTGATCTTAAAGGTGCCACTATACTCAAACTTTGTTCTAGTAACCAAAGTGTTACTAATATGGGAAGGTGATGGGTTGACCTTTCTGCCTCCCGAGGCCCTGGAGATATGACTAGCAATATTATACAACCTCAAACCAGTAAGGAAAGATGTTTGAAGGGCCAAAGGGACAACCAAGCAGAACAAGATTATAGATCAGTTGCCAGAATGGGAAAGAAATCCTTCCTTTTCTGGACAGATTGCTTGCTGAGGATCATTAACCATTTAGGACATTCTTTCTTCCCCCCCTCCTCTTTTATAATTACTTTCAGACCCAGTGATATGAAAATGAAACCCCATTATGACAAAGTAATATCCCATTTGTTTTCAGAAACTAAACCTTCATGTCTGATTAGTAAGAAGAGGTGTCTTGATGAAGCCTAATATATTCCATTTGGTGAGAATGGAAGGAGTTCAGTGGGAGTCAAAAACAAGATTTTATTTTATTTTTGCACTGTCTGTAAAAATAGCACTCTGGGTAATTTCACATTGGAGCTACTTTACAGACACAAACACAATTCTGACCCTGACTAGTTATAATATTGTGGTGGAGGGTGCTATCACTGCTACCATGTAAAAATGTAATGTGTGCATTCCAACTGGAAACCTAAATATATGTGAAGGGGGAGGGTTACATACATTTATTGGCTTTATGGATGTGTGTATAGTTTGCTGTGTGAAACACTCACTTCACATAATACCATGCTTGTGATGTTGAAGCAAGGATTGCTGCTCTGCTTAGAGTGACACCCAGATATCCCCTAGAATTACAGCTGTTCTTCAGACTACAGTGAGGAGTTTCCCTGGAGAAAATGGCTGCTTTAGAGGGTGGAGTCTAGGGCATTATACCCTGCTGAGGTCCCTCCCCTCCTCAAGCCTTGCCTTCCCTAGGTTCTGCTCACAAATTTTCAGGAATTTCACAACCTGGAGTTAGCAACCCTACCTCTACCTCTCTGCAAAGTAAGCCAGGTATATGAATTTGAGAGTAAACTCATACATCTTTCGCACTCAGCTTACCCCGCTTGTCACGTTCCTCTTCTCTATGCAGCGTCCTTTGGATTTCCCGCTATCTGCTCCGAAGCTGCAGCAAACATTGTGGGTTTTGCGTGGCAAACGAAAACTGGGTTTTAGCGGTTTCCATTTGCTGTGCGAAAACGGCGATGTTTGCTGCAGTTCCAGAGCAGATAGCGGGAAATCCGAAGGACGCTGCGCAGAGAAGAGGAACATGACAGCTGGGTAAGCTGAGTGGGAAATCGGTCTAGTGAGAATGAATGTATATATATGAGAGACCCCTGGTAGGGTTTCCAAGGCAAGAGATGTTCAGAGGAGGTTTGCCATTACCTTCTAGTGACACAGGACACTTTATGATGCCATCGAAAGGGTTTTTAATGTCAGATTGTAATTACTGAGACACACAACACAGATTTTGTATATATTTATTAGCATTTATTGATACTGAATATAGCGAATATTTTGCAGTCTATTCATAGTGATTATTTCACTGTTGAGGTCTATATATACTATGAGACTTTTGCATACATTACCTGCTTCTGTGTCATGACCCTGGTATTCCTTGGTGGTCTCCCTTCTAAATACTGGACCAGGGCCAACCCTACTTAGCTTCTGAGATCTGACAAGATTGGGCTAGCTTGGAATATCCAGGGCAGTGCAAGGCTGTAAAATTCTCACCCTGTCTTTATCAAATAGGGCTGCCAGGTGTTCAGTTCTGAAGTGGACAGTCTTGTAGCTGCCCTTTCTGTCCAGAAAATAAACTAAGAAAATGCTGGATATATAATGTACAGTATTTTCTAAACAAGTAAGCCTGCAACCACCATGGCAGAGCTGGATTAACAATTAGGCCAAGTAAGCACTGGCCTATGGGTCTCCACATCTTTAGGGGCTCCGGGCTGGCTTTTCCCCCTTGTTTCCCCCCTGCTTGCAGCCCTTCCAGCCTGCAAAAGCAGCCAGCAACTGAGCTGCTCTTTGCACAATTTGCCTGGTGCAGCTGCTGCTGGTGTCACCACCAAGTTTGCCTTTCCCCTGCAGCTTAGTAAAAGGGGCTTTTAAGAAGGTGCCTGCAGGCTGCAGTGGGGGCCATGGGCGGTAGGGCAGGCACTCAGACTCTGAGATAATTTGCGAGGCCCCCCACCCCAAGACTGTCTAGGGGCCTCCACAGGGTTTAATCTGGCACTGCACCATCCGTGTGGTCTTTCTTTCCTTTGCAGCTTTATAAAGCAGTGACACCCACTTTACTTTTCCCCTGGGGACCGTAACATAATCAAGAAAGTGGTTTTGCTTTTCAGAAACTATAAAATAGCAGTGTAAATAAAACTTAAATCTATCCTTAGCGTTTTCTGTTGAATTTCTACCTGCTGAATAACCATTTAAAAGCCCCAAAATCTCTGTAC
The DNA here is from genome assembly GCF_032191835.1 of Heteronotia binoei. Lineage (NCBI taxonomy): Eukaryota > Metazoa > Chordata > Lepidosauria > Squamata > Gekkonidae > Heteronotia > Heteronotia binoei. The sequence continues at coordinate 88,323,968 of NC_083230.1, forward strand.
TGTATGTATTAACTGGGGTGAGGGAAAGTGTGTTGCAGTAGTGCTCTGGGTTGCCAGTCCCCAGTTGGGGGCAGGAAATCCCCCATTTTGGAGGCCCTCCCTCCACTTCAGGGTTATCAAAAACTGGGGGGGGGGGTGGTGGTTGGATGTCTGCTGGGCATTATACCCTATGGAGACTGGTCCCCATAGGGTATAATGGAGAAACAATTTGTGGGTTTCTGGGACTCTGGGGGGCTTTTTTCTTTGAGGTAAAGGCACCAAATGTTCAGCGTAGCATCTGGCTCCTCACCTCAAAAAACCTCCCAAGTTTAAAAAAGATTGGACCAGGGGGGTCCAATTCTATGAGCCCCAAAAGAAGGTGCCCCATTCTCCATCATTTCCAAAGGAGGGAACACATGTAAGAGGAGCATGGCCAGAACTCCCTTCAGAGTTCTATCATGTTTGTCACAACCTGGCTCCTAGCTCCACCACCAAAGTCCCCAGGTATTTCTTGAGTTGGACCTGGCAACCCTAGTAGTGCTTATCATGTCAGACTAGGACAGGGTAAATTTTGGGGTTGCCAGCTACCTGGAAAAAATGTCCCTTTAATACAGGCTTAATAAGGTCTTATTTATCTCCCTTCCATTAAAAGCTTCAACATTTCATTTCCATATATAATCCTCTGTTAAAGGAATAGAGCTTTTTTTTAAAAAAAAAAAAAGTGTGTGTGTGTTGGGGGGGGGGGGTCTACACATTTTTATCAAGTGTATCCAGTATTTTTGTCAAAACCATCTGTCAGCTTTAGCACCAAATGTGTTTTGCAATCAGATTATGAAATGAAATATGGGTAGCCTTTCTGCTTAGAGAGGACTGAAATTAGAAGCCACAGCACTGCCCCCTTTAGCTGAAACCCTGCCTACATAGTGTGACAGAAATATATCACCAACCCAAATTAGACTGCCCTGACTGTTGCCCTCTTTCATTCTGGCATGTAACACAGTCAGGCAGCATAACACAGAGCCATATAGTTGTGGTGCATGCTGCCATAGGCAATGGTGTAGAATACAGCTACATGTTTTTTTCAGATGTGATTTCCAGAATTTGCTTACTGGGTAGGAATTTTTTGATCACACTATCACCAAATGTTGTTGTAACCCAGGAAACCAATTAACCATTATCAGAGCAAGGGCCAATGACACAAAATCTGGAGAGAACTAGGGGTACAAACTTTGCTGTGTGAGGAAAAAAACCCTTTCCGAACATCGTAGTCACCAGTATGGTTGCCAGGCCACCTGGAGAAGTGAACTCACACACATCTGGCCAGAGAGTGTGGGCAAACATATCCAGGGACATAAAGGACTTATGTGTACAAGCAGCCACAAGTTATATAGGCACTCTAAACCGGTACAGAGTGCCTACTAGCACAATGGATGTCTTCCCGTCGTCGCGTATGCCAGCCATGGAGTGGAAGAGACTGCGCCGCCAAGGACCTATCCAGGCGAACAGTTATGAAGTGCTGACCATGGAATCCACCGTGGAGGGCTAACACCACACGTAGCCATCTTCCCACCAGACTTGACTCCATTTCATCATAACAGAAGGCTCGCGTACACACCAGATGTCACCTTTAGCCTGCAAGCAACCCATCTGCCCAATGAATGGACCATCAACCCAACTGTCACTTCCTTTGTCCAACAGAACCCTGGACAAAGACTTGTACCCAGAAGAAGACAGAAGAAGAGGAAAACCATCTCCTGCCAGAGCCCAGTCTTTTGTCTAATCCGGGTGTTACCTAGGCCAACATTTGATTCTCTATTGTCACCTTTTTAGATAAGCCCATCTAATCTTAAATGTCCCCCACCCAGTAGTCACCTCTATTCTTCTTCCCAACTGTCACTTTGGAGCCGCCCCAGGGCCTGTTTCAACCTGAAAGTTCTCTCAGGTACACAGGATCGAGGCAAGTTCATTGGTCAAGAGCAGGCACCCAATTAGGTGCCACCAAGGAACTTTCTATTGGCTATTGCAGTAGTCCAGCCCTTATGGTCACTACAGAGCCTCCCCTTTCTCCTCCCTTGTACCTCCCATCCCCCGAGGGCTCAAGAGAGTCCTTATAACCTGTGGACTAGCTACCCACAGGTGTGCTTCCATCAGTTTTTTTGTTATTTAAATATATATTTTATTGTTATTATTGATTGTCCATTTCTCTTACACTCTTCTTCTTATTCCATTTAACATATTTCCCCCCATCCCACCCCCCTTAGTCTATACGTCATCTTCCAGCCAGGGACAAAGGACTCGGAGATTCCACTGAATGTCTGCCTTCTTTTCTTCTTTTGCCCACTTCAGGTAGATCAGCCACTTTTCCTTAATCCTTGTTCGTCTTTCCTCCCATGACCCTTCCTGAGTCATTATGGCGGCTATGTCTGACTGAACAAAATCAAAAAGATAATCATGCCAAATTTTTTCCTTCCATTTACTTTTATCCTTCCATCCTACCGCCATTACCGCTTTGCCTGCTGATATCATTACTTTTAATAGGTCTTGATTATTCTTCCCTATTATCGCATTCCCTAGTATACTCATCTTCATCAATTCAAAGTCTATTCTCAGTTCAACTTGAAAAAACTTCTTTATCATTCCCACTACCATTTTCCATAATCTATTAGCCTTGGGGCATTCCCACCACATGTGGGTGTACTATCCCTTCTCTTTCTTACAGTGCCAGCACTTAGGGCTCAACCCAGGAAACATGTTCGCTAAGGTAGCCGGAGTTCTATACCATTTAGTAAAGAATTTCAATTCCATTTCCCTAACTTTATAAATTTTAACCTTTTTAAAACCTTCTATTAACTTTTCTACTGTTCGTTTCGTTATCTGGCCTTCTGAACTCCATATCTGTTAAGGTAACCTATTACTCCTTCGATGTCTGAAGTCATACACCTGTATAAAATGCTTAGGTGTGCTTCTATCACTATCCCACCTTCCGCTGCATAGATCCATCCCCGATTCCTGATCAGTTTCGGGTCCTTTACCTGCTTCCTCACTCGTCGCCAATTGGAGCCTTCCTCGAAGACTACGATAGGTAAATATTACCCTATGTGTCTACCCTTTATGTTCCCCTATCCATCTATCTATATTTCCTAGGACTGTATGTGTGATTGTATGTGTATTTTTCTCAATAAATTATAATTGGTTTTACTAAATTAGAGTCCCCATTATTTAAGCATTACTCTCTGGTTGGTTAATCTTGTATACACTGGGGAGAAGATCCCTAGTGAGCCAGGTGCCCACCTGACTAATTCCCCAACCTCGTTTTGAGGGCATTTCGGCTTACAGCTGAGAGGCAGACACCAATGTAGCTCTTTTTTTGCCATCAAATCACAGCTGGCTTACTCTAGCCACTCATGAGGTTTTCAAGGCAAGAGACATTCAGATGTGGTTTGTCATTGCCTGCCTTTGCATAGCAATCCTAGTGTTCTTTGGTGCTCTCCCATCCAAATACCAATCAGGGCCATCCTGACTTAGCTTCCAAGGTCTGATGAGATCCGGCTAGCCTGGGCTATCCAAGCCAGGGCACAGGGGTAGCTACCAGGAATGGGCACAATCCAGAAAAAATTGAGGTCCATGGAATTTTCCATTTTACAAACTAGTTTGTGAGGTCCATGGAGTCCCAGAAGTGGACTCAGCCCACTCCCAGGTCATGCCATCATGCCCTACAGAGCATTCCAATGGACCAATAGATTGCCTTTTAAAAATTGCAGTCCTTGGGCAGTCCTGCAAAACAGCAAACGCACAGACCAGGCAAACAGACTACAAACTGGCCCCTGGTCCTTGATGAATTTTGGTTCAAGGACCATCCTGAGTAGCCACACTGTACAAACTACCCTGGGAGAACAAGAGAGACCCTAGAGAATGGTGATGCCTCCAACGTGTCCATAATATTATGCTGTCGGATAAATAGCACCACTGTATTAACTTTTTATAATAATTTATATTTGTACCTATACAGTTATTGATTTTATGTGTTATTATGATATCATGATTCCATATCATGTCCTGTAAGCCGCCCTGAGCCTGCCTCGGCGGGGAGGGCGGGGTATAAATAAAAATTTACTTACTTACTTATAAGGAGGTACCCTGCCCCCATCTGCTCTAAAGATTCATCCCTGGAATCACTTGAAGCTTGGGAAGGTGCCCTTTCACATCCTTTGAAGTGCAAAACAATTCCACTATGCCAGCGTGTAAGCCTTCAGAAATGAATGTGGCCTCTTAATTCCTAAGCATTTCCTGCAGGGAGAAGAGGTCTGAGACTCATACTTCCTCGAAGGACTACATAAGCCAGATGTCAATTCCGACCATTGCTGGCACACAGCTATAAATTTCAGTGGTCATTTGGGTCCCGCATCTGCTTTTATCTTATCCTCTGCCTCTACTATGAGCTATTCTTTATCCTGCTCTCTGGCTTGAACTTTTGCATTTCTTGGCAAGAGATATGCACAATCATTGCACTGGTAAAAACCTAATAGATATCTGAACATTTTTTACTAATTCTTTGGGTTTTTTAAAAAAGGATCCTGTATTTTAGCTGAAATCTTATTTTTAATGGCACTGGGTTTATGACAAAGTAAGTTGAGTAAAGTCTTTGTCCGTATGCTCTTCTGTTGCACATTCTTCTCTAAAATTCTTTTTTGGACAAGCTTGGCAATTCATTTTGTTTGCAATAATCAAAAGCCATTTTGCAAAATGCCCTTTGATTACGCCATCTGGTGTACCATACATGGGCTAAAGTGCTGTGTGTAGGAGATCTGGCCTCAGGTTCTTTTTGAGCCATTGCCTCATTGGATGTCCCAGGCAAGCCACTGTCTCACAGCCTCAGATCCCAGAAATGGAATTACCAGTTTGGCTCACAAGTTTGATATAATGTTGACTATGATGATGATCATAAACATGACCACAATGGGCCCATGAAGGCAGATAATAGAACCACCTTGCTGATGCTAAGCAGGGCTTGGTCAGATGGTGCCTGGATGGGACACCTCCTGGGTACCTTATGTAAGTCACCTTGAGTTCAATGAAGGGAGAAATGCTGTGTGTTATGTCTGCAATCCAATGTGCACTTACTTAGAAGTAACTTAAAGCGGAGCTTACTTCCAAGTAAACAAGTTTAGGATTGAACTATGGAAATTGTTCATAATTTACTCAAAGGAACGGCATCTCGGGAAAGGAAATGAAGAAAGGATCCCTACACTGAGGCAGCATAGCCACAATAGCTATTGAAGGATTGCCTGCAAGTTATTAATGGCCAGACAACCCCCTTCTGTCCATCTACACTAATTTTAGACTAAATGCAATTAAGGGAATGATGCTCTCTCTTCAGAGGAAACTAGCATTGCATCTAGCTGCAAAAGTATAAAAGACAGGAAGAAATTTCTTTGGAACCATGACAGGTAATCATTTATACCCTGAAACATGAGCACTATTATCCTTCATGCTGTAGTCACTGGGTGCATCTTTGTGGCTTAGCTGAACTCTTGATCTACTTGCTGGTGCATTTATTTGATCTCACATAATATCTAAATGACCCATTTTTTCAATGATTTCCCCTGGCAGCAAATGTCTCAAGTTTATCATATCAATAAAGGAATCTCTTCTGTCAGCTTTATAACCTTTGTTTTTTTGGTATAGATGCTGTGCCCCTGTTTGCTTTTTCTACTACAAGGAACAAAACAGGCAAGCTGAAGAAACAGAAATAAAAATGGGGGAGGGAAACCAAACTCTCTTTACAGATGTAATGGCCAAGAAACAATCCTTATAAAACCAATTCATACCAGGAATGCAGGTAGACAAATAATACTGGTGGTGGTAGAAAATACCATCAAGTTGCAGTCAACTAATGGAGACCCTATAGGGTTTTCGATGCAATAAAGGAACAGAGATGGTTTACCATTTTTTTCCCCCTCCACATAGCAACCCTGGACTTCTTTGGTGTTCTCCCAGACAACAAGTACTAACCAGGGCTGACCTTGCTTAGCTTTTGCGATTTGACAAGATCTGGCTAGCCTGGGCCATCCAGGTCAAGGGACAATACCTGTCAGATATTCCTAGAATGGCAAGCCACAGATTGGGGTGGAATCTCTGCTTCATGGGTCCCAGTTTCCAGATATTACTCACTGGGTTTTTATTTTTATTTTTTTATATCTTTGGATCACAAAAGGAAACCTGACCAATGCTTCTCAATACAGGCTCAGATTGGTGCACTTGCTGTCCCACTGGGAGCTATAGGAAATATTTTGCAAGTATAGCCTGGGAACCACACAGAGAATGAGTATGGGTTCTCCTGTCCAGAGATGAGATCACAATTTAGACAGTTGTCTGGTTTAATTTGAATATATCCATTGATGGGAAAACAATTCCATGAATCTCAGTTTTAGCACCTGTTTCTTCTTCCCATTAAAATTAACATTTTTTTCATTGTTAGTTTGCATCCATTGTGTGTGTGTGTGTGCATGCGTGCGTGCATATGTGTGCACGGTATATAAACTGCATATAAATTATGTGTATGTATAATTTAGAATTCAGAAGGTCCAACATTCAATATCAAGTATATCCAAATAACAGAGGCTCAGGAACAAGGTGATGTGAAAGAGACCCTGAAGAATGCTGCTCTCGTTAAAAGGAAACTTCATGTGTTTGTGTAATTGGACTCAACATGAGTTTCTGATCAATGGTCACTGCCAACATTCATGCTGAGCAGCTATATAGTCATGGTCATGTAGTTAAAACTGAGTTGAAATTTACTATTTAGTTCTAATAAGCTCTTCCAAACTATTATGGAGGCACACTTGACTGATATCCATAAAGCGAGGATTGGTGTCTCTAGCACACCAGGGAAGGGCATTCTACTGGGTCATGAATTCAGATTTGACACCTAAAAGTTCATGTCAGTCCATGGTTCATGATTTCTACTTAATAAAAATTTAATCTGGGATGGGGCAGGAATCAACCCTTGGGTTTTGCTCCTCTCTCTTCCCCGCCCCCCACTCCTTCAGTGAGGTGGCAGGATAGGAAATGGCTTGAGACTGGCAAAATGAGTGTGACCTTAATATCCCTTGAAATTTTGCCTTTTTTGCAATGCTGTGCATTCCTTGGGAATGGATTAAGTTCTCCCTGACAGGCCATGTGAGGCTGAATTTCCATTAGATTAGAAAAATATCTATTAGGTAGAAGCAGTTCCTTAACTCAGATGTCTCCTTCTTGCATTGGCAGTGTGCTATCTCTTCCCTTCTTTCCTTGCTCTTTGCTTGTCAGATTTCCTGCTGTTCTTGCAACAAGATTTTAAAAAGTGTTTCTGCTTCTGACCCCAAAGTACTATTTGGTTGCCTCTTCTTGTTTCTCTCTCAGCTGCTCTGTGATTCAGCAGCCAGATCATTCCAAGCGCCACTGTACAGAATGCAAGTTCAAAATAGTATTGATGTTTGTTGAAAACAAGAAATTGGCAGCATGACTTGTTCATAAGAAGCCTTTTATTATTATAAATCACAGAGATTGCATGAAACTGCCTTATACAGAGTCAGACCATGACTCTACCAAGGTCAGTATTATCTGCTCTGACTGCCAGCAATTCTCCAGGGACTCAGGTAAAGTTTTTTTCCCCCCACATCAGTGATATTTTGAACTGGATGTGCTGGGGATTCAACGTGGGACCTACAGCATGCAAAACTGATCCTATGCCATCACTGCTAAACTGGGGTTACAATCAACTAGGGCTTGATGCAGCTTGGTTTTCAATTGCCTTGTATTTTTACATTTAGCAAAAATATAACTATAGTCATCAGGAATGGCGATTGATTAGCTCCAATATAATAAAACAGAGGCTGCATTCCAGAGGGGGAAAAATGTATATTGTACATTAGAAATGATTTAAACAATACTTTTCTTTCCTGACCAAAATCACTCTTGAGTTCCTGAATGCAGAAAAGACAAAGTGTATTATCCATGCAGTTGTTGTTGTTGTTGCAATTTGTGTTGTTGTTGCAATTTGTATTATTCTTATATTAGTATTTCCAGGCACCATCACTATAATCTTTACTGCTGTGTTCCCAATCATCATACTGCCACATTAAGGCTGCAGCACTATGTACTCTTACATGAGAGTAAGCCCCATTAGTCTAATTGTGTGACTTACTTCCGAGCACAGATGCTTACAACTGGGCTGCAAGCTATTCTACATAAGAGAGAGAGAGACAGAGAGATTGGATTTATACCCCACCATTCACTTGGTATCTCAGAGTGGTTTACAATCTCTTTCCCTTCCCCTCTCCACAACAGACACCCTGTGAGGTATGTGGGGATGAGAGAGCTCTGACAGAAACTGCATATCATCCCTTAAACAATTGTGACTTCTTTTCTTTAATCATTATGGCTAAAGAGCAATTAACTGAACATTAATACTGCAGAGGGGGGATGATCAAAGTATTATTTGTACTGTTTCTAGTTGACTAAAGAAATAAAAGGACAGCCAAAGATACTTGATTCAATTGTGCTTATTAAGGCAGGTTTCAATAAACTTCTCTATTATAGGTACTTCAACGCCATTCAAATTGTATTTTTAGACTCAGGCTGTCCTTTGCTTCCAGTCCACTGCAATTTCCCACAATATTGCTGTGAATAAATAAGACCAGTCTTGTGTTCGCACAGTCAACATCTTTTTCTGGTTTTTTGTTTAAATTGCAATTGCCATTAAGTCACAATTAATCATTCTAGATTTATATCCTGTTAGATCAACAAATGTCAAATAACACATACTCCAAAAAATTAATAAAGTAAGAAACAAAAGTCAATCAGATAGGTAAACATGGGCACCCAAATAATTGAAATGGGATTCATCATATTTGGGAAGTCATTATTAAATGTGTGTATGGAGAAAGTTTTTCAAATAAGCAATCAAGAGTGTTTCCCTTAGGCACTGAACAAAGAATGTGTCTGTGGTTTTGCGCTACCTTAGGCTCTGCTAGAAGACAAACATTACTTACCTAAATAGAGTTATGCCCTTCTTAGCCTGATGACTTCAATGGACTCCACATTTAAAAGTTTATCAGGTCTTATATTTTCCATGTAGATGGTAGGCCAAATCAGCTCCCTGCTTCCAGTCATTGAAATGTCCAGAATTGTGGGGTGGAGGTTATGAAAATTTGCCTTAAAATTGCTACAGTCTTGGTATCTGGATCCCATTTTCACTGTCCCTTAGAACATGGTTCTAGTATTCAGAACAGGTGCATGAGCGATGCTCCCTCTAAGCTGTAAAGTCTTGTGAGCAAAAATTCTACTTTGTGAGCTACTAGCATTAAGTTGTGAGTGAGCAGTTTGGCTACTGCATAAGTTAGTTTGCTCTGGGGCTGAGACAAAATGTGTGAGCCAGAGAATAAAAACCTGTGAGCTAGCTCACACTAACTCAGTGCACGAGTTTATCTAATTTTATTTATTTGTTATTTATGCATAGGGGTGTGCAAGGGGGGCGGGATCAGTTGAATTCAGATTCAGGTGTTTGAGACCTGAATCTTTTGCCAGAGCCAGAGTTTGACAATTCAGTCTTTTGTTCTGGACAGGACTTAAAGGTCTGAGAAATGGTATACAATTGTCTATTGACAAAGTATATAACAATTAACTGAGAAGCTTCACCATGGAAACTCATTTGGACTTGGCTTTGGGAACCCAGTGAACTTTACTTTGGGGACCTATTGAATACACACCCCTAAGTGGACTGATATTTGTGTTTTCTAACTCAGGGCGTATTTGCACTGACCTTAATTGGCAGCGACGTCCCTCTTCACCGCGCAGGATCTGCACGGATTTCGCACCAATTGCTGCGGAGCACCCGGAAGAGCCGCAAAGTCCTGCGGCTTTTGCAGCGCAAATGGAAACCGCCAAAAACCAGTTTCCATTTGCACCGCAAAAGCCGTGGGACTTTGTGGCTCTTCCGGGTGCTCCGCAGCAATTGGTGCGAAATCCGCGCAGATCCTGTGCGGTGAAGAGGGACGTCGCTGCCGATTAAGGTCAGTGCGAAAACGCCCTCAGTCTTTTGGAACTCTGAGAAGTCGGGAGAATCTTATTACATTGTTTGTACATGCCCCCCCCCAAATCTGGCACATTCTTTTGTGGTGAATATTATCTAATATAATAATATTTCAATATATGCAGAGCCTTGGGGTGTTTGAGAGCTGACACAGCATTATATTTTTGGAAGTTACTACCTCCAACAAGCCAGGCGGAATGTCTGTTGTTGTGCTAGGTGAACAGTACACCAACCAGACAGCCAAATTCGCCTCAATGTCCCAGACTAGACTGATACAGTCAATGCTAGAGATCACCAGCACAGGGAGTGTCATGAAGGAAAAAATGACATTTTCTCTCTGTCTCTTTGTCCATGACTGATGTGGGATCAAAAAACTGGGGGCAGACAGTTCTTTCAGGGTTACAGTCTCCCTTGCCCGGGTCTTGGTCATGCATGCCAGGTCTACATCCTGTACTGCAAAGTAACTCTGCAGTGTGGCAGTCTTATTATTGATAGACCTGGCATTTCACAACAGCAGTGATGGAGAAGGGGTTTTTGTCCTAGCCCCATACTAGCATGTCTCGGGATGGGAATAAGGTTAGAAGGAGACTGAGCATAACCATCTCTCCATCCCCTTCGCCTACCACTTTAACTCCTCATCCCTCAGTTACTGGGATCCCTGACCCAATGCTGGCCTTCCCCTTTTACTCAGATGTTATTTTCCTCACCTATAATATCACCCCTCCACATTAGTACCATGCAACAATACAATTGTAGGCCAACCATCAGCCTGTCTAATCCAGGGATGTTAAATTCATTTGTTATGAGGGCTGGATCTGACATAAATGAGACCTTGTTGGGCCGGGTCATGTGTGTCATAAAATATAATGGCAGGTAGCAGAGATATAAACTACATAAAGGACACAGACAAACACAAAGTTTTAAAAAAAACTTAAAGTAAAACATAACTAAAACTCTAGTACTTGTTGGTCTTAAAAGTGTTTTCTTTGTATCTCTCCCATGGGATCCAGGGAACTGGGCAAAGGAAGCTCTGGCTCTTTCCTTCCTTCCCCAGGAGACCAGGAGGGGGAGGAGCCTCAGCTAGTAGAAGAAAAAGAGGCATGGCTAAGAAGCTCTGCTGTGCAATTGAGAAAGCTCTCCCTCCCCCCTTCCTCCCCAAGGGAGGAGCCTTAGCCAATGGAGAAAATAGAGGTTTTGCTCTGTAGCCCCTGTGTGATTGAGCAAGCCTGGCAAAGCAAGCTGTAATGCAGAAGGAAGCAAGAGAGAGGGAGAAGGAAGCAGATGACAGCCAGTTGCTTGGGGGCCTGATAGGAGCCCTCTGAGGGCCTGATTCGGCTCCCAGGCTGCATGTTTGACACCCCTGATCTAATCTAACCCCATCTAGTTATATCTATCTCTCCCACCACCCTCTATTCCAACCATCCAATCAACAGTATTAGTACTAAATTATAAAACCTCTAATACAACTAGTAACATTAGTTCTATAAACTACCAATACCTGAGAGGGGAAGAAGAAATCCCAGTCACTATGTCTGATCACCAGGAGGTAAAGATCTGCATATCTGGCCATTGTCTCTTGGGTAATGTTCCTGGTCTTTTGTTGGCACAGTCCACAGCTGTCCTACACCCAGGTGAGGATATTGTGTCCTCATTTGATGGTTCTCCTGGGACAGCAGGCCCAGGATAATAGTCACCTGGGCAGTTGCTCAGGCCACACAAACAGTTTGGTAGGTTGGCAACCTCTTCTGACAACCCGGTAAAGTAGGTTAGGCTGAGAGATTGCTTTTATCCCAGCAATCCCCACACACCTAAGCAGAATGCTAATCTGTTTATACTAGCCATTACTCTCCTCTACGAATGCACATAAATACAAATCAGCATAATTCAGAAAGATAATCCATTTTAATTGCATTCTTGTTTGGGGCTTTTTTTTGCTTTTGATAACCTCAAAAGGTTTGCTGAAGACCCACTCAGAGATCAAGGTTTCAAATGTCTGTGAAGCATGGAAGACCATTTCCATTTGTGAATGCCAATTAGCAGATATCTAAAGGGCAGCTAATGTAGTGGATGCACCTTTGCCCCCATTAGTTGTTATGATATACAAGCTAAGCTCATGGAACACTCACAGCTCATTGTTAATATTAATTATGCCATACATTAAATAGCTGTTATTGACAGATAATAAATATGTCACATGTATTAATGGACTATGGAAAAGAGAAGACAGAACATTTTGATTTGCAGGATGTTGACTGTATCTAAAATTTAATCAAGAAAGCATTTGTACTGAGGCAGAAAATGGCCTGTCAAGTGCTGTTTGATGACTTCTTAATTAAAAAACAATTATAAATCTTGGCATGGAAGGTGGAGCCTGCTCATTAAAGAAACCAGAGGAGGATTAAATGTTTCATTTTTTAAAAAAAGTCTTGACAAAAGTTAACACGCCACCGAATTAAGTTGGTTATAGATAAATAAAGCATAAATGCTGACTTTTCAAATCAAAGTTTAGTGCCAGACACTCAAGTTTACCTGACTTGGTACATCCCAAAGCATTCAATTGTTATTTCAATAATTTTTGACATGTGTACCAAGAGGTGCCAACTGTGTTGGGAAATTCCTAGAGTTTTAGGGGTGGAGCCTGGGGAGGGCAGAGCTTGGGGAGGGGAGGGACATCAGTCAGATATAAGGCCATGGAGTCCACTCTCCAAGGCAGCCATTTTCTCCAGGGGAACGGATCTCTGTAGTCTGGAGAGCAGTTATAATTTCAGGAGTTGCCCCCAGAAGTCTGGCAACCCTATCCCAAATTATAATTTTCTTGACTTTAAAAAAGCCCTCAAATAAGGCCTCATTTAACTTGTTCCACACAAGCTGTTTTAATTATCATTGAGTATGCTTCCCTATGAAAAAACTAGCCCCATTCAGAGAAAATTAATGCTGTTTAAGGCCCTTTGAAATCAACCAGACTTAAGCTAGTGATACATCGCTATCAGGGTAGATTTGAACTGGACTTAACAATAGTTAAGTTAAGTATGGTCTTTTCTGGACTGGGCTAGTGTGTGCACTAGACATAGATGTTGTCAGGTCAGCATCATTTCCTGATAATAAATTCCTAAAACTGTACCAGCTATTTTTCCAGCCTCCCACGATGACAAGATTTGTTTCTGACTATACACACACACCTTTATGGCACACACATGTGCCATAAAAACCATGTTCAAGTAGTTTGCTGAGGAGAAATGTTCCCTTCCATACTGCTATTCTGCTCACAGGATGGGAAACTGGGGGACATTTCAGAAATTTGGGGTTGGGGTGAAACATTTGCCTACATTTACAGTGGTATGAATTATACACTCCTGTGCTGCTATTGAAGCAGAGCTGAAATAAAAAGGTATTAAATAAGGTAAATTGAAAGCCATTAATTAGGCACAAGGGCAAGAAAGCAAAAGGGTAAAGAGATTTTAAAAGTGCTTGCTAGGTGTCTCTGTGAAATAATCCTTCCAGATTGTAAAAGCAGGGAAAGGGACGTTTGTAGAAGCGTAAGGCAGCAAAAGAGGAAGGGCGTTTTCGCACTCACCTTCAGCCGGCGCGACCCCCCTCTTCACCGCGCACTAAACGCCGCGGAGCAGCCGGAAGAGCTGGAAAGTCCCGGCGTTTTTGCCGCGCAAACGGAAACTGCTTTTTGGTGGTTTACGTTTGCGCCGCAAAAGCGCCAGGACTTTCCGGCTCTTCCGGCTGCTCCGCGGCATTTAGTGTGAAGAGGGGGGTCGCGCCGGCTGAAGGTGAGTGCGAAAACGCCCGAAGTTAATCTTTGACCCATTGGCCCACCGCAACTGCAGAAAAGAGGAACTAGAAACTGGCTGGAATAAGCATTGAGTAATATACCTTGGAAAATCCTGGGATCAGGTCAAAGGGGCAAATGTGTTTTTTATGAAGGATATTGCTGCAAGAGTGTTAGCAACATCAATGCCATGTATGGAAAGACCCTCCCTGTCTCCTCCTTGTTCCTTTAGTAATATGACGTTTGTAATGATGTATGGGATATGGGGTTGTCCTTTCCTGTAACTGGGTGAGTGTTTACTGGAAATGATTGTCTGTGACTATAAAACTGTAGACCTTCCTGCAATCGGGGCTCCCCGATGTGTGCAGACATGAGTCTAGTCTGGGGTCTGTGTACACGTTAAATAAACAGCTGTTTCTTCCTGATTTCGCCTGTGGCCTTGTTTCTGCCTGACCACCAGCAGCTAAGGTTGCTGCTACACTATCATTTTGAGTTTTTGTTACTCTTAAGAGACCACAGGGTAGTGCTTCCCATCCTGACTCTTACACAGCTTCATGATGATGCCACAGCCAATAAAATTTGCTGTCTAGCAGGTTCAAAAAGAAGAAGAAAGGTCCCCAGCAGCAGTGAATAGTGTGGTTGTCAGTACAATCAGAAACATGAAAAGACGGCAGCAGAAAAACGGAAAGCAAGAATTGTGGCTTAATGAAATCTTCCATGCACATATTGCAGGGGTGTCCAACTAATTTGTTATGAGGGATGGATCTGACATAAATGTGACCTTGTCAGGCTGGGCCGCATGTGTCATAAAATGTAATGCCAGGTAGTGGAGATATAAACTTTATAAAGGAAACAGACAAACAATTAAAGATTTTATAAAAACTTAAAACATTAGCACTCATTGGTCTTAAAGGTACTCTCCTTGTATCTCTCCTGTGTGATCTAGGGAACTGGGCAAAGGAAGCTCTGGCTCTTTCCTTCCTTCTCCAGGGGACTGGGCAGGGGAGCCTCAACCAACAGAAGGAAGGGAGGCTTAGCTTAGTAGCTCTGCTGTGTAACTGAGAAAGCCTGGCAAAGCAAGCTATGCCTCCACCCCTTCCTTCTCATGGGAGCAGTTTTAGCCAATGGAAAAAATACCAGCTTTGCTCTGCAGCTCCTGTGCTATTGAGGAAACCTGGCAAAGCAAGCTGTGATGCAGAAGGAAACAAGAGAGAGGGAGAAGGAAGCAGACAATGGCCATTTGCTCGGGGGCCTGATAGGAGCCCTCTGAGGGCCTAATTTGCCCCCTGGGCCACATGTTTGACACCCTGCCCTAGTTGGTTGTGAAGGTTTCCTGTTGGGGAATTAGTTAGAAAACTCTTAGGCTATGCAAGAGGGGGCAACAAACAGGATCTCCACCTATATTTTCAGGATTTTTGCCTCAGTAGAACTCTCAAATGAACAAGGCCTTGATTAATAAAATGGTTTTATTAAAAAAAATTAAATAAATATTGATAATTTCACTATATTGATGACATTTTCTGTATCTTATCAGATTTGCACATTATTGACGACCCAACTATCAAATTCAATCAGAACTGGAATGTAGAATGTAGGGTATACAAAATGTGTGGTGACAGACTGGGGGTTAAACTTTACTTCAAGCCAACAGAGCTCAACTCAGTCCTTCATTTTGACTTGTTTCATCCACCACACATTAAGAACAATCTCCTCTATTATCAATTTTTATGGGTGAAACATAATTACACCAAACAAGTTGACTATATTAAAAGACAGCTATACAATGACTAAACAGTTTAGTGAAAGAGGTTACTCTGAACATGTAGTCATGCAGCAAGATCCAAAGCTAACTACAGCAAGGAAGTCACATTCTGTGAAGATGGTTGAGTGCACAATGGTGTATAAATAATGTACAATGCAGATTTACTGAAGCACAAATAATTTTGAAATGTGTACATTTTACAAAGAAATAGCGTATTAGGAAAAAGAAAATGGCATGAAAAGAAATAACCATGGGTTCAACTGACACCAGAAGAAGCAAAAGTTATATACGGGTGCTGAGTTTAAAGCAGCAGGAAAGGGGGGGGGGGAGAGAAATCTGCTGGACTCAGTTTTTTCAAGGATCACAGGATATGATTGGTAAGAATTTACTTTCTCTAACAATAACATTTAGGCTTCCCAACCCCCCTGCCCTGATGGGGGACCCCCGAATTTGCAGCCTCCTCTCCCGCTCTCAAAGAATCTGGAAGCGGGTGAGGGGGGAGAGAGAACATACCTGTAGGCATCATGTTGTTGTAGAGCTTCTGATCCGTTTTTAAAATGTGTGCCCCTTTAAGGCTGCACAGGAAACAGGAAGGGCTTCATGTGAAAGGGTCAGTAACAGTTTCCAAAGAGAACGGCCCCTCCCTTTCTTTTCCTGTGCAGCCTTGCTTTCGTTTTCACAGCAAGCAAAGTTCTGCTGGAAGAAGACCAAGTAAGTATTTGTGTGTGTGAGAGAGGGAGGGGGCAGGGATGAAGGATTCCCTGGTATGGAGGCCCTCCCCCCCTTTAGAAAGTGTGGGGGGGAGGGAAATGTCTACTAGGCACTCTATTATTCCCTATGGAGAACGATTCCCATAGGGAATAATAGGGAATTGATCCGTGGGTATTGGGGGCTCTGGGGGGGGCTATTTTTTGAGGTAGAGGCACCAGATTTTTAGTATAGCATCTGGTGCCTCTCCCCAAAATACCCCCCAAGTTTCAAAACTATTGGACCAGAGGGTCCAATTCTATGAGCCCCCCAAAATGGTGCCCCTATTTTTAATTATTTCCTATGGAAGAAAGGCATTTAAAAAGGCGTGCTGTCCCTTTAAATGTGATGGCCAGAACTCCCTTGGAGTTCAATTATGCTTGTCACATCCTTGTTCCTGGCTCCACCCCCAATGTCTCCTGGCTCCACCTCCAAAGTCTCCTGGCTCTGCCCCCAAAGTCCCCAGATTTTTCTTTAATTGGACTTGGCAACCCTAATAACATCCCAAGAAGTGCATGTATATGTAACATAGCATTAACAATCTACAAGGCACATAACCTTGGAAATGTGTTCCCAAAGACTGTTTTAAGATACATCAGAAATGTTCCACTGTGATCATGCCCAGAGCAACTGAAAAAGTACTCAAGAGTGGTGAAAGGTAGTGAGAAGACTGCCTTCCTATGTGACAGGCTAATACAAGAATTTCTGAAAAGCTTAAACACCAATCTGGAATTGAATCCAATCTTGTTGCTGTCTCAATTTTTTTTACATTTTTTTTTAAAGATGAAGTATAGCAAATGAGAACTATTGTGACTGTGGCATTTCTATTGTCTCAAAGAGAGCTGTGAACAAGTATCAAACAAGTTTACCTCATGTTATCACTCACCTTTGATTGCAGGGGCTGGTGGACCTTGGTACTAGCTGTACTTAATATAACAGTACTTTCATTATGGAACATCAGTGGGTGTGTTCACACACACTAAATAATGCACTTTGCAACTGGATTTTTACTGTGTAAGAACAGCAAAATCCGCTTGCGAACAGTCACCATGTGAAAGCTCCCAGTGTTTGCTGTGCAATAATGTGAGTTGTAATATAGACAAAGCACTTCTTCACTTTGGAACTTTTTCAGAGAGGATTCAAATCTTGTCTGAGGCGTGTTTCAGTCTTAAAGTGGAGGGAGCCATTGTAGACAAATTAAGTTAGACCAGTGCTTTGTATAAAATATCTTAAGCTATGTAGAGATATGAAAACCCAGAGGATCAACTGACAGCCCCCTGTTAGAAATGCAAAATTAGCCAACTCAATATCTAGCATGGATTTGAACTCTCAGACTTCTGTACAGAGCAGAACAGAGGGGTTTTTTTTTCTCAACAGCATGAGTACCATGTAAAATTCATGTACAACAGAGTAAAAATAATTATTGATATCACTATGGAAATATCTCTGTGCACAAAATTATGTTTTTATCATTCCAAAGGAGTAGTTTCACCTTCTGACTATTTGGAAATATGTCTGGGGCAGAAGTTAATAGCTATTCATAAGACTGGAAGAAGAGAACAATTTAAAAAGACAAAGCAAAGAAAAATGAACACATTTCACAAATCAAAATGAGCAGAATTAGTTAAAACAAAAGTGCCCTCAAGTCAATCAGAACTCAGATTTGTACAGCAATGGCATTTGGAGGTGGGGGTGCATATTCTGACTGGCCTTTTCAAAAACAAGTCTGATCTTCTCACTCTCCAAAATCTGTCCCTAGTTTCCCATTTTCACATTAAAGCTGACAGCTAAGTTGTTCCTTTAATGTGTGCCTTCTGTTGCCTTCCTACTGCTTGCAATTCTGAATCTTGGCCTCAAGAGTCAGGCTCAGTGCAGGTGGGTCCCATGTCTTTCACCATTTTCCTGGGAGTGCAGCAGACCCCATTCCTGTTGCTGGATACATTTACGGTTTCCCAAAGTTTCTTAAGGAGACCAACCATGGGGTCATCTTGGGGTGCTCCATCTCACTAATTCCAAAGAATATGTCCTTGCCTAAAGCAAAGCAGAATGGGAGCCGTGAAGCTTTTAATGACATGGGGGAAATGGTTGAGCTGCCCTCTCACATAAGGATGTGATATTAGCCTGAATCAGATCATTGATCCATCAAGATTAGTACTGTGTACACAGGCTGGCAGCAGCTCTCCAGGGCATGAGGTAGAGGTTTTTCACATGATGTATTACCTGATCCTTTTATCTGGAGACACCAGAGACTGAATGTGGGGCCTTCTGCATGTCAAGCAGATATTCTACCATTGAGTCATGGCCTGTAACCACTCAGTCTTCACAGACAATCATGAGCATGTGCCAAATGTTGCGTGGATCTTTTCAGCCTCTATGCAGAACACATACCAGTCATACATACATAAAACAATATGGGTGGATGGCTGAACTGAGGAAGGATTGGTAGCACAGATGGATCAGTAGAGGGAAGCCATAGAAACTCTGGAGAGACTACTGGGAAGTTTTGAGATAACCTGTCAGTCATTCAAGAACCACCATAAGTGGTCAAAGTACTGGTGGTACATGTGATAACTCTAAGGCCTGCCTTCTACAGAGTCTTGGACATGATTCTAACTATACCCAATATGGCAGGGGTGTCACAAATGTGGCCCGGGGGCTAAATCAGGCCCCCAGAGGGCTCCTATCAGGCCCTGAACTGGCTACCATTTGCTTCCTTCTCCCTCTCTCTTACTTCCTTCTGCATCACAGCTTGCTTTGCCAGGTTTGCTCAATCACACAGGAGCTACAGAGCAAAACCTCTTTTTCTCCATTGGCTGAAGCTCCTTCCTAGGGGAGGAAGTGGTGGGAGGCAGATCTTGCTTTGCCAGGCTCTCTCAATCACACAGCAGAGCTACTGAGCCAAGCCTCTCTTCATTCAACTGGCTGTGGCTCCTCCCCCTCCTGGTTCCCTGGGGAAGGAAGGAAAGAGCCTGAGCTTCCTTTGCCCAGTTCCCTAGATTCCATGGGAGAAATACAAAGAAATCACCTTTAAGAACAATAAGTGCTAATGTTTTAAGGGTTTTTTTAAAAAACAACAACAACAACTTTTACTGTTAGGGTTTGTAGAATCTTTCGGGATCAAGTGCCGTGTTCTACTGGAGAAAGTTTTCCTTCCAGACGTTTCGTTCTCAGCTGTGGAGAACATCCTCAGTGGCATTGCAGCCGGAGCAGGCGCTCAGACCTTCTTGGCTGCTGTGCATTGAGTGGGGCCAGGGCTGCTGGAGAGCTGCTATTTCTAAGCTGGAGGGGGTGTGATGAAAGGGCAATTGGTTTGTGGATGTGCCCATTGTTTGGTGGGGCTTCCTGGAAGGGTAGTGATAAGGAAACTGGCTGTTGAATGTGACCATTGTTCCGTGTTAATTGCTGGGAGGGTTGGAAGGGGTTTGAAGATAAGGAAGATGATTGTTGACTGTGCTGATTGTTCTGTGGAATTTGCTGGTTGTTCTGAGACTTTCTGCAATTTATAGTCTGTAGGGTGTTTTGCAGAGCTGGGTACCAAGATTGGTGGATGAAAATGCCTTCTTCCTTTCTGTTAAAATTGTGCTGGTGTTTGTAAATCTCAATAGCTTCTCTGTTCAGGCGGGTATGATAATGTGAGACCATAGAAAGGACTTCAGTTCTTTCAAAGTGGATGACGTGGTCTCCTTCTTGAAGTGCATGTTCAGCTACAGCTGATTTTTCTGGCTGAAACAAGCGGCAGTGTCTCTTGTGTTCGGTGAGATGGGTGTTGATACTGCGTTGGGTAGTGCCAATGTAGACTGCACCACAGGAGCAGGGTATTTTGTAGACTCCAGGGGTTGAAAGTGGATCTCTCAAATCTTTGGCCAAGTGCAGCATGTGGCGGATCTGTTGTGTGAGCTTGAAGACTGTGTCAACAGCCCCACCAAACAATGGGCACATCCACAAACCAACTGCCCTTTCATCACACCCCCTCCAGCCTAGAAATAGCAGCTCTCCAGCAGCCCTGGCCCCACTCAATGCACAGCAGCCAAGAAGGTCTGAGCGCCTGCTCCGGCTGCAACGCCACTGAGGATGTTCTCCGCAGCTGAGAACGAAACGTCTGGAAGGAGAACTTTCTCCAGTAGAACACGGCACATGATCCCGAAAGATTCTACAAACCCTAATGATGTTACCAGCCGTGAAAACCTGAAATCTTTGATAACTTTTACTGTGTTTTTCTGTGTCCTTTATAAAGTTTGTATCTCTGCTACCTAATCTTAAATAGGTACACACATGGCCTAGTCTGACATGGTCTGGCCCAACATGCCCTGGCTCATGCTGGGAATTATTAGGAAGGGAATTGAAAACAAATCAGCCAGTATCATAATGCCCCTGTATAAATCGATGGTGCGGTCTCATTTGGAATACTGTGTGCAAGTCTGGTCACCGCACCTCAAAAAGAATATTATAGCATTGGAAAAAGTGCAGAAAAGGGCAACTAGAATGATTAAAGGTTTGGAACACTTTCCCTATGAAGAAAGGTTAAAACGCTTGGGGCTCTTTAGCTTGGAGAAACGTCGATTGCGGGGTGACATGATAGAGGTTTACAAGATTATGCATGGGATGGAGAAGGTAGAGAAAGAAGTACTTTTCTCCCTTTCTCACAATACAAGAACTCGTGGGCATTTGATGAAATTGCTGAGCAGACGGATTAGAACCGATAAAAGGAGGTACTTCTTCACCCAAAGGGTGATTAGCATGTGGAATTCACTGCCACAGGAGGTGGTAGCAGCTACAAGCATAGCCAGCTTCAAGAGGGGGTTAGATAAAAATATGGAGCAGAGGTCCATTAGTGGCTATTAGCTACAGTGTGTGTGTGTGTGTGTGTGTGTGTATATACACACAAATTTTTGGCCACTGTGTGACACAGAGTGTTGGACTGGATGGGCCATTGGCCTGATTCAACATGGATTCTCTTATGTTCTTAATAAGGTCTAATTTCCGTGAGATCCAGCCCTCATGAGTTCAACATCCCTGTGAGAGGCTATAAAAGGTAAGCTGCCAGTATCCTTTTGCAGACATCTCCAGAGTTCAGATTAAAAACATCCCAAGGCAGTGAATCTTATCTTCATCAGGATGCTGATATTATTCCATTTCCCACTGAGCAAGCATCACACCTGGTGTCTGAAAGGAAGATTCATGGGTCCAGGGAGGAAAAAAGGGGATAAAAACAAAACAAAGAAAGGAAGGCAATGTTGTCTGGGTCTGTACAACTCTTTAGAAAATAATAGCTTTGTTCAAGCCAGATGGAGTGGATTTCATGTGCCATTAAATGCCAATCCTCCCTTCTGTCAGAGAGCAAAGCTTCCCAATAATTTTTCCTCATCTAAATTCCTGATGTACCACTAGATCATAAGTCATTGGCAATTCCATTAGAAAGCAAGAGAAATGGAAGATTGGGCCCCATCTGCTCCCCCTTTCACTCCTCCTTTATGAACCTGTTGACAAACTGCTTTTCTGAACACATCCCTTCCCCCCCATTTCTGTGACAGAAATACGGATGCACTTGCCTGCATATTAGGTTCATAGCCATCATCTTGAATATAAAGCATCAAATGTAAAAGCTCAGCTAGGGTCAAAGGTTGTGTCTCCTGTAAGCTATCATTTGTTCTTGTCTGTATATTGCAATTCTTAACTCTTCACTGGGTTGACTTTAAACTTCCCCTGAAATTTCCTGTCAGGAATCTCTGTACTAATATCCATGGCAACATTTGTTTAATTGTATTCATAAGATTCTCAAATTTTCCACCCCATCTTCTCAGTGTTTATTAAAGTCATTTATCCCCTGATAAAGGAAGGATTTTCACTGACTCAACGTTTGTCAGTCATTTGCTGATGGAAATGGCTGATAGTCCCTATCTCCAAAGTAGAGCTGATCCATTTCTGTATTGTTCTATTTTTTAATTTTTTAAAAAAATGATTCCATCATAGCTTCCCTTAAATTCAGTTCCTTTTATTCACCCTTTCCAGTTTTGCATTATGATGCAGAGATGTTCTCCTACACAATGGGAAAATAACACACACACATATCTTAATGCAGTGATAAGCATGATCCCATCAAAGTTGCTTTGTTGTGGTCTTCCATCAGTGCACACATGTACAATGCCTCAAAGCATACATGGACATCAGTATCATAAAGGGGGTGAAAAACCTGGAAGATGACAGCAAACCATCCATATACTTTACTCTGTACAAAATTCAGAAATAAAACAAATGCAGTAACTGAAGATTCCTAATGTATTCAGAAATAAGAACAGATAATTTAGATCAAAACCCTGGGAGAAACTGACATAAGAATTTCAAAATAATCTGAGAGATAAGGTTTCTACACTACACTACATCCTTAATTTCCAAGCTTTTTTGGTAGAAAAATCCCAGCAGGAACTCATTTGCATATTAGGCCACACAACCTGATGCCAAGCCAGCTGGAACTGCGTTCCTGTGCATTTCTGATTTTAAAAAGGCCTTGCTTAATATGCTTTAAGCCAGTTTGGAGAGCCAGTTTGGTGTAGTGGTTAAGTGTGCGGACTCTTTTCCGGGAGAACCGGGTTTGATTCCCCACTCCTCCAATTGCACCTGCTAGCATGGCCTTGGGTCAGC
The DNA here is from genome assembly GCF_032191835.1 of Heteronotia binoei. Taxonomy (NCBI): domain Eukaryota; kingdom Metazoa; phylum Chordata; class Lepidosauria; order Squamata; family Gekkonidae; genus Heteronotia; species Heteronotia binoei. Next base: position 88,346,945 of record NC_083230.1, read on the forward strand.
CATAGCTCTGGCAGAGGTTGTCCTTGAAAGGGCAGCTGCTGTGAGAGCCCTCTTCAGCCCCACCCACCTCACAGGGTGTCTGTTGTGGGGGAGGAAGGTAAAGGAGATTGTGAGCCGCTCTGAGACTCTTTGGAGTGGAGGGTGGGATATAAATCCAATATCTTCTTCTTTTTCTTCTTTAATTATTATTCCCATTCCCACTGGGTGATGTAGTTTCACTGGTGGTGCAACAAGGGGTAACACCTGAGACTGCTGTCCCAGGTTCCATACCTTGCTGCTGCTGTTCTCCCTTCTTTACTGCACCACACCATTCACAGGTTAGAGCAAATAACAATCCTTTTCTCATCACTTCCAGGCATCTTTAAATACAATACAGCTATGCCCAACATGACCAAGAGAGTTCCTCAAACTCTCACATCTTGCTCCATTTGTGTTTAAAGAAGCAAAGGAGGAAAGGAGTGATAGGTATTCCAGTGAGGGAAGGGCACGAGCAGCAGAGACAAGTGACTGTGACAGTGAGGCAGAAGTAAAAGCTGCTGCCACCCAAGGCCACTGCCTCACTTTCACTCATTGTAGAGTTGACCATGTACAATTGTAAGAGCCCTTTTCTGACTGTAAGCCCCATTGAACAGAACTGAATAGGATTCCGAGCAGACTTTCTTTGAATTGTTTTGTAAATAATAAAATTCTCAGTCTCCTTGCCTAACTGCATTTGCCACAATTCCTTTAAGACAGTTTATTTTTTTATTTTTTAAAAAAATGATAGAAGCATGTTGTGTTGCATAAATATGCCTATCGATTTGGCCATGCTAAGGGGAAAGATTTGCTCCTTAGTTACACAGTGCATTCTTCACATGAAAAATCGCCAAATGTCAACCCAGCTCTGATAGTCAAGAACTGTAAAAGATCCCTCAGGGACAATCAGAGAACATTGGGGGAGGGCTATAAAGCAGCTGCCAACTTACCTCCATCTTTTTGCTTGTCTATCATTACCCCTCTTAAAATAATTGTCCCTAGGGACTGGAAGCAAGATGAATAGAGATGTTCCCTATGTTATCTGGATTATGTTATTGCAATGAAAACAATATATGGCTATGTAATTGGGGAGAGGGAGAATCATACATTCCCTCACGACATTCATTTTAAGATATGGCAGAGGAATTTATGTTTGTTCAAACTGATGTGATCATATAGTGAAATTCATCCACATGGTGCCAAGATGTTATTAAGTTCAAAATATGCTCCCTCATTCCTGGAATCACCCCTGAGAAGATGCCTCATAAAAATGGTAGAAGAGCAGTAACAGTACAGAAAAACAGATTAGCTGTAAACAGCCACAGGCAGATCCCTCCCCCCCTCATAGGTCATGGTCCTTTTCTGTGACCCAGATTTTCACAGGTGAAAATTTTGTGCAACACTAATCTTAAGGGTTGTACAGAATTCATTTTCAACAGTGAATAAAAATGTCTTGCCCACCCAGTCGAAATAAGACACAGACACAAAGTATTGGGTTTAAACCGGGCCGCTTTTATTGAAATCAATTAACTTATGAACTCGGCAGGGATAAAGCCTAACCAGACAAGCCCCTGGGGTCACCCACGGACCCCGCCTTGTCCAAAGGGCGAGCAACCCTGCCCCCAGCACAAACCCGCCGTATTCGGGTTGTAACTGAGCGGCCAGGCCTCCAGCCTTTCTCCACCTGGGCTAGCATCGATCCCCCATGGAAAGATCCGCCCCAGGTGAGGCTCCCCGTGATCTGCATTCCCCGCACTGAGCCGTTTAGCCCATCTGCGGTTCATACAGACCACATGCACCAAAGGTGCTAGGCCATAGGTGCTCCCCTGAAACACTGTGGCCAACCCATCCCCGGCCAGCGACCAACTACAATCCACCCAACAACCTAACACTATAAGGCAGTACAAGGTAGGCGAAAAACAACTCCACATGAGCCAATTACGCGGAGCTGAAAAAATTCCTACCTGGCCCCCAACAAGGCGACCGGTTGAAACCTGTACTGTCAAGGGAGGGTGGGTGGGCAGAGAGCCAAGAAGACAGCCGCACTGAGTGGGGCGGGGCCAGGGCTTATATAGCCCTGGCGCCACGCCCCACTCAAGCCCCGGATGGGCTGTCGCTGTCATCGCCTGCCCTCATTCTTCCGGGCGGGCAAATGCGGCCCCCAGCCTAACGCCGGCGTTGCCGGCTTGGCTGGGAAGGGCCGAGCCTTGCCCACCCAGTCGAAATAAGACACAGACACAAAGTATTGGGTTTAAACCGGGCCGCTTTTATTGAAATCAATTAACTTATGAACTCGGCAGGGATAAAGCCTAACCAGACAAGCCCCTGGGGTCACCCACGGACCCCGCCTTGTCCAAAGGGCGAGCAACCCTGCCCCCAGCACAAACCCGCCGTATTCGGGTTGTAACTGAGCGGCCAGGCCTCCAGCCTTTCTCCACCTGGGCTAGCATCGATCCCCCATGGAAAGATCCGCCCCAGGTGAGGCTCCCCGTGATCTGCATTCCCCGCACTGAGCCGTTTAGCCCATCTGCGGTTCATACAGACCACACGCACCAAAGGTGCTAGGCCATAGGTGCTCCCCTGAAACACTGTGGCCAACCCATCCCCGGCCACCGCCAATGCCAAGCTTCTGCTTAGGCATTAGCGCCCCAACGGGCGGCCCAGAGCCGACCGCACACCCTGCCGAATCTCGTCCAAAAAGGCCCGGTTACCCAACTCTGACAGATGGACCCCATCCGACCGATACAGGTCAGCATCATCGACCCGTATGGCCGGATGAGGAAGGAAAATTCCCAATCCCCCATCCATGGCTTTTTGTATGGCCCTATTCGCCTTGCGCCTAGCGCGCTCAATCCCACCAGGAGAAAGGGCATACCTCCACACCCTGCGTGGCAGCATTGCTGACCACACCAAGGTCACCCCAGGCCATCTCCGTTTAATTTCACGGAGATCTGCCAACGCCTGCTGCGAGAGCGCCTTCCCTCGCAGCAACCCCAGGTCGTTACCACCTAAGTGAACAACCAGTATGTGTGGAGGCGGACCAGCCCTTTCCCTGAACAATAAGGGCATAATACCGGGCCACCGAAGGCCCCGCCTACCAAGCCATTCCACGACCGCCCATGCACTGAGGCCCAACTGGGTGCCAACTGACGACCGCCGAGCCTGATGGGCGGCCCAGAACACCATGCTGTGGCCGCAGATGAGAATACGCCGCCTCTCACCACGAGCCACAGCACCTGTAAGACAAAAAAGAGTCAGGCCGGTGAACTTAACAAAACAACAACAACCGCGCTTGACCCCCAGCCCCCTAAGGCCCCAATGGGCGGACGTACGCCTTAAAAGCCGCCGACCGCCAGCGCCCAATGCGCTGTATAGAGGCTGGTGTGTAACCCATTGCGGCCGCAGTGGAGGCAGCTCCAATGCGGAACGAATGGGTACCGAATTTGACTCCTTTCAAGCCGATGGCAGCCAGAGCCCGACTCGTCACCGCCCAGAACTGGTACTTGGTGAGGGGTGAGGCGTCCTCATGCCTAAAGAAGGGTCCCTCCCCAGAGCCCCTAAGCTGAGCATACTGTCTAACGGCCAAAACCGGGCACCACTCATGAACCGCACACTGTCCAAGAGTGATGACGGACCCTTTACTCCCTTGATCGGTCTTGGACCTCCTTATCATCAGAACTACCTGTCCCTGACCAAGTTTCACGTCTCCCAACTGGAGAGCCCGCATTGACACGTCCGTCTTCGACTGCATCACCAGTTCACTAATCCTTAGAGCACCGAAAAAGGCCACCAACGAAGCCGCGTGAAACAAAGCGGCCTCGAAGGGGGAAGAACAAATGGCCGGCCAGCTGCCAAACAACCCCTTCAAAACAGATGGGGAAATGGGCTGCCGGTCATCAACGCGCGGGCCGCGCTCCCTGGCCCAACCCTCCAGCATCTTCCTGATCCTAAAATCAGCAGTGCTGTCCACAAACCCCTGGGCTTTGCTAATAAAGGCCAACGCCGCCAGTTGGCCTCTAATAGTCTTTAACCCCAGACACCTCTGCTTCTGATACACGCTGAATTGCATAATATGGGCCGTGGGAAGCGGCCAGCAATCCTTCAGCGCGGCAGCCCTCCTGAATTCCCGAAACTGAGAGGCCGCCCTATCATAAGCCCTTCTCGTGCTGGGCGCTAAAGCCAACTGAATGGCCCTACCGGCTTCATCTTCCCAAGCCGCCATAGGTCCAAGGGCATCAGCTCCGGCCGCAAGTCCGCTTCTGGGGCGAGCTGCCGAAAACGCTCCATCTGTTGGCGAGATAGAGCGTCCGCCACCTCGTTGCAGACCCCAGGTACATGCCTAGCCGTGAACAAAATGTTCAACCGTAGGCAACGCAGCGTAAAACATCTAACCAGGTTCATTACCAGCAGAGACTTTGAAGTTAAGGAGTTGATAACATGTACTACTGCCATGTTATCGCACCAAAAAATTACAGAATGGTTGGCAAGCTGCTCCCCCCAGAGCCAAACCGCCACTAGGATAGGGAAAAATTCCAGAAATGTCAAATCCCTATTGAGCCCACTATCCAACCACTCTGTAGGCCATTGCTCTGCACACCAATGCCCCCTGAAGTACACACCAAACCCGGTAGATCCGGAGGCATCGGAGGAGATCTGAAGTTCGGCTTCGATCTTCAACTCCTCCCTCCAAAAAGAGACCCCATTGAAAGCCTCCAAAAACAACTCCCATACTTCTAGGTCCGCCCGCATTCCAGCAGTGATGCGGGCACGATGATGTGGGGAACGCAACTGGCGCATAGCGTCACAGAGACGCCGCAAGAAAGCCCTACCTGGTGCCACCACTTTGCACGCAAAGTTAAGGTGACCCACCAACTGTTGCAACTCCAGCAACGTAACCTTGCGCCGGCCTTTCAATGTAGACAGCCGGGCTCTGAGATCCCGTACCTTAGCTTCTGGCAGCCGAGACGACTGTTCGTGGGTGTCCAGCTCAATACCCAAAAAAGTGAGTACTGAACTGGGTCCCTCAGTCTTCTCCTGCGCCAACGGGACCCCGATTTCCGCGGCCAAGTCTTGGAAGGCCCTCAACAACTTAGCGCATTGGCCAGTGCCTGAAGGACCAACCAGAAGGTAGTCATCCAGGTAATGTGCCGTGTCATTGCACCCCGTCCTATCCCGCAGCACCCACTCCATAAAGGAGCTAAAACGCTCAAATGCTGCACAGGATACCGAGCAACCCATGGGAAGGGCACGGTCCATGTAGAATTTGCCCTCAAAGCAAAACCCCAGGAGCTCGAAATTCTGTGGGTGCACCGGCAAGAGGCGAAATGCTGACTTGATGTCACATTTCGCCATCTCTGCCCCAATGCCGCAACCCCGCACTACCTTGACCGCCTGGTCAAATGAAGTGTAGCGCACCGAACAAAGTTCATCAGGGATGGCGTCATTAACCGATGCACCCTTAGGATAAGACAGGTGATGAATGAGACGAAACTCCCCTGGAGCCTTCTTAGGCACAACACCCAATGGGGATACCCTCAACGTAGGAACCGGAGGCGCCTCAAAGGGGCCGAGGACCCTGCCCTCCTGGCACTCCTTGGCAATCTTGGCTCGAACGATGTGTTCGAGACCCACCACTGATTTAAGGTTAGGAGACAAACAAGGGGCCCTAGGCCCCTGGTACGGAATCCTAAACCCAACAGAAAACCCTTCCCACAGATACTGCCCGTCGGCCTTACGCGGGTAATTCCTCAATAATTTATTGAGGACCCTCAGTCGAATGGGGCTGGGCCCCTTTTCCAGGAGGCTGCTGACCGCTGCCCCCGCCCCCGGGGCGTTTTCCCCATGGCTTGGGCTTAGATCTGCTGCATGCGGATTGGGCATGAGGCCCGCTGCACAGCGGGCACTCGTGCTTGAACTTACATTGCTTCCTGGGGCACACCCCCTTGGAAGCAAACTCCCAACATAGCAGCCGGGATTGAACCGGCTGGCCCGCCGACTGGCGGGCACCTGTCGTGAGCTGCTGCTGATGTTTTTGAACCAGATGCCCGCTGTCTGACCTATCCCCAGGATTGGGCTTTGCTGGGGACATCAGCTGCAGCCAAAGCTGCTGGCTGACCTGGTCCCACGGCAACCCCGGGTGAACAGCTGCCCTCATTCGGAAAGCTTCGTCGTATTGCAGCCATGCTGCACCGACGAAGTCTGAATATGCTCGATAAATAATATCGATGTATTGAAAGAGGGCAGCCGCCCGGGCAGGCTGTGCCCTGGAAATAACCCCAGCGTATATCAAAAAGCCTGGCAGCCAATTCGCCCAGGTCCTATCGACCTTCCGGCGCTTCAGCTTCTCCTTGTCCTTCTCATCAAGCTCGTCTTTGTTTTTCTTCTCGAGCTCTCTATAGAGAAGGCTGAAAACATCCACATACTCCCCGCGTAAAATCTTTTCCCGGGTAGCTGCTGTCAAGTGGTCCCCCAATGGCAACGAGGTGTCGCCATATGGAAACGCGTGGATTGGGATATTAGTATAAGGGTTAGGTGGATAAAACCACCCCCCTGCCAGGCCGCTGGGACCCATTCCAAACATCTGGGCAGCTTGCAGTCCCCCCCAGGGCAGCACACCTTGGGGGGGAGTTGTAGCAGGAACTGCTGGAGTTGTCACTACAGGAGTAGGTGCCACAGCCGGTAAAACAGCAGCCTGCACCCCGGCACTACCTTCACCTGCTCCAGATGCGACAGGGCTCTGTGTAGCCCAAGGCCAGGGTAGCCCCGTCCCCCATTGAATAGCGGGTACCGCAGGAAGCCCTGTGCCCCAATTTCCGCTCCCTAAACTTGGGGGGTGAACTGGGTTCCGGATGGGTCCCCAAGGCCACCCAGGCATTAGCTGACCCAAGGACTTACCCCCAGCATCACCAGAAGCTCCACCTGCATCGGGAGTCAGCAGAGGACCGCCTCCAATTCCGCCTCCACTTGGCTGTCCGCCAGATGGTCCCTCGCCAGGGTCCTCCTCGTCCTCCGGCTCCAGCTGTGGTGCAGGCGCTGACACTCCGCCCTGTAATGCAGACAGTCGTGCCAGCATCTCCGCCTCAAATGTAAGGCGCGTCGACCGCCCAGAAGCACGGCGACGCCCCTGCCAAATAGGAGCCCCAACAGCCATCCTCTGCTGTTCTAAAGCCTCAACCTGTCGAAGCAGGGCCAAACGGACCTGCTCCCCCTGACCGTTCTCGCCACCTGGCCGCACACGAGGTGGCCTTGCAGGCTGTTTTCCCTTGCCTTTGTCCTGACCCTTCTTAGGAGCCATAGTGACAATTCAAACCTTTAATGAGGACGTCAGTTAAAAGACTGCTTTCCCGGACTTCCCCCACTTAGATATACAGACCCAGAAAAACCCCTGGAACCTCAGGGGGGCGGATGGCTCACTGGGCAAGGGCTTATTCCAGGGCCTGTTGCTAATGCCAATGGCTCTTAAAATGGCCGCTGTGACAGGCCTAGAAAATGGCTGCCGCTGCTACCAGCAGCCCCGTCCAAGCAGCCTGGAATCCCTCCACTCGATGTACAAAGAAGGGGGGGGAGGGGTGAGGGGGGGGGTGTGCCCCGCACGCGCCTGTACTCTGCCAACGCACGCGCCTCCTTTTTTTTTTTTAATATATATATATCACCCAATAGTTCAAAAGATGGCCGCCGCACGCGCTTAACAGCAGAGCGGGACGACCGTTGCCTCAAAATGGCCGCCGCATTCACCTCGTGCTATGCACGGTGTATTTAGGGCCCGATCAGGAGGGGCCGACTAGCGTTGACCACTGCAAGGTTCGCCGATCTCCCGGGACAGCCCAACACAAACAGCCCTCCCACAGGCCTTAGGAATTCCGCCCAGCCTGTAGCTCGCCCTTCCAGCCCCCAACTCCAACCACAAACCGCGCTCCAAACCGCCACCGGCCGCTCGCGCTCCCGGCCGCCACCGCCGCTCGCGCTCCAGACCGCCACCGGCCGCTCGCGCTGCCACCAAGCTCGCGCTGCCGATCCGGCCCTCCGCCGCTTCTACCGACGATCGCCCGGCCTGGAGGACGCTGCACACGAGGCTCTCCAAACAGAGAGCCAAGAAGACAGCCGCACTGAGTGGGGCGGGGCCAGGGCTTATATAGCCCTGGCGCCACGCCCCACTCAAGCCCCGGATGGGCTGTCGCTGTCATCGCCTGCCCTCATTCTTCCGGGCGGGCAAATGCGGCCCCCAGCCTAACGCCGGCGTTGCCGGCTTGGCTGGGAAGGGCCGAGCCTTCCTAAAGTAGCTGATAACCACTCCCCCCCAAAAAAGTTTCCATCTATCTCTTGAAGCAGAACAGTTGTATGTTGGTAGGACTCTTCATTGAGAGTTTACTTCATTTCCATTGCCAAGACTCATAGCTACCAAATGCCACACAAAAAGATGGTGCCCTCAGTATGGCTTTGCCTTAAGTTGTAACCTGCCCATATAGGAAAACCCACTTGCTAAGCCATGAATGATCTCAGATCATTTAGGGCTTTAGTTATAACTACCAAAGCAGGATTGGATGGCCCAGACTAGCCCCAACTTATCAGATCTCAGAAACTAAGTGGGGTGGCTCAGGTTAGTATTTGAGTTGGAGGCCATCAAGGCAGACCAGGGTTGAAACACAGAGGTAAGCAATGGCAAACCACCTCTGAATGTCTCTTGTCGTGAAAGCCCTACAGGGTTGCTATAAGTTGGATGCAACTTGACAGCACTTTACACACACATACACACACACACCCAACACCCTGCATTGTGCCTAGAAACCCACTGGGAACAGATGTCTTCCATTTCAATTCTTTTTTTTAAAAAAAAACTTTATATTTTTGTCAAAAGTTTTGGTTTTGCGTCTGTATTGTGTATGCATGTTGTATGGTTTTAATACATAATGTATATGGCATTCATACATAATAATAACACCACTTATAATAGATGTGTATGTATATGATGTATTGCTACAGCTATGTTGATATGGGGGGCATGCAAGGAAGCAGAAAATGAGCCACCAAATAAAGGATTAATTGGCACAAGGGAGAGGTGAAATGGATTTTCAGGGTGAAACAGCAGGGATGAGAAATTCAAAACCATCCCTAACAGCCAATGCAACTGAGAGAGCACTGGGATTGCTTCTGTGATCAGCTCATGGGAAGTGCTGTGTACCATGACTGGATGCAGTTTCCAGGAGTCTTTTTTAAAAAGTCCGAATCCCAATCAAAGAAATTGGATTTGGTCTAGACTAGGTTACAATCCTGACATTCCAGTGGCAAATTTCCCAGCCCATTTAGCACAGTGGAGCTCAATGTGTCAGTCACTGACTCAAGCAGTTCGTTTCCCCACCCTTGATTGCTGTCAATGGTGTTCATCCATAAAGGCCTGGAAAAACACTCTGATGGACACAGTAGGCATCAAGCATTCAGAGCAATTGTTGCAGAATCCCTGCCCCCAGAAAGAGTTGGAGCCAATGTATTAGATGTAAATGATGTAAACTTTACAATGCCATCCTAAACAGTTACATCCCTCTAAGTCCATTGAAGTAAAAGCGAAGAACTCCTTTCATTAGTGGCTGACTGCCCATCTTCTCTCACTTCCTGTCATAAGTGCTATTATTCAAATTATTATTTGTATAGTGCTGTGTCAATGTACGTGGTGCTAGACAGAGTACAAGAATCAAAAATTTGCCATAAAGGAGATGGAGGTGCAAAAGAAATCCACAGGGAATGCATATGCGTTCATGCCAGTGATAGGTGCTTAGGCATTGTTTGAATAGGTTAGAGCAATTATTTCATTTATGTATATGTGCACAATATACACAAATTTAAAATATGCAATACAAGTACGAACTATAAAAGCATTATGGAATCATAACATCAAAAACAGCCAAGACTGTCACAACTTGATTTCCATTTTTAGAATGACGATGTCACAAAAACCCAACTCTCCAGAATAACCTGGAGGGTATTGCAAGGTTTATACCTCAGCTGTTTCATTCATGTAATTTAATTGCTTTATGCATTTAGCTTGTTTAGGCATTTCATTCAGTTATAATCTGATTTACATATTATGGGCATTGTCCCTTAATAACCCAGTTTAATTTGTTTTAGCTATGCTCTTGAGTCTATGTTTTCTGCTAAAATTCCCTGCAAAAATTCCAAGTGATATTATTCTATATATACAAGGCAACCCATGTTGGTGACAGCTCACTTTTGATGCATGCACACCAGCCCTCCCTTGCTCCACTGTGCACATTCCTTCGTGGCAGCGTAGTATAGGCTGCAGTGTCACTCTGTAACATCACTGTTCCCTCCTCCTGGGGGGAGACGTCTGGATGCTTTTTGCAAGCCTTAAATGCCCCTATTCCCTCCTTCTGAGGGGACAGCTTCAGAAGGCGTTCAGCAATTTGTTCTGGGAGGGCAGCCTGAGTTTCCACTCACTGTACCTGCAGCAGCACAGACACCCTGTGTGCAATTGCACACCACCAATCTTCTCCCCCCCACACCAATGTCCAAGTGCTGACCCAACATTCTAAATGGCTTGGTATTGATGTTGGGAGACACCTGGACAGTCATCAGATGTACCCTGAGGTCCTGTGCATCTCCCAGACTTCTCCTACAAAGTTCACTGGGATTGGCAGCCTCCCAGTGGGGTCTGGAGGTCTCCCAAAAAATCAGCATTTCCCAGCCAACACAAATCACTTCCCCAGCAGAAAACAGCCACCTTGAGGTATACCATAACGCAACCAGGCCAGGCCAGGTCAAAAAAGACAGCTCACACCACAAATGCATGCTGATGCTAAACACCCCAAAAGTCATCATATATATTGATTTGAGGATGTAAAAGTTAACATTGTCTACAGACCACAGCAAGGCAAATTACTTGCCAATTCTGACAAGATCTTCACAACCGCCCCCCCCCCCACAATGTTTACAAAGAAATTCTGCAATGCTTATGACTGAGATTTCTACATACCTTCTGGCCAACTATAAGTTGCATTGTCCCGAGTCCAATGTTTTGAGGATGTGGACAGGACAACCATGGCCCAAGGGAGAAAAGACTTACTCTAGGGCAAATATCTCATTGGAAGAAAAGGCCTACTCAGGAGTAGCAGAACAGCAGGAACTGAGCCTGTCCAGGAGAAGGAGGAATAAAAAGGGCCCTGCTGAAGCAGGTAGGGGGAGATTACCTGGCTGGAACTTGCTAGGAACTGGGAAGGGAAGAAGGTAGCCACAACTGAGTTCTTTACAGTGGGCAGAGAGAGATACAGGACTCCCCTGAATAGGTAAAGTGCAATTCCTGGCCAAGAGGCCACAACTACCAATGGGCAGGCTTGGGTAGCCTAGGTACTGCAAACATTAACCCTGCCAAAAAATGAGGTGGCCAGATCTAGGAGCTACCAAGATCATGTGAAGGACCTCAACAGGGCAAACAGGTCTAAGAATCTGGGTGAAAGCAAATGAAGGAAATCAGGGACACACCAGCCATGCTGCAGGGTGGCTGTTAACCTTGGAATGGCTGGTTGGAATCAGTAAAACATTGTTGACTGTTTGGATACATTATAGCACATCCCTGGGGGATTGGGGTCCCTGGCCAGGTGGGCATCACAACCATATACAATTTTATAAGTATAACCCTACCGACCTTATTAAATCTTATTAAAAGTTATTGCACATAAGATTACTATTTTGCAAGTATGAAAATAAAGGGAAAAGATGAAGAAATATGCCATCTAATACATTCTAATGTCTCATTTTTACTCTATGTAATGGATTGCACAAATTCCAAAACTGTATACAAGGAGAAGCAGTTCTTACAAATATATCACATGTCCATATGTTGTGTGATCATAAATATTTGCACCTGCATCTTCCATTTTAAGTGTTACCCAGCAGACATAAATTTATATTTTATTGACCTAATCTGGAAGACAGTCCCAAAGAATCAGCATTGCCCTAGAAAAGACACATCATCAGGATGAAAAGGACCAAATGTTCCCACTTGAATGCAGTAAAAGGAGTGGCTAGTCCATGAGCCTAAACTGACTCATGGGCTCGTATATCTCAATTTCACTGCACTCATCCTTCTGCTGCAAATAATAATACTGCTAATCATTAAGACATGACCTAAGGTACCAGGCCTCATTTTGGACAGGAGCTTACAGAAGCGGAGCTCTGGAACATCTAAATTTTATTGTGCTCTTTCTTACACACCCCCGCCCCAATACTTGCTTCTGGGATCCATTGTTCAAACCCCCTGTGAGGATTTTACTGGAATCTGACAAATTTTCTGATATTTCCCCCCACAAAAAAATGGGAAAATAACTAAAACATATAAAGCAGATGGAAATCATCACGCCACTGTGGCCACATAGGAGAAAGTAATTTTAAAAAGTATGATGGGAGTAAGGTTTTATTATGACAATTATAATTCAAGAAGCATTCTAAGGTAGATATTGAGCTGATATAATTTAGTACACCTTCCGGTGAAATCAGGGGTATGTGGCATATGAAAATGAGTTGTGCTAATGAGCTCTGGCACTTTCTTTTTCTATGAAATGACCCGTCGGGTTCTTTTGCAGGCCTCTTTGAGTACAGGTTAGAGCAGGGGTGTCGAACTCATTTGTTATGAGGGCCGGATTTGACATAAATGAGACCTTGTCGGGTCAGGCCATATGTCATAAAATGTAATGCCAGGTAGCGGACATATAAACTGTATAAAGGGGGCACAGACAAACACAATTTTTTTTTACTTAAAACATTAGCACTCTTGCAATATTTTGTTTTATAGTCTGATAAATGTCATCTCTTGCTATGAATTATTGTATCAAAAACTGCAGACAATGTTTGTGATACCAATGTTGAATATGCTGTTCAAGTGTTGTTCAAGTGTGCATATCTGTAAATTGCAAACCTACTTTTGATTTATAGACATTCATTACAAAGATCTCATAGTCAATGCTTTGAGCCTCAGACCCAGAGGAAAACATGTACATAAGTTGCTTCATGTGCTGGTCAAGATTATGTGAAGGCACCATGGCACAGACTGAGGGCTATGTGCTTGTCTACAAAACTGTAGTCTTCCCCAGAAAAATAACTACAACTCCTATGTGGCAGTGCAAGAACAGAGAGACAGCCATGTACAGTGGTCAGTATCAGCCTACTATCTGGAAAGTCTAAGTTCAAGATCACCAATCAAAGGAAAATGTGAAAGAAAAATCAAGAGAAATTTGTTAAGTAAACCTGGGCTGGACACACTCAGCCTAACCCTGGCTTGTTGTTATTGCTCCTTTAAACAGTTCACATGCTTTCCTATTGAGAAAGACTAGAGGGCATGAATATAGGAAAAAGAGGAGGGAAAACCAGTTGTACCTATAACAAACCCAATCAAACTCTCTCTCTCTGTAGCAAGGCAAAAAGCTCATACCTTCAATGAAACGTTACTGGTCTTAAAAGTGCTTTCTTTGTATTTCTCCCGATGGTGGGGACTGGGCAAAGGAAGCTCTGGCTCTTTCCTTCCTTCCCTCAGGGAACAAGAAGAGGGAGGAGCCTCAGCCAGGAAGGAAGAGAGACTTGGCTCTGTACCTCTGCAGGATGATTAATTGAGTCTGGCAAACTTAATCACCCAGCAGAGCTACAGAGCCAGGCTCTTTCACTGACCAAGACTCCTCCTCCTCCTCCCTTTGGGAAAAGGGAGGGGGAGAGAGAAGGGGCCAAGAAAGGCTGCTTTGCTGGCTGACTGATTGCTGGGGAGAAACACAAAATGGCGACTGAACACAGCAGGCAAGGTAAAATGAAGCCGACAACAGCCAGTTGCTGGAGGGCCTGATTTGAGCCCTCTGCGGGCCGCATGTTTGACACCCCTGGGTTAGAGTGATATTCAAGCCAGGAATGGACATAATTATTCAAACAGTTGTATCTCCCTATGTATCTTTTCATTTGAACAAACAACATTCAGCTCTATGTTGCAGCATATGAGGAGTATCCATTGATACTGTTTGGAGTCAAGCAAAGGCTTTTATTTTTCTTTATTTCTATCTTACCTTTTTCTCCAACGAGGACTCAAAGCAGCTTACATCATTCTCTTCAAGGACTGCCAGGTTCCCACCACCACTAGCCGATCCCTTACCCCAGGCTCCCATTTCCTGCCACTTCTCTGGCAAAGAAGTTTTTTTTAAAATTGCCATGGGCCGATGGCATTATATCACTTCTTGAGGGAAACTGGAAATGACCCCAGTCTGCTCTAGGAATCACTAGAAACTCCGGTATTATGGTTTTTGGTGGTTTCTTAATTTCCAGTAATTTCTAGAATGGGCTGATGTTGCTTCTGAACTTTCACCAAAAATGATAGAATGCCGTCAGCTGATGGTGCTCCTCCCCTCCTTGCCTCTCCATACTCTCACTGATTGCCGGGCAGTGGTTGGCAACTCTGTTCTTCTCTCCTCCTCTCCCTATGAGGCAGGTTAGGTTGAGCAAAGGCACCTGGCCACCTTCCATAGCAGAGTGGGGATTTAAACTTAGGTCTCCCAGATCTTAGACTGCAGTCCTAACCACTACACCCCACTGCAGCTCTAACCACTACATCACTTTAGTTAGGGCAGAAAAAGTTCCCTGCCCTGGCAACCCATGCGGCTGCTTGGGGCACCAAATAGCAAGGGGAACCTATATGAAAGGAGGCAGCAAGTGTAGCTGCCACCTGCCATTGCCTCATGTGCCAGTGCACTTCCTTTGCACCCTCCTGCCCCGAATCCTGCAGTGTAAGCCGAAATGCCCTCAAAACGAGGTTGGGGAATTAGTTAGGTGGGCACCTGGCTCACTAGGAATCTTTTTACCAATATATACCAGGCTCAACCATCCAGAGGGTGATGCTCAATAAAAGGATTCTAATTTAATAAAACCAATTGTAATTTATTTAGAAAAATATAGTTCTTCCACACAAGATAAAAATACAATACAATCACACATTCACACAGTCCTAAGAAACACAGATAGATTGATAGGGGAACATATAAGGGTAAACAGACAGGTCGATATTACCTCTCGTAGTCTTCAAGGAAGGCTCCGGTGGCGACAATTGAGGGAATGGGGGAGGACCCGAAACTGATCAGGAATCGGGGATGGATCTATGCAGCAGAATGTGGGTTGCTGATAGAAGCACACCTGTGGGTAGCTAGTCCACAGGTTATAAGGACTCACCTGAGTCCTCAGGGGATGGGAGGTAACGGGGAGGCTCTGTGATGACCATGAAGGCTGGACATTAGCAGAGCCAATGGCAAGTCCCTTGGTGACACCTAATTGGGTGTTTGCTTTTGACCAATGAACTTCGCCTTAGTCCTGTGAACCTGGAAATTTCCAGGTTGCAACATGGCCTGAGGCAGCTCCAATGTGTTAGACTGGGGTAAGAATGGGAATGGCTGGATATTTAAGATTACATGGGATTATCTGGGGAGGTGACAATAGGGAATCAAATATTGGCCTAGGTATCACCCAGGTTAGACAAAATACTTGGTTGAGACAGGAGATGTTCTTCCTCTTTTCCCATCATCTTCTGGGCAGGGGCCTTTGTCCAGGGCTTTGCCAGACAATCAGGAACATCAGTTGAGCTGTTAATCCATTCATGGGGCAGATGGGTTGCTTGCGGGCCAAGGGTGACACAGGGTGTGTACGTGAGCTTCCGACTAAGAAGGAATGGAGTCCAGCCTGGCAGGGTATGCTTGGATAAGCTTATGCAAAAGCTGAAGCAGATGTTGGAGATGGAATCAGGAAAGCAAGATGGATTCTGGTGGTGTTAGCCCTTGGTTCATGGAAACAGGCTGGAAACTGTTTGCTTGTGCAGTTCATGGTGGCATGACTTCCTTTACTGCAGCGGCCAAGACTGGGCACACAAGGAGCAGAATGCTGCTGCAAAGCTGAGGCTTATAGTATCCACATAAGCCTTAGAAACTGTAAGCAAAGTCCACTTCTTAGAGCAGATGTGTGAGAGTCAAGCTCCAGGCACCCTGGCAACCATACTGGTGATCACGATGTCCATATGTATGAAAAGTAGGGGGCTTTCCTTACAGCAGGGGGTGAGGTGGTAGCATGAGAGGATGGGGCTTCGAGCACCACAGTAGTTTGAGTCAGCTCTGATTGAGTCAGCTCTTGTGGGAATAAACTGCAATTAGCAATGGGAAGCTGAGTGAATAGGTGCTAGATGTAACAAAGGCAGCCTGTGCAACAACAGAGCTAGAGAGATAAACTACATGGTTACAGATTTGACCTCAAAACACAGCAAATGAATTGATGTTGTTTATACCAGAAAGATAAGCCATTATCTCTCCATAGACGAGCAAACAGTGAAGTTCTTAAGCAAAAAAACAGGTTATCATTCAAGCAAGGGGGGATCAGATGCTTATCTGATTAAGCCCCATGTACACACAGGATGCTTACCATCACCAAGTCAAGGTCAGTACTGTCTACACTGATTGGCACCTGCTCTTCTGAGTCTCAGACAGAGGTCTTTCCCATCACATACTACCTGATTCTTTTAATTGGGGATGCCAGGGACTGAGAACCTGAGACTTTCAACATAAAATCATACATTCTGCTGCTGAGCCATAGCCCCACCCAGGTTCTCCAGTTCTTGACAGGCTCAACAAATCCCACAATATTTGAAGGTCTGGAGTTCTTAAGCATGGCCAGGGCCTACAAGTAGGGATGGGTGGGTACACTTTACTAGGAACTCAAATGGTCTAGTTCCTACAAGCTCCTTTCCATGATATGTTTGGTTTATGTCATTTCATAAATAAATGTTTCATGGTTTATTAGCTTATATGCATTGAGTGAGGAGCATAAGAAGTCTGTACTAGACTGAGCAGTCTCTGAACTTCAGGCATGGAAATGATTTCTTGTGGCTAAAGTAGCATTTGCACGACATCCTACAGTATTGAACAGCACTGAGAGCTGATGGATCAGTCCTTTGATATGTAGCTACACTAAGACATGAGGTTTGAACATGCGGTTTGGTGATTCTACTGTTGATTGCATTGAACCCTGGGGTTTGCAAGTTGTATATCATGACTTTAGAGTAGATGCAGTTACTCTGTCATTTTTAACTACTTTGGCTACTATCCAATGAACCCAGGATATGGTTGCCAGGTCCCCTTGGCTTGCTAGTGGGGGGATGTTGTAAGCCAAACTGCCCTCAAAACGAGGTTGGGGAATAGTCAGGTGGGCACCTGGCTCACTAGGGATCTTTTACCCATGTATACAAGATTAACCATCCAGAAAGGTAATGCGTAAGAATATTGGGACTCTAATTAAGTAAAATCAGTTAAAATTTATTGGGAAAAATATAGGCTTCCATACAAGATAAAATACTCATAAAAACACACATTCAGTCCTAGGAAACATAGATAGATAGACAGGGGAACACATGGGTAGACAAACAGGGCGATATTTACCTATCGTAGTCTTCAAGGAAGGCTCCAATGGCGATAAGCAGGGAAGTGGGAGAAGGGACCCAAAACTGATCAGGAATCGGGGATGGATCTATGCACCAGAAGTTGGGATACTGATAGAAGCACACATGTGGGTAGCTAGTCCACAGATTATAAGGACTCTCTTGAGCCCTTAGGGGATGGGAGGAGAAAGGGGAGGCTCTGCAGTGATCATAAGAGCTGGACTTCTGCAGGAGCCAATAGCAAGTTAATTGGTGGCACCTAATTTGGTGCCCATGCCTGACCAATGAACAAGCTTGGTCCAGGAGTACCTGAGTAAACTTTCAGGTTGAAATGGACCTGGGGGCGGCTCCAAAGTGACAGTTGGGAAGAAGAATACTAGGTGGGGATTAGGGAATTTATCTGAAAGGGTGACAATAGAGAATCTAATGTTGGCCTAGGTAACACCCAGCTTAGACAAAGGAACTTGGCTCTGGTTGAAGATGGTCTTCCTCTTCTTCTGTCTTCTTCTGGGCACTAGTCTTTGTCCAGGGTTCTGTTGAACAAAGGAAGTGGTGGTTGGAGGATTAACCACTCTGGGGTGGGTAGGTTGCTTGTAGGCCAAAGGTGACATCTGGTGTGTAAGTGACCCTTCTGCTGGGATGAACTGGAGTTAAGCTTGGCGGGAAGATGGCTATGTACGGTGTTAGCCCTCCATGGTAGATTCCATGGTCAGCGCTTCATAACCGTTCGCCTGGATAGCTCCTGGCGGTGCAGTCTCTTCCGCTCCATGGCTGGTATACAAAACGATGGGAAGACGTTCATGCTGCTGGTAGGCACTCTTGTACCGGTCTAGAGTGCCTATGTAGCTTATGGCTGCTTTGTACAATAGAAGTCCTTTTTGCCTCTGGATAGGTTGACCCACACTCTCTGGCCAGACGTGTGTGAGTTACTTCTCCAAGTGCTCTGGCAACCAAGCTGGTAACTACGATGTTCAAAAAGGGGGCTTTTTCCTCACAATGTCGGGCAAAACTCTATGGGCTTTGGCCTAAAATGATAGAATTTTGCCCAAATAGCAGAGCATCACTGCACAATGTCTAATTGTGATGATGTCACTTCTGCATGATGTCATCACACCAGAGATGTCACTGTGTGATGTTCCTGTTTATTCACACTGTAGTTGTAGTATTTATCTACAGCTCATGTTATAGTCATCTACAGTTTTAATTCTGGAACTATGAAGAGCAGTGTGTGAAATGGATCCCTTCACTAGGGATGTGCAGATGGACATTGCTGACCCTAAAAGTTGACAAATTAACTCAGCATTGGACTGGGTAGACTATATCCAAGGCAGTCAAAGTCTTCCCAGAAGAACTCCTGGAAATGTTAACATTTTGAATTAATTGCTGGAGATTTAACTGAGCATGCCTACTTTAAAAAAAAAAAAGTTTCACCTTAGTCCCCAAGAAACAGCATTTGTTTCAGCCAGTCTTAGTCCTCAAACTTATCAAATGAGTTGCCTTGGCCATTCACACAAGGGGAAGGGAAATTTTAAGCTGCAGCTGTCCATTATGTTTGCTGTTCTGTGCTACATGTCGGCTGTGCCTGTACTGTGCTCCTTGCATCCTGGAAGAGACACCTTCCTTGGATTACCCTGGACCCTGTCTGGATGGTGCTTCTCAACAGATTGACTTGATTAATTTATTATTACTACTAATCCCATCTAATCTTAATAAAAACAGAAATGGGAACTCTATGCATCTTCATCATATGACAAGAATATTTCTGAGAATTTTTAAAACCCATACACACTTTCCCATTCTTAAATTACTCTATGGAATTAAAATGGTAATTTTCCCAGTGCACACCTTTCTCCTTACATTCTAAGAACTAAACAAAAAAAAGGGCATGTTCTATCTTACCCCAAAACTTTCAGTGTAATCACCTCTGCCTTCCTTGTAGATTAGGCCAATCTTCCAAAGATTTAAGGGTGACATTTGAGGCTTCTCCTGCTAGCTCTTATTTTATTGGATTAGCAGAACAGAAAGGGGGTGATATGGACCAATCAGAAAGTAGGTAAATGTTCTCAAACAAAATCCCCTTGATCAATGAAACTAGGTATCCAGAATCAATTCCTACACTCTAGTTAGGGTGTAAAGGTTGAGAATGGGTTGAAATTTTTTACTAGGGCACCGTGTTTCAAAAGGAGGAAGGGGTTTCCCAGAAACTGACCCAAACTCATACTAGCTGTTCATATTAACATACTTAACAGCCATCACATTTGTGGGATTTTATGACTTGGCCCAACTACGGGAGCATGCTTTGATAGAACAAGTGCCTTACAAAAGCTTGTAGTGTAATGGTTAGCATGTCATGCTACAAATGGGGAGACTTTCATTCAAATCTCAGCTTGACTCCAATAAGAACATAAGAGAAGCCATGTTAGATCAGGCCAATGGCCCATCCAGTCCAACATTCTGTGTCACACAGCGGCCAAATATGGGCTCATTTGGTGACTCTTATTCTCATCCTATCTTACATCACAGAGTTGTTGAGATAAAATGAGGATATGGAAACCATATGCACTGCTCTGATCTCCTTGGGCATCTTCTATCTTACCCCAAAACTTTCAGTGTAATCATCTCTGCCTTCCTTGTAGATTACTTCCTTGTAGATGTCAGTTCTGTGGACTGTGGTGGTGTGCGCACCAAAGGGTGCCTGGTACCATTTAAAAATGTCCTGTCCCCTCTCTCCACTGCCTATCTTTGCTCAGTGAGCAGCCAGAGAACAATGGGGGGGGGCAACATATTTACCATAGAACTTTGGGGATTGCCAGAGCATCATGGAGAGGATGGCATCATTTATGGTTCTTCACTCAGAAGTTATGTCAAAAATCTGTAATGCTTTCTTCTCTCAGGTCCACCCCCAAACAGTTCCTCAGAAGCACTGGTATGGGCTGACATCCCTAGCCTACAAAGCAACAGTCCTGGACTTTTCCATTTCCCAATTTGAGAGAGATAGAGAGGGAGAGAGAGAGTTACGATTTTCATTACTCAAAGCAGCACTATATTATCTTTGCACTACATTACATTGCAGTGAACACATGTACATCTAATGAATATCTTTAAACTAGAAATCAAGGTACTAGCTGACTTCAGGGAGAGTTATTAATATACAACTACAGTCCAATAACCCAGATATAGTAGCATGTTAAAAGGTGGGAGTGGGGGCACAGACCAATTATTTTCATTAGCCAACAAGGACAGGACAAGCTGTAATGTTCTTAGAAGGACATTGTCAGGTTGAATTTCTAATTGTCAAGTTGAATTTCTAAACCTAATTAATGGAATTCAATATTTCTTTCTGATAGATCTACCTTTATATGACATAATCTGCTTCTTAAAAGGTATTCATTTTTTTAAAAAAAATGACATGGTCTTTTGTAGATGCTCTTCAGGTCCTTATGTGACTCTTTAAAAGGGATGCAACAAAAGACAGTATAGATTAGTGAAAATTAGGAAAATAAAGCAGGGGACCCAAAAGAACCAATGGGGCCCAAAACCACTTACATCATTCTCCCTTCTTCCTTTTATCCTTAGAACCAGGGCTTTTTTTTAGCAGGAAGGCACAGCTGCTGGAATGGCCTTGGATTAGCCATAGCTCTCGCAGAGTTGTCTTTTAAAGGGCAGCTTCTGTGAGAGTTCTCTCAGCCCCACCATCCACCTCACAGGGTGTCTGTTGTGGGGGAGGAAGATAAAGGAGATTGTGAGCTGCTCTGAGATTCAGAGTGGAGGGCAGGATATAAGTCCAATATCATCATCATCACCTTCTTCTTCTTCTTCTTCTTCTTCAGAAATGCAGTTCTGGCTGGCTTGATATCAGGGTGTGATATGCAAATGAGCTTATGTTGGACTTTTTCTTCAAAAATAGCTGTGCACACAACAACACTAATGTACATTAGGCTGAGAGTGTGTGGCTGGTTCAAAGTCACTCTGTGAGCTTCCATGACAGATTGGGGAATCTGGGTCTCCCAGATCCTAACCTAAAATTCTAATCACCACTTTTATGATACTGTGTTTAACCTTGTATTGTGACAGCCAATGGCCACATACAATAAATCTGCTGCTGCTACACCACACCACTAGGACTGCCAAGCCCTCGGTCCAGGTGGGGGTTTCCCTGCCTGGGAGGTTCCCAACCCGGTGGCCCACTCGGAAGTGACGCCATCGTGGTGGCAGTGGCCACTCTAGGCATTTCTGGGAAAACTCTATGGTTTTCCTGGACACTAGCCATTTGGGAGGGGAAAACTCTATGGTACAATAGGTACCATACAGTTTCCCCCTCCCAAATGGCTAGAGCATCTGGGAGAACCATAGAGTTTTCCCAGAAACACCTAGAGTGACCGTGTGCATCATTGTCGCGTGATGATGTCACTTCCAGGTGAATGCAGGGGACTTGGCAACCCTACACACCACACGAGTTATCATGAAGTGATCACTGTTGAAAAGTGGTGAGTAACCTGGCCTTCCAGTGGTTGCTGCTGTGCCTGACCGTAAAGACCCTTCCTCAAAGGCCAAAACAGCCAAAGAGAGGTCTATACACTCTTCCCTGCATTTTACTGACAAAAACCAAGGCTTAATGGCTGATAATACTGTTGTGGTTGCCTAGAAAACCCCCACAGTGGCCACTGCAGTGGACATTCCTTTCTTCTGTTGTTTTTTAAAGAGATTATGGAAGTAGGGTTGCCAGATGCTATTTTCGATCTTTCCTCTCATGGCAGCCATTTTGTGGTGGTGCCCATTAGTTTGGGTGGTTTTTTTTTTTTTTTGCAACAATCCAAAAATGTACACAGGATCAACGAGACTGGGGACTCCTGGACTGTGTAGCACAGCAGCTACGTGACTGAGCTTGAACCCCTTCCATGAACTCACTTCATTAGGGTTGCCAGGTCCCCATTGGCCACTGGCCATGGATCTCCATGGGCAGGCCTTGGCCACCCAGCCTTAATATGAGTGATAATAATACTAAATTAGCTTATACAGTTGTTGAAAAGGTAATAATGTGGATCACTCTGAGCAGTCTGTCATGTTCTAAAAGTGTTACTGATTATTAGGATTAAATTTATTTAGGATTAAATAAAACATAGTGTAACAGAAGGGAGAAGCTGTGGACACTTATTCCTTCTTTCAATATGCAATAACAAACAGTAGTTAGGAGAGAAGGATTCAGAAGACAAAATGGCAGGGAAACAGGTAGATGCTGTGAAGAGCAACATTTCTTTCTCTCTGCTTCTTAAGCATCTTATTTGTTGTCTACAGAGCAGATACCTTCCCAGTAATTTTTCTCCATTGCCACATAACTTTGATTACGACAGGGAAAAATCCTTAGCCTTAGAGATCTCAAATGAATTAGATGCTCCAGATCGTTTCCATTTATAATTTCCATGAGAGCACTAACAAATAACTGCACCTGTGAACATTAATCACATTTGGGGGTACAATCTTAAATTAGCAAGGGAGGTAATGGATTGTGCCTGCTCTGTGGACAGTTCTCTAATGTTTATAACACAGTAATTTCCAAACCAAATTTCTTTTAACAAGGCAGTTTATCACCCAGGACTGAGAGGCACTCCAAGGATGAAGTTCTGAAATAAAGTTGTTTTGAGTTAAGTTGGGCCTTATTGAAAACTAAAAATCCTCCCCTTTCTACCACTGATTGAGACAACCTTTAGAGATAAAAATCAAAGCTTGTTTTATTTAGTTGTATAAAACATTTTTATCCCATCTTTGCACCATTTAGGTGTACACAGTAGCTTATAAACATCATTTATAAACCATATAAAATGCCAACATTGAATAAATAACCTAACAAATTGAAACAACACAGCCTAAAACAATAAATAGGGGAAGAGCTACTAAGAGCAGATTTATTTTTATTAAAGAGCTGGGCAAATAGAATAGGATTTGAGCCAGATTGTTTACACTCAGAAATGCCAATTACTTGATAAAAATCATAATCAACATTTTTATTTACCTTGTTCAGAATGTTTTGTTGTTCGTTCTTCCCTTTTATTGTCTCAACAGTCTGGTCTCAAGAAGTATTATAGCATTATAACAGAGGCATTATAGGTAGTTTTGCATCCCCACAATGGCAGCAGTTGCCATGATAATTTTTTATTGAGGCTAGACTGCTATAATGTTCTGTACTTGGGTCTGCCCTTAAAGACAACTCAGAAACTCCTTGTGGCACAGAATACCACAGCTCATTTACTATCAAGAGTTAGGCAGAGAATGCCTGTTATGCTGTACTCTATTGCCTACTGAATAGTTCCCAGGTTCAGTTTATGGTGCAAGTTATTACCTATGAAGCTCTTCATAGCCTAGGACCTACATACCTACTGGATTGCCCCTGCTCTACTTCAGTCATCTGAGCAATGCCTCCTGAATGCGCCACCATGAAAGTGTGTAAGATTGATGGCTGCCTGTCACCAAGCATTCTCTGTTGTGGCTCTCACCTGCTGGAATGGCTTGCCCATTGAAGTTAGGAAGGCTCTGACACTTTGATCATTCTGGGGAATATGAGAAATAGAATTGTTTAGAGATGCTTGCTTTCAAGTAACCTTTGGTCTTCCTAAAATGGCATTGTATTATTTTCACGTCTATGTATATAGTAATTTTTACTTCAATCTGCCTCCAAAAACATTCAGAGCGGCATACATTGTGCTTCTTTCCCCCATTTTATCCTCACAAGAGCCCTGGGAGGTAGTTTAGGCCTTAGCTCATCCAGCAAGCTTTAAGAAAAGTGGTGATTTTGTTCCGTTCTCCCAGATTCTAGATGAACACTAAAGACTACAGCACACTAGCTGCCATTTTCTAATGTTGCTAAACTACTAAATTGTCAATCAATATATAATAAATGGAAGCCCTCTGTGTATGTGTACAAAAATCATACGGGTTATTCCTTTGAAAGCTGTCAAATATAACTTAGTGGGAGTACAATACTTTTAGTCTGAGATTAAGGAGCTGAATTCTTCATGCCACTAGAACCTGTACTTTACTTCCCCCCTCCACAAAAAACAAAAACAAACAGGCAATGTATTTCACTCTCCCAAGCATTTATTGTTGTAGACTTTCCTCAGAAAGTGTTGTAGACTTTCCTCAGAAAGTTGGTGATGGTGTTCATATTGGCAAGGGTACCATTTCTAATTTTGGTATAGTAGGGTGGAGAGTCACAGCAAGGAAGCATGATTCATAGAGAGGCTAGAAGGCCCACATTTATAAGTGAAAGTGTATTTCTACAGTGTCATAATAATGATGGCACAATAACTAGAGTAATATTGTAAGCACAGAGCAGTGTAAACTCTTTGGCATTGACTGCTGGGTATAAAGGCCCTTTTAATTTAATTTAATAACAGTCACTGGCCAGAAATATATATCTTTCTGAGAAACTATACATGGTTTTGAAATGTGAATGGTTTGGGGAGGGTGGAATGAAGGTGGCATAGTATAGCCTGATCTTCTCAGATCTCAGAACAGACAGTACTTGGATGGGAGACCTAGGGCTGCCAAGTCCGACTCAAGAAATATCTGGGGACTTTGGGGGTGGAGCCAAGAGACATTGGGGGTGGAGCCAGGATCAAGGGTGTGGCAAGCACAAGTGAACTCTAAAGGGAGTTCTGGCCATTACATTTAAAGGGACCACACATTTTAAATCCTTCCCTCCATTTGGAATAATGAAGGATAGGGGCACTTTCTATTGAGGCTCATAGAATTGAACGCCCCAGTCCAATCTTTTTGAAACTTGGTGGGGGGTATTTTGAGGAGAGTCATCAGATGCTATGCTGAAATTTTGGTGCATCTACCTCAAAAAAACAGCCCCCTCCAGAGCCCCAGATACCCATTGATCAGTTTACCATTATACCCTATGGGAATCGGTTTCCATAGGGAAAAATGGAGTGCCTAGCAGACATTTCCTCCCCCCCACTTTCTGATGACCCTGAAATGGGGGAGGGCCTCCAAACTGGAGGGATCCCCTGACCCCACCCGGGGATTAGGCAACCAAAAAGAGAGTCACACGGGATGTAGAACTGGAGAGCAAGTGTTGGCACCGTGTACCACTGACTCCTGTAGTAGAGTTAACCCTTGAAGAACCAATCAAAAAGTATATGAAAATGTTTCCAGTAATTTTTATTAAATTGTTAAGGGTGACTCACATCAACCAAAAGAGTATAGAAAATTCTTCAATATCAAAAATTAATTTCCACAAGGGAATGAAGCTGACAAGCAAAACCAGTCTAGTTCCCTGTTTTGCTGTAAGCTTTATCTAAGCCATTGCTTATTCAATTTATAATACAACTTCCACTCTCAAATTTATTTATTTATTTTTATTTATTTAGAATTTATATCCCAACCTTTCCACAAGTGGCTCAGGGCGTTTGATTCTTGGAAGTGTTAGAATGAGACATTATTTGAGAGTGGAAGTTGTATTATAAATTGAATAAGCAATGGCTTAGATAAATAAATTGAATAAGCAATGGATTACATAAAGCTTACAGCGAAACAGGGAAACAGGGAAATAGACCAGTTTTGCCTGTCGGTTTCATTCCCTTGTGGAAATTAATTTTTGATATTGAAGAATTTTCTATACACTTTTGGTCAACGTGAGTCACCCTTAACAATTTAATAAAAATTACTGGAAACATTTTCATATACTTTTTGATTGGTTCTTTAAGGGTTAACTCTGCTATAGGAGTCAGTGGTACATGGTGCCAACACTTGCTCTCCAGTCCTACCTGGGAATTGGCAGCCCTAGGGAGACCACCAGGAAGCCTGCAGAGGAAGGCAATGGTAAACCACTTCTGATTCTCATTTGCATTTAAAGCCCCTTACTAGGTTGCTGTAAATCAGTTGTAGCTTGAGGGCACATAGAAAGGTGACTGCCTCTTGCCATTCTTAAATTATACCCATCCATTTTTGACAGGTACACAGGTTCAAGACAAAAAAAAAATTCCCACTGCTCATCCTTTCAATCCAGGAATCATATCAGGACAAAATGAGCAACAACTAATACAGGAAGGGGACTATGGCCTAATAGGTATTACTGAAACTTGGTGGGATTGGAATATTAAGATTGAGGGTACAATTTAGAAGAAGAATCTCAGAGTGGCTCACAATCTCGTTTACCTTCCTCCCCCACAACAGACACCCTGTGAGGTAGGTGAGGCTGAGGGAATTCTCTCAGAAGCTGCCCTTTCAAAGACAGGTCTACGAGAGCTATGGCTGACCCAGGGCCATTCCAGCAGCTGCAAGTGGAGGAGTGGGGAATCAAACCCAGTTCTCCCAGCTAAGAGTCCGTGAACTCAGCCACTACATCAAACCACACCAAAGAGACAGACAAATAAGGGAGAGTGAGGGAGTAGCATTATATGTAAAGGAGGTATATACTTGTGAGGAAATACATGAATCTGAG
The DNA here is from genome assembly GCF_032191835.1 of Heteronotia binoei. NCBI lineage: Eukaryota > Metazoa > Chordata > Lepidosauria > Squamata > Gekkonidae > Heteronotia > Heteronotia binoei. Next base: position 88,373,854 of record NC_083230.1, read on the forward strand.
CATGAAAGTTCAGTTGAGAGTCTCTGGGTAAAAAAAAAAAAAAGGAGTAGGAAATAATAGTGATATTATGGTGGGAGCCTGCCGTCATAATAGACCACCAAGCCAGGCAGAGGACTTAAATGAGATATCCCTACAACAGATTGTAAAGTTCTCAAAGAAGGAACATAGTGGTCATTCAAGAATTCAGTTACCTGGATATCTGTTGGAAGTCCAACTCTGCTAAAAATGAAAGGTCAAATAAATTCCTGACCTGTCTCGCTAACAACTTCATTTTCCAGAAAGTGGAGAAGGGAACAAGGGGATCTGCTATCTGGACTTGATTCTCACCAACAGGAAAGAACTGGTTGATGAGGTGAAAGTAGTGGGCACCCTGGGTAGTAGCGACCATGTAATTTTGGAATTTACAGTCTTGGAGAAGGGAAAAGCTGTACATAGGCATATTGGTTGGACTTCAGGAAAGCAAACTTTAAGTTATGCTGGGTAAAATCACATGGCCAGAAATACTTAAGGAGAAGGGAGTTCAAGAGGGGTAGGAGTTTCTTAAAAGCAAAATATTGAAGGCACAATCACAAATGATTCATATGAGAAGGAAATACTGGAGGAGCCTAAAGAAGCCAAGGTAGCTCCATAAACTGCTTTCTAAGAACCTAAGACATAATTTTTAAAAAGACTAATTCAGGAAATGGAAGGAGGACCTTATAACCAAGGATGAATATAAACAAATAACCAGTGCTTATAGAGAGAAAGTTAGGACAGCTAAAGCTCAGTATGAGCTTAGGCTAGCAAGAGAGGCACAAAACAAACAAAAGTTATGTTCAAAATAAGAAAAAGGGCAATTACATGGTAGGCAGCTTGAAGGGACAGGAAAGTGAAATTGTAATAGGTAATGAAAAGAGGGCAGAACTGCTCAATTCCTACTTTTCCTCAGTCTTCTCTTTTGAGGGAAAAGGAGGTCAACATGGCAAAAACAGAACACATGATGAGAGAAGGAAGTTGCAGCCTAGGATCCGCATAGGGACCTAGTTTCTTTAAATGAAACTAAGTCCTCAGGGCCTGCATCCAAGGGTACTAAAAGAATTTGTGGATGTAATTTCTGAGCCTCTGGCCATTATTTTTGATAATTCTTGGAGAACACGTGAGGTGGCAGAAGACTGGAGGCAGGCAAATGTTCCCCCCATCTTTAAGAAGGGGGGAAAGGAAGATACAGGTAACTACCAATCTGTCAGCTTGATATCTATACCTGGATAATTTTTAGAACAAATCTTCAAACAGTCAGTCCTTGAGCGTTTGGAAAGGATAGCTGTGATTACTAAGAGCCGGCATGAGTTTCTCAAAAACAAGTCATGTCAGATTAATCTTATCTCTTTTTTTTTGAAAAAAAGTTACTACCTTGCTGGATCAGGAGAAAGCTGTAGACATAGTTTATCTTGATTTCAGTAAGACTTTTTGATAAGGTTCCACATAATATTCTTGTTGACAAATTGGTAAAATGTGGTTTGGATCCTATTACTGTTAGGTGGATCTGTAACTGGTTGATAAATCGCAACCCAAAAGTGCTTGTGAATGGTTCCTCACCCTCTTAGAGAGGAGTGACAAGTGGAGTGCCTCAAGGATTTGCCATGGGAGCTGTTCTGTTCAACATCTTTATAAATGATTTGGATGAAGGAATAGAGGGAATGTTTATTAAATTTGCAGATGATATTAATTTGGAAGGGGTAGCAAATATGGTAGAAGACAAAGTCAGGGTACAGGATGTTCTTGATAGGCTGTAAAACTAGGTTAAAACAAATAAAATGAATTTTAATGATAAATGTAAAATTTAGGTAGAAAAAATCCAATGCATAATTATAGGATGCGGGAGACTTGTCTTGAGAGTAGTATGTGCGAAAAGAATCTAGGGGTCTTAGTGGACCATGTACTGAACATGAGTCAGCAATGTGATGCAGTAGCTAAAAAGGCAAACGCGATTTTGGACTGTATCAACAGAAGTATAGTCAGGTCATGAAGTGTGGTGTCCCTTTGCTCTGGTTAGACCTCACCTAGAGTTTTGTGTTCAGTTCTGGGCATCACAATTTAAGAAGGATATAGACAAGCTGGAACATATCCAGAGTAGGGTAACAAAGATGGTAAGATGTCTGGAGACCAAGTCCTATGAGGAAAGGTTTAAGGAGCTGGAGAGATGACTGAGAGGTGATATGATAACTATCTTCAAGTACTTGAAGAGCTGTTATATAGAGGATGGTATGGAGTTATCTTCTGTTGCCCCAGAAGGTTGGACCAGAACCAGTGGGTTGAAATTAAATCAATTAAATTAGTTTTCAGCTAAATGTTAAGAAGAACTTCCTGATGGAGCAGTTACTCAGTGGAACAGGCTTCCTTGAGAGGTGGTAGACTCTCCTTCTTTGGAAGTTTCAAAGCAGAGGCTAGATGGTCTTCTGAGAGCAATGCTGATTCTGTGAATTTAGGCAGCTCATGAGAAGGAGGGCAGGAAGGGTTGCATCAGTGCTTAGTTCATGGCCCTTTCTTACACACCCAGGGAAATGCTGTTTGCCATTTTGGAGTCAGTCAGCAATTTTTTTCCATGCCAGTTTGGCCAGGGATACTGGAGGGTTTTTTGCCATCTTTTGGGCATTGTACACTTGGTGTGTGTGGGTACTTGTGAATTTCATGTATTGTGCAGGGGCTTGGACTAAATCACCCTGGAGGTCCCTTCCACCTCTGATTCTATGACTGAGGAAAACACACCTCAATTGGCCTTGTGAATAAAACTGGATCTGCAAAAAAAAAAAAAAAAAAGGAAAATTTACCTGAAGGAAATAACACCTTCTCGTAACAGGCATGAAAAGGCTTAATAAATTAGAAGAATAAACACAAGGCAGACTTTCTGATCTCTTGTACAAATCTCATATAATCTCTGTTAAAAAGGGAAGGCAGCACTTGAGCCATGCAGGAACAGAGATGAACATTCATAGAAACAGGGAGATGATTTTTTTTTTTAAAAAAAATTACATGATACTAAGAGAAGCCAACATCAGGATAATTACTGGGTAGAAAAGATGAAGGAACTAAAAATCATTGAAAGGTGACAGAAAAACAGACAGCCGTCCTCTACTCTCTGGGTGTGATATTTAGGTCCACATGATCTTCCCTTAGACTTGCCAGTGGCCCATCAGAGGTGGCAGATATCCCTGTTTACTCCAGCAGCCAGCAGGAGAAAAAAGTTAGCATAATAACATAAAAAGAGCCCTACTGGATCAGATGAGTGATCCATCTAATCCAGCATCCTGTCTCACACAGGGTGGGTAGCCACATGTGAGAATGCAAGGATACGGATGCCAGATCCAGGTTGGAAAACTTTGTCTCCTGAACACTTGGAGATGGAGTCTGGGAAGGACAGAGACCTCAGTGGGTTACATGCCATACAGTCTACCCTCTAACTAAAACACCCATTTTCTTCAGGGGAGTTATCTCTGTAGTCTGAAGATAAGTTTTAACTCTGGAGGGCCAAAAAGTGGGCATAAAGGCTGAGTCTTTCTCCTGATGTTGCCTCCTGGCACTGGTAGTGAAGATTCCCTTTAATCACTATGGCTAGTAGCCACTGATAGACCATTCATCTATGAATGTGTCTAATCCCCTTTTAAAGCTATCTATTCCTATGGTCATCACTAAATCCTCTGGCAGCAAATTTCACACCTTAATCATTCTCTTTGTAATGAAGTATTTCCTTTTGTCTATCCTGAATGTACTTCCCATCAGCTTCATTGGATGCCCTCAAGTTGTAGTATTTGAGGAGAGGGAGAAAAAAATTCTCTTTATCAGCTCTCTTTACCTCATCCATAATTTTATAAACCCCTACCACATCCTTCCTTAGTCATCTCTTTTCTAAACCTGGAAAGTCCCAGACTCTTCAGTCTTTCTTCATAGGGATGTTGCTCCAGCCCCCTAATCATCTTGGTTGCCCTTTTCTGTACTTTTTCTGACTCTGTGATATCCTTTCTGAAATACAGTGACTAGAATACACACAGTATTCCAAATAAGGCCTCCCCATAGGCATTATAATATTAGAAATTTTATTAGCAGTCTCTTTCCTAATAATCCCTAACTGGGTTACATTTTGATTGAGCTATCAACTATGACTACAAGATCTTTTCCTGTCTCAGACGGATTTCCCACTCATCTTACATCGCTCTCATGTTCCTCTTCTCAGTGGGGCTTCCTTCCAATTTCGCACGATCTGCCCCAGGGCTGCAAGTAACGTTGGCGTTTTCATGCAGCAAACAGAAACTGGTTTTTAGAGGTTTCTGTTTGCTGCACAAAAACACCGATGATATTTGGAGCCCCGGGACAGATCGTGTGAAATCGGAAGGAAGCCCTGCTGAGAAGAGGAATGTGAGAATGGCGTAAGGTGAGTGGGAAATTGGTGTCATTCTCTGCAAGTTCATACTCCATTAACCTATACTTGAAGTTGTTGCGGGGGGAGGGGTTTGTCCCAGTGTGCATCACCTTACATTTACCAACACTGAACACCACCAGCCACATTGTTGCCCACTCACTCTATTTGTGGAGATCCTCTTGGAGCTCTTCAAAGTAGCCTTGGGTTTCACAATCCTGAATAATGTTTTGTCATCTGCAAACTTGGCCACTACACTACTCACTCCTAGTTTCATATAATCTATAACCAAATTAAATTGTATCAGCTCCAATACTGATCCTTGTGGAACTCCACTGCTTACTTCCCTCCATTGTGAGAACTGTTCTTCTATTCCTACTCTTTGCTTCCTGTCATTTAACCAGCAGGTGACAACGTTACACCAGCTCCAGGAAGAACCTGGAATTGACATCAAGACTCTCCATGCAGCTCTCAGAACTCTGTGGTTTTCTCCAGAAGTACCATAATACTGTCACTGACAGTGTCTTTATATCCCTTCCTCCAGGATTCCCACTGCTTGACAACCCTCTCTCACACACAGAGGCCAAGATTTTTATCAGCTTGTAGCTGTATTAAAATATATGAATCTTACTAGTTGAAAGGACTAGGGATGACTTTAGCACTTTGTTTCAGCCTGAGCAGTGATGGTTCTTTTTCTGTTTTTTTTTTTTTTTAGCAGAAATGCACAGGAATGCAGTTCCAGCTGACTTGGCCAGGGCTCTGGCTCAAAAAAAGTCTTCAGCAGAGGGAAGGCAATAGGCAACCACTCGCTCCCAGACGACGCACTCCATCCTCTCTGCCACTTCCAGCTTCCAAAGGACTTGCAAAGAGATTGAGAGATGCGGAGCAGCCCATGAGCACCCCCTCCCGGAAGAAGCTGAGCCTGCTGCTGCCTGCTGTGCCACACATGGCTCTCTGTCTCTGGCCATGTTTGGGGGAGATAAAGCAAGGTCTCTTATTGGGCTGTGTGAGAACACACATCCATGAAATGCAGCTGATGGCACTGTACTGTTCTGTGTCAAGCTGGGTCTGGTGATACCAGTAAGCAGCCCTTTAGCATCTGTTCCCCTCAGACTAACAGTATTCTCTTGGAAACACCTCACTACCTGGCTCTTCTTTGTCAGTTAGACTTCTCTTGCTGGTGGTGACTACAGTCCAGCTATCAAATGGTTTCTCTCCAGTCTCACTTGAGCAGATGGGGGGTGGGCGTGTTAGGCACTAGTAGCCACAACATATCAACCCCATATAATTAAAGCTATGAATTATACAAAAATCTAGAAAGATATTTCACTTCAGCTACACAATAGCACTTTTGCTAAATAATTAGCTGTTTTCAGCCTTTTAGCTTCCTCTTTGACATTGGTGCACTGCCTTGGCTTTTTTCTAGCTCCTCCTTTCCAAAGGATTGTTCCAGATAAATCTCTCAGCTAGGTTGCAGGTTGCAGGGATTGAAGATGGGAAATTGGAGGCCAAATGGTTGCTTACAGCAATGCAAGGATCACATCAATGGCAAAGCCCATGCTTTCTCCAACCAGCCAATCAGCTCCATTCTGCCAGCTCTCTGAAAATGAATGGCCAGCCATATTCACACACGGGGATAGCTAAGCAATGATGGGAACTCCTGCTTCCTTTTAATGTGCAAATACATGAATCTGACAAGCTGGAGAAATCTGTGATTCATTTACCTGCCATGGATGAAATAGGGCAAGGAACCTTGGATTTGCTAGCTCAATGATCTAAGAAGATGAGATAAAAAGACCCCTGATGAATGGAAAGTAAACTCACAGGGTGCTTCCAGATGTCACATTTATCCTATGACCTTGGCAATCATCAATGGATAATGAAACATTTTCTATGTAAAAAGGACACTGGTATAGAACAACTTCTACCATGCACAGGTCTTCTACCATGCTTCAGTTCATGTACATCTGGGGCAACTGATTTCATCACACCTGTCATGTTGAGCTCACTGACTTTCACAGTATTTAAAGCTTCCATTAAAAAGCCCTGGATTTTGATTTGAGCTTCAGTCAGTATCCAAAGAAGTGATGTTAATGCAACTTCCACTGCAAGGGGCCTTACATGAAACAAAGGAGGTGCTTATGGTGTTTTGGAACCTCTAGCAGGATTATGATAGTATGATGTGGTGGGTAGACTGTCAGAACAGGATATGGCCAACAGCACAGGAATCTGGGAACTGGAATCTCAAGTTATAACCTACTTTAATTGATCACTGTGTCTTGATTGAGACAGCATACACAAACATATACATATTTAAAGCAGGCTTCTGTTCCCCTCCATGAAATTTTTAAATAACTTTGTCAGATTTCAGATAGGTTGAAATACTTTATTTATGTGTGCCTAACATTTATTTTCTCCTATCCAACACTCTCTCAGGAAGCTGAGTGGGGATTTGAACCCAGATGCGGCATCATTTGTGCTAAATAGCAGTCATTTGCTATTGAATTTCCTTGCCCATAATGGGGGGTGGGGAACAGTTGCATATGGTTGTTGTAGTGAAGCAGTAGCACAATATCCAGCAGTGCTGCCCCTATCTCTAGGGCCCTAGACTGATGCTCTAATCACTAATGTCAACAGTCATGACAAGGGATGGAATTTTAACATTTCTTTAAATGGATCTAGCTTCTTACATGCCTGAGACAAAGTTACATGCTAGGTTAGGACAGTACAACAGAGAGGGAAAGAACAGGGTAGGGGACTTTTAAAATTTCTAAGTGATGTAATGACTCAAACAACACTTCTCCTCTCCATCTGTGCCACTGTCTCCTTAAAGCAGAAGACCACCTCTGCTCAATGCACCACTAGGCAAAATGCCAGGTGAGAATCCGGCCCTTTCCCTGCCGGGCGGTCCATAGACCGCTGAGGCTGGGGGCCGCCCATTGCCTCCCCGTGCGGATGGAGAGGCAATGGTTTGTTCCAAAGGTGGGGGCGAGGAGCGGCCTTATAAGGCTGCTCCCGCCCCCAAACACGCAGTTCTTTTTGGTTGTCGGCCCGCCCGCCCACCCGTCAAGCAGTACAGGCAGAGGCTGGTCGCTCGTTTTAGGGGGCCGGGTAGGAATTTTTCGCCCTCAGACGTATTGGCTTTGTCTGGGGGTGTTTTTGCCTACCTTGTACTGCTGATGTCCGGTGCTGGCAATTGGAATGGCGGAGCTGTATAGGTTGGTCACTGGCAGTTTGTGTTGGGTTATGTTTTGGGCATTGGTGAGCTCCCGTTGCATCGCGCCGTTTTGGTGCACGGCTTCCCTGGGGAACTGCAAGCTGTACGGCCCAAGGTTGCTCCAGGAGGTCTTGGGATCCCGGCACGCTGTGAGCGTTCGCATCCTAGGCTGCAAGGCTGTGGGGATGGCGGAGCTCAGGTGTGGGACCATGTTGCCGGGCCGGCCGGGTTTGAGCCGTTTAGTTGGCTCATACCCGGGGCTCAGGGGGCTCGCCCAGGTCCAGGTCTAGGAGGTGGTCGCATTGACCCCTGGCTTTACCTGTTCCCCATGTTTCCCCTTGCCGTTGTGTTTAATAAAGTTGCCCTTCAATCCAATCGGGTGTATGTCTCTTTATTCCGCCTGGGGGGGCAATGTACACCTCATCCAGCAACCACGATTTTTAAAAAGCAGCTAAGGAGGCAAAGTGGAGATAAATGTTTTAAGCCTCACCGTCAGCAAGTGGCTGCACAAAGCAGTCACTCTAGTCTTGCCCCATGGAAGCTTGTGTTCTATCCCTAATGGATCAGGGTTAAAAATGTTCCCCACTTCTAAAGGGTGGGTGTGAATTTTTACATGACAAACTGGAAACTTGCCTTGAAACAGTAGCTTGAAACAGGAAGGAAGGAAAGGAGGGAGGGAGGGAACAATCCGGAATGAGGAGAATGTGTAACCCTCCCACCAGTGTTCCCTCTAAGCTGTGCTAGTGTGAGCCAGTTCACAGTTTTCTAGTTTCCAGCTCACACAGTTTTGTCTTAGGAAAAATGGCCCCAGAGCAATCTAATTTATGCAGTAGCTCACAAAGTAGAATTTTTGCTCACAAGACTCCACAGTTTAGAGGGAGTATTGCCTCCCACCAATCTATCGGTTTCCTTCTAGTAGTTTAAAAAGATTTTAGCCCCCAGTTGGATGCAAAAATGAGAACTGATATAACTAGAAAAAAATGGCATTTTGGTTCATTTGTAGAGGAAAGCTTTAATAAGTGTACCCCACACCCACCTTTCCATATTCTCATCAGCAACCTTTGGGTTGGAACAAAACGTTTGCCAAGTTGTCACTCCATTCTTAGAAGAACAAATTATATCAAGGCATAATGCATAGCATCCTGGGGAAAACAAGATGGGAATTAAAAGAAGAAAAAGAAGTTGAAGGAAAGGATCTTCATCTGCTACTGACAGCTAATGAATCTTTGGCTTTCCCCATGAAAATTTACCCAGATTTTACCATCACAGACTTCTAAAAATCACAGGAGAGGTCATTAGAACCATCTGTCTGAACTATCTGAATTTTCCTTGAGCATACTTCAGTCTCAGCATCCCTTATGTGCCATCATATGAAGTCCTACAGAATAATCTACATAGCCAGTATAGAACTAAACTTTTATATAGAATGTGTCCAAAAGGAAGAGAATCTTGATACTGCTTTGGTTTAAAGGAAGTGATGAATTTAGCTGAAGTCACAAGTTTTTCTTCTGTTTCATATATGTTAAGATCATATCTACAGAACAGTCCTTAGCAATGATGGCATGAACCTTGCAATAATGCACTTGGGAAATAGAATATCTCCCTATGTATAGTGCCCATTTTCCTCTTGAGTCTGTCTCTTCCTGCAAAATCTCAAAATACTGATATGTTTGCAATTTAACACAAGTAGCTTTTCCTTTTGAAATCTTATATCACTTTTGCATCTACACAGTCACCAATGTTCACCAGCGTTCACCATTCAACATGCTTGGTAGCCAGTTTATAGACACTGTTCACTTCTACTTGGAACATACTTGATTGCTTACCTTCAACAGGAAGGATTATATCTTCCTGCATTTATACTTGCCAAAGTCTACAGCATAGACTCACAAGCAGGGTGCAAGTGGGGCAAGATCTGTCCATGTCTTGCCTTTAGATCAGTCAATTTCAGCCTGTGTGTAAATTTCCTTGCTATAGGTTGAACACTTGAATGGCCATGTCATAATGCGCCCATGGCCATGCAGGAAGGAGCAGCCTTACTTATTATCAGTCATGTCACTTGTGGAAGCATGCTGCATACAAACAAATTGTAATAGCCAGCCAGGGTCACTGGAGAAAGAAGTCCCTTTTCTCAATGGCAATATGTTGTTGGTGAAAATGCAGAGAAAATGCAATATTCCTAAAAAAAAAAAAAAAAAAAAAAAAGTGTTGCCTTGAAAAGTGACCTGTGCCTCCTAAGCCAGTAAACAAGCAACACCTGTCCATTTGTTGCACTAGAAATTGGTCATCTGGAACAGTACACCATAGGGTGTTAATCCCATTTGCAAAACTACCTGCATTCACAATGTCCACTTGGTTTCAGCCGTTGTCTCAGAACTCTCCAGATGGTGCATACTAGGCTTTCTGCCATCCCTGCTTCCTTCCCCACCATGTGCGCAAGTGGAGGTGTGGCCAGAGTGCTTCATAAATCTGGCTCCCCTCACATGCTACTTGAGCCAAATGTAGCTGTGAGCAGCTGGCCACAGATTGCAGCAGCTTTTCGGGCTGTTCCTGAGGATTCCAAAGGCTTGATTGACACTACAGCTGACCCCCAAATGGAATAATCAGGAATAATTAGCCCCCCTCTATACACCTTTTGGGCTCTGTGCCAGACTCTCAGCTCTGACAATTTATAAACTGAATGATGCAGTATACTGCCTTACACTCATAAGAACATAAGAACATAAGAGAAGCCATGTTGGATCAGGCCAACGGCCCATCAAGTCCAACACTCTGTGTCACACAGTGGCAAAAAATGTTATATACACACATACACTGTGGCTAATAGCCACTGATGGACCTGTGCTCCATACACTGTGGCTAATAGCCACTGATGGACCTGTGCTCCATACACTGTGGCTAATAGCCACTGATGGACCTGTGCTCCATATTTTTATCTAAACCCCTCTTGAAGGTGGCTATACTTGTGGCCGCCACCACCTCCTGTGGCAGTGAATTCCACATGTTAATCACCCTTTGGGTGAAGAAGTACTTCCTTTTATCCTTTTATCCTCATATGTTCCCATCGCTTGTAATGTAGTTAAGGTTTCATTAAACAACTGCATAAGGAATTTTGATATACAGATGTGAATCAAAACTCAGGCTGGAGACATATTATATGCCAGAATTTTGCTCTGGAACTTGTGAAATAATACAGTGCTTCTGGGCCATGTGCAAAATGCCCTCTTGCACCCATCTCTGCCATAGACTCATCTGGAACAACAAAGTGAGGTTTGTAGTCTGAGGGCCTTGCTTTTGGATGTTTGCCTTTAGCTCACACCTAGGAATCAATTACTTAGAACAGGTACACACACACTGGATCCCATGGGTCACCTCTGTACTATCTCCCAAAAGTTATCTTGTGCTGTGCTGTGCAGATGAGAGTTAGTGGACAGTGATTTTGTTGTTGTTGTTTTCCCCTGACTTCACACACATTCATTTAGTTGCCTCAAATAGCCTGCTAGCTAAGATCTTTCTCAGAAGCCCTGCTCTCAGAGGTGAGGTGAGTGGCAAAGAAAGACGGGGCTTCTCAGTAGTGGCATCTCAACTCTGGCACTTCCTTTGCCTTGAGGCTCACCTGGTGCCTACTTTACTTTCTCTTAGTTGCCAGGCCAAACCACATCTTTTTTAACCTAGACCTTTACTTAATTAGGGGGCTTTTTTTCACCAGTTTTTAAAATGGTCTGCTTGTAGCCTGAGAACAGTTTTCTGAGATGCCTTTTAAGCTGCTCAGTGTTTTTTATGCTCCTGCTGGATTTTTAACATGGGTTTTTTAAACAGTTTATTAATTGTCAACCACTTTTATGGTGTTTTATAGATTATCCTGTTTTACTTTTTGAACTGGCTTCATCAGGGTATATGGAGAGTTGGCATGGCCATTTTCAAAATAAACACAATACCCCAGGTAGCCCTACACACCTATACAATAAGCTCTCCCCTTTGGCTTTGTGATCTGGAGGCACTCCATGCCTCCCCTCACCGTTTCCTGGTTAGCTGCTTAGCAGGAGGATTCAAGCAGGAGCAACATCCCTCATCTGACTCAGGCTTGAAAACACAAATGTGAAGCAGCATCTAAACAAATGTTTTCTTTTCAGCAGCATTGAGGCAGCTTAATTGTGACAAGAATCATAGCTTCAGGAACTCTATGGTGGAAGCTCAGGTTGCCTTCCTTTCTCAGCTTTGTTTGGAATTAAGCATAACTTTGTTTTTCTACTGTTTTGAATGTAATCCTTTAATTTCCTTCCTTCCTTCCTTCCTTGAAGATGATGAAGAAGAAGATATTGGATTTATATCCCACCCTCCACTCCAAAGAGTCTCAGAGTGGCTCACAATCTTTTTTATCTTCCTTTACCTTCCTTCCTTTACCTTCCTTCCTTTACCTTCCTTCCTTCCTTCCTTCCTTCCTTCCTTCCTTCCTTCCTTCCTTCCTTCCTTCCTTCCTTCCTTTCTTTCTTTCTTTCTTTCTTTCTTTCTTTCTTTCTTTCTTTCTTTCTTTCTTTCTTTCTTTCTTTCTTTCTTTGGGAATCCTGAGAGCTGATGTTGGGTACCCTTAACTAAACAGGTAAGAATAAAGTGAGCAACCTTTATCCATTTAGATTGAATGTTGCAGAAGCCAATGGCCAGAGAGACTAAGCGTGTGCCGGAAAGAAACAGACAGCTCTGACGGTAATGGGCTGTAATTGAGTTCTCAGCCTTGCTTTAACTGGCCTGGTGCGATTGCCTGTGAAAATTGCTCTGTTTTATGCTCTTTGTTAGGTTCTGTCAAGCCCCATTTAAAATAATGAGGCCCCTTCACTCACTTTCCCTCTATAGAGTTCAGTGGGAGTCAAGAGAACTTTCAATGGGAAGAGCAAAAACTGTCATTTGTGGAGAAAAAGGGGCTGCGGTAAATTACTAAGATCCAGGATGTGAGCCAGCCATGACCTTGAGGAAGGGCAAATGAGAAAACACATTATACCGTTCTCTCAGCCAATCAGCTTCTGTTCCCTAGAGATATTCAGTGCCCAATAAAGCTGCCATTTTCTAACAGCTGATCCATCTCCTCCTCCAGTACATTTATCCAGAATGTATACCACACTGACAAAGCAGATAGATGGCTACTGCAGGAAGTTCTCCTTTGAAAGCCATGTTTGAAATAATGTGGGCCATAACTTAACTTTAAAAAAAGAATTTTTCAATGTGTTGAGTGGAAGATTTTTAGAGTATTTGTATTCATATGGAAAAATGGACTAATTTGAAGACTGGTTACATTATTGAAATTGTTTTTGAAGAATTGTTGGGACTCCAATTCTGCCTTTGAAGCCATACTTTTTGAGAAAGCAACTGTGTAGTTGTGGGGGATCAGCTGCCACAGTTCATGGATAAAAGAAATTTGAACTGGGCCGTATACAAGCACATTCTCTTTGCCAGCCTATCTTCTCAAGATCGTAGAAACAGCAAGTTTTAGGATTTGTCACCAGTGAACCTCATGCTTCCTGCTGACAAGGGTCAATAAAAATGCTTTCTTATAGTATGCAAATTGGCAAAATCAACAACTGCTCATATATGTAGTTTCTCCATTGTGGCTCCTGACTTATAGAATTACCTATCAGGTCAGAAAAGCTCCCACTCTCCTGGTTTTCCACAAACTATGCAAAACTGAGCCATTCAAGAGAGCTTGAGTTAGAATAACAGGTAATATGGTTGCACTGTACACAATGGTTCACAAACTTACTTGGAAAATATGAGTAGAGGCTATGATCTATGCTGCTATATATATCCCATTATAAGTAGTATCCGATTATTTATATCTTGCAATGATTAATGTGCCATGTTAATAATTATGGTATGCTTTAGTTCTTTTTGTGTTGGTTATTGAATGTTCCCATTTTATTGGTTGAACGAACTCTGCATAATCTGTTTTGAGACTCTGTGAGAAAGTTGGACTGTACATAATGTAAACGAATAAATAAAATATAGTATGGAGAGAGTGTTGAATTAAGAACATGGAGATTGGGATTCAAATCCCAATTCAACTGTGAAGGCCCGTGGGTGACATTGGGTGTCAAAATCTAACCTGCTGTGTAAAAAAATGGAGGAACCAGTGAGTGATGCCTTTAGCTCATTAGTGGAGGAGCAGGACAAAACTATGATTTATAGTTGTGTTGATTAGATATATTAGAAAAGGTAGAAATTAGTGCTTTATTGGGAAATTTATTTTGTAATTTCTCTGTCATGGTTCCAATTCAAACAGGTTCCCCCACACCTGGTAATGGAGCATGAGGTAGGCAAGGGCACTAATTTATGACAGACCAAAAGATCACATGAGGAATATGTAACCTATAGTAAGGCCCTGTTTCTTAGGCAGTCTGCCCAGGGAGAATTTGACCCCTAGCTGAATAAACTGGCTCTCTCTGCTCAGGGCTATGTGTTTGTGTTTTATCCTTAGCTTTGCTTGCTTAACTTTGTTCTTTATTGTTTCTCATAAACTCTACTTTCCTAAAATTTAAAATGACAGTTTGTAGGTTTTCTTTGAAAACTTCAAATTTGAAGTGAGCAGGATATACATATGCCCATCATTAATATGACCTCAGTAAGAAGGAAACTTCTTTCTAAGTCTGTCTATATATCTTCTTCAGTCCCTCAGAGACACAGGATACGAAACTCCATGCCCTCAGAATTCTGGATGCCTGCCTCCTAAGCCATCTTCCCTTGTCTAATCGGTCATTTACCCCATTCAGCAATCCCCTGTGGCAGCATGGGAGGAAATGCAGTTTATTATTTAGTCATAAGTGTAATTTTATGATCCCTCAGTTGGCAAGGAGACAAGAAATGGTTGATATTCTAGATTTAGTCCCAGGCAAAGTTGCAAATGAAAAAAGGCTCAGGGGCTGAGTCGGCAAGCTTACTGTAACTTATCAGTAATAATGTTTATAGCTGCTGCTTTCCCTCAAATCCTTCCCTTTTTGGTATTCAAAAATTTCACTTATGATTCTAATTGAGTTTTTTCCCTATGCAGACATCCTTTCCATTTTCACTTCTTATACTTTGTGATATCCCACAGATCCTTTGAAGAGTACTTACTCCTCTTCTTACCCCAGCAAAGTCATGTGAAACTAGATTCAATAGGGCTATAGTTTCTCCAGTTTAATTACTGGAACTAAATCCACCAGAAACACACAAAGCAGTAACTTACTGGATTGAAGAGCAGGAACACTTTGAATTGTGATAATATGGGAAGGCCCTATATAAGGTTCTATCTCTTAAAGGGGACAGGCTGGCCTCCAGGTGTAGCAGGATCTTCTTTGTTATAATGAAGGATGAGCATAAACTGGGAAAATGCTATTCAGTTCATGGTCCCTGGCCTTAAAGACATCTGGCTGTCCTCAACCAGGGCTACAGCCTTTTTGGATCTGCCCCCAACCTGGTGGAACTCTCTGCCAAATACCATCCAAGCCCTGAAGGATCTGATGCAGTTCTAAAGGGCCTGCAAGGTAAAGATGTTCCACCAGGCTTTTGGTTGAGGACAACAATGGTTTCCATCTGGCTGGCATCCTCCTCTACTAATTACACCTATTTTGCCTGCTTCCTTCCCTGCCTGCGAATGTAGCCAGCAGTCGGAACTAGGACTATTTCACCATTGGACTGTTAAGGTGCTCTGTAAATTTATTTAAATTGGTTTTTATTCTGTTGTGGTTCTATATATGCTGCCCATTGCCTAGAACCCTGCTGTAACAGGGATTGGGCAAATTGTTGTTGTTGTTATTTGGTTGTGGTGGCAGCAGTGGCAATGGCAGCAGCAGCAGCAGCAGCAGCAGTAGTAGTAGTAGTAGTAGTAGTAGTAGTAGTAGTAGTAGTAGTAGTAGGGGAGAAATGAACTAGTTCAGGTTTTGAGGTTTGTGATGCAGTAGAACCACCTCCCCAGAAATGCAAGAGATACCTCACAGGGGATCTCTGGATGACTCTATTCTACCTGCCTCCAATTTTGGTGAGAGTTAGATCTGGTGAAAGTTATATTTATGGGATCCAAGTTATGACCCCTCGAAGAAGAAGATGACCCCATCCTCCACTGTTTTTAATGGAGGGAAAAACAGCAAAAAAGCAAGGGTAATAGAAGCCCAGCAGAACATAATCAAAGCCTCATGAATCTCTGCAGTAGAAACTGAAGGAGGAACTTTTTGCAAGCCCAGCAGAACCAGTGCCACTATGACAGTGCAAACCCAACAAGACTAAGGTCAAATCAGAGAATCTCAGAGTAGAAACTAAAAAGGGGACCATTTTTGCAAGCCCAGCAGAACCAATGCAATATACTAGTGCCTAGCAAAACCCAGTGCCAATGTGGCAATGCCAGCTCAATCACAATCAAAGCGGGGTGGGGGCATTTTTGCATTTTGTACAGAGTGCTCAGCAGTACCACAGCAATCACAGAGTGCCCACCAAAACCCAGTGCCACTGGCATTGCAAGCCTAAAAGGATTGATCTCAAAGCATAGAATCACAAATCCAAGCAAGGAGAGTGGGTGGGATTTTGCAAACTCTGTGCAAGAAAATGGGAAGTGAACACAAATGAATATCAGTGTGTATGTGGAGGGGGGGGACCCTCTTGAAACTGACGTGACTATCCACAAGGTAAGAGGAGTTATGATTCTGTATTTTGGATCCTAGAATGTGTAGCTTTGCTGGGCTAGAGCATGTTCTTATAAAAACGGCTGGATTTTCTAGGGTTTTCTAAAAAACAGAATGTGATGGGGTGAATGTAAGTTGCACATGCACACCCAAGGGCAGGTGTACCTTACCAGGTTGCTGACCCCTCTTGTCTCTTGCAAGCAGTCTTTACAAAATGGGTTTTTAACAGTTAGTATTGACCAAGTTTTGTCCAGTCAGAGTAGGCACATACCATATAGGCATATATTGATTACTTTGTGCCAAGATACCTCAAAAATTTAGTACTGCTCACCTGCAACACTTTAGGTTTTGTTTCTTCAAATAGGTTTTCCTCTTGCTGGAGAAGATGTTCAGCAGCATCCTCTATTTGATGTGTATTGTTTTGTTTCTATCCTCTCTACTCTATAACCTTTATTTATAACATTCTTTGTTAAGGCAGTAGCAATTTTATGTTGAATGGAAAATGGTTAGCTTGACTACTTGTTCCCTCTTGCTTTTCCCCTTTGTTTCCATCACCTTGAAATAAAACTCATCAATTCTCTTTGGGGAAAAAACTGACTCGACTAGTTTGAAACCGACAATGTTTCCAACGCTGGAGAATTCTACCTTCCTATTGTTTGAAGTTTGGTAAATATTTTGAGTGGAGACAGTCTGTCTGGGAAAGTATCCATTTACAAACTGGCACAAACCTCCACAACACAAACTTCTTGAAAGATCATGGAAAGTTCATGCCTGTTGACTTGCCATGAACTTCCGTTTGCGAACCATGAAACAGACAAAATTCATCATGAACTTTAGTTCATGAGCTAGTTCATGCCCATCCCTAGTTGTAACCCCAGTCCTCTGGAATTCTCAATCCTGAGATGTTGGGTTCCATTTTTAGTAAGTGTTCTCCTGAGAAGTGAAAACTAGTTTGCTCTCTAGAGGTTTTAACTGACAGGACTGTTTGCAGTATGAATTGTTTATGGAGGTTCTATATTTTATAATACTGTCTGATTTACTTTTCCCTTTTCTTTTCCTATTCCATTGTCTTTACCATATTTTTAACCATATTTTAATTGTTTTATTATCATTGAACTTGTGATTGTGGGATTTTTAAAATCGTTGTACTTTTTGTCTATATTGTATACCACAATTCTGAAAAGTTTTTAAAGCTTTGGAAATAAAATTAAAAAGAGAGAGGACTGATTTGCCCCAACTCAGAGTATGGACTAGTAGCTTATTTTTATGCAGCCACAGAAGATCGATAGTGAATTAGAAATCCAAAGGTGCCTCTGGCAGCTGTAGTATAGAGCCCACGTAGTGTAGTTTTTACTAACTTTAAAGTGAAGAATTCCATAGCAAATCTCCCTTTTCCTATATAGGATATATGACTGGCATGTCAGGTGTGGCAGAGGAAATCTGGATTTATCTTAGTGATTGCCAGTACACAAGTGAAACTGAATCAGGAGTGAAACTGAGATCAGCCAATTGTAATGATGAGCAGCCTTGCCCTTTAGAAATGGGTCCATTCAGATACAGACTCACAGAGGATAATTTAATACTTTAAATTTTCTCTCCTATTCCTCTGCAGAGCTTTAAAGTTACATGTTTATTGTGGTTATGTGTTTTTCCTACAGCAACTCATTTTTCCTAATATGATGCTCAGTGGGGGGGGCAACCAGCCAATTAAGGTATGTAGTCCCAGTGCTTGTTTATATTAAGAACAGTTATTGTTTTAATCCCAAATACTATTTATTAGAGCTGTTCTTTCCTATTACTTTATCAGCGCTAGCTCTGGGGTTCCTTTGAATTGTGCAAACCAGGCTGTGAAATTTACACTTTCTGCCTTCCTATAATAATAAAAGGGGATGCAATGCTTATTATGTCAGCTGTCTTTTAGAGTTTATTAGCAGCTCAGGGGGATGCTGATTGACTCCTGTAGTTACTGCTGGACTCAAGACATAGGACAGCATTTATCACACAATGGCAGATGATTTTTACATTCAGGATTGTGCTGAGTAGTTTATTTCCTGTTTCCTTGTCCCCCCCCTTTTTTTTGTCACACTGGGCGAGATCCAATCAATTTTTTTCACAGAAGGAAAGCAGGGTCTCAACTGACCACTAGGGGTGTGCAAAAAAAAAAAAATCGGAAATAATCGGATTCGGAAATATACAGGGCCAAAATATTCAGAATACTGTATATTTCCAAATATACGGCCCCATTATACCCTATAGGCCATTGAAATCAATGGCAAAATAGGGTATATTGGAAGCTGCCTGGAGGGGAGGAGGTTTGAGGGAGAGCCCCCAAATTTGCAGGAGACCTGCAGAGGACTCTCCCCTACAACCCCCCCAAGTCCCAAAAGGATTGGACCAGGGGTTCCCATTCCATCCCACTATTATACCCTATGGGCCATTGAAATTAATGGCAACATAGGGTATAATCAGAGGCTACTGGGGGCAGGGGGTTTGAGGGAGAGCCCCCAAAACTGCAGGGAATTCGCAGGGGACTCTCCCCTACAAAACCCCCAAATCCCAAAAAGATTGGGCAGGAGGGTCCCTGTCTTTGGGCTGCCTTTGGGCTCTCCAAAAGGCCCATTGCCACCAATGCTGGGGAAAGCCCAATTATCCACTTCCTCCACTATAATTGCTGTGGGGAAAGTGGCTCTGGCCAGAGGGGGGTTTGAGGGAGAGACCCCAAAATTCCCCCACATGCAACTCCCCTGGCCCAAAAAGACTGCACCCATCTGTGAACACACCAAAAGGAACACTGTTTCCAATGGTGAGAAAAAAACCAATTAGAGCCACTTCCCCCACTGTAATTATCATGGGAAAAGTGGCTCTTGGGAGCAGGGAGTTTTGAGGAGAGCCCCCCAAACTGCTGTGCAGCTTCAGGGCACTGTCCCACACAAAAGCCACAAGGCCAAAAAAACAAACAAACTGGACCA
Source organism: Heteronotia binoei (assembly GCF_032191835.1). Lineage (NCBI taxonomy): Eukaryota > Metazoa > Chordata > Lepidosauria > Squamata > Gekkonidae > Heteronotia > Heteronotia binoei. The sequence continues at coordinate 88,393,072 of NC_083230.1, forward strand.
GGGGGTCCAATTCCTGGGGCACCCAAAGCCAAACCTAACTTCACACCAGAGAATCTCTATAGGACCCAAATGCACTACATCCATCTATCTACTCTATGAACCCTGCTGGCCTGGAACCAATATAAACCCAGTTGCCAATGTCACTGCCACACAAAACACAATCTGCAGAGCAGACCTGGCTGCAGCAAACCCAGATGCCAGCTCTCTAGCCCTGCCCCAAACAATGTGGGAAGAGCTGTCAAGCACAACAGGCTGGTTCTGGGTCTCTCACCCAGATGCCAGCTTCCCTGCCACAGAACACACAATCTACACATGCCAGCTCTCCAGCCCTGCCCCAAACAACACAACTCTCAAACAAGAGAAGCAGTGGCCCACACCTACTTCCACATCATTCTGTATCTGACACAAAGCAAGAAGCATTTAGACTTACCTTGAGTGATGGATGGTTGGCTGGTCCAGGTTCTTTTGCATTACCCAGGGTGCACCATGAGGAGGCGAGCCAGGAAGATCACTGGTTCAGGCTCTTTTGCATTACCCAGGGTGCACCACGAGGAGGCGAGCCAGGAAGATCACTGGGAGGGCTTCAGATTGTGTGAGAGGAAGGGAACCATTTCTTCTCTCTCAGCTCAGCAGCAACACACCAGCCATTAGAGGGACCTCAGCATTGGTATGGCTGCTGGCTGCCTGTCATCATCACTGGCACCTCCCTCTTTCTTCCTCCTGCCCCTGAAAAAAAAAACTGGGCTATCCTGGCTGGGCCTGTGGGTGCTCTGCACGCTTGTGGATGGGCATGAGAGGAATGCCTTGGCCACGGAGGAGAGGGCCGGCCAGACCCCCTCCTTCGCGACCCAGTTGGGGGCTGCAATGGCTCTTTCAGTATTATTAGGCATGTGTGGATGGGGACTGGGGAAATTTTAAATCAGCATTCACTTTTGGTTTGGGGATGGATGATGGGGGGGGGTGCACTGCCAATCAATTTGTGAGTGAGTTTTTAGGCTGTCTTTGGGCTCTAGTCTATGTTTAGTGGGAGAGCATTTTACAACCACCTTCAAAGTGCAGACCAAGAGAGGATGCAGGCACAAGTAGGTGCTCACTTCATTCACTCTCAAAGTCTACGTTCAGGGAGCCGAACAGAGGCAAGTTGTCCTTCAGGAAGACCAGCAGCTCAACTGTCCAGGGTTGCAGGCAATTGCGATGTGGGCAGACAATGTCGCCCATATGCGAAAAGACACGCTCGCTCTGCATGCTCGTCGGTGGGCATGAGAGGAATGCCTTGGCCACGGAGGAGAGGGCCGGCCAGACCCCCTCCTTCGTGACCCAGTAGTCCAAAGGAGACATTTCCTGTGACTCGTTGGGCTCCGAAAGATAGTCCCTCACCATCGCAGCACCCATCTCCGCTCTCAGGGGCCTACCTCTCCCAAAGGGGTCAACAAGCCGCCCAATGAGTGTCATCTTGGCACTCTTCGTGGCATGAGTCTGGTGGGAAATACTGCCTAGCTGGAGGTTGGGGGTGAACAGTGGTGGAAGTGGCAGATGAGCTGCTTCCACCCCCCTCCTCCTCAGCTACCAGCACTGGGCCTGCCCTGACTCTGCAGTGCTCCACCTTCTGGGAGAGCTCGTTTTGCCAGCGATCAAACTTATTGGCCCGCTCAGCAATTGTGCCCTTAAGGCATGGGTCTAACATGGTCACCATCATGTAGACCTTATCCTGGGTGAAAGTCTGAAAGCGGGCCTCAAGCCCTTCCTGCAACCTAACAACCAGGGCGCGCACCACTGGAAGAACATCCGCACGGCCTTGAGCTGGCACTAGAAATGAGGCCAGGTCCTCACGGGCCATGTGGATCATGGGGACGGCCAGTGAGATGCTCGCTATGTCAGACGAGCGCATTTCTGTGTGGGTCTTGAAGAGCCCAAGAACCTCCACAGTCTGAGAAATGACCACCCAGTCCTCTTGGGTGAGACGGTTCTCATCCCAAAAGACCCTCGTCTCGGAGACAAAGGCATCCAGGGCTGCTCTCTGCTCCACCATGCACTCCAGGATGGCACAGGTGGAGTTCCAGCATGTGCTGACATCACCAATCAGGCGGTGCCCTGGCACACCTGTCAGTGTCTGTTTTTCACGCAGCAGATACGAGTCTGTATTGCTGCGTGAGAAGTGACCCATGATGTGCTGACACTTCTGGAGCAGAAGTCAGTATTCATGGGTCGCGGCTAGATACTGATGATCCTGGCTTTTCGACTGGCCCAATGCATCCTTAACCACGAGGTGGAGAAGGTGGGCCACGCAAGGAAGGCGTTTTAGGCCCTGATGCTGGACAGCTGCCTTGATGTTGGAGCCACTGTCAGTCACCAAGAAGCCAGTGGCGATGTCCCTGCTGCCTACCCAGCCCTCTAACTGCCATGAGAGGATGGCTCCAAGAGTGTCTGCCATGTGCGGCGCGTCGACTGCTTCGGCATGCAGCAAGGCCCAGCAATAGCCGGCCTGGCAGCCCTGATCTTACCTGCTGCTACTGCCACTCCCACCCTGCAGCTCACTGGGTTGCCACCAATGTGTAGTCAGGGAGAGATACCCCTCGAACACATGTTGGGAGCTCCAGATATCTGAGGTGAAAGGAACAGTCCCCCTGGCAGCACGGAACAAATGTTCCTTCACCACAGATCTGGTTGCCCTGAAAACAGATGGCACAATGGTCCTGCTTATGGTGGTTCTAGCAGGAACTTTGTACCAGGGCGCCAGGTACTCGAGCAACCCTAGCACCCCAGGATTCTCGACCACTGAAAACGGAAGCCCATGGGCAACCAACCTGGCAAGGTTCCAGGCGATCAACCTCTGGCGTACCTGATTTCCCCTCTTGGCACACAGGTGCCACCCCCACCAAACATCTCAGGCAGATATGCCTTGTGTCCCTGCCCTGTCGTGGAACTCTCCTGTAGAGCTCTGGAGGTAGTCATGGTGGGACAGACCTCCTGGCTGGGTGATGTTGGCCGCATGGGCCCCCCAGCACCAGCCTGATTCTCCCCCTTAAAAAGTACTGCCTGATGGCGCTTCCACAGGTGGTTCCGCATCCCCCCCGGAGTCAGGTGGGCAGGGTCCCACCCACGACTGATCCGTGCCCTGCACAGCTGGTATTGCACAAAGTGTGGATCCTCCATAAGTCGGAAATGCTTCCAGACTTTGGAGGTGTATGGATGCCCAAGCTGACCGGCAGCTTGGGTGACCAGAGCCACCTCCTGTGAGGTGCTTGGGGCAGACACATTGTGTCTCAGAGTGATAGGAGGGCCTGGCCACCGGGGGGGAAGTGAGCGGAGATGGAGGCACCTCGTGTGTCTCCATTTCTTCCCCTTCCACCCCATGCGGCCTCCCCTCCTGGCCATCCCCTGAAGGACTGCTGGTGCCCGAAGGAGCCGAAGAAGTTGGCTGGTCCTCCTCAACCAGCTTCTCCTCCAACTCCTGCATGACACTCTGCACTCTCCTTGGGGTGATCGTTTTGAACAGAAAACTGTCCCCAAAGCTCATCTCCAAGGAGGGCTGCTCTTGCTGCCCCTCCTCCGGCTGCTGAGGCCAAGCGACATCAGCTGGAGGAGAGACTGCCCGAGCAGCAGACCCCTGCTCAGTGCCAGCACCTAATGGCACCTTTGCTGGGGGTGCCCCAGCAGCAGCCTTGATGAGGGGCCCAAGGCAGGCCTTCATCACACTCCGACCAGAGGTCAGAGTGCTGGAAGGCGGCTGTGGAGTGGTCCTACGCACAGGTTGGGGTGGGGGAAACCTGGGTCCTCCCCCTCCCTTCCACCCCTCTAGTCTTCTCCTTAGCCTTGCCCCCAGGGCCCCTCTTCTGCTGCCTGTCACTCATGTCACCCTTGGTCAATCTCACACAACCTGAACTGAGAGTGGGTTTTTTTACAAACCTAACTCACTACACTGTACCTGAACCAACAGGTGCCCTGACTTCTTTTTAAAAACCCTTCCCACCAAAACTTGTTTGTTTGTTTTTTTGGTCCTTAACCTGTCCTTCTTTGGGTTCAGGTAGTAGTCTGGTAAAGTTCAGGAGACTAGGTGATCCTGCCTCTACCTGGCTACAGTTCTTAAAATGCTACCTTGAGATGAAGGCAATCCTTGTTACATCCTCCTAGCTAAACTTCTCCTAACTAGTTCCTGGGACAAACCAGATTTCCTTGTAAACTAGAAATCAGGTGTCCCCTATAACTAGAGAGAAGCTGTGGTTTACCCTGTGGAAATCTAAGGATGCACCAGCTTTCAGTGGCTGAAAGCAAGATGCACTGCAACCCTAGTCTCTTTAAAAGGGAGCCTGATGTGGCCTAGTAGTCACGCTACCTTTTATGAGAAACCTAAAATCTTTGAAAATTGCCCCTATCTGGCCTAGTTAAATTTTGAAAGAAGATAAAGCCCTAAACTGAATTAATTTTTTTTTAATTTAAAAAAAAATCCCTAAAAACACTCTTATTAGTGGGGCAGCCTATTTAGTGGCCCTAGCCAAACTGAAAGCACCCTCAGACTCCAAAAATAACTCTATAAAAACATGAAAGTGACCCACCACACACAGCCCACACACCAACCCCCTCACACCAACCAGAGGTAATTAACTTAATTAGTTCTGTCGGGCTTGCAAAACCATCCTCTGTCAGTTGGCCTTTTAAGGTGGAACCATTGCATCGTCATCATAAAAACTATGTTTATACGCACATCAAGACTGTAGCACCATCTTATGTTATATTGTGGTTTTATATTATTAATTTAAATGTTGTTTATATCTAATTGTATTTTAATTGTTAATTAATTTTATTGTATCATTGTACGATGTACTATGTCTTGTAAGCCACCCTGAGCCTGCCTTGGCGGGGAGGGCGGGATATAAATTAAAATTTATTATTATTTAAAACAACCAAAACGTGACAGAAAGAAACTTAACTTTTAACCCCCCTCCCCCAAAACCAGAACCAGGAAAAGGGACAACAGGACAGGAAGGATGGAAAAACAACCGCAACAGATCCAAACAAATCCAACTGAGAAAAGGCCAACAAACTCAACTGTTAAAAAACTGACCTTTTTAGCAATAAAAAACCTCAGGCTAAATCAGTCAAACCCCCCGCCCGCCCCCCCCCCCAAAAAAAAAAAACCAGAACCAGGAAAAGGGACGATAGGACAGGAAGGATGCAAAACCAACAACAACAGATACAAACAAATCACTAAGAAAAGGCCAACAAACTCAACAAACTCAACTGCATGCTTTGGATTGGCTGCTGAGGCTCCTCTTCCCCTCCCCCTCCTTCCTTGATCCCAGGGAGGCTGTAGGAGAGGAGGAAAAAGGCTTCCAAAGGTGGGAAAGGAGGCAAGCAGCTGCCCTGAGGCTGCAGAAACTCCTTTCCCACCTTTTCTATGGACTTCCGAATACTTCCAAATATTGATTCGGAAGTATACGGGAGCCATATATGGCTCCTGTGCGATGCCTGTAAATTGGATTCGGAAGTATACAATGCTGTATACTTCCGAATCAGGGAGTATTCGGAGGTCTATTCGGTTCGGCTGAACTGAATGCACACCCCTACTGACCACCCTAAAAAATCTATCCTGGGGAATCACTGGAGCTGAACAAGCAAAAGCCATGCAGGGAAGGGCACTGTAGCAAGGCAAGACTGAGTGGGAAAGTGGATTGGGACTCTTCACTGGAGTTGATTCTACACCTATCCTACAACTCCACTAACTGAAGTTTAAATATTTTGGAATATCTTGTAAGAAGAGCCACTTAAGAGGTGGCTATTTCCTAATGCTGAAATTAATTGGACCAAGAAAACCCCAGGAACCATACAACAACAACAACAGCAAGCCTAAACAAGATTCTTAAAGAGCTCAGAACTCTCTTACTTCCCTCAAAACCAACAACTGAACAACCCCAACTGGCTAGGCAACAAGTTCTTCTGTTCATCACCACACAGAGCTCTGCTAACCCATGTCCGAGGAGAGAGAACATGATGGAGTAAAAAGAATCCGTGACTAAAGCCTTCTGATCTCAAAAATCCCATGTGCTTTGGCAGGGACAGAGGGCAGAGCGTCATTGGCTATACTGTCATAACACTCTGAAAAATAAGGAATGTTTCAATTTTTTTCCTCCATTCTTATTTTGGAGATCCAAATTGACTGGAATCGTCCCTGAAGTAGTAATGGTGCAGTAGAAATTCTCCATAGTTTGGGGCTTTTCCAGGAATGTGCAGACCACTCCTCTTGCATGTTGACACAAACAATTTCACTTTCTTATATTCATGGGTGTCTTTCCTCCTCTGTGGTCACTGTCACACATGTACAGACCCATACCCAGAAATTTAATGCTGAGGGAACATTAGTAGATAATAGGCTTGCCTGTTCTCTATCACTGAACAAGGCCTGATAATGTCATGGATAGAACCTAGTGGGTACCACAGGATTTCCACTGATTCCTCTAGAGCCACCCATTGTCACTTCTGGGTTGCATCTGTGACACACCAGTGCAGAGGATGCTGGTACTTTTAATTTTTTTTTCTCCCATCATTGCTTAGAGCAGTAGCAGGTAATGACAGCAGTTGGCAGTGGGAGCTGGAGGCCTGATAACCTTTGTTAGAGAAGAGAGTAACAAAGAGAAAAAGCAAAATGTCTGGAGTGAAAAATGATGGGACAGAGCAGAAGAGAATGCATTTGGTCAGGACGTGGCTAACTGCTAATAGCTCTACCCTTAATACTCCTTCAAGTATTGTCCATACCCACTGAAACATATCTTCACCACCACAGACGGGCTCTTTTAAAAAAAAAAAGAAAAGAAAAAAAAGCTGAGATTCTCAGGAAGCTGTAGTTAATGTACTTTTCCCACATCCTGGCATAACTGCAGCAAACACAGATCCTCACTAAAGACAGGCACTGGTTGGCTAATAGAAAGCAGAGGAAGAGCTCAGTCATCCCACTTGGAAGCAATTGCAGCTCAAACCTCCAAGGCCCCTGCCAGGCCTTAAAACTTCTCTATCTGCTACCAAACAGGTATTAACTTCTGGGATCCTGCATATTCCCCATAGTGGAGAGAATGGGGCTACAGTCTTGGTTGACAGTCCTCCTGAAAAATAAAAGAATTAGAAATTGCACAAGTAGCAGCAGCCCTGCAGAGCCAGATTATTTAATCAATAGTTTCCCAAGGAGCATCAGCCCCTCTTCCCAGCCCATTATCTGAATGTGCAAACAAGCTGTCAAAGCTCAGCCATTCTAGTTATCCAGCATCTGGTGCAAGGCATGCCTTCCAGTGCATTAGGCATTTGGCAGAGACTTGGGAACTCTCTGGCACGATGTCCAAGGAACTCCTGAGTGCCAGAGCATCTTATATCTGGAAATACATTTTCTCATCCTTTGAATATTTTATTGAGTTACAATTCATGGACTGAAACTTTTATACAGATTTTTTTTTCATATATAAATTATGCACCAGAATCAATTGCAGCTTCTGCTTTCTCCACATTTCATCTTAGGAGGCCCAGTAGAGATATCAAAGGCACTATTGCAGAGAGACCAAACTTTACAAAGAGAAGGCAAGAATAAACCCATGAGAAGAGCCCTCCTGGATTAGGCCAATGGTCCATCTAGCCCAGTATCCCTGCTTCTCATAGTGGCCATCCTGGGTAGAACTCTACACAAGGGTAGAGTTCTTAGCAGGTAACGAAGCAGGGCATGGAGGCTAAGGTCCTCCCCCAATTTCTTCCACCCAGCAGCTGGCATTGAGAGGTATACTGCCATGGAATAAGGAGGTGTCTTTAGCTAGCAGCCATCCATAGATGGACCTTTTGTTCCCTTTTGAAGCCATCTAAGGTAATGGTCATAACTGCATTCTATGGCTGAGGATTCCATAAGTGAATGATGTGCTGCATGAAGAAAGTCGACTGTGAATCTGCTACCCATCAACTGCATTGGATATTCACTCCAAATGCACACTTTGTGATCTCAAGAAAATTTCAGCTTTCTTGCTTGGTGTATCTTTTTTCCCCAAAAATTCTTGACACATTTTCCTCTCACCTAGAACAGTAGATCATAAGCTCATTTCTATCATTCCCTGATGTTGCTTATGCTGATCAACAAGCACTCCTGTTTTTTTTTTTTTTTTACCACTCTCTTTGCTGCTGCACAGACTCAGCTGTTGCCAGTTCCTCCAGGCAGCAGCTCTCCCTGAAGTCACGAACTCAGCAGGAAGCCTTTGCAGCTTTCTCAAAGACAGACAAATGCAACAGTTCAATTAGAAGAGCTTTTGCAGTTCTGGAATTATTTCAATCTTAGCCACAAGTGGTAAACAGAGCACCCTGCTATCATAGTGGGGGTGAAAGGATATCAAAGGATCTTTTTGCTTACCCACAAACACAGATACAAACATACAGTTTTCAGAAAGCACCTCACAAAAAAGTCCACAAATTCAGAGCTGCAACAGTATTAAGGAACAAATTTACGAAGAATAGAAATGGGTGTTTCAGAGCCTGCCCTATTTATCCTTCCTAAGCTATTGAGTGTTTTTGTCCCCGACCATCTGGGAAAAGCCTATACAATATTTGTTATTGGCTGATGCTTGTTTTTCATGCAATTTGGATGAAATTCATCCAATTTTTCAGGATTTCAGTCCTCCTTCAAAGGATCTTCCCAATTCAAATTCATCCTTGGTGCTGTGGGCAAAGAAAGCTATACAAGTTTAGGGTTGCTATTGACCCAGGGGCATCGAGGAAACTCCCTCTCCTGGATTCCATTAGAGATTGGAGAATTCCTAGAGTGTTGTGGTGTCACTTCACCAGTAGTGATGTCATCCCTTCCCCCATTTTTTCCCAGTGGAACAAGGTTGGCACCTGGCCACCCTACGTATGACACTCTAGAAGGCAGGCAGTATTGCTGAGTAGGCACAGGAAGATGTTTGGTAAAAGCAGGAAGAGTTATTCAGGAAGCTCATGTGCTTGTTTTGGGAAGCTCAAGGAAGCAATCGAAGCAAAGGCAGGCATTTTCTGGGCATGGTCTGAAAACTAATAGCTTATTTAAAGTATGTACAGATTAAACCAGTTCCCTGACTAATTACTCCAGCCATTAAGAATCAACCTCAGTCCTATTTGAATAGATTCAACTTGTCTTCTTGACTAAATTGTGACAGAATGTAAGCAACTGACTTTATCTACTTACTTAAATGTATACTTATGGTATATGCATTTCAGGGCTGTAATGTACAGAGGCATCCCTCTGCTTGCATGGAACAAATGTTTGTATTTGAGGTACCTCTATGTATACCAAGGTCCAGATAAAAACACAGAAAAATGGGGGATGGGACTTTTAAGCAAAGACTTCTTATTTTACAAACAACAAAAGGGAGCAAATAAACTAATGCAATACAGAAAAGGAAGCAATGAAAATTACAGAATGGAAAAATAATAAATAACACACAGAAACATTTCTCTTCAAAAACTGCCTGCTTACCGGGAGGGGGGGCATATTAAAGAAAAAGAGTCATATGAGCCTGTCCTGAAGATAAATGGGGGAACATGGAATTATCCTCTGCAAACTGACCAGGCCGGTAAGGGAAGCATGGCAGCAGGTCTGTGGAGTGGAAAGTTGAGGTTGGAGAGATGAGGGGACAACAATGAGGCTAAAGTAACAGGTTAAGTCCAAACCTGGCTATCAATTGAGACTGACAGGGAAAATGTACTTTTTTGGCTAGGATGAGGGGAAAAGGTGTTTGCATTGTGTGAGCGAGAACCCCCTATTTTCACTTATATACGGACATCATGATCACTAAGTTGGTTGCCAGGGTGCCTGGAGTTTAATTCACGCACATCTGCTCTAAGACATGGGTTTTACCTGCCATTTTCTGGCAGACTTATGTGGATACTAAAAGCCTCAGCCTTACAGCAGCATTCTCTGTCTCTGAATGGGTGCTAGCTAGGAGTGAAGACAAGCTCCCAGACGCTCCATGAGTACATAATCTTGGCCGTTGCAGTGGAAGAAGTCGCGCTGCCATAAACTGTCCAGTCAAGAGGTTTCTAACCTTTTCCCATGAAAGCCATGCTCCAAGGCTAACATCACCAGCGACCATTTTCTTGCACAGTCAGACTCCATGATGGAGAAACAAGAGGCTCACGTATCCAACAGCTGCTTCAAACATCTACATAAGGCAATCATGCTTACCTTAGGCATGTATCCTGCCGGACTGTCCAAGCTTTTGTCAAACAGAACTCTAGACAAAGGATGGTGCCAGCCAGAGGAGTAGGAAGAGGAAGACCAGTCTTAAGCCAGAGTCAGAGCTATTGTGTAAATCGGGTGTCACCTTAGATATGAATTCGGCTCTCTGTTGTTACGTTTATATAGCTTGTTTTAATCCCCTCCACCCATGACTCGCCCATGCCTTGCCCAAACTTTCACTTTGAAGTTTTCCCCTGTCTAATTGTTACCTGGAGAACCATTCAGGTGACCAGAGTCAGGTCTGCTTATTGGCTTGAGGTGGGCACCCAATCAGGTACCCAGAATAGACTAATCACTGCCCACTACAAGCTAGGCCCTTTTCTGGAAGGATCTCTTCCCTTCCAAGAGACTATAACAGGAGAGAAAACTTTCTCTCTCTCTCTCTCTCTCTCTCTCTCTCTCTGCCTGAACAACATGTAACCAGATTGTTCATCTCTCCTAACTCTAAGTAAGAAGCATCAGGCATGGCACATGGCAGTGCATGTCTATATCTTCTAGTTGTAACTGGACTCTAAGCCCACCAGAACCAGGTAGTATACCCTGTCTGTGTTTTACCCTTGTGTTACCCCTGTATTTTTCATGCCTTGTTTTCTTCATGCCTGTATGTGTGTTGTATGATTTTATGGCCTTGTAGGCTTGTCTTTATTTTATAATAAACACCCTTGATTATTAGGCAACATCTCCTCGTTATTGGGTGACTTCCAAAGGAGAAAACTTCACAGATCCAAAAAATCTCACTAGAGCCTAGTTGCCCACCAACTAATTCCCCAAACCTAATTTTAGGGCAATTTGGCTAACAATTGGAATGTGGAGGTGATAAAATACAATTCTTTCAAGGACGTACAAGTCTGAAAAGAAATCCTTTGTCTATATATCTATATAGTACACACAAATTCTCTCTTTTTTTGCATGGAAAGTATCAAAAGTATTTTCTTAGGGAGATTTGGAAATTTTGGAGATTTGGAAATCTATGGTTGGGTACTTGTCATGATTGAGGAAGGGCTAGAATTTTCTGGTTATTTGGATATCTGGAAAATTGCTGGAATTAGTCTATTGCTTATTGTTTTGGAAATATGGGTCATTAGCTGAGGTCAAGTTATCCAGGAGGCAGCTCACAGGTCCTTGGGGAAAATGGCTCTTGACTGAATCCCTCTTAGGTTTCACTTATGCATGGTTGATAGTGTATTTTATTCTTTTCTGGCATGACTCGGTGCCTTTAATTTAGGCTCCTTCAATGATTTCTAGACCCATATTTGGATGTACACATGTACAAAAAGAGAGATCAAATGATACCAGAAATGGGGGTTACCAAGGGGTGGGTGTCTCGGGTGCATCTCACATTTCTCCCCAATGGGAACCCCATCTAGCCATCATACTGCCAACTGACTGATTCATTGCAAAATGGTGCATCTATTTTGTTACTCCTTTCAAAGATTCCTCCTTAACAAAGGAAGCCAATTTTGACCAAACTGTGGGTAATTTTACTGATGGACACAAGGATGAACCTCTATGTTATTCCCTGTGTGTCACAACAGATTCAAAAGCAAGGTTTCTAGAGATGAAAAGGCTTCAGCACTCAAATTGCTTGTTCCCAAATATAAAAATGTTTTTTAATCATTAGTTAGGGTTTGTACAGCATAATTTTCTTCCACTTGCATCCAAAGAGACTGGGGAATAATGTACAACTGCAGTGTCAAGAATAAGACTGTGCAAAGTGTGTGTTTGCAAAGCAATAAAAAATCCAGCATGGATAATCAGAGCAATGTATCATTTTATCAGACAAAGTATAGAGTAAATATTGCCTTATGGAAGGTAGGGGTAAAAAGCTATGGGTACAAGAATTAAATGGTGCAATCCTAAACAGGTCTACTTAGCATTCTACTGAAATCTATTCACTGGGCTCACTCTCAGGAAAGTGTTCCTCCTCGAATTGCACTGTTAATGGCTGAAAGATAAGAATTAAGGGGCAATTTAGGTTGCACACAACTGGGGTTGAGGAGAAGGAATTGTTGACTCCCTTTTACTGAATTTAGAAGATAAAGCATGAGAACAAATATTCTGGGGTATTTTCCATTTCTATCAGTTTACTGAGATGGGGGAATGTTTAGGCAAATACTGCTGGTCATTTTTTTACCAAAATTCCATGTCAGGCAGCAGAAATGGAGAAATAACTTCCTGCAGCACCATTTTGATGCAGCAAAATGGTGGAGGGAGGCAGGAGCACCTTCTCTCCCCCCCACACCCGCCCCCCACAACAGCATTCTGTTCTCCTTTATGTTTAAGCTGACATTTCTCAGGTTCTGTGTAGCTGCATGGAGAATTCTTTGAAAAATACTTTGTCTAGTTTGGATCTCAGACAGTTGCTATTGGATACCAGTTGTCATTGGTGTAGGACGTCTTGTGGATGTCCACAAAACTCAGTCTTATTTCCCATGCTATTCTGTATTTTTCTGTAGGAGTATAAATTATGACATTTCTGAGAGAAAAATATGCAGAAAAATTCTATTTTGTGCTGCTGCAGTAATTTTTTGGGATGAGAACACAAATCTGGGATTCTTTGACATTTATGAGAAACACCCCTTTAAAAAGATTGTGTTTTTTCTCATCGTCAGCGCTGCAATCGGTATCTTTTTTTCCTCTTTGATTCTCCAGATTTCCCAAGCAGTGGTGTTCTCCCTTCCAGCTGTATCAGGAGGTGAGGTCTTGAAGGAGGGTGATTTTGATAGGTTGGCACCTATCATTTCAGGTCTCTGACTTTCATCCAGCTCTGAAAACATGCCTTTATATTGACAAATATGCATAGAAGATCCACTATCAATCAAAAATCTTCCTCTTTCACCAATAACATTTACATTATTAACATGCATGGTACTTTCGCTGTTCTTTTCTTTGTTCCCACCTGGGCCATGTGGCTTGGAAAATTTCTGGTTTAAAAATTTCTGGCTGCTATTATTTCTGTGGCCACAAGATGGTGCCCGTGTTCCCTCATTTGAAACATGTGCTTTAAAATTGCTATTCCTTTGTTCAGTGTCCTTGTCCCCAGATCTGGAGGCTGCTTCCTCCTCAATAGCATTTAACAGGCCTTCCAGACTCAAATCCTTTTGCAGTCTCAAAATCATCTTAATTGGCTTGAGCTGTTTGGTAGAGCTTTTAATATAGTTGAGATTAAGTCTCGTTCTTCAATAGCCTCACCAAGCTCCTGTAGTCTGGATTGCATGCACATAAATTCCCTCAGACGTTTAGTCACATTCTCCCCTTCTTGCACTTGAAAACCAAATATTTTGCCCTTTAAATCATGAATAGTGCTTATGGGAGTTTTGTTACATTTATCTTTAAGGCATTCAAGCATTTGTTTTGCAGTTTTAAGAGTGCAATTCAGAAATTTCATATACCTCTAGAGATTCTAAAATGAGAGTTTTTGCAAAACCATCTAGCCGTTTAAAATTTGATTTTTCTTGCTCATTCTCAGGGGGGTTTTCAGACAAAACTCATTCAGCTCCATAAATCTCAAGTCTTTGCATTAGGAGCAAGAGCCAGAGTGAAAAATTATTCTTAGTTAACTTCAGGGTACTAAATCCTGTCACTGGTAAGTTACTCACGGTACCAAGACCAAGATTTGCAGTGGCTGTTACTGAAGACGTGGAAACAGAAGATGCAATGGCTCCTCTCTCTGGGTTCGGCATTTTTCACAGCAGTCAGGTAGGACAGGGTTAAAGATTCTTCCTTCCTCACTGTAGAGAAAAGGTGGCTGAATGTGCGCACGTGGTTGCAGCAAGGCTCTTCTAAGGTCTCCGACGTAATCCACAGAAAAAGGGTTTTAAAACTCCAGAAATTCTCTTTCTAGCACATCTGAGGCTTTTAGACAAAAGTAGCAGCGTTTCCAGATCGAGACAATCTGAATTCAAAGCTCATTTAAGTCAGAACACTCTCAGTAATGGCAAGAGAAAAAAGGCGTTGTTTTAAAATTGAGGCTTGTCTGCACAGCATAGCAGCTTTTTGCCTATTGCTTTCTAAATGCTCTCAAAGGCGATCCAGATTTTAAAAAATAATTTAGCGTTCAAAAAACAGTCCATGCTATAAGCTACCAGCTTGATGGCAAAAACCAAGAACCATCTGCTCTGCTATCAATTTTGTTAGGGAATTCTGTTTGAAATTCTATTTTCTTTTGTTCAGTGTCCTTGTCCCCAGATCTGGAAGTTGCTTCCTCCTTAATAGCATTTAACAGGCCTTCCAGACTCAAATCCTTTTGCAGCTTCAAAATCATCTTAATTGGCTTGTAAGTACTGGGTAGAGTACTTGTTGAGAGTGAAAGAGGAGAGCACAAAAGTAGGCTTGAAACTCAACATCAAAAAAACTAAGAGCATGGCATCTGGCCCCATCACACCTTGGCAGATAGAAGGGAAGACATGGAAGTAGTGACAGACTTCACATTTCTGGGATCCAAGATCACTGCCGATGGTGACTGTAGCCATGAAATTAAAAGATGTTTGCTCCTTGGGAGGACAGCTATGGCGAACCTGGGCAGTATAATAAAAAGTAGAGACATCATCCTGCCAACAAAAGTCTGTATAGTCAAAGCGATAGTATTTCCAGTAGTAATGTATGGCTGTGAGAGCTGGACCATAAGGAAGGCCAAGCACAGAAGAATAGTTGCTTTTGAGCTGTGGTGCAGGAGAAGACGCTTGAGAGTCCCTTGGACTGCAAGAAGATTAAATCAGTCAGTCCTAAGGGAAATCAACCCAGACTGTTCCTTGGAAGGTCAGATGCTGAATCTGAAGCTCAAATACTTTCGCCACCAAATGAGAAGGGAGCACTCCCTGGAGAAGATCCTGATGATAGGAAAGACAGAAGGCAAAAGAAGAAGGGGACGGCAAAAGATGAGATGACTGGACATTGTTACTGATGTAACAAACATGAATTTGAGCAGACTTCGGAGGATGGTGGAAGACAGGAAAGCCTGGCGTGACTTTGTCCATGGGGTCGCAAAGAGTTGGACTCGACTGTGCGACTGAACAACAACAACAATGGTTAATTTGATATTTCCAGGGCTTTTTTTGTAGCAGGAACTCCGTTGCATATTAGGCCACACATCCCTGATGTAGCCTCCAAGAGTTTACAGGGCTATTAGTGCAGGGCCTATTGTAAGCTCCAGGAGGATTGGCTACATCAGCGGTGTATGATGTAATATGCAAAGGAGTTTCTGCTACAAAAAAAGTCCTGGATATTACATGGGTTCATGTCTGGCATATTTCCTTGCAGATCTGAGTGGTAGGCTTTTATGCCCACATAAATGCTCACATAAACTGGTGCAATATCAAATTAACCACTAGAGTGAGTGAAACACATGAAGAACAGGGGAACCCTCCCCCCCCATGAAGCAGGAGCTTACAAGCAAGGATAATGAGAATGAGAAATAGCCCCCATGTCTGCCATGTGACTCCGCAAGGACACAGTACTAGTGGGGCTGGTGCTGCTTCCAGGCAGGGGGCAAGCATTACCAACATGTCTACCATCCATGCACCCCTACAGGTGTCTTGAGTTTTTGGACTTTGCTGGTAGACACTAGAGAATTCACAATGGGAATACCTTTTTGGCAGCATGCTCATGACAAGACAACTATGTGATTTCATGGAAATAAATGATCATTTGTGCTTTCAACATAGCCACAAGCTGCAAGGGGTTAAATAAGCCTACAAAACAAGGTTTGGATACTGTAAGTGCCACAACTATAATTTTACATGAGACACTCTCTTCTAAAGAACTGGTTTCTGGCATCATTACTCAGTCATGCCTTATTTACTTACTGCACTGAGACCATTTGTAAACTATTCAGCTTGAACAAAGCTGTTAAAATCAGGTCCCAGCTGAACCAAGGAGGATTGTATATGTTGCAAACAATGCAACAGTGCAACCAACAGCTTGCTAAAGGGGTGGAAAACTAAAAAAAAAAAAAAGCGGCACTTTGTTCATTTTTAAAAGCATGATAACACACACTCAGCACTTCATAGCCAAGCAGCAAATGCCCTTTTTATATTTTATAACTATTGGCAAAGATCCAAAGAGCCTTTTAGGTGCACACAAGCTGTCTGTGCACTTGGCCTTCCTTTGTCTTTTCTTCTTTTCTGTTTTGCTGATTGCAGACCCTTGTTTTACCTTGGAGAAAGCTGTTGTTGAAATCTATGTGTTTCCATATCAGGACAAGTCATCACTGTGCTCTCACTTTCACTACAAATGCAGAGGCCTCTGGAACAGCAGCAGAGACTCCACATTGCGAGGGTGGGGGTGCGGTCACGGTCTCTGTGCTAACATTCTAGATCAAGGCAACCATGTCCTTATCCCTGTGATTCTTCAGCTACTTCATTTAAGGTCCATCCTTGTGGTCCTTCCATAACATGAACTTCTTGTGGTTTTCACCCCACTCACAAAGAAGGGCACTGCTATCTTTTGAGACATTTGCAGTGGTGTGTGTGAGGGGGAAAAATCACCCTATACATATGGTGAGTCACTGTTCGCAACCTCTGTAACCACATGGAACATTTTCAAGTAGAATTCACATGGCAGGTCCCATGAATAAACTTAGTCAGAAGTAGGAGGGATTAAGAAAGAAGATCTCTGAAATTCAGGAAAAGAATTAAGTTAAACCAAAACCAAAATGGCAATGAGCTTGTGTAAATTATCTTTACTCCTCTTGGCCTCTCCTTCCCTCATTTCACATTGCTTTTGGTGAGATTTATTTCCAAGCAAAAGGACTGAATTACAACCACAGTACTGTGGCCTCTCAGACCCCATATATCACTGCAACCTGAGACGCTTCACTCTCCAGAAAGCTCTTTACCCGGGATGTATTGCTGAGAGTATTTTTGCAAACACTTCAGCCACTCTGTAGGGATTTATTTACGCCATCACAATATATCGAGCAATTCATTGTTATTTATGTGCCCAGATATCTCCCCTCTTCATCTTCTGTACAAGCATCTCTGTTACTGGAGTGTTCCTGTGGCTTGTGAACTTAAGGCTGAGAAACTGAACACTCTTTTCTGAGGATATTTGTCATAATCAGTTGCATTTTGGCACAGCTGGGGAGGGGGGAGAAAATGTATGCTGGAAAAATTCCTCATACACAACAAAATGGAAAGCCACAGACGTTTTATTTTGGATCCTGAGAACTCAGCAGGGCTTAATTTGAGTTAAAGATCAGCTTGAGGCTTCATCCCATGACTCGTTTTTCATGTGCAGGCTCAGGTCTGGAACTTGTTTCCACTGCTGAGGGCTCAGCCCTGTACATTCAAATTTGTTTTTCTTTTCACAGGCTCAGATCTACAAATTCTTTTTTCTGTTAAAAGTTCAGCCCCAACAGTTGTTTCCAAAGCCCTAGAACTTGATTTGACTGCCAAAGGCTCAGCCCTGTAAATTCAAAGTAGGGTCACCAAGTCCCCCTGGTCACTGGTGGGGAATTGGAGGGGAGTGGGGTAGAGTTGCCAAATCCAGGTGGAAAAACTCTCAGAGGTTTGGGGATGAAGCCTGGGGCAAACAGGGACCTTAGTGGGGCACAGTGAGGCAGCCATTTTCTCCAAGTGAACTGATCTCTGTAGTCTGGAGATGAGTTATAATCCTGGGATATCCCCATATCCCACCTGGAGGCCAGCTCCTCTAATTCAAATCTGGTTTTATTTTTAAAAGTTCAGGTTTGCAACTTACCTTCATTGCTCAGTG
The DNA here is from genome assembly GCF_032191835.1 of Heteronotia binoei. Classification (NCBI taxonomy): domain Eukaryota; kingdom Metazoa; phylum Chordata; class Lepidosauria; order Squamata; family Gekkonidae; genus Heteronotia; species Heteronotia binoei. Next base: position 88,411,016 of record NC_083230.1, read on the forward strand.
CTTGGATTTAAATACCATTTTACTGCCAATTACTCAGCCTGGAATTGCCAAACTGTGTGGGGTCCAGCGGTCTCCCCAAATTCCAACTGATCTCCAAAAAACAGATCAATCTCTCTGGAGAAAATGGGAGCTTCAGAAGGTAGACTCTGTGGTATCACACTGAGCTCCCTCTGCTTCCCAACCTCCTCCCTCAAATCTCCAGGAACTTCCCCACCTGGAGTTGGCAATACTAGCTTAGCCCTGGAACTTGTTTCACTGCCAACAGCTCAGCCCCAACAATTATTTTCGTAGCTGAGAGCTCCACTCTCTCTCTCTCTCTCTTTTTTTTTTTTGCCTGCCAAAGGTTCAGCTTTGAATCTTGATTTTGCTTTCACAGTGTCAGCTCCATAATTTGTACCTTCATGACAGAACGGCTTTGAACATGTGAGGTGTGCTTTTCTCTCACTCCCAAAGAAGTATAGCCAGCTCCCACTCATCCAAGAGGAGGGAGGCAGATTGTCAAGCAGAGAGAGTTTTCTTCTTTGTAGAGTTGAGCCTGGATGAAAGATTAGACTAAAAGACCCAAAACTGGACAGGCAAGCAGACTGTATGTGGAATTTACACCCAAGAGAGATTTGTGCCTGCTAAAAGGCAGCAAACACTTCACAATACACTGTTGAAAAATTGTACATATGTGTAGAAGTAGAAGAAGGTATGCCAGAGCTTTATTTGCAATGCCTAATAGCAAAGTCTCTCACTTGTTTTGGGACCTTTTGCTTGAAAAGCCAAACACATAAAGGATAAAACAAGAATAAAGGCTATAAAACTGATTGACAATATCTGTTTCATTAGGTGTAGAATGACCAGCTGGGAAGATCTAGCCAAACAAATTACTTGGATTTGGAAACGGGTCATATGGTGTTTTAGAATCTCGAGTCCGAGTATTTAATATTTGGAAGTCAAGCTAGTCATAACAGAAAATCAATCTGACAGTCATTTCAATTTGTTTCAATGTGAAACATATTTTTTGCCAATAATTCTCGCCCTCCCAAATGGGGACCAGATTTTCAGGGATTGTACCCCTTGTTTGGCAAGAGACTCCTTGCCAAATTGGAGGCTGACAGAAAAGCATCCCGGCTCTACAAGCTATCACAATGTTCACTTGCAGAGCAGACAGAGGAAAGCAGGAATTAATGTGTGAGCTTTCCTGGAGAAGAAATAGGGTTTGTGTACATGTAAAACTGGAATGTGTGATCGAGGGGAGCAGAATTTGCCCTCCTGATAGGGTTGCCAGCCTCTAAGTGGTGACTGGGAACCTCCTGGAATAACAACTGGTCCTCAGGCAACAGAGATCAGCTTCCTTGGAGAAAATGGCTGCCTTGGAGATTGGACAGTATGGCTTCGTACCCTTCTGAGTTCCCTCCCCTCCTCAAATGCCACCTTTCCCAGGCTCTACAACCCCAAGTCTCCAGGAATTCCCCAACCCAGAGCTGGTAATCCTGTCTCCTGACCTACATCACTATCCTCTGGTACTTACAGCATTCTTCCTCCAGCCTGCCTCTGATAACAGAAATTTACTGGGATGCAGGAAAATGCTGAAGCCACTATACTCCCCAGTATATTGTTTTGTTGTGCTGACCCACGTGTGTCATTTTTTTAAAGAAAAAAAATAAATGCCAATTTCTCTTTTTTTTCTTTCTTTACACATGTGTGAAGGGTTATCTCTTCCACTTATCCAAGCTAATAGCAGTTGGAGGGGGGATTTCAGGCAAGGGCTGGCTTTTGCTTAGAATTCACAGGAGTTTGGTTTTGATGTTGGGGTGGCAGTGATTCTGAGGGTGCATCTGGACTTTTGTCCTGGGCCCCAGAATCATGCCCTGTCTCCCAGTTACAAAAAAGAAGCCGGCCATTTAGTGGACTGTTCTGCTGCCACAAGAGGACCAGCCCTAGCTGTTCAGCCATTCCTTGTGCTGCTCGGCCACCCCAGGCCTTTCTTCTCCTCCACAGTCAGTCACACTCCCGCTATTCACTGTTCAGACAACTGCAGCAAGTCAAGGAGATCTGACGCTCATCCCACAAGTGGTTGCATCCCTATAGATCCTCCCTACAGTGAAATTCATAGCATTCTTACTTAACATGTAAAAATAATTGAATAGTTCTGATAACTAGGCTAAAAATTAAAAAAGAAACTCTACTCCAAGGTAGTAAAATTGTGTAATGACTGATGGAAAGTGGCAAGGTGGAGTACAAAAATGTTAATTAGGATCAGAGTTCCCTTTAAGCTGCAGTAGGGGGCGCTGGCACACAAATTTCCAACAGCCTGCTCACAAGTCTCTGCTCTCTGCTCACAACCTCCATTGTAAACAATGGAGGATAGGGGCACCTCCTACTGAGGTCCATAGAATTAGATCCCCTGGTCCAAACTTTTTGAAACCTGAGGAGGTTTTTGAAGCGAGGCACCAGCAGCTTTGCTACAAATTTGGTGCCTTTAACTCAAAAGACAGCCCCCCAGAGCCCCAAGATCAATTCTCCATTATAGTCTATGGGGCCAGTGACTACAGTGGTCCCCATTGTCTGCAATGGAGCTAGAAAAAAACATTTGTTGTACACCCTTATTATGCTTTTCAGTATGATTTGGCAGCTGCCTTGAAGTGGTATAAATATTTGAATAAATAAGTAGTTTGGGCAGGTTGATAACATTTAAGCAAATTCCTCTTTGTTAGGTTAGGCAGGGTTTTGACAGTGATTGTTCCTCTTCTGTTATACTTTAATGTAATGCTGGTTGTCATATTGTCTTGTGGTAGTCTGCAAGGGCCTGTAAGTGCTGGTATGTTCTACCAATATAGTAGAATGCAGTAAGTAGTCCTGATCTCTGGAGGCCAGCTCTACCAATATAGTGGAAAGGGGTGGGTAGACTTCCAGAGGCCAAGTCTATCAATATAGCAGAAAGGCCACCTTTTCCAATATAGTGGAAAGAGGTGGGTAGGACTCCAATATAGTGGACTCCACTATAGGGAGTCCAATATAGTGGAAAAAGATGGCTGAAATTTGACTTGATTCTGTTTTCTCTTATAATGTTTAAACTATTCTTATAGTTTAGATATAATTTAAAAGAATTTATTCTGAGATTTTTACAAGGTTATGGAAATAATCTTCTAAAATAATTTACATAATAATCAAATGTAGACTTGCTCACAACTTTAATGCTACTAGCTTTTTTGTTAGGGGGTAGATTTTCTGCTCATTGCTCTTTCCCCTCTCTCCCAGCCTGTCTACCTCCAATTGGCCAGGAAACCAAAATTAGACACTGAGGCTCCAGAATACCTGCTGAAGTCTCTGCTGTCAAATACCATTAAAAAAAAGATTTGAAAAATTTCCACCATGTATGAACTGCTGCTTTTCAGGCTGAATAGAGATCATTACATTTCCAATGACACACCCTTAATAAGAAACACAATCTAAGCCTCAAAATTTGGTAATAGAGCATGCAGTTTTTCTATTCTACCCTGAGAAGTGAAAGAAAAATCAACTAAGAGCAAATCAGGTACATGTAAGTGAGTAAAGCAGAGAGCCAGCAAAGAAAAGAGCCGGGTTGTTTGGTTATCAGGCTTCTTTTGCTTTCCTTTCTCCTGAGAAGGTGGAGATGATGCGCCCATTAGACCCAAATGAATTGGTAATGATCAAAAGCCATTGTGTGACATACCAAATGAATTATTAATGACAAAAGGCAGAGAGGGAGAGATCCCTTGGGCCAGTGTGGCAGGTGAAAGGAGACTGGCATTTCTTGACGCCATGAAGCAACATCTGCTACAGTTCCTTATGAGCTTGCATTCCTCAGAGAATAGAAGGCATGGCAGAGTTAATTGTATTAGCTCAGTCCATTCCCAACAGAGGAAGGAAGGTGGATTCCTAGGAATGACTGAGCTAGAGACGGCACTGTGAGGGAATGCTTGTTTGGTTTTTTGGCTTAGTGACTGTTCACCTCAATGCTCACTAATGGGGAGTGAAAACAGCTCACACATAATTCTCTTCTCTTCCATTTAATCTTCACAACAACCATATGAAATAGTTCCAGAGGGTAGCTGTGTTGCTTTGCAGTAGAACAGCTAGATTCAAGTCTAGTAGCATCTTAGAGACCAACAAGATTTTTTGGGATATAAACTTTCAAGAGGCAAAGGGATTTGAAAAAGGGAGCCCTTCTCTTCTATTTATTAAAGAGTCTGAAAATTTTTTCATCAGCCGAACAATTCTCTATTCATCTACTCAGTCTGCATTGCCTATGGCTCTCAACATTTTCCCTGTGACCTTGTATCTAATTTTGTAATTTTATATTCACACATACATGTATATGTCTACCAATATGTTTCTATTTCTAATTTATAATCTCCGATTTCACATGTGCTTTAATTAGATCTAAGACAAGATATGTTTTAAAACCACAAATGCAAATTATAGCCACAAATCTAAGGTAGAGTTTGGTTGCTTTGATATCAACTGAAACTAAGGTGTTCACTATTTCACATTTATAACCTCTAGTATAGATTGATGAATGTGGAATGGAACAGGATAGACACTGAAGACAGTGTCTTCAGATCTCAGAAGCTAAGCAGGGTCAGTACTTGGATGGGAGACCGCCAAAGAAGACACTGCCGAGTAAGGCATGCCCACACATAGTAATGAAGAATATTATGGCATGGATTAACTTGATCTTGGTCACCGGCAACACATACTTACACTTCAGGATCTTCTCTATCTTCTTCATGGCTGCCCTTCTCAGTCTCAATTTCCTTCTGCTTTCTTGGTTCTAATCTCCCTTTTGCAGGCCTGGATAGCTCATCGGTCAGATTCAGTTGAAGGCAGGTTCATGGGTTCTAGATAGCAGGCAAGCAGACTTTTTTAAAAAAATTGTTTTCCTTTTCTAGTTATGGGTGTGTTATTTATTTCTTGCCTTTGTTTATCCTTTCTTTCTTTTTGCTTTATAAAACATGGCAGGAGGGGAAAACCCAGAAAAAGCTGCCCCTGTGCTCCATTAAAATGGAAGTTTAAAAGACTCAGGAGGCAAATTAGCAATAACACATTAAAAGAGAAATGATGATAACATCTAGTTAAGGCTGCAAAATTGCTCCTTTGGCTCAGTTAGTAAGCGGCTGTGCGGAGGAGTTCATGAGTTTGTAAAGAAATGAAGATTTGTATTTAACATCGATGTGAACAGCAGCATAAATAAATGAAGAGGAATAGTGTACCTGTAAATAATGAATATGCTCAGGCCCTATTTACATCTCACCTGGAGGAGTGTGATAGCTGCCACTACATCAGTTGCGCAGTTATGTTACACACTAGTGCTTTTTCCCTCACCCTGTTCAGCTGACTTCTGGGACTGGGGAGCCTAGCCAAGAGAGAAAGAAATGCTGGGTGAAGGCAAGAGAGAAGGCATGTATTTCCTCATATGTTCTGGTTTGGCTTCACCACCACCGGCTTGAGGGGAAAAGAGAAAAGACTCATTCACAGGCTAACTCATATCACCCTCTGCTCAGTTTGAATTTTAATTGCCTGTAAACAGCACCAGCATCAGCATACCCTGAGATGGGGTAGCTACCAGGGCCTAGTGCTTTTTTGGAAGGGTCTCCACTGTGACCAACCAGAGGATGGCAACAGTGTTCCTTGCAATAACTCATCCCAGCCACACACTCTGCTCAGCACCATCAGTCAAAGGTCATGCAGGAATAGGGTGACCATAATGTCTGAAGGCCAGCCAGGGACACATGGGGAAGGGGAGGGAGGGGTGCGCGCGCCGCCGGAAACAGGAAGTGACGTCACTTCCGGTGACGGCATGCCACCACAGGAAACAGGAAGTGACATCACTTCCTGTGACATCATTTCCCCGCGTCACCTGCCGGAAATGGGAAGTGACATCACTTCCTGTGACATCATTTCCCCCAAATGACATCATTTCCCCCAAATGCCACTGCCGGAAACAGGAAGTGACTTCACAGCACTTCCTGTGACATCCCCAAAAATCCCCCAAATATCACCGCCGGAAACAATTTTGTTCTGAAATCCTGTATATACTTCATCAGTATATGGGATAAGGCACTTTCTCAACTGTGCTGCATAATGCAGCCTATTTATTTTGTCCTGTTTGCTCTGTTGGCTCTATCTGCGCCACCTTCATCACTTTCGGGGTGTGGATCCCCCAGTGGGGTGCTCTCCCGACTCCCTCCGCCGGCTGTTTCTGATAGCCCTGCGCCCCCTCTTTCATTTGATATGTGTCCCGTGCGGTTGCCACCCTCCCGCCGGGAGATGCCGCAAAATGAGCCCCCTTGAGGCTTATGGCAGCAGGGCTCGGGGGAAGCGAGCTAGACTGCTGTTCTTTTGAGGGGTTATAGAGTGTTTCGAGCCCGTCCCTGTGGCATTGGTCCCATCGTTGTGGGGCCCAGGGGGCCGGCGCAGCGGCACGCCGAAGCAGCCTGTCACTAATAACACAGGTCGAGATGCAGGACAGAAACCCGGAAGTGACCGACAGGCTGCTCCGCGGCCTCCGCTGGTCGGGCGCTGGTCCCGGAAGGCCTTCCAGAGCCTCTGGAAGGCCTTCCGGGACCACCGCCCGACCAGCGAAGGCCGCTCCGCGGCCTCCGCTGGTCCCTGGAGGCCCTCCAGAGACTCTGGAGGGCTTCCAGCGACCAGCGGAGGCCGCGGAGAGGCCTCCGCCTCCGGGGCTGGCTAAACCGGGACCTCTAAATGGTCCCGGTATAGCCAGCCCGGGAGGCGGGAATAGGGGGCCAGAACCGGGACATTCCCGGGCTCCCGGGACGGTCTGGCCACCCTATGCAGGAAGTGTGGACAGCTGTGAGTATGGGCAACTGGGAACTCACAAGCAGGGGAAGAACACACAGACAAGTGGGGGGCACATTTGGGGGGTCCTGGGCACTGACTGCTCAAAGCCCCCCCCCAAAAAAACCCTCAACAACCTGGAACTGGCCTTGTCTATACAACATGGGTGATTGTGTTAAATTTGGTTGGAAGGATTCCTTGGGTAAGAGGAACCATCTTTGGAAATGTCATCTCAACTGGGAAGGTGACAGAAATATAGGCATGTGCTTTGCACTGTAACCAGTAGAATGGAAAACAGAGTGGGGAGTAGAATCTGGATAGTTATAAAATAGAATAAAGAAATTTAAAGTAATAAACAATAAAACAATGTCAAAATGGCTGGAATTTAGTGTGTATATATCCCTAGTAAACAGCTCCTTATTCACCAGGAGCAGCATGGCTTTCATGTGAGTGCCTTTGAAGATGCTTCCATGGCACTTCAGACATGGTTGACAGTTTCTACCAATACAACTTGACTACAAAAGACAGGCAATAGGATATTTTGCACGTTAGTTTCTTGGTTGCCTGAATGTTTGGGGATGTATTAGATCCAAGATGAAAAAAACAGGGGAGGAGCAGTAAAACTGCAAAACACAGCCGAGTGGCAGGAGCAGAAAGTAAGAGGTGAAATGTAGCTGCAATGAACCGGAAGCTGGGAGTGAAATGGCTCAGAGTCATTTAACCCCCTGCTTTCTGCTCTCCTTGGCTTTCATGGGGAGCAGTAAGCAATGGTTTAAAAGGCTCTGAGATGTTTTTTCTACTCTTCATAAACACCATGAACTACATTAAAATGTACATAAGTTCATGGAGGGTCAGTTCATCCATCCCTAGTAAATATAATCAACAAACAATATGTCTTGAGTTAGTCAGGGTTTGATACCTGAGTCTTCCAAAGGAAAGGGCTGCAAACCACAGGCCAAGAACCCTTTATCTCTTGTCCCTTTGGCCCACATGTCCTGCTTGCACCAAGGGACCAGAGGCAGGCAGGAATTGCAGTGAGCACTACTAGAGTTGTTGACCCCACAACAGCCAGAGCTATTTAGTGGAACTATTTAGCAAAACTAGTGCCTGCAGCTATAGCAATGACCAGAGGTCTGCAGGCACTTACAGCTGGACCCTGTTCAGCTTTCTGTAAAGTCTTACAGTGCATCTGAATCTTGTGGTGCCATACAGGCAGAGAAGAGATCCCAAGCATCCATTTATGCACACTTCCTTCTGAAATGAGCGTATGCCCAGGCTAAGCATTTTCTCCATTCCTAGGGTTCGTCTGACTATGAGGTCCCTGGCAATAGGCAGGTCTCTTTAGTGGGTACCTTGGCAGCTGTGCCTGTCTCTGACTCTGTGCCTGCCCATAGGTCATCTGGTCCTGTGGCCCAGTGGCCACAGCTGGATGCTTCTCCTCTGATGGATTCTGGGAATAAGAGGGCCCAGGAATTGCACAGTCTACCGGGGTTCAACTTCTGTGGGGTTAGCCACCATGGCATTGTCATGCTCTGATGAGGAGTCATCAGACTGAACCCAGACACCAGATCTCATCTTGCTGAAACTTTACAGTACATGTAGGGAAAGGAAGACAAACAGAGCTCAGATAGAACATAACTGCCGATAGCTTGCTGCCTTGCTTTCCTCCCCTGGGTTTGGACTAGAGATAAAAATGAATTTTACACAAATTCAACATTTGGTAAAAATAAAATAATCTGCATTCAGGAAGGCAATTTTTGTCACCTTTCTGTGGGGCTGCAACCCAGCATTCCTTCCATTGCATTGTATCTTTTCAAATAAGTCCGTGACTGGCAGAAAGCAGAGAAACAAGGCTGAACTAGTTAAGAACTTGTCCACACTTGTACTTTTAAAAGGGAGACCATAGAGAATCAAGGCTACCATCAACCACATCAGCTCTTTGGAAGCCTGCTAATGTAGCAGCAACCTTAGCCCTTGGTGGTCAGGCAGAAACGAGGCCACAGGTGAAATCAGGAAGAAACAGCCATTTATTTAATGTGTACATGGACCCCAGATCAGACTCATGTCTAAACGAATCTGGGAGCCCCAATTTCTACAGTTTTATAGTCACAGACAATCATTTCCAGTAAACACTTGCACAATTACAGGAAAGGACCACCCCATATCCCATACATCATTACAAGCGTCATATTACTAAAGGAACAAGGAGGAGACAGGGAGGGTCTTTCCATACATGGCATTGATGTTGCTAACACTCTTGAAGCAATATCCTTCATCAAAAACACATTTGCACCTTTGACTTGTTCCCAAGACATTTTCCAAGGTACATTTGCTCAATGCTTATTTTAGTGCTTATTCCAGCCAGTTTCTAGTTCCTCTTTTAGGCAGCTGCGGCAGAGCCGGTGGGTGAAGGATTAACTTCCTCTTTTGCTGCCTTATGCTTCTACAAGCCAAACACACGGCTAATGTCCCTTTCCTTACTTTTGCAATCTAGGAGGATTATTTCACAGAGACATCTAGCAAGCACTTTTAAAATCTCTTTGACCTTTTGTTTTCTTGCCCTTGTGCCTAATTGATGGCTTTCGATTTACCTTATTTAATATCTTTTTATTTCAGCCCTGCTTTACTTTCTTCTGGTGACCAATATAGGAAACATCTGCCTTACCCCACACAGGGGAATCAAAGATCACTGCTGAACTTCAGTCATCACCATTCCTACATTCCCAGCTTGAACCAGCCGTATTATCTTCCTGCTGTAACTGCTGTGACAGCCTGATCCCACTTACTTTGGCAGAGGGAAACATTCCCATTCATCCACTCAGGATTGAGCAGCTACTACTGCAAGAGGAGAGGAAAGGAAAGGAGAAGCAAAGCTGGTGCAGCCAGTTAAGAATAAGGCACATCAACAGCTGACAATTGCTTCTGGCACTTGTTTCTCCCTGTGGGGAAAGGAAAGAATTAAAAGCCATAGCAGCTGCTGCTATTGCAGGTGTCAGTCAACTATGCCTCCCCCCCACCAGTGAGTCTGTATAAGCAAGGACGTGCTGATTTCAGACCTGCAAGCTAGAGGTGAGCACTGAAGAACACTATGGGCTTTTCGCACTGACCTTCTAGTGGCGCGACCACCCTCTTCACACCGGAGGATCTGCCCGGATTTTGCACAAGAAGCGCCGGCGCACCCAAAAGAGCCGGCGACTTCCGTCGCGAAACCCGCTCAAACGTTTTCCTGCTTCTTGGCGGTTTCCGTTTAAGCGGGTTTCGTGACGGAAGTTGCCGGCTCTTTTGGGTGCGCCGGCGCTTCTTGTGCGAAATCCGGGCAGATCCTCCGGTGTGAAGAGGGTGGTCGCGCCACTAGAAGGTCAGTGCGAAAACGCCCTATGTTGATCTCTGCTAGCCTAAGTACTGCCAGAATCTTTAGGGAAGGAAGAGGCAGAAAGTGTTGTATACCATCAGCAGTAATACACAGCCAGTGTGGTGTAGTGTTTTTAGTGTTGGATTAGGATTTGGGAGGCCTAGGTTCGAATACCTGCTCTGCCATGGAAGCTCACTGGGTAACCTTGGTCCTGTCACAGTCTAACTTACCTCACAGGTTTGTTGTTGTGAGGATAAAAGGGAAGAGGGGTGGACCATGTAGAGATCTGCTTTAGCAAGGTATAAATATCTAAGTATTATTAGCAAAGTATAAATAAATAAATAGCTTTGAGACCCTGAGGTATCAGGCACCTCACCATTATCTACAGTATAGTTTTAATCCTTGTAGCTGCCATATGTGGTTTAGAAGTTCTGGCACAGAAAATGGGAGAGAGATGAAAATATGGAGAATACCCAGGCTGGGTATCAAGTGAGGTTTCCCATGGGAGCAGCAGAAGGACAATTGCTGTTTAAGCTTCAAGTGGGAAAGCTCATAAATCTCACCTGAGCACTTCATTTTGTTGCAAATTCCAGTCACAGCTGTATCTGCTCCATCATCTCATCGTTCAGCCTTTGTAGTATCCATTGATCTTGGCTTTAGATATTAAAAAATGATTGCTGTTTTCCTCCCTGCTGCCAAGTGCTGGTGTAAGAGTCACCTCATTATCTGCTTCTTCTTAATATTGTGGGATGCCCATACCGCTGATTGTCAGTTTCAAATATCTACTCATCACAAAAGTGCTGATTCCTTTGTCTCTTTGTGCATTACATTTAATTCTGAATCAGGCTGAGAGTGGATAAAAAAATGCACATAATGGGAACAGGGATAAATTGAGGGGGGTGGTGTTCTATAAGCCTGACAGAAGCCCTCTGTTAGCAGAAAAAATTGAAAAGTCAAGAAAATTGGGGGAGATTACAAAAAATGAAAATCACAGGAATAATGTCTGTTTCTTTAAGAAAAGTGTGATACTAAGATCTTCCAAGACTAGGGCTCCTCTGTGTTCTAATTTTCCCTATTGTCCCTATTGCTGGGGTGGGGGCACATTTTGCTGCCTCTAGTGGTCGATTCAATATTATACTGCTTTCTGACCAGCATTTCTCCCTACAGATTTAAACTGTAGGGTTTTTTTTTACTGTACATTGATGTAATATTGAATCAACCATTAGAGTGAGCAAAACGAGTGCAGTGAAGAACAAAAACAACACAACACAAGTGACAAAGATGAGATGCGGATGAGCCCTTGGTTGTGAAATTTTAGTGGCATTTTAGAGGTTGCTAGGCAACCCATAACCAACATTCCTGTGGATTGCAAGCCTCAGTATCAGCAGAAGGGGGACACAGACTAATAAAAAAGCCAAAATATAGGAGGAAATGAAAGTGGGTGTGGGGGGAACAGACAATGCAGAAAGAGAAAGCTGAAGATGAGGGAGAGGAAGTGGAGGAGGAAGGGAAGAGTCAGAGACTGCCAAGGAGTGAAATGGGGAATGGAAGGCAGATAGGGTACATGAGTGAAGGAAAGAAGGGCAAGTTGTAGGCACTCTCAGGGGAAGGCCATGAGGAAAAGCAAGAAGGAGTGTCCTGATTCTGTACCCTGTTCTGTTGCCTTACTGTTAATTACCATTTTGTATCTAGTAGAGTCAAGTAGCACCTTTAAGATCAACAAAGTTTTATTCAGAATGCAAGCTTTCATGTGCTCTAAACACACTTCATCAGACTTCATTGGAGCTTACATTCTGAATAAAACTTTGTTGGTCTTAAAGGTGCTACTTGACTCTGCTTTGTTCTACTGCTTCAGACCAACATGACTGCCCACCTGGATCTATCATTTTGTGTCTAGTTATTCACATCTATTGTCTTCCTTCAAGTCTTCCTTAAAGAACAATTCCATAATCTCACAGGTCTCTGGACACTGCTGGGGTTCCATAGTCCAGATTGGCAGTGTTTTACCCACCCACACTGTTTTCTTATTGCAATGAAGAGTCCTAGCAACATCCAGGGACCTGAAGCACAGCAGGCTCCCTGGCCCCATATAGATACAGTGAAGGAACAGCATACAAGATCTGACAAGAATTTTGGCCTTGATCTATAAATGCTTGGGTACACAAAGTCCTCTTCTTATGTCTGTAAATTGGTTGCTGTATCTTTCTGTACATGATGCAACTGAGGCAATGTTTACAGCATCCTCATTATAAGAAACATTGGCAAACTGTGCTTTTCTGGCAGTTTGTTTCTTGTGATTCAATTGCCAAGCCACCATTAAAAGCAGAATGGAAACCCTCTTTCAGTCCGTGGTGTAGGAGTCAAGCAATGCCATTGTGACAAATAACATCCTTGCAAGATGGCTGCTGTTACTGCCAAACTCATACAAAAAAGTTGTAATTTAAAAAGTTAATTTTGCTATCATTCAAGCCTATTCCAAGAGATAACTGCTTGTCTTTTTACATGGATGGGGAGGATTTCTCTACATTCTGAATGTTGTAGAACAGGTGGGATTTTTCTCATATTTATTTAAAAACATTTGTGTACATACCCAGCAAGATATTTTTTTAGGGTCATCCACTGAAGCTGAAGGATGGAAAGTATTTTTTGCATATAAAAAGGGAATACTTCTTCATACAGCCCATAGTTAAATTGTGTAAACTCTGCTACAGGGTGGTGGTGGCTATGAGCTTGGAAGGCCTTAAAAGGGACAACTTCATGGAGGACTGGACTATCAATGGCTACTATTCATGATGGATATCTACATGATGAATAGCAGAGGCAGTATTTTCTGTATATCAGTTGCTGAGGAGCACAGTTGCAGTTATCCTGCTTGTGGGCTTCCTAGAGGCAGCTGTTTAGCCTCTGTATGTATGCAAGATTTAATAGGCCTTTGATATACTCCAGCATTAGGGGTGTGCACTTGGTATATACTGAGCCAAATACATACCTAGAAAATGTTTTATTGATATTTTTCAGGTATTAGATTAGACAGATTAGACAATCTAATTCAGCTACCAAAATAGCCATGCCTGCATAAAAACCGATATTATTTTACTTTTATTTGGGTCCAGCTAGAATGCATTTAAAGACACCGCAGCCTTCTGAGTTCCTTCCTTCAGAACTCACTGAGTCAGCAGTGTGACTCAGTGAGTGAATTCAAAAAGCATTTAAAGTTTAAATATCTTCTGAACTCGTTGGCAGTCCCCATAGGGTATAATGGAGCTGAATACAGGTTTCCAAAATATTTACTCAAATACCAACACAATACCAATACTGATGTTCAAGAATGTTTGAGAATACTGATTTTTTCAGGTCCAATAGACCCAAATTGGAGAGGGAACTGATTTTTTTTTTTTTTTTGCAAACCCCTATCCAGCATGACTGTTTTTATGTTCTTATGTAGATAGGTTGCTGATGTGTTCTCAAGCCGTAAATGCAAGAGTAGGAGGGTTTTTTTTTCAAATGTGGCCATGCCATTATGAGAATGAGTTCAAAATGAATCAAAGTGCAACCTCCTATCTCATGAAATTCTCCACTTTTCCCCCAGACATACAAATATCTGCCTTGAAATTTAAAGCAGAACAATTGTACCCAAAATAGTTTGATCCAAAACTAACTTGACTCAATAATACTTCTGTCCATGTAATCATCTCTAAGTAAGGATGCTCAAGTATCCACCAGTTCAGTTTGTATTCAACCCATCCTTTGTAAGCTGGGAGTCAGCACTTTGGTAACCAGTTCCAATTGCTCATGGACAGTTGAAGGCTGTTTGGAAGGCATACAGAATGAACATTAACCTCTCCCCTTTGCAGCTACTTTATCATGCATAATTATTTACATAAAGAATGAACAAAAAGTCAGACATACATAAATACTATGCCATGTCTTTAAAAGAATAATCTAACCTTTGGATATCTTCTCTTTCTGTCTGATTAATGTTAATGGATGCCAATGTGTATGAATTTGCAGCGGTTCACACATGCATGTTTTCACATGGCTCCATTATGGTTGTAGTTTTCAACACACACCTGGTATCATTTAATTACCTGACCTAACCCTCTATGGCATTGAGGAAAAATTGAATTTAACTCTTGTGCAAGTGTAAAATGGCCACAAGGCAGATGGAAATGAAACTCCCATCACTACAACTGCAAAGCTGTTTAGTGTACTACTTATGCCAGATGGCTGTGAGACAAGATCTGAGAGTATATGAATGGTTACTGGCCCATCTACCCTGGGTTCCAATTTGTTTCTGGGCACAACTCAATGTGCTGTTGATGATGTTTAAAACTCTATCTGGTTTTGGACCAATATACCCAAAGGGACTGTCTACTTTCTTATGAATTTACCTGAACACTATGCCCTGCTTCGTATGCCTCCATCTTTCAGAGATTAGGTGGGTGACAATCCAGGAGAGCCTTCTTGGTTATGGCACCAAACTCTGGAATTTGCTCCCCAGGGAGATTTAACTGTCCCCTTCTGTTGCAATCATCCATCGGCAGGTGAAGACTTTTGTTGTTTTATTTAGTGTTCCAATGATCCCTCCTTCCTGCATAATGCTTTGTTGTTTGTACATGTGGGTGTGTGTATCTATATCTGTATTTATATATGTGCACACTCTGGTTTTAATTGTTTTAATGATGTGTTTTTGTTGGTTTTAATAATTTTAAAGATGTGATTATAACACATATAAATACATATATTTTTAATTTGTTAGCCACCTTGATGACCCTTATGATGGCAGAACAGCAGAGTATGCATATCGTAAAACAAACAAATATTTTAAATAGTATGTCTACCTGCTGAACATGTTCATTGCAAGGTGTTCAGCGTCCTTGACCTTGAAATTGGGTCAAACTTCCCTTTTAAAATACAACATAGCCATATTGTATAAATGTAGAAGGAGGAGTGTGATCATGGTGGCAAGTTCTGCTGCAGTGTACATATGCACACTTGTAAAGGTCCTGTACACCTATGTGCATGTTTTCCACAGAAATGTGCAAAAATTTATTTACTTCCTTAATTGTAATCCCACTTTTCATTCCAATGGGGCCCCAAATTGGCTGAGAACCTTCTCCACCTCTTCATTTTATCGTCACAACAACCTGTTAGGCTGAGAGTGTACGACTGATCCAAGGCCACACAGCAAGCTTCCATGTCAGGGTGGGGACTACAGCTTGCGTCTTGCAAATTCTACTCTAACATTCTAGCCACTGCACCATGCTGGCTAGTTGGCTGGCCAAATATGGGAAATGGTCTTTCTAGAAATTGTCAGCAACAATAGCATTTTTTTCCTCAGCCAATGGAGCTCCAAGATTCTACTTCACTCTGCATGCTTACTACTTTTATGTCTGTCTGTGAGTGTGCATGCAACTGGGATAGTTAGGTCTGCCTGTTGGTGAAGACACAAAAACTGACATAGAAAATGTATTTAACTGTTTGAAACATGTCTATTTTGTCCTTCCAACAAGGCTCAAATCTCCCAACAAGATTAAAAGCATATATCACAATCTCAAAATAGGCACACAGAAATTACTGAAAACCCCTCAATCAATCAATTTATGTAACAAACCCAACAAATTTCAAAGACCTGTATCAGATAAAAAAGTTTTGATTGTGTTCATTATCACTTGTCCATCAACAGTTCCTTAAAGGGAAAGTCTTTGATGATACATGGGGCTCACCCATGTCAAACTTTTGTGTTGGTTTCTACTAGGGGATTAATGCTCTGTATTTGTTGTTCAGTAAATGGCCCAGAGTAAACTTTTTTTTGATGTGTCTGTAGACTTGGTACTGGAAGGAATGGAATGTGCAATGTTGCTTAATGCTTGCACAGACATCAGGACTTCAGAAGGGGCAGTAGAATCTGCCAGGCTAGATAGGGCACTGTCTATACCTTTGTTTTAGACACTCTGCTGCTGTCCCTTAATTTACCTCTTAAGAGTTCCTTCCTTCTGGCTTCCTAATTCCTTCTCTCTCTTTCCCTTTGTCTGCCACGAGGGACACCAGCCTCGAGGTGGAGAACCCCTGGAGTTACAGCTCATCCTTAGACTACAGAGATAATTTTCCCCTGGAGAAAATCAATTCTTTGGAGGATAGACTCTGTGGCATTGCACCCTCACTGAAGTCATTGTCCTCCTAGGCACCATCCTTAAATCTTCAGGAGTTTCCTAACCTGGATCTCACAACCCTAGCCCCTCATCCCCTGCCAATGGCCAGAGGAAGGACCTGGCAACCCTACCTCTAAATCTTAGCAGAGATAGATTTTTCTGATCAATAAGTTTCTTAACAATAAGGCTACTTTCTTTCTAAAATAATAAGCCTCAGTTTGAACTTATTCCTTATTCCACCTTTGATTGTTTCAGGGCTGTTTATCCTTATCTTGCCCTTCTCCTTATCTGGCTGTGAGGGGGGTGACTACATGGAAAAGTTCAAGTACTTGATGTGTTTCATAACTGGAGTGGAACAACCTGTTCAAAGGCCAGAGTGTTGTGTTCTTGATCTTCAACCTAATTCTGTTTTTCAAACCTTTTTGCAAGCATTCTGTTTCTAAGCATCACTTGGGAAATATCAGTCTAAATTTGCTGAATACTCCAGATAGTTCAAGAATCAGGGCTTTTTTTTAGCAGGATCACAGTTCTGGCTGGCTTGGCATCAGGGGGTGTGGCCTAATATGCAAATTAGTTCCTGATCATGGAACTCATGCAAGAACAGTTGCATGTTAGCTAAAAGACAAAATGAACAGTGAATCAAGCCAAGTTACATGACAGTAATGGAGTTCCTTATGTAAAGGAAATAAGTTAATACAGGAATACCTTATAAAAAGCATTTTAATATTTGGTTCAGTTATGAGTCATAATAAATATAATCCATTCTGTTTATTCAAATGAAGGGTAGGCAGCCTCCAGGTGGTGGCTGGAGATCTCCTGGGATTACAACTGATCTCCAGGCAGCATAGATAAATTCACCTTGAGAAAATGGCTGCTATGGAAGGTGGACTGTGTGCCATTATACCCCATTGAAGTTCCTCCCCTCCCCAAAACCCAGTCTCCACAGGCTCCATACCCAGATATTTCCCAACCCAGACCTGGCAACCCTATAAATGAGACACTGGAAGATTGGAATGGAGAATAGCTGGATCCAATGAAACTTTCCATTCTGTCTCTTATACATGTGGTTCCACTGAAGAGCTGCTGAGAAGCTACAGTTGGCCTGAGCGGTGCAGCTATACAGCAGGACTGTAGACAGTGAGGGGGTGAATGGGGCTCTGCTTTCTTTCACATCTGCAGCACTCCCACCCAATCTTCCCTTTCTCTTCCCTCTGGGCATCATTTGGGCACTGAGCATGGGAACCTCTGCCTCCTCACCTCTTTCCAGGCATTTGGAAAAGTGTAGCTCAGCCATGCGAGAGCTCCCTCAAACAGATCAGGGGCCAGCTTTGGCTGTGGTGAAGGTGCTTTGATGGAATGTCTCTTTTGAAAGTGGTTGCTGTGGGATTGGGGGGCATCCATTTCTGTTTTTCATGCTGCTTTCTTTTCTTTCCCTTGCAAAATGGGCCTTGGGAAGCCCAATGTTCGCAGGCAACTCTTGAGATCCAGTGTAGGGTGGTGGCATGACTTCTGCACCCCTTTGTAGTCCAGGGCTGGTATTTGGGCTGGGGGGGTTGGATGGATGCCCCCTGAACTTGCTTTATGAGAACTTTTACAAGAAATCTTGGGGGGGGGGGGAGTGCATTCCTATACCAAGTGACCAGATTTCTTCTGCCCAGGAGGGCTTGTTTGATTGTGACACATCCCCCCTTTCCCACACAAAAAAAGGTGGGTTTAATAATTTAACTGGAACCCTGGTGCCCCCTCCTCCCAAAAATTCCTGGCTACAGTGCTGAAGTGTCTCTTAAGTAAGAAAATTGTATTCTAGAAAATGGGCCTCAGGGGATGACTGGCTATGCAAGACTGTGCCAATAATGAAAATGGAACAATAATGAAACCAATAATGAAAATATTGTTCAACAAGAACTAGAAACCAATGAGGATCTCCAGGTATCCACCAGTAAGGTTCATTAAACTCAATGGAGGAGTGAATATGCAAGAAACAATCTTTTTGTATCCTTTCAGTTTTTCAGGAGAATATATTTATTTATTTATTTATTTAATGGACTTATATCCCGCCCTTCTCACCGAAGTGTCTCAGGGCGGCTCACAACATAATGATTCATACAATTCCATTTAAAACATTTACAGATACAATAAAAGTATAGTTAATAAAACAAGATAAAATAAAGCCAGCGGTCTATAAGAGCATTTTGTTCCATCCAAAGATGTTCCATCCAAGTATCAGTTAGGTGTTATAGGCCTGCCGGAAGAGGGCTGTCTTGCAGGCCCTGCGGAACTGCCCTAGGTCCCGCAGGGCCCGCACCTCCTCCGGCAGCTGGTTCCACCAGTAAGGTGCCGCTGTTGAGAAGGCCCGATCCCTGGTGGATTTTAGGCGGGCCTCCTTTGGCCCAGGGACTACCAGCAGATTTTGTGAGCCGGAACGTAGTACTCTCTGGGGAACGTGTGGGGATATTGATGAGTTGTGTTCCGACTTTGCAAAATCAGGCCACATTCCACACAAATCAGGCACACATTAAGAGTACTTTCTTGCAAAAAAACAGGGAAAAAGGGGAAAATGTTCTTTGGACTGTTTGATTGCTAGTATATTTTATTTGCTGCAGTGACTCTGTTATATTAATTTCAATGTTCTGTTATTTCAACTTAGTACTGCTCGTCTATAGAATCCTGCTAACAACAGTGATTTTTGTTTTTACTGTGGATAATATTTCATGCTAATTACTGAAAGAGCTACCTTTGTACAAGGAACAGAAGGATCAGATTTAAATGTGTCCATCTCTGTATAATGCTCTGGAGATGTGCCTGGTTTAGAGCTGTTATGGTATCAAATGCATTATGCAAAATTGTGTTTAATAATGTGGGAAGAGGAGAGTGCTTCTCTTTAATGTTTCTAGATAAACTATCAATCTACATTACTGTTATGTCTGACCATTGCCAGTAAAAGTGCATTGTAAAGAAGAAACATTTGTTGCTTATTCCTAACCTTTGCATCTAAGGCTAAGTGCAAAGGGTCTGCAGAATAAAGTGATGGAATAGACTGTACAGCTTTACAGACCACAGGAGGGAAGCACCATTTTGAATGCCTCCCACAGATGCCTCCTTCAAACATATATTTCACAAATCAAAGAGAAAGCCTCTAGACCCACTCTTTGCCCCCTGAACTAGTCTTACTGTGACAGACATGCTAGAGTCCACCTTTCTCTATGAGCAACCAATGAGAACTGATGGAATGTTGAGAGAGGAAGAATGTTGAGAGAATGAGAATGTTGAGAGAGGCAAACTTAATATACAGCAGTTGAAAACTGAAAGAAACCATATCATACAGTGAGAGGAAAGGGGGGGGGGGGAGGGAGCACTCAACAACACTAAAAAAAGGGCAAAAAATAGACAGTCAAATCATTAATTGGCAAGCTAAAAATATATCATGGTACAGGCTATTAGGACTTGCATCAATAAAAGGTCACCATTTTTCAATAAACAATGAGTCTGGTTGGTGAGATTTGAAATGATCTAGGTCATGAGTTAATTTATCTAAGACAAAAAAAAAACACATAACTTCATCCACCACTCTTGCCGCGTAGGAGGTGCTTGTCTCTTCCATACCCTAGCGATTGATTTAGCAGTCACCAATATAAGAGAAACTAAATCTGCTGTTGGGGTAGAAGTTCACAATGGGACAGGTAGGTTTAAAAAAACATATTCTGGGGTGAAAGGTGGAGAATATTTAGTTAACAAGCTTATCTTGTGGTATATCTGTTTCCAAAAAATTATTAATTATAGGGCAGGATCACCACAAGTGAAAGAATGTGCCTCTGTGACCGCATCCTTTGAAGCATAGGGGAGACGTTGTTGCCTATTGAACTGGGGTGTAATACCATCTGGATAAGACCTTATAGGCCTGGAGTTGCACATTTAATGCCTTGGTTTTGTAAATGTGGAAGTCCCAGATTGCCATTGTTCGGAATTTGGTGTGTTTTCCTTAAAGTGCTTGAAGCTAGGTGGCTGCAAGTGGTACAGCCCTATAAATTTCTGCCCTTCAAAAGAGGGAGAAAATCAGTTCTGTCTTCTTCTCCTGAAGTGGACAGACCCTGCTCCTGAGGTAGAGATGCCCCCCCCCCAAGAACACTGTGGGTCAAAATACATGAGGACTTGTAGGCATACTACAGCTGTGAGTCCCCAGTGGCAACTCCATGTAAAAGTATCTCAGGGGCCCAATTTGGATCAGCATAATGGTTCGGGAGGAGGGGCCTGTGCCTTCCCTTTTCACTCTTTAGCAGAGCTGAAATGGCCTGAGAGTGTAGGGAGATGATGCTATGCAATGCATGTGTAGCCTGCAACTGGGCAAATAATTCCCCAAGCCATTTTGAATCATGCCCTTGTGGTGCTTTTAGACAGAGTTGATACTGGGGACTCATATACACTACTCTCTTGCAACTAAAAGAATGCATAAATTTGCAGCACAATACTCCAATCCAGAGCCTGCATTCAGAACTTCATCCCACTCATCTCAACTGACCTCCAACATTCAGATTTTATCTGTATAGACTGGCATTTACATTGAAGTGAATGGGTAAGGTCTTGTACTCTTCCACCCCCAGGAATCAAAGCATACATTTTAATGTTTCTTCAAAGCCAGTTCTATGGATTACCATGGAATTCTAGCTGGGTCAAGGCTGGACTTCCTTGTACATGAGAGCAATTGCTTCAAATCCCTTCAGACACCACCTGCATGAATACCAATCACTTGCAACATCTCTCTCAATGAATATTTCAGCAATACAAAGACTGAGCTATAATGAAGCCCTTGGGTAATCTGAGTTCTTGCACAAGGCCGAAGGAAAGGAAAAGCCTATGCAGAATTAGAGAGCTAATTACGCTCAGCGTTTTTAAAACCATTTGAAGCACTAGGACATTTTATATATCTTATTGTATTAATTATATATACATATATGATGAGAAAACCTGAGTTTATTATTTATTATTATTACTTATTTCTAGCCCACCCTCCCCTGCACAGCAAAGCTCAGGGCAGGTTACAACAGTACAGCTAAAACAATAAATAATAACAATTAAGCATAACCAAGACTTTTTTTGGTAGAAAAAGCCCAGCAGGAATTCATTTGTATATTAGGCCACACACCCCGACACCATGCCAGCCAGAACTGCATTCCTGTGCATTCCTGCTCAAAAAGAGCCCTGAGCATAACAATAAAATTATTAAAAATTATCATCAGCATCAAGCAATACTAACAGTCAGATGGCAATCAATGGCACAATTATCACATCTGCTCCCAATCGAAAGCTTTACATATGTGTGCCAGGAGATGCTAATTAAATACTAGAGCAAGGAGAGCAAAAGAGAACAGAAGCGGGTGAGGCCTATATTGATGAACCACTGTCACCTCAACCATAGGTCTGGTGGAACATCTCTGTCTTACAGGCCCTGCAGAACTGCATTAAGTCCCACAGGGCCTGGATCTCACTTGGAAGAGTGTTCCACCAGGCTGGCACAAGAGGTGAAAAAGCTCTGGCCTTGGTTGAGGCTAAGCAGATGTCCTTCAGGTTGGGGATTGCAAGAGAATATTGATCCATAGAGCATGAAGTTCTTTGGGGGGCATACTGGGAGAGATGGTCCTGAAGATACCAGGAGGGACATACCAGGAGAGATGGTCCTGAAGATACCAGGAGGGACATACCAGGAGAGATGGTCCTGAAGTTTGTCATGCTTCATGGCAAACTGTGGTTGAGGCCTGAGGACAACCACTTCTGCCATGCCATGCTGCAGTGGCAAGAATTGCTTCCTGTACCATTAAATACCGTCAGAAGTTTGGGGTTTTTTTTGGGGGGGGGGGGCACTATGTGACACAGAGTGTTGGACTGGATGGGCCATTGGCCTGATCCAACTTGGCTTCTCTTATGTTCTTATGATTTAACATCCCTGCTCAGTCTAAAGAGGAATGCCTGGATACAAAACTACCCCCAAACTCTATGTACATTGCCTTCCATTGCAGAAAGAAGGGAAGAATACAAATAATGCCAGATGATAAACAGGATCCACAGAAACTGAATGCCTGATATTTTAAAGGACATTTTTAATTTGTTCTAATCCAGTGACACCTTCTACAAGATTTAATTCTGAACTTTTGTGTGCATGCACACTAGGCTAAAACTTTGTTCTGTTGCTTTGGACCAACACAATTACCCACCTGAATCTATTTCTGTATTGTATTAGATCCCATGTATTCTTTCTATTAAAGATGGCACATTTCCTCTATGCTAGTTCTATTGGCAGTGATCACTCAGCAAGAGGATCAGCACCATCCCCACCAGAACTGAAAGTATCAGGTGCACTGAATATGCCATTCACAGAATCCCCTGTCCAGAAGTGCCCTCGTTTTTCATGTCAGCTCCATGTGATTATCTTCACTCTCAGCCCTGTCTTTCTTCCATCAATAGTTTGAAGTCATATTTGCATCTTAAGCAAGTAATTTCCCCTTCTCTCTTCATTAATTTTCAAAGAATAGAGAATAGCGTTGCATAAGAGGGAATTGCACAGAGATGGAATTTATGTGAACATTGGCATTACTGCTACAGGTGGTGCCCATACAAGTGGCTAGGGTTTCCAGCTCTGGCTTGGGACATTACTGGAGATTTGGGATTTGAGAAGAGGAGGGAACTCAGCAAGAATTTGGTATCATGTTACATCCTCATCAAAAGTCAGTTTGGTGTAGCGGACTCTTATCTGGGAGAACCAGGTTTGATTCCCCACTCCTCCACTTAAAGCTGTTGGAATGGCCGTGGGTTAGCCATAGCTATCGCAGAAGCTGTCCTTGAAAGTGCAGCTGCTATGAGAGCCCTCGCAGCACCATCCACCTCACAGGGTATCTGTTGTTGGGGGAGAAGATATAGGAGTCTCTTATTCAGAGAGAATAGCGGGGTATAAATCTGCAATCGTCATCTTCTCTTCCTATGAGATGGTCATCCTTTCCAACCAAAGGTCAATTTTTAAATTTAAATATCTTTCTTCAGATCACTCCCCCCCCCTTTTCTTTCTCACTTTACATTACTTGTAGCCTTCTGTATATATGTGTTCTGTAGGTCATACTAACACTTTGATGCCAAATATTTATGTGGATATAACTGGATATGTGGATATGATTCTCACAACTTTAAAAAAAAATTATCAATTTTTTTTCAGTTTTTGTCAGTGTTCAGGAGAAAAATGCACTCCAAAGACCCATAGGAGGATACCATCCAATACCAGTCCCATTCTTTGATGTCTTTACAGGTGACAGTCGATCAATTTTTCCTAGCCTTTATAGTCTACTATAGGAAAAGTGGAAGTCTTCAAGTATCCACCCTCTGTAGCTAACCTAGGACTTCAGTTTCTCCTAGACGCTACCTATATAACAGAGTCACTCCCAAGCTGCCATTGGCCCCACGAGAACAGATTCCCAGAGAACTTCAGCCCCAAGCTTAAAGTTGGTAACCCTTGTGGTAGCTATAAGAAATCTCTAAATTTAGGCCTATTAAAAAGTATCCACATTTTTCTCCTTAGCAAGTGCTTTACATATTGTAGGGCTGAGCAATTAACCATACAAGAATTAAGATCTTGTTGTTGTAACTTATACATCAGCTTTGTGTTTTTGCAGCCTTTTCTGGAAATGATACATCTGAACATGACTCCCTAAGGTGAGAAGAACAACTTTAGATGCTCCAGGAGCCTTTTTTCCTACAAGGCTGGCAAGAAGACAGCATAGGGAGGAGGTCTTGGATAAATTGCTGTATGCTGCTTTGGAGGAATAAGGTGTGTGCCAGAAGAAAACTGCTGGATCTGGTTGGCTGCATCCCAAATCTGCTTTTGTCAGAAAGATACAATTCTTTCTGCCTTTGAAGCTGTTTGGCCCACATCTTCATAAACTGCAGCTATAAAATGCATCTGGGAGCACCAGTAAAGAAATAAAAGAGAGACTAGCAGAGCAGTATTTGTGGGTTTACAGTGCCAAGGCAGGGAGGCTTCATTCTGCTCTTGGATAATATTAGACAGCATGCAGCAACCCCCTTCCCCCTTCAGCCAATCAAGTGTGTTTGCTATCTGGAGACTCTAGAGCCATACCGTTTTTGCATACAGCTTACCTCGCAGTCACAATCCTGTTCCCTCCGCAGCGTCCGGTTGGATTTCCCACCATCTGCGCTGGAGTTACAAGAAGTGCCATAGCTTCTGCATAGCAAACATAAACTGGGTTTTAGCCTCATTCAGGTCTGAGCAGCAAATAAGCAGCCAGGCATAAGTAAAAGCAGCTGCTCACTCACCTATAAACTAAGGTTGTCGGTGTCTTAACTGGTTGCTTTCCTTTCCCCAATTCCTCTGCCATAGCTACTTATGTTTACGAGTCTCCTGGCTTTGCAGTACTAAATCTGGCTCCTTTGAAGCTTAAGCTTGCTCTTTTGTGGCGCAACAACTGCTCCCGGTGATGTACACATTTAGTGTCTAGTTAGGATAATGAATGGGATAAACAGCAGGAGATAAATCGACTGAAGGGCTTAGCTGGGATAGCAAAGAAATACCCTTTCGTAAATGAAAATGTTCTTTTTAACTTTTCTGGAGTGTTTTGTTGTTGTTTGGAATCCAGATTATATGACCTTCCTGGACTTGGTCCTAGTGGGTCTATGTGCAAATCTCACCTCTACCATGAACCTTTGTCTATATAGTCTCTCTTCACTCACTTTGCCAATTATAAATTGGACACTGTTAAAACCATTAAGTGTGTTGGAAATCATTGATGGGTAGCTGTCTTAGTCTGGAGCAGCAAAATAAAACAGGAGTCATGTGGCACCTTAGAGACCTTAAAAGCTTATTCCACTATAAGCTTTCATAAATTGGAGCTCACTTCATCAGATCCAGAGAATTGTAGACTTGCTCTATCAAGGGATTCTCAGCCTCAGAATTAGTTACTGGATCCAGGCTGTGGTTGGAGGGCATATGTTACAGCTGCCAGACTGAATTTAATCAGGTCTGGTCAGGTCATTTCCAGGGCTGATTTTATTTTCACAATAAGACATTCAAGCAGACAATTTACCTTAGATGGATGATTCCTTCAGAATGTAAAACAAACAGTAGGTTTGTTTTATTTCTCCAGTAGGTTTATTCTTGTACAACAGCACACAATAGTGAGAGGCACACAATAGCGTTGATGCATTGCACACAATCGTGAGAGGCAGTCTTTTGTATTTAATATGGAGTACTCAATATTGGACAGTACGTGGCCACTGACAGGCAACATGTAGTAAACATGGTAGTATTTTATTCATTTATTTATTGTATTGCACTTATATTCTACCCTCCCCTGTAAGCAAGCTCAGGAGGGCTCACAACAAAGTCAGCAGCAAAACATTAAAAACAATAAAACAATAATCTAATTAAAACCCCATTCATTCAATGAATCAATCAATGAATCATGCAACACACTTCCAAATAGATGGGGAAAGGCTCCAAAGCAATAATGTTTCACATCAAAATCCCAACTGAAAATGTAAATATTTGCTGCATATTTATTGGTATCTTAAAAATCCTAGTTTTTGACTACACTGTAGGGTTGTTGCCAAGCTGTGAGTGAAGGGGAGAGCCACATGTATTATAGGTATTGCAAAATTACAAGCAGCCTCTATTCCTAAAGCATTCATAATGTTGATGTTCTAATTTGGGTGTTAAATTGCCTCCAAAAGAAATACTCTATAAATCCACTTCACAGTTTGGAGTATAAATTTTATGTGCAAGGGATTGTGTATCAAACAGATTGCAAGATGCTCATCTCCTAACTGCTTGTTAATTCTCTGCAATTTACCAGGTAGTGGAATATGGCTTATATAAAGCTCCCCCCACCAAGCATTTATGCAGCAACTTTCATTAATGTCAATGAGGGTGATGCACATGCATTCAAGGGCTTAATTTGGCCCATGGTACATATCACATCATTACATGGCAAATTACTTCTGTCTTCTAAGCCACACTGCAAATTGCAGGTAAATTATTAATAACAACACTTAGATCTTATCTTCAAAGCACATTGCTAATATTAATTAATCCTCATTTCACTCAGAAGGAGGTAGCTGCATGCGTTTCCTCAACCCAAGGGGGAGATAAAGGTGAGGTGATATTATGTCCTTCTTAAAAGACCATGATATGGCATACAGACAGATATATAACCCTGACCTCCCTTGAGTTTACATAATATACATAGGACTCATGACTTTCTTTTCAAGTGCAGATAGTTAGGCACAACTGGACTCTAAATCATATTAACCCTATTAACCTTTCTGGGAGGAGCCTGGAAATGTGCAGAACCTTCCTTGGAATTGTTGCTAATATTAGAAGTTTAGCTGAAACTACTCACAACTTTTCATTTTTTTAATTTTTAGAGGTTTTTTAAAAGAATTCTGTGTTTTAGAATGCAGCATGTTTACCTATTCCAGACCACCTCACATGTCTCCTGAGAAACCTGTATAAGGGTCAAGAAACAACTGTCAGAATGGGATATGGAACAACTGATTGGTTTAGAATAGGAAAAGGAGTTCGACAAGGACGTATATTGTCACCCTGCTTATTTAATTTATATACAGAGTACATCATGTGGAATGCTGGCCTGGATGAAGCAGAAGCCAGAATTAAGAGTGCCAGGAAAAACATCAACAACCTCAGATATGCAGATGATACCACTCTAATGGCAGAAAGTGAGGAGGACCTATAGAACCTCTTGTTGAGGGTGAAAGAGGAGAGCACAAAGGTAGGCTTGAAACTCAACATCAAAAAAACTAAGGTCATGGCATCTGGCCCCATCACACCATGGCAAATAGAAGGGGAAAACATGGAAGTAGTGACAGACTTCACTTTTCTGGGATCCAAGATCTCTGCAGATGGTGACTGTAGCCATGAAATTAAAAGATGTTTGCTCCTTGGGAAAACAGCTATGGTGAACCTAGGCAGTATAATAAAAAGTAGAGACATCACCCTGCCAACAAAAGTCTGTATAGTCAAAGCGATGGTATTCCTAGTAGTGATGTATGGCTGTGAGAGTTGAACCATAAGGAAGGCTGAGCGCAGAAGAATAGATGCTTTTGAGCTGTGGTGCTGGAGAAGAATCTTGAGAGTCGGACTGCAAGAAGATCAAATTAGTCAGTCCTAAGGGAAATCAACTCAGACTGTTCCCTGGAAGGTCAGATGCTGAAGCTGAAGCTCAAATACTTTGGCCACCAAATGAGAAGGGAGTACTCACTGAAGAAGAGCCTGATGCTGGGAAAGACAGAAGGCAAAAGAAGAGAATGCAAAAGATGAGATGGCTGGACAGCGTTACTGATGTAACTAACACTAATTTGAGCAGGCTTCAGAGGATGGTGGAAGATAGGAGGGCCTGATGTGACTTTGTCTGTGGGGTCACAAAGAGTCAGACTCGACTGTGTGACTGAACAACAACAATATTTATTTTACTTTTTTTATTCTTTCATTTATACCCCACCTTTCTCCCCAGTGAAGACCCAAAGTAGTTTGCATCATTTTCTTCTCCTTCATGTAATCCTCACAACAAGCCTGTGAGGTAAATTAGGCTAGGGTTGCTAGGTCCTTACCTCTTGCCAGTGGGGGAAAGGAAAGACCCATCAGGAAGAGGGAAGGGGCTCTGCCCCCAAACAGTGACATCACAGTACAACACTACTGATGAGATGATGTGACACCATCACATTGGGGACATTGTGTGGGGACATTTTGGTTTGAAGGCAAAACTCTATGGTAAAATTGCCCTCAAATCAGAGTTTTGTTGTCAAACCAGAGCATCCCTGCATGATGATGTCACTTCCATGTGATGTCATCACATTAGTGATGTCGCACAGGGACATTGCTGTTGGGGGAGGTGGGGTTTTCTCCCACTGGCCACCTTGTTAGTGGTGAGGAGAAGCCCCCCAAAATGGAGGATCCCCCCCTTGGACCTGGGGGTTCACAGCTCTAGAATAGACTGAGAGAGCGTGACTGGCCCAAGGTCACCCAGCAAGCTTCCATGGCAGAAGTAGGGATAATCTGTCCTTGTACTCATTGGTTCACAGCGAGTTCATCAGACTGTTTTAAATATTTATGTGCCAGGTTTTTTTTGTTTTTTTTTTTAATAAATATTTTTATGTTTTATTGACTTTAGTACAATTGGCCATTACAGCATATGGATGTTGAAATTACAAATAACCCTCCCCCCCCCAACCCTCCCCGTCTTCTCTTAGTCTTTTCCCCTCAGCCAAGGGCACAGAGTCCTGATCTTCCACTGAATGTCCTTCCTTGTTTCTCCTGAGATCCACTCTAAATAAGGGTTCCATCTGGTCTCGATTTCCTTGGCTTTATCTTCCCACGTGGAATCCTTGTTTATTGTTGCCACGATGTCAGACTGTATGTAATCAAACAAATAGCTGTGCCAGATTTCTATTGACCATTTACTTTTATCTTTCCACCCCAAAGCGATGACCGCCTTCCCCGCTAATATCATTGCCTTGACAAGGTTTTGCATGGGTCTACTTAGTGCTGGACTTCCTATTGTACT
Organism: Heteronotia binoei; assembly: GCF_032191835.1. Classification (NCBI taxonomy): domain Eukaryota; kingdom Metazoa; phylum Chordata; class Lepidosauria; order Squamata; family Gekkonidae; genus Heteronotia; species Heteronotia binoei. The sequence goes on from NC_083230.1 coordinate 88,439,905, forward strand.
TAACAACATCATATTAAAGCCAATGGTTAATGGTACATTGCAGACTTTCTTAATAAATTGAATAATTTCCCTCCAAAAGGGTTTAACCTCTTCACACTCCCACCACATATGTGCAAACCAACCCTTAAATTGTTTGCAATGCCAGCACTTGGAGCTCACTCCTGGAAATATATTGGCTATTTGTGCGGGAGTTTTGTACCATTTTGTGAAAAATTTATGTTCCAGTTCTTTAAATTTGGTTACTTTAATCCTTTCTAGACCATCCAAGATTTTCCCAGCCAACCCCTCTGTTAACTGACCTTCATGACTCCAAATCTTTTGTAAATGTACTATTATTTTATCTTTATTTGAAATCATTTTTCTGTATATTAACCCCACTAGACCCTTCCTTTGTTTGGCCATTACCTTATATATCTCTTCCATTGGAGTGTCTAGCCAAAGCTCTCCCTTTTCACTGATCGTCTTAACACTCTTGTGCAAGCCTGCTATGATTAACCAGTATTGATTACCTAAATCTTCTATAATTTCCTGTAAGGGTTTTAGCTTACCACCCCTAAACATATCGTCCACTCTAAAATAGCCTTTGTTTTTAAGCCTTTCCCACCATTTTATAGCATGCACCTCCTTAACAATAGCTTCTAGGGGGCTCCACCTTGAAACCTTCCCTAGCCACTGTGGGTACCATTTCATCCAGGTTTCTAATGCTGCTCTTCTGGGCCCTATAGCTAATTTTAGATCTTTTGTCGACACTGTGGAAAAAAATCCAAATCTTCCAATGCCACTATTGACCGCATTCTCGAAATTGATCCACTTCTGTACCTTATCCTCACTCAAATCTAGTAACGCTCTTAGTTGGAAGGCCTCATAATATTTACTTAAATTTGGGATTCCCCAGCCTAATTCTGATTTAAGGTTGTATAGAATTCTCTTATGAAACCTACTGTTTTTATTATTAAAAATCCACTCTTTGATTGCTTTATTCCATTGTTCAATTTGATTTTCCCTCAAACCTAAGGGTAAGGTTTGGAATAAATACATTAACTTTGGTATCATGAACATTTTAAGAGATCTTATTCTAGATGATATCCCTAGTATTTTATGATTCCAATTATTCATATCCCTCTCTATTTTCTTCCATATTTTACCATAGTTCTCCTTTATCATTTTGTCCATATTTTTTTGGAGGACTATCCCTAAATATTTTAATCTCTTGGCTCCCATTCCTATATTCGTAATCCTATTTATTTCCTGTTTTTCCTCTCTATTAACATTAAGGTATAGAATTTCTGATTTTGCCATATTCACTCCGAGCCCTGAACACTTTTCAAAATCATCTAAAATTATCTTAATCTCTTTAACTCCGTCTTTTGGGTTAGACATAATTACTATGATATCATCCGCAAATAAATTAATTTTCATTTCTTCAATACCTGACTTATACCCCTCTATTCTCCCGGCATTCCTAATTCGCTCTGCTAGTTGCTCTATAGCTATTATAAATATAAGCGGGGATAGTGGGCAGCCTTGTCTTACCCCCCCTTGAATTGGGAACGCTTGTGAGTGGTCAGTGTTGACTCTAACTTTGGCCTTACCTCCGTTGTATATTTCCTGTATAGCGTGTAAGAACCGTTCCTCTAAACCTATCTTCTTTAATATTTGCCACAAGAATTCATGTGAAAGAGTATCAAAGGCTTTATAAACATCCAACTTTAACAGGGCTATTTTTTTCTTTTGGCCATGGTGCAATACATTTAAGATATTTCTAATAGGGTGGGCAATAGATCTACCCTCAATGAAACCGTATTGGTCCCCTTTTATGATTGACGGGATAACTCTCTTAAGTCTATTTGCTAAAACCTTAGCTAAAATCTTATAATCTTGATTTAGTAAACTAATGGGCCTATATGAGCCTACTTCTTCCGGATCTTTCTGGGGCTTTAATATCAAAATTATTTCTGTTTCCTTCCATGAGTCCGGGGCTTTCTTTCCTTCCAAGACTTCGTTAAAAACTACCTGCAATTCAGGTGCTATATTTTCTACCATTTCTTTATAAAAGTCAGAAGTAAAGCCATCCAGCCCTGGTGATTTACCCTTTTTGAGTGCTTTTATTACTTCCTTTATCTCTTGGAGTGTAATCTCAGCACCCAGTGAGGCTTTTGCTTCCTCCTCTATAATTAGCTTAGGTGCGTCCCACACCTCCGTTATATTCTTTTTCATATATAAATTTTTATAGAAGTCTTCAAATGCCTTAGTGATTTCCTTAGAGTTTTGAGTTATACTATTATTAATTTTAATAGTTCTAATTGATTGTTTTGCCTTTTTAACTTTCAAATAATTAGCTAATCTTTTTGCTGTATTAATGCTATTCCTCTGGAAGTCGTTCTTAACCATTATTTCCTTTTTCCACATTGTTGCCATATCTAGGGCCTCCAACTGTTTTTGAATCTCTTTAATTCTAATCTGTAAACTAGGATTACACTTTTCCACTATTTCTTTTTGTAACTCCTCCAATTCCTTAAGTTTTGTTTGCCTTTTTTTATACCATTCACTTTTTATATCTTTTTCCTTCCTAACCAAATGGCCCCTTATTACCGCTTTAGCAGCGTCCCACAATATATTAGTTGACACAGATCCTCTATTTTCCTTAAAATATAATTTTAACTGTGTCATTAAGTATTCCCTATCCTCTTCTTTTGTCATTACCAAGTTGTTATACCTCCAAGGTCTATTTTTCGAGGGAAGGTTTAATTCTAATTCAATACTTAGAGGGGCATGATCAGAGATCAAAATTGGATGGGTCTTGATCTCTTTAACCACCATATTGTTATTTTTTTCCAAAATTATATAATCTAAGCGGGATGCTGTTTTATGTCTACAAGAAATATGTGTCGGGCTGGGTCTCGTATTGATGAACTCATGAGCGTCCTTCAGGCCCCAATCTCTTAGGTTAATACTATTATTCTTGGTTATGTCCATATTTAGATCGCCCACTACAATTAGTTCGCCCTCTGAAAACTGTTGTATCTTCTTAAAAACCAAGTTTAAGAATTTCTTTTGTCTTTTATTTGGTGCATAAACATTTACTATAGTGAATTTTATTGCTTCCAGCTTAAACTTAACTAAGAGGTATCTACCTTCCTTATCTACTAATTTTTCCATGTTCTCCACCTTAATGTCCTTACGAATCAATGTAGCCACACCTCTAGCTTTGGAAGTCCCTCTTGCTTCTGCTAAAACCTGCCACCTCAGATCTTTTATCAATGGTTTTCTATCATTTATTTTTTTGTGAGTTTCCTGTAGGCACAACAAATCTATTCTTTGTTCTTTAGCCATTTTAATTACTCTGAATCTCTTAAGATTTGATGTTAGACCATTCACATTCAGTGAAAGGACTCTTAAAGATCTATCCATTCTCTTTATATGTAACAGACTTGGGCCCTAATGGCTGAGGGTATTTTTCGATACTTCTTACTGAAACCCCGCCCCCTATTCCCTTCCCCTGTGGCACAGACAACTTCTTGGATGAAACCATCATCCTGTCTTCCACCTTCCTGGGGGCACGCATCCCGCCCTCCCCTTCAAGCTTATAGCTAAATTTAGCTCAAAATATTTTATACTTCCCTTTAGTAGTCCGTTCTTGGCCTTTTCTCTTGTCTACTTGAGCTTCCTTCTCCCGGGTCCACATCGAGCTCCACTGTTTCTTCTTCTTCTTCCTCTCTTGGGTCTCTCAGGTCGTCTGTGGTGATGCCCAGGCGAGTGAGGAGATCTCTTGCTTCTTTAGGGTTGCGGGCCACCAGCCTTTTTTCATCTTTAAAAATAACTATTGAGGAGGGGTACCCCCAAGAGAATTTAATCTTGTTGTCATATAATTTTTGCCCAAAGGGTCTCATTTGCCTTCTCTTTCTGATGGTTTCCTGACAGAAGTCTTCTCTCACCCAAACTTTCCTTCCTCTAAAAGAAAGGTCTTTCCTTTTTTTCAAAGTCTTGAAAACTGTTTGCTGAGTCTTTTCCCTTGAAAATTTAATTATGACTTCCCTTGGGGCACCCCCATCTTGTCTCCTTTGCAGTCTATGAGCTCTCTCAATATCCTGAGATTGCAGAGTGACTCCTTGCTCACCCATCCAGTCTATAAGGGTTCCTTCCAGGAGCTTATTATTTATTTCCTCTGAAATTCCACCCAGGATCAGATTCGCTCTTCTGTTACGATCAGAGAGCTCTGTAAGTTGCGAATTCAGCTGGAGTATTTTTTGTTTATTAGATAAGGCCAGCTCATTAGCCGAGATTGCAATGTTCCGTGTGTCCTTCAGCTCTGCACTCAACTCTGTAAAAGCATCCCTGAGTGATTTAATTTCAGATCTCATCTGGTCCTGGGACGACATTATTAAAGTCTGGAAAGCTGATATCTGCTCAGATAGCTCTTTAATTGTCTTAGCCATGATAATTATTTTTGGGAGTTACCCACGACCGCTGAGTAATTAACCAGGGCGTTGCCTCGTTAATTTGATAGTAAAAGTTGTTGTCTTACCCTCTGGGACCCCAGAAAGGAATTCTTATGATCTTCAGACCTTCGTAAGTAAGCTCGTTTTTCAAATAGACTTGCCAAAGAGCTATTTACATTCTTTTGAGCTAATTAAAATTCCAGTTCGAAGGGGAGGACGAGCACACAGCCGGCTTAGTTAACGCATGCGTACAAACCCCCTTATGTGCCAGTTTTATCCTCAGTGGGAATCCCAAAAGTGGCTTACAAGTGTAGACAAACAGGAAAATGAGGGGTGGGGAGCTTTTAGGTACAGGGCAGGAGTCCCCTTGCCTCCTTAGATAGCCAGATCTGACAGTTTATTAGATCTACTGGTAAGACAGTACACTTAGAAGGAGGAAGAGGCCACTAATGAGCCAATATACTTACAAGGGGAGACACAAGGCAGCAGTAGAGGCAGGTGGCATCCAGCATCTGCACTCTACAAGTTTTTCTCACAGAACCATTCCTAGATTAGCTAGGTTGGCTATTAAGAAAAAAAAGACCTAGTTAGGAAAATAAGCAGGCCTGAACTGGAGAGGTGGTTCACACCAATGCTTTAGATTACCATGAGTGAGCTAATGTCATGAAAAGTCCTGAAATTTTCATCTTATAAATTTGCACCCCCAAATGCCCTGGTTCAGGACAGAGAGAAAGTAGGAACTGAGATGCCTCTGATAGAGAAGTTGCTCAACCCCCTCTTGTTCCTTCTGTTTTCATTATCTGGCCTGGACTTCTGTGACCTTTCCTTCTCCTATGCAGGTTTTGGGGGGGGGGGGTAGAAAAGGTCCAGCAGGAACTAATTTGCATATTAGGCCACACTCCATGACATCACCATTATTTCACATAGGGCTTTTTGTAGCAAAACCCCCAGCAGGCACTCATTTGCATATTAGGCCACACACCCCAACACCAAGCCAGAGGAACTGCATTCCTGTGCGTTCCTACTCAAAAAGAAAAGTCCTGCTCCTATGGGATCTTTTATTCAGCTGGTTATCAAAGCCATCAGTCCACACATGAGCCTTGAGTCAATTGAATAATGTTTTTCCAGCCCATCATGTGTAAGTGCACCCCACCCTTGTCCATCCCAGCTTTAAAATAGTCTTAAAGGACAACTAAATGCAAGTTTCAATAGTGATGCATAAAAATCAGAGACATATAGATTGCAGAGCTCAAACACTAAATGTGGGCAAATCTGTGATTAGCATCTCTGGCTATGGTCATCACCTGTTCAAAGTGGGGTCCAAAAGTTTCTATAAATCTTGTTTGTTCAACCAGCACTGCACCAGTGCCATCTGTAATAGCTCCCTTCAAAGAACAATGAAGATTCCCAACCTGTTTCACATGTTATGTCATCTGAGTTAAACATTGAGCCATCCATCCCAACCATCCACTCACAGCCCCCAAACATCAGCTGAGTTCTACAACACCTGCTTGTAGGTCAGATGTAAACCAAAAATAAAGCTGAATGCCATCAGAATATTGAAGATACGCCAGGTCTCTGGGCTCTCTCTCCCAATGTTCTATCTGGGCTAGAAATTAAATAGCTGGCATTGACAGAACTCTATCCTACCCATCCTACATGTTTAGGTAAAATGTAAAACATTCTCAGGGATTTAAACAAATTCATGATCATATGCCTTGGAAAAATGACTAAGGGATGCAGGGAGGCAGTTGAATCTTCTCTGTAGAACATTTTGAATACAATATTAACACGTGCTGAGATAATAGGTTCTGGAGATGAACAGACCTTTTAAACTTCCCTTCCAGCCTGCAAAAAAAAAGAGAAAATAAAATACAACAGATGTGCTCCTCTGCAAATCACCACCTTTCTCTTTCGAGTTGCTGCTTGTAATTTGGAGAAGAGAGCAAAGGCATGCTGGTGGATTAAGTACATCTCAGGGAGACATGCTGAAAGGTCTTGCCAGATTGTGATATTAATGTTACCCATTATGACATCACATGGAAAACATCTTTTCCCCCCATTCAGCTCCCTCATAGGCTTACGCTTTCTTACAGGCAGCTGATACCTGTTTATATCCAGTTCCCCTGAACAGCGAAATAACTTTTATGGGTAGTTAACACAAATGAAAGAGAAAGCAAGCTTTTTTTTTTTTTTAATGTAATAGCCTGGGAATAAGTCTGTGGCCTTCACAAATATTAGATCACCCACCTGCTGGTTCAGTTTGTGATCTGCCTGCAAGTTGCAATCAACATAGTCAAACGTGCAACAGATTATTTGCTCGATGGTGTGAAAATGCCATTGTACGTGTGCATCCTCATAACTCTTTCCTTCAGCCTGCCCTACCTTGCTTCTCCATCTGCTGTTCACCATATTTTCGAAGTACACAAAGTATTAACATTTCACAGTGCCTTGCAGATGTAAGGTGTCCCTCTGTGTATCCCTTTTTGGATGCCTGATTCAGTGTTCATTAATCACAAACTTGGACAAACTATCCAGCATCAGAACAAATTGTGCATACATATTTGGCAGAGTCTCATGAAAATTAGAGTTTTTTTTAATTATCCCACCCGGCCATGTCCTGCAAATTTTTACTGTTAAACCCTGTCTGACTAACAGAAGAGGTGTCTCAGGGCTGTGTTTTTGTGTGTGTTTTAGCCCTGCATGGCCATATTTATCAACAGAAACCATCTATAGGTGCAGACATTGAATGAATGGCAAGTGATATGTGCTGAAGACATAGGTCACTTTAATGACACTGCCATGATCCTGAGGAATACAGATTTTAAGTGATCAGGCAGGTTTTATCTGCAAACTATGCAGGTGCAAAAACTACATCCCAAAAAGTTTGTTTGCCAAGGCACAATCTGCCCAGGACATTATAGCATATGAAGCAATGACATTGGGAAAGGCTGTAGAAATGAGTATGTGCAGGGACAAAACTGCTCAGTATGGTGCTCAATTCAAACCTTCAACGAATGTCAAAGTGATCCAGTGAGGAATTCAACTTGTATGTAAATGAGGAGACTGATCACAGTAACTTTCAATGTTGATCATATTGTGCCTTCCAGATAAGGCTGCTAAAGATGATATGACATTTCCATTTTTCAGACCTTTCCATTAAAGGTTCAGACTTGACGCTAGTTTAAGCTGTGGGGAACAACTGCTCCATAGCATACGCAGCACATGCCACTGTCTCTTATTTTGCTTTTGCATTGCTACACCACCCCATATCCCCAGCATCAAAAGGCCATTATAACAATTCAGATCTCTGTAATTTATCTTCACCAACTTGTTTGAGCTATTAGAGACAATGCAGCAATCTGGTTTTCCATACAGCTGGTGTTATTAAAATTGGAGGCAACGGCATACCACATCTCTTCACACGGGGGTGCTTTCACTGAAAACCGACAGCTCTGTTCATTTGCTTCCTCCCACTTGCCATCTCTCCTCCTTCCCTCTCATTCTTACTCTGACTCAATATCCCGGCAATCTGCTTTGCAAAGGAATATTCCGCCCCCTACCCAGGTTTTTTAATTAATTTTTCAGACCTTTTGCCACTAAACAATAAGTCTGGCTGAAGTGATATTAATAACCTATCATTTCCTGGGTTTGTTTGCTGGGAGGCTGCATTCTTTCCTTCTTGACAGGATAGGGTGCACAGTGGTACACACACAATTAATCATTGTGGCCAATGTCAGCAGAGTAATGAGGGCTGTAACCAAGTCCCTCGTTTTATATGTGAGATGACAAAGCTTCCGCATAATGTAAATGAAAGCACTGAAAAAGTGGATTGGATTGGGGGCGTAATGAAGCATGATTGTAAATAGTGACTTGCATCAGTTATTGAGCAACATAAGGTGGCTATGTAGTTGCTAGATAGGTTTCTTCATAGATATTAACCATAAATGCTAGATGAAATTTCACCTTCATTCCTGGTCTACTTTTGAACTTTCACAGATGTTCATCTAGCCATGAATGACAGTCTTTGCTCCATCAAGGCTGTTCTACTATCCTAACCTTATGGATAGGATAGGATTTTACATTTAACACATTAGTAAAAAATACTTCTGAAACAATGAATGTAAAGCATTCTGAGCACATAACAAAAACTACTTGCTACACACAATAATTGTGGCCAATGTCAGCAGAGCAATGAGGGCTGTAACAGAATTTGTAAAAAAAAATACTGAGGCAATGAATGTAAATTGCTCTGAGCACATAACAAAAATCACTTTCAACATATCTCATCCTGAACAATTTGTGGATCAAAAAAATCTACACAAAGGGGCAATGTATTGATGTCCAACAAGCCTTAGGGAAGCACTTATATGCAGAATAATATGAAATATAAAAATCCCAATGAAGGTTATTAAACCATCTCCAAAACATATCTATTTTAAGAAGAGAATTCCATGAACATCTCACAAGGCTATGATGTGAGATCTTGGTGGCCATCAGAGGCTTACAAGCTTTGGTTAGTGTCACCATGGGGGAAGGAGGAGAGAGGCAGACTAAAAAAAAGGAGAAATAGGAGGAAGGAAAGGACATAGGAGAATGTTTAAAAAAGGAAAGGGGGAAGCAAAAAGTGGGGAATGGGGAAAAAAAGAGGGGGGGAAAGAGACCAAGCAACTCTTCCAGGAGGAGAAAGAGGAAAAGGTGAGTAGAACAGAAAGGGAAGGGAAGGTGTGCCAGGCAGGACAAGCTGAGAGGGGAAACAGAAAAAATGCAGAGAGGGAGGGAAATATGTAGGTGGGAGAAAATGAAAGGGGAGAGGTTGCTGAGGGAGGGAAAGAGTAAAAGCAAAAGAGAGGGTTCCCCACTTGTATAAAAATTATCACAATTATTATTATTATTCATTAAGCAGAAATGGAATAGGTCAAAGGGAATGAAATGCATTTTCAAGCTGTTTATGTACAGAGAACTCTGCAGAACTTCTTTGACAATACAAGTCAGGCGATAGGTTCTTGCACAAGCATTTACAGTGGCATGATTTAAACAAACATTAACAAGCTGCTGTCCCTCAAACACAGAAGCATCAAATGAATTGGAGAGAAGGATGAACTATCTCCTTATGAAGCATAACAATTCACTATCTTGAGAACAAACCCCCTCCAGGGCAACCCTTGCAATGAAAGGACATAGAATTTTTTCTGGCTGTAATACCCAGATTTTCTCCCACGAATCCTTCAGTTCCTCAGGCCATCCTCTCTGCTCAGAGAGCCCTACTGAGAAGAGATGGGCTGGAAACAATGCAGGCTGACTCCTGCCAGCCCTAGGAGGGTGCCGAGTAAGCTCTGTCATCAGCGGTAGGACATGCCCTGTGCTAACACTGACTAGCTAACTCTGGTCTTCCTAACGGAAGCAGAAGTGAAAGGCCACAAGGGAAACAAACCTGGACTAAGCAAGAGCAGCCTGACAGGACTGTAACATGTGATTATATTGAATGTGTACATGGGTTTTTACTTGTGTGAGCCATGTACAGCCGAATGGCAGATGCTGGATGGAACGAAGGCAGTTAATGTGTACCGTGAAGCATGAATAAGAATACAGGGAGCATGGTGGAAATGCTACAGCATTTACTGAAAATCGTAGCATGTTGGATGACTTAGCATAGAACTAGACATGATGGCCACAGACCCATGTGCTCAAATGCAAGTTAGTGCCTAATAGCTGGGAGAGATGTTCTCAGTTTGACCCATGCTTGAGGAGAAATAGAGCAATTAACAGGCTCCACATTCACTGCCTTGTGATGGTGGATTCTCACCAACATTCTCCAATTCTGACATGTTTATTGCCTTTCACAGAACTAATACTATCCAGACCAAATGTTATTCTTTCAGTTGTTAATTTCACTATTTTGCCATTGGGCTCTAACTTTGTGCTATTTTGCATGCTTAACCACAAACTATGTGTAGCACTACCACCTGTACCCCATTTCATTGTCTGACGAAGTGTGCACGCACATGAAAGCTTACATTCTCAAAACTTTGTTGGTCTTAAGGATGTTACTGGACTCCAGCTTTTTTCTATTGCTTCAGACCAACATGGCTGCCCACCTAGAATAGCAGGCAGAAAAGGTTAACCAGTTCCCTTGATTTTTATTTATTATTATTATTATGTTACCTCCAAGCACTGGTGCTCAGAGGTTTACTGCCTCTGGAGGTTAGAACATAAGAACATAAGAGAACATAAGAGAAGCCATGTTGGATCAGGCCAATGGCCCATCCAGTCCAGCACTCCGTATCCCACAGTGCTCCATATTTTTATCTAACCCCCTCTTGAAGCTGGCTATGCTTGTAGCCGCCACCACCTCCTGTGGCAGTGAATTCACATGTTAATCACCCTTTGGGTGAAGAAGTACCTCCTTTTATCTGTTCTAACCCAACTGCTCAGCAATTTCATTGAATGCCCACAAGTTCTTGTATTGTGAGAAAGGGAGAAAAGTACTTTGTTCTCTATCTTCTCCATCCCATGCATAATCTTGTAAACCTCTATCATGTCACCCCGCAGTCGACGTTTCTCCAAGCTAAAGAGCCCCAAGCGTTTTAACCTTTCTTCATAGGGAAAGTGTTCCAAACCTGTAATCATTCTAGTTGCCCTTTTCTGCACTTTTTCCAATGCTATAATATCCTTTTTGAGGTGCGGTGAGCAGAATTGCACACAGTATTCCAAATGAGACTGCATCATCAATTTATACAGGAGCATTATGATACTGGCTGATTTGTTTTCAATTCCCTTCCTAATAATACCCAGTATGGCGTTGGCCTTTTTTATTGCAATCGCACACTGGCTTGACATTTTCAGTGAGTTATCTACCACGACCCCAAGATCTCTCTCTTGGTCAGTCTCTACCAGTTCACACCCCCATCAACTTGTAATTGCTGCTGGGATTCTTGGCCCCAATGTGCATTACTTTGCATTTGGCCACATAGAACCTCATCTGCCACATTGACGCCCACTCACCCAGCCTCAACAGATCCCTTTGGAGTTCCTCACAATCCTCTCTGGTTCTTACCACCCTGAACAATTTAGTTCCTGTAGTATCATAGTAAGTAGCCATGGCAAGTAGTATTGATGGATCTCTCTTTTTCTGTTTAACTCCCCTTCATAGCCATACATTCTATTGGCCATCACTATGTCCACTACAGTGAATTCCGCAATTTAATGTATCAAAGGGGAATAGATACTTCATTTTTCACCCATCTCCTTCACAACTCCTCTCCCATGGCCACTTCTCTCCAAACTGGATTTATTTCCAATTGTGACAGCAAATGCCGGGAAGTATTTGTTTCCACTGTAATTCCAGTTTCTAAATTTTTGCACCATAGGAAGCTGTGATACTCTCCAGGCTAAGTTATATACTTCTCATGTCCTCAGAGAGATTTTAAAAGATGCTCAGCATTCCCCAAACTCCATGGAACTTAGAAGTGCTTAGCTTGGTCCTTTTTATTGCAAGAAGGGGAAAATGGGTTATCACCCTTCCCTTAAATGGCTCCATTGGGCTCACCTGTCCATCAAGCAGAAGAATGTGCTCATTATCAGGAAGAAGGTTAGCGACTGCAGCTGAAAATAGATTTCATTGGGCCCAGATGCTTGCCCTTCTCACTTCTCCCTGTATCTTTCTCATCAGGCTGAAGAACTGCATTCAGACCTGGACCTGACGTGTCCCAGCTTTGTATTTGGTCTCTTCCAGGCAGTTGAACTAGAGCCTCTGTCACTTCAGCTGCACAAAAGTGAGAGGACTGGGTGTTTGTTTTTTGTTTTTTTTTTTTGGTCTTTTAGCCTGCGATATGATCCCGCAATGAAAAGGTAAGCAGTCTTCCTCCTTGAGCAACAGCCTTTCCATGTCAACACCCTCATACAAAGACCACAGAGGAAGGAGAATAATTGCTGTCTCTCTAAGTGTGGTTATTTCAGTCCATCTGGCTGCAGGCTCAGCAACATAGGAGGAAAGCAATGTATTAATTTGCAGCTTGAAAGCAGAAGAGCTGGAAATGCATTTGTAGTTAGGAATACAGCCAAGAGACAGTGAGAGGGCACTGAGATAGTATTTTTCAGGGTGACAGAAACTGGAATGTCTCTAATCCCACAGGGGAAAACCAAAGGGGTGGGGGATGGATCTAATCAAGTAAGCAGTTCACTATGAAAGTTTGTGTTACGATCAACTTCTAAAGGTGGGTCCTCATCAGGTGTTTGTCAGGATACATACAGTGTATGCATCTGATGCCTAGAAACAGCACAGTAGCTCTTGCTATCCTGGGATGATTCCCTATTTTAATCAGCAAACCAGAAGAATCACTGTAATAATGTAGGCAAAAGTTACAGTAAAATCCTAAACAGAGTTACACCTTCTGAGTCCATTGAAGTAAGTGGGTTTGGAAGGGTGTAATTGTACTTCAGATTGCTCCGTTAGTATGATATGGAGGTCAGAGTTCCAACTAGAACTGGGAAGACTCAGCTTCAAGTTCCTATTCTGCCATACAGTTCACAGGGTGACCTGGTGCCTGTCACTCTGACTCAATATAACCAACTTTGCAGGATTGTTGTGAGGATTAAATGGAGGCGTGAACCATATATGCCACCCTGAGCTCCTTGGAGGAAGGGTGGGATAAAAATCTAATAAATGGGCAGCACAATCTACATTGGAAGGATTATGTGCAAAATACCTTAGTAACAGTGGCATGATTTTTTTTTCAGGACAAAGTTTGATCCAATGGCACTTTTAAGACCAACAAAGTTTTCTTTTTAATTTTTTTAAATTAAGCTTTAATTTTTTTCAGAGAGAAATGTACTTGAAGGGCTGTCATACAGAGGATAGTGCAGAGTTGTTTTCTGTTGCCCCAGAAGGTTGGACCAGAACCAATGGGCTGAAATTAAAAGAGTTTTCAGTTAAACATTAGGAAGAAGTTCCTGATGGTTAGAGTGGTTCCTCAGTGTAACAGGTTTCCTCATGAGGTGGTGGGCTCTCTTTCTTTGGAGGTTTTCAAACAGAGACTAGGTGGCCATCTGAAAGCAATACTGATTCTGTGAACTTAGGCAAATCATGGGAAAGAGGGCAGGAGGAGGTACTTTTCCTGCATTATGCAGAGGGTTGGACTAGATGACCCTGGAGAACCCTTCCAACTCTATGATTCACTACCAGAGGGGCTTACAATCACCTTCCCTTTCTCTTCCCACAACAGACACCCTGTGAGGTAGGTGGGGCTGAGAGAGCTGTGACTGGCCCAAGGTCACCCAGCTGCCTGCATGTGGAGGAGTAAGGAATCAAACCCGGTTCTTCAGATTAGAGTCTGGCATGCTTAACCACTATACCACAGCTGGCTCAGTGGTAGAGCACATGTTTTGCATGCAGAACGTCGCAGGTTCGATCCCAAGCAGCCCCATTTAAGGGGTTCTAAAGGAGAGCCACTTCCAATCAGAACAGACAATAGAAGAATGATCTGTCATAGTATAAGGCAGCTTCATATGTCAGTTTTGCATCCATAATCTCCCTAGTTGTAACTGGCCAGTAAGATTTAAACTTTTTGGATCAAAATCAGTCCTGACTTCAGAGCCTACTTGCTGCTCACCTTCCATTTTATTTTATTTTACAGAATATAGCCTCCCCAAACCCCAGAAATTTGCAGCAGCCATTTCCATGAAGTACCTTGTTGCTGTCTCTGTTTAGCTTAAACCCAGGACCACTGGAGATCAGGAGCCAACCCCAGTGTCAGCTCTGCTTCTGCTTTCTCCTTCCACCCAGGACCCCCAAGAACCCCCCTCACCGCTTCAGAGAGGCTTTTATGATTTCATGTTGGTTTTATTGCTTAAGTGCTATATTAAAGTCTTCTCTCTGTGTGTGAGCTTTTAAATCTCTGTCTCCTGCTTTTCTTGATCCATTTTTCTAAATAAAGATTTATACCATTTTCGCACACAGCTTACTTCGCAGTCACAATCCTGTTCCCTCCACAGCATCCGGTCGGATTTCCCACCATCTGCACCGGAGTTACAGGAAGTGCCACAGCTTCTGCGTAGCAAACGTAAACTGGGTTTTAGCGGTTTACGTTTGCTACGAAAAAGCCACGGCACTTCCTGTAACTCCGGCGCAGATGGTGGGAAATCCGACCGGACGCTGCGGAGGGAACAGGATTGTGACTGCGAGGTAAGCTGTGTGCAAAAACGGTCTTAGATATTGATACTATTTTATGCCTGCTGTATCCCTGGGGATCTGCTCATTCCCACAGTGAAATACTACTCCCAAATTCTAGACCTTGGTATACCCAGGCAGTGGTCCCTAATTTAATTTTATCTGATTATATGTATATGTGGGGGAAAGTTGGCACAGTATAGCTTGATCTCACCAGATCTCAGAAGCTAAGCAGCATTGGTACTTGGAAGGGAGACCACCAAGGAAGACTCTGTAAAGGAAGGTAATGGAAAACCAGCTCTGCTTAATAACTTCCCTTAGAAACCCTATGGGGTTTTCATAAGTCAAGTATGACTTGACATCACTTTACATACACACATGTATCTGTGTTCCTACCTCACAAGTGTTGGGGATGGTCATATACGTGTAGGTAACATCCCATAGCAATGTGGCTGTTGAATTTTCAAGCATCTCCCAACTGTGGATGGATATAGAACAGGAAAACCAAACTACACTTCCCATAATGCACCTATACCTGTTACCAACAGCTGTCATATATCAACAATATGAGCCACATATTCTAAAAAAAACAGACTGTTTCTGTCCCCTGTCATGAAGAATGCTTGGAAATGCCACTTAGTTCCACAGTGAAATGAGGGGAGGACTCACTCATCACTACCATGATGTCCCCTGCAAGTTCAAAATCATTATTTATTTGGTGGATTTTTATCCTACCCTTTCCCCAAAAACAGAATATAACAGATCTCTTTTCTTTAACTTTATCCTCACAATCACACTCTGAGGTGAGAGTGTATGTGACTGGCTCAGGGTCACCTAGTGAGTTTCATAGCTGAGCTGGGATTTGAAGTTGGGCTTCCCAGGCTGCATTCTAACATTTCAATCCCTGTGTCACACAGTTCACTGTCTTCAAGTTCTTTAAAAAGCCTTTATTTGCGAGATAAAAAACCTTCTTTATGCAAATACTTCCAGGCAATCAGACCCTCCCTGCCAGAACCATGCCACAATTAGGCAGCTCTGATGGGTTTGCGATTTCGTTTCCCCCTAATCTCTTCCACACATCTCACTGATGGGAAGGGAGGGGAGGAGGCAGTGCTGTCCTTGAGGTGCACATTACTCTTAATAATTCCACTAGAGGACAAAAATACACAACACAGGGTAAACCTGCCCTCTGAAGAATTAATCTGTCCAAGATTAATCTAAGCCTCTCACACAGAGATGGTTTTTGAGCATCCCTACAGCAAGGGAAACAGGTGATACGAGAAAATGCAAACTGCCCAGATGCAGACCATCTTTCTTTCACTGCCTAGTGTTCCATTCGAAGCGGCCTATTGGATTATCAGTTAGAAATGCAAGGTGATGTCAGATAACATTGCTTCAGCCCCAAACCTGACCACATTTTAGAACAACAAAGGCACATACAGTTTCTAGGTTGCATGCCAACACCTCTGTTTGACCAGAAAAAGTAACTGTCAGTACAATCCTAAACAATGTTTATGCCTTTCTAAGCCTATCAAAGTCAATGCACTTGGAAGGGTGTAAGTATGTTTAGGATTGTGCTGTTAGTTGTAGCCAACTTTTCTATGACATGCAATACAGAGGAAGTATCAGCACCACATCAGATACATGTTGCATGGCAGACTTTTCCATAGCATGCATGTTTGTCAAGTTCATTATCTGGTAGGAGTCATTTCTGAAAATTTATTATTGCCTTTCTATGCTTATATATCATGTAACAAGACATTAATTCTTCAAGTGGGGGAGCAAGTGGACATATAAATGTTATTGCTAAATCCATATAACAAACACTTAAATTTCAGGAGTAATCAGCTATCGTATTATCTGCTGCAGGCTTTAGTTAATTGTACCCAGCTTGGAAAAAAAACATAAGGCAAAGCAAGCATTTTCACCAGTAAGTGTATCCCACATTAAAACATGAGGGTAAGGACAGAGAAGCTACTTTGAAACAAGCAAGCATCTCCTAAAATGGTTGGGAGAAGAACTGACTTCCTTCCAACTGGGTAGACATTTCATATATACTCATGAGATGTGAATGGAGTTAGCTACCTGGATAATGTCCGCCTAGTGGGGTTCCATGTACAGCAAGGATCCCCAAGCTTTCTGAGTCTGTGGGCACTTTTGGAATTCCAACACAATATGATCGATCCACACACAAAATGGCTGCAGCAGGAGGCAGAGCTGGCCACAAAATGGCTGCTGTGGCTTGCCTTCAGCCACACAGTGAAGATACTTGTACTTTGGTAGTATTTACTTCCAAAGCAACATTTTAAAAAGTTTGCACAGTAAATCAAGGTCAGATGGAAGTCAATTTAGTGTGGTGGTTAAGAGTTAGGGCTGCCAAGCCCCCGGGCTGGGAGGGGGTTCTCCTGCCCTAGAGGTTCCCAACCCACTGGCCCACATTGGGCCAGTGGGAGGAACCTCCTCCGACATCGCCAGTCATCTGGAGGTGACGTCATTGTGCCAGTGACATCACACACCGGCTGCTCTAGGCATTTCCAGGAAAACTCTATGTTTTTCCCAGACACTGTAGCAATTTGGGAGGGAAAACTCTATGGTATGATAGGGTTGCCACAGGGGATTTGGCAACCCTATTAAGAGTGTTTTTTTTTTTTTATTTTATGTGAAACCCCAGTGCATAAAATTACAATAGTTACTCAAGTTAAACATTAATAGATATCAGAAAGAAGAACATCAACCTAACTTTCATATAGTGAATACAAGAAAAGTAAAGCGATACAGTTTACGACGATATCAAATCAAATCAGCTAAACATTCATCATTTGCATAAATGGACTCCAAATCTCATTAAAACGACACATTTGTCTACGACCAGAAAACGATATTTTTTCAAAAGCTGCAAGTTTCAATAAGTCATCTTCCCAAAGAAGAATTGAAATTACATCATTTTGTTTCCAGTGTTTAAGAATTTGGCGTTTTGCTATCAACAGAGCCCTTCCTAACCATAATTTTTGCCCCTTCTTTAATTTCCATTCTTTCGGAAAAAAGTTTAGTATTAAGTGACTATCTTGCCATGGTAGTTGACGTTTAATTGTATCCTTTATTTTCAATAACACCTGTTGCCAAAAATTCTGAATCACCTCACAATTAAATAGCATATGTGTGAGATTCGCCTCTCTGCTCTCTCTCTCTCTCTCCCTATTAAGAGTGTTGGACTCTATTCTGGAGAAACTGGTTTGATTCCCCACTCCTCCACATGCAGCCAACTGGGTGATCTTGGACCAGTCACAGTTCTCTCAGAGCAGTTCTCTGAGAGCTCTCTCAGTCCCAACTACCTCACAGGGATTCTGTTGTGGGGAGACAAAGGGAAGGAGCTTGTAAGCTGCTCTTCAAGGGCCAGGATGGCGTGGTGGGGAAAAGCGGCGGCCTCAGATCTGGCATGATCAACCGGGTTCGATTCCCTTCTCCCACTCCACGAAACCTGCTGGGTGACCCCGGGCCAGTCATGTTCTCTTAGTCCCACCTACCTCACAGGATGCTTGTTGTGGAGAGAGGAGGGGGAGGTGATTGTGACCCCTTTAAGGCTCCTATTGGCGGCGAAAGGCGGGAAACAAGCGCCGATCCTTCTTCTAAAAAGGAGAGCCAGTTTGGTGTAGTGGTTAAGTGTGAGGACTCTTATCTGGGAGAACCGGGTTTGATTCCCCACTCCTCCACTTGCACCTGCTGGCATGGCCTTGGGTCAGCCATATCTCTGGCAGAGGTTGTTCTTGAAAGGGCAGCTGCTGTGAGAGCCCTCTCCAGCCCCACCCACCTCACAGGGTGTCTGTTGTAGGGGAGGAAGGTAAAGGAGATTGTGAGCCGCTCTGAGACTCTTCGGCATGGAGGGCGGGATATAAATCCAATATCATCATCTTCTTCTTCTCTGAGACTCCAAGTGATGGGCAGGGTATAAAACTAATCTCTTCTCTTCTTCAAATCCCCAATGATCAGAACAGAGTAAAAACCTTGCTAGGCAAAAGCCCCAACTGGCCTTTCCCATTTTCTACAAATCATAGAATCATAGAGTTGGAAGGGACCTCCAGGGTCATGTAGTCCAACACCCTGCACAATGCAGGAAACTCACAAACACCTCCCCATAAATTCACAGGATCTTCATTGCTGTCAGATGGCCATCTAGCCTCTGTTTAAAAACCTCCAAGGAAGGAAGACCACCACCTCCCGAGGAAGCCTGTTCCACTGAGGAATAGCTCTAATGGTCAGGAAGTTCTTCCCAGTGTTGAGCTGGAAACTCTTTTGATTTAATTTCAACCCATTGGTTCTGGTCCTACCTTCCGGGGCCACAGAAAACAATTCCACACCATCCTCTATATGACAGCCCTTCAAGTACTTGAAGATGGTGATCATATCACCTCTCAGCTGCCTCCTCTCCAGGCTAAACATGCCTGGCTCCTTCAACCTTTCCTCATAGGACTTGGTCTCCAGACCCCTCACCATCTTCAATGACCTCCTCTGGACCCATTCTAGCTTGTCTATATAGTTCTTAAAATGTGATGCCCAAAACTGAACACAGTATTCTAGGTGAGGTCTTAGCAGAGCAGAGTGAAGCAATACCATCACATCATGTGATCTGGATACTTACTTCTGTTGATACAGCCCAAAATTGCATTTGCCTTGTTAGCCACCCCATCACACTGTTGACTCATGTTCAGCGTATGATCCACTAAGACCCCTAGATCCTTTTCGCACATACTACTACTAAGACATGGCTCCCCCATCCTATAACCATGCATTGGATTTTTCCTACCTAAATGCAGAACTTTACATTTATCCCTGTTAAAATTCATTTTATTGGTTTTAGCCCAGTTTTCCAGCCTGTCAAGGTCATCCTGTATCCTGTTTCTGTCTTCTTCTGTGTTTTCAATTCCTCCCAAATTAGTATCATCTGTAAATTTAATAAGCATTCTGTCTATTCTTTCGTCCAAATCATTGATAAAGATGTTGAACAAAACAGGTCCCAGGACAGATCCTTGAGGCACTCCACTTGTCACTCCTCTCCAAGAGGATGGCACCTATCAAATGTTTGATAGGTGCCAGAAAAGGTGTCAGTGGGCACCACGGCACCATGTTGGTGGCCCCTGATGTAGAGGATGTAACATTTGTAAACAGATTCTCACATCAATTTGTCATACTGTATAGCGAGATAACAGCTGGTTCACGTGATGGAAAGCCTACAAGTAATTTGCATCAAGCATGTGCTGGGAGTTCCATGTCTCCCAGGAGCATAGAGAAGGGGATATATTCCAGTTGTGACTGTAGGGCATGAAGCTTCAGTCTTCTCTTCCATGCCATTATTACTAACTAAAACAGCCCTAGGGAACTGCTATTTGGCCTGAGGGATTGTTCACTTTCTCATGCAATGAAGTACTTATTTACATAGAGACAAGTACCAGAACATATGCAGTCATACCATGAAGCATCATGACATAGCAACTTTGGGCACATTAGAATAGATGGATCAATTTCTCTGCTCCCTTATATGAACTACCTTCATATGGCAATCATTTTTCTTTGCATGTTTTGCACTGTATCCCATAGCACTGTACACTGTGTAAATCATGTCAAGTAAACACTGCTATTTAATAATCCTGTCCCCTTTTTAATGCTTCCTACCAAATGAACAATTATTATTACATTCACTGTAAAAGAAAGTCAAGTGATTTATTATAATATTTGTTTTGGATTAAGGTCAGGGTGGACTCAGGTGAGTGTTTTCTCTTGGGGGCCCATGATGGCTCTTAGCAGCCTTGAAGAGAACATAATGCTCCAAAGGCAATAACATGAAGAAAAGAGGAGTCTACAGGTCTTGCATAGAGAAAGACAATCACATTTCACAAAGATGCACTCCTGGTACAACCCAGAAAATAACAGGGGGCGTTTTCACACTCACCTTCAGCCGGCGCGACCCCCCTCTTCACCGCGCAGGATCTGCGCGGATTTCGCACTAAATGCCGCGGAGCAGCCGGAAGAGCCAGAAACTCCCGTCGCAAAAGCCGCGCAAACGGAAACTGCTTTTTGGCGGTTTACGTTTGAGCGGCTTTTGCGCCGGGAGTTTCCGGCTCTTCTGGCTGCTCCGCGGCATTTAGTGCGAAATCCGCGCAGATCCTGCGCGGTGAAGAGGGGGGTCGCGCCGGCTGATGGTGAGTGCGAAAACGCCCAGGGAGTTGCAACTTCTAAGCAGCAATGAGGACTTCTCCTTGACAAAGCAGCCCAAAAGCTTGTGTTTTGGAAAGGTGAAGGCAGCCCGCTGTTTTTGATGCCAGAGTCATTTGCACAGGAGAGGTAAAAAAATGCTATTTCCCTGTCCCTTGCAGCTCTCATTTCAATGCTTTGGTAAACAGGTCAGATGGAAGGAGATCTGTCTTTTGTCACAGCAGCCTAATTAAAGACCTGATTTGTATCTGACCAAAAGATCCTCTGGTGTCCTTTCTATACATTGCTAACAGAACACCAAAGCAAGTGCATCCTCGTCATAATTACCTCTGGTTTCTAATTAACAGAAGGGTACTCACTGCTGTATTGCCTGACAAGCCAACAAAGCCCTCTCATAAAGGGAAGGGGAAGAAAGATGGAACAAAGACTGCACATGCAATAGCTTGATTGAGTTGTACATTGTAGGTGGAATGGACCAAAAAGGAACTAAGTGAGGCTTGCAGAGAGAGAGAGAGAAATGCCACCCCATCACAGTTTAACTCTTTCAGTGTCAGAGTTGTGGCTCAGTGATAAATCTCGTGCTTTGCATGTAGAAGATCACAGTAGCTCATGTGTCCATCTTCTGCCTAAGACCCCGAAGAGCCACTGCTGATCAGAGGAGACAACACTGACCTTCAGTGGTCTGATTCACTATAAGGCAGCTTCTTGTGTTCATATGTAGACCACATATTTCACTTATATGATGATGTGAATAAGGGCTAACTTAACTAGGGAAGCTTTCTTCCTAATTTACATGGGCATCAAATCAGATTGTTACCTTCTTCCCTCAGTATGCATTCTCTGGATTAAACAGAACAGCACTTTGTACGCACACACACGTACCAAATCTTTTCATTAGTAGAGGATAGCTTTTTGTGTAATTAGCATGCTTGTAATGAATGTTTCTGATTTTATGTGCTAATTTCTCTCCCACACAAAGAATTTTATCAGCCGTGATTGCATTAACTTTTCTCTTCTCCTATCCTGTTGGGAATTTGTAAAATTTGCATTTGGCCCCATTTCCCAAACCCATCTCATTCACCATACTCTGTTAGAAATTTGCCAGCGATACTTAAAGAATGCCAAGCTGCTTAACTTCTTGTGAAAGAAGGGGGAGGGACTGCTATATATTTCCATTTTTAAAACCTCTCTGAAGAGGTGAAAGAACTTTCTAGAGATGCCACCATGGAAATGTAGGGCATCTAATGTACTCAGAGGGTTCATGCATTTGAAATAGTGGAAAGGGCTTCACCCTAAGTAGGATTCATTCTGGAACTTGATTTTGCAATTAGTTTTAGTTATAGCTAATTAAAACTAAGTCTTGTAACACTGTAAAGACTAACATACTTATCACAGTACACAGTCCATTTCATCAGAGGCACAAAGCGTCCCCTTGACTGATGTGTATATATACATACAAGATTATAGAAGAATAAATGTAAATTGTGGGGTCAAAGGTAAATGCAAAAGAATAGCCTCTGTAAAGCTCAAATGTATACAAGGCATGCACATCAATTAAGTGATAACATAATCTTGCTAGACATGCTGAACTAGTTTCGTGTTCAAAGGAACACATTATCATGATGAAGTCCAAAATATAATTCTGCTATTTCACAATTACGTTTTTTGGGTGGAACGAAGGTGACTTCCAGGTCAACAGTAGAGTGATCCCCCGAGACACTCTGCTGGTGAACTGAAAATTACCATTAATTTTGCTATAATGCGTCAGTTAATCTTTAAGGTGCCGTAAAACCTTTTGTTTTGTTTTATTCCCATTTGGTTTTGAGAACAGTGGTATACTGCACAATTACCGTCACAACTAGCCTGCTTAAAGAAAACAGCATTTGGGATTCAAAAACACTTTGAGAAAGTCTGAAAGAAACAAGAACAGATCAAATGTCCAAAGGGTTTACTAACTCCATCAGTCATTCTCTTGATGTTCATGTTCATCATTAGATTGATAACGGGGGAAAGATAGACTTTTCAAATAATCATCCATAACCTCAAGGGATGCCTTAAGGGGGGAGGGGGTAGAGATCTTCCCACTCATCCCATTCATTAATATTAATTATTTCTCTATATCTAGATATAATTACAGTAATTATTGCATGCATCTTCCTAACAACCCTTTAGGCTTGGTTTTTAATCTGGGAGAGATGGGACTATGAAATAATGACTCATATATTGACAACCTAAGAGTACACAAGAGAGAGAACAAAGATAAGAATAACCTTGCTATATCAGACCAATGCCTATGACTTGGTTTAGAGGCAAGTAACCACCTGACCCTCTGGGGTGAAGGCTTTCACATGCTATATACTGAACAATCCACTCAACTGCTAAAATTGTAAAAACTATTTACATTCACTTATCTACTTGGCCAGCATTGCATTAATGTTTGTAATCTTTATACATGGGAAAATGCAGGGGTTTTTTTTGTAGCAGGAACTCCTTTGCATATTAGGCTACATCCCCCTGATGTAGCCAAACCTCCAAGAGCTTAAAGGGCTCTTATTACAGGGTCTACTGTAAGCTCTTAGAGGATTGGCGACATCGGGGGGTGTAGCCTACTATGCAAAGGAGTTCCTGCTACAAAAAAAAAAAGCCCTGGAAAAATGTACAACATTAGTTCCCATTCAATATGTGTGATATGATCAATGCCATAAAAACTGAATTTCATGAGTTTTAAACACACCACATTCATTTATTGTCATATGACAGAAGCAAATAATTCATGTATCTAATTTGCTATTTTGTTTCCAACAAAAGTCAACTAAGTAGAATTGCCCTATTGTCTGTCTCCAGGAGGTGCTTTCCAGAGGAATATTTCTTCTATACATCAACATTCTACTTAGCAATCATTGAAAACATTTGTACACAGACTTATTAATGAAAGTGTTTGATTATTTTTAAGAGCACTGTAACCACTTGCCAATGTAACTTGTTGTGTCTTGCATTTCAGTCCTGATATTACAACACAGCGGACGCTATAGAGGTGACCAGTGGAAGTCCACTGGTCCCTGGATGTAGCTCTGCAAATATGCTCCGCCAATCAAGGTCTGTGGTGGGAAGTTTAACTGGCCAGGATTGGACCTGGCCAGATGGAGGGTTGTTCCGGGGTATGTATATAATCGGGACCCGGCCCGTGTTGCATTGCCTTGCCTTGTGATGTACTCGCTAATAAAGCATGTTGCCTTCAACACATCTCATCACTCAGTACATTACAGTGGCGACGAGGATGGGATACTAGCCAGGTAACTCCCCAAGCGGGACTTCACTGACCCGGCCAGAGACAAGAAAGGCACACATTCGAAGGAGACGGAAGCGCCTGCCGCCTCCGCTGCCATGGCTAACCCAAGTGGGATGACAGGCCACCTTGCAGAGTTCGACCCCACCAACCCTGATAAGTGGGAGACCTACACAGAGCGGGTCAACTGCTACCTATGAGTGAACATGATTACAGACAACAGCCATAAGAGAGATATGCTCCTGAGTGTCTGCGGGGAGGCCACATTCGAGATCGCAAAGGGTCTCTCGGCCCCTGTGAAGATCATGGAGAAAACATACGAGGAGATAGACTCCTGACCGGGCACTTCTTGCCCCAGCCTTCCATCATCGCCCACCGATTCCTCTTCCACAAGAGGGATCAAGGGGCGGGAGAGACAGCTGCCGTCTACTTGGCTGCCCTCCGCCAAATCGCAGGGAACTGCAGCTTTGACAAGCTGGATGAAGCCCTGAGGGATCGCTTTGTCTGGGGCCTCCGAGATGAAAGACTGCAGCAAAAGCTCTTCGCAAAGGAAGAGCTCACCCTCCAACTCGCCTTCAACAAAGCCACCACGTTCGAGAGAGCAACCAAAGCTTACAACAGCCTGTGAGCGGAAGCCATCCACCAGGAGGAGATGGTACCGGGCAACCCAGAGGAGGAGAAGGCAAACCAGCTATGTTGCCAACCAGGAATGGGGCTGAGAGCACACACTCGGCCACGAGCGACAGAGAGACCAGCCAACACCAAGTGTGCCAGCTGTGGGGATTCACACAAGAGCCGGGACTGCCCCTATCGCAACGTGGACTGCAGGAACTGCGGAAGAGTGGGCCACATAGCGCGGGCTTGCTGGGCCAAGGCCACCCGCAGATGCCAGTCCACCAACCACAACTCGACCAATGCCTACTTGACCGCATCAACTAGCCTGCAGGTAATGAACTTGCCCCTCACCACCCCAGATAAGGTCAGGGTGTCGGTCCTAATTGAGGGCACTCCATGCCTAATGGAGCTGGACTCAGACTCCTCCATCTCCATAATTTCGGAGGAGTCTCTAAGAAAACTTTGTCCCCATGGCCAGCCCCAGCTGCAACCGGCAGACTTCATACTGCGGGACTTCCAAAAAAACCCTGTACAGATTTTGGGTTGGGCCACTGTAAGGGTAGAGTTTAAGAACTTTAAGGGAAGGCTGGACATTCTTGTGGTCAAACGCCAGCTCACCACATTACTGGGGCTGGCCTGGTTTTGACCTCTGGGTATTCAAATAGTGGGGATGCAGCAGATGCGAATTCAAAATTTCGAGCACGTGTGCCGGGAATTCCCTGAAGTGTTTGATGGGTCCCTGGGGTGCTACAAGGGGCCTCCCATCACCTTACCCCTCGATCCCCATGTGAGACCAATACAGTTGAAGGCCAGGCAAGTTCCGTTCGCTCTTAAACCAAACATAGAAGCGAAGCTGAACCACCTCACGGCCCAGGGAGTGCTAGAACTGGTATCCTATGCTGCATGGGAAACACCCATAGTCGCTCCAGTGAAGCCGAATGGAGATGTGCGCATATGCGCTGATTACAAGTGCACAATAAATAAGGAACTTCAGGACAACCCATACCCTGTTCCGGTGGTCAGCCACATACTGGCAGCTCTAGCAAGCTCTAAGGTTTTTGGAAAAGTGGACTTGGCCCAGGCATGCCAGCAACTCCCGGTGGACGCCGAGACAGCTGAAGCCCAGACCATTGTGACTCACAGGGGAGCTTTTCGGGTGCGGCAGTTGCAATTTGGGGTTAGTGTGGCTCTGGGGATTTTTCAGAGCATAATGGATTCTCTTCTCAAAAGGATCCCCAGAGTGCAACCATTTTTTGAGGATGTTTTGATCACCTCCCTGGACGCTGAGGAGTTCAGCAGCCGTCTGCGTGAGGTACTCCGCCGTTTCCAGGCGGTGGGACTTAAAGTAAAGTGGGAGAAGTGCTCCCTCGGGGTGTCGAGGGAAGAGTTCTTGGGGTTTGCAGTAGACGCCGCGGGAATCCACCCGACAAGACCAGGGCTATTGTCCACACCCCGGCCCCCACGTGCAAGACGGAGTTACAACGTTTCTTGGGATTCTTAAATTTTTATCATTCATTTTTGCCCCACAAAGCAGCCATCGCAGAACCCCTTCATAGGCTCCTTGATAAAAACGCCCCGTGGGTCTGGGAAAAGAAGCAGGCCACCCCTTTTCAGGCAGTCAAGGACCTCCTAGTGTCCAATGATGTGCTCCACCATTTTGACGAATCCTTACCAGTGATTCTGGCTTGCGATGCTTCCCCGTACGGGATGGGCGCTGTTCTGGGGCACCAACTCCCGGACGGGAGGGAGGTTCTCATGGTCTATTATTCGAGGACCCTGACCCCTGTGGAGTGCAACTATGCCCAGATAGACAAGGAGGCCTTGGCAATAGTGGCGGGAAATTGGGAACTGCAAGCATAATCTTTTAAGCCTCTCATATGCTGCTACAGATTTCACAGCCAGACAATGGCTGATCCCAGCTTCCCTCTTCCCCCCTCCTTTGCATGACGTTAATACTCACAAAGAGCCGCGTGTTTTGAAATTCCTATCTGCTCATGTAGCTCCATATAGGAAAAAATAAATGGACTGACTCAATTTGAAAAGGAAAAACGACCAGAGAGCGCAAGACACATGTGTGCACAGCCACGTTTTTCTCCTCGTTCTTTCTCTGGCTTTGAGAAGGAGCAGGAAGTGGGTGGAGTCTCACTGGGACAATGAATTGCCTAGTGGCCCCTTGCATGCATGCAACTCAGGAATGTGACCTTTTGTTTTACAAATGGCCCTGAGGAACAGAGAGCAGCCTAATTATTTTACCCTAGCTTTCTTTTCATGCTATATAATAATAACATAAAAATCCTGATCAGGCATGTTTTTTTTTCCTCTCTTATTGATTTTAATCTCAAGTGTTTTAATATAATTTCCAGATTTAAGAAGTAAGATCTCATGCACACTTGTCAGCAGTAAAAATGACTCTGAAACCTTCAAAATTGCCCATAAAAGTGTGCACCTGAAAACCTGTCCCTCTGAAAACTGACTGCAAGAAAACGATGGTTCCAGACATACATCCTCCCAGCTGCAAGATTACAAGGGGGGGGGGGGGAATAACAGATGTGCCTGTTAATTTTGTATAACTGCCAATGTAAATATACCTCTGTATCTTTGTTGCTGAATCCCATCTTGCTGTACCTGTCACATTAAGAGTTAGAATCCTATGTTCTTTCCCCTTCCCCCTCAAGAATATACTATTGTCTTCAAGTTTGATAGCTTAGAAACATTGAGCATACATGTTGTTGTTGTTTTGCTTTGTGTGTATGTCCTGCTAATTAGCAACATAAGTTTAGTTACTGTTTTGTATTTCATTTATGCATATGTATACCTAGTACAGAAAACTGTTTTCCCCAAAAGTACCTATCTAAAGATGGTTTTGACAATTTATAACTCCCATGTTCTTTGTACATGCAACCTTAGGCTTAGTGTTCACTATCAGAAATATATATTCATACCCCATGAACTCAGCTTAACACACAAATGGCTCCATTTAATTTTTGAACTGGCCTGCAATTTTTTTTATTATTATTTTTAATATTATTATTTTTACCTTTTTGAATTGGTGGCAAGATTTTAAAACTCCCATAACAGTTGTTTTCTCTCTTTTCGTCTTCAATTATTTTACATTTATCTTTATCTTTCTATACCGGTGTGAATGGTTGTACCTTGGAGTGAAAAAGAAGTCTCACTGAGAGTTCGCCTCCATTTTCAAGGGGGGGACTGATATCCAGGAAGACACCCCTGTACTTATTCCCAAGCCATGCACCGCTGGAATGTGATATTGCAATGTAACCCTAGAATATTAAATATGACACAGCAATGCCCATTTGAATTGGAATGGTCTCTCTTGCACATAGGGGAGAAAAATCCAATTCCTTGGCCCAAAGCAGGCTGTGGTGTGATTCTGGTTCACAAGCCAGAACAAACATGACAGCCAGCTGAAAGGCTGAGAAGCGTCCATCTTTCTGCTCCTGGGAATGAAAAAGTTCCAGGCCCAGAGAGACAAATGTGGGCAGAGCTATAAAAATTCCTTCACTCTTTTGGCAACCTTTTAAAGTCCTGTTATCAAAGCATATACCAAGGATCCTGCAACACAAATAAATGGCTTGTATCTGGTACTCTTCAGGGCAAGACAGCAGAAACACAAAGGTTAAAGGTTAGGTACTCATCTTGTTGTAAATGTGTGGTATAACCTGTAAACTGATATCACAATTAACTGCTAAGGCCATCAAAGTCAACCAGTCCCCTGAATACCTGATGGATGCCCATCCATGTTTGACACTAAGAGAGAAATCTATCACTTTTGGGGAGCTTCAAAGGAACCAGTTTTGGGAAAAACAAGGCCATAAAGTCATTTGGCCAGTGTAATTAAAATTCCTATGTTGGAGTATGGATCTATGATATGAATGGTCTCTGACTGGATATTACACATATGACACCCTGATTTTCCATTGGTGTGACACTCTGCCCCCTCATTAGGTAGGTTAATTGAGTGATGTGATGTAATTTACCCTAGGAAACAGACAACCCAACCTGTCAGATTTAGCGGGTTCAGAGGGTCCTGAGAGCAGAAGAAGAGAAAAGGAGGAGTCAGCAAAGAAAATCCCCCCTCCACCCCCTCCTACCCTCACCCCACCCTTTCTCTCAAGAGAAATCTCCCTCCAGAGGCCTTGCATTTCCTCTGACTGAGTCTACCCTGCAAGATCTAGGTATTGTATCATCTTCCCCCATCCTGCTTATTCAGCTAAACTCTTGTATTCCTCTTGTATGCTTGAAATTGTTTGATTGAGATGTAACTATCTGAAACTCTATGCCATAATAAAATCCATTATTAACCAAAGGATTTTCAGTGGTCTATCTCCGTAGACAAAGACAGAGATTCTGCCCACCTCAACTCTCGTAGGCCTACCATTTTGAGCTAAGAAATATTAATATTCCTCAATAAAAAGTTGTTTGAGGTGCAACATATCATTCTCCAATTTTGACATACTTATTTACTTCGCTATGCTCCCCCCTCGCAGAATTAAACCCAAACAAATGTAACCATATAAACTAAGCCTGTTATTTCTGTTTGGTCCTTGAATCTGTTAAACAGCTACGTTATGTTTTATGCTAAATTACTGCAACCTATATGTATAGACTGGTAACTTCTATTTCATTGTATCCAATGTATCCAAAGAAGTTTGCATTGTATCCAGAGTATCCAATATATCCAAAGATGTCTGCATGCACACAAAGCTTATACCTTGAATAAAACTTTGTTGGTCTTAAAGGTGCGCTGGTCTCAAACTTTGTTTTGAATACATAAATGAAGGTTAGTGCTCCCAACAGTTCCCTTCATCTGACTTTTCCCAAGGGGGAATTCCCCCCCCCCCCGAGTTCTGAACTGCCCTGTCTTAGTTCTGAAGCAGGACTGCTGCAACCAAATCCTCCATTGTTTTGTTTTTGCTTCTAAATTTTGTACTGAGCTCTGAGCATGTGCTAGTGCTTTTTCTGTAGTTCTCAGTTCTTCAGTACATTTTGTTCTCTTGTACTCCTTGAACCAACCCTAAATCAGACTTTTCCCTGCAGCCGCTGTGGCCGGACCTGCCTGTCCCACATTGGTCTTGTCAGCCACCAGCGAGCCTGCAGCAAACGTGGACTATTGCACCCTTCTTAAATCTTCGTTCGCGAAGCCAAGCCGAGAGACTCCTTGAATTACTAATGTGAAAATGTGCATTGAAAAGTATCACCAAAAAAAAATCCAACCTTGAGTGTCTGAATTATCAAGTGGGGATCATCATCAAAACCTATTATATTGAATTCTACAACTGAATAATGATCCTTCTCTTGTATGGCTGGGTGTAAATTTCAGTGATTCAGAAATTATTGGGAAAACACATTCAGGATTTCTGTTAGAATCTCTAATATGAATTAGGTTATTCTCTAATATGATATGTTTTATTATCACATTAGAGCATCATTAGTGTTGAACTGTCTCATATGATTTATTTTCCTCCAGATCAAATCGAGATTACTTTTTTGTGATGTTATCTGTGCCCCAATGAAGGACAAAAATGATGCTAAAAAGCTGAAGCATCAGCAAGCTATAACAAACCGCACCCTGAATTTAATTTAAGAAATTGTTCCAGTTCCTCAGGAATTCAGGAGATGTTTGGTACATGGTTGGACTAGTACTGAGGGTGTCGCTGAGAAGTTCCTCCTCATTGTCTTGTCATTTCATCATCATTGCCTATATATGGAGCTTTCAAAAGCAGAAACGTTATCAAGGGCTAGAATTGCAAAAGCCTCAGTATCGGTCTCAAAGGCTCCAAAATCAGATATTCCCATAAAATAGTTTAGTTATTTGAGATTCAGACATGGGTCACATGAACAATTATGCTATTTGCAGTGACAACATTATTTCAACCAATTCCACATAAACATTTCTTCATCTGCTGTTCTTCTCTGTTGATGAACAGCAAGCACCCTGCTGACCCTATTATTCCCAAGGGAGAAGCTGCATTAAATGCACTGGCTAGATCAACTTATCTGACAAAATGCAGTGGTAAAATGTCCTTTTTTAAACAAACAAACAAACCCCTTCTGTCCAAAAATTTCCTATTATAAACATATATTTTTTAAAAACATGTACAATATTGGAGACAGAAACATCTACTTTAGATCAAAGGAGAATTGTAGTGAATGGAGCCAGCTTGGAGTAGATAAAATTGGTTATGAAAAGTGGCAGCTTTTATCAGCATCAAAGAAATATTGGAAAGAGAAGGAACACAAAGAAGAGGTGACTCTAGACCAACGGACAGGACTCCATCTGAATGGTAGATGCAATGGTTTGTCAAAAGACAGACTCTGGCTGAGACTTTGGAGTTTAATAGGCACATGGCTTTGCAAGATTTCCACAAGGCATCAATACTTGTATTACACTAGAGATTTAAAAAAAAAATAGAAGGAGTTCTGTTGATGAGAAGATCATCCTCCCTTGCTGATCAGTAAGGAGAGTACAACCTGAAATTTTATGCAAACTCCTTCCTTCTCTAGGTACTCTGTCTGAATCTCAAAGCCAAACTAGACATGATGGCAGCTATGGGACCTACCTGTGGATGTTGCTGACATTTAAGCAGTCTTCGCCTCCCCTCTCTTTTCAAGTGCCCAAATGGGCCATATGCACAGCTATAAGGCAATCCTGGAGATTTGATCTCATTTCTCTGTCCAATGTATAACTCTAAGCTTTGCTGTACCCTTATTCTGGGTGTCTCACCAGTGATGGGAAGAATAAGAGATGGGGGAACCCTGCCCAGCTCAACTCAGCTGATTGTTCATGTTCAATAAATAGCTACCTGAGGATAAATCATCATCATTTGAGATGAAACTTCAGCTTTCAGAGATCTTAGAATACCATGGTATAGTTGATGATAGCATGGGTACACCATGAGGTTCTAGCTCCCCTCCCCTATAATTCCTTCTTACCTCCCCTCCTCTTCTACCTCACCCCAACTAATTTACATTGCTGTGGCAAACCATAAGTCAAGGGTCATGATGAGACAGAGAAGAGGGGCAAGGGAGGCAGTGAGAGAGTTCACCAAGTCAGAGATGGGTCACCTCTCCATTGGAATAGTAAGCCAGGAATGTCAAATGCCAGAAGAGGATGTGTGATCCATGCCATAACTGTTTGAGATTAGAGAATACTGCTGGGGTTAAGAGCTCAGGAGGAATGGAGGGTGGAACAGCCAAACCTGGGGATAATGGGCATAATCAATTGCTGGGGAAACATAGTCCAGAGAAGTTGGGGAGCAGCCCAGGAGTCAGAGAAATTTGGGGGCTTGTCATCTTTGGGAGTCAAAGGAAGTGGTGGGCTTAGTGGGTCAGGAGAACAGGAGAGTGAAGTTAACTCTCAAATTGTACATAGGACCATTAATGTGGGACTCAACAGGAAGGATAATAAAATGATTCTAAAATGAATGGACTGGTGAACTTGTTTATTTGAATGGAACCCCACCCCAAGCTATGGGCCTCTGCCCTGACCAGCCTGTGTCTCCCCACCACTACACAGCAGTCCACCACAACTGCTATTGGGAGCAATGCAGCAACAGTGACAGGAACATTCTTGACACTGCCCTTCCACATATCTGGCTTCCATCTCACAGCTGCCTCTTACCACATCCCACTAACCAACCAGCCCAGAGAGAAATTTGGCAGCTGGAAAACTTGTTTCACTTTGAAGTTGGAATTTCAAGGTTGCTGAAGTTCATACTCTGAACCAAATCAATATGAACTTCATCCAAGGTCTGTAGACAGAATCAGAATTGGGTCATTTGTCAATATAGACTTGAATTGGATTTTATATTATCAGTAGAGCCAGTCATATTAGGAAATCAACTGGATCACAATTCCATCAGCTTTGATACATTTCTTGGTGTATCCACACACAAAATCACCAATTGGCATGAAATTCCCTGAATCCATAACTCTCACCCAAGGGGTCCTTCATTCTGAAAATTAACACAGATGATGATCCTGCCTCATCACAATGATCCTGCCTCAAGGTGGTACATGACTCCTTCAGAGAGCCAGTTTGGTGTGGAGAGCCAGTTTGGTATAGTGGTTAAGTTTGCGGACTCTTATCTGGGAGAACCGGGTTTGATTCCCCACTCCTCCACTTGCACCTGCTGGAATGGCCTTGCGTTAGCCATAGCTCTGGCAGAGGTTGTCCTTGAAAGGGCAGCTGCTGTGAGAGCCCTCTCCAGCCCCACCTACCTCACAGGGTGTCTGTTGTGGGGGAGAAAGGTAAAGGAGATTGTGAGCCGCTCTGAGACTCTTCGGAGTGGAGGACGGGATATAAATCCAATATCTTCTTCTTCTTCATAACTACAGCATATATATCACACTACTTCCTCCTTATGCTGGAAACTATGCTCTTCACCTGAGACATACATCCACTGCTGGTGGAGCTATTGCTAAATTCAGACCGATTTCGCACTCAGCTTACCCTGCTGTCACATTCCTCTTCTCCATGCAGCATTCTTTGGATTTCCCACTATCTTCTCCGGAGCTGTAGCAAACATTGCGTTTTTTGTGTGGCAAACAGAAACTGGTTTTTAGCAGTTTCCGTTTGCCGCGCAAAAACCACAATGTTTCCTGCAGCTCCGGAGCAGATAGTGGGAAATCTGAAGGACACTGCACAGAGAAGAGGAACGTGTCAGAGGGGTAAGCTGAGTGCAAAATCAGTCTCAGTATTTTTGGAAGAAAATTCTCTTTTATGTTCACAAAATGACTGATTATGTAGTACTACCTCATCATGAGGTAATCTTATTGAGCTTCTGGTCAAACCCTAAGATTCCTTCACTTAGAAAGGATCTAATCTTTATACTTTTAGCTGCAGCATATATGGTATTAATATTGGTAGAAACTAGAAGTTCCTTTGGTGTCAAGGTACTATAAGGCTATCTGGGACTTCTTTATAATGGAGAAGCTCTCTGATCGCATTCACAGTTTAAACAATCCTCTATATAAATCATCTTTTTTATTCCATATTGTGGCCATTCTCAGAATTCATATAATCTAATGAGGACTTTATTAACTTTAATCATAATATTAGTAAATTCATGTCTCTTCTTAAAACTTTACTGGTAGTTTATTAGATTGATGTTGCCTTTCCGTAGCCTGAAACTCTGCACTGTTATGTAACAACTCCTTGAAAATCTGTATAACTGGTTGTCTTCTCTATTGTTATCCAGCTTGTTCATGTTTTTCTGGTTGTAATCCTAACCCTGTTTTCATTTCTGTAATGTTTTCATTGAAAACCTGGGGGAAAAATTATTAACAGTGATTCTACCTCATTGCAGATCTCTTACACTTTATCTTCTGATTTGGTGTGTGTGTTTACTCTGAGGTGTCAAAGCCTTAGCTTCAGACTCTATCTCCCAAACCCTCTAAAGGGCAGACAGTATCCCTGGGGTGGAGAGAGCAAAGTCTGGACCTCAGCCTTTATCTCTACCCTCTCCAAGTCATTTTAAGTGGTTATCTCTGACCCTAGAACAGCATGCATCTGGTTGGCATCACCTACCTACTGTACAAGTGAACCAAGCCACTATCCTCTCATTCTGTTCTGCCTTGCTTCAAGTAGAAAAGAGTCCAGTAGTGCCAAAATTAGTGGCAGGGTATGAGCTTTTGTGTGTCACTGCTCACCTCTTCAGATAACAGAAGACTTATAAAACCTCACACCCGACCACATATTTTGTTAATCTTTAAGGTGCTACTTGAACTCTTGGTCTTTTCCAGTGCTACAGACAGACTAACATGGCTACCCATCATGACCTGCCTTGCTTCCAGTGAGTGCAAGCAAAGTTTTTTCCCTTTTGAAGCAGAAAGCCCTTGATAATGGCATAGCTCAACGAAACAGGGTAAGGATTGATAGAAAGCAGAAATGCTGAGCACAAAATCAGAATGATCCTGTTGAACAAGAACCTTCTAGTTGGTTGACATCTCTGTCATCCACATATCTGATATTGCTGTGTGCTTGCCTTCCTCACTGCCCAGCCTTTCCTCAATTCTGCTGCCTGGGGAAAATGCAACTAGACAAGGAACCAGAGTAATTGTCTGATCTGAGGCTTCCAACCATTCCCACATTTCAGAAGCAATTTTGTTCAGAGATGTCACAAATCTGGCAGCAAACATATTTGAGAGTGGAACTGTTCAGCTGTAATAATCAAACCAAACTGAATCTGTTTGGTTTGACCCTGAACCACTCAAATGCCTTCCAAACATATTCAAACTGAGTTTTTGCAAAACTGTGCATGTGCAAAAATGCTTCTGAACCACATATATCAGAAGCCATTAAAACTGCTAAGGTAGGGACTACTTCAATGAACAGCAAATGGTTGGATTAAAAAAAAAAGCCCACTGTGATTGATCTATATGACTTGTGATTGATTTAACTGTCTATTTAAACAATTGCCAGCCAAGCAGAACAGCAAGGGGAGGAAGTAGAACTCCACTGGGCTGTGTAAGAATGTGCATGCATGAAAAGCAACTGTGCCATACAACTGTACTATTAGAAAAGAATCATTACAGCAAGCTGCTGAACAGCCATGAACAGGTCAATGAACAGACTAACAGTGTGTCAAAAATTGGCTGTTCACAACCAATAAACAGAGTATGAGCCCATCCAGCATTTATTTGAGTGCCCCTAGATCAAAGTAGGAATATCAATGTATTTAATTCTCAACATGCCCTTATTGTAAAATCCAGAGGCTTGGGCCAGGAACGGTAAAGAAAAATCTTTATATTAACCTAAGAAAAGCGCGAAGTTTCTGTCAATAAAAGGCAGGAGGAGGGGGCAGGGATCTTTCCAGGGATGTTTTGATCTTTAGGGAAGGACTCATCAGGGCCATGCCTGCCAGCAACCACCTGGTGACTTGCTACCATCCAACTTGCATGACTCCCCCAAAGCTACTGTTCAACAATTGTTTCCCCATGAAAGCAATTACAGTGTAGTGATTATGTAGTTTCAGACTAGAACCTGGGAGACTCAGTTCAGATCTCCACTCTGCCATGGAAGTTCAGCAGTTGATCTTGAGAGAGTCACACATTCTCAGCCTAATCTGCCTCACAGGTAGGGTAGAAAATGAATATAAGAATCAGACCAGTGGCCCATCTAGTTCAGCACCCTGTCTCACAAAGTGGCCAACCAGTTCTTCCGGATGGCCAGCAATTAGAGGCCACCACCTTCGCCTGATGTTGCCTCCTGGCTCTGAGATGCAGAGGATTAGTGCCTCAGTCATCATGGCCAGTAGTCACTGATAGACCTACCCTCCTTGAATCTACCAAACCCCCTTTTAAAGCTGTTCATTCTAGTGGTCATCACTACATCCTCTGGCAGTGAATTCCATATTTTAATAACTCTCTTTGTAAAGTAGTATTTTCTTTTGTCCATCCTGAAGCTATGGCTCAAAAGCTTCATTGGATGCCCTCTTCTAATATTTTGGGAGAGGAAGAAAAAAATATTTATCAACTCTTTTCACCTCATGCATAATTTTATAAACCTCTATCATGTCCCCTCTCATTTCAGCCTTTCCTCACAGGGAAGGTGTGCCAATCCCCCAATCATTTTGGTTCTCCTCTTCTGTACATTTCCAACTCTGCCATGTCCTTTTTGATATATGGTGACCAGAACTGTACACAGGATTCCAAATGAGGCTATACCACATAGATCTATACAAGGGCATTATAATATTGGCTGTTTTATTTTCAATCCCTTTCCTAATAATCCCTAATATAGAGTTTGCCCTTTCACTGCTGTTGCACACTGGTTTGACACTTTCAATGAACCATCCACTATAACCACAAAATTATTTTCCCACTCAGTATCAGCAAGCCCAAATCCCATTAGCTTGTACTTGGAGTTGGAACTTTTTGTCCCAATGTGCACCAACACTGAACTTCAAGTGACACACTGTTGTCCACTCACCCAGTTTGTGGCAATCCTCTTGGAGCTCTCCACAGTCAGCCTTGGTTTTTTATCATCCTGAATAATTTTGTATCATTTGCAAACTTGGCCACTACACTACTAACCCCTTGTTTCAGATCATTTATGAATAAATTAAATACCAGCTACAATACTGATCCTCATGGGACACTTACTTTCCTCCATTATTAGAACAGTATTAGAAGTGATTCCTACTCTTTCCCTCCCTGTCATTTAACCAGTTTTAATATATGACAGAACTCATCCTCTTATCCCATGACTGCTAAGTGTACTAAAGAGTGTTTGGTGAGGTACCTTGTCAAAAGCCTTTTGAAAGTCCAAGTATATAATGACTACTGGTCACTGTTGTCTACATGCTTCTTTACTTTCTCAAAGAACTCCACAAGATTGGTGAGGTAGGACTTCCCTTTGCAGAAGTCATGCTGATTATCCCTCAGCCAGCTTTGTTTCACTGTGTGCCTGATAACTTTTTCATTACAGTTTCTACTAATTTGGCCAGGACAGACATTAGGCTGACTGGCCTGTAATTTTCTGGTTCCCATCAGGATCCCTTCTTAAAAATAAGTGTAACATTTGCTACACTCCTTCTAGAAGTGTAGTAGTGGCTGAATTTAGTGATAGGTTACACATACAGGTTAGTTCATATGAACATATGAAGCTACCTTATACTGAAACAGACCCTTGGCCTATCAAAGTTAGTATTGTCTAATCAGTGGCAGTGGCTCTCCTGGGTCTCAAGCTGAGGTTTTTCACACCTATTTGCCTGGACCTCTTTTAGTTGGAGATACCAGGGATTGAACCTGGGACCTTCTGCTTACCAAGCAGATGCTCTACCACTGAGCCACTGTCCCTCCCCAATCAATTATGATCAATTATGTCATGTCTGAGCTCCTTAAGAACTCTTGGGTATATGCCATCATGACCTGGAGACTTATCAGTTTTTAATTTCCGCAATAGGTCTAGAACTTCATCTCTGGTCACCTCAATTTGATTCAGTTCCTTGAAAATTGGGGCTGTGGCATGAGTATGTGCTGCACACTTGCCACTGTGAACACAGAAGCAAAAAACATTGAGCTTCTCTGCTTTCTCTCCATTTTTCTTTAGCTATCTCTTTGTTCCTTTGTCATCCAAAGACCCAACTGCTTCTGTGGCTGGTTTCCTGCTCCAGATATATTTAAAGAAATGTTTGTTTCCTCAAAATCTTTTTTTACATGCCTAACCCTTGACTTACATTTATTTTGCCAGAGCACGTAGTCCCTCTTGTTCATTCATTGCAGCAGACCTTCCATTTTGTAAAAGAAGTGTCTTTACTTTTACAGCTCCCTTGACTTGTGTTGTTAACCATTCTTTCAGACTTGGCAGTGCCTTTCCTACCCTGTGGAATGCATTATATCAGGGCTACAGTAAGTGTGGTTTAAAATAGCTTCCCAGTATCCTCTAGGGATTTGACTCTCTTGTGTTTCCCTTTCCACTTCCTTTCAACCATTCTCCTCTTGGAGGATTGGCTACATCAGGAGTGTGTGGCCTAATATACAAATGAGCTCCTGCTAGAATTCCACCCCTGCCCTGAGTGTTTATGCAATCCTTTTGGTCCCTCCAGAGGGATCACATCCCTTTTCCTCAGACTGATGCCCTCCAATCTTGAGACTCTTACTCTTCACAACAGCAGAAGAGCTGTCAGCACAGGAGTGGGACTGTTCTAGTAATTCCCTAAGGGTCTGCCTCACCTTCTCCAGGTTGTCAGCCCTAGCCTCAAGGGAACAAACCTGCTCTCTCATAGCCATGAGCCCCATGCAGTGAGCACATATCTGTGGGTAGATAATCATATGCGAGGGACTCTCTACAAAACACTGGATGGCTCCTGCTCCCTTGCTGGCTTTCTATCATCATAACTTTTTAGTTGTGTAAAAGTACCTTGGAATGAAATCAGGTGCTTAGCTGACCTAATGCGGATTTCTGTAGCAAGAAGGATACAGCTTTGAATCTCCATTGTGGAGAAGAGCAAGGTATACATGAATCAAATAAATAATAAATATAGCTGATGGCAGGGCCTTTTTTTGAGCAGGAATGCAGTTCCAGCTGATTTGGTGTCAGGGGGTGTGGTCTAATATGCAAATGAGTTCCTGTTGGGCTTTTTCTACCAAAAAAGCCTGTGTGAAACCATGGTGATGTCAGGGAGTATGGCCTAATATGCAAATGAGTTCCTGCTGGACTTTTTCTACAAAAAAAGCCCTGGCTGATGGGCAGATTTAAAAGGGTTGGTATGTTAAGTGGGTAGGAAGGAGAAGAGGAAGAAGGGAAAGGTGAGGATACAGGAGCTGCTAGGAACAGAACAAGAGCCAATCTTGTGGGGAAGTGGATGGGGGGGAAAGTGAGCTGTTCTTCACAAGTCCTTGCAGTTTCCATACTGTGCAGTTGCCTCTGGCCCTGTATCTGGCTCCGTGCAATTGGGCCCAGGAGAGGCTGCTAGGGACAGAGAAGGAAGGAAAGGCAAAGGCCCCAGGGTAGCAGATAAAGGTAGGTTGGCTGGTTCATGGGAAGGAGAGGAGGAAGCTGGAAAGGAGGCTATAGGGGATTTTAGGGAAGGGAAAGAGGAAATTGTGAGGGAAAGGGAAATGAGATCCCCCCACAAGAGTTTATGGGTCCCCCATTTTTTTATTATATTTCTAATACGGTAGTCAGGTCAAATAATGTGTAGTAATATTTTGGTTGCCCACCCCTTGGCTTGTCTCATGTTGCATGTGCCCTCTGTTTTAGCTACTTGCTGCAGCTTTAAATGGGCTGGACTTTGGCAGGCAGAAGCCTGACGATACACATCTGCAATTGTTTAATCGTGAAACATCCATAGCTGATGCAACTGGGTTTGAAACATGCAAAACAGTTACCATTAAAATAAGCAACCATTTATTGGAAGAGGAAGGTGGGAGGGGAAAAGCAACCCAAAGATGGCATTTCAGTTCTGTCTCCGGATCATTTGTTGCAACATTATTGGCCTTTAATGTCTTGAATATTGATCTCAAATGTGATACAATGCAGTTATGGGTAATGATGACTTATGTGTGGTTTCCACTATATGGATGCCGGCTGACAGCAACAACAAATCCTTTGCTAAATGTCAATTTGTCTCATTAGCATTGGCCTGGCTGGTGTCCCACTTAACTGTGGCAGACTTGGCAACACTTAAAAGCAAACAAACTTCAAAAGGTTTCTGGGCACTATGAGGAGACAAAGACAGAGCACCCATTATGCACTCAGCCATTCCCGTACAACCTGGGGACTTGGAATCTACTTAGGCAGTGTATTACTCTGGATAGCATCACAGGGAAAATACTGTAACTGGCTAAAAAGTGCTTGAATCATAGTGAAGATATGATTTAAAGGTCACAGAGCATTTGCTACCTTTCCATACACCTGCACTGCTGTGGTTATATAGAAAATGGGGGGTGGATTTAGCTTCTACCAAGCAGAGGTTGTTCTAAGGTGCAGTTGGACGTATTTTGTGCAGTAGGAAAAACAATTATGCTTTAGGGACTTAGTTTTTGTACAGTTGGGCATGAGAGTTTCCTATGCACCAACTATGGTCATAACGTGCCTCACTTTTAGTGGTCTCCTCTACTCAGGAGCTCTGCTCATCCCATGAACACTTGTGTTCAGAGACCACATCCACACTTCAGAACAGTCCACCAGATATGGTACTGAACACTCCCACACTCTATTTCTTCTATAAAAGATGCAAACTGGAATTATATTGATGTGCCTTTGGTGGAATATCTCTGATTGGCTGCTGCTGGTGGTATTTGTTGCAGGAGTTGTAATTTTAACTTGATGCAGTTCATACAGCTTTAACTTGAGTTATGTATTTCAACTCTGTTTTTAACTGTCTACATTTTGTAAGCCCTCTTGGGCATTAGGAAGAGACACATCAATATTTTAAACAGATAAAGGAGCTAGGTTGTTCCATCCGAAAACAGACAAGAAATAGAGAATAAAGATGTTACTTTCTCTGTCATTTTCCCCTCCCTTCTTTCTTTTCTTTTGGCCAGGAAAAGTTCCGGCATAGGTGCTGTCAGAGTAGGATACTGACTGCTTGCACACTAGGGGCTCTGCATGTGAGACTGACCCATTTCTCTTTTATAAGGTTGGCATTATTCTCTTCATACAATGGGACACCTCTGCTGCCTGCTATGTTGTAATGTAATTGTGTGGAAATTATCAATGGATGTGCAAATCACTCCCTTACGTATAGGTGAGAACTGGTTTTTATTGAGGCTTGAAGAGTCCAGCAGCTAATTCCTTATCTACGTATGAACATACGAAGCTGGCTTATACTGAATCAGACCCTCGGTCCATCAAAGTTAGTATTGTCTATTCAGACTGGCAGCAGCTCTCCAGGGTCTCAAGCTGAGGTTTTTCATACCTATTTGCCTGGACCCTTTTTTAGTGGAGATGCCAGGGATTGAACCTGGGACCTTCTGCTTCCCAAGCAGATGCTCTGCCACTGAGCCACCATCCCTCTAGGCAGTTATCAATAAGTCAAATAAATCAGTCAAAAAAAATCAAATAAATCAGTCATTAGTGATTCCTCACTAATCTTTGTCCTGATTCCATGCTCCTTTCCCCCCAAGGATCTTCTGTCTGATTTTGAACATGCTTGCCCCGCCTCTTTCCCAAGTTCCCTCTGAGTCTTCAGGATTCTCTGAAAACCAGGATCCTTGGGAAAGAGGTGGGGCAAGCCACAGCCCTGCGGAAACATGTGCAAAATTGAGCACAAGAGCTACAGGAGAAAGGAGCACAAGACTAGACAAAGGGCAATTTCCCACACAGCTTACTGAGCAGCGTCTACTCGGATTTCCCACCAACTGCTCCGCGGATTCAGGAAGTGCCACACCTTTTGCGTTGCTAATGTAAACTAGGGCTTTAGCGATTTCCATTTGAGATGCAAAAGGTGCAGCACTTCCTGAATCCACGGAGCAGTTGGTGGGAAATCCGAGCAGATGCTGCACGGTAAGGAGGGACTTCGCTCCTCGGTAAGCTGTGTGGGAAATCGCCCTAAGGCTAGTGAGGAAGCTGTTTTCATTTTTAAAACTCCTATTGTATGGCTTACATTGAAGTAATCTTGTTTGGATTAGCAGCATTTACACACACACACATGATTTGGGAAAATACCTGATGCAAGCCTGTTTGGCACATAATTCATTTTTGTGCAAAAGTGAACATAGCTGGTGTTTGGTTGCTGCCTGATCATCACAATTCCTGCCTGATCATCACAATCATCACATTTTACAGTCAAATGTGTTTGCTGTAAAACAACAGAAGTTTGATTCTCCTGCTTGAATGAGACCTGGTTTCATTCTGAGACCTGAGAAGGACTCTGACTGGCTGTTTTGAATGAGAGCTGGTGCAAAGGAATCTGGTGCAAAGGAGTCTAAAGGGAATGAAGGGAGCTTTCGCCTAGACTTTAGGTGTGATTGGATCATGTCA
Organism: Heteronotia binoei; assembly: GCF_032191835.1. Classification (NCBI taxonomy): domain Eukaryota; kingdom Metazoa; phylum Chordata; class Lepidosauria; order Squamata; family Gekkonidae; genus Heteronotia; species Heteronotia binoei. The sequence continues at coordinate 88,482,072 of NC_083230.1, forward strand.
TTATGCATGTGTCATGCTAGGCTGGGTTTGCTCAAAAGGAGTCTTCCACAGGACAACAAACCTCAGCTAGATATGGGCACGAATTGGGCTGAACCATGAACCAGGAGGCACATTTACACACCGAACCAGTTTGTGTGCTTTGTTGGCCCACAAAGCCCATTAAAAGAGAGACAATATCTTTAAACGGGGTTTGCAGAAAGCCCAAAAAATAGCTGAGCAGTGGGGAGCAGCTTGATCAGAGCTGTTCTCTCAAGAGCAGTTGTCAAAAGAGCTCTCTCAGCCCCACCTACCTCACAGGGTGTCTGTTGTGGGGAGGGAAGAGGAAGGAGATTGTAAGCCACTTGGATACTCCAAATGAAGGGTGGGATATAAATCCAATCTCCTCCTCTTCATCCACACTGTTCAGCTGTTTCAGACTGCCTTGTGCGCAAAAAAACAGCTGCATTTGGGGAGGCACTCTCCGACTATGCATCTTTGTGCTGTCTTCTGCAGTCCCTTTAAAAATACTGCAGAAGACAGCACAAAAAACAGTGGCCAGCAGAAAGGAGAAATCTCCCAGGAAGGGACTTCCCTCCCACCTTTCTGATTGTTGCAGCAAGCCCTGGCCAGAAGAAAGATAGGGAAGATCTCCTGGGAAAGGACTTCCCCTATTCTTTTCTGCTCAGCGTGGTGAGTCACTACCAGCAGAAAGGTGCAGGGAAAGTCTTCCAGTAGGGGAGATATTTCCCCTTTCTTTTCTGCTGGCCATGGCAAGCTACAATCAGTGGAAAGGTGGAAGGGATTTTACCCCTTCCATTTAAACCCTGCTTTCTGCTCCTCACAGCTTTTTGTGAGGAGCAGAAAGCAGTGGTGGTTTAAATGGCTCCAAGCCATTTAAACCCTGCTTTCTGCCCCCTGCAAAAAGCCATGAAGAGCTGAAAGCAGTGGTGGTTTAAATGGTTCTGTCCCATTTAATCAAATATTTGAATAGCAGGAGACTTCCAGATATTCAGCAGTTTCTCCTCAGCTGTTTTTCCTCTTCATGAACCGTCATTAGCCACCACAAATTATGCCAAAATTCATGGTAGTTCACCATGTTTCTTCAGTTCAGGAACTTCAGTTTGCAAACTCCAAACAGGCCAAAATTCATGATGAACTTTAATTCATCACCCTAGTTTGTGCCCGTCTACAACCTTAGCTCCTTCCTGAATTGTCTTGGAAAGATGGTCAGCTTCAGTCATACAGAGTGGCTAGTCCTGGCTCTGCATTCATTACAGCAGCCAACTTCCATTCTTGCTTAGTGACTTCTTTCATGTCTAACAGACCATTCTGGATCTGAAAAAAAATATAGTGCAAGTAGTGCTTACTAAAATGGTAGGGAGTCATGCCTATTAAACTGAGGCATATTGGTCATGACAAAACTAGATCTTATGCAGCTGGCAGAGATGTTTCCCACTGCAGGGGCAGCTATAAATCCTATTTATAATTTCCCCTGTCTTGAACTTGTTGCTAATTTAAATATTAGGGAAACTATTTCCATTAAAATGTTTCTGATGAATTCACCTAGTGTCTAAAAAGCCAGAGTCATTGTTCTGTGGATAGTATTTGAATTTTGCCTCCATTATGTACAATTACAATTTCTTCTAGAAAAGAACCTCAAATGCAGGTTTTAAAAAGGTTAAAATCAGTGAATAATGCAAACCTGCAAGAGCTACCTTCTAATTAATCTTTACCATTTAGAATTTAACTTTCTAATTTTTGTGATGTTGTCCACTGAACAGCATGTGACTTTTGTACTTATAAAAGACATTTTTTAAAAAACCCATAACACACAAGGCTAGTTCATGTATCACTTGTTCTCAGTACAATTACATTCAGTGGTAGGGAAATAGTATAACTATAATGCTGAGGAAACATACAAATGTCAGCTCCTTTTATTATATACACAAGAAGCTGCACAGCTGGGCAGCTGTTTGTGTGTATAACAAAAGGTGTATGATAATCACTCACGATTTAGCCAGAATGAGTCACTTCCTGACATTCCATCTGAAGCAAGATCTGGATTGACAAAACAGAAAAGGGGACCATAGCTGGCTCATTGTAAATCCTATCCTAATCTAACATGCTAACTTCTTACAAACAACCCCCCTGCCTATTTTACAAAAGTAAATAAAATTGCTGTTGACTTGTCCTCCCTCTTTAAAAAGACATTACAGGTGTGAGGGAAAAGCCCCCTTTCTCTAAACAGTATAAATACCAGCATGGGTGCCAGCACACCGGGAGACGGTGACCCACGCCCATCTGGCCAGGGAGTGTGAGTACACCTATCCAGGAATATAAAGGACTTTTGTTGTACAAAGAGCCATGAGTTAACTAGACACTTTAAACCGGTATAGAGTGCCTACAAGTAAAAAGAACGTCTTTCCATCGTTTAGAGTATCAGCCATGGAGTGGAAGAAACTGTGCCACCAGGGAGCTGCCCAGGCGAATGGTTATGAAGCACTGACCATGGAATCCACCGTGGAAGGCTAATACCATATGCAGACATCTTCCCAACAGGCTTACCTCCATTCTAGCAGGACTAAAGGCTCACGTACACATCGGATGTGTCCTTTGGCTGACCCAGCAACCCAAAAGACTGTTTAAATGTTCAGCAGTCGCTTCCTTTGATCAACGGAACCTAAAACAAAGGCTGGTGCCAAGAAGGAGAATAGAGAAGAGGACGACCATCTCCAGCCAATGCCAAGGCTTTTGTCTAAACCGGGTGTTACCTAGGCACCAATTTGAATACCTATTGTCACCGTAATGTTAGTTTGAAGTGCCCCTTTTTACAGTCATTTTCCCATTCTTCTACACAGCGGTAGCTTTGGAGCCTCCCCTGGGTACCTTTCAATATGAAAGCCTCACCAGGTACCAACCAATCCAGCAAGTTGATTGGTTAGCCCCAACCCCCAATAAGGTGTCCCCAGTCAACTCCCCATTGGCTAATGCATAAGTCCAGCCCTTATGGTCATTGTAGAGCCTCCCCTTTTTCCTCCCATCCCCTGAGGGTCAGCAATAGTTTCTTTAACCTCTAACCCAACTTTACTAGTGTGTGTATCTATCAATATCCCAATCCCCGCTGTATAGATCCATCCCCGATCCCTGATCAGTTTCGGGCCCCTTACCCACACCCTCACTTGTCGCCATTGGAGTCTTCCTTGGAAGCTACAATAGGTAAATATTACCCTGTATGTATACCCTTTATGTTCCCCTATCGATCTATCTATATTTCCTAGGACTGTATGTATGATTGTATGAGCATTTTGTCTTGTATGGATTTTTCCAATAAATTATAATTGATTTCACTAAATTAGAGTCCCAAATATTTAAGCATTACTTTTCTGGACGTGTGTTCTTGAATACATGGGTAAAAGATCTCTAGTGAGCCAGGTGCCCACCTGACTAATTCCCCAACCTCGGTTTGAGGGCATTTTGGCTTACACAGGTGCAATGACTCCATAGGGATGCCAGCTTCCAGATGGGGCTTGGAGATCTATTATTACAACTGATTTCCAGACAACATAGATCAATTCCTCCGAAGAAAACGGCTACTTTGGAGGATGGACTGTACAGTATTATACCCTGTTGAGTTCCCTCCCCTTCCCCAACCCTGCCCTCCCCAGACTCCACTACAAAAATCTCCAGGAATTTCCCAACCCAGGCCAACAATCTTATACCATAATCTCAAGGAACTCTTGCCTGAAGTAGCATGTACATAGCCTTGGCCAAATAACCATCTTTCATGTTTACCCTGTGAAAAATAATGACCTTCCACACAGTGGTCAGCCAAAGAACATGAGAGATTAAAGGTCCACCTAGTTCAGCATGCTGGTCACAACAGTAACCAAGTTCAGAAAAGGACTGTGAATAGAAGCATCCTCCTGTCATTTGTGTCCACTTCCCCAACACCTGGTATTTAGTAGCATTCAGAAATGTAAATGCCTTGGCTAACAACCATTGATGGACCTACCCTTCATCAATTAATCTTTCAAAGCCAGCTAACACAGTGGCCATCCAGTGACAGTGGATTTCACAAATCAATTGTTTTAAAAGTCTTTATCTTTCCCCAGTCTGTTACCAATAGTAATAGTCATAGGGTGACTCCAAGTTGCAGTATTATAGGAGAGGGCAACCAAGTTCACCCAGTCCACTTTGTATATGAGGGGTTTTGCTTGCCCAGTCAAGCTTCAGAAGCTGTCAGCCTGAGGATTATTAATCATCAATATTATTCATAAATAATAGTCAGTCTCTACACAAAGAATGAATTTCAGAGTATTAGCCCATCTTCCTTTACCAATTGTCTTGTGTTAATTATAGATCTCTGTATTTCATCATGGAATTGGAACACCCACCTGGAAGTAAGAATATGGCTATTATTAACACTATTTAAGAGCCATTGTGCTAATAACCACATCTTACCCAGGCATATTTTGTGGCCTGCCAAAGGCTTGACTCTGCCAATCTCCCTAATTTGAAGCAAACCCAGGCAGGAAACCAAAATGGGAGGTATATAGTAGGTCACCATTCATGAATATTGGGTGCATTAAGTGTGGTGAGTTCCAAGATGTGCAAACTGGCTAATGCTTGCAGTGTGAGTGCCACTTAAAACAAAGGTTTGTCTGCCTGGTATGGTTAAAATTGGTACAAATCAGATTGGCAGCTCTTCAAGCAAGTTCATCCCAGTCTCTGCCACCTTGGCAAGTCACATACTCTACACTTGACTTTTGAACAATACCATATTTCAGGGTGGGAAACAAACTGAAAACTTGCACTATGGTTGTTCCCTTCCTCAGCCCCTTTGAACCTTTGATTGCTTTTCATACTTGCAGATCCAATCAGAGGTTAAAATAAATACAGGAGGTTTCCTCCTAGGGTAACGGATCATGAAAATAGACTTGTATGAGTGAAGTTGATGCTTAATAGTAATAATTTCTACTAACCTTTTTGTCTGATGCTACCATTTGTTTTATAAAATGGTTGCTATTTAGCCATCTGGATTATTGTTTTGCTGTATCAATTTCGGATTCTTTCCTTTCAGGTTGGGTGCACCTGGTTCTGCTTGTCCCAAACACATAGACTGTTGAAAAGCTAGAACAAAATTGCCTTTAATGTAGTTCCAAAAAGTTGAAACCTCAAAGTGCTTAGTTATCCTTGTCAGCCTCCCTCCAAGTTACAAATTACACCTTCTGCCAAACCCGTCAATCCAGAGCTGTCCAATGCACTGGATGGGGTTTCCACTCACAGACATGGATTTCCAAGGTTGGGGGAAGGGAGGAACCTGACCAGCCTTATAATCAATCTCAGGCAGTTCCACCTGACAAGAAAATCACCAGTGCAAGACACTATGCTGCCAAAGGCAACAGGTAATTGGAGAACAATTCAGAGACAACACACAGAGCAATTTTCAGGACACCATTTCTGTTTTTCCAATGATCCAACATAAGACTACAGCTAGCTAAATACTGGATTTTGATGAGTTGCTATCCAGGCCAAAGGATTTGACCCTTATTCATTGGAATATATATTGTTCTGCTTCCTTTCTAGTAACTTGGACTGAGGATAATTTTGAATTTGTCATCCCTACTGTCTCAGCTGAGAAAAAAAACAAATTTCAGTTTGATTTCCTTTTCTGACATGAACCCATAAGACTTCATTATGTGCCATATTCTGTTTTCTTGAATCTATCTATTTATTTGGGGGGGTTCTATCCTGCCCACCCCCCTCAAGCAGGCTCAGGGCAGATCACAACAGATGGATAATATATATATCAGATGGATATATATATAACTTCTCCCCTTTTCCTGCTTCTTTCTCTCCTTCCTACCCTCCAGCCAGCCCACATTTACCTGCACCACAATCTTCAGCTTTCCCTCCTCCCTTCCCTCCTGGGGAAGTTGGTCTGGCTGCCATCCTGGGCCAGGTTCAGTTGTGTAGTACTTGCAGTTGCCAATATATATCTATCCAATGGGGTGTGTATGTGTATCATCTTTCTCTCCCCACAGCCCCCCAAAAAAGAACTCCCTTGTGTAAATTGTAAATATGTCCAAGGGCCAGTACATCGGAAGGTGGCAAACATGTTTCCCATTCAGTGTCTGCTTTTGCCAATAATATTTGTGCATCAATAAGTCAGCATTGAACCTATATTTATAAATTTAAATTATGTATATTGCAGATATAATTTGTATTTTAAATATGTACATCACTAGTACATGAAACAAACAGATCTACATAACCAGCAGTGAAGAGTAGATAACGTAAAAACATTGAGAATAATATATAAACAAGCAGATAACCCACAAGAACTTGTAGGGGCATCAAACCGTCCCCCTCCCCCACAGTTTCCTCTTTCTCTTTTCTGAAAGCCCATATAACTTCTCCCCTTTTCCTGCTTCTTTCTCTCCTTCCTACCCTCCAACCAGTCCACATTTACCTGCACCCCAATCTTCAGCTTTCCCTCCTCCCTTTCCTCCTGGGGAAGTTGGTCTGGCTGCCATCCTGGGCCAGGCTCAGTTGTGTAGTACTTGCAGTTGCCAATCCCCAGGTGGGGGCAGGGGATCCCCCAAGTTTGGAGGCCCTCCCCCGCTTCAGGGTCATCAGAAAGTGGGGGGGGGGGATATCTGCTGGCCACTTCAATATTCCCTATGGAGATCGATTCTCATAGGGTATAATGGAGAATTGATCTGCGGGTATCTGGGGCTTGAGGGGTGCTGTTTTTTGAGATAGATGCACCATATTTTCAGCATAGCATCCAGTCCCTCTTCCCAAAATACCCTCCAAGTTTCAAAAAGATTGGACCAGGAGATCCAATTCTATGAGCCCCAAAAGAAGGTGCCCCTATCCTTCATGTGGGTTTTTGCATCAGTTGTATATAAGTTGTATAAGAAGAGTACTGAAAATACTAGGAACACTAGCAAAGGAAATGAGCAAAACAAAATGGTTTGCAATAGCAGCAAACAAAACCCAAAAGAAATGCAAAGGGTTTATTTGTTCATCCCTATAACCTAGTCCCAAAAGAAGGTGCCCCTATCCTTCATTATTTCCAATGGGGGGAAAGCATTTAAAAGTGATATGGTCCCTTGAAATGTGATGGCCAGAACTCCCTTTGGAGTTCAGTTATGCTTGTCACACTCTTGCTCCTGGCTCCACCCCCAAAGTTCCCAGATATTTCTTGAATTGTACTTGGCAACCCTAGCAGTACTGGGTACCAAGCCAGGCCTAGATGCTCAGTGGGAAACTCACAAGGACTGGCAGGGGGTGCACCACACTTTCCCTTCCATTTTCCTCTCCACATTATTTCCTCTTTCCATCCCCCTGGCAGCACCTATATCCTCACTTTTTCCTGCTTCTTTCCAAACACTGACCAACCAACTTTTTTATCTGCCACCATCTTCAGCTATATTTATTATCTAGTTATTTCATCTATATCCCACCTTTCTCCACAATGAGGACTGATAGCAACTTAAATCACTCTCATCTCTTTCATTTTATCATCACAAAAAACAACAACCCTGTGAGGTATATTAAGCTGAAAGTGTTTGACTGCCCAAGACCACCCAGTACGCACCATGGCAAACCAAAAATTTTCAAAGCAATGGGAATTTCTCCTAGAAAATGCTCATGAGAAAGCATTTGCACCCTGACCTGGATAGCCCATGCAAGCCCAATCTCGTCAGATCTCAGAAGCTAGCAGGGACTCCCTAGTCAGTATTTGAATGGGAGACCTCCTTGGAATACCAGGAGTGGGAAGCAGAGGCAGGTTGTATCAAGCCACTTCTCTGAAAATCCTCCATGCACCAGTAGGGGTCACCAAAAGTCACCGTGATTTCCAGGCATGAGCATGCGTGCATGCGCGCGCGCACACACACACAAATACCCCCTCCAAAAAAAGAGAAGGCATTTTCAATCCTAAATGGTCCCATTATATTTTTCACCATGCTGCTGGTTTTGTACCTTCATCATCATTCCTCCAGCCTCAGGTATTTCATCCTCCTCCTTTCTGCATTAATAATCCCATCTGATCAGTGATCACAGTAAACAGGGAGATGTGAGAACGCTTCACAGACAATCAGGTTTTGCTACATGATGTTGTCACTGAGGGCAAGTAGGAGCAATTGAAAGTGAGGGTAACTTAAATGAAAAAGCAAAAGTTTTCAATTAAAGTGTCGAGTGAAATCATTGGAAAATTGAAGTGTTTTTCGACACTGCTCAAGAAGTTCAGGAAAAAAATGGGTGAATGATTTCATATTGGCCCCAGTTAAGTTGAGATTGGATTTTTAAAGGTTTGGGACTAGGTTATAGGGATGAACAAATAAACCCTTTGCATTTCTTTTGGGTTTTGTTTGCTGCTATTGCAAACCATTTTGTTTTGCTCATTTCCTTTGCTAGCGTTCCTAGTATTTTCAGTACTCTTCTTATACAACTTATATACAACTGATGCAAAAACCCACATGAGTTTTACCAGTACTATTTCTACTGAATTTCATTGCTGGAGTCAGGAAAAAAAAGCCAACTTCATTGTCACCCTTAACAGGAAGAACCCCAGGCAGTAACAGAAAACTGCTATGGATTTTGATAACATTCCTATTGAGTTACAGGAACAGTAAAGGGACAGATTCAGAGTCTGATGCTAGACAAAGGAATATGATGAAAAGCCAGAAAAGGAAATCAACATAACAAATTTTATGATGTATCTTGCAACACTTTAGGAAGAAGGCTAAGCTCCTATGCAAGATATGCTGAAAGCAGATATATGTCACAGTGAATGTTTTTTCTAAGAACCTTGGAAGACCTTGTAATCAATTACATTGTTCAAGAAAGAGTCTGTTCCAGGTCACCAGTCTTTCAATAGTTTGAATAGTGTATGTCAGGAAACTATCAAAAGAAGCTGGTTTCAGAGGTTAGTCATGTCAGTCCACAGCAGAACAGCTAGATTTGAGTCCAGTAACACCCAGTTTCCAGGATATAAGCTCTCAAGGGTCAAAGCTTCTTTTGTCAGATGCATCAAAAGAAGCAGGGAATGGATAATTTATACCCTTCTGGGTGGGAGGGACTATTTCAAGCCCTGGTCCTCCAAAAGGGTTCCAATGGTCAAGCAAACCAGGGAGCTCTTGATGCCATCACTTTTCATTTCCACATAGTTGTGGATATCAGCCAAGCAGCAACAATCCAACACAATTTTCTTCATTGTAATTGCTTCTTTCTTGCTGCTAAAATGTATGGAAGAGAAGTTCCTGTTAGGAACTGAATACCCATTAGGACTTCTGTTACATTTCCTCCTGTGTCTTTTCTGAAAATAACATACACCAGGGTGGTTGTATGCTTACAGTGGGAGTGCTTTACAGCAGAGCTGTCATCCTTTAGCAGATGGATGGCTTTGAGAGTGAACTATCATCATACACAGGAAGCAGTTTTATACCAAATCAGATCCTTGGTCTATCCCAGTCCGTATTGACTACTCAGACAGGCAGCAGCTCTCCAGGGACTCTGCTAGTGGTTTTTCACTTCAGCTATGACCTGATCCCTTAATTGGAGATGCCTGGGATTGAACCTGTACCTTTCTGCATGCCAAGCAGAGGCTCTTCCACTGAGCCTCTTGAGGCTCCTCAATATGCACCTTCTTAACTCCTCTGGTACTTCCTGTATTTTAGGCTAAGAGATGAAATATAAGAAAGCTATTCATTTTACCTAGAGAAGATCCACATTTAGGTTGTGTGTTCATGTGTGTGTATTTAAATAGATCATCAGAATAATGACCACACATATTAATTCTATAAACTAATGTCTGGAAAAGACAATATAGCGAATAGTGTGGGTAAGAATTGGTGAAGTCTAGTCATGAGCTGATGGTGGTCTGGAGCTTGAACTATCCTTACTTATAGGTGGACTCCTGATCATTCCTTCCCAACTTGGAGAAATAAATGTACAGTTTCTTATGATGAGAACATCAATCTTCAGGGTTATTCTCTTCTATTAAAAATTAATTCTTCAAGTACTGCCTTGAATGAATCCCAGCTTGGTGGAAGGTGAATGGGACAAATATATTTTTCAACCCCACTTGAAAAAGAAAAAAGAAAAAAAAGCGTCTGCTGGGTGAAAGGGTTGCAATCTCCAGCAGCTGTGTCACTCTTCAGATTATTTCATATAATTTTATAAGGCACAAGTAGGAACTGAACTAAAAACAACTCAGCTTTCATTTTATTATAAACAGAAGTCCAACTTCTGAGATCATGGGAATATGAAGATATGATAACAGATTGTCAAGAGGCACAGAAATTGAAATTTCTTGTCTGAGAACTGAACTACTTGGGCTGGGAGAAAGAACCCAGGAGAAAGCTGCTGAGAGTGTGAGTAGTTTTGTGTTGTTGTTTTTTTCCTGTCTTTCTTAAAAGGCTAAACTACTGTGGAATATTGCCTTGTGAAAGTACAGAATTTGTGGGCAAGTGGATGCTTGTAGCCTGTTGGATAGTGGTGTTTTTGTCTGGGTCTGTTTAGCGCCTTTGTCTGACTTGTTGCTCATTGAGTGAGGTTGGTTTCCTTGGGGCTAATTGCAGGCTCCACCTCTGCTGTTGCTCAGAGGCAGGGGCTATGGACCTCTGAACTGTAAGGCTCCTTCTAGGCATAGGCGCAAGCCAAATTGCAAGTCTTTGCCTGTAGCTCTTAGCCTGGGGATCAGACCTGAGGGCCCTGCATCACTCAAGATACCTTTAAACCACTAATCAGTTATGAAGGTGGAAAGTCAGCAGGGGAACAGGGGCTATGAAGTTTTCTGCAGAAAGTGCCACATGTATGATCATCTAACCACAAGGTAGATGTCGTGGATGACAAAGGAACAAAGGGGTTGCTAAAGGAAGATGGAGATATTGCAGCTCAATTACTTTTTTTGCTTCTGTGTTCACTGTGGAAAGTGTGAAGCATGTAGCCATGCCACAGGCCCTATTTTCAGAAAGGGAGTCTGAAGACATGAATCAAATTGAGGTGACCAGAGATGAAGTTCTAGACCTATTGGGGAAATTAAAAACTTATAAATCTCCAGGTCCTGATCATTCCTTCTCAGCTTACAGGTCCTGAATGCATACACCCAGGGTTCCTAAGGAACTCAGATGTGAGATAGTTGATCTACTCACCTTATATATAACCTATCACTACATACAGCCACTATACCAGAAGACTGGAGAGTAGCAAATGATACACCAGTTTTTTAAAAAGGGATCCTGGTGGGAACCCGGAAATTACAGGTCAGTCAGCCAAGGTAAATTAATAGAAACTGTAATCAAAGACAGAATTGTTGGTCACACAGAAGGCAAAGCCTGCTGAGGAAAAATCAGCATGGCTTCTACAAATGGAAGTTCTGCCTCACAATCAGTATTGGGGCTGGTACTATTTAATTTATTCATAAACTAGGGGTGAGTAGTGTAGTGGCCAAGTGAAAACCAAGGCTGACTGTGGAAAAGTCTGAGAGGATCCCCACAAACTACATGAGTGGGCAACAGTGTGGTGAATGTTGCTAAGTGTGGTTCAGCATTCCTAAGTGTAAGGTGATACACATTTGAGACAAAAAAAAATCCCAACTTCATATACAGGCTAATGGGGTCTGAACTTGCTGAGACTGAGATGGGTCATAGTAGATAGCTCAATGACAGTGTCAACACTGTGTGCTGCAGTGATCAAAAAGGCAAATTATTTGTTAGGAGATGACTGGGGGCGGGGGGGACATGATGAAGATTATGCATGGGGTGGAGACAGTTGACAAAAAGACAATTTTCCTTCTCCTCCTCCTATGAAACTGATGGGCAGTAGGTTCAGGATGGACAAAAGTATACTAATATACACCGGGAGTGATTAAAATGTGGGATTTGCTGCCAGAGGATATAGTGATGACCACAGGAATAAACAGCTTTAAAAGGGGATTAGATAGTTTCATGAAGGATAAGTCTCTCCATGGCTACTAACTGTCAAGTCCCCAGTCATGCAGCTATCAACACAGGTCATTCATTGAAATGCCTTTATTGAAATACTGACATCCATAGGACAAGATGGTTCTTGCAAAAACTGATTATGGTGGGCAGATGCTCTACAGTTACATCTTTCACCCCAACTGTTACATGTTTGAATGCAATGGCCTTCCTTCCCACCAAAGTTCTGTTCCCAGGCTCCTTGCAGGTGCGCTCATAATTACCAGGAGACAGCCAAGGTCAGAAGTATTCTTAACTTGTTACAAAAGAGATAGCAGGCTAGCATAGCAGGAACTTAAAAGCAAATGCAAAGCAACATGGCAAGAGGCACTCTTGACACTAACCATGGTAACTGAGGGGAACCTCCATATTCAGAGAATCCCAGAGTAAGGAGGCAACATCAGGGGACCTTTATGTCCTGTTGTTGGCTGACCAGAAGAACTGGTTGGCCATTGTGTGAGACAGGATGCTGGACTAGATGGACCATTGGTCTGATCCAGCAGGGCTCTTCTTATGTTCTTAGTATGTTTTTATGTCTTATTAATGTATTGTTTTAATCTTTATTATGTAAATGTTTTTAAGCTAAATTTATGTAAGTTTACTATGTTGTAAGCCGCCCTGAGCCACTTCGGTGGGAAGGGCGGGATATAAGTCAAAATATAAATAAATAAATAAATAAATAAATAAATAAATAAATAAATAAATAAATAAATAAATAAATAAATAAATATGCTTCAGTTGCCAACCATCAAAAAATTTACTGGCTCATTAAATATTTTCCCTCAGTTTGGGTATAAATTATTTTGTTGAATATACCTGTTGTTTTAAACCAGGAAGGAGGATTATGGTTTCTCTATTGACCCCAAATTTTGAACTGCTAGGCTCTACTCCCTCAATGGGCAGAATGTCTTTGGCCTTATCTCTGGAACCATCAAAATTCACCAAGTTGTGTCTCTTCACTCACCAAAACCCTGGGATTCAACCTAATATTTACCAAAAATGGCAGGTTTCTCTTCTGTTAAAAACTCAACAGGCTCCACTTACCAACAACTATCCATGGCTTTGCTTATTGATTTACTCCTGATTTTGACCACTGACCCACTCCAGATTCTGGCCATGTAGGTATTTCTTAATGATAATTTGATATAATTTTGCTCTTCTTTGCTAAATCCATTGTTGGACATTTTGTCATAATAGTAGCCTGGAAATCTATTAAATGGAATATGCAAAAAGGACCTTGAGAAAGTCTTCAGCTGTGACCAGATGACTGAAGCACTTTGTTGCCTTCTTTTCCTATTAAAAGAAAGAAGCTAGAGGATTCCAAACCAATTTTTCTTTACCCAGTCTTTAACAATATTTTAGTCAAAGACAAGGTTGCATATTCTGGAGTGCCATCTACTGGCAAGTTCTCTAATAAGTGACTTCACTCCTACCCAAATAACCTCATTTATTCATGTTGCCTGGAGGGCATTCAGATAGACAGGAAAATGAGAGATCCTGCCACACAGAATTTCCTCTCACTTGAAGGACAAAGAAGTTGACCATAAATTTTGGATAATTGTTTGACAGTTCTGTAATGAGTGCTCCCCTCCATGTAGACACTGACCATTCTTTTCAAACTCCTTACATCCATAGTAAAGGAAATACTAAAGAAGCCAGTTGTATTTGGCCACCAAGAAGAAATACATCAGGATGGGTGAGAAGTCCATGCATTTTCTATAAAGGCAATAATCTGTTTTGTCATTTGTAAGTGAGCATTATTGAAGTTAGGAGAGCAGCTGCAATTGGAGTCTGTTACCCTGATTCAATGACAACTTGCATAAGACAGAGCACTGATACAAATATGGAGCTCTAGCATGCTAAGGGTTTGTGCTTTCACTTCAATAGAAGGTTCAGCTTCCTCCCTTTTGAACATGGTGTTTCTTTAGTATTCAAGAGAATGAGATTATTGTCTCCTGCAGCAACTCACTACATGCTTTGGAGCTCAAATAAAGGAGTTCCAAACTCTTTTGTGTCCTTTCACATGTGTTTTCAGTCATATGACTGTACTGCAGTTTGTATGGTCAACTTAGATATTCTCAAAAATTTATCGGAAACCCCGATACAGTTCAAGTATTGCTTTAGTAATACAGATTTTTTTTTTTTCAAAAATCTTCATATGTTATGAAAGGTAGTTTAAATTCCTGTTTTTGCACCCTTAGGGGAGATATCTCATCAAGATCTTAGGCAAACACAGTGAGATTCATCTCAGAACTCTGAGCTGCTGTCCTTCTGCATGCTTCAATCTGAGGCAAGTGTGATTCCAAGAGATTGCTTTCCCCCACCTTTGTTTTCTCCCTCATGCTTTTTTTCTTCTTATTTGTATTGAATTCTACATTGGGACAGTAGGCATCTCTGCCTCTTTAATCTTCGTCTTTAAATTAATTTGAGATGTGATAGATTCAGTTTGCATTTAAGAAGGTGTCAGTGGATTTATGACAGTGCATTTCACATGGAAAAAGTTTGCATCTTAATTGATTACCTATGATATTTCAGGCCAAGTCCTTGGCTACTAATAAAGTTTCAAGGGGTGTAATGGGGAGGGGGAGGAAGCCACTGAAGAGTTTAAAAGGGATTTGTGATAATTCCTCCAAGATGTCCCTGTGTGATGTTTCCCAGTCAATAGAAGATTAGATCGGAGAGTGGATTTAAACAAAGTGTTGGCTCATCACAGCCACTGTTAATCCTCTGCTATTCATTCCCACAATAGGCATTAATGTGGGAACAAAACACACATATAAATGCATGCGTATGCACAGTTCTGCAGAGAACTTTTCAGTCCAACCCCCCCCCCCATTTTGTTAATTTTATAAACACATCAGTAGGAGCTGAAAAGATCTAAGCTTATATGGTCCCTTTGTTCCATGAACGGGTAGTCATCAAGGGGGATTCAAAATGTCAAACTTCAAGTCAATGCAATTCTGTACAACAGACCAAAGTTTCACCGCATTCAGAAAAGTCCTAAATTTTACTTTAATATCCATGCTCTAGAGAACACAGACACACCCAAAATGACTCAGTTTGATAGATCTATGAGCACTAGAAACTTCTGGAATTATCATAATGCCAAGTTATATAAGTTGTATAAATTAACTGATGCAAAGTCACATAAGAAAAGGTAACAAATTATACCCAGCTTGCTGGGGGTAAAGCGTAGATGACTGGGGAAAGCAATGGAAAACCACCACATATGAAGTCTGGCATAAAAACATTGTGATGCGACATCACCCCAGAGTCGGAAACAACTGATGCTTGCACAGGGGACTACCTTTATCTTTTTAACATCTTATACTATTGCTAGTATGGAAACAAACCAGCATGGTTGATTCAGGGCGGGATCAGACAAGCTGTTCTCTAACAGGTGAACTAGTCAACAACAAAAATAGCTCTTTGTTTGCAATTGGCAAACAGGCCATGAGGCAAATGAGTGAGATCTATAAGCATGCCTACCATTGTACTTTAATAAAGAAAGTCCCATTTTTATGGAGATAATTATCTCAGTGGAAATGCATACCAGGGACTTGTAGTTTTGTATTCTCATTTTGGTTGTGTTTCCAAAATGTAATTAATTTCATTTTCATTAAATTTGTTTTTGCATGCTCTCCCCCCCCCCCCGACCCCACTAGTTGCAATCCCTCCCCCCAATCCAGTGGGGCTAAAGGTCTGGAGGATTGTACCCTTTCTACCAGCTTTCAGGCACATGATAGAAGCAAAGGTACCAGTTTTATAGGAAATCAAAATGATACCTTCCAGAGTAACTAGCATTACAAATCAGACAGGGGATGACATTTGGCACCAAGAAAAGCAGACAGAGTTACAAAGTCTTTGCTATTGTATTAGAGTTCTCCAAGCTATTGATTATGGGTGACTTTAGCTTCCATTTAAAGGCTATGGTCATGACTTTATGGATGCCATGACAAATATATGAGTGTCCCAAAGGTCACCAACCTGACGCATATAACAGCTTGGTTTTCTCTGCTGGACATAGATCTGAAAGTAGAGGAGATTTCTGTTGCTTTATCATAGACAGATATTTGGTTGTTATGGAAATGCCAGCCATCTGCAGTCATGAAGGCACAGTTAGATTATTCCATATTTGGAGACTGATGGATCTAGGGTATCCTTGGGTGCAACACATCACATATGCAGTTCTGCCAACATCCTGGTTGATCTCTGGAAGGCAGAGGTTAATTATTACTGGAGACACAATGTTTCTAATTGTTCACTCACAGAACAGAGGTTTTTGTTTTGTTTTTTAAAGCTCCATAGCATTCTGCTGAACTTGGGGCCATGAAACTTTTGGGAGGACATCAGAAAAGATAATAAAGGAAATCCCACTCTTCACACACAAACAAAACTCACAGGCTGAAATCCATTTTAGAGCTTCTTCTGTGACACCGATGTTGAAGAGAAAGTACATCACCAAGGATGAGGATAAAGTTATTTCAGCCCAAGTTCACAGGAGCCTCGTTCACAAGTTATTACAATGTGCATTTATTTGTTTAATTTGATTTTAGCCCACCCTTCCCATAGGACAGGATCAGGGTGGGTTACATAATAAAAACAATCAACAGTAAAAACAATATAAGACCAATTTAAAATATATAAAATCTAAAACTACAGAGTGACATTAGAGACTAAAGTGGCAGGTTCTGCCTCACAGACATGGGCTATTGTCCAAGTCCAGCAGATCTTATAGCACTGGGATGGAATGAAGAGGAGAGGCCTGTAACAAGTGACATCCACTGCCTCAGCTGAAAGCCTGGTGAAAGAGCTCTGTTTTACAGGCTCTGTGGAATTGGAGCAGATCCCAAAGGGTCCACCTTTGGTCGCCGCACCTCAAAAAGGATATTATAGCATTGGAGAAAGTTCAGAAAAGGGCAACTAGAATGATTAAAGGGCTGGAACACCTTCCCTATGAAGAAAGGTTGAAACGCTTAGGGCTCTTTAGCTTGGAGATTCTCTTCAATTTATCAGTGGCTTTTACTATGATCAATTATGGTTTCTGTTTGGATTGCAAAGGGATAGCCATGTTAGTCTGTTGTAGCAAAATAAAACAACAGTCAACCAACTGGATGGGTGCATGAGCATGCATGCACTGAATGTTCTCCATGAGCTCATATGCAAGAAAATGGCTTCCCTGTGTAAAGGGCACAGGAGACAGGGACAAAGGTAACGCCCAATACCCACATGGAGACCTTGACCATCTTCCAGGCTGTAGCTGACAGCCTGGAAGAATCAGGGTTCCATTAAACTGCAGACCAGTGCCATGCTAAATTTAAGCAGGAGAAGGCATCCTGTTTTGATTGCTTAGAGGAATGGAATGACATCCCTCCTGTAGCCAGAGACCTCCCAAGTCTGAGCTACTCATTTGGCTTTGGGAACAGGAGGGCTGTCCAGGCTGGAGCAAATAACAACTGGGAAGTTAGTATTGCCGTGTTTTAAAACTTGATGAAGCATAGATGGCCAGGATGACAAACAACAGAGGAAATATAAGCTGGGTCATGGCTCCATGCACCATACTCACTTGCCTGCAGCTATGAGGCAGTGGGGACGCAATTTTTTTTAGCACCTCTATTACATCAGTTGAATCTGGAAAATGTTCTATGGGAGGAGCAGGGAATGGGCACTACCTCGTCCCTGGGCAGGGACGGTGGCTCAGTGGTAGAGCATCTGCTTGGTAAGAAGAAGGTCCCAGGTTCAATCCCTGTCATTTCCAAAAAAGGGTCCAGGCAAATAGGTGTGAAAAACCTCAGCTTGAGATCCTGGAGAGCTGCTGCCAGTCTGAGTAGACAATACTGACTTTGATGGACCAAGGGTCTGAGTCAGTATAAGGCAGCTTCATATATTCATATGCCCCATGTCCACAAACAGAAAGTGCCCATGGAGGTGTACCATGGCCCATTATTGGAGCACCATGTCTACCCTACCAGCTTGCTAATTGCTCATCCACTACAGCCCTTGGTACTCTTGCCATATTTAGTGGTGGTGCCAAGATGGGGTCATGGTCACCAACTGCCCTGTGTGTGTCTTGAGAACTCCTGGAGTGAAAACCAATCTCCAGCCACCTAGATTTTTTTCAATTGAGAAAAAGGCAACATTGAGTGGGTGGAATCTATAGCTTTTCTCCTGGTGGAGGTTCATCCATGCATCAGTCCCTGCCCTATCCTATGCCCCCCTCCATCTCCTGAAGTTTGTTAATGCAGAGTTGCATAACCCATGCTAAGGAACAACCACCTGAAATCAATGATTCTGTGGTGCTGCACATTGCTTTTCATTGCAGCTGGTTTCCACTGTCTACCCAGGTGGTGGATAGCTACATCAAGTCACATCCAACTTATGAGAACTCTTTGAAAAAAATAACATCAGGAGACATAATGAACAATGAGTGCATCTCAGCATGCATTCCAGTGCTGAGTGACATTGTATTACGAACTGGGTATCTAAAATGGGGTGGGGGTTGGTGTCCCCCACACATGCTGCACACATCAAAAGGTTCAAAACACCCTCCCCTTTTATAACCATTAACTGCAACTAGAAAACAACATGACAAGAAAATGGCAACTGACCCCAATTCCTCCACTGTGAAGGAACTCCCTCCTGACCCTTTTTACTTTCATTTGTGAGTATGTGTAGCTTCCAGTCATCCCAATGTTGGTGGGGTAGATGAGCTTGCCAGGAGCTTGCCTTGCAGCAAACATCAGGGGAATCTGAAGGAGGTGGGGTAGCAGCAGTTCTAAATCCTGGTATGTATGTGTTTGACTTCCTTATGTGGCCCCTGATGTTCAGTGGCCACTACATCTTGTTTAAGAAAAAGAAGAAGAAGATATTGGATTTATATCCCGCCCTCCACTCCGAAGAGTCTCAGAGCGGCTCACAATCTCCTTTACCTTCCTCCCCCACAACAAACACCCTGTGAGGTGGGTGGGGCTGGAGAGGGCTCTCACAGCAGCTGCCCTTTCAAGGACAACCTCTGCCAGAGCTATGGCTGACCCAAGGCCATTCCAGCAGATGCAAGTGGAGGAGTGGGGAATCAAACCCGGTTCTCCCAGATAAGAGTCTGCACACTTAACCATTACACCAAACTGGCTCTCAGCCCTGCCAGACAGCATCATGCACCTTTTAACTGTGGAGATAAGTCTAACCTTGGTTGATTCCAAGCCTGGATAAGTGTACCCCACCATGACAGTCATGCTGGCAGGTGACGTTGACTGTGATGGAAGGCTAGCACCATGTCAGCTTGAGTAGCTTGTTGCTGAGGGATGCCAAGTGATATGATAAGACAGCAAATGCTGTGAATCTTATGGTTATTATTGCTTGCCACAGAAACACCACCAGATGCATCCTGGGAAAGAGACAGAGGCAGCTATTCTATAGATTCTCTTCAGTTTATCAGTAGCTTTTACTATGATCAACTATGGTTACTGTCCTCATTAGAAAGGGATAGCAACATTAGTCTGTTGTAGCAAAATAAAACGTGGTATCCCCGGTGCAATCTTCCCTATCATAAGGAGTCCCAGTTTGATTTCCAGGTATATGAAGAAGTCAGATGTGACTCATAAAAGCAAGGTGTCCTAAATACCAGTTCATAGTAGGGATTGTGGTGGAACAGTCCAACTGACCTGCAGCTCCTTTTTCATCTTGGCCAATGTGCCTGGGTATCAGTGGTCATCCAAGTCTCCACCTACCAACATGCAGCTCTTGTGGTTTTCCTGACCCTTGGAAGGTATTTTTCTCTCTCCCCCTTTTTTGATACACCCACTGCCACCACCTGATTCAAAGCTCCCACCTTCACTTCCCCAAGTTGCCATTCAAAGGCCCCTCCTCATGTTGTCATTTCTCACTACCCCTGTGTCTGGGTTCCATGGAAGCAGCTTGCTGCACCTGCACACCCCTGGGAGATTAGCAACTTGTCAACTGACTGCCCACCCCTTCTCCTGGTTCCCATTTCAAATAGTGTGTTTAAACAGTGGGTGTCTATGTGTTACAGATAACAACTACCAGTATAAAAATGATAATCATCTATTTAAAAGAAAATGCCCACACACATACTCTCTGCACAGCAACAGATTATGAAGGGAATCCCAAAATAAATGTGTGAAAATGCAATTCAGGGGGCAGTTTCAGCTTCAATTATCTCATCAGTGGAGCAGACACAACTAGGAGATGACTGGCCTGGGGATCCCAGTACTCCTGGGGAGGGGAAGGTATGACGGTGGGACTAGGCGGTATTATAAGGGAAGGGGGTTGAGACACAACAGGGCTCGACCCCCTTCCAGCCTACGTCCCATCCCGACGGTGGCAAGTAGTAGGGCCAGAGTAAATTACCCGCCTCCGTCACTGGTGTTATGTAATGCCAGGTCCATCAATAATAAGACTTCTACCCTTCGGGAGTTCCTGTCCGAACAGGATATGGACCTGGCATGCGTGATCGAGACCTGGGTGCACGAAGGGGAGATTGTAGCTCTCTCCCAGTTGGTTCCCCCAGGATTCTCGGTCTTTCACCAGTCCCGGACTAGCGGGTGGGGGGGAGGGGTGGCTATACTCATACAAGAGGCTTACTCCTTTCGGGCTCTCTCGCCTCCGGAGATCGGGGGCATTGAATGTGCCGGTTTGGCGTGGGACGTTGGGGAGGGGTTGGCGGTTTGGCTGGTGTACCGACCGCCTAACGCACCAGCCGACGCCTTACCATCCCTGATGGAGGCCGTAGCAGGCTGGGCATTGGAGTACCCAAGGCTCTTGATCCTGGGTGACTTCAATGTCCATGCCGATGACATGTCCTCTAGTCAGGCGATGGACCTAGTGTCATCCATGGCGACGCTAGGACTCTCCCAGTTTGTCACAACGCCTACTCACCAGGCGGGGCACATGTTAGACCTGATCTTCGCGGCGGGAATTTTAGTGGACGATATTACTGCTCAGACAGTGCCATGGTCGGACCACTATGCCCTTAAGGCTCATATGGATATCACATCCCAAGCCCGTTTAGGCGGCGAGCCTATTTTAGCTTGTCCGCGGAGCCAGATGGATCCCGAATGGTTCCAGATGGCTCTACGGGATCCCTGGCCCTCTGGCAATTCCCTCGATGACCTGGTGGAGTCCTGGAACAATGGGCTCTCCAGGGCCATCGATGAGATTGCACCTAGATGTCCTCTGCGCCCTCGCCTAAAGCTAGCACCCTGGTATAACCAGGAGTTGCGGCAATTAAAGCGAGGACTCAGACGACTAGAGAGGCAATGGCGGTGTACTCGAGACGAAGCGACTAGAACATCTTATAGAGAGTGTATGAAGTCCTATGAGATGGCAGTCAAAGCCGCAAAGAAAACATACTTTGCGGCTAAGATTGCATCTGCAACTTCGCGCCCGGCACAATTGTTTAACACAATTTGGACTCTTATAACGCTGCCACAGGGCAGCCCAAACGCTAGTCAATTGGAAATCGGCTGTGAGGCTTTTGCGAAATTTTTTGCAGATAAAGTCGCGTCGCTCCGCCGCGACACCCCCGCCATATTGGAGACAGTATCCGAACCCGAGGCTCCTTGCCTGTCTTCAGATTGTATTCTGGATGGTTTCGGCGCTCTCAGCCTGGAGGAAGTTGACAGGATCCTCTTGTCTGCACGCCCTACAACTTGCAGTTCGGACCCTTACCCCTCCTGGCTTATTAAATCTTGCCAGAGGGAGCTTAGGTATCCTATACGGGATATCATAAATAGATCCCTGATGGAAGGGCAATTTCCAACACCTCTTAAGGAGGCAGTGATCCGCCCCCTCTTAAAAAAACCAACACTGGATCCGGCCGAATTGGCACACTATCGGCCGGTCTCGAATTTACCCTTTTTGGGTAAACTCATTGAGAGGGCAGTGGCGCTGCAATTACAGAGTTTCCTGGAGGATGCTTCCGTCCTTGACTCCCATCAGTCGGGCTTCCGCCCGGGTCATGGGACGGAGACAGTGCTGGTTGCCCTGGTGGATGATCTCCAGCGGCATCTGGATCGAGGCGGCTCGGCGGTACTGATGTTGTTAGACCTGTCGGCAGCGTTCGATACGGTCGACCATCGGTTGCTGACTTGCCGTCTCGCCGACGTGGGGATTCAGGGGTTGGCTTTACAATGGCTTACCTCTTTCCTCAAAGGTCGGGGACACAGAGTGGCGAATGGGGGTGCATTGTCCCAGAGGTACCCGTTGGATTGCGGGGTTCCTCAGGGAGCAGTTCTATCCCCGATGTTGTTTAACATCTATATGAGCCCTCTTACCCAGATTGCCCGGAGATATGGGCTGGGCTGCCACCAGTACGCTGATGACACCCAGCTCTATCTACTTATGGACGGACGGCCTGCCTGTGTCCCAGAAAACCTGGACCTGGCATTGCAGGCCGTGTCTAGATGGCTCAGGCTGAGTGGGCTGAAGCTAAATCCGACGAAGACAGAGGTCCTTTGCCTGGGTCGCTGTGGTCCGGGGAGGGAGATTCCCTTACTGGCCCTCGACGGTGTGCCTCTGTCAGCGGCGCACAGGGTTAGGAGCCTGGGGGTGCTACTGGAG
The DNA here is from genome assembly GCF_032191835.1 of Heteronotia binoei. NCBI lineage: Eukaryota > Metazoa > Chordata > Lepidosauria > Squamata > Gekkonidae > Heteronotia > Heteronotia binoei. Next base: position 88,504,622 of record NC_083230.1, read on the forward strand.
CCTACCCTAACTATGGAGGCCCAGATAGCAGCCACTGCCAAGTCCGCATTCTTTCATCTTAGGCGGGCAAGGCAGCTGGCCCGTTTCCTGGAGGACGGCGACCTGGCAACAGTGATCCATGCAACAGTCACCTCGAGGCTGGACTACTGCAATGCCCTCTACATGGGGCTGCCCCTGTGCCGAACCCGGAAGTTGCAGCTAGTGCAGAATGCCACTGCCCGGCTGTTGTTAGGGCTTCCCTAGACGGGAGCACATTCAGCCGGGGCTTCGGGAACTGCACTGGCTGCCGATAACATACCGAGTTCGGTACAAGGTGCTGGTTATGACCTTTAAAGCCCTTTATGGTCTGGGACCTGCCTACCTTAGGGACCGTCTCTCCCCACATGTTCCCCAGAGAGTGCTGAGGTCGGGGTCTCAGAACCTCCTTGTAATCCCTGGGCCAAAGGAGGCCCGTCTGAAAGCGACCAGGGACAGGGCCTTCTCGATTGCAGCTCCCGGTTGGTGGAATCAGCTCCCGGAGGAGGTGAGGGCCCTGCGGAACCTGGAGCAGTTCCGCAGGGCCTGTAAAACAACCCTCTTCCAGTTGGCATATAATTAATTGTGATCAGAATGCCGAATATTAAATCTCAAACATCAGATTACTGAATATTGGAAACTGAAGGACTGATTTAAGGAAAATGTAGCATAGTGTATATCGATGTGAGTTTTATGTATTTTTAGGTTTTTATGTATTTTATTGTATGGTTTTAATCATATTTAAACCGATCTCTGTTAGCTTTTACTGTTGTAAGCCGCCCTGAGCCCGCCTCGGTGGGGTAGGGCGGGATAGAAATCGAATAAAATAAATAAAAAAATAAAAAATTCCTCTGTTCCTCATTTTGCCCTAGCTGATTTTGTTCTAAGGCATACTTTTTAATGTAGAGGTTACACTGTTCTGAAGGCAATGGTGGACTTTTGCAGGAGCACAGGTAAAAGAGCTCCTTCTCCATAGCCAGAATTAGCCAAAGACAGCGTCCCCCTATTATTATCCTTTTGCACACACACCCCTTTGAATAAAAAAAAATCTCCAGGAAGAATCCTTCTAGCATTTTAAACTGTCTTCCCTGCTAGGTGATCATTGCCTCCTCACCCAGACCATCTCATTGTTTTCAATCTGGGAGGCCATCAGCATTTCTAAAGCTTGGCTGAGTGTGGCTGGAGGAATAATTGACTTGATTGCTGCACCCCGCCCCCCCCCCCCCCTTCAATTCTCTGCTAAAACAAAGTTTTTAAAACTGAAAGTGAAAGTTTCGCTGAGTCCAAACCTCCAAAATAAAATACATTTCTCCTCAGGAACACCATCAGTTTTTCCAGAACCACTATTTTGTCTCAAATATTGCCATTTTGCTTTTGTTGTTCAAGTGTTGTGTCATCACATAGACCATTAAGCACCATTTTCTATTTCCTCATACTGAATTTTGCCTGTTTAATTTTGCATAATTTTCAGCATTATTTTGACTTCAAAGCATGTATAAATGGCATAAACAAATGCATCAGCAACATCAGGGCTCACAATGACAGCATGTGGAAATAAAAGGAAAAAGCCCCCCATATACATAAACCTCTAGTTATTAAGAGGTTTATGTATATGGGGGGCCTTTTTCCTTTTATTTCCATGCTGTCATTGTGAGCCCTGATGTTGCTGATGCATTTGTTTATGCCATTTATACATGCTTTGACGTCAAAATAATGCTGAAAATTATGCAAAATTAAACAGGCAAAATTCAGCATGAGGAAATAGAAAATGGTGCCTTATGGTCTATATGATGACACAACACTTGAACAACAAAAGCAAAATGGCAATATTTGAGAGCCCCGTGGTGCAGAGTGTTAAAGCTGCAGTACTGCAGTCCTAAACTCTGCTCACGACCTGAGTTTGATCCCCAGCGGAAGCTGGGTTCAGGTAGCCAGCTCAAGGTTGACTCAGCCTTCCATCCTTCTGAGATCGGTAAAATGAATACCCAGCTTGCTGGGGGGAAAGTGTAGATGACTGGGGACGGCAATGGCAAACCACCCTTAAAAAGTCTGTGGTTAAAATGTTGTGCAAGCAACGTCACCCCAGAGTTGGAAACGACTGGTGCTTGCACAGGGGATTTTTCCTTTTCCTAATTATTAAGGGGCAAAAAATGGCCAGAAGGTTTTCCCCTTGTAGGGATGCTATAGACTTCATGGTGAATGTGTCTGGTAGGTGAACATACATGTTTGACAGCCAGATCAATTATGAGCCAAACCTTGGTTCTTCTTGCTTAACCACCATCCAACTTAAATAGCCACTGAACATTACCATAGCTGTGGCGCTGGAGTTTCATTTTTTTGTAGGCAGTTTTGTATCTGGTTCTCTTCCAAGACCATGGACGGCTTGGTCAAGTAATGAAATGATGCCAGGAAGTAACTATAACTTCCACGAGGCTGTGTGAAAATGTGCATACTAAAAATAACCCTGATGATAACACAGCCTTCAATGAAGCAAAGAGCTAAGACCTTTTTAGTTTTACTCAGAACGTTAGAGCACACAAAAGCTTACGTTCTGAATAAAACTAAGTTGGTCTTAAAGGTGCTATTGACTCCTATTTTGTTCTACTACTTCAGACCAACACAGCTGCCTACTTGGATCTAGCTAATGTTGGAAATATGTATCTGTTCTGTATGTCCTTTGCAATGTTCTAAAGTTCCAGTCATTATAGGGTTAACACTGTGCCTTATTCCCTATTGTCTGCATGACCTAGGAAGAAGAAACTGACTGCTGTCAATCAAGGTCTAGAAGAGGGAAAACCTGTTTTGTTTGTTTGGTCAGTTAGACAGGTGACTTCCTTTGTTCAGGCAGAGAGGTCAAGAAGAAGGAGGAAGTAATCTCCATTAAGCATGTGGTTCTCAATGTGTTAGCATGTAGTTCTTTAGTATTTGTTGTTTTATCTCCCAGTACCCTTTCTCTGTAGAAATAAATATGTTTTTGCTTTTTCATGTTAAATGCCTCTCAATAATTATTTGATCCAGTGATCCATTGCACTGTTTGAGATAAAGAAACAGAATTTCAAACAGAATTCCCTAACAGCTAAGACCTTTGTTTAAGAAATTAAGTGTTCATAGTGTCAGGGCTTGAATTCAGCAGGAGCTCACAGGAGTGCAGCTCCTAAATCTCCAGCCAGGGTCTGCATGCGGTGGGGAGTTCTCTCCCCGCTGCACACAGATCCCAAGGCATACGCATATGAGAAATGCTACTGAACTCCTGCACCTTTTTTTCTACAAAATGACCCCCCGGATAGTGTAGTCACTAGCTGACTGGTATATTCACTCCCTGTTTGTTTTTGTGATTGGCTACCAAGGGGTGTATAGTGATAACAGATCTTTGGGTGAGGAAGGAAAGTAGGACTCCGAAGTGACTATGTGAATGCATGAAATATTGCTGGTTGCACAGTTTGGATATGTGAAAAGTAACCCAAGGAACAGACTCAAGCTGCTCACGAACAGCTCAACTGATGAAAAATCAGTTCCCTGCTAGCAACCTGTAAGCAGAACACAGGGAACCAATAAGCATTTGAGTATGCTCAGGGGTTTTTTTTAAGCAGGAATGCAGTTCCGGTTGGCTTGGTGTCAGGGGTGTGGCGCAATATGCAAATGAGGTTCTCCTGAGCTTTTTCTACAAAAAGCCTGCCGCAAAACAATGATGATGTCAGGGTGTGTGTGTGGTCTAATATGCAAATGAGTTCCTGCTGAGCTTTTTCTAAAAAAAAAAAAGCCCTGCATATGCTGGTTCCTTTCATACCAGGTTTAAGCATCAGCTGACCGCTGCTGGAAGCAGAATGTTGAACTGAGTGGAATTTCCATCTGATCCAGCAAAGCCTTGCTTACATTCTTAAGCTGTTTAAAGCAGCTCACTGAAGCAACTTTTAAGAAAGGCTGCCCTGCAAAGGCTACATAAATAGCTGCCATCTGCTAAAAAATTACCTGTGCTTCCTGATTTTGTTTCTCTCTATCAAAAGTGCAAAGTTCTGGGTCTTGTCTGCTGAGAAACTATGCTAATTACTCTGTTGCTAGAAACATACGTGTTCACTTTCCTTGAAATTAAACTGTCATGCAAACCTGACTCTTGGGATCTTTGGTGAGTCACAACTGAGAACATTGGGGGCACCAGAAAGAAAGAAGATCACTGCATTCAGACAGTCCCCATCTGTCTAAATACAAGAAAGCAAGTTAAGGAGCAACTCTGGTGAAGGGAGAGGATTGATGAACAGGAAGGAGGAGGGGGAACAGGTATTGGATTTTATTTTGTCATCTGCATTTAAAAACTAAGGTCTATTTTAATTGCAGGATTCATACCCATAAAGAATAACAAGATTGTGGGGAAAGATGAGAACCTGGCAGAGGCCACGGTGGCAAGGCAGACGTATGACAGTCTCCAAACAGAAGAGGAAGGGAAGAAATATCCTGCTTTGTACATCTAATCTTAGGGCAAATAAAAGAGCCAATGACAGCACAGCTCTCTGCCTTGCAGCTTTATTGCTCAGGCTGTAAATGTGTCTGCCTTCCATTCTGGCTCCAGCTGCTTTTGACCTTGGATGTCATCGCTTTGAGCTTGGTGTCACAAAGTGAAGGCTACTTAGCAAGAATTGAAACAATGGGAGCCTCAGCCTTGAACGAAGAAAACACATTCTTGCCACAGCAAGTAGGCATCACACTTGAAATGATGGCTGAAAGCACTTTGTTTTTCAGCAGCACTGCAACCCAGCATGGCCTAAAGAGAAATGTTCGGACAAATCTGAAGGCTCCAAGACGTTTGGAAAGAAACGCAGAAGGAGTTTTGTCTGGATTGATGATAGTTCTTGAGTGGGCTCCACACATTCATAATCTCACTCATTCCATCTGGGTTCCTATTTCTGGAAGAAAAGTGGATTTATAAGTATTTAAAATAAATAAACAGTATCATGACATTCAAAAAGTATGTTCAGGGTTCCAAATGCATCACAAATATTATCACAAATTATCCTCACAAAAGCCCTGTAATGTATGCCAATTTGTTTCTGGATTAGGTTGAAAGTGCTGGTTATAACCTTTAAAGCCCTAAATGGTCTGGGAATTACATAACTGAAGAACTTCTTGTCCCAATGCCCCATGCTGCTTATGCTCATCATTGCCCAATTTTTGTCTAAGCCTGTGTCTTGCTTGCATCAGGGTGAGGGGCTTTTCCCATAATAGCATCCTTCTAGTGGAATGCTTTATCAGAGACATGGACCCTGAGGGACCGGTTCTGGTTCCATAGGCCATGCAAAGTCATGCAAGATGGAATTTTCCATTTTCTCTTTTGAAAATGTTCTAGGTACCAGGAGAATGTCAAGATTTCAACTTTTTCAACTGTTGAACCTTATGACATTGTTGCATTCTAAAATGTTGTGAGCCACCCTGAGCCACATGTGGCAGGAAAGAGGTGGGATTTAAATCTCAAATAAATAAATAAAATTAATATAATGTTGCACAGGGGAGACAGAGGCCGATTCACTTGTTTGTTTAGGTTATTTCCTTTTTATTATAAAAATACACTAAAACAGGGTTTTCCAAACTTTTCTTTCCCATGGCCCGGTTATTTTTACATTTCTTTTTCATGGCCCACTAAAATTCAGGAGTGGAGCCAGGAGACTTTGGGGGTGGAGCCAGGAGACATGAATTATGTCATTTCCTTTGGGGTCACTTCCAAGTCCAAGGCCATGTCATTTCCGGGTCACATTGAACCAAAACTCCACCTTTTTCAGGGCACTCTCCCAAACCTGCCTCTTCTGAAGTAACTTCATTTCCAGAAAAATCTCTCTGAAACTCATGATGAGCCAAAATGGGGGTGGGAAGTGACAGTCTGCAACTTTTTCATACATTCTCAGGGTCCTCCCTTTCTACCCCCACACCTACATGCACCTATCTGTTTGTGTCTTCTCCAGCTTTTAAGCACTCCTAATGCCCATGTTCAATCACCTGGACTACCTACACACCCCTTCCTCAACAACACTGGCCAGTGTATGCAGTTGGGAGTGCTGTTGCCATTGCCATGAGGAATGCCAGCACTGTGTACCACCCACACTGGACCCTGGCAGCTGCTCTACCTCAAAATATGTTGACACATTTAGTAGGCCCTTTCTTCAGCTGCTACTACTGGAACCCTGCCTCAAGCTACAACCAAGCTTGATTGGTTTCTAGAAAATCTTTTGACAGCTATTTTTCATACTTTTCCTTGGCTGAAACTCTGGGAAACTGCTGTGAAAGTTAGCAGAGAATTGTACTGCAATTAATGAATTAATTTCAAGTTATATGAAGTTCATACAAGCTTTTCTGCAGTTATCCCAAAAAAGGATATTTATGAGTGGCTTTCAGCTTTTTACTGGCTGTTTCCCATGCCTTTAAAAGCAACCTGTCATGCAGATATTTAGCCAGTTAACTTCTTTCATCCTTTTTAATATCTACAGGAGAAGTTTAATTTTAGTGTCAGACAGCTGTTAAAAGCAGGACCAGTAAAATGGTGCCAAGTTCATAGTACCATCACTGTTGAGATGTACAGCAGTAATCTCCAATAATCTCTTTCTGCCTCACACCTCTCACTCTCGCTCACTCACACAGAAATCTCATAGAAAGGCCAGCTGGCTACAACTGGGAGTGCCAGCTTATCATTGGCAGAGCTCCTATGTCTGCAACAACAGTATGATGAACAGAAAAGTTTCATCCAGTTAAAATGGAAGGAAAGAAAGAAAGAAAGAAAGAAAGAAAGAAAGAAAGAAAGAAAGAAAGAAAGAAAGAAAGAAAGAAAGAAAGAAAGAAAGAAAGAAAGAAAGAGGGAAAAAAGAAAGAGAAAGAATTAAATGGAAGGGAAGGGAAGGGAAGGGAAGGGAAGGGAAGGAAAGGAAAGGAAAGGAAAGGAAAGGAAAGGAAAGGAAAGGAAAGGAAAGGAAAGGAAAGGAAAGGAAAGGAAAGGAAAGGAAAGGAAAGGAAAGGAAAGGAAAGGAAAGGAAAGGAAAGGAAAGCCATGGAAAGAAGAACACAAGAACATAAGAGAAGCCATGTTGGATCAGGCAAGTGGACCATCCAGTCCAAAATTCTCTCACACAGTGCCCCAAAAGCACCAGTGGGGCCAGAACACTAGAAACCCTCCCACTGCCCCCCCCCTCCCGGCACTAAGAATACAGACAGAGGCATCACTTGCAGTGAAAAAAAAGAAGGGGGGACAAAGAAAAAAAAAGCCTTACTCACCATCAGATGACCCCAGCCAGCAACAAATCTGCCCACAGGTCATTTGGTTAAAAAAATAACTACTGGAATGCCCATTCCTTGTCCCTCCTGGCTGAAAAACACCCCCTCCCTCTTTGCCACCCCGGCCTCCTGGGGAAATCTCCCCAAAAGAACATACTGCAAGGCACATGAAAGCTCATACCTTGAAGAACACTTCATGGGTCTAAAGTGCCAGTGGACTCTGGCTTTTCTCTCAAACACTGGAAGGGGCAGCCCAGAAGGAAGGAGAGGCAGCTCAGCTCCTTTCTGCACAACACAAAGATGGGGGGAGGAAGGAAGCCAAATAGAGCTCAGGCTTTGCAGCCTGTGTCAGTCTTCAAGGCTAACTTTTCTCTGCACAACAGAGAGATGGGAGAAGGAAGGAAGCAGAGCAGAGGTCATGCTTTGCTTGGGGGCAGGGCTAGCTTTGGCTTTTCTTGTGACCCGGTAGTGAGGCTTCCATGGCCTGGTACTGGGTCACGACCCTGCAAATGGGGAACACCGCACTAAAAGATTATAAATAATATCATTTTGTAAAAAAAAAAAAATCCTATCATTGTGAGATAATATTAAATAATTTACAGCAGCAGCAATCAACCGAGATTTTAAAAAGTCAAAATTACATCAGCAGCATGATGCAAAAACAAATACACATATCTTACTTTTGAAGTTGTCCATATCATGTGAGCTGCAGCCATATCAACAGTACCTGTAGAAGTGCTTTCATAATTGTATCATGTTAGCATACAGACTGGAAATCCAGCAGGAAGCTTTGAATTCTGACAGTGTTTTTGTGGGAGATAAGACAGCACTGCTACCCTGTGTTTTTCATTTCAGAACCCGCCCCCCCCCCCCCCCGGTTCCTTTGAGTTGCATAGAAAACTTTTGACCTAGGGCTTCAAATATTCCCTCAAACAGCTACATCTTAAACATTTTGAGTACAATTTAAATTGTTTGCAGTCCTCCAAATTAAACAAGAGAATTAATCATTGAATTTTTTTTTTAAAGACTAGGCTTTGCAGTTCTGCACTCTGTCTAATCCACTTTCCAAAGATTGGTGCATATTACAAGGAATGATGCCTTCTTACATACTTACATCCCCTGGGGGAAGGTACAACATGTAACACAATACAAAAAATCTGACTGTAAACAGTTTAGCATGACTCCTATCTAAATGTCACTTTTTATTTCCCAACAGGCATCCATCCCCTTCAGGCAGATTTTGTTGGCTTGGTGCTGGAGCCAAAAATGGGATTCAGCAACAACTTTGTTGCTGTTGTGCTATTCTATAGAGCAGGGCTTGCTGGGAATAGTTTGCCAAAGAGATGAGGTTTCTGCCAGGGCTTTAATTTGAGTTTAATCCAGGTTAGTAATGAGGTTAAAGTAGTAGCCCCTGGTGATGGATTGGGATAGGGGCAGGCAGCCTCCTTCTCTCCATGCCACCATTTCCAGTGCCATCATGGCTCCACCTCTGCCCTTGACCCCATTCAGACTCCACTCAAAACCCGGAACCTTCCCACTTCCCCCTCCCTCTGCACCCCCAAATCTCCTCTTCTTAGGGTTTCCAAGCCCCAGTTTGGGGCAAGGAATCCCCCAGTTTGGAGGCTCTCCCCCCAGTTCAGGGTCATCAGAAAGCAAGGGCGGGAAATGTCTGCTGGGCACTCCATTATTCCTTCTGGAGACCAGTTCCCATAGGGTATAATTGAGAATCAATCTGTGGGTATCAGGGGCTCTGTGGGGGCTGTTTTTTTGAGGTAGAGGCACCAAATTTTCAGCATAGCACTTGGTGCCTCTCTTCAAAACACCACCCAAGTTTCAAAAAGATTGGACCAGGGAGTCCAGTTCTATGAGCTCCCCAAAAGGTGTCCCATCCTTTATTTCCAAATGGAGAGAAGGCATTTAAAGGCACAGAGGTTCTTTAAATGTGATGGCCAGAACTCCCTTTGGAGTTCAATTGTGTTTGTCACAACTTTGCTCCTGGCTCCACCCTGTTAAGCAAATTGCCCTAAAAATAGGGTTTGGGGGAATTTAGATTGGTGGGCAATCTGCCTTTTAGTGAGATCAAAAACCTATTTATACAGAAGGCTTCTTCTTTGAGAGTTACCCTCTTAATAACAAGATTTGGTCTAATAATAATAGGGAGTTTTATTATAAAATACAAGCAAACATACAAGAGTGTAAAATTATACAACATACATACAGGTCTAGGGAAAAAAGGTAAAAATAGACAGGGGTAAACACATGGGTAGACAAACAGGGTGATAATTACCTATCGTAGTCTTCAAGGAAGGCTCCAATGGTGATGAAAAAGGGAATGGGGGAGGTGGCCCTCAACTGATCAGGTATCTAAAGTTTTAACAATGTTTTTAAAGTGACTGGGACAATAAAAATTGGTGGAGTCAACTGAGTTGGCAATTATAAAATAAGGACTATTGGATAGTAGTGAAGAAGCTTTGAATTGGTTAAAGGAAAAAGAAGAAATTTTTTTAAAGTGAAGCAAAAGTCGCGACCGCCATTTTGGGAAAAATAAAAACTTTAAACATTAATATCTGAGCCTGTGAGGCTCAGAGGATGGCGAAATTGGGTTCATTGGAAAGGGCAAGCTTCACTCTATTAAACCTGATGGTCCAAATTTAATTTGGTGAGATAAAAAAATTTGATCTTTTTTATGTCAGACCTGAAGCAAACTTGTGCTAGGTCTGCTTCAATGGAGAAAATGCAAGCTCAATTAGATGCAATGGAAGCCAGGATAATGAAGGGGGTGAAAGAAATGATAACTGCCTCTAAAAAAGAAATAAGAAAGGATATTGAGGACTCAAAAAAAGAATTAAATAAAGAAATAGAAATGAGACTGTAGTAATAACAAAAAAAGTACAAGAGGTGGAAGAGAGAGTGAAAACACATGATTCCACCTTGTTAAAATTACAAGAAAAGGTGATAATACATGATTGCAAGTTGATGGAGACACAGATTCGTCTGAGAGGTGTACCAGAAGATGAATCTGATCTGAAAGAATACATAATAAAAATAATTGCAGAATTTTTGGAGGAAGATCCTGAAGGGAATAGAAATATGTATGACTATATGTATAGAGTGAATTCACTCTATGCAAAAAAGAACAATCTGCCAAGAGATGTGGTCATAAGATTTATGACAAAAGAAATGGTGGGAAAAATCGTAAACAAAAATTTTGAAAAGACATTGACAGTGGGAGGTAGTAGGATAAAAATTATGAAAGAGTTGCCGAGACAAGTGTTAACTGACAGGAATATATATAAAAAACTGACAGAAAAATTATGCGGCAATGGAACAAGATACAGATGGATAATACCTGAAGGTTTGAGCTTTGAACTTCAAGGGAAAAGGATTACAATTACAAACACACAGGAATTGCGTAGATTCTATGGAAAAAATAAAGAATTTGCACCATGATAGATTACAAATTGATATCTTGGAATGTAAATGGACTAAACTCACCACAAAAAAGAAGGGCAACATTTCATTGGATAAAAAAACAAAATTGTAACATAGTTTGTTTACAAGAAGTGCACATTAGACAAAAGCATTATAAATTTTTATGGAATAAGCAATTGGGACTAGAATTTTATACATTGGCTGAACAGGAAAGGAGTAATTTTTTATATTAAAAAAGAATTAGATCTGAAATTGGTTTTTAAAGATAAAGATGGAAGGTATATAGCGGTGGAAATTACATTGAATGCTAAAAAAAACTTTATTGTTGGGACTTTATGTTCCAAATGGTGCAAAGGACATTTTCTTTAAAAATATTATGCAACACCTATGGGCAAATTTTGTTGATGGGGGACTTTAATGGTGCAATTCAGAACACAATAGATAGATCTGGGAAGAAAAAAATTGATAAAGAAGGGAAATTGCCAAAGTCTTTTTTTGAGCTGGTTAAACAAGAGAATTTGGAAGATATATGGAGGAAGTTCAATCCTGAAGTACGGGACTATACCTTTTTTTCAGCCAGACATAATTCTTTTTCTAGAATTGACATGTTGTGTGGTACCAAAGATTTGGGACTTATAACAAAGAAGATAGAGATTTTACCCAAAATAGGAGCTGACCATAACCCAATAATGTAGATTACAAAATTGTCTAAAAAGTCGATAAAATGGAGATTAAATGGGGACTTACTACAAAATAAAGAAATAGTGACATCTTTAGAAAAGGAAACTAAAGCTTACTTCCAAGTCAACGATAGAGAAGATATAGAATTTCAGATGGTATGGGATGCCTACAAGGCAGTAATGAGAGGAATATTAATAACATTGAATAATAAAGATAAGAGAGCAAAAGATAAACAGATGTTGGACATTCAAAATGAAATTAAGAAAAAAGAAGGTGAATTAAGAAAAAGGCCAGGAAAAAAGAAAATTATAAGGGAGATTACAATATTACAAACACAAATGAGACATTTGTTAAATAAGGAAATGGAATGGGATTTGAAAAAATTACAACAGAAATCTTTTGAGGGAGCAAACAAACCTGGAAAGTACTTGGCCTGGCAATTGAAAAAAAAGAGAGAAAGTAAAATTATTAATAAAATTGTGGCTGATGGAAAAGAGATGGTAGATCAAGAAGGAATAAAGAGAGATTTTTTAAGTATTATGCTAAATTATTTAAGAGTGTTAAAGTAAAGAAAGAAAGGATTGCAGTGTATTTGGAAAAGATCAAAATAGCACCCTTAACTGAATATATGGAAAAAATGTTGAATGATCCAATTGAAAAAATAGAAATTGAAGTAGCGATTAATGTAATGAAAATTGGAAAGGCACCTGGACTAGATGGATATACAGCAAAATTTTTTTAAAAAGCTTAAAGAAGAATTAGTACCGAAACTTCAAAAATTGATGAATGCGATAAGATTCAATGGGAAAATATGAAATACATGGAAAGAAGCTGTAATTTCGTTGATTCCAAAGGAAGAAAGAGATGTCATGAATGTAAAGAATTATAGACCAATTTCATTATTAAATAATGATTATAAGATATACACAAGAATCTTGGCAGAACGGCTTAAACAATGTTTAATACATTTTATAAAGGAAGATCAAGCAGGTTTTCTCCCTAAAAGGCAAATAAGAGACAATATTAGAACTGTTGTAAATATTGTAGAATATTATGAAAGACATGCAGAGAAGAAAGTTGCATTATTTTTTGCGGATGCAGAGAAAGCTTTTGACAATTTGAACTGGGACTTTATGTTTGCAGTAATTGAAAAAATAAAGTTGGGAGAAAACTTTATAAGAATGATAAAGGCAATATATACTGAACAATTTGCAAGGCTATGTATAAATGCAGATCTTACAGATGAAATTATAATAAGCAAAGGTACAAGACAAGGTTGTCCACTTTCACAATTGTTGTTTCTAATGACTCTTGAAATCTTATTGATGCAAATACAAGACAATGAAGAAATAGAAGGTATGAGAATTAAAGGATTTACCTATAAATATAGAGCATTTGCAGATGATATAATGTTTATAAATCCTACACAAGTTACACCTTTGCTGTTAGCTAAAATACAAGATTTTGGAGAATTGGCGAGACTTTATGTTAATAAAGAAAAATCAAAACTTTTATGTAAAAATATGCAAGTAAATAAACAAAAGGAATTGCAGAGGTTAACGGGATGTGAAGTTACCTCTAAAGTAAAATATTTGGGTGTGGAAATAACAATGAAGAACATTGATCTGTTTAAAAATAATTATGAAAAGTTATGGCGTAAAATGGATGAAGATATGATAAAGTGGAACAAGCTTAATTTGTCATTGTTTGGTAGAATAGCTGAAATTAAGATGAACATTTTGCCGAGAATAATGTATTTATTCCAAACTATTCCAATTGTGAAAGACAGTAAACAATTTAATAAATGGCAAAGAAAGATTTCAGAATTTATATGGGCTGGAAAGAAATCAAGGATTAAAATGAAAGCTTTAATAGACACTAAAGAAAGGAGGATTCCAATTACCAGATTTAAGATTATATCATGAAGCAGTTTGTTTAGTGTGGATAAAAGATTGGGTGACGCTATTGAATAAAAAACTTTTAACGTTGGAAGGTCATGGAAATATATATACTATGGGAAGAAAAAGATGGATGGTTTTTTCTCTCACCATTACATAAGAAATAATCTGCTAAATATTTGGATGAAGTATAAGAAATATGGCGATGAGAAAAAACCACTATGGATAGTGCCAGCAGAAGTAATAAAAATAACAGCTGAGTCAGGAGAGGGAAAATGGATGTCACACAATCAACTATTAAAAATACAAAGCGGTAAAATAGAGTTGAAAACTGCTGAGGAGCTGAATTATAAATATGATTGGTTTCAAATGCAACAAATAAAGAGTTTGGTGGAAAGTGATTTTAAAACTGAAGGAATAAGATGAGAACAAACAGAAATGGAAAAAGTTCTGCTTGGAGAAAATGAAAAATTAATTTAGAAAATCTATAAGTTACTTTAAAATGGTCTACGGAAGATGAAGTAGTGAAATCTCAAATGATTAAGTGGGCAATTAATGTAAATAAAGAAATACAGGTGGACACATGGGGATATTTGTGGAAGAACTCTATGAAACTCTCAACTTGTCAAAGTATCAAAGAAAATTGTTTTAAGATGATGTACAGATGGTATATGACTCCTAAAAAATTGGCAAAGATGAACAATAAGATGCCAGACAGATGTTGGAAATGTAAAAAACATGAAGGTTCTTTCTACCATATGTGGTAGACTTGTGAAAGAGCAAAAAAGTATTGTCAGATGATTCAATAAGAGATTTCTAAGATCTTGGGATATGAATTTAACAAAGTTGCAGAGACTTTTCTGTTGGGATTACAAATGGAAAAATTTCTAAAAGAAGATAGAACTTTAATCTGGTACTTGCTCTCAGCTGCTAGGACATTGTATGCACAGTTGTGGAAGCAAGAAAAAATACCAGATAAATGGGATTGGATTGTAAAAGATATGACATGGAGTGAAATGGACAGGTTAACAAGAACCTTAAGAGACTATGATTTAGAAGTATTTAAGATGGAGTGGAAAAGGTTCAGAAGATACTTAGAAAAAGAATGGAAAATAAAAGGACATTGGACAATTTTTGATAATGACTAAGTACAAGAGGGAGGAGGATATTAATTTTGGTTCTTATTAATTAAGGGTACCTTTAATTTTAATATTTTAAGTATATAATACTAGCGGGGGTCAAGTAACGGGGGAGGGGTGGGTAGAAAGTAATATATCGGATAGATTAAAAAGTAGTTATTAATGACGTAAGGAATTGAAATTTATTACCATATGTTAGTAATAAAATTGTTTGAAACGAAAAAGACACAATAGAGAGTCGAATTTTAACCTAAGGTGACACCCGATTTATACAATGGCTCTGGTCTTGGAATACAGCTTCTCTTCCTCTTCTTCCTCCACTGGATGGTACCTTTCTTTGTCAAGAGTTCTGTTTGACAAAAACTTGGCCAATGTGACAGAATGCATGCCCAAGATAAGCTTGATTACCTTATGCAGATGTTTGCAACAGCTGTGGTGTACGTGGGCCTCTCGCTTCTCAGTCATAAAGTCTGGCAGTGCAGGAAAATGGTCACTGGTGATGTTAGCCTACCAACATGGCTTTCATGGAATGGATGCAAACCGCTTGCCTGGGCAGTTCCTGACAGCGCAACTTCTTCCACTGCAAAGATGGTGCATGCCGAGATGGTGCATGCACGGAGCGGCTGGGAGCTGGTCTCCACTCCTGGCTAGCACTCGTCCAGAGATATAGAGTGCTGTTATAACACTGAGGCTGTTGTTATCCATATAAGTCTCTTAGGAAACGTTGGTTCACCCATGTTTCTGAGCAGATGTGTGAGAGTTGTATCTCCAGGCATCCTGGCAACCAAACCAGTGATCACGATGTCCATATAAATGAAAAATAGGGGGGGTCTCCATCAAACCCCCCAAAGTCTCTTTGCTGCACCCCCAAAGTCCCCAAATATTTCTTAAGTCAGAACAGGCAACCCTACCTCCTTTTTGTTCAAGTGACACAAATGTACAGGGCTGAGTGTAATATGGAAAAAGGAAATCAGCAAAAAAAAGTGCCCTTTCACCAGTGGAAAATGATCATTGGATTCAATCCCGGGGTTTTTTTTAGAAGGAAACCAACACATAAGAAATCTAAAATTTAATGTTCAGTGGTAATATAAAGCACTATTCATTATCCTAATGATATAAGTTGTGATCCACTCCCATTAGTAATGTGCATTTGTTTCCTAACTAATGAAAAAATTAATAGAAAAAGCTCCATCCATTGTGTTCATTATGATAACAAAAACAAATGGGAACAACAAATTAACAATTTATTTTAGTTGTTTGTTCCTTTCACTGGCATCTGGAAGTCTGGTTTAAGTAATTTAAGGGGAGACTGGAGGAATAAGGGGAGTGAAATTGACAATGCAAGGTTTCCAACAGATGCGGGGAAAGTCAGGAGACATCAGAAGATATGAAAATGACATCTGTTATCAAGTGTGGTCTGTGTATATGTACAGTACACTACACATGTGCTCTGTTTGCATGTGCCTTTCTCTGTAACTGATGCAAAAGTAGAAAAGAAACTTCTCTATCATCCTTTTCTTCCTGTTATTAGAAGCTGTAGATCTAGGCTCTAACACCTGGTGGGCAGCTATGTCCAGATCAGACCACCACACTCTGTTTTAGGGATCAGTAATAACGTGCTGGTCTCATAAGCATATTTGGAAGAAAAACAAAACAAGCCAGAGACCCACAAATACTTGTGGGCAGAATCTTCTTTTCTTCTCCCACACTATTTCTTCTTTTCTGAAAGCCCCCACAGCCTGTCTGCTTTTTCTGCTTCCTTCTCTCCTTTCCACCCACCAGCCTACCATCTTCAACTATATTTATTATTTGTTTACTTCATTTATTTACTTCCCACCTTCGCAATGAGGACCCAAAGCAGCTTATATCATTCTCCTCTCCTTCATTTTATCCTCACAACAACCCTGTGAGGTGAGTTAGGCTGAGACTATGTGAGTCACCTATTTATCTTCCAAAGCAGAGTGGGGATTCAAACCAGGATCTCCCAGATCATAGTCTGAAACTCTAATCACTACACCACACTGGATTTCATGGTGTTGCTGCTGTTTAACAAGCAGCCAGGCCAAAGTGAGTCACACAAATCATATGGTAGCAGGTTACATGGTGGCTGTTGCCAGGCCTAGTCCCAGTGAGTCATCCCTTAACACGGCCCCTGGCTTTTATTGACAGAAACAAAGGCTTGAAGTTTGGCAATATTGTTGTTGTTGCTTAGCAATGGCCACTGAGAGGGCACTAATTTCTTAAAGCTACAGGTGCTGCTTTCTGTTTTCTTTTTCTTTTTAAGATTTCAGGTTTTTCTGCAACCTGTGGCTTTTTTATGGTTTCTAGAAAGATCAGTCTTGTATGTTCATAGCCAATCTTGTATGTTCATCTCCAGATTTAAGTATCCACAGATGGGCCATTTTAAGAATTACATATATTGATATGTTAGCAAGTACTAGAATGTCTTCAATTAATGCAAATATTACAAAATTCATGTGTACACTTTCTATGCAACAGGTAAATTTGAGACAGAGAGAACTGGGGCCACAGAGAAAGAAAGCAATGAGGAAATCAGTGGAGTACATTGTCTGTCCTGATGGACAGTTCATTAGGGAAGAATTAGGGAA
Organism: Heteronotia binoei; assembly: GCF_032191835.1. Lineage (NCBI taxonomy): Eukaryota > Metazoa > Chordata > Lepidosauria > Squamata > Gekkonidae > Heteronotia > Heteronotia binoei. Next base: position 88,521,644 of record NC_083230.1, read on the forward strand.
GTATAATATAGTGGGTTCTATGCATGGATGAGACGAGGCGGTAATGATAATAATAACACTGATTCACATACATAACATCCCTCCCCTCCTAGTATGCAAGCCTTAGCAAACATAGTCCTGTAGATAAGCAGGCTTATGGTGCTCTCATGACGACTTCCAGAGCACTGGAGTGGGTATTGGGTTAGTTGTGGCTTCTGGTGCGGCTAGCCGCGGGGCCGGTGACCCTGGAACTTTGGCCGCCAGTTCCAGGTCCTCGGAGGTATCAAGATTATATGGTGACTCTGGTTCCCCAGAGGCTTCTGGTGTTGATGGGGGAGTGGGAACCAGGGCCTCAGCTATGGTGGGCTCCGGGCCATTCAGGGCTGGTGCAGCCAGTGGATCGCTCCCATCCCTGGGTGCCTCACATGACCACAATTGGTCTATGTGCCACCTCATTGTAAACCCGCTCTCTGAGGTGACTTAGTACATGACAGCCCCTAACACCCTGGAAACCCAGGCCGGTATCCAGGCTGCTCCCCCCCCCGAAGTTCTTAGCAAACACCAAGTCCCCAGTGTTGAACCCTCAGGGGGCCTGAACTGCCTCTGGCAACTCTTGTTAGGCCCCGGCGTTGGAGGTGCAGCGGTGGGGGGGCGCAGAGGTTCTGGATGCTTGAGTGTTGCTCATTTTCTGCTCCTGGCTTGGTGACTGTTCTTAGTGATGGCGATGCAATGCGTGGAGTCAGGGCTGCAGAGAGGCGCGGTGCAGTGGCGGTTGCTGGTTCGCCTACCAGGATCCCACCTTCATCACCACTGTAATATAGTGGGTTCTATGCATGGATTAGACAAGGCAGTAGCAATAACAAGCTCTTTATTGAGTACAGCATGGTAGGCGGCTGCACTACAAGACTGGAGAACTGGGCCCGCTGGGCCAACTATATACAACACTGGGTTCCCACACAAATACATTATCGGGTCATTCAAACCAGCAGGGGGCCTGTGATTGGAGCAGGGCAGTATGGATTTGGATCCTACTGCTCATTATTCCCAAATCCCCAAGCTCAGTCCTTCAGGCTCCAATGAGCCAGGCAAGAACACCATTAATAATAACATTGACTCACATACATAACAGGAAGAATGACAAGAATCCAATCAGAATACCAAATGTCCACTCAGCCAATAATCTCCAATTCTGCAAAACTCTGAAACCTGGACTTCCCAGAGGGAACTGGCCAAGGCTCCTAGCAACTCTAGGTAAAAATCTAAAGTAGTCTAGGAAAACCAATTGAGGGGGAAAGCACATTGAAACAATCCCACAAGGAGATGGGGCTGAGGACAGCAAAGAACTGAAACTCAGGGTACACAGCAAAGCAGAGCCTCAGGATTCAATTACTGGGCACACTTTCAGGAAGTCACTGCAGCTGTTGTAAAGGAATAGGGGGAAAATACAGAACAGGATATTTGATTTCCCTGGGCTTAGAAAGAGGCAGGAAATTCAGGTGAAGTCAGCAGTAAGTCTTTTCATTTGGGAGAGGTGTGGTAGATGTATTCACGGCATGGGAAAACTTCCAAACAACAACAAAAAATGGGGTCTTGGTATGGGAGAGAGGTGTGTTAGGGACTGGTTTAGTTAGTTGACTGAAATGTGCAAAGTCGTGTGAAAGAGAAAAAAATCATTAGAAAGTGACATCACTGGAACTTTTACTGTTATCAGGATATGTGCCAAGAGCATAAGAGCACCTTGACTGAATTGAAATATTTTGAATATTAGTTTAAGAACCTTCAGTGTTTAAATCAATCACTTTCCTCACTGGCCTTCCCTTACACTAAGGTATGTTCCCCTGGGCTTATCATGTACTTTACAGGCTGGCCAACATGGCAATAACATACTTGAATTAGTTTTCTCTTCACCTACTTATTTTTCTGCCAACACGCTTGCTATTTGAGAAATAGACATAGGCTAAGATTGCAGGGTTCTGTATATGGCACAAGACCAGGTGGTTAAGACCAATGATGAATGGAGGTAGAGACCAAGGCCAACAAAATGTAGACAATGCACTGAAGCTTCCCAGGCATCAGAGGCAGCCAGAACTTTTAAAGAAAATTGTTCTTTCTAGAGTGTTTCCTCCTATACTTGCTGGCTCAGTGGCTTGGGGTGTCAAATGCTAGTCTCTGCTTGTTATGTCTCCCTGTGGATGCAAGCCTTCTGTGACCGCTCTGTAACCTTTCTTGCCATCCTGTGGATTCAGACATAATGTTATCTGCCACTGTACCTCATCTGTAATTATGTCTCACTTTCCTGAAGATCCAAATGCTAACCTCTCCTGGCTCAATCTGTGCATTTCTCCCTTCTTTTCTTTTCTCTGGGAGCCAAATGCAAGCTCCTCATGATGCAACTCTGCCCTCCTTTCTTGTGGTGCCAAAGGTTTCCCTCTGTAATTCTGTCTAATTCTATCTGGGAGCATAATATACAAAGTAAAAAGGAAAAGGTTGTCCCTTGTGCAAGCACCAGTCGTTTCCGACTCTGGGGTGACGTTGCTTTCACAATGTTTTCATGGCAGACTTTTTACGGGGTGGTTTGCCATTGCCATCCCCCGTCATCTACACTTTCCCCCCAGCAAGCTGGGTACTCATTTTACTGATCTCAGAAGGATGGAAGGCTGAGTCAACCTTGAGCCAGCTATCTGAACCAGCTTCCGCTGGAATCAATCTCTACAGCCTGCTGTTTCACTCTGACTGCCTTCTTGGGCTGTGTGAGAAAAAAATCCCTAATTTCAGAACATCGCAGTCACCCGTTTGGTTGCCAGGGTACCTGGAGACTCAACTCACACACATCTGCCAGGAAAACGTGGGTTTTGTCTACCAGGCTGTAAGGGACTTATGTGAGTACTAACAGCCACAATGTTGCAGCAGCACTCCATGTCTCTGGAAGAGTGCTAACCAGGAGAACAGTTGGGTTTCCAGTCACTCTGTGCGATCACCATCTCGGCCATTGCAGCAGAAGAAGTTGCGCCGCCAGGAGCTGTCCGGGCAAGCGGTTTCCAGCCTTGACCATAGGATCCATATTGCTGGCTAACATCACCAGCAACTATCTTCCTGCATTGTCAGACTCCATGACAGCGAAGCGGGAGGCTCATGTACTCAACAGATGTCACCTATGCATAAGGCAATCAAGCTTATCTTAGGCGTGGATCCTGTCAGACTGCCTAAGCCTTTGTCCAACGGAACCCAAAACAAAGGATGGTGCCAGTAGAGGAATGAAGAAGAGGAAGAACATCTTCACCCAGAGCCAAGTTTCTTTGTATAGATCAGGTGTTACCTTAGGTAGCAATTTGGCCATCTATTGTCACCTTTTAGATAAGTTTTGATAGCCTTAATCACCTCCACCTCAATAATTTCTCCCATTCTTTCCCTTAATGATTATCCTGGAGCCTCCCCCTTTGGCCCATTGTTACCTGGAAGTCCAATCAGGAAACCAGGGCCAAGTCTGCTCATTGGTCTCATTGGTATGGGCATCCAATTAAGTGCCCCCCAATAAGGCCAGCCCTTATGGTCATTGCGGAGCCTCCCCTTTTTCTGAGGTCATGTACCAGCTGACCACCTGTCATTCACCCCTGTACCTCCCATCTCCTGAGGGCTCAAGGTAGTCCTTATAACTTGTGACCCAGCTCCCCACAGGTGTGCATCTAGCAGTACCCCATTCCTGCTGCTTAGATACATCCCCGATTCTTGGCCAATTGAGGGTCCCCTTCCCCATCGTCCTCGTTTGTCGCCATTGGAGTCTTCCTGGAAGACTACGATCAGTAATTATCACCCTGTTTGTCCACCCTTATGTTACCTCTATGCATTTCTCTCTGTTTTTATTAGGTCTGTATGTTATATGAGTCTATTATCTTGTATGTGTGTGTTCTATATTTTTCTGTAATACATTTTTAATTGTTTTACTTAATTAGTGTCCTTGGTAAATTTAGCAATAATTTCTGGAAGTGGAATCCTGTATACATAGATTCTAGATCCTTTTTAAGCCAAAGGTGCCCACCTGTCAATTCCCCAACCTCTTTTGAGGGCATTTTGGCTTACAGCTGTCAAATGCCTTCCTGTGCCCACTCTGTGATGGTGCTTGATGTCTGGGGGTGCCAAAAGTCAACTGAATGCAAACACATCATGAACGTAATGAAAACAAAGCTATGACTGGAAAAAAAAATTACACTGGTAGGATGTTCTACACTCACAGTACAAAATTCAGTGCAGAGTTACTCCATTCTAAGACCATTGATGGCAGATGTGAGAGACTCCTGGCAATATTATTAAACACAGTCATAAATGTGTTATGAATAAATGTAAAGTTTCAGCATAGGTCAAGGGGTGAGGCTATTTGGGTATTATGTTTGAATTCAGAGATTGGAAACATGACCAAATCAGAGTGAGAACCTTTAGTCTTTAGAATTGTTAAATGATACCAGGTACGCTCCATGGAGCTGATCAAACGGTTCTATTACTTACATTGACAGGCTAATAATGGTAGCCCACCTGCGGCTTTGCCTGATCAATGCATGCTGGGTTGTTCTTTAAGATGCTCTGGGAAATAAAGAGAGCTGAGTTATCTGGATGAGACATTGGATATGATTTGTTCTTGCGGTGCCTTGCTAGGTGCATCTTTCCTGGAAGGACTGACAGAGACAAGGGGGAATAATGTCACCTTTCTAATCTATCCAAACAATTTTCTTTTACCCTTTATTGGATGCTGGTCATTGCAGTGGTCGATAGAGGATATTATTCTCTCTTGAATCAGATAAAGGACATCAAGTGAAATGGACAGAGCAGATGCTGACTTCAGAGGAGGGTGGTTTTGCTCTCCATGCTGAACAAATATAGACCTAGAGCCCCTTTATACGTTCCACAGAATTGACTAAATGGAGGAGAGGAGAATGATGTTAGCTGCTATGGGTGCCCACTGGGGAGAAAGGCGGGGTACAGATTAATTAAACAAATAAAAACCTAGTCAATATTTTCTGGCTCTCGGTGTATAATAGGGGCAGATCTTCCTGCAGGGAGAAAACTAACATATCAGGGGGAAAATAGACCACCTAGATTTCTCCTTGACACTCTACTTTCCTATATGAAGTGAATGTGTGTGAGTGTGGGCCACAGGAAATATAGAGAATGGTGATTAGGGTGTGTGTTTGAGAGCACTCAAATATTCAACCCACTACCTGCAGCATGAAGTCATGTAGTTTTGGAAAAGGCTTACATTTTGATTATGGTGACTATATAACCTGCATATATTCAGATCACATTCACAACCTCTTCTTCCCTGTATCTGCTCACATTGCTCACATCACAATGTGCCATTAGCAGAGAGCAGTACAGATCACAGCACTTCCAGATGATTCAATAAAGTGAATCAAGAAGATTATAAGCTTAACTATATAATGCAAAAGGGGTGAGGAGTAGGGTTGCCAGCCTCCAGGTGATGGTTGGAGATCTTTTGGGATTACAGCTGATTCCAGGCAACAGAGACCAGTTCCCATCAAGAAAAATTGTCATTTTGAAAGGTGGGTCCATTGAAGTTCCTTCTCTCTCTAAATCCAGTCCTCTTCAGGCTCCACCACCGAATTCTCCAGGTATTTCCCAACTCAGATCTGGCAACCTTAGTGGAGAAGGAGAACATCTCCTACCGCTGGATCACTGAAGAAGTATCTTATGGCAGAGAGAGAGCAAGCACCTTTATTTTAATGCAAAATGACACTCTTTTGCTAGCTACTCCGCTGGCCTGCTGGTGCATTCCTTCTGCAGTTATCTGCAGCAGCATGGGTCTAAGGAGTTCTGGCTCTACAAGCTGCCAACTTTGGTTTCATTTCAAACTCAAGACCCCATTTTATGTCAGACAAGAGAAACACATCGCCTTCTCTTCAAAGCATCCCATTAAAATTCTAGAAATCGGCAAACAGGAGAACTGCGCAAAACAGATTCTGTGTAAGCCCACACAGATTGATGGCTCTGAACAGCCCCCAGGAATGCATCGTGCATAATGCTGAACCAACATGCACACACAAGCATACGGAGCTGCTTACATTCCTACTTAGCTCCCTTCCTCTTTTATGTATGTGACTTGTCACCTGTCACATTCTGATGAAAGCAGATGTTCATGCTGGAGCTGAAGCGAAGCTCATTTGTAATATATTAAGGGCACACTTTGATTTAAAAGATATAACACATGCTTTGCTACTGTGGTTAGGTCTTTGCCCCACACTTGCTTTGGATATATCATTCTGCTCCAGTATGAACAATAGCCTTTTCTTTTGCAATCTGGCTCACTACTAGTTAATTAAAGGTCTGGTCCTGGGGGAAAAAAAAAACTATTGAGAAAGCACTAGACAGAGATTGTTTTTTCTTGCTTTCAAGCAAAGAAATAAGTGATCAGTGTCTTATGATTTTAAGAAGCTGGGAATCGTGCCAGCAACATGCATGCGAGATTTATGCATTGTGGCAAAAGGATTGGTAAATCATCAAGCCTCCTGAAAGACATTTTTAATTAAAGCTTCATAAAAAGCAGCACTCATTAAAAACTTCCTCCTCACTAGTTAAGAGGCAAAAAATCCATCGAACCCCTACTGAACTTATGATGTTGCTTTATACTGCACTAGGCCTCTGGTCCATCATGCCCACTATTCTTTACAGTGAGCAGCAGCAGCAGCTTACCAGGGTTGGTTCCAGGTTTTGGAACCCCGCAGGGACCCCTCATGCCTTCTTTTCCACCCCTACACATGTGTTTGTCCCCTGCCCATGTGACTTTCTCCCACTTACAAGCTTTTCCAATACCCATTCTCAATTGCCTTTACACACCCATACTCTGACATCACTGGCTGGTATATGCAGCTCAGAGTCCTGTTTCCATTGCTACCAGGAGCCCCATCACTGTAAACCACCCACATGGCCTTCCTTATTAGCTCTAAGCAGATGGGAGCATCATTATAGAGGTGGCAGGGCAAACGCACAAATGGGAGTCAGCAGCAGTGGGTCCCACCAGAAGTCCTGGGCCCCGGCAGCTGCTCCACCTATAATAATAATAATAATAAAAATTTATTTATATCCCACCCTCCCCGCCGAAGCGGGCTCAGGGCGGCTAACAACATTTTCATATAGTTATACAAAGTTTAAAATCACATTAGCTTTAAAACATTCCAATTAAGCAAATACAATACAGTACAATACAATACAGTACACCTCAGAGTTTGCTAGGGTTGCCAGCCCCCAGGTGGGACTGGGGGATTCCCCAATTTTGTAGGCTCCTATTCACCAGCAGCCAGCTGGCCAGCAGGGGGAAGCCTTGCCCCAACAGCCACGGCCTGACATGACACCTCCAATGTGATGACATCATGTGGAAGTGATGTCATCATGTTAGGGGCATTGTGTGACAATGCTCTGGTATTGTGGGCAAAACTCTAATCATCAAGTTTCGCCCAAAATACCAGAGCATCACTGCAGGATGTTGCCTCGCCCCTCCCCACTCCTGGGAGCTCCCTCCCCCCCCCCCCAACTGGCAAGAGCCTAGGACCTGGCAGCCCTAGGGTTTCCTGGTGTCTGCCCTTATTCAGACAGAGACATCTGCTGCCTGGACTGGAGATGCCAAGAAATGGACCTAGGACCTGCTGTACACAAAGCATGTGTGCAACTTTTAAGACCTAATCTATCAACATTTACTCCTAGCCTTCAAAAAATAACCCAAGACTTCTATTAAGCAATGGGGGAGTGGCTGACCTATCTAACCACAGTTGTGACTCAGACCAGCTGGTTTATGTAATGTTAAGTGACCTATAAAAGCATTGTGTGGATAATCTTTAAGGGAACAGAGTAGGATTTAAGAGGCAATGGGTAGACTATGCAAATTGCCTCATTGTAGTCCAGAGAGTTGGTTTAAGCCTACCCTCAAGTGAGTTGCCAGTGTTCCCATTCGCTGATGCATCTTCCCAAAAGATATCTGTCCTTTCTGATCCTGCTTTTCCTCCAAGGATCTCAGAGTGGCATACATGGTTCTCCTTGTTGATGTTGTAGGTTAGGCTGTATCACTGTCCCAAGATCACCCAGAGGACGCAGCTGAGTGAGGATTTAACTTTCCTCTCCCAGGTCCAAGCCCAACAAACCAGGGGCATAGCCAGCATTTTTAAAAGTTGAGGGGGCACCCTTTTCCATCCACTGTGGGACTTGTGGCTTCTCAGAAGCTTTCTGAAAGGCACTGAAAGTGACCAAATCAAGGCAGCCGACCCTAAAACTCTGGAATCAAGGAGGGACTGCACTTGGTGCGCAAACAGGGGGTTTCCTTTCACTTTCCTCTCCCTCAGCCTGGCACTTTGCAGCCAGCAGCTCGGTTTTATGTTTTTTGGATTTATATCCTCCCCCCACCCCTGAAGCAGGCTCAGGGTGGCTCACAGTACATAGTAGAATAACAATAAAAACATTTACATTAAAACATTAAATTTAAACAATTTAAAATAATTTGGTGCTGATTTCAATACAGTTTAAATATGCTGCCTCTCCTCCGCCTCCCTCCTCTCCAGCTGCTGCTTTTGCTGCTGCAGTCAGGGCCAGCACATGGGAGTAGGTGAGGCTGGCAGCTGCCAATAGCACCACCCTGCCTTGGGGATGCCACCAGGCACCTCCTTACTCCCCCTTGTCCCTGCAGAGCACTCCTCTGAGTCTGCCTTGAAGGCAGGATAGGAGGAGAACTACACAGAGCAGTACACTCTTTGAAGGCTTCCTTGGAAGCCTCCAAAGAGCACACTGTTTTAGCAGTGCCCCCCAGCTACTTTTGGGTTGAAAGTGGCCAAGTGGTGCCTTCCCATTGCACTCTTGTGCGCCACCCGTTGCTCCCCCACCCGCCCTGTGTAATGACGTCACTTTTAGTGACTTCATTGCGCCATGTGTGCACTTTGTGCACGCACATTAATTTCAACAACTGAGCTGCAGTGGGGTGTGGCACAGGGGTCTGCCTTGAGCAGTAGAACCCCAAGCACTGGGGCTGGCTGCAGTGCCCTGTGCCCTGCTCAGCTCTCCCTGCTCCAGCTGCCGCTGAGGATGCTTCACCAGCTCAGCCATACCTAAAAAAGAGGGGAGCAGGCTGTGCCCTGGAGGGACCCTGGAAGTCAGGGGTGCAGCTTGGAAGTTGGGAGGGCTTGGCCCCCACAGCCCACCCCGTAACTAATCACTACACCGCCTTGGTTTTCAAGCCCCTCCTTCAGTGAGGAGCTAAGTAGGTGTGACAGGACTTACCCCCTGTGCAAGCAATGCAGTTCCCTCTCATTTGTATGTCTTCCACAATGTATGTATCATATGTAAAGTGCATTGTTCTTCATAGCATATTTGGAATTGTTGCTAAAATATATAATAGCAGTGTCTAGGGCTTTTTTGTAAATGGTCTGATGACCAAGTTCCAGAATTTCATTTCATAATAGCACTCTGGAATTTAATACACATAAAAAACTAGCTATGCCATGGGTATTAACAGTAAGAAGCATAGACCGCTTTTTCTGATTTTGCTTAAATCTGTCCATGCTTCAGTACATCGCACAGCATCAATGCTGCAAAGCAGTGCCCTTGCAGTAGCAGGATTACAGATTCCAGGTGAGGCGACAGGTCAGTAGCTGATGGTTGACCATGTCGAACACCGCCAACAGGTCTAACAACATCAGCACTGCCAAGCCACCTCTATCCAGATGCCTCTGGAGGTCATCTATGAGGGCAACCAGAACTGTCTCCGTCCCATGACCTGGACGAAAACCGGATTGATGTGGGTTAAGCATGGAAGCTGTCATTGCTGTCAGATGACCATCTAGCCTCTGTTTAAAAACCTCCAAGGAAGGAGAGCCCACCACCTCCCAAGGAAGCTTGTTCCACTGAGGAATAGCTCTAATGGTCAGGAAGTTCTTCCTAAAGTTGAGCCGGAAACTCTTTTGGTTTAATTTCAACCCATTGGTTCTGAGCCTACCTTCCAGGGCCACAGAAAACAATTCCGCACCATTCCACACCATCCCACACCATCCTCTATATGACAGCCCTTCAAGTACTTGAAGATGATGATCATATCAACTCTCAGCCACCTCCTCTCCAGGCTAAAAATCCCCAGCTCCTTCAACCTTTCCTCATAGGATTTGGTCTCCAGACCCCTCACCATCTTCGTTGCCCTCCTCTGTACCCATTCCAGCTTGTCTATATCCTTCTTAAAATGTGGTGCCCAAAACTCAACTGTAGGTTTTCTATGCTCATTCCCACACTCTACATACATCCAAACCCTGCCTCAAACTTCACAGCTGACTCTCATTGGTAGTAGTCAAAGGCAAGAGAAGAAATAAGGGGAAGTCTACTAGCTGGCTGAGTTTGCTTGTCCCCTGCTTCTTTGGGATATTTAAGAAGCATAAGCGGGAAGGCACTTTTCCTTTGGCTCTTAGCCTGAGGATCCTAACTTAGATCTGAGCAGAGAATCTAACAGAAAAAACAGGAGAAAGAGAGATTATATGCATGGAAAAGCCTTCCCTCTTCTCCTTTTACTGGTATAATTTTTTCTTTGTATTGTAAGTCACTTTGGGTCCCCGTTGGAGAGAAAGTGTGATACTATATGAATGATTAAACAAATAAATAGGCCTAAATACTGTCACCTCTTCCTAAAGAGCTTCATTTTACCATTTTTGGGAATTTCCCATAGCTCAAATGCTATGGTAATGCAATGTCATTCATTTTTCCCAATCATGGGAGAAATCCCAGATTGTCTGTTTTCCCATTTGCCTCTCATCCTTGAGTAAAACCAAAAGAGTTCTACAAAAAAATGCATTTCAAAAATATAGCAGTCCCTCTTGTTTGATCAGTGTTTCTTCATGGCATCACTACTGAGCCATCTTAAAAGAAGGGCCCTACAAAACAGCTTATAAATCTTCTCCTCTGTATGCTGCCATTGAAACTAGTGCCTCTTCCCAGAATATTCTGTAACGCAAATGCCGAGAGAGCAATTTTATCAAGTAGCACTCAAAAAAATCTCATCTGGTAGAAAAACTGCTTTTCTGAAAGCAGTAGGGAAAAACCAGGAAGACAGACTACATATGCCTGAAGTACACAGAAATTACATGTACACTTGTGTAAAATATAGATGTGTTATATTCTTTACTTTTTTGAAAAAGAACTCCACTCCACTTGGCACCCAAAGTCCTATTCTTATATCTGATACATGAGTGTAACCCTTGGGACTGGTTTACATGTGCCAACTATGACATCAAGCAATAGATTGTGCTTGCCAGTCATGAACAGGGAGTGAATTTTTCAATGGACTCATTTGCAGCTGTTCGATATGTCGTTCCACCATATTCTTTTCTAAATTTGCAGTGCACTGCATTCTGCTTTTTGTACATGCACATTCTCATGCAGTCTGATTTTAAGTTCTACTCCCCTGGTCCTTGCTGTACCTCTGCTCCACACCTCAGTCAACTGTTTAAATAGATGGTTATATCAGTCACAAACAGGTCTTTTTTTCTTAATCCTACAGTTCAGTGTTTGTCTTAGCAGTGCCACTCCCTAGCAATATTAATAGCTGCTGATAAATTGGGATGGTAGCATTCTTGAGATGTGACATTTGGGGGGTGGGGAGTGCAGGTATTCAAGTCAGTTGGTGGCACACCAAGCAGGATCAGTGATGATCAGCTCAGATTTATATGATGATCAGCTTACATTTATATGAAACTCTTCTATAATGTTAAAGAAATGTATGGAACAACTATTGAAATGGTAATTATCTTCCACAGCTGTAGGTTTACAGAAGGATAAAAGATGGAATGGTGCTGACTGTGACCATGGACATTCACAAGATCCAAATTACTGCATTATTTACTCTGAAGAAGTTACCTCACAATGTGGTGACAGTCATGTAAAGATGACACAGAAAGGTGTGGACAGACTGGGAAAATCCTAGACAGAGCAAAGTGACAGAAAAGTTGACTGAGTCATCAAATGTGTGCTATCCATCTATGTGGAGCTCAATCATGTTCATTCACAGAATGAGTCAATGAGAATATACCAGGAAGAGAAGAATAAAATGACATCTGAATATATGCAGGAAGGCTAGTTAATTTATAGAAAAGGTTATACTTGAGCTTCATATTGATGGAAGCAGCATTTTCCTTACTTTGCCAGGAATGTGAATTTTGATCCTCTCCTCAGACCAGGTTGGGGGACCATGCTGTATGATCATTGCAAACCTGGGCCCTATTTTGTACTGGTGGGCCACATTGATCAAGTAAGGAAAATGAATGCAACAGTTTAAATGCAAGAGACTGAACTGTGTATTCAAGAAAAATATCCAATCAATGAATAAATGATTGGGGAAATTAGACACCCAGCCCAGTACACAATATGACACATGGACCATGGAGCAAGCACAGAGACAAATATTAATTTCCTTTTTGTTGCAGGATGCCCTGATGACCCACAAGCACAGTTTTGCTTTGGGTTCTTTAAGAGGTCAAGACACTTAGCAGCCATCTCAGGTCTTCACTTTGTCTCTTAAGTCCACCTTTCTCCCAGGGGGGCCCTTTGCTTCTCCCTGGGTATCTACACAGTCATAAACTGACTCATCAGTGTATTTGCCATTAAGGAAGCAGACACTCCTGGTACTCTGTCAGGTTCACTGTTTACAGGCTGTGCCTAGTGCCCATGTCTCCTGCTTTTACTCTAATTAGCCTTCACAGAGAAGTCTTATTGCATTTTCATACTCATGAGAACCCATAAATCTTCTAACCAACCATATCTCTTCCCTGGCAGAATTTTAGTGATGTGTACAAGTGGGACTTATTATGGTTATGGAGAACAAACTTCCAGCATTCAAAATCATAAGAAAAGTATTTAAAAGAAATTTCCCACATACATACCCTGCACATAATCAGACCAAGCAAGCTTACAAAGTAAAGATATATACACACAATCATACTCCCTCTGTCAAGTCTGCTATGAATTACTCAATACCTGTATTAAGTTTGGTCCTGAAGTGAAGGAGTCTGGGTACTTTACAGTGTACACCGATTGCTGCTAGCTCACTTTCCTACCCCCTCACTAGAGAGGCCTTTGTTGTGTAGTCTGCTTTGAAATGCTAACATGTGAATAAGATAAGGGCGCCTTCCCAGCCTTGTTCTCTGTGGGAGAGGCTTCGGCCTGGGAACGAAGGGAGTAGCATCCTAGTGCGAAAATGTGTTGCATAGATTACCCCCACCGTAGGAATCCCTTTCATCTATACCTTAAATGCTGGTTTAGTGCCTATGTATTTTAGTCCTTCAATCTCTGCCATGGTCTCTAGTTCTGTTTACAATAAACTTGTTACTCTGTTTCACCAAGAGACTCGTTATTGAATTCAGCCGACTTGACATTTTGAAGGACTCCACTATCTTGGAGTTCAACCTTTCCGGCAACTGAAAAGGCAATGTCCGAACAGTCTCCGGAGAACGGAGAACTCCCAACCAGAGTGGAGGGGGCCGAGACACCCTGGCACATCCATACTGCCAGAAGGACCGCGGCCTCCCCTCCCCAGTTTCAGCTGGTGGTGACCCCACGGCAATACCAGCCAAGGACCTCCACCACGCTGATGGATCAAGCCCCGATCTGACGGGAGGCGATCATGACCCGCCACACCAAGTGGGTCCAACTGGCCGAGGCCGCCGCCGCCAACCCGGGCGAGACGAGCGAAGGCGCCGGAGCCACGGGGACTCAAGACCCCGGGAGCGGAGGCGAAGGGGCCGAGTGCGGAGCGGATGACGGAGGGGCAAGACCCAAGGACCAGGCCGATGAGGATTACGAAACGTTTCGGGCGATGGTCCGCAGGGAGATTGACAGGGCGGTGAGAGACCTCAAGGACCAGATGCAGGCCCTGGCCGCGCAGCTGGGCAGAGCGCTGGGGGTGACCGGGGCTCGCCAGCAGCAGCCAGCCCCGGCGGGTCCGCGGGGACCTCCGGCTCAACCGGGCCCTGCCGCCCCTCCACCCGGAGCGGCCCCACAAGCCCCAGCGGCGCCCCCTCCTGCCCCGGTCAGACAAAGAGACCTGGGGGGAGGCCGGGAGCTGGACGCCACGTTTGACGGAGACCCGGAGGAAGTGAACTACTTCGCGATCCAGGCGAACAGCTACATGTACTACTGGGGGGACCTATTCCCCGATGAGATGAGCCGCGTGGACTACCTCGGGTCGAAGCTGCGGGGCGCAGCGAAGAAGTGGTATGTGAGCCTATGCGAAACTAACAGCCCGGTCCTCCACTTCGTAAACACCTTCGTGCAAGCTCTACTGACCCAGTACGAGGACCCCCTGCAAGAAGCCCGAGCGCTAGCGGCACTGCGGAACATGAAGCAAGGGGCCCGATCCATCCGAGAGTACGCGGCCGACTTCCAGGCCAACGCCGCCCGGGCTCGGAATTGGAACGAGGTGATGAAGATCGAGCACTTCACCAATGGACTGAACCTGAGCATCCTGGATAGGGCGCTCACGCAAGCCAGCCCCGATACCCTGGTGGGGTGGATTCAGCTGGCGGGGGAGGTGGAGACCAACCTGAAACGAGTGGCAATGCTGCGCCAAGCACTAGCCGCCGGCAGGGGAACGCCGAAAGCAGCCCCTGGGAAGGCTGAGCCACCTAAAGTCAAGAAGCCGGCGGCGGCTGCTCCGGGGGGGCCCCGACGTTGTTTCCGGTGTGGGGACCCCAACCATCTGGCCTCCGGCTGCCCCCAACCAGCCACCGGGGCTGCCCCACCACAGGGAGCCACCCGCCCGGGCACCCCCGGCCCCAAGAAGACCACCGGCCGCCCTAAGGAGGCGGCGAAGGGCAGCGCGCTCCTGGTGCAAGAGGACCTGCAAGAGGAGGAGGTGCGTCTGTCCGAGGAGCTGGCCGAGCTGGCGTGGGAAGAGGAGCCGGCGGGAAACGACGCCGACCTGCTTTGAACGGTGCCAACCAGCAGGTCGACCGGGAGGAGGCACCGCTAACGGTGAGACCCACGGGAAGGTTGTACTTTATAGTGGTCAAATTGTTGAACCCAAAGCTAAAAAGGTTCCTACAGATCCGGGCCCTCATAGACTCGGGCTGTAATAGAGAGCTGATTTCCCCCAAGGTGGTGGAGGCTCTGGGGTTGGAACGCTTTCAACTGCCCCACCCCATGCACTTTGAACAGATGGATGAGTCAGTAATGGGAGGGGAACCCTGCACGCAAGAGACTGAGCCGTGCCCCCTGGGGATTGAGGACCACTGGGACTCAGAGACGTTTGTGATCGCGCCCGCCTGCGGCTACCCCGTGGTCCTGGAAGTGGGGTGGTTGGAGAAGCACGAGCCCCTCATCCGCTGGAGAGCCCAGACCATCAGATTTCCCGACCCAAGTTGCAGCCAGCACCTTTGGCAAGCGGCATGGGGGCCACGAGCGCCAGCCGCTCGGGAGAGGGCGTGCGTCCTGGTGGAAGAGGTGCACCATGTCCCGGACGCCTACCGCGACCTAATGGAAGTGTTTAGTGAACGGGAGGCCAACCAGCTACCCCCCCACAGGAGCACAGACTGTGCGATAGAACTGATCCCCGGGGAAAGCCTTCCCAGGGCCAAACTCTACCAAATGGGGTGGGCTGAGAAGAAGGAGTTGCGTAAATTTCTAGACTTGAACTTGAAAAGGGGGTTCATCAGACCCGCGACGGCCCCCCACGCGGCCCCCGTGTTGTTTAGAAAGAAAAAGGACAACAGCCTTAGGCTTTGCACTGACTTTCGCGGGATTAACGCGATTTCCATGTCAAACGCCTACCCCATCCCCCTCATCAAAGACCTACTAAGCACGGTGGCGGGGGGGGGGGAAATTTTCACAAAGCTTGACCTGCGGGGCGCGTACTTCCGAGTGCGCATCAAAGAGGGGGATGAGTGGAAGACGGCGTTCAACACACCGATGGGACAATTTGAATACTTGGTCATGCCGTTTGGATTGCAAGGGGCACCTGGGGTGTTCATGAATTTCATAAATGATGTATTGCGGAAATTTCTGTACAAGGGGGTGGTGGTGTACCTTGATGACATCATTATTTATTCCCAAGATGAACAGTCCCATGTGAAACTAGTGAGGGAAGTGTTGGCCACCCTGCTGAAGCACCAGCTCTACGCCAAGTTGTCCAAATGCGAGTTTCACCGTACGGAACTAGATTATTTGGGCTTCCGGGTGTCTGGGGACGGGCTGGCCATGGATCCAGCCAAAGTTCAGGCAGTTTTAGAGTGGGCCCCCCCGAGGACACGTAGACAGCTCCAGAGTTTCCTCGGATTCTCCAATTTCTATAGGGGATTCATTGAGGGGTTCGCTCAAATCGCTCTACCCCTAACAGACCTCCTGAAGACGAAGGGGAGGGGGGAAGAGGCAAAGCGACCAGGGGCCAGGCTGAATTGGACACCGACTTGTCAGGCGGCTTTCGACCGGCTTAAACAACTGTTCACAAGCGAGCCGGTCTTAAGCCACCCAGATGAGAGGAAGGGGTTCGTGGTCCAATGCGACGCCTCCGATGTCGCCGTAGGAGCCATTCTCATGCAGAGGGATGAGGAGGGGAAGCTGAGACCCTGTGCTTACATTTCGCGAAAGTTCTCGGAGGAGCAGAGGAACTGGTCGGTGTGGAACAAAGAGGCTTTCGCTGTCATGTTTGCACTAAAAACTTGGAGGTCCTGGTTGGAGGGAGCCAGGGTGCCCTTTGAGATATGGACGGACCACAAAAATTTAGAGGCCCTAACAGGGAAAAGAAAATTGAGTGAAAAACAAATCAGGTGGGCGGGCTTCTTCTCCAAATTCGATTTCACCCTGAAGCACATCCCGGGGACCCGCAATTTTCTAGCGGACGCCCTGTCCAGGCTCCCACAACATGAGAGCCAGAGGGAGGAGGTGGTAGACTCCCTGATCCCCCCCACGCAAGTGGCGGCTATGGTTACCACCCGCTCACAGAGAAAAAAGGAATTGAGTGGGCTAAGCAAAGAACGAATCGCTCTAGAGGCCGAACGGGAGGGAGGTGGGCGGCCAGAGGGGTTGCAGAAAAGAAAAGACGGTCTTTGGTACAAAGGAGAGAAACTGTACATCCCGGAAACCTTAAGGAAAGAAATTCTCCAACTGTGTCACTGCTCCAAGCTAGCTGGGCACTTCGGCTATGTCAAAACCTTGCACTTAGTGCACCGGCAGTTCTGGTGGCCGTCTCTAAAGAAAGATGTGTCGGACTTTGTGGCTGGTTGCCCGGTGTGTGTGATGGCAAAAAAGAGGGGGGGGGAAACCCCGGGGCTCCTACAGCCGTTAGAAACAGCGAAACGGCCATGGGCCGTGGTGTCCATGGACTTCATAGTCGAGCTGCCACCCTCCCGGGGGAAAACAGTCATACTGGTGGTAGTGGACACGTTTTCAAAACAAGCCCACTTCATCCCCTGCAGCCAGTTACCCACAGCCAAGAAACTAGCAGCTTTATTTTTCGACCACGTGGCCAAACATCACTCCATCCCTGACAAGGTCATAAGTGACAGGGGCCCTCAGTTCGTTGCCACCTTCTGGCGGGAGTTTTGTAAATTATTAGGGATGGAACAGGGGCTAAGCTCTGCCTATCACCCCCAGACGGACGGACAGACAGAGAGAGTGAACGGGGTGCTAGAGCAGTACCTCCGGTGCTTTGTAAGCCTACGCCAATCAGACTGGGTGG
Organism: Heteronotia binoei; assembly: GCF_032191835.1. Classification (NCBI taxonomy): domain Eukaryota; kingdom Metazoa; phylum Chordata; class Lepidosauria; order Squamata; family Gekkonidae; genus Heteronotia; species Heteronotia binoei. The sequence goes on from NC_083230.1 coordinate 88,539,318, forward strand.
ACCTCCTCCCCTTCGCAGAATACGCTTACAACAACAGCGCTCACAGTTCCACCAAAGCATCTCCCTTTGCAACGGTGTTTGGGTATGAGGGGAAGCCGATCCCCATGTTGCCAGGGGGGGAGGGATTGACGGGCTCAAGTTTCAAGCAATGGTGGCAAGGTCCCAGCCAATGTTGGCCAGCCATACAAGAAAACCTGAAGCTGGCCAAAGAGGCGTATAAAAGACAGTACGATAAAAGCCATGTGCCAGTCTGGGACTTGAAGGTGGGGGACTCTGTATTTCTGTCAACAAAAAACCTGCCTCTGGCACAACCGTCTAGGAAGTTGGCTTTTAAGTTCCTAGGGCCATTTAAGATCAAGCGGGTAATCAACCCGGTGACAGTAGAGCTAGACCTCCCCCCTGCTCTTGGTAAAGTCCACCCTGTTTTTCATTGCAGCCGACCTCCGCAGCCGTCCAAGTGGCCCTCACAAGATTCACCAACCCTCCCCTCGAAGGGGGAGTGCCGGAGCCTCTCGGGGCCCGAGTTGCTGAGCCATAAATGTGAACCACCCTCCTCGCAAGCCCGCCCGGCAGGGGAGGGGGCCTAAGGGGGGCAGTATGTCAATTCTGCTATGAATTACTCAATACCTGTATTAAGTTTGGTCCTGAAGTGAAGGAGTCTGGGTACTTTACAGTGTACACCGATTGCTGCTAGCTCACTTTCCTACCCCCTCACTAGAGAGGCCTTTGTTGTGTAGTCTGCTTTGAAATGCTAACATGTGAATAAGATAAGGGCGCCTTCCCAGCCTTGTTCTCTGTGGGAGAGGCTTCGGCCTGGGAACGAAGGGAGTAGCATCCTAGTGCGAAAATGTGTTGCATAGATTACCCCCACCGTAGGAATCCCTTTCATCTATACCTTAAATGCTGGTTTAGTGCCTATGTATTTTAGTCCTTCAATCTCTGCCATAGGTCTCTAGTTCTGTTTACAATAAACTTGTTACTCTGTTTCACCAAGAGACTCGTTATTGAATTCAGCCGACTTGACACCCTCGCCACAGCTGAACATACCCTGACTGTTGTTATTCTAGGATAGGCTCTTTATTCTTAAAGCCATCCATTATCTTGAGTCTTTGTATGGGTTGTTTGCCATTTGGTAGCTTGACATGGTAATGATGGACATTAAGATGGAATCCAGGTGTGACAGCTCCTTCCTACAAGTTATCCCCAGATAGAATCAACCCCAAATGGACCTTGTTCCCCTTTTGTTCAAGGGATTTATTGCTGATCTCTGCCCACTCCTTTGTAAGACAATGTTTCTCTTCTTATGCTTTCCAGGAAGAGCTACATTCTAACATTTTACATCCTCAAGTTTCCAGTTTGGTGTCATGGTTAAGTGTGTGGAATCTTGTCTGGGAGAACCAGGTTTGATTCCCCATTCCTGCACATGCAGCTGCTGCAGTGGCCTTGGGCCAGTCAAAACTCTCTCAGAGCTGTTCTGCTCAATAGCAGTTCTCAGACAGCTCTCTCAGCTCTACCTACCTCACAGGGTGTCTGTTGTGGGGAGAAGAAGAGAAGGGAGATTGCTCTGAGACTCCAAGGCCATTTTCCCACTTACCTTACCCTGGAGCGACGTCCCTCTTCACCGCGCTGTGTCTGCGTGGATTTCGCACAAACTGCTGCGCAGCACCAGGAAGAGCCGTGTAGTCCCGGGGCTTTTGCGTAGCAAATGTAAACCGCCAAAAAGCAGGTTTACATTTGCGACGCAAAAGCCCCAGGACTACGCGGCTCTTCCTGGTGCTGCGCAGCAGTTTGTGCGAAATCCGCGCAGACGCAGCGCGGTGAAGAGGGACGTCGCTCCGGGGTAAGGTAAGTGGGAAAACGGCCCAAGTGAAGGGCAAGGTATAAATCCAATCTCTTCTTCTGTTACCTACTTTTCTTCCAAGGCATGAGATAATCTTTTGATTGTTCTCTGCTGGCTAGAAATATCTACATAATCAAGTGAAGTACTAGTAGCTTATGGGAATAATCAATAGGGCAGGAGATACTCATATTTCCTTCTTTTCAACCAACAGAGAAACTTCTTAGACTGAATGTGGGGTGGGGGTCATAGTAGTCCTAAATTCTAAATAGTATAAAGTAGGTTAAAGTGGAGTGCATTTATTCACAATTTTAACAAACTTACTTATATCCCTACAACATTCTTCATTCCTAATTATACCCAGCTCAAGCTATTCCTTCTGTATTTCAAAGCAAGTTCACAGATAGCTCCAAAATTCTGCTCCAGCAGAACCAGGGAAAAGAGAAAAGAGACCAAAGAATGGAGGGGCGGAAGAGAAAAGGGCCAACCAAATTATATACTATGCTGTATTTGTATACCTTTTCTCTTGTTCAGATGAGGTATCCTGTTCTCTCTGATGGAGGCTGAAGTGTGAAGATGTTTCCACATTTGCATTTCCTGTTTTATCTTGTTTTATTCCATGAGACAACATGACCAGTATTTTCATGACATCTTCCCATAAACAAATACCATCTGCACAGAATCACATCCTTTAGCTTGGATCCTCAGCTTTGCAACAGCCTGGGTGCAATCCCCATCTTTGTGATCAGCCAATTCTTAGCTATTTCCATAGCCTTGGAAGGTTACCTAGAGAATAGTTTTTCACCATGTTTGAATCTGGAATAGGATAAGCTGGAATTTTTCATGATTTGGATATGTCAGATAGACTGGGATTAACATGCATTACCATATTGCAATAACAAAATTCATATCCATAATGAGAAACTCTGGGAAGCTTGACACTGGAATAAGGTATGGTAGAAACATTACAACCAGTCTGGGCACATAAGGCATATATGTGACAGGACCCACAAACCAATAGCCAAACTGCCTTGCAGCCTCCAGCCAATGACATCTTGACTGGGAAATTCTAAAATGCATGATAATATGAACCCAAACATTACTGACATTACTTATTACAGCATCTAAAGTCAGGCACAGCTTTGATATGCTATGTCCAAAGATGATGTTAACTGCAATGAAACAGAAGAAAAGGAAGGTATGAAAATGCACTACATCAATGTGTGTAATGAATCATCATGAAAGGCTAATCAAGTGAAGACATTAATACATACACAAAAAGGGTATCAAAGTCAGTCATAATCTTTCATAGCCATGCTTATCTATTGCTGTTCCTATTATGTCAACTGAATTTCATTGCAAAAACAAATGGACATGTTGCCAACTACTTCATTTATATGATCTAGCTGCTCTGTTTACAGTGCAATCCTAGACAAAGCTGGTAGTGTCAAGTCACATAAAAACACCGTAAGAATCCTGCTGGATCAGACCAATGGTCCATCTAGTTCAGCATCACACAGTGGCCAGCCAGCTCCTCTGGAGAGACAACAACAGGACATAGGTCAAGGCCTTCTCCTGATGTTGCCTCCTGGCTCTGGGATTCAGAGCCTTAGTCACAGCTGATTTACAGTAACCCTGTAGGGTTTTCAAGGCAAAAGATGTTCAGAGTTACACCCTTCTAAACCAGGCTGTAGCTACAAGGAAGCCTGTAGGTGCCCTGCCCCCTGACTTCTGGGTGGGGCCCCCTAAAAGGGCCCCCAACCAGCTGTGGGGCCCCTACCACTGCTTCCTCCCTCCCCCTGAGATTGAAATCCCAGTGGAAGGAGCAGCAGGAGTAGCCCAGGACCTTCAGGAGTGATTTAAAGACTCCTGGTCAGCGGGGTCTTTAAATCGCACATGGAGGCCCCCAGATGCTCATGCTTCTCCTCCTGTGCAATCTGAATTGTGGGGCAGAAGGTGGCAGCTGAGGCCTTCCCTCCCCACTGCAGCTGCTTCCACCTCCCCTGTGATTCAAATTACACGGGAGGGGAGACAGAAGCAACCCCCAGCCTCCATGTGCAATTGAAAGACCCCACCAACCAGATGGTTGGTGCAGTCTTTAAATCACCCCCAGAGGCTGGTGGCAGCTTCTCCCGCACCTCCGGAGTGATCTGAATTATCAAGGGGAAGGAGGAAATCTCCAAGCTGCTCCTTCCTCCCCAGGTGATTCAGATCACTCTGGAGGTGCAGGAGAAGCCACCACCAGCCTCTGGGAGTGATTTAAAGACCTCGGTGACCAGTGGGGTCTTTAAATTGCACATGGAGACTGGGGCTCCTTCTGCCATCCCTCCCATGTGATTTGAATCACAGCGGAGGTGGAAGCAATATGGAGGCTTCCTCCCTCCCCCTGGTGATTCAGATCACTCTTGAGGTGTGGCAAAAGCTGCGACCCACTTCCTTGAGTGATTTGAATGGCTGGGGAGCACATTTTTAGGTGGGGGCACTTTATAAAAACGCAGGTGCCCCCAGAATTTTTAAAAATCCCCCCCTTTACATTACTGGCTATGGCCCTGTTCTAAACCCATTTACCCTACTTGATAGGGTGCAATAATATTGCCTGATCTCATCAGATTCAAAGAGATTCCTAAGACTCAGGAAGCCTCAGCAAGGTCATGGGGGGCATGGCAGCCAACATGCTCAGAGCTCAGCTCTGAATGCACCCACTGCCATCCCAATCTTGCTGACACTTCCTGAGACTCAGGAAGCTTCAGCAAGGTTGTGGGGGTGGTCAAAGCCTGACTCCGAGTGTGCCTGCTGCCACCCTGACTTTGCCCGGGCCAGGGGCGGAGAACAGGGCTCTGCTTGGGGTGGCAAAACCCCCAGTGCTGGACCTGCCTTCTTCCAACATGCAACTTGCCATGTTGCATTGCTTCAGTGGCGTAGCTAGGGCTTTGGGGGCCCGGGGCCCAAGATTTATGTGGGCCCCCCTATGTGTGTGTGTGCACGCCTCCAGAAACAGGATATGATGTCACTTCCAGTGATGTCACTTCCGCAAGATGGCCACCACTTGCGAGGGAGCCCTGCTGGAAACAGGAAGTGATGTGACTTCCCTCATTTGCATATCAGAAAAGAAACAAATTTGCATAGTTGTAAATGAGAAGTGTTTCTTTCTCTGTGGGGTGTTTAGCAGCTTGTCAGAGAGCATCAGCGGGAGATGGGTGTCTGGTTGTGCCTACCAAGATGGCTGAAGCAGCATGCCTACCAGCGGGGAAGGCACCAACAATGTCTGTGCAGTTGCCTGGGCCAGTCCCATGCAACACTTGTGCAAAAAGCCAGTGTGGTGTAGCGGTTAGGATGTCAGAGCGAGATCTCAGAGACTCAGGTTCAAATCTGCACTCTAAAAAAAGCACATACAGGTTCCTGTTTCCAGCCAGCAAACAGGAACTGAGGTGAACCATCAGGTGTCCCTATGAAAGGAGGAAAGATGGTATGGTATATAGCCTGATCTTGTTGGATCACAGAAGGTAAGCAGGGCTGGTATTTGGATGGGAGACCACCAAGGAAGGCTGCAGAGGAAGGCAATGGCAAACCTCCTCTGCTTTTCACTTGCTTCAAAAGCCTCTTGCTGGGGTCACCATAAGTCCATGGCATAGCCCAATCTTGCCAAGTCTTGGAAGCTCTGTAGCTAGGGGCCAAGAGGGAGGGGGCCATCTAAAGAGGGGCCTTTCAAATCATGCAGGAGGCTGGTGAGTCCACCAATCAGCTGATTTGTGGGCCCTATAAATGGCATGGGAGGGGCAGTGGCTGCTCCTGGGTGCCTCTCCTGCCTCCTGCATGGGGTGAGGACCCCCCAAAAAAACCCTGTCAGGGGGGCAGGCCCCGTGGGTCCCTGGTTGGCTACGGGGCTGCTTGGAAGCTAAGCAGCGTTGGTACTTGGATGGGAGACCACTAGGAAAGGCGCAGCAGAGGAAAGCCATGGCAAATCCACTTCTGCTTCTCATTTGCCTTGATATCCCCCCCTCTGGGGACACCATAAATCAATTGACAGCACATACATATATATGTACTAAGCCTGCATTAAACACAGTTAGGTACACCAAAGATTGCAGGTCCCAAAGTATGGAGGATTCACAGTCTCTTGTATGACACTGAAGAAACAAACGTCAGGGGGACTCCCTCACACTTCCTGCAATTTGTCATTTTTTCTTAAAATGGAGATGAGCAGGGCATGCTGTACTCTGGAAGGACCTCGCTGGGGTGACTGACAGCAAGCTCCCTCCCCTTTTCTGCTTTGCACAGGGCAGTAGTAAATAGAGTTATAATTTGTGTTATAGTGCATTTTTTGACCCAATTTTCACAATGTACTCACTTAAAATTGCTTCTGCTCCTGTGATTTCACCCTTATCCTTAAAACAACTAGGAATAGCTGTTTCCATCTTGCTCTGCCTGTAACATCCCCAGGGGAATCTGGGTGGCTGCTGCTATTGGAATCAGAGTCCTGGATTACTAGGATCCATTCTACCAAGAGTTTATGCAGATCAAGGAGGAGAAGAGGTCTGTTTTTAACTACACATTCTAGTCAATGTGGGGATTAATATTACATTGCAAAGCAAGAACTGCAAAACACTTTTAAAGCTATTTTCATACATGGTAATAATAGCAGTGATGTTGTTTTTGCATTTCCCATATCTGTAATGCAAATATAAAACATACATGGGCTAGAATAGCACCCTTCCTTCCTTTATTAACAGAACTGACACTTCAATACATTAACATGATATCAGTGATGTTTGTTATGGCTGGAAGCACCCTCTGGATTAATATATTCACATGAGATTATTTTCAGAGTAAAATAGTATGAAACATCTATATGACAGTATTTATTCAAATGCAATACTAGTTTCTTCCTCAGGTATACTATAAAAAAGAAAGAAAAGAAAAAATCTTATGTTTGTATATAAGCTACAGCTATGTCTATTAATAATTTTTTTGTATAACTTTTCAAGGGGGTCCTCTTACATTCAGGGTTATCTTCCTTTTCACACACACACAGAGCAAGATAAAAATTTAAACAAGATTACAATCCGCTGCATATTGAAGAATAAAATATAAACCAGAATGTAATCATTAAATTCATTTAGGAATAGTAGTAATTAAGCATTCCAAGCCTGATTTTCTTCCCCCTAGGGCTCAAAGTGGCTTACAAAACTATTTAAACAAAGAAAGAAAAAGATATATAATACAATTTCAACATCCTGAACTGTTCCTGAATCCACTCCACTGGTCTGACTAAAGAGCCACAGAATACCTTAGGTTCACATCACTGCCCACACCCAGGTTTTAATACCTGTAACCAAAGCTCAGCCCAGATCTCTCTTAGGTGTTCCCAAGATTCCCCTCCCTTGCTAGAAGTGAATCTAGTAATGTTCGGGTTTAAACATCTGTGACACTTACTGGTTTTTACAGAGTCTATGTAGACACATATGTAACTATGTAATGAAGTGAATGATTATTGCCTGCTACATAAGTAAAGAGTAATTAATACTGCTAACTGTCTCCTAGCTTGTTTGCCCGGGAGAAGATCCCACGGTGTGCACGGAGGTTTAGGATTGCGCTTCGTGGGTCTCTCGGCATGGTGTGTGGGGTCCGGCCGGCTGGCGGGATGACTCAGAGAACTGGGCGCTGGGGGGGGGGTACTTTCCAAAGAGGAAGCCCCCTGCCCGCCTTTCTGGTGCAGGTTAAGAAAGAAGCTGCTTGCCTGCCCAGGGCTCTGGCTTGAGTTATTTGCTCGGGTCCGGCAGAATCATCGCCTTTCTCTGCTCTCTCCTACCAAATGCGAAACCTATGCACAGCTTCCTAGGAGGTAAGCCCCACAACGAGACTTGCATCCGAGAAAGCATGCTTCAGATCAGATGGAGGAAGTCTCTCGCTTCACAATCGGCTAGGACACACAGCCCTAACGGGACTCTGATCTGATTGTGGTGACCGTGAAACCGCCCCCGCCCTTTGCTCGTGTCGTGTGTTCGGGTTCTCATGAGGTTATTGAGTGCAGGGAGTGAAAAGAGAGATTCAAGCGTTAGCTCCTCTGGCACGCGCACCTTCTGAGGCGAGGCGAGGGAGGAGAAAAAGCGACGCGCCGCCTTTGCGTGAGACGGAGAGGGGGGGGGGAAAGGGGAGGGGAAAGGGCACGAGGAGCCCCGATGTGCGCGCGCTCCCCGTCGCTGTCGGGCGCCGCGCCTCCATTCTTTTTCTCCCCCCCCCTCGCAGCGCAGCAAACACGGCGTCACGGCCATTGTTTGGGGGCCCCCATTGCCAATGCGGGGACCCCCAGACCCGGGGCGGCGCGCTCCCCCCCGCCCCCCCCCTCCTTACGCCACTGCATTGCTTCACCCAACTTGCCATGTTGCATTGCTCTACCCAATACCACCCATGTTGCATTGCTCCATTGCTTCCAACAGTGCTGGGCCATCCACTCCTTCCAACATGCAACTTGTCCTGTTGCATTGCTCACCCAACAGCCTACATTCCCAAAGCTCTATGTTTGAGTTGTATATAATTCCCAAAGCTCTATATTTGAGTTGTATATAATTCCAAATCCATTTTGGCTGTGTAGTGCTGGCACAAAACTGCCAGTTCCTGGGTTGAAGGAGGACATAGTCCTGAAATAAGACATTTGTACAACATTATTTCACAGATATGTATTTTGGAATGATTTGGATGTTTCTAAAATGGAGAAGTTCTGGCCATCCTCAGCCTTCTGATCTCAGTGTGCATTGAACTTCTCATGGAAATGAGAGGCACACAGATATTAACCATCAAGTGACCAAAAAGAGCTCATATCAAGACATTAAAAGTGGTTCAGTTTGTTTACAGACACCTTCCCAGAGCCACTATCAAGCGAAGAGAACACTACAGAAAAAAATGTCTCAGAGTTCCATCATCTTTGAAATTTTGTTTTCCACTTTATTACCTTTATATCCACAGCCACTTTAGTGCCTGAGGCCACAGGCAAAGAAAAGACAGCCCATAATGTGAGCTTCTCCAAGCACATAAAGAAGTAGCTATGTCTCCCATTGCCAGGTACTTACTACAGTTTTTCCATATACAATTAACCCTCTGTGTTTTGGTGAGATATGAGAAGCTGCATTCTGTGAAGGTGGTAGATGCATACAGTTATAATGGGAACTTAGGAAGATCCTCCAGATCCCACAGAGAATTGATTTCAGTCACCTGTGAAGGAACTTAACAGGTTTATTTACATATAATAAAACTTGGGCCTAAAGGCCCTAACTGCAACAACTCCAGTTGCCATTTTAAAAATAACACAACTTCTTCCCAGACATCACCAGGAAGCAGAATGGCCTCTCCTCCAATATTTAATACTTCCTTAATAGTGCAAGTCTTTACACACAACTGACTTGATGTCCTGAGAGTCTTCTTGTTTCCACATTCATAATGTGCAAAAGGTTATGGAAATAGGCTAGGGTTGCCAAGTCCAACTCCAGAAATATCTGGGGGCTTTGGGGGTGGAGCCAGGAGACTTTGGGGGTGGAGCCAGGAGACACTGGGGTGGAGCTAGGGGGAGGGGGGAAACGGCGCCGGGGAGCGTGGCCAGCCGCCCCATCTTGGAACGGGCGACGCCGCTGCGCAGCTGCCAGCTCTTCTCCGCTCGCCGTGGAATCGGAGGAGGGGTGGAGGCGGGCCGGGGGCGTGGCGAGCCGCGAGTCCGGGTCCTAGAAGGGCCCGGATTTGTGGCTCGCCATGCTCCTGGCCTGCCTCGCCCTCCCCTGCGCTGCTGCCGCCTCTTGGCCTCTTGGCTCTTGGCTGCTCCTCCGAGATGGGCTCAGCGTGAGCTGCAGTGGGTGGGGAGAGGGCAGCAGCGGCGCGATGCGGTGGCCTCACCCGCTCTGGGATGGGGCGGCTTGCCATGCTCCCCAGTCTGAAGCATAATCAGATCCACTGTGTGTGCATTAGGGCCGGAGCTAGGGATTTTGGTGCCCTAGGCGAGCTGCCCACTAGCCCCTCCCCCCAAATTTTAAAAAATGGATAATTATAGGAAAAATGAAGATACTTTAAACTTTTTACATTTTTAATTTACAATGTTCTTTTAAAAATATATATTTTTTAAAAATTGTGAAATTAAGCAATAAAAATTGTGAGAATAGGATCAAGTATTACATTTCCAGACCTACTAACTTGGATTGCAGTATATCCAAGTCCCAAAAGACAACTGCACAGTGTCACAGTAAATAAACCAGAATGAGTGACAACACTCCCTCTAAGCTGTGGAGTCTTCTGAGCAAAAATTCTGCTTTATGAACTACTGGCATTAAAGCTATGAGCTTTAAATTAGTTTGCTGGGGGGCCATTTTTCCTGAGCTAAGACAAAAGTATATGAGCCAGAGGCTAAGAAACTGTGAGCTAGCTCTCACTAACTCAGTTTAGAGAGAACATTGCACACAGCTCCAGAGTCCAGATGGCGGCCGAAGGGAGGTGGATACAGCCAGCCAGGAAAGAGGCTGCAGAGGCTCCTCCAGCAGGGTCTGATCCCCACATGCATGCCAATGACAAGGGCAGCAGGTCAAAACTGCCTCCCGAGCTGCTATTTGACTACCCCAGAAATAGTGCTTAGAGCAATGGACTGAGAACTGGGAGACCCAGATTCAAATCCCCGCTCTGCGAGGGCTGCACTTATACAGATGAATTTTTAAAAATCAATTAAGGAAGGGGTGTCAAACTCATTTTTATGGGGGCTGGATCTGACATAAATGAGACCTTCTTGGGCCGGGCCATATCAGGCTGGGCCATGTGTGTACCTATAAAAGATTAGATAACTGAGATATAAATTTTATAAGAACAGAAACAAAATTCCTGAAGACTCGGAGAGTATCCTGGGGGGCTACAGGCCTAGGTTCAAGATCTGCCTGGCACAGGCCCGGTGGCTGTCTCAGAGGGTAGCGGTGAGGTTTCCCTTGCAGTTATGGAGATGATCTCTCCAAAATACAAAAGAAATTCATGTTTGTTTTTACCCAATGGCAAAATGTATAGTTTTGTACCAAGGTTGCTTTTTTTTAATGGAAAGCAAACTGTAAATGGTAACCAGCTATATTTTAGGGGCATTCTTTACTACTGTACAGGTGACAATGTCCTAGGAGAGCAAAGTTGTACTGCCACTTCTCTATGCATTCTGCCAGGGAGGGGGGGGAGTACAACTGGGGGAGCAAATTCAACCTGGGCATACCTCCAAGTTTAAGAGGAAAAGTGTAATGGACAAAACACCACAATGGAAGCAAATATGAAGGAAATGCTGACAAAAAATTAATGAATAAACAAATGAAATTAGACATGACATATTTACAAATCTGCATTTATGAGAGTGACAGCTCATTACTCCAGCATTGTTTAACAGTAAGCAGCAAGGATATATTTCAGTCAACTATATGAAAACTATTATTGGGTTTGCAACCCCTCCCCCACTTTTAATCGACATTTGTGGGCCTCCAGGAAAATCTCATTAGCATAAGCAGAATTGCAGGAGGCTTTCTAGAAGAAGTCCAGCACTTTTTTATTTATTTTTTTATTTATTTGGGATTTATATCCCGCCCTTCCCACGAATGGCTTCCCATTGTTGCAATGGACCATTATTCCCTGCTTGCCTCTCTGTTTAAAAAGACCATGTGCCCCAGTGAAGGAATCACGTGGAAGAAAGAAGTCTGAGAAGGAAAGGAGAAAGGACACCTAAAGGGAAAGCAGAGAATGCACAAAGGCATTCCTCAGGCTCCTGTCAGTTGATAACAAAAGGCAAATGTCACACGGAGGTTCTTTCATTTTTGTGAAAGAGGCCTTCAGCTAATGCTGGAGAAAATATCAGTGAACTATTCTAGAATATGACTTGTGATAGACTCCATTACAGCTGCACATGTTCCATTAGGCTAAGGGTGTGTTCAAAGACCTGCTCCCTTTGTCATGGCAATGATGTCACTTTGCTGATAGGGAAACGTGTAGCATTTTTTTAAAAAAAAATCCAGCTGTGGAAATGGAGTTTTGGCTTCAGTGGCCTGCAAACAGAGATAATCAGAGAGATGCCTAAGCAATATTCTCCTTGGATCTCAATAATGAGCGAAGCACAAATCCCTAATAGCGCAGAATTTAAAAGGCTAAGACACTGATGAGCCTAAATAAGATACAGTACAGTAAACATATAGATCAACAGCAAGGCTTGATTCGAGAATATGTCATTAGAATCTAGACCAGGGGTGTCAAACATGCGGCCCGGGGGCCAAATCAGGCCCCCAAAGGGCTCCTATCACCCCCCTAAGCAACTGGCTCTTGTCTGCTTCCTTCTCCCTTCCTCTTGCTTCCTTAAGAACATAAGAGAAGCCATGTTAGATCAGGCCAATGGCCCATCCAGTCCAACATTCTGTGTCACACAGCGGCCAAATATATATATATATATATATATACACACACACACACACACACACACACTGTGGCTAATAGCCACTGATGGACCTCTGCTCCATATTTTTATCTAACCTCCTCTTGAAGGTGGCTATGCTTGTGGCCGCCACCACCTCCTGTGGCAGTGAATTCCACATGTTAATCACCCTTTGGGTGAAGAAGTACTTCCTTTTATCCGTTTTAACCTTTCTGCTCAGCAATTTTGTCGAATGCCCACAAGTTCTTGTATTGTGAGAAAGGGAGAAAAGTATTTCTTTCTCTACTTTCTCCATCCCATGCATTATCTTGTAAACCTCTATCATGTCACCCCGCAGTCGACGTTTCTCCAAGCTAAAGAGCCCTAAGCGTTTCAACCTTTCTTCATAGGGAAAGTGTTCCAGCCCTTTAATCATTCTAGTTGCCCTTTTCTGGACTTTCTCCAAAGCTATAGTATCCTTTTTGAAGTGCAGTGACCAGAACTGCACACAGTACTCCAAATGAGACCGCACCATCTATTTATACAGGGGCATTATGATACTGGCTGATTTGTTTTCAATTCCCTTCCTAATAATTCCCAGCATGGCATTGGCCTTTTTTATTGCAAACGCACACTGTCTTGACATTTTCAGTGAGTTATCTACCATGACCCCAAGATCTCTTTCTTGGTCAGTCTCTGCCAGTTCACACCCCATCAACTTGTATTTGTAGCTAGGATTCTTGGCCCCAATGTGCATTCATTCTAGTTGCCCTTTTCTGGACTTTCTCCAATGCTATAATATCCTTTTTGAGGTGCGGCAACCAGAACTGCACAATTTGATTTGCAAGGCTTGCTCAATCACACAGGAGCTACAGAGCAAAACCTCAATTTTCTCCATTGGTTGAAGCTCCTCCCCCTTCTGGTCCCATGGGGAGGGAGGAAAAGAGCCAGAGCTTCCTTTGCCCAGTTCCCTGGATTCCCTGGGAGAAATACAAAGAAAGCACATTTAAGACCAATGTTTTAAGCATGTTTTATTTTAAGGTTTTTTTAAAAAAAAAATTAGTCATGTTTGTATTTTTTAAAAAGTTCATTGCTACCTAATCTTATATAGGTACACACATGGCGTGACCCAACACAGCCTGGCCCGGCCCAACAAGGTCTCATTTATGTCAGATCTGGCCCTCATGAGTTCGACACCCCTGATCTAGACCATGTCACAGCCAAAAGACAAAATATAATAAATAAACAGGGTGAACTCTGAACTTGTTCAAAAGTATTTAATCAGTGAGTCATAGCCACAATTTGTCTTCAGATATCTCCGCTTAAGTTGCTTTGATGTGCATTGAATCATATGCTTTGTAGAACAAAGTTTGAGTCCAATGGTATCTTTAAGACCAACCAAATTTTATTAAAGGTATAAGCTTTCATGTGGACACACAGTTCTTTAGATACACTGAAATGGAAGTTATCAGAGGGTGAGCAAGAAATTAGTATACAGTGTGATAAAGATGTTTGACAGTTGCAAGGATCAAACCATATAAACGAAGAATTATTCCAGCTGGTCTTAAAGGTGCCACTGGACTCAAACTTTGGTCTTCTGCTTTAGACCAACATGGGTAACTGCCTAAAAATATGCTTTGTAGTTTATGATTCTTACAGTAATTCTGTAGATAAACAGAACATGCGAATTCAAGGAGTAGTCTGAGTGAATATAAATATACCCATACATCCAATTCAGAGATTTTTCCCCTTCATAGCAGAAACCCAAACTTTGCCCCAAATTCAAAAGCAATCCAGATAACAGCTATCCTTGGATAAACACTATAAAATTGCAATCAATCCGTCAGCCTGAGAGTGAATTATCATCACACTGGTGTTCATAACTCTGATCTTATGCTGTATTGCTGAATCGCTATGTTTGTATGAAGTTTAAGTTGAATAGCTTAACTTATTTATGCACAATGAAACAACAATAGATCTAAGCCATTTCAGTCTGAGTCACTTAGCTATTTCTGTGATTATAGTTGTAACAGTGGAAGGAGGGAAATGATACTTAGGGAAAAAACTGAAACATCTAATAGTAAATCTTTCACAAGATGTGATTCTTATGTCCCACCACCAGTAGGAGAATGGTGCACTCATCAATCCTTCTTTTCTTCAAATACTTCTTCTGTCCAAGTATCTGAAAATGTCTGTGGAAAGTTTAGGCTCAAACAAGACTGTACATCTTCCAGGAATCTTTTAAAATACAGCAGCATGCCACTCTTATTCGGAATGAAACATTAAGCATAGAGAAAGGATTTCACTCTTTCACTCCCCCTCAGCTTCGCAAATTGAAAATGGCTGCTATTGCTCTTTTAAAACAGAGAGGATACCTAAGGAGAAGCAAAGGACAAAAGACAGGTAACCTTTCTTTCTTTTTTCATTAAAGTGTAACAATAGTGTCTTAGGACAGACTGATTATTGTATAGTGATTAGTGAAGCTATGCCAGACTAAAAAGGTTAAACAGCCTCTCTGTAAGTCAAGTCAAGTCAGAAGAGACTAAAGAGAATCATGATCTCTGGCATGTCTAATATAAACCTCAGACTATTTCTCAAAGTAGTTTTCAACATGTGTGTGGGGTGTCCTTCTTCAGATTGCAGGTGGAGGATAATATGCTTGAATGTTCTTCCATCTTCCAATGCCCTTCACATAGGCAAGCCAGATGCAAGAGATTCTAGAATATTATTCTCCATTACATGCAATTTTCTAAGTCCAGGATTGGGAAGAAACAATTAAGGACCAGTTCTCCATTTCTGTCACCCAAGCATTAGCTTGGGGTGGCACAAAGAGGAAGGTGCCAACACACTTCAGGGACATAGGATTGCTAAATGTGCAGGAGGAGGTAATTGTTGGAAGTGCAAGACTGTACAGATGGCTACTGGTTTTTTGGGTCACTGTGTGACACAGAGTGTTGGACTGCAATAGCCATTGGCCTGATCCAACATGGGTTCTCTTATGTTCTTAGTGTCACTTTGTACCAAGCACATCTAGAGTCTAGAGGGAGCAGTTCAACCACTAAGGACTTCCTTCCTTGTGAATACCTCCTACTTTTCCTGCTTCCTTGTCTAACCTCCATGATGGCAAGATGTTTTTCAGCAACTTTCTCCATCCTAGGTTAGACAGATAGCTAGAATGCCCATTCTTCCTTTTCTATCATTGCATGGAATTCCTTAAGAATAAAGAACTTTCATTTATTTTCTTTTTTTTAAAAAAAAAATAAGATTTTCATATATGAAAATAGAATTTAGGGGGAAATACAGAAAAAAGGGGAAAAAAGAGAAGCAAAAGAAAAAGAGCAAAAAGCATCAGAGGAACATATCCTTAAAAAACTTACAAAATTTTCTCCACAACAAAGCCAAATGCAATCACTTAATACTAAATCTAAAATTTAACATAACCACATATTCTAATATCATAAGCAATACACCAAATCATATATTCTTCTCCATTATTTAAAATTCTCCTTAATTATCAAAATGACAAATTATCAAACCATTTTTTTTACCAATATGTGGTTGATATCCAACTCTATCTGTTAATGGACAACCATCCAGACTCCAACCCAGATCATCTAGCCAAGACTTTGGGAGCCGTGGCTGGGTAGTTGCAACAAAGTTAGTTGAAGCTTAATCCAACTAAAATGGAGATCCTGTACCTTAGCCGAGGTGGAATAGCCGGGTATCCGGCTCCCAGCCCTGGACAGTGCACTACTTATACTGCCCCGGAAAGTAAAGAGCTTGGGAGTGACCTTGGATGCCTCACTTTCTATGGAAGCCCAGGTCACTGTGGTTGCCAGATCTGCCTTTTACCATCTTTGGCAGATCAGGCAGCTAGCAGGTAAGGAAGGTAAAGGAGATTGTGAGCTGCTCTAAGACTCTTCGGAGTGGAGGGCGGGATAAAAATCCAATATCTTCTTCTTCTTCTAGCACCCTATATCTCTCCTCAGGACTTGGCTGCGGTGACACATGCAATTGTCACTTCCAGGTTGGATTACCGTAACTTGTTCTATGTGGGCTTGCCATGGGGCTAATCCGGAAACTCCTGTTGGTGCAAAATGCAATGGCACATTTGCTAACTGCATTGCCTTTACAGGCAAGCATACAGCCAGCACTGCACCAATTGCATTGGCTACCTATAAGATATCAGATTCACTTCAAGGTTTTGGTACTGACATTTAAAGCCCTGCACATAGGCTTCCCAAATCCCCCACCTGGCCGGGGGACCCCAGATTTGGAGCCTCCTCCCCCCGCTCACAAAAAACCCGGAAAGCGGGGGGTGGGGGGGGTTGGGGGAAATGGCGGCCCTTCCCACCCAGCCCCAATTGCAGCAGCATCTCCTTGCCCCTTCCCTTCCTGAGGGGAGGAGAAGCACTCTCCTCTCTGTCAGTGAAGAGAAATCACTTCCAGATTTTGCAAAGGGCAAAAGAAGCCCCGCTCAAGCTCGCCAGGGTCCATCTGAGGAAGCATCCATTTGCGCTTGAGAAATTTCCCTGTGGGAGTGGTGGAGAGGGCGGATCCTGCTCGGTCGGCGCGGATGAGACTTTGTGGCACCGGGAAGCGAGCCCCACATCACTCTGGGTCTGTCCTTGGAGCAACGAGGAGGACCGTATTGCGGCTGCCGAGAGTAATCTCGCGCTACAGTCTCCTTGGGGCGAGAGCCGCATGCTTGAAAAAACGGGAAGATTGCTTGGAAGGCGTGGGAGGAACACCTTACCTCCAGGGCAGATGAGTGGGTGTGAGGAAGGCAGAACAGACAAATGGTTGCGCACTCTTTCCGAAAAAGAAGTGACCTCGTGAGGGAAGAATAGCGCAGGAAAGTGATGCCAGTCCCCCTGTGGAGATAAGTGAAGAGAAAGTGGGTGTTTGTGTGTTCGTCAGGCTGAGGCCCCTGCAGGGGAAACTGGTGTGACTTCAAGCGCTTTGTGACTTCACCCTCAAGGCGGCTAACAAGCCCTCCAAGCCGTGCAGCCTCCGCCTCCATGCCCATTTCCGGCGAAAGGCAGCCACTGATCCCCAAGGGCACCCGCCCTGGGTGGCGCGGGAGGATGCCCTGCGCCTTTACGTAGGGAGTGGCCTTCATCCCCATGCTGCTGGTGTCCTGGTCTTCGGGGGAGAACCGGGTTCCATTCCCCACCTCCACCTGCAGCTGCTGGAACGGCCTTGAGTCAGCCATATCCCTCACAGAGTTGTCCTTGAAAGGGCAGCTGCTGCAAGAGCTGTCTCAACCCCACCCACCTCACAGGGTGTTTGTTGTGGAGGAGGAAGATAAAGGAGACTGTGAGCCGCTCTGAGATTCAGAGTGAAGGGCTGGATATAAATCCAATATCTTCTTCCTCTTCTTCTTCCTCATCTTAGAGTGTTACTAGTTAACTAGGAGCTTGGAGACCCAGGTTCAAATCCCCACTCTGCCATGGAAGCTCCCTGGGGGACCTTGGGCCTGTCACTCAGCTTAACCTACCTCACAGGGTTGTAGGCTTCACAGTGTTTTGCTTTCTTTCAGACAAGTGAGTGTGTGTGTAAAAGAGAGCAGCATAGCCCCTGTACTTTCCAGACCTCATTGTGGAGGCACCAGAGACAGTTAAGCATGTGTGTGAGTAAGAAAAAGAAAGCGCGGGGGTGGGGTGGGGTGAGGGGAGGTAACTATGGAGATTTATTCTCATAGGAAATAATGGAGAATTGATCCACGGGTATCTGGGGCTTTGGGGAGGCTGTTTTTTTAGGTAGAGGCACCAAATTTGCAGCATAGCATCCAGGGCCTCTCCCCAAAATACCCCCCAAGTTTCAAAAAGATTGGACTAGGAGGTCCAATTCTATGAGCCCCAAAAGAAGGTGCCCCTATCCTTCATTGTTTCCTATGGAGGGAAGGGATTTAAAAGATGTGATGGCCAGAACTCCCTTGACGTTCAATTATGCTTGTCACACCCTTGCTTCTGGCTCCACCCCCAATGTCTCCTGGCTCCACCCCCAAAGTCCCCAGATATTTCTTGAATTGAACTTGGCAACCCTATCTGCACAGCCTGGGACTGACATTTCTGAGAGACCACCTCGCCCCATATTTGTCCCAAAAGGCTTTACGTTCAGTTAGTCACCATCTGCTGGTTGTCTCCAGCCCAAAGGACATCTGTCTTGCCTTGACTAGAGTCAGGGCTTTTTTTGCCCTGGCTCCAGCCTGGTGGAACATGCTTCCATTAGAAATTAGGGCCCTACCTGACACTACCTTTTCATAAGGCCTGTAAAATAGAGCTGTTCCACCAGGCCTCCGAGTGAGGCAGCCGATGCCCATAGTACAGTGAGTCTGACCTCCCTTGTTGCAGTATTCCACCATCTATCAGGCCTATTGAGATATCATCAGTTCCAGGTCTGTTCACACTATGCCTGATTAGTTGTCTTCCACCTGAAATGGAGTAATTTTATTGTTTTAACTGTTTAAATTTATTTCTAATTTTATTGCTTACTGTTATTGCTTAAGTTTGTTGTAATCTGCCCTGAGTTTGTGGGATAGGGCGGACTAGAAATTAACACAAACAAATAAATAAATGTCAGTAAGAACTTCCAACAATAAAAGTAGATAAGGTCTTTTCTTTAAGCAACGAAGTAAGCTCAGCCATTTCTGCAAGTTCCAACATCTTTAACCATCATTTTTCTATTGTAGGTGTTTTTGTAGATTTCCAGTTCTGTGCATAAAGTAACCTTGCTGCTATAATCATATACAAATAAAGGCTCCATGCCTTTTTTCAAGCTGACTGTCCTTCAGTCCTATAGAAAAACTTCTGGTTTCATTTGTATGTTAATTTTTAAAATCACCTGTATTGCTGAATGTATTTGTGTCCAACATTTTTTTAGCTTTGTTACAGATCCACCACACATGATAAAATGTCTCTTCAGGCTGCTCACATTTCCAATATTTGTTTGAAGTATTTTAATACATTTTAGCCAATTATCTGGGGATATGTACCAGTGAAACATCATTTTAAACAATTTTCTTTAAGATTAACACTTAATGTAAATTTCAAACCCTTCTGCCACATTTTTTCTCATTGTTCTATTTGATTATTATGCCCAATCTTCTTAACCTATTTTACCATACAATCTTTTACCTATTCTTCTGTTTGAGATTTCAGCAAAAGTTTACACATTTTAGCAATAATATGAACATAAGGTGTGCATAACTTCTGTTTCAAATACAGTCTTATTTTCTTCTAAACCATAAATTTATTTATTCAATTTAAATCTTATAACTGTGCATTAAAAACATTGGCAGTTATATCTTTTTATCAGGTCTTCCCTTGATGTCATCTTACATTCACCTTGAGTAAAAGTAACAAATCACGATAGATTAACTATCCATGTTTAGCTATAATTTCTCATCTGTAAAATGCATCTTGGACAGAATTACAATGCTGTTTTTGAACATAACAGATTTATATTTATTTCATATCCTCAACATAATGATTTTTAAAATCTACATTAACCTTTATATTTTTCATACCAAAGGTAGCCATGTCAATAGTATCTCGGGTCATGTCCTTCCAACTCTAATAACCTTCTATTTCTCAATGATAACCATTCTTAGTTTCAACCAAACCAGAAAACAGGCAGCAAAATATAATTTCAAATCAGGTAAACCCAGTCGTCCTCTTTGCTTAACATCCTGCAAAATCTTATTTTTAATATGCATTTTATCCCTTGCCCTTTGGTTTCTTTTCTATAGCAACAAGCCTTGTGTGGAATTTATTCATAAAATGGCATCCACCATGTACTGAGCAAGCCGGATCAAAATGAACATTACAGGCATAGCCTATACCCACCACTGCAGGCTAGATCGCAGTCCAGTCTGTCTAGTGTTGCCAGTTCCATAGGGACTAACCTGGTCTAAACTACGGTAGTGCAGGAGGAGGTGATAGGAATAAGTATGCCATATTCAGCGCCCCTCAATCTGGGTTGTCTACTATGCAAATTGTTTGCTAACTGTGTGAATCAAAAGCTGTTGCATTATCTACCAGTTGCTTTGCATTTCCTATTAAGTAACACAAAAAGTCAGGGAGGATAATAGAAAACATATTTTGACTCGATCCTTTGCTCATGACTTGGCAGTGCTCAGGCACTCTTCTGAGACAATATCAAAGTTCGTCAGAGAAAGAGTAAAGGGAAACAAGGCCATGTCTCCTATGGCCACTGGTTTGCTGTTCCAGCAGTAAATGACTCTGAATTAATGCACAAACAGAGGTTTAGCTGGCAGCCCGGGAGAGGGTCTTCTCAGTTGTGGCACACAAACCCTGGAGCTCTCTCCCCAGGGAGATTCATCTGTCTCCTTCTGTTGACATCTTCCATCAGGTGATGAAGACCGTCACCCTCCCCGCCCCTTCCAGTGATTCCTTTTTTCTGCCCAATGTTTTAATTGTTGTTTTTATGGGTTTTGTATGCATATTTTAACTCTGGTTTTAATTACAGGTTTCTGTTGGTTTTTATGTTTTTTTGTAAGATGTGATTTTATTATGCATGTTTTTAATTTGTTAACTGCCTTAAAAGCTCTTTGAAAGGCAAAAAGGCAGAGTATAAATTTTGGAAATACACTCAAACCTCCAACTGGCCTCAGAAGTTCCACAAAACTTCTTGACAATGAAGTGTAACTAGGACTCAAGAAGCCTTAAATCTAACCCTAGGTTCTCTAGATTTGGAAGTTGTAACCATAGGGTACAGAGAGCCCAGCAACAATCCATGACAATGGCAACCATAGATGGGAGTACCTAAAATGGTATGACAAAATACTTTGAAACAGTCCAAATCTCTGTTTAGGGGCTAGCATAAAAGAGTGTTCAATGCTGTGAGCCTCCACCTGCAGTCCATATAGCCCAGAAACACGTTTATCATCTCAGTAAGAAGAATATGCCTCAGTTAAGCTGCTAGCTCCAGGCAAACTCCCACAGACTTCAAGTCCATCAAAATTTCACACTTCCTGTTTAGAAACATGCCATAGTTTAAGTCATGGTGAGAAGTGTTCTTTGCCTTATGGGTGTATGCTGTGAGTTGCACAGAAGAACCAGAAAAGGTTCTAGAAATACAAATGCCTGAAACCTATTTTGTTCTCAGCCAGATGCTCAGCAACAGCAGATGAGATATCCTCTGGAACGCTGCATATAATAATCCAATTGCCCAGTTGTCAGATGAAGAAAGGGAAAAGGCAGCTGCTGTTATCTTGCTTGTTACCACAGCTCCCCGTGTGTTTGAACAGAAGGTGCAGTGAGACAAGCTTGGCTGACATAGCTTTCATGTCCATTACTGCCAGAGCCTAAGAAACTCACATAATCTGTGCAACTCCAGTGCAACACAAAATGGACTCATATCAAACTCCATGGGAGTATTTGTGGTTCTCTTTCTTGCATTTTGCCTTAATGTCTCAGAAGGATTTTCAAGGAAGAAATGCCAGAGTACATTTCTGCTACTTTTTCTTTTCTTTTCTTTTTCTTTCTTTTGTGTGTTTTTTTTCCAAACAGAAGATAAAACAAACCTTAAAAATGAAAAGGGGGGGGGGGCACAGAAAGGAATGGACTAATTGAGCCTTTACTGATTTCATAGTCTTTCTCAGGCCTGAGTACAATGAAATGGGGGTGAGGAAGGGGAAAATAACTCTTCCTCCAGCCCTGTCTCAGTGCCAGGAAACAGCTTGGGGTGGGGAGGAGAGGCAGGAGCTTCCCCTCACCCTGTGAAGGCATTCAAAGGCCCAAAAGGCTCTATTTCAAAAAAGAAAAAAACATTCCCCATTCCTCTTAATTAATGCCCAGAGGTAGGGTTGCCAAGTCCAATTCAAGAAATATCTGGGGACTTTGGGGTTGGAGCCAGGAGACTTTGGGGGTGGGGCCAGGAGACATTGGGGATGGAGTCATGAGCAAGGTTGGAACAAGTACAATTGAACTCCAAAGGGAGTTCTGGCCATCACATTGAAAGCCCAGATTGGGAGTGGAGAAAAGCAGGAGCCCTTTCCTACCCTGTGGTGGCATCCCGAGCCCAAACAGGTTGTATTTTAAACAAAACCCGAAATCAGCCATTCTCTGTTGTGTGGCTGCAGGAAATCCAGTTAGAGATTCAGATCCATTTTTTTAAAAAAAAAAACCTGCATGTCTTGTTTGGCCCTTTGTCACTCTTCCTCTTAGCCTTCTTCTAACGTTCATGAAAACCCCCCCAGAGACTAGACATTAGAATAACACCCACAGCTTAAGATATCCAAATAATATCAGTTGTCTTTTTTCCCAGTTGTCAACACCTTGCTCCCAATAAGGCAGTTTGGATTTGGATGTTGCTTAGTTAACCTCTGAATACACATCCCTGGTAAACAAAACCACATATAGTACAAGGCTTTTTTTGTAGAAGTCCGGCAGAAGCTCATTTGCATATTAGGCCACACCCTGTCCTGACCCCAAACCAGCCAGAACTGCATTCCTGTGTGTTCCTGCTCAACAAAAGCCCTGTGTATGTACAATTTCTAGATCAGGGGTGCTGAAATTTGTTATGAGGGCTGGATCTTACATAAGTGAGACCTTGTCAGGCCAGGCCATGTAAGGCCAGGCCATATGTGTTCCTATTTAAGATTAGGTAGCAGAGATATAAACTTTACAAAGAACACAGACAAACACAATTAAATATTTTTTTTAAAAAAAACAAAACAAAACATTAGCATCCATCGGTCTTAAAGGTGCTTTCTTTGTATCTCTCCCATTGGATCGAGGGAACTAGGCAAAGGAAGCTCTGGGTGTTTCCCTCCTTCCCCAAGGGACCAGGATGGGGAGGAGCTTCAGCCAATAGAAGGAAGAGAGGCTTGGCTGTGTGACTGAGAGAGTCTAGCAAAGCAAGCTCTCCCTCCCCACCTTCCTCCCTAAGGGAGGAGCTTCAGCCAATGGAGAAAATAGAGGTTTTGCTCTGTAGCTCCTGTGCAGTTGAGCAAGCCTTGTAAAGAAAATCATGATGCAGAAGGAAGAAAAAGAGAGGGAGAAGGAAGCAGATGACAATCAGTTGCTTGGGGACCTGATAGAAGCCCTCTGGGGGCCTGATTCAGCCCCCAAGCCACATGTTTGACACCTGTGGTTTCATATGGTTATGGATATTATTTCATATGGATATTAAACAGCTAGAGGGACAGAAATGAAGTCGTGGAACACCATAACATATAACTGTCATGGTGCTGAACAAAATTCTCCTACCTACACATTCTGGACAAAAATAACCAGCTAGAACTTGAACACATGAAACTGCCTTATATACTGAGTTTGCTATCAAAGTCAGTATTGTCTATTCTAACTGACAATGGCGCTCCAGGTTGTCAGGTACAGGTCTTTCATATCAACTCTCGCATGACCAGGGCTTTTTTCCTAGAAAAAGCCAAGCAGGAACTCATTTGCACATTAGACCACACCTCTGACATTACCATTGTTCCACACAGGGCTTTTTTTCTAGGAAAAGCCCAGCAGAAACTGTTAGGTTTAAATGGCCCAAACAGCCAACCAGACAAAAGTCTAGTAAATGTTCAGGAAAGGCGTCTTCAGGGGCTCTGAACTGGGGCAAGTTCATGCCAAATTTTGGCTCATGAACCAGTTCATGCCCATCCTTAGTAGGTACAACTGAATATATAAAATACCTCATTGCCCAGCTCTGGGTTTTAGTCCAGGCAAAACAAGAAGTTTATAAAGAAACATCTGTAAAGAAACTTCTTACAGAAAGGAATCACACACTTTTATATAACACTAATAATCCAGACTTGAACCTTTGACCTTCACAATGAGAAATCAAGGCACAATTATTTCAACCGAAGTTTCTAAGGCCACATGCTGTGACCCAAAACTGGGTCAGCAAAGATCAAATACTCACAAAGTCTATATTTTTTTCTGTTTAAAACCCTATTTTGCTGGGTCAAAACAAGTTATCAAAAGTTGAAAGCACATTGAGAACCCAAGAGAATGGAAACCCCATAATGAAACAACAAAAGTAACAGTGAACATTTCACCACTCAAGAAGTAGACACATATTGACCAACACATTAAAACTTTCTTGGAAAGATACTGAAGGGGAACCAACATTCAACTTCTGAGTTGCCTGGACAGGAGACATCTTTGCAAGCTAAAAATAATAGAACAGACTACAACATAACTTGTTAGGTCTCGGTTACATTCTTGTATCCAGTCTTCATAATCTTTAGTATTCAGAGAACAATAAAAATAATACAGTATGGTGATTTTACACATGTGATGGATGTCCAAAGGTACATTTAAAGAAGAAAGGCAATGTTGAGCATTCTGAAAATCCCAGAAAAATCAAAAAGGGCTTGATTCTTAATGGTACACTTCCTCTTTAATATTGCATTACACCTGGAGCAACAAGCACTCTCAGTTTCTTGTCTTGCCATCCTCTAATGGCTGTAGTACTTCCTGTGGATCTGAAAGGAAGGCCAAATAGAACCAGGCTTGTCTCCAAGTTCCAGGTGAAGGGCAATAATGAGCGTAATGCTTCTCTTTTCCATTGTCCAGGCTAGCAGGGCACATGCAAGGCATTCCTCTCTATTCACTGTCATGGCAAGGCTTTATGCCACAAGCACAAAACAGTACTGATAGCCTGATGGTAACTTCTCACATTCTTGGGCCTGTGGAATCCTTCCATTACAAATTATTTAACTACCTTGACAGGATACCTCTGCCAGATTTTTTTTTTCCTGGAAGAGGACATTTTGTCATTTGAAATCAGAATCTACAGTTCTCTCTTTCACTAGGACATATAACTTCATAGTTGCACTTTGTGATGGAAAGTAAACCTAAACCAAAATGTTGAGGTCCAATTGAATGGGTACTATTGGGGTAAAAAAAAAAAAGGTTGAGGAATTCTGAGGAAAGCAAAATGTATTTTTTTGAAAGGCTAGCAAACAAAAAAGGGATTTAAGAAGTCAGAGGGGCCTGCACACCATTTCAAGGGGAATATTCAGATAAAACATCTGAGGCCTTTGAGGGAAGCTGAAAAAGTTTTGATAAGACTCATGAAATTTCTTGAGAAGTTCTGCACACCCTGAAAAATGAATGGCAGCTTGCAGTTTTGGAACTGACAGCCCTTTGATGTATTCCCTGGTGATGTCACACATAGCTGGTAGCTCTGAGCTGTCACTATCAGTGTTTCTGTATAGCTGCCTGGATAAGGTGCTGCCTCAAGCGGTAAAAATATTTTTTTTTCTTCCTTCCTTCTTGGTTGCCTTAAGTGAGGAAATAATTCGATGGGTCCACAGTATGTAAGGCACATGTATTTCAGTCATATTTTTACACCAATGTCAAGCCGTTTCTAGCAGCCAGCAGCAACGCTGCTAGGCTGTGGGAACATATTTGTCTCCCTGGAAGGGAAGGGAGGAATTTTGCAGCCCGTTTGGGCATGCTCTGGAGGGGACGGGGCTTTGTCGTACTAAAGGCAGGACCATCCGCCCCCTATCTCAGTCTACGGCAGACGTTCGGCAGAGCAGGAGCACTGTGTGCTGGCTCCTGTTTTTTGCTGCATCAATTTCAGTGCTGGGGACTGAGGAGAGCAGCAGGAGCGTTATTTTATCACTCCATACTTTTCTTGTTGGTCTGAACGATCAGAGGGCCGGGGAGAGCATTTTCGTTTGCTCCTCCCTGTCAGTTTCCCTCAGTTTTCCTTATCAGCGATCCAATCCTTCTTTACTTGGGTATTTGTTGCCTGCAAATACCCAATTTTTTACTTCTGGTAACCCCTTTCTTTTTATTAGGGGGAGGGGGCTGGATTTTTGATTACCCGGGTTGTGCTGGGTAGGTCTGTTCTGGGCAGAGGCAGTCATATTTGCTTCCTTTTCTTCTTCTGTGGGATCCGATCGCTGATAAGACAGAAAGGAGTGGTTCTGTTGAGGTGGCGGCAGCATTGGCCTGAAAACCGGGGCTGGTTTATTGCCTCCAGCATGTGCGGTGTGCTTCGGCAGGAGATAGAGGAGCTTCATCTAACGGCTTGTGTTACCCCCTCCTTTTTTTCCAGCAACGTTGTGATAGTCCCCCCACCCCACCCCCCACAAGGGGATGGATTGTCGATCCCACACCACCCCACTTAGGATTAGAGTTCAAGGGTGGTGAGGGGGGGGGTGGTCACACACATGCCCAATTTTTCCTTCTGGTAATCCCCCCACCCCATTTAGGATCAGAGTTCAAGGGTATTAAGGGGGTATTTGGTCACACACATACCAATTTTTTACTTCTGGTAACCCCTTTCTTTTTCTTAGGGGGAGGGGGCTGGATTTTCGATTACCCGGGTTGTGCTGGGTAGGTCTGTTCTGGGCAAAGGCAGCCATATTTGCTTCCCCTTCTTCTTCTGAGGGACAGCAGCCATTTTAGGGGGCTGTGAAAGGGAAGCCATTTTGTGGTCAGATTCAGTATAAGGCAGCTCCACAGGGGCAGGCAATAGCAGCTTCCTGGGGCTGTTTGTCAGTAGTGAGCGGCCATCTTAGGTGCTGTTTAACAAAGGGCCATTTTGGTTTAATTTGGTGTAGTTTTATTCACCCTTGGTGTTGCAAAAAATGTCTGGTAGGAAAGGGATGGGAAGGTCCAAGGGTAAGCATCCTGCGCCAAAGGTCCCTAAGGCCCTGCCAAAAAGGCCTCCACCACCATTATCTTCTTCAGATGATGAGGGTGAGAATGAATTTAATGCAGCTATTATGCAAAGGCTGTTGGCGCTGGAGTAAGCATCTGGTATTCCTCCCTCACAAGGTGTAGGATCGGGAAAAGTTTCTAAAATGGCACTTCAGGCAGATATGTTAACTCGGTTGTCTATTCTCGAGGACAGGTCTGCTGGAAACATTGCAGGAGGCGCCATGGGTCTTGGCAGTTCAGATGGGGGATCAGTTCCTGCTGGATCAGGGTCGGCGCTGGAACTGATCCCCCATGTGTGCCTATTGGAACTGTGGGTAAGGCTGGTGACACTCCACAGTCATATACTGGGCTGACTTGGCCTTGGGGTCCATGGGGTCCTGCCTCCCCTGCAGCACCTGGCATTGCCACTAGCAGTTCTGGTGTAGCTCACTCCCCAGGTTTGGACTCTCAGTCAAATTGGTCTTGGCCACCTGGACAGTTTGGCCCCTATGGAAATTGGCCAGCTGTTGGGCAACAGCGTTTTGCAGGTTCTTTTTTGGGGGGCTGGGACTTTCCTTCTCCCTGTGGGGCGGTCCCCTTTACAGCCTTACCTTTCGGGGATGCAGCATTACCTTTGGGTGATCATTTGTTGCCTGCAACAAACAATAAGATCCTAAAGGGGGAATATGTCGATATCTTCTCCCTCCTGTTCTGTGAGTTGGAGAAGAAAGATAAGGAGGATTTGGACAACAAAGAAAAAGAGAAACTTAAGAAGCACAAAGTGGACCGGACTTGGGCCAATTGGCTGCCTGGGTTTTTTTATATATGCTGGCATGATTGCACACGCCCAGCCTTGGTGGGCAGCTGCTCTTATCTAGTATATGGATATCATTTATAAGGGGTACACAATGTTTAGTGGGCCTGCCTGGATTCAATATGATGAAGAATTCTGAATGAGGGCTGCTTTGTACCCTTCCCTTCAGTGGGATCGCATTCACCAGCAGCTGCGAGACCAAATTTGGGCGACCACTCGGATAGCGGTCATTTGGTGGCCATGTCAGCGGTGACTTCTTCAGCTTTGTCATCTTCTTCCCGCAGTTCTGCGGGGCAGGCAGTTCAACCCTGCCTGCTTTGCTGGGAATTCGGCTCCCAAGGAGTGTGCTTGTCAGTTCAAGCATGAATGCTCCATGTATGGCGGCTCGCATTCCTTCAGTAACTGCCCCAAAGCTTGGTCACGTAGGAACCAAAAGAAACAAGGCAGAGGTGGAAGTAATTACCAGGCTGGAAAAGCGGCCCAGTCTCATAAAGGTGGGACCTCTTGAGCACTGGCTGTCCAGGTATCCGCATAGGGTTGATAGCGTTTACTTGTTAAAAGGTTTCAACTTCCTTTTCAAGGTCCCTGGGTCGCATTTCAATCTGGGAATCTTGGTTCTGTTAATGGTTTAGAGCACATAGTTATGGATAAGATTGCCAAGGAGTTGGCAGAGGGCAGGATTTTGGGCCCATTTTCTAATCCCCCGGTGCTTAACCTTAGGGTTTTGCCCTAGGATGTGGTGCCAAAAAAGGCACCTGGTGAATTTCATTTAATTCACCATCTCTCCTTTCCCAAAAGGAAGTCAGTTAACGATGGGATTCCTGAGCACTTATGCTCAGTTAGGGCAATTTTACATGGATAGAGCTTTGCCAATGGGCTGCTCTGCCTCATGTGTGGCTTTTGAGTGTTTCAGCACATTCTTGGAATGGGCTGTTTGCGAAAAAGTTGGCTTGCAGGATGTTGTTCATTATTTGGATGACTACCTCTTAGTGGGTCCTGCAGGGACTGGATGTTGTGCACAGCTGTTGTCTGATTTCATTGAGCTGGCCCAAAACTGATGCTTTGTCAGTGGGCTGCCATTAAGGTGACAAAACAAAAACCCATAATTGGGCCCCCGAACTGCCAAATAAGCAGCCAAAGCGGAAACTGGGCACAACTCAAGCTCAGAGCACGTGCCTAGCTCCAACACAGTCCCTTTGCGACGCTGGTCAGTCTTAGAGCGTCGAATGATAATGACCCCTTACCCTCAACTAACCTCAGGTTCCGTAGCAACAAACCATTACCAGAAACATCATTTCTGGAGCTTGCCACTAACTTACTAACTCTAAGGGCCCCAAAAAGGCAACCAAGAAAGCAGCATGGAACAGTGCAGACTCAAAATAAGATGCACACACTGTGCCCCAAACTCCCTTCAAGCCCTTAAGAATCAGAGGGGAAATAGGCTTCCTAGTCTGACTGTTTTTTCTTTTTAGATGCTGTTGTTCCTGGCCAGAGGAGCCGCATTCTCATCTGTGGACGCAGCTATGTGTTTTGGGCCGCACATCAAGCTCAGAGAACTTCAGTCAGGTCTCAGCTGGGACTCAGCCAATATGTTACTATTGAATGGTGTGGGTGCCGGGGTCTTCAGTGGCCTGGCCTGCTGCCATTGTTATTTCATGGGAATACGGGCCCTTCTCCTCAAGTTTTAATCATTCACCTGGGAGGGAATGATCTCGGGCTAGTAAAAGGCAAGGCTTGCAGGCCCGAGAGGATTTTTAGTACATTAGGAAGAAATGGCCCAGGACCACTATAATTTGGTCAGCCATGATCCCCTGCCTTGTTTGGCGCAGTGCTTGGGATCCTGCAGGTATAGAGAGGGCCCATTACAAAGCTAACAAAGAAATTAGGAAGACATTGGAATGGGGGTTGGGCCACTATCTGCCCCACCAGGATATTTCTACGAAATTTTCTGACCTCTACAGAGGGGATGGGATGCATCTTTCTGAAAAAAAGTAACATGCTTTTCTTGAGAGATCACCAGCAAGGGTTGCGAGTGGCCTTGGGCCTCCCGGTGGGTGCTAAGGTCTAAGTACAGACTTGGCCTTAGTAGTGGCAGGTTTTACTGGGTTTATGGTAGGGGAGGACCAGAAAGCATCCCCCTTTTGGGGATTTAGGGGTCTGGCAGGATCAGCCTTTGGGTTTGATGACCCTGGGTGGGAGAATGCAGACTGTCCTTGAGGCTCGACTAGAGGTTGCCTTCCATTGAGATGTGCGTCTGGTGGTTGGGCCCTCTGTGGCTTGCCTCCTTGCTGGGCTGGCCTGGTGGGAGATGTGACACACAGCTCTAGCTGGGGGCTGGGTCTCTTGCCCGCTAATGGCAGGGGAGTGGTCTGTTAAGACCCCTGACCCTGACCAGGCCGCAGTTCTGGTTGCCCTTGCCGTTTATTATTATACTTAATAAAGTGGCCCTTAGTTATACCAATACCTTGTGTCCGACTCTTCGTTCTGACTTGGGGGTCAAATGTCTAATACATGGAGTCTGAAGAAGTGCAGGGCATGTTGCCCACAGCAGCACTAATTTATAAATATAATAGCAGCAGCTTTCATGAACTGAAGGGTTTATTTTGATGCAGGTGGCTTAGTCTATGAAGAATTGCATCAGCCTTTCATTTCATTGGCTCAGTCATTGCTGATGGCATTTTGTGGGCAGAGGTGTGTATTGTTTCTTTAAAGTCAAAATGAATAAAATTTGAAATACCAAATCTAAAGTGCCTGGTTACCTAGTAACATGTGATGCTATCTTATACTGAACTGGACTTTTTTCACAATACTGTCTAGTCCTATTGTCAAGTGGCAAAGCCTTCCAAAACCAACACCTTTGTTCCTAGTTCCAGAGAACTTCAGAGAACAGTCTTGGCTAGAGAGATATCTTTGACTATTGCTGTTTACCAACAAGTTTCAGGAACCAGTTTTGACCTTAAGTCCAAGTGAGAAGGGCAGACTCTAAGGCAATCACTGGCCTTTAATGATGCTAAACCTGCCCATACACTCACTCCCCAGATATTAACAGCCCAATCTAGACATACATGGTGGCCAGCCACTTGGGCATGGGTGGATCTACGGCGCCGCTTGTTGGCTTCCAAAGGGGAGACACGTAACTCCCCTCCACTGAGGTGGCGCCGGTTGTACATCGGCACAAACCCTTCCTGTGCCCACATAGCAACTCGTCTACTCCCAAAAGACTTTCTGCCCCGCCCCCCCCCCCCCCCAGATTATGCTATAAATTCAAGCACACAATTTTGTTTCAATGCAAAAGAACATGAACAGGGTGCCCTTTTCAGTTGCAAATGCTTTTCACAGGCTACCGTGAACCTGTGATGCCTCTATAGGATTCACCACAACCAAAGAGGGTACGATTCATTCTGAGATGTATTCTTTGCAGAACTGTAATCTTTTTTTTAAACTATATTCTTAACCCTGAGAGCCAAAAAGAGCCTCCCCCCCATTTTTATTCTAATAAAAGTTTGGATTGTGTATGTGACAGCCTCAAGTCCCTGATGGCTCAGCCAGCTGTGCAATGCAATTTTGCTCTTTTCAATAGAAGGTATAAAATAAATTAAGCATTTTGCTGCCACCAAATTACCCCTGAATTTAAGGGTTTAGATTTTCCACAGCTTGAAGTCATCTCCTTCTACTCCTTTTATAATACCATGGTTTGTACTGATTGCAGGCATATTAGGTTTCCAATGTACATGCGAGAGATTATGTATGTAAAAAATAAATGTACTTATTAATAAATCTAAAGTTTCTGTTCTCCCAGAATTACAACTGATCTCCAGATCTCAGTTCTCCAGGAGAAAATGGCAGCTTTGGGGAGTGGATTCTATAGCATTACAGCCTGCTGTGGTCCCTCCCCTTCTGAAACTGTCTTTCCCAGGCTTCACACATGAATCTCCAGGAATTTTCCAATGTGGTGGGGGCCATACTATCTAAAGTACAATGGAAAGACACTCACAGCTGACTTAGAAGGCAGAAATCTGCTGCCAACCCACTTCCATCCTGGAAGAACAGAAGCTGGGAGACCAGGGGGATATGCTAGGAATGGTGAGGTGCAATCCTAAACAGAGGGTGAGATCATATGAGAGATTGGCTCGACCTAGCCACGGCTCTCCTCCAGATTTAACTTCCCAGTAGCAAATCTCTAAAACGCATGCAGGGCATGTTTCCTAGCTGTCTGAATGGCCGGGGCATGCAATGCACCCACCTCACACATGCAAGAGCAGTCTGAATGCTCCTTTTGTATGTGTGCAGCCCATGCTTCTCCCAGCAGCAGGGCAGGGGTTGTGTGATTGCCACAGCATGCATCAAAGACCACCAGCTTTTTTGAAGCCGGGATACTGCTGTACCACATGCCCAGTGTAATCTCACCCAGAGTCACACCCTTCTAAGTCTGCTGAAGACAATGGGCTTCAAGATAGCTAATGAATCAAAATCAAGATAAAACTGATAGGTTAAAAAGTCAATAGCTGCATAAAGGTATTAGAAACATTTAAGACAATGATCAGCCAAATAAATCAAATTATAATAATCTTTTAAAAGCAAGAATTTATTAAACCAACTTTTAGCAGTTGTGAGCAAGATTCTCAGGAGATATAGGGCACTGAACAGAAATAAATACATGCAATTTACATGGTCTGTTAGTCTGTTGTCAATGGATTCTAGATAAGGACCAAGCTATACCTAGGTGAGGATGACTTTATAAATGAGGGGGTAGCACTTGCATTTTTTAATCGCTTCCATTTTCTTTGTTGTCAAGTCACAGCTGACATATGGCAACTCTGCAGGTTTTTCAAGACAAGAGAAGTTCAGAAGTTATTTGCCATTGCCTTTTTCTGCATAGCAATCTTGAACTTTCTTGGTGGTCTTCCATCTGAATACTAACCAGGGCTGAGCCAGCTTAACTGGGGCAGTGATGCTCTGTATTCTTGGTGCTTGGTAGGGGCAACAGTGTGAGGGCTTCTAGCATCCTGGCTCCACTGATGGACCTCTTGATGGCACCTGGTTTTTTTGACCAGAGTGTTGGACTGGATGGGCCATTGGCCTGATCCAACATGGCTTCTCTTATGTTCTTCACTTCCAAGATCTGACAAGATTGGGCTAGCTTGGGCCATCCACTAAGGAAGTGTGAAAAGAGACTTAGTACAATCCCAAGAACACTCACCTGAAGAAAATGGAACTTCTGAACAGATTGACTTGGGCTTGTTCCCTAACAGTGCCATCCAGGGGTTTTTTTGTAGTAGGAACTCCTTTGCATATTAGGCCACACACCCCTGATGTAGCCAATCCTCCTGGAGCTTACAGTAGGCCCTGTACTAAGAAACCAGCAAGCTCTTGTAGGATTGGCTACATCAGGGGGTGGATGCCCCATTGAGTAGACTGGAGCAAGATTCTGAGACAGCCTGCTTAGGACTGGTCGCTGCAAAAAACAGAATTGGGGCTCAAGAGAAACAAAAACAGATGTGGAAAAGAAAACAAATAGCTGAAAGAACAAAGTATGCTAAATTGTACAAAAGGACAGAAAGACAGAAAGAACTCTGCTAGTGCCCCTCCTCCAGGATCTTGGCACTTGAACTGAAAACCTCATGCACAATTCTCACAGGTTTCTAAGCCTTCAAGAGAGCAACAGTCAGCACCTTTTCAAAACTCTCTCAGCAAACATGTGAAAGCCTAATGAAAAGTCTAAAAAACAGCAGGTAAAAATAATTGCATACAGAAAAGTGAAATTCAAGTTGACAAGCTTCTTTAAACCTTTAAAAAAATTGTTTGAATTTTCTCACTACCTTCTCCCCAATCAGGAAGAGCAGCTGCTGCTTCATAAATGCATTTGATTCTGAACAGAATATTAAAGAATGGTGAAGATCCCCTGGATAGATACACTTCCATCATCCTCTTTTTTGTGTTCGTTAAATGGTTCTTGAAAATGAGTGAAAAGGGAAGCAAAAAATAGAACACCAGAAGAAATGAGTCTCTGTGTGGTGGTTTGGGGGGGGGGGGGGATCCTGATTTTGCTAAGCCATAGTAGTATAATAGGAGTCAAATCAGAAAATATTGCAAAATGCAAAACCTGCTTCTATAATGGGCATTTTATTGCAGCATTTTAGTAGCACACATTTTATGATTTGGAAAATCTGAGAAGAGACAGGTTGCTTTGCTTCTTTTTGTTCAGTTGTTCAGTTGATTTTTAAATAAATTCTTACATCTACCTGGATTCGTTCATTTTCTTGGTTGCTATTTTTTTCCTTTGCTGCCAGACCATGGGCAGTTTTAGAGGAATAGGAATTAAGCCATGAAAATAAAAAATGTGGAGGACTGGCAAGTGAGTTGTGCTGTACAACTACAAGAATGAGTGGTTCATAGATTGCCCAGTGAACTTCATAGCAATGTGAGGATTTAAACTCAGATCTCCCGTATATTATGCTAACACTCTAACCACTACTGAGATGCTGGGAAAGTGATAAGCAGAGGTAGCTTGGAGGCTTCCCAATCTGTGGGGCTAGATCAGTCCAAAGTGATGGCACTTCTGTGGGGAAGAAACCACCAGTATAGGTAGGGTTGCCAGGTGCCTCCTTCCTACCAGTGGGGGGCTTGGAAGGCATTCCGGGGGTGGGCAGGGATGTCAATGATGCACTGATGTCACTTCCAGAAGTGATGCCATTGCATCAGTGACATCAGGGTGATGCTCTACTTTTTCAGCAAAACTCTATGGTAAAAAGCTTGCCAGCAGTGCTCAGGAGCCAACAAAAATGGGGGATTCCCCTGCCCTCATTGAGCAAATGGCAACCCTAATTATGGAAGGGAAGATGGTATATTATAGTCTGATCTTGAAAGCTAAGCAGGGTCACTGCTTGGAAGGGAGACCACCCAAGGAAGACTCTGCAGAGGAAGGCAATGACAAACCACCTTTGCTCAGTCATTAGCCTTGAAAGCTCCTAGCTGAGATTGCCACAAATTGTCTGTGACAGCACTTTACACACAACTCCCAGGTGTACACGGCGTCATGTGCAAGAGTTAATGTTCCCATTCTGCAGTGCCTGAGCAACCTTTGTAAGACAAGTTCAGGCTTCCAGCGGATCCCATGTCATGTCAAATTATGATCACCTTGACAGAGTAACCTTTTGAGATGTTGAAGGGAGTGGTAGATATAATGAACATGGCTACTCAGTGTTAGAAGAAAATGCCATCTTAAAGGTTTTATTTGCTATTACAGTAGAAATATACTGGCAACAAAACAGCCTAAAAAGATAAAGGGGGTTCAAACATTACAGCCCCACTAGTTAAACTTGCGCTCAACCAATGGTTTTAATTTGTTAATTAACCAATAAAAAAGGGTTGTGGTTCTAATGAAAACAGTATATTAAGGAAAATGCATTCTGTACCATCCTAGCCATTAGGTATAATGCCTTAAATTGAAATATCCTGCAACAGACCTTTGTTCTCGTCAATGTTCTACTCCTGCAGGTGACGCCACTGTGTAAAACAGCTATAAGATGCAGCGGGGGGTTGGGGGGAGGGAGATGGTTTAGAACCTCTTTTGGGTTCTTTCTATACAGGTGTAAATGACTGGGAGGAAATGAAACCTCCTGGGGTAGGAAACTGTATTGTTCGGACAATACAGCTAAAAATGGAAGCAGCTCTCTGATAGACTTCCTTTTTACTACTGCTGTACATAACTGAAGGGGAGGGGATCACATTATGAAAATGTAGAGGGGAGAAATCACATTTAAGTACCTACAATAACCACTGACAGAAGTTAGCTCGTAGTATATAAGCTACTCAGCCTTGCTGTTTTAATGATATATTTCAACAGGAAATAAAACCTGATAATAAAAAAGCAAGACAGGTAGCTAAAGACACAGGAAACTGCCAACACAGACAAAAGGAACAGCGAGTGGCTTTTGGAGAAATGTTCGGGTAAATACTACTTGCTTTGCTTCTCTTTTACCTGGTATATCTGCAAATATAATAACAATGTTTAGCATTTTTCAAGTGTTTAAGAGACTTCCCATACATAATATACATACATCATTGACTCATTTCCTTCAGACCAGCTTATTTTTTTTTTATTTTATTTATTTGATTTGATTTATATTCCATCCTCCCCGCCGAAGCAGGCTCAGGCAGCTCACTATAAAACCACAACAATTAAAATCCATACATATCATAAAATTACACATTCCATAGTTAAAACAATCAGAGTAGTTTGGTGCTAATCTCTTTGATATTATATCATTTCAATGGCGACAGTATTTCTTCAATTTCCCTACAATACGGGCTCAGTGTCAGTTGAAAACCAACCAGAAGAGAGTGGCCTTACAGGCCTTGCGAAACTATTTATACAAACACCATTTGTATAAATAGGGAGTTGCCCAAAAAGACCGCCACAACCACGTTTAATTTTAAAAGAGGTAAATACACTGAGATGAGGAGGCATGTGAGGAGGAAACTGAAAGGAAAGGTAAATACGGTCAA
Source organism: Heteronotia binoei (assembly GCF_032191835.1). Lineage (NCBI taxonomy): Eukaryota > Metazoa > Chordata > Lepidosauria > Squamata > Gekkonidae > Heteronotia > Heteronotia binoei. The sequence continues at coordinate 88,575,512 of NC_083230.1, forward strand.
AAACCTTGGGGAAGCTTGGAGACTATTTAAAACTATAATCCTAGAAGCTCAGATAAAATACATACCACAAGTTAGGAAAGGCACAAACAGGCATAAGAAAAAGCCTGCATGGTTAACAAACAAAGTAATGGAAGCTGTAAAAGGTAAGAAGGACTCCTTTAAGCATTGGAAAACCAGTCCAAGTGAGATTAGTAAAGGGAACACAGGCTGTGGCAAATCAAATGCAAGACTGTGATGAGGCAGGCAAAAAGGGACTATGAGGAGCATATTGCAAAAAACATAAAGACCAACAATAAAAATTTCTTCAAATATATTAGAAGTAGGAAACCAGCCAGGGAGGCAGTGGGGCCCTTGGATGACCATGGGGTAAAAGGATTACTGAAGGAGGATAGGGAAATGGCTGAGAAGCTGAATGAATTTTTTGCCTCCGTCTTCACTGTGGAAGATGAGAACTTTTTGCCCGCCCCAGAACCACTAATTTTGGAAGGGGTGTTGAAAGACATGAGTCAGATTGAGGTGACAAAAGAGGAGGTCCTACAACTGATAGACAAATTAAAAACTAATAAGTCACCGGGTCCGGATGGCATACATCCGAGAGTTCTGAAAGAACTCAAAGTTGAACTTGTGGATCTTCTAACAAAAATCTGTAATCTTTCATTGAAATCTGCCTCCGTTCCTGAGGACTGGAAGGTAGCAAATGTCACCCCCATCTTTAAAAAGGGTTCCAGAGGAGATCAGGGAAATTACAGGCCAGTCAGTCTGACTTCAATACCGGGAAAGTTGGTAGAAACCATTATCAAGGACAGAATGAGTAGGCACATTGAAGAACACGGGTTATTGAGGAAGACTCAGCATGGGTTCTGTAAGGGAAGATCTTGCCTCACTAACCTGTTACATTTCTTTGAGGGGGTGAACAAACATGTGGACAAAGGAGAGCCGATAGATGTTGTTTACCTTGACTTCCAGAAAGCTTTTGATAAAGTTCCTCATCAAAGGCTCCTTAGAAAGCTTGAGAGTCATGGAGTAAAAGGACAAGTCCTCTTGTGGATCAAAAACTGGCTGATTAATAGGAAGCAGAGAGTGAGTATAAATGGGCAGTCTTTGCAGTGGAGGACGGTAAGCAGTGGGGTGCCGCAGCGCTCGGTACTGGGTCCCATGCTCTTTAACTTGTTCATAAATGATTTAGAGTTGGGAGTGAGCAGTGAAGTGGACAAGTTTGCGGATGACACTAAATTGTTCAGGGTGGTGAGAACCAGAGAGGATTGTGAGGAACTCCAAAGGGATCTGTTGAGGCTGGGTGAGTGGGCGTCAACGTGGCAGATGCGGTTCAATGTGGCCAAGTGCAAAGTAATGCACATTGGGGCCAAGAATCCTAGCTACAAATACAAGTTGATGGGGTGTGAACTGGCAGAGACTGACCAAGAAAGAGATCTTGGGGTCATGGTAGATAACTCACTGAAAATGTCAAGACAGTGTGCGTTTGCAATAAAAAAGGCCAATGCCATGCTGGGAATTATTAGGAAGGGAATTGAAAACAAATCAGCCAGTATCATAATGCCCCTGTATAAATCGATGGTGTGGTCTCATTTGGAGTACTGTGTGCAGTTCTGGTCGCCGCACCTCAAAAAGGATATTATAGCATTGGAGAAAGTCCAGAAAAGGGCAACTAGAATGATTAAAGGGCTGGAACACTTTCCCTATGAAGAAAGGTTGAAACGCTTGGGACTCTTTAGCTTGGAGAAACGTCGACTACGGGGTGACATGATAGAGGTTTACAAGATAATGCATGGTATGGAGAAAGTAGAGAAAGTAGTACTTTTCTCCCTTTCTCACAATACAAGAACTCATGGGCATTCGATGAAATTGCTGTGCAGACAGGTTAAAATGGATAAAAGGAAGTACTTCTTCACCCAAGGGTGATTAACATGTGGAATTCACTGCCACAGGAGGTGGTGGCGGCCACAAGCATAGCCAGCTTCAAGAGGGGTTTAGATAAAAATATGGGCAGAGGTCCATCAGTGGCTATTAGCCACAGTGTGTGTGTATATAAAAATTTTTTTGCCACTGTGTGACACAGAGTGTTGGACTGAATGGGCCATTGGCTTGATCTAACATGGCTTCTCTTATGTTCTTATGGGAAAGGTTCTCACTTCCTCTAGTAGTTGATTCCACCAGTAGGGGGCTGCAATCAAGAAGGCCATCTCTCTAGTGGTCTTGAGTTTGGCCTCCTTTGGCCCAGGAATTACTAATAGATTTTGAGATCCAGATCGAAGTACCCTCTGGGGAACGTGTGGGGAGAGACGGTCCCTAAGGTAGACAGGTCCTAGGCCATACAGGGTTTTAAAGGTGATAACCAGCACCTTGTAATGAATCTGGTATACTATTGGCAGCCAGTGCAGTTCCCACAGTCCCGGCTGTATGTGCTTCTATCTGGGAAGCCCCAATAGCAGCCTGACCACTGCATTCTGCACTAGCTATAGTTTCTGGGTTCAACACAGGGGCAGCCCCAAGTAGAGGGCATTACCGTAGTCCAACCTCAAGGTGACCGTTGCATGGATCAGCATTACCAAGTCACCACGTTCAAAGAAGGGGACCAACTGCTTCACCTGCCTAAGATGGAAAAAAGCAGATTTAGCAATGGCTGCTATCTGGGCCTCCATTGTCAAGGCAGGTTCAAGCAGCACCTCCAAGCTTCTGACGTGCGCAATTTTCAGTGGTGCACCGTCTAATGCTGGTAAGGGGATTCCCTGCCCAGACTGCCACGACTCAGGCAAAAGACCTCTGTCTTCACTGGATTCAGCTTCAAGCAACTCAGCCTAAGCCATCCTGCCATGGTTTGCAGCGCCAGGTCCAGATTTTCTGGGACACAGCCATGCCGGCCATCAGTGGATAGAGCCGAGTGTCATCGGCGTACTGGTGGTAACCCAACCCATACCTCTAGGCAATCTAAGCAAGGGGGCGCATGTAGACGTTGAACAACATTGGGGAGAGCACTGCCCCCTGAGGCACCCCACAATTAAGCGCATGACTCCAGGACGATTCTCCCCCAATTGCAACCCTTTGTCCCCGAGCATCTAGGAAAGAGGAAAGTCATTGCAAGGCCAACCCCTGAATCCCTGCGTCAGCAAGGTGGTGGTTCAGCAATTGATGGTCGACTGTATCAAACGCAGCTGATAGGTCTAACAACATCAGTACTGCCAAGCTACCTCGGTCCAGATGCTGCTGAAGGTCATCCACTCTGTAACTGTAGCGCTACTGCCCTCTCAATAATTTTACCTAAAAAGGGTAAGTTCAAGACCAGCCAGTAGTGTGCCAATTCAGCTGGGTCTAATGTAGGATCTTATGGATTAGAAAGGGCTTTAATTAGCTCCTGTGGGTGATCTGTGTCTACCAATGGATAAGGGATGTTATTTCCTTGTGACTCTGCTAGTCCTTTCTTCAATTCAGTCAATCACTTCTTATTAAACCAATTAAAGGTCTTGATAAGTGTGCCCTGAATCATTTTCCATTAGTGTCACTCCTATCCTGTCTGATGAGGAGCCCCATGGCACAGAGTGGTAAGCTGCAGTACTGCAGTTCAAGCTCTGCTCACGACCTGAATTTGATCCTGGTGGAAGCTGGGTTCAGGTAGCTGGCTGAAGGTTGACTCAGCCTTCCAAGGTCGGTAAAATTAGTACCCAGCTTGCTGGGGGGGGGGGAAGTGTAGATGACTGGGGAAGGCAATGGCAAACCACCCCATAAAAAGTCTGCTGTGGAAATGTGGTGATGTGATGTCACCCCAGAGTCAGAAACTACTGGTGCTTGCACAGGAGCCTACCTTTACCTATCCTGTCTGACCAGATGCAAAGAATTTTCCATCACAAAGGTGGGGTTAGCTTTCTTGATCAACTTTGAGATGTTTCTGAGGGCATCACTGTTTAATGTCCATTAGAGGCTACTGAATGAAATGAACCAGATCTTTGATGAAGAAGATCATCCATATGCTGATTACACCCAACTTTACCAGCCATCAAGGTTGCTAACAGGCCAGTGGTCCATTGGCATAACTAGTTTTTCTCCTTTCTGATAGATTGCCAAATGAAGCCCCTCCATAATGGAGGGAATAGGGAAAAGAGTGGGTTTTCATTCTTCCTTCATTGTGTATTGTTTCCTTCATACTTGCACAACTGAGATAACTTTTGGTGAGACTGGAGAGTCCCCTCCAATATCATTCAAAGTAACGCAAGGCTGATTGCTCAGCAAAATGGTTCTCTGTGTAGCTTTTGCTGCTGCTGAGAGTGTAGAGGCATTTGTGGTAGCAGTGGAGTGTTCACAGCAGTGTTGCCTGCACTTTCATTTCAGCGACCCCACCCTCCCATCACCATTTCCCACTCCTTCACTGGAGGCTTCCCTCCCCCCCAAAATGGAATTGCTAAATTGCAATAGCATTATAACAATATAATGACATATTCCCACAATCTACTAGTTCCTAAAAACAAATTGGACCAAACTAGTCCTCAGAAAGATCACAGAAAAACAATGAATAGAGGACAACACTTTGAGGCATTGCTGCAAGGAAGACAAGGTAGAACAAGACATCCATGGGGAAACAGCCCAAGTTGTTCTGATCTTGAAGGAGACATGTGGAGATAGCAGGTGAGGTTCACAAAGCCTTTGTTCCTGCTGCTGGCTTAGCCACTCTTGCTCCCTTTCCCTTCTTATCTGGGCTCTGCAAGCCCGGGTGGGTGAGCCACATGTTAGAACAGACCTCATCCTTTGCAGCTTTATGTCTTGAAGTTGGCAGACATATCCCGTCTTAAAGATGCAGCCATAAACATTTTTCTCATCTCTATTTTGAATCAGGGCTTGGATGCAGTTGTCAAGTGGATGACTGAAAACAAGCTGACACCAAATTCAGACAAAGTAGTGATAATGCTGGATGATAATGATGATGTTCTGATCTGGAGTGAGTTGTGTTCAATGGAATACAGTTAACTTTTCTCAGTTAAAGAGACTAATAGTACCCTTGGATCCAACCTTAGTATTAGAGAAGAAGATAAGGATGGGTATGAACTAAAGTTTGTGATGAATTTTGACTGCATGTGAGCTGAAGTTCATGGATGGTTAACCAGCATGAACTTTCCATGAACTTTAAAGCAGTTCATGGAGGTTCATGATGGTTCATAAATGGATACATTTCCAGGAAGACTGTCTCCACTCAAACAAAATGATTACCCATCTTCAAAACAATGCGGGGAGGCAGAATTCTCCACCCTAGGAGATGCTGTTTTCAGTTTCAAACTAGTCATGTCTGTTTCAAGAGGATTCTCCCTCCACACACACACACACTTTGCCAGCAACTTAGCAACTCTCTGATATTCGGATAAAAACTCTAAGTTAAAATGGACATAGCCAGTGTGATGACATCACTTCCTATGCATGCTGGAGGTGATATCGCCACATAACCAGCAACATTGTCTGGGCCTTCCTCTCTCTCCTGGTAAGTCTCCCCACCAGCCAGCTGATTTGTGGTGGGAGTCTACATGGGGGACCCCTGCCTCCACCAGGGGAACTGACAACCCTACTTATGACCTTCCCAGACCCACATGTCTGGCCATTATTGGAACTATAATATCCTTGGTGGATGGACCTTGGTCATATTAGTGGAGCTCTGCTTGTGTTCGTGAAGTTTTTTCAACATCTGATTGAAAGTATTGGCAAAAGAACTAAGATTTGCAAATGCTGGATACCTGGTATTCTCTGAACAAGCTATTTCTTGTTTGGTCATTCATTGTAGCTTTCCCTGCTACAGCATCTTGGGAGGAGAGTTCATGATCCTTAACTTTTTCAGAGAAGTTGCTACTGTGCAAGCTCCAGTCCCCTACCTTGTAATTGTCACCTAAACCTTTTGTTCTGAAACATATGACCTTGATTGATTTGACTGCCTATTATAAAATTGCTTCAAAGAAATAATTGCTCATAATTTAGAAGTGATTTTTCTGTAGAACAAGTAATTAGAAACTATTTCATTTCCTTTTCATTTTTTCCAGGAAGGGCTATCGAAATCTTTTTAAATGTAACTGCACACTAGATTGTACACAGTAAGATACTGCTCACAGGAAGAAAATAAATTTTAAATGACTCCAGTGGACTAATGTAATATACCTGAGTTAAAAACCACCCCTCACATGGCAAATCAGTGGAAAAGGGGTGGGAGGAAAGAGTCACATTTGAAGGAAATGAAGTTCAATCACAGGGCCAAGCTATTAACAAGATTGTAATGGGCCTACACATGCTCCTGGGAAGAAACCAGTGATGTAGTAACCTCTCAGATCTGTTCACACATGCCAAGGTGAAATCAAGCATGAACAACCAATTTTCAATATTCATCAAGACCTTTAGAACTCAGCAGGGCTGTGCCAAGAGTGTTCTGGGCTTAGTCCCAGGATTCCCATATTCACAACTCCCTCCCCTTTCCTACTGCAAAAAACCTTACACCCAAATGGGCATGAAATGACACTTTTTTCCAGCTAGCAGGATATATCTACACTCTGTAGGAAACATGTATGCACTTTCCAGAGAGTGCCGCTTTCTGCCCCATGTGTCAGCCATCTCTTCCACCCACATTGATTTCTATGGGGAGAGAAGCAGGGATAACACCCCCCCACCATGTGCTTTCCATATTTCATGCACAGCAGCCTGGGGAGTTGATGTCACCTTGGAATTTGCAGAAGAAGATATTGGATTTATATCCCGCCCTCCACTCCGAAGAGTCTCAGAGCAGCTCACAATCTCCTTTACCTTCCTCCCCCACAACAGACACCCTGTGAGGTGGGTGGGGCTGGAGAGGGTTCTCACAGCAGTTGCCCTTTCAAGGACAACCTCTGCCAGAGCTATGGCTGACCCAAGGCCATGCTAGCAGGTGCAAGTGGAGGAGTGGGGAATCAAACCCAGTTCTCCCAGATAAGAGTCCGCACACTTAACCACTACACCAAACTGGCTCTCCCTTGCCTCATGTTTTCCCCATGCTAGCCTATCTTTGTCAATAGCTGCATTTATCTATTTAAACACAGCAACATCTTGTTTAATTTAGCAGCAGTTCATATTCCCTGATGAGCCAAATGAAACTGCTGTTGGAACAAGGTACTTCTGCATTGTGGAGACAGATGTAGCTGCTGAGGAGAATGGGTGAGAGCAGCACTTCCTGCTCTCCATTCCTGAGGGCTGGAAGGTAGCAAATGTCACCACCATCTTTAAAAAGGGTTCCAGAGGAGATCTGGGAAATTACAGGCCAGTCAGTCTGACTGCAATACCAGGAAAGCTGGTAGAAACCATTATCAAGGACAGAATGAGTAGGCACATTGAAGAACACGGGTTATTGAGGAAGACTCAGCATGGGTTCTGTAAGGGAAGATCTTGCCTCACTAACCTGTTACATTTCTTTGAGGGGGTGAACAAACATGTGGACAAAGGAGACCCAATAGATGTTGTTTACCTTGACTTCCAGAAAGCTTTTGATAAAGTTCCTCATCAAAGGCTCCTTAGTAAGCTCGAGAGTCATGGAGTAAAAGGACAAGTCCTCTTGTGGATCAAAAACTGGCTGATTAATAGGAAGCAGAGAGTGAGTATAAATGGGCAGTCTTCGCAGTGGAGGACGGTAAGCAGTGGGGTGCCGCAGGGCTCAGTACTGGGACCCATGCTCTTTAACTTGTTCATTAATGATTTGGAGTTGGGAGTAAGCAGTGAAGTGGCCAAGTTTGCAGATGACACTAAATTGTTCAGGGTGGTGAGAACCAGAGAGGATTGTGAGGCACTCCAAAGGGATCTGTTGAGGCTGGGTGTGTGGGCGTCAACGTGGCAGATGAGGTTCAGTGTGGCCAAGCGCAAAGTAATGCACATTGGGGCCAAAAATCCCAGCTACAAATACAAGTAATGGGGTGTGAACTGGCAGAGTGACCAAGAGAAAGATCTTGGAGTTGTGGTAGATAACTCACTGATAATGTCAAGACAGTGTGCGATTGCAATAAAAATGGCCAACGCCATGCTGGGAATTATTATTAGGAAGGGAATTGAAAACAAATCAGCCAGGATCATAATGCCCCTGTATAAATTGATGGTGCTGTCTCATTTGGAATACTGTGTACAATTCTGGTCACCGCACCTCAAAAAGGATATTACAGCATTGGAAAAAGTCCAGAAAAGGGCAACTAGAATGATTAAAGGGTTGGAACACTTTCCCTATGAAGAAAGAGTAAAACGCTTGGGGCTCTTTAGCTTGGAGAAACGTCGACTGTGGGGTGACATTATAGAGGTTTCCAAGATTATGCATGGTATGGAGAAAGTAGAGAAAGAAGTACTTTTCTCCCTTTCTCACAATACAAGAACTTGTGGGCATTCGATGAAATTGCTGAGCAGTTGGGTTAAAATGGATAAAAGGAAGTACTTCTTCACCCAAAGCGTGATTAACATGTGGAATTCACTGCCACAGGAGGTGGTGGCGGCTACAAGCATAGCCAACTTCAAGAGGGGGTTAGATAAAAATATGGAGCAGAGGTCCATCAGTGGCTATTAGCCACAGTGTGTATATGTGTGTGTGTGTATATATAATATATATATAATTTTTTTGGCCACTGTGTGACACAGAGTGTTGGACTGGATGGGCCATTGGCCTGATCCAACACAGCTTCTCTTATGTTCTTATGTTCTTTTTGTCTTTGGCACAGAAGACACAATGGCATCTCCAAAATCATATCCTGCCTCACAAGTTATTCTGAGCCCCTCCTTTCTTCAGAATTTGGAATAACTATAGCTGAGCTTCCCTCACTGAGCCCATGATCCACCTCTGAATACAAACCATTCTCAGTTACTGAGCGGCTGCCTTTTCCTAGTCATTTAAAGTAGGGTTAACAGGAAATGACTAAAATGCTCAAGAGGCTAATAGAAAGACAAGTCTAAATGACTGAAAGCTAAAAGCATTGTTCATCAGAGTGATGGCAGTTCATTGCAGTCATTGCTTGCTGTTATGATTAGGATAAGACTTCTTATGTGACTTCTTTTTAAAAACCTTTTAAAGAAAGTATCTTCACTTCTTGAGGCCAGTTGAAGGGCCTGGAAGCCAAACAGTCCTGCAGAGGGCTAGTGAAGAAAAGTCATTCCTCAGAATGGATGAGGGCTATGTTGGGAAGGAAAAGTAAACATGTCCCTACAAGAGCAGGGATCTTTCTTGGAAACCCTGAGGCAGAAATGGAACTCTGATCCAAGCAGACTGGAGCAGAGGGTGAGGGCTGTCTTGCTCCAAGAGAAGAGTGGCCTCACTGACACATCTGTAAGGATGGGAATGAACTGCCACGAAGCTGAAGTTCATGATACACAAAGTTAAATTCTTGGCAGGTCACCCAGCACAAGCTTTCCATAAACTTTCAAGCTGCTCATGGAGTTTCATGCCAGTTCTTGAATGAATATTTAAAAAATGCTGTTATATACTGGCTAACAATGTTTAGTAAAACTTTTTAAAGAGTCATAAAAATCTTTTGTATACATAATAAAGAAGTACAGCTTTACAATAAAAAGGGCCTGCAAGACCGCCCTTTTTAAACTTGCATACCTGGACTGTTAAGAAGATCGGCAATTAAGCACCCGCCAATGCGGTTAAGACCACACCGCTGAATAACTGCACTTACTGGATTGTTTTAATGTTATTAAGTTAATGTTACTGTTTTATATTGTTAAATGTAAAAGTTTTAACCATTATATGTTTTTATGAAATGTTGTTAACCGCCCTGAGCCTGCCGAGGTGGGGAGGGCGGGATAGAAATAAAATTTATTATTATTATTATTATTATTATAATATTACAAGAAATGGCCATCCAATGACCATCCAGATATAGGTTCATTTCATCAAAAAACTTCCTAAGGAGTATTCCTATTTCCTTCAAAATTATATGTGTTAGCACTCTGCATCATCTTTATTTTTTTCAAAATCTCACATCCTGGGATAAACCATGACAATTATAACAAGATAACAACACAAAGCTGAATGGAAGTGGATAATTCTTAATTTTTTTAATGAATGGTTTTAAAAAAATATTATTATTAAAAACTTACCTCTCGGTACCACTTAAGTGTTTATATTTATATTAGGGATAAGCCAGTCCTGAACTGCTCTAACCAGATGCAAAAGCCTTCTGGATTTCACTGGCAAAATGCTGTCTGAACTTTTTTATTGGGAGCAAGCCATTTCTGATTGATGGCAAAATGCTCTCCCTGCCACTTAATTGTTTAGTTTAGGAGCAAGCCAGTCCTGAACCTCTTCTCTAACCAGATGCCAAAGCCTTCTGAATTATGCTGGCAAATGCTCTCTACAAAAAACTTGGAAACTGACTCTATTTAAAGAAAACTATTCTAAGTAACTCCATGCAGCTGTGTGTTGGATATCTCTTTCTTAAAGATAATAAACTACAGTATAACACTGATCAAAATTCTTCTGGGCTAAAACCACATGTAGTACTTCTACTTAAATGGGCTTTAGACATGATAATTTTAAGAGATGAACTGGGTGCTATTTCTCATACTTACTAAATCACTGCAACACCATCCCCTATAAATGATTTAAAATATTTTAAAGTCATACCAGAACTTATTACTCCCCTTAGGATATAATGGAATACCATTTATGAATATAGTCATGTTCCATTATATCCTAAGGGAAGTAATAAGTTCTGGTATGACTTTAAAATGTTTTAAAACATTTATAGGGGATAGTGTTGCAGTGATTTAGTAAATATGAAAAATGTGTTATGGTCCATGGTTCACAAAGTGGGCACATCACAAACCAAACCATACTGGATTTTCCAAGTTCATGCCCATCCCTACTCATCTAGGTTAAGGTGGAGTGCTTTGGTCAGCCATCATCTCTGGACCAGTGGTTTTGGCTTCAGCTTCATGCTGTCGGAGTATTGAGAAAGCACTTCTTTTCCCCACTGATCCAACAGAGAAGTGCTTGAGGTCTTCCCACCCCCAAAGGTAGACCTTCAAAGAGGCTTGCATATACCTTCTTCTCCCATCCATCACTCTGTGGGCCGTCCTGTGACTGTGATTTTTGCAAAGGAAAACTGATCCAAGGAAACAGTGACATAATAGTTCTCTGTAGGCAGAGCCAGGCCATCCACCAGACACACCTAGGCAACCCACTCTGTCACCTCTGCCCACAAGCCCTTACCACAGAAAGATATGTGCTTGGGCAGAAATAATTATGCATGTTTGAAACTGGCTCTGGATGTTGTGAAATTCACTGACTTCTGTCATCATGAAGAGATTTTTTTGGATGACATTTTACTACCCTGCAGTGCTTTGGAATTTGGCTTTGACAAGCTTTCAGCTGAGGCAGTGGAGGTCACTTGTTATTGGCCTCCCCCTTTCCATTCCACCTCAGTGCTGTAGGACCTGCTGGACCTGGACATTAGGCCATGCCTATGAGGCAGAATTTGTCATTTTAGCTTCCAATGTTTAGTCTGTAATTTTAGATTCTATATATTTTAATTAGGTTTTAACTGTTGATTGTTTTCTTTTATGATATAACCTGCCCTGAGCCAGGCAGGCTATAAATTGAATAAAATAAATAAATAAATACAACCAAAATAAATCCCCAGTACAATTTGAGTAAATTTTTGCACACTGGTCTAACAGAAGATTACTGGGGGATAGACTGCCACCAAAATGATGATCTACAGAAAAACTAGAGAGAGGGTTGCCATTCCCCCAGCTTCAGAGCCCCAAACAGGGATGTTGTATGATGACCCCGGCATGATTATATCACCTGGAAGTGACATCATTATGTTGGGGATGTCACATGGGAACACTCTGGTATTTGAGCAGACTCTATGGTTTTGAGGCCAAAAAACCCATACAGTTTGCCCCAAAACCAGAGTGTCTCCAGTGCAACATCCTCGGCATGATGTCCTCACTTACAGGTGACATCATTCATGCTGGTGACATCATGCAACATTCTTGTCCACCCCAGAATTCCCACCAAAGTCCTCCACTTCAGCCAAGGCATGACCTGACAACCCTAACTAGAGATCAGCAGATTCCATTGTTACTCAAGAAACAAGATGGAATTTATGTATGTGGCCTTCACACATGAGCCTCCTACATCTGGGTTGCAAAATCTATTAAAGTCTGTATACATTCACATGTTTGGTACTGTGGGAAAGAAAGAGGAGGCAATTCTAACTCTGATAGATTTTCATTGATGACAAAACTAAGAGGGGAGACAGGAACTGCACTCAGACCAGAAATACATAGAACCATATCAAGGAGTCTAAGCCTGAACCCTGTGAATTCCCAGGGCAAGTGTACACAAGAAACCAGACCCTTATATACAAAAATATGAAGTTTATCAAATACTTTCTGAAATAGTTTTGTTTCTAGGTGACACAACACTCTAAAATCCTTGCAGCAAAGAAAAACAAGAAAAGCTAACTTTTACTATCTAACACAATTATACCACGTATCAGATGGCACAAACTTAGAGTCCCAAAAAGACAAAGTCCTCAGCTTGAGGGCTCTCTGGTTAGCTGTCCATTGTAATGTGAGCAAATCATAGTCCAGGCCTCAGTCCACCAGAATCATCAAGTTAGTCTCCTTTTGTCAGGCTCTTAGCTCAATTGCAGTCTCAAGGCAACTGGCATCAGGTGATGGTGACAATCCAATGAGGACACATTTTTGCTAGAATCTTCTAGAAGGTAATATCACCCAGGGCTTTTTTTTATAGCAGGAACTCCTTTGTATATTAGGCCACACACCTCTGATGTAGCCAATCCTCCAAGAACTTACAGGGCTCTTAATACAGGGCCTACTGTAAGCTCCAGGAGGATTGGGTACATCAGGAGGATGTGGCCTAATATGCAAAGGAGTTCCTACTACAAAAAAAGCCCTGACATCATCACTCCTGCTAAATCAGGGCATGAGTGGGAGAAAAGTCTCACTCAAGCTTTGGCATTACAAGAGTAGTCCATTACGCCTCCTGTTAGATGTTAGCATGATAGTAGGCATCTGTAGGCTAACTCTGGGCATGGGATGCTGAGATGGTGAAAATATCTGCCACCTCAGCCAAAGGCCTGGTGAAACAGCTCCATTTTGCAGACCCTGTGGAAATGTAACAAGTCCTGCAGGGCTAGGCTTCCCAAATCCCCCGCCTGGGCGGGGGACCCCTGATTTGGAGCCTCCTTCCCCCACTCACCAAAAAATCCAGAAAGCGGGGGGGAATGGCAGCCCTTCCCACCCAGCCCCGATCCCAGCAGCTTCTCCTCGTCCCTTCCCTTCCCACCGATCCCCGATGCTTCTCTCGTCCCTTCCCTTCCCGTCCCACCCTGGATCACAGCAGCTTCTCCTTGCCCTTCCCTTTCCACCCAGCCTCGATCGCAGCAGCCGTTCTTCCATTTTCCCAGGCTGCTTCCTGCCCCCAGTCAGCTGGCTGGCGGCAGGGGGGGGAAGCCCCGCCCCATGTGCCTTTGCACCTCTGGAGGCTTGACTGAAAGGCTTCAATTTGGGATGGTGTGTCTGTGTTGCTGTGAAGAAGCTGGCAGCAACTCGTGAGTAGAGAGGCCAATCCCCTGCATCAGATTTGCCAGAAAGGGAGGGGAGGGGGGAGGAGAGGGAAACGTCTTCATTATTCCCTATGTGGAGATCGATTCTCATAGGGTATAATGGGGAATTGATCTGGAGGTTTTGGGAGCTGTTTTTTGAGGTAGAGGCACCAAATTTTCAATATAGTATCTAGTGCCTCTCCCCAAAGTACCCCCCAAGTTTCAAAACGATTGGACCAGGGGGTCCAATTCTATGAGCCCCAAAAGAAGGTGTCCCTATCCATTATTTCCTTTGGAAGGAAGACATTTAAAAAGGTGTGCTGTCCCTTTAAATGTGATGGCCAGAACTCTCTTGGAGTTCAATTATGCTTGTCACACCCTTGTTCCTGGCTCCGCCCCCAATGTCTCCTGGCTCCACCCCCAAAGTCCCCAGATATTTCTTGAATTGGACTTGGCAACCCTATGCAGGGCCCTAATTTCAATTGGGAGTGAATTCCACCAGGCCAGGGTAGAAAAGGCCCTGGACCTGGTTGAGGCTAAGCAGATGTCTTTCAGGCCAGGGACTACTAGTGGACATTGGTCTGCAGAACACAATGCTCTCTGGGCATATATAGGGAGAGACAGTCCCAAAGGTAAACTGGTCCCAGGCCGCATAGAATTCAGTACATAGTCTAGAGTTCCAGAACTCCTGTTTACCATTGAGAAACATGATGATGGTTACTTAATTAAGAATTACTCTGGGGTCAGTGCTAATTTGTGACAGGAGATGATCCTGTCTTTGGTAATTAATTCAGAGAGGCAGCTTGATTGTCATTTTAAATGGGTCTGTGTTCCTTGCATTATTTGAATGCCTTTTGATAGTTTGTATGCACTAGTCATAGGATGATCTCAGAGACTAACAAAACTTGACTTCTGGCAAAACAATTTTTCAGGTTCTTTGCCTTCTTCTATGTTCTTCTATGCTGTGTCCAAATAAAATCCATTTTATTTCCTTAAGAGGTCCATTAAGTTCTGTTGTTTTTGTGAAGATGGGGTCTAGGTTACATGGTATCTGTGTCTTCTAGGATGCAAAAGTCTAACCATAGGCTTACACCCCATGTTCAGAATAAATATTATTTATATGTATAAACACATTGTCTTTCATGAAGGGAGGAGAAGAAGAAGACGTTTTTATTCACCCACTTTTCTCTACCCTAAGGAGTTTCAAAGCAGCTTACAGTCACATTCTCTTCCTCTCTCCACAACAGGAACCTTGTGATGTAGGTGGGGCTGAGAGAGTTCTGAGAGAACTGTGACTGGCTCAAGGTCACCCAGCAGGCTTCATGTGGAGGAGGAGTGGGGAATCACACCAGGTTCATCCAGTTAAGAGGCCACTGCTCTTAACTACTGTATCACACTGGCTTTGTTATTTAAGATATTCTGCCATTTTTACAAAAGCATAACAGTGCAATAACTCCTGCTTTTTGTTGTTCATTTGCACAGTCAAGTCCGACTCTTCGTGACCCCTGGACCACATCACACCAGGCCCTTCTAGCTTCCTCCTGTGCAACACAAAAAACAAGAACAAAAATTAAACATAATATAGTACAAAATAAACCAATAAAGCCACCCCTGTTTATCTGTTTCATATAAAAAGCATTTTTTAAAAAAAAAATAAAGAACACATTAGCACTTTTCAGGAATAATAAAAGCAAATTAAATAAATCAATAAATGCTTTGGCTAAATGGGTTTTGTTTATTTATTATTATTATTATTATTATTATTATTATTATTATTATTATTACTGTATGAACTCTGGAATTTGAATTCTGGAAGAAACTCAACTCAATAAATTCTTTGGCTAAATTTCTTTTGTTTAAATTTTTATTCTTTTATTATATGAACTCTGGAATTAGAATTCTGGAAGAATCTCAGATTCTGACATTATGAATTCCACCCCATTATATATATCTAGTAATATGAAACCTCAACATTTGGGGATGATATTGTGGGGAATCTCTACCATATAATACCCCAGTTTAGCGTTGGCATCTCTAACAATGTCCATAACCCTAAAGTTTCAGAAAGACTGCAGGATTCCTATTACCTTTGTATTAGTGTGCAAGTGCAACAAGGGCCTTTGTCAGACACTCACGGTATTATCCTGTCAAATGCCTTTTAAGAGACTGTAGGTAGTCTTCAAACGCATCTTTCAACCTTAACATTCTAAAGGAGACCCTTAGATTTCTGGTCACACAATTATTTCATGAAGATAAGACAGGCATAAGGCAAGGATTTCCAGATAATTAGACAATGTGATAGTAGATTAAATTTCATTTTATGCAAGTGCAAAGTAATACAGGGAAAGAACAATTTAAACTTCTTGTACACAATGACAGATTTTGAATTAGCTGTAACTTCTCAGAGGGAAAAAAAGGTCTTGGCAGCGTTACCTTGAAGTGAATGAAGTTGCCTGCTGCATATGTAGTAGCTGAGCTGTAAGTGAGTTAAAGGTGATAACAATAGCATGGACTATATAATGCCAGTAGTTTTGGGCTAGGTTTTATGGGCTTGGGGTTTCTTTTTTGAGTTGTTTGTTTCAAGTATCTTGACAGCATAATACTTTGACAGATTCTGATCAAATAATGGCTTCCTGAATCACCAGCAATTCCAGCTAGGATATATGCGGTGCACAGTAGTCCACAATTGTTCTAGCTGGGGAGGTAGATGACCTGGGGAGTCCATTCATGTAAAGATGTTTTTATTTTTCCAAATAAGATGTTTGCAAATTAGACTTACTTTGTTTCAAATGTTGGCTTCCTCTTGAGTCAAAAACACCATACAATCACATCAAATCATATTGATTATTTATTTGTGGTTCAAAACAAGCAGTGTTTCAAGTGCTTCTGTGTCAATGGAATTGGTGGCATTCAGCTTAGTGGCAAGCTGGGTAACTACTATTGGTGTACGCTCATAGTTTGCTTGGATTCTGTAAGCCCCCTGGGCCATTGCAGAAGAACATGCATAACTTAAAAGCAACTGTAATTTGAGTGTATATCTTGCTTGTGCGCCTTCCCAGTTTCTAATACTGGTACACACTGAAAGATCATTGGTTGGGATCACTGCTGGGATCCAGTTTAGCACAGTCCAATTTAATTAACATGCCCATGTTCAAATGTGGGAGTCAAACAAGCCAACTGAGCAAGACAGGCATGCTAAAGAGAACAACCACACAGTTTTCCTCACTGCCATCACCACCATAGCAGGCTTGAAACAATGACAAAAGTACCTCTTTCATAAGTTATTTTTGTTTTTCAGTTGTGGGGCTAGGTGAACTGTGAATGGGAGGGGGAGAAACCCCACAAAAAAGCAGATGAGTAAAACATTTGTGATGTAATTCAGAATAATCTTTTAGAATTCAGTACCAAGCAAACGATTCTTAAAGTGTTCAAGAATACTGTTCACAGTTGGATATCAAATTGCCATTGGACCCCCCTGTATCCCACTCCCCACACTATTTCCCTTTTCCTCCTCTAGCCATATCCTCTCCCCTTTACCTATCCCATTCTCTCAAACTCACCAACTCACCGTTTATTTGCCTCCCATCTTCAGTTATATTTCTTTTTTATTTCCTTTATTTATACCCCCCTTTCTCCACAGTGAGGACCAAAGTAGCTTACATTATTCTCCTCCTTTTTATCTGCACAACAGACCTTTCAGGTCGGTTAGTCTGAAAGTATGTGTCTGATCCAAAATCACCCAGTGAATTTCCACAGCAAGATGGGTCTCCCAGATCCTATGCTGAAGCTCTAACTGCTACATCACACTGGCTTTCATAGGGTGGCTGCTGTTGAACAGGAGCATGTGCAAACAAAGAGAAAATCACAGCAGAGAGTGACAGGAGAAAACCCTAGCAAGCAGTCAAGCCTAACTGAATCATGCAAGTTGGGTGGTGTCAAGTCACTCAGAGGTTGGTTCTGTGCCTAGGATTGCCAGCTTCTCTCATAATTACAACTGAACATCAAATGATGTCAAATGACAGAGATCTGTCCCTCTGGAGAAAATGACTGGTTTGGAAGGTGGACTCACAGCATTATATATGGCTGTGGCCTCTCCCCTTCACAAATCTCGCCCTCCACAGAGTCTACCACGAAATCTGCAAGAACTTTCCAACCTGCAGCTGGCAACCTTAGTCAGGACTGGCCTCCATGAGCCCTCCCTCAAAGGCCAAAATAAGCCTGGATAGGGCCCTGCCTCCTCTGCCTGAGTTCTAGTCAGAGAAACCAAGTTTGAATATTCTGTTTGCCTAGCAACAACCTCAGGTGCTCTTTTGGCTTTTAGAGCTGCCCCTTTTTAAGATTTCACATTTTTCCCCCTGCAAATCTAGGGCCCTTTTCAGGTTTGAAGAAATAGCTGTCTTGCCCATTCACAGCTCCAGTCACTGGATTTAAGTATCCAAAGATATTCCAACTTTGCTATTAGAATATAAAATGGAATGAAAGCAACATTTTAATGAATGCACCTTTTCTTGATATATTTTGATATGTCAACATTAACTGTATGTGGGAAATTGTGCATTACCTGGAACATCACTTTTAAAAAAAACCTGCATTAGATCACATCTCTTTTTCGGAAAGGAAAATAAGTACGTTTGAAATATTACAGGGAGGATTAAAAATATACTGGTATAGTTTCAGATCCTTTTGTCTCTGAACCTAGTTGTCTTGGCAACACTCATGCAAATCTATGGGCAATGGAAAGTGATAAGTACAACTAGTAAAATTTTTAAAGATGTGAATGATTTAAAATGGCATTTGTGTACGGGTTTTAAAAGCAGATAATCCTGATGCCCACCCATTAACGAAATGAGCTTGGAATTCATAGATGACTGAGATTTTTACTAGAGGCATTTTTGTGGTTCGGTTTGTGGTTTGTGGCTGAACTATGAACCCATACAAACAGAGAGTGTGGTTCGTGTACCAACCTGGTTTCTGAGCCATTTAAAGTTTGTGAGCCATTTAAAGTTTAAACTTCTGCTTTATGCTCCCCACAAAAATTTACAGGGATCAGAAAGCAAGGGGGGATTGAAACCAAACAGCTCAGCTATTTGACTTAAATGGGAGGCATGGAGTAGAATGTAGGGGTTTAAATGTCTCCCAGCCATTTCACCCCCTGCTTTCTGCTTGCTGCTATAGGGAGCAGAACGCAGAGGGTGAAATGGCTGGGAGACATTTAAACCAAACAGCTCATCTGTTTTTTGTGAAGACCAGAAAGCTTTCTACGTTTCATATATTGAGATTTCTGCTCTTCATGTATCAACACAAATTGCATCAAAATTATTGAATGTTTGTGGCAGTTCTATTTAGTTATTTTATTTATTTATTTCTTCACATTTCTATTCTGCCCTTCCTAGATGGTCTTAGGGTGGATCACATCAGAATAAAACAAATTACATAATCTCCAAAACAACTAACTAAACATAAAACCCAACAAACCAATTGACTAATTAAAATTCAGAGGGGGAAATCAGGAAATTCAGATGGCAACCATTTCAATAACTTAGTCCCTGGCTGAACAATAACAATGAATGAAAGTAGTCATAATCAATCACTACTCCAAAGTGGGCCAGCATGTGACAGGGAGACAATATCAGTATTCAGTGATAGTGACTAATGGCAGCTATTTTGTCATAATGCCCACTAAACATTCTCAAAATTCCAAAAGCATCCACTGACTCAACAAGGTTGGGGACACCTATTCTGTGCAGTTTGATTCTCTTTTCCAGATAATGGGGACAAACAGTAGAGGAGGTTATCTCTATCATCTTATGGGAGTACCATGTTAAGAGCAAAAGTGCTTTTCAAATTCGAGACTCGTGCAGCACAATTTCCTTCACTCCATCCTATGATCTTTTAAAGTGCCCTTTTCTGTACTTTTCCAACCAAGGCTCATTTGGAAGTTCACTGGAGGACAAACAGCTTCTGCTGCTGAACACTGCTGACTAGGGAAGCAGTTCCTTATCAGCTCTGGCTTCAGGAAGAGATAACAGAAGCACCACTCTGCACATGGGTACTGCTAGCTAAACATTTATGATTCAGTCTTCCTTGAAAGATCAGACCCATGGTACAAGGAGAAGAATAAAAAGCAAAACAGGGTTAGAATTCCACGGTAACACACTGTATACAGTAGGTCTGCAGTAGGTCTGCACCTGCCCCCTCCGCAAACCCAGTGCTTCGCGAGCGCCGGCTGTGGAGGGGGCGGCATGCTTTCTCCATGCCTGTCTGCCTGGCTCCAGCTATGATGCTTAAAGCAAGCGCTGGGATCAGAGGGCGGAGGGAGCAATCCTGGCGCTTGCTGTAAGCATCAGAGCTGGAGCCAGGCAGACAGGCACGGAGGAAGCACGCCGCCCCCTCCACAGCCGGCGCTCGCGAAGTGCTGGGTTTGCGGTGGGGGCAGCGTGGAGCGATCCCAGCACTTTCTGGAAGAAGCTGGAGCCAGGCAGGCAGGCGCGGGGGAAGTGCCGGGATCAGAGGCGGAGGCAGCAGATCGCCCCCCCCCCCCGGAGGAAGGTACCTTCACTCCATAAGACTCACACACTTTCCCCCCCTTTTGGGGGGGGGGAGTGCGTCTTATGGTCCTAAAAATACGGTATATGTTGTGAAGAAAAGTTCATCTATTCAGCTGGTCTGCTTACTTCTAGCTAGCAATTAATTGATTAAATGAGGTTGCTTGACAGGCAGCACCCATGCAAGTTTGATCAATTATGTTCTTTAAATATCCGGTAATTGTTTCAGGGAAATCATTGATCCTGATGGTTACAAACAAAACAATATAAATAACTCTGAGAAAACAAAATCATGTCACAGTGGGAGTTAGCAATAACATCTTTTTGCCAGCTTCTATTCTGGCCCAGTTGAAAGGATAATGTTACCTCAATTGAAGAGCTTATTGTGTTTTTTTTTCTCTCCATTAAGCTTTCTGTTTCACAGGTTTGGTCACTATTGCTGCCTTAAAATTGGGAGATTACTCTTTAGTTGTCTGGAAATACTTCAGGTGTCTCTGATTTTTTTTTTTTAAATTCCACTTCATTTAAATACCACGGCTAATTTCCAGATGCAAGATGCTGAATAAATTTAAGATTAAGGCAGGCCTTGAATTCAGCAGGAGCTCACAGGAGCACAGCTCCTGAATCTTTCTTTCTGAGGGTTCCCCCTCCTCCTTTCTGCCTTGCCCATTGAATAGTAGGTGCAGCTGCATCCCTGAATGAGCTCCACCAGCTATTTTTCTACAAAATGACTCCTGAATTAAGGCATTCTAATAAGGGTTGAGAGCAACTTTCATTTCTACCACATTACAAAATTCCTCTATGAATTCTACCTTTGTTCAAACTTTGTTCTGTTGCTTCAGACCAACACCACTACCCACCTGAATCTGTCTTTATAGGAGTTATCTTCATTCAAGTTTGCAAATCTGACAGAAGGGAAAGAGAATGCCACTGGAATTTATTTTAAAACATGTTCTTCTTTGCATACAAGCCAAATTTAGCCTTTGAAGTTATTGGTTGGTAAAAATACTATTTACAAAGCATACATCATTTCAGGATATTCAACAGGTTTCCAGTAACTTTATTTTTGTGATCCTTACAACAGCCCTGTAAAATGGGGAAGGAGGGCAGAGCGTAAGAGAGGACAGTTTTTCAAAGACTGCTTAACAAGTTCACAGTAGAAATTAAGCTTCATCCTCTTGATCCATGATTTAAGACAAAACTCAAGGTCAGGTCTCATGCAGAGGTACCCCAATCCAACTAATTTTTCCAAGCACAACCAGGCCTGATTTGACTCAGAAATGTGGTGTTGAAGGAGGAACCTTCCCTCCTGCACCATTTTTCTGAGTCCAAATGGCTACAGGGGGCCTGCTGATGTCAGATATAATATCTGCTTTGAGCCTTACTCTCTGAGCCACTTCTCCATAGCAGCATATGCATATCATAATTAGAGATGCTGCAAATTTTATCATGAACCTGTTTGACCGTTGAACTTGCCATGTTCAAAGGTGACAATCAGATGCAGTGTTTCTAAGTATAGCGATACACATCTTGGATTACCTGTTGATTGCAAATTTTATATATTATGGTTCTATTGTACTCTATTTTAAAATTATATACTGTTTTTAACTGTTGTTAGCAGCCCTGAACCCATCAGGGGAGGACGGGATATAAATAAATAAGATGATATATTAAGGCAAGGTATGGCCCAGTCTTGTCAGATCCTGAAGCACTAAGCAGGGTTGGCCCTGATTAATATTTGGATGGGAGACCCCCAAGGAAGTCCAGGGTTGCTAGGCAGAGGCAGGCAATAGCAACCTCCCTCTGAATGTCTCTTGCCTTGAAACCCCTACAAGGTCACCATACATTGGCTGCAGCTTGACAACAAAACAAAAACAAAAACCTGATTCTTTTAAGAAGCCTGGGGACATAAAAAGTGATGCTTATCCATGTTGATTCAAGCTTATCAAAGCTTCCTGATTTCGGGGTGGGAATATATAAACCATACCCACATTCTCTCCTTTTTCATTTAATTAGCCCAGAGAATGATTGATCTCTTCTTCAGTTTTCTATAAAGGTAGCATTTTTCATGTTCAGAGTCAGGTGTGGTGTGAATTCCATTTTACATCATTAATCTCAGAACAAAATTTCAGCCTCAACCTTCTCATTCACTTGGTATCACCACTGGGCAGTTTCTCAAAGTGACAAAACTTAACCCCTTTTGATCTTCAGTCAGGTTTCACTGCACAATTTTCAGCATTTGCTTTGTAGCAGTGTATATGCCTCCAGCCAGCTTACTGGAATGATCTGAGGAGATGCTGTAATGAGCAAACCCCACTCAAGCCAGACACAGATGTGTCTTCTTAGTACATTCTGTATTTCTGAGTCCTATAGTTAGTTTTTGTCAATATATAGTTTATAAATAGCTTAAGTGCAGAAATGTCTGTTGTGCTGTACCCACAACACAACACAGATCTTTTTCTGTCAAAGCTGTAGCTTCTTAAATTAAAGTCAGCACCACGTAAACAAATTTCTCTGTGTTTACAATTAGAATTGAACATCACTATCTGTGAATAGATTTCAAACAAAAGTTATTTCATGACTTCCTTTTAAAATTTTGCCTCTCTTGCAGTCTAAAATGAATGATAGCTCCTATTTTCTTGTCTTTTAGAGGCTTATCCAGAATAAAATAAAAGTGTTAAAAAAACAGGTGCTAAATAAAAACATAGCCATGTTGATAAGTACCTGGTCTGAATTCTTTCTTTTCCTGTTTACTCACCACCAGATATTTACTCTCCTCTACAGGAATTAAGATTGCGGGGAGAAGTCCTCCTGACTGTCTTCAGGTGGGCACACAGGACTGGGCCTTTTTTTATGGCACCCCACAGTTATGGAAACAGCCTCCCCAGTTAAGTGCATCTGGCCCCCACATAACTGACCTTCAAGAGGCAGTTGAAGACAATTTTATTTAGGGCTGCATTTGACTGAATTAGTTTTTATTTATTGGCAGTCCTAATTGGAGTTTTTAAATTATGAACTTTTACATGTTTTTAAAATTATTGTTCGATTCACATTGTTTCATTGTGCTTTTATAACTGTTGCATTTATATTGTAAGCCGAGGCAGCTATTAAATATTTTAAATGAAATAAAGCAAATATTTGTTTTGATTTTTTTTCTATTTTGTCCTTCATCCAAAGATAGCATCCAGATAAAATCCAGATAGGAATAAAAATACAAATAACCCACTTTAACAATTATTAACAAACAAAAAGTGAACTAACATGGCACAGGGTGTATGTGGGGGTGGGGGGGGAATCAACCAAAATACCAAAAAAAATTAGATGTGCAAGAAAAGCTAGAAAGACTAAGTGCCAAGCAATTGTTTCTGGAAAGGGAATTCCATAAATAGGTGTCACAATCGAGAAGATCCGATTTCAGGCAGCATCCACTCCACCTATAACAATAGACATACTCCCAAAGAGATATTTTCTCTGGTGAATTGATATGGCAAATACAAGTTGGCCATTCAATGGTTACTAGTTATTCAGCAGTCCTCTGAAAAGCAATAGTAGGAGGCAATATCAGGGGAAGGCCTTAGCATCTATGCCCTGCTTGTTGGCCTTCCAGGGCAACTGATTGTCCACTGTATGGAACAGGTTGCTGGTGGACTAGATGGTTTACTGGACTGATCAGCAGGGCACCTCTTATGTTCTTACATCCTTAACTCGCAAACTTCTCTGTTCTTACTTTGCTCCTTTGCTGCCCTGTTCCCCATAGGGTTGCCAAGTCCAATTCAAGAAATATCTGGGGACTTTAGGGGTGGAGCCAGGAGACTTCAGGGGTGGAGCCAGGAGACTTCGGGGTTGGAGCCAAGATACATTGGGGTGGAACAAGGGTGTGACAAGCATAATTGAACTCCAAGGGAGTTCTGGCCATCACATTTAAAGGGGCAGCACACCTTTTTAAATGCCCTCCTTCCATAGGAAATAATGAAGGATACGGGTACCTTCGTTTGGGGCTCATAAAATTGAACCCCCTGGTCCAATCGTTTCGAAACTTGGGGGGTATTTCGGGGAGAGGCACTAGATGCTATACTGAAAATCTGGTGCCTCTACCTCAAAAACAGCCCCCCCAGAACCCCCAATACCCACAGATCAATTCCTTATTATTCCCTATGGGAATCATTCTCCATAGGGAATAATAGATGGAGGCGGGGCTTCCCCCGCCAGCCAGCTGGCTGGGGGCGGGGAGAAGCCTGTAAAAACAGGGGATCCCCCTCTGGGACTTGGGGATTGGGAAGCCTAGTTCCCCAGTTTTTTCAGCCCTGTTTCTGGGCCTAATGTGAGGTTTCCTTGGACAGTCTTTTTCCCTATCTCCAGAAAATAGAGCATTCACAGACATTCTATAAACTCATAGCATCTCCAGTAAGGAATGTGGAGATCACAGACAGACAAAATTCCAAATAATTTTAAGCGTATGTTTTTCTTTATATTATTTGCTTGTTGTATCTATTTAAGTTCTTATCAACTTACAATAATAAAGGGAATAAAACGCATCAATAAAATAAAATACAGTTGCCACTGATTTTGCTGTTAGAAGTGAATGGGAGGCTAAGCACTTGCGTAAAACATCTGGCAAGGAAGTTGAAACAACTTAAACAGAATTAGTAAAACTTTCCAAGAGGGATTTCCCACATTTCTAAAATAAAAATATTACCACTTAGCCACTAAAAGCCAGAAAAATTCTATGATATAATTAGATATTTTGCAATACTTTTGAATAACAGTAATTAGTGATACAGCTTTAACGCTACAAGCACGGTTTTCTTTTAGTCCTCACCTGGAGGCTAGCAACCATAGCACAGGTATATACATAAGTCAGTAACTTCTATTTGTGAAGAGAAAAAGAATAAGAGTAGGTTTTTATTCCCCACTTTTCTCTACCTTGAAGGATTCTCAAAGCAGCTTACAATCATATTCCCTCCCCTCCCCACAACAGGCACCTTGTGAGGTAGGTGAAGCTGAGTGAGAGAACTGTGACTGGTTCAAGGTCACCACCCAGCAGACTTCATGAGGAAGAGGAGTGGGGAATCAAACCCAGTTCTCCAGAGTCTACCACTCTTAACCACTACACCACATTGGCTCTCTTACCATTTAGCGTATCTTATCGTTTAGTGTTTGAGTGTGCTTGACATAGCATCATTAATGGGTGCTGATATGTCTGGTTTGTTGTTGTTCAGGTTCAGGTTTCTTCTTTATTTCAGGGCTTGTGATAGATCCTTGTAACTGCATTGGGCAATAGCAGATAATTTAAGGGATACCTCCAACTATGAAGGCTCAAATAGGAAGCAAACAGAGGGGGATTCTACACTGGGCAAAAGACCCAGTAATACTACCCCTTCAGATGAGTGATGTGTGCCTCAAAGCAACTTGATCCTACCATGAAACAATTCATTCCCCCTACAGCACAGCTGCAAAAGTGTCTGCAGAGCATAAATTAACAACACCTACTTTGTGTTCAAATCTGTTGGCATAAAGGGGAAAAGGTGATGCACTCTAAGGCTTCTCTCATGGCGTATTTACTTGGTGAACATGTCTGAGATGAAGTTCTCAGCATGGAGTTCTCAGCATGCCTACAGCATGCCTAGCCATAAAAAGAAATAAAGATGTCAGTAAAAACCTATCAGAACCAATGATGCTTGATCTACCTTTGTTCAGACCTCAGCATAATCTCAAGTGGCAAACAGCACCCTAAAAAAAAGTTTGTTTTTCAAATCCCCACTCTGCCATGGGCCACTCAAAGCCACATTTGGAGATGTGCATAGAAATTCTGTTTGGATTTCTATTTGATATATTCATCTAGTACACATGTTCAGATTCTTTATTCTACTTTTTATCCATTTTCATTCTGTTTCCATGTGATACACATTTCCAGTTCTTTTTCTTCTTCTTTAAGGCAATCAAGATGAAATTATCAGCAACTGTACACTTGCCAATTGGATCCACCCTGCTAAATTTTAGACAGATAGGAGAAGGGATCTCTGTTGGTTAGGTGATTCAGTTTCTTACTTGCAGAGCAAGAATAGGTAGGCAATTGACACCCAAAATAAAACAGTGTCACAGAGAACACCTCACTCTGAAAAAGCAATAGCAATGCAAAATGCACAACAGAGAACCTGTTTGCATGGAGCCTCTCAATGAGAAGATGGTACCAGTCATGGACAGTGTGTTGTATTAGCTCTAGAAAGCTTTCACTAGAAGAGCAGCAAATGGAAGAAACAGTATGCGCAAGAAAGGTAACCTATTTGCAGCAAAATCAGTGCTAGCTGGTCCATATGCCTGCCTATCACTTCCATTTTATAACAACCCACTCTCTCCCTTCTTCCCCTTCCACTGTCCTGCCTCAGGGAGTTATTATCAATGAGATACCATGATCCACCGGACTTAGGCTACGATGAATACTTTTCAGGGAGTAAGTCTCATGGAATTAAATGGGATTTCCTTCTGAGTAGACCTGCATAGAATTGCTCTCTTAATTACCTCTCCCATTATATCTAAACATAGATAAGATATGCCTTGTTGAACATTTGGTTAGTTTTTATTTAAATACAGATCCAAATTCCATACCAATAACACCGTGTGCTTTAAGAAAACCTCTAAAGTCCCAAAATAACATAAGTAAATAGTTGAAAATTGCTGTAGATGCCAAACTGTCATCCTTGAATGAAGACACCCATTGTGGCACAATTCACTGCTCTGACTTAACCTCTCTCTAGAAATAATCAATTGGGGTTGGCTATTGCTGCCAATTATTATCAGGTGTGATTCAGCCTGTCTCATTGTGGAAGCACAAGAGAAGTGCCTGCTCTCAGCAGAAGTAGCTTGCTGTATCTCTTTGTGAGTTACTGTCCTGAATAGATGTTTTTCCTCAGTCCTGTTTCCTGATTGTTAAAAACAGTAACTCAGGGCCAAACTACTTGGTACATTTTTAATCCAGATCCAGCTTATTTAAAAAAACATTTCATGTTGTTTGGCCCTCACTCATGCAGACATATGGGAGGTGGGCTCTCCACAGGGAGGAAAATACTGTATTATATTCTAAAAGTAAAATTGTGCAAAAATGAGGTATGTCTCTTACTCTAATTCAAGGGTGGGGAACCTCCAGCCCAAGCGCTGTTTATGGCCCTCAAGATCACTTGGTCTGGCCCTCGGGGATTGCTGGGCTGAGCCGAGCCACGTGGTGGCCTCCCTGGGGCCCAGTTGGCCAGTGAGTATCATGGGGCCCAGCTATGCTGTGCAGCGGCCTTCCTGGGGCCCGGCTGTCTGGCAGGGATCACAGGGCCCAGCCGTGCTGCGCGGTGGCCTCCCTGTAACCTGGTTGGCTGGCCAGGATTGCTGCAGGGGCTGCAAAAGTCACTGTCACCATTCAGGCAAATTTCTCCCTCATTTCTTTATTTTCCCTTTATTTCCATTTCTTTCCCCCATTTCTTTATTTCCCTTTATTCCCCTTTCTTCCATTTCATTGCCCTTTCTTCCCCCCTTTCTTTATTTCCCTTTCTTTCCCTTTCTTCCTTCCTCCCCCCTTCTCTGTAGAGCCTGAGTGGTGGATGTTATGAAGGACTGCTGCTGGGGTATGTGGGTGCCTTTAAAGGTCTGCTGGGAGCAGCTGTAGTTTCTGCATGAAGGGAGGAAGGGGTGGCAGGAGTGGGGGGTGGGAGCCAGCTACCACCAGTTCAATTTGCACTTGATTATTCCAGATGGTGTGGCCTAATATGCTAATGAGTGTGACCTAATGAGAGCCAGTTTGGTGTAGTGGTTAAGTGTGTAGACTCTTATCTGGGAGAACCGGGTTTGATTCCCCACTCCTCCACTTGCACCTGCTGGAATGGCCTTGGGTCAGCCATAGCTCTGGCAGAGGTTGTCCTTGAAAGGGCAGCTGCTGTGAGAGCCTTTCAGCCCCACCCACCTCACAGGGTGTCTGTTGTGGGGGGAGAAGACATGGGAGATTGTAAGCCACTCTGAGTCTCTGATTCAGAGAAGGGCAGGGTATAAATCTGCAATTCTTCTTCTTCTTCTTCTAATATTAAGAAATGTGGTCTAAGGAGTTCCTGCTGGACTTTTCCTACACAAAAAGCCCTGGACTTAGGCATTTGCCTAGGGCGACAGGTTGGGGTGTGTGTATGTGTGCCAAATTAGGCTCTCCTCACATGACTTCAAATAGAAAAACAATTATTTACATTAATTTTGCTGGCCTGAATTGTTCTCCCTCCGTGGAGCACTGTTTTTTAAGTTGATAGTTTTGTATGGCCCACAAATGATGTTATATATATCCAAACAGCCCTTGGTAGAAAAAAGGTTCCCCACCCCTGGTCTAATTCATAAAATTGTGTGCCTCAGCTATGAGAAACACTGCTTTGAACCAAAAGCACCCTGAGGATTCAATCCTAGATAAGAAAGGAAAACTAAAGCTTATTAGCATCTGGATATGTTTTTCCTCTACTCCAGATTCACACCTGTTGACCAATGGTTAGTTGGCCTTCAGCTTGGTTGAATAAAAAGGCTGTTCCAAAGTAAATGATGACTCTGGCCTCACTGTGGGTGAACTGCAGAAGGAGGGGTCGGGGCTACTTACCCAAAGTTCTAACCATACAGTTTCTGGCAATTCCTAGAGTTACATGAAAGTAACAAAGGTAACTCTAGCAGCCACCAGAATCTCTATCATAGGCTGTAATCGCACATGCTAAATAATTAGTGGCTTCAGCTGGAGATTTTTCTCACACGCATGGTGCGATGACATCACCTGGAAGTGACGCCATCACACTGGGCATGTCATGCATTGGAGAAAGTCCAGAGAAGGGCAACTAGAATGATTAAAGGGCTGGAGCACTTTCCCTATGAAGAAAGGTTGAAACGCTTGGGACTCTTTAGCTTGGAGAAACGTCGACTGCGGGGTGACATGATAGAGGTTTACAAGCTAATGCATGGGATGGAGAAAGTAGAGAAAGAAGTACTTTTCTCCCTTTCTCACAATACAAGAACTCGTGGGCATTCGATGAAATTGCTGAGCAGGCAAGTTAAAACGGATAAAAGGAAGTACTTCTTCACCCAAAGGGTGATTAACATGTGGAATTCACTGCCACAGGAGGTGGTGGCGGCCACAAGTATAGCCACCTTCAAGAGGGGTTTAGATAAAAATATGGAGCACAGGTCCATCAGTGGCTATTAGCCACAGTGTGTGTGTATATATAAAATTTTTTGCCACTGTGTGACACAGAGTGTTGGACTTGATGGGCCGTTGGCCTGATCCAACATGGCTTCTCTTATGTTCTTATGTTCTTATGAGATGCTCTAGGATTCAGGTTAAAAACTCTATGGTACCATAGAGCTTTTACCCAAATGCTGGTGCATCCCCCGCACAATGTGCCTGGCATGACGATGTCTTTTCCGGGTGATGTCATCATGTCGGGCATGTCACGTTACAATGGAGCTCTTTGGCGGCAGGGATCCCCCTGCAGCTTGCTCCGTGCTGGCAGGTTGAGGTCTCCCAAATCAGGGGAACCTCCAACCCCAGCAGGAGCTTGGCAGCCCTATAAATAATACAGTTTCAACCCACTTTCAATGCACTTTCCAACTGGATATTACTGTGTGAACTGGCAAAATGCAGCGTGAAAGTGCACTGAAAGTGGATTGAAACGGCATTATTTAGTATGTGTGATTGCATCCATAGTGTTTACAGCAATTGCTAGAGATACTTTTGTCACTCAGTCAGCTCTAGGAATCATCAGGAACACTAGGGTCAGAACTTCTAGTAAGTAGCTGATCCCTTATTTTTATTTTTTATTTTTCTCCCCAGGTCAGTCATGCCCCAATTTCTATCCACCAATCAACTGGCAATGGCTGAAATTGCATGGAGGTATCCTGCCATAAACAGGCAAATGGGAACACTAGTCATACACCTAAATCTTTCCACCAGAATCTGGCCTACTTTCCATTCTGGCCAGTCTGGGATATTATCCTGCTGCTGTAAATTCAACATGATCACTTATGCTGACCTACTGAGACAAGTTCACCAGCAGAGGTGAGAATTGAACCATAAGTCAATTGGAAATCAAATGAATTATTTGCAAAGTCGGTATGTTTACTGGTTTGACTGATGTGCTCCCTCCAGCAAATGCAATCCACTGATTGTCAGGAAGCTGTACAAAAGAGACAAGATACTGCTGCTGGTCATCGTAGCAGGAGGCAACTGACACCCGCAGTGCAGGTCCCGAAGTAGTCAAGCATGGGGGACTTAGCCTGTTGCTGCCTCCAGCTCTTTCCTCCTCTTTCCCAACACCCTGGCTCCTCTGCTTTTCCAAATCAGCAATATAGAAGCTGAAGGCAACCATGTCCATTTCTGTCTGCTGGTGGTTGGCTTCCTCGCCACTTGGAAACCCCAGCAGGTCTCACACTTGAACCAATCTAGTATGATTGGCAGGTTTATGCATTCAGCTGTCTGGAGCATCCAAGCAGGGATGGGGGGGGGAGAGACAGCACTCCACATGTGAGCCATACAGACTGTGCAGCAGGCAGAAACAATCTTAAAAACAATAAGAAATACCTCTCAGTTTAGAAGGCACCAAAGTCTGTTGGGGGAGGGGGAGGGTCTTAAGAAAAGAGTAAGGATAGAAACAGGAATCTACAGCAAAATTATCCAAGAAAGTACTTTCTTTTTCATTCCTTGCTTGCAAACATTATCATGTTTTATAGCCATTAAAAAAACCTACCTGGTAAGCATTACAGTGTGAATTGGGTGGAATTTCTTATATTTCCTGGGTCCTCAACGATTTGCAGACTATTTTTCCTTATTTTAGAAAGCAGATCCTAATGAATGTTTGAGGGCTTTAGTGTATTCAGTAAGCAATACTGTTTTGGAGGGTGGAGACTGGGGTGGGCAGAATTTGGGAAAGGACCTCACTGGTGTATAATGCCATAAAAGTCCATCCTCCAAAGTAGCCAGTTTTTCCATGGGAACTGATCTCTGCTGTCTGGAGATTGGTTGTAATTCTGGGAGATTCCCAGGTCCCACCTGGAGGCTGGAATCCCTGGGCCTGCTGGATAGCTGGCAGCACTATAAAAGAGAGCATATGAGTATAAGACCACTCATAGGTCTTTGGGGCTCTGGCCTGTAATCAATGTTCCCTCTAAGCTGCAGAGTCTTGTAAGCAAAATTCTACTTTGTGAGCTACTGGTATTAAAGTTGTGAGCTACTGCATAAATTATTGTGTTCTGGGGCCATTTTCCTGAGCTAAGACAAAAATGTGTGAGCTGGAGGCTAAAAATCTGTGAGCTAGCTCATGCTAACTCAGCTTAGAGGGAACACTGCCTGTAACAGCTGCAGTTTGTAGAAGCCTGCAGGGGTGGGAGGAAATAGGTGAAGCGTAAGCTTTTCATTGGGGGGGGGGGCTATTTTTCCTCCCATAATCTGAGGACTGCTCTCCTTTCATTTCTCAGAATTCAGATTCATTAATCGTTTTAGCATTTTAGCTTGTGTTCTAGACAAAAAATTGTTAAAAATGCTAAAATCTCTTCTCCCATTTTCTTGTCACATCTACAAGTCAATGGATGTGCAAAAGCAATTTAGTTTTGTGGATATTTCTGACTTTCCAAACACTAAAGCTGCTTGTTGAGAATACTTTTTAACAAAAGTGGATATGTGGGCGGGGTGTGTGTCATATGTGAGTCATTGCATCTCAGTACCAGCTCATTTTGCTTAATTTGAATTCTTTCCTATTCAAAAGCTCCAGGATCAAATGACCACTGCAGACGGGCCAAAGACAGCTTCCCATCACTGTGTTACATCCTGTGGTTCAGTATGTCACACTTCTGAGATCTGGAGCATGCTAATTTATGGATTAAAGTTAAAGAAGATACTTCACTCTTATACCCCAAATGCTTTGATTTTTGAATGTGAAAATATAAAAATTATTTTTCATAAGGAATGCCCCCCAACCTATATTTCTGCACTATTTTAACTATGACCACTAACTGGAGGGAAGCATGCCCAAATCAGCAAACGTATGCAGAAATACATAAGGTACCCTGGTCTGAAAGCAGATCATTCTTTGAACATATGCACATGGATATGCCTTATATTGAATCAGAACATTGGTCTATCAAAGATGATATTGTCTACTTACACTGGTAACCTGGTTTTTTGTACCACTATGTTGGCAGGAGACATTTTGTACATTTACTGCTTCAACCCAAGTTCTGATATTTGAGTGGATTTTTTAAAAATGAAGAGACAAAATGGCAACTGCCAAACAAGCTCAATTTACAAATGAACATTGAAGAAACATTTGACAGCCATATTGATGCCTGTTCAGGGTTTGGAGACTTGGTCTGCGATCAGATGAGCACTTTGATTCAAAGTTGTTGCTATCCCTTCTGGATTAAAAGTGCTTGATCACACAATGACATCTGCCTCCTGTTCCCCAGTTATTCATACCCCGTTCTGACCCACCTTTGAAGCGGAGTTATTAGGCACCAGGGAAAGTCTGGTCCCTGTGGATGTCAGTGCTTTCATCCTGCATTTCTGAATCTCTGAACTTCCCTGTTGTGAACTGAAGTTGGTTGGAAAGTGCGAACCTTCCTGTCTGCCCCCTGCCTTTTTTGATCAGGTAGGGACATGCACATAAGTGTACATAATTGCCCCTGGGTCATTCACCACTTGTGTATTTATTATTTACAGTTTACAGTCATCTCTCTCTTTCTCATGGGAGATTCTCAAGACTGTGTTCTTTTAAGAAAACCTCCAAACCCCCATGCTGAACTACATATCCCAGCAGCTTCCTCCAGCTATCCCATTGGCCACCAGCTGCCATCCTGCCAGGAGTTTGAGTACTGCTTCCTATCTTATGTGCTTGCTCAGAAGACAAATGATGAAAAAAAAGCTGCCTGACCATCTGCTCTGTGTGTCACGGGCTGGGGCCAGGCCAGGCGAAGTCCAGGGGCAGTCCAAGGTCTGTAGCTGGGTAGCAAGGAGGGTCCAAAGCGCCAAAACCCATCCAGGTATCATAGGTCAGAGGTTCAGAAGCCAAAGTCAGGGGGTCCAGAAGTCAATGCCAGAGTCAGGGGGTCCAGAAGCCGAAGTCAGAAGCCAAAGTGGATGCTAGAACATCAGGTAACTGACTAGTTGCTTCCACAAAGCCTTCTCTCAAAGCCCACAGCTATATAGCCCTCTGCTGTCTGTTGCCCATTTGGGCTAATTGCTGACTTAGAGGGCAGCCAGGATCCTACTGAGACTCAAGCACCCTCACTCCTAGAAGGGCCAGAATCCTTTCAAAACTCAGGGCTCAGGGAGCGTCTTGCTCGTGAGTGTGCCACCCTCCTCCGATCCCTGAGGTCCTGACAAAGGCGGTCACGCACACGAGCCACCCGAGAGGGCGAGGCAGGGGGGCTTGAATCTTCTCCAGCAGGAGGCAGGGGCACTGGTGCAGGTGGCAGGGGCACAGTTTCTTCTGCAGGCTCGGCTTCTTCTGCAGGGCCCCCAGCACCCATGACACTGTGCTTACCTCACAGCAGTAATCTCAGCCATGGAGTGAGTGCCCGCTGAAGTGAGTTATGGTGGGATCTCTGATCAAAGCTCTCCATGACAAACAAATCTGGATTAATTAGAGGCAGGGCCAGATCATGCTAAGCCTGTTGTTGGACCACAGCCTTAGAAAGCAAAACTGAGGTGGTCTACTAAAAAATAAATCCCATTTTATTCTGTGGACCTCCTCTCACTATGCATTTTTAGGACTGCAGCCTTAGCTGGTTCTCTTCTCTAATCTACACCTCTGCTTACTGATCATTCCTTCATTGGGCTAATGATTCAGTCATGGGCTGTTATCTCCTGCACTGTAAATTAAGAGATAAGAAGAGCTTGAGGTTACAGAAAAGAAAGAAACTCAATCCACACTTTGGAAAATCAGAAAAAGGAAAAATACACTTCACAATCAAGTTCAAGTTTTCTGCCCTTTAACTAATTTCTACTCACCTACAAACCTTGATACAATGCTCTTTCACCAAAACATGGTGTCTTTGATTAGGAGAATTTTTATTTCCTTGTTCACTATTCTTTTATTTATTTTTCCCCGGTGCACCCTCCACCTTAGACCCTTTGGGATAGTCTTAAACAAGGAGGGGAGGGCTTTCACTCTCACCTTTGGCCTCCTCCATAGCCTTCTCTAGTTTTATCCAGTGTTCCCTCTAAGCTGAGTTAACATGAGTTAGCTCACAGATTTTTAGCCTCCAGCTCACACATTTTTGTCTTAGCTCAGGAAAGATGATCTCAGAGCACAATAATGTATGCTGTAGCTCACAACTTCAATGCCAGTAGCTCACAGCGTAGAATTTTTGCTCACAGGACTCTGCAGCTTAGAGAGAACATTGGTCTTATCCTCCCTGCATTGGAGGAGAGCCAAAGACCCTCCTCCCTAGTTGGTGTCTAAGGTCTTTATATAAGAGGATGTGAGCATGAGCCTACTCAGTATGGCTCGCTAGCCTTTAATGG
This sequence comes from Heteronotia binoei, assembly GCF_032191835.1. Taxonomy (NCBI): domain Eukaryota; kingdom Metazoa; phylum Chordata; class Lepidosauria; order Squamata; family Gekkonidae; genus Heteronotia; species Heteronotia binoei. The sequence continues at coordinate 88,610,140 of NC_083230.1, forward strand.
TAAAAGCAGTACCTATGACAGGCTTGAAGTGGCACAGCAGTCCGCCTTGTTGACCATGCTTACATTGGCTAGGAACAGAGGCAACTGCCCATCAATGGTCAGAAGTGCTGCCTGTGCTGCTTTGGTCCAGAACTCTGATGCCCCCAGTTCAGCTTGGAACATGCCTGACAGCCCTATCTGCCCACCTGTTGCCAACACCCACTCCCCACAAAATATGGAAGGACAGCCAGGAAAGGCAACAGGAAAAGCCGTGGGTGAACCAGTCATAAACAGGAGGCAATGAATTTTCTTCACCTCCACAGGCCGAGTTGCCCACCACAGGCTGAGCTACCCCACAGTCCGCTGCTGGTATGTTTCAGTGTTCCAGGATGGCTTAAGTAGCAGCTTCTTCCTTTGTAAGAGTCGATAGAGCACCTTTAGCCCCCTCTATCAGATAAGGACCCAATATGCAAGTGCATTCAACTTTAGGACACTGAACCACCTCTGCTGTATCCACAAATGCTGTGAGGAAGGCCTCTATGTCATCTTCTGACCCCAGCATGGTAAGGTGGAAGAACCAAGTGACCCATCATGAGCCAGATGAGGATTCCATGTTTTGCATTAAGTCTCTATTTATGGTGGCTTGGGCTGCCTCTTACTACCAGATCATATATCTTAGTATCTTCTCCTGGTGTTCATCCAGCCATTGTCAAAACTGTGCCAAATCCAGCCCAGTGGCAGCAGTATACATGGCCAGGGTGCAGTCCTCAAATGGACCACTAAACTGTGGAAGGAGGTATTATGGTACCATGGTCCGGGAGTGGTACATTTTCCAGCTCTTCACCTTAGGCTTTTGGACTAGCCTCAGAGATGGGGGGGAGGATTTGTTCTCACCTTTAGCCACCTCTGATCTTCTCACTATTTGGAGATGAGCCTAGGAACCCAGATGCTTGCCTGTTGCTGATGCCTCCTGAGATAGGAAAGCAAGGCAAGGGGGGTCAGCAGACCAAACAGGTGTTGGTTCTCCTCTGTCCAGACTCGAGTACTCTGAGCAATCCCAACATTAGTATTAAGGGCTTGAGAGAAAATGTTTTCCCTGTCCACTTTCTGCATCACATATTTTTTATTATGTCCATATCATGTCCCAGTCATGCAATCTCATCCTAACCTACCTCACAGGGTTACCAGGAGTGTAAAATGAAGGAGGGGAGAATGATATATGCTGCCATGAACTCCTTGGAGGAAGGGTGGAATAAAAATTTATTGGATACCTAAATAAGTAAAATGTTGATACAGAGGTATGGCAGAATTATTGGGCCACAAGTGTGCCAAGTTGGAAGGAAGCAAGACCAAAGCAGCATATCATACTGATTGGTCTGATTTTTTTTTCCTTTCAAGTTGCAAGTTGCAGTGATTTATTGTCATGGGGTTTTCAAGGCAAGAGACATTCAGAGGTGGTTTGCCATTGCCTGCCTCTGTGTAGCAACCCTGGACTTCCTTGACAATCTCTCACTCAAGTACTAATCAGGGCTGACTCTGCTTTGGTTTGAACTTCTGATGAGATCAAGCTAGCCTGGGCTATCCTATTCAGAGCATCAGATTGATATCAGCCTTTAAATATTTTTCTTTCTCATACCACATTTGAAGATATCCTGAGGCTAATTCTACCATAGAGTTTTGCCCAAAAACCAGAACACTGCCCCCTGCTGTGCCTACGTCACTTTTGGGGTAATTTCCAGCGTTCCTCTCTGCTTCCAGTAAGAGTAACCTCCATCCTCCCCTGACTGCACCAAGAGACCTGGCAAGCCTAACATGATTGTTGTTCCTTCTTCTTGTATCCTCCCCCCCCCCCCCGCCAAATCGCTGATACCTTCAGTTAACTCTGGGGAGCTTTCTCTTATTTGATCATGCCCCACAATTCTTAGAGCTGCCTCTGAAGTGAGTAAATGGAGTTTAATGATAGTTTTCTGGCTGGCCTGTAATATACCTGTGGGGGCAGGAGCACTGTTTTACAACATGCCTGTAAAAATGTCTTGCTGATTATAATGCTAAGTAATGCATATGCTTACTCTTATTAGTTCCAAGCTGCCATAGTTTATTATTAGTACTGGCGTTATTAGTGTTACCACTACATTCAGTTTGTTGGATAAATATTCAAAACAGGCTAGACAGAAATAACCAAAATTTTAAGCATCACACACTGAGTGCAAATTAGGCAATTGTTTGTAGTTTCTAAGAAAATAATACCCTTTTTTATACTTAAGAGGCTACAGCTCTTTGGATAACAGTTTCAGGCATCTCTTAAAATTCTTTGTAATCAATTTACCAATATAACTTCTTGAAAAAGAAAATAACTTTTGGCAATCTAAAATCGTAATTTCAATTTCATTTGTCAGTTCTACATATGCATAAGCCTTCTGTTTTCCATTATATCTGTTATAATTGTGTCATTAATTCTTTCATGTAGCTTAAGCGCTACTTTAATTGGCAATGCTATATCTGGATAATTAGCCAGTATACATTTGTATCTGATGATCTCCTAATCCTACTGCAGGGAGCACTCCACCATCAAAAAACAATGAATTACATCCCTCTTAGTACCATAAACTGCTTCCAGAATATTCACATGATGGACTAGCTAGGTGATCCACACATCCCATTCCTACCAGTATTGGACTTGGAAGGTTCCCTTTCTACTGGTAAGATGGGGGAGCAACTAAGCATGGCAAATAGAAAAATCTAGGACTTTTAAAAACCAAACTAGAGACCTCTCCAACCCAGTGGTTTCGTCCCAGATGCTTCCAGGTCATGTTAGCAGTTAGACATGCCCCCCCCCCTCACTGAGGGACAGTTTATAGACAGAAAACACATAAACACCCTTCCTAGTATATATATATTTCAGCTCAAATATCATAAACTGTAATGCACTGCCTGGCCTAAAATGGACACAAAATGGATGCCAGCAAGGACAAGTCTGGCATACAGTTTAAAAGTATGTGGGAAAGTGCAGCTGACTCATTGACAACTTTCTTACCACCCTAAAGAGATGCAAAGTTTGACAATGGGTCTCCCAAGATATATATATATATATATATATATATATATATATATATATATATATATATATATATATATATATATATATATATATATATATATATTTGGCCGCTGTGTGATGGGCCATTGGCCTGATCTAACATGGCTTCTCTTATGTTCTTATGATCACCTCACCTTGGACTAATCTCATCAACACCCAGCCTCACTTCCCCTTGCCCATTTACCCAGAATATGCAACACTTAACACTAATCACAAAACCTGGTAGTTTCCCCATCCCATACTGAGAGGGTAATCAGGAAATGTTAACATCTATAGCCCATTTAGGTAAACTCACTAAGGTTTCACCGAAATCATTGTTTATCCCCGAAGTCCTCAAGTCATTTGGAGGGGGGGGGGGGGGGACATCTCATACTGTTCAATAGGATTGCCAGGTCCAATTCAAGATATATCTGGGGACTTTGGAGGTGGAGCCAGGAAATCTTGGGGTGGAACCAAGAGACATTGGGGGTGGAGCCAGGAGCAAGGTTGTGACAAGCATGGCTGAACTCCAAAGGGAGTTCTAGCCATCAACTTTAAAGGTACCACACACCTTTTAAATGCCTTCCCTCTATTGGAAGTAATGAAGGATAGGGGCACTTTCTTTTGGGGCTCACAGAATTGGACCCCCTGGTCCAATCATTTCAAAACTTGGAGAGTGTTTTGAGGAGAGGGACCAGATGCTATGCTGCAAATTTGGTACCTGTACCTCAGAAAACAGCCCCCCCCCCCCCCCCGTGGATCAATTCTCCATTATATCCTATTTCCCCCACTCACTTTCTGATGACTCTGAAGTGGGGAGAGGGCCTCCACACCAGGAGATCCCCTAACCCCAATTGGGGATTGGCAACCCTATGCCCCAAGGAGCATTTCCCCCTATAACTACCACATTTTGTGTGTGTTCTGGGACCCATAAATATACCCTCAAATCTTCTTCCCTCTGTGAAATACTGATTGTTTTGCTACTGCTTCCTCTTACTTCAAGATTGGTAACTATAGCCTCTCCCAAATTTGTTTCTTCCATCTCCTCCCTGATTTCCTCTTAGCTAACTTGTGTGTTTTCTTTGTGCTTATATGTTTGTGTTTTGCTCTTTTATTCCTATTGCAATAAAACCCAATCCAGTTGAACATCTGCCGGGTTTATTTGAGAGTTCTCTTAAAAGAAAAATCCCCATAAGCATAGGTAGAGAACCTCAATTACCGCCCTGTTCCTCTAATTCCCCTACTAGTCTCCTAAACTGCCTATTTGGGTAACAGCAGCTCAGGGTTTATGTTTCCAGTTTTGCATCTACCACCTCCTGTTTGCATTAGTGGGGTCCTGATGTTATAAATACTTAAGTGCTCTTCCTCAGTAGGAAGAGTGGTCCACCCTGCCAGACAAGTGGTTCATCTTCAGATGTGAATTTTCGCTCACCATCTCTGTTCTGGGATCTAGGGGTTCATGGACTGGAAACAGAGTCCAGACAACCCCAGATTCCATGTGTTATAAAGATGAGGTGTTCTCCAAAGCTGGAGTTCTTTCCTTGGGTTCACTCCCTGGGGGCACCAGCTCCACTTCATCCTTACTTGTACTGCGATGTGCAACAGTGTCTTCCTCATCCATTGAGTATGTCCCATCTTAGTCTAGTTCTGGGAGCTGGCACATTTTGAGTTCAGGGAATCTAGTTCTCTCAGACCCTTTTATCGTTGAAATTGTTCCAAGAAAGTGGATAAGGAAAACATTTTCTCTCAATGCTCTTTCAAGCAACATTGTCTTCTGTAGCTGAGCTGGTGTTATTTGTTCAAAGCCCCAAATGCCCAGGTATTTCTTGAGAGTTCTAGGCACTGCTCCAAGGGCTCCAATGACAACTGTTATGATGGTAATCTTCTCCTAAAGGCACTCTAACCCTATTAATAGGTCTTGGTATTTTATGATCTTCTCCTGTCCTTTGTTTTCTATTTTACTGTCTCCTGGGATTGCAATGTCAATGATCCAAACCCTATTTCTCATTCCCCCCCCCTATAACTGTGATATCAGGGGTGTTATGCACCAGGTGTTTATTTGTCTATAAATGAAAATCCCAAATAATCTTTGTTTCATGATTCTCCATGATCTTGTCTGGGTTGTGCTGTCATGAATTTCTGGCTGATGGTAAGCCATACTTCTTGCAAAGATTCCAGTGAAGCATAGCAGCAATTCTATCATGGTGTTCTTTATAGTCAGTGTGAGTGGTTCTACTGGAAGTGCTGACTATGTCGTCAACTATTTCATCCTTTGTCTTGCAGACTCAACATTTGCTGTTGTCATGGGTCTTCTGAATCTTGGCTTTCATACCCACTCTTGTGCAGCTAGGATGAGTTCTTCCGTTTCTTTCAAGTGCCCATTTTGGAGTCACTTGTAGGTATTTTCAATATCAGCTTTGGCCACTGTCTTTCAAATATGTTGAAGATATTGTAACGTACTCGAAGCGGAGACGAGAGTAGGGCAACATGGTTTATTAGGAGCACGTTGCAAGGGAGCGAACACGCGGGCCGGGTCCCGCTTATGTACAATCCCGGGTACAGCCTACTGGGTTGGTCGGGCCAATCCAGCCCCGTTGAACTTCCCGCCACAGCTGGAGATAGGCGGGGAACTGGCTCCCGGCGCTGGGGCTCCTGGGACTGCCCAGTTGCCCCCCCCGTCGGGTCGCATGACATTTCTTGATATACTACACCCCTCCCCCCCTGGTTAATGTACAAAGTCCTGTAAGTATGCGGGGGGCCGGCGCTCCCGAGTGGACCGTCTGGGGGGTCCCGGTGGCGGCGGCACGGCCGCCGAGGATGGTGCCTCGGTGGGTCCTGGAGTGGACGGGGGCGGCCCGTCCGGTTCAGCGGATCCCTCGGGCTCGGTCGGATCCGGTACCTCCGGCGCCCGCATCACGGATGTTGGGATCGCGTCCTCTAGGCGGTCTCCGTTAGGCTCCTCGCTGGATATAGCCTCGTCCGTGTCTGTGGGGGCCTCCGGAAGGGTGCGGCGCCTCAACTGGTCAATGTGCCGCCGTAGTACCTGGCCCCCCTCCGTTGATATGTCGTAGTGGCGGGACCCGGTTACCCTCAGTACCCGCCCCGCCACCCAATCGGGGCCCCTTGCATAGTTTCGGGCGAAAACTGGGTCGCCCGCGAAGAAGCCCCGGGCAGCGTCACGGACTTCGGGGCTCCCGCGGGTGTCTGAAGCTCGGTCGGGATGCAGCCGGTCCAGCCGGGTTATGAGTTTGCGTCCCATGAGGAGCTCAGCCGGGCTGACTCCTGTGACCGGGTTAGGGGTGATCCGATTATCGAAGAGGAACGCGGCCAGCCTGTGGTCCCAGTCCCCCTGTACAATTCGGCCGAGGGCCTCCTTTGTTGTGCGGACCATCCGCTCCGCCTGGCCGTTGGTGGCCGGATGGAAGGGAGCCGACCTTATGTGCCTGATCAGATATCTTTGCAGGAACGCCTGGAAGTCGGCTGAGGTGAAGGCGGCCCCGTTATCAGAGACTATGGTGTCCGGGATGCCATGTGTGCATAGGACCCTGCGCAGAGCTCTGATCGCGGCTGTGGACGAGGTGGACCCTACGGGGATGACCTCCAGCCATTTGGTGTAGGAGTCCACCATTATGATGAAGGTTTGCCCCTGGAATGGGCCCGCAAAGTCGATATGGAGTCTCGACCATGGTTTCCGGGTGGACTCCCACCTAGTGACGGGGGCGCTGGGCGGCTCGGGCCGTGATTCCTGGCAGGTCTGGCACCCGCGGACCCAGCCCTCGATCTCCCCGTCCATTCCCGGCCACCAGACGTAGCTCCTGGCCAGAGCCTTCATTCGCACTATGCCGGGATGAGTCTCGTGTAGGGATTCTAGAACACGCCTTTGGAGCGGGGGTGGAATCACTACCCTACTGCCCCAAAGTATGCAGCCCTTGTGTGCGGCTAATTCCTCCCTCCTCGCCTTGTAAGGCTTGAATTCTTCCCCCATGTTTCCCTCTGGCCACCCCCTCACCACCCAGTCGAGCACCCGTGCCAGTGTCTTGTGTTTCTGGGTGGCCTTGGCCACCTCCGTTGCGTGGAGGGGCGCCTCGGGGAGGCTCTCTATCATCATGACCTGGTGTGCGGGTGCGGGGTCCGGACCCGTCTCCGGAAGCGGCAAACGGCTAAGCGCATCCGCGTGTCCCATAGCCTTGCCGGCCCTATGAACCAGTGTGTACGTGTATGAGTTGAGGAATTGGTTCCACCTCAACACGCGCTGTGAGAGTATTTGGGGGGTTTGTCGGTCTGGGGCCAGTAGACCTAAGAGGGGCTTGTGGTCCGTGGCAATGGTGAACCTTCTCCCATATAGATACTCATGGAACTTTCGGACCCCTGCCACGATTGCCAGGGCCTCTTTATCTATCTGCGCGTAGTTGCGCTCGGCTGAAGTGAGCGTGCGGGAGTAATATGCGACCGGTACCTCCCTCCCGTCCGGAAGCTGGTGCCCCAGGACTGCTCCCACCCCATACGGCGACGCATCGCAGGCCAGGATGACGGGGAGGGCCTCGTCAAAATGGTGGAGCACCGCATTGGACACCAGGACGTCCTTGACCGCCTGAAACGCCGCGGCCTGTCGTTTGCCCCAAACCCAAGGGGCTTTTTTGTCCAGCAGCCGGTGAAGGGGCTCCGCCAGGGCTGCCTTGTGGGGGAGGAAGGAGTGGTAAAAGTTGAGCACCCCCAAGAAGCTTTGGAGCTCCGCTTTACAAGTGGGAGCCGGGGCTTGCACGATGGCTCGGGTCTTTTCTTCCGTGGGGTGGATTCCTGCTGCGTCAACGGCGAACCCCAGAAACTCCACCCGTGGAACCCCCAGCAAGCATTTCTCTCTCTTGACCTTGAGCCCCGCTGCCTGGAACCGGCGGAGCACCTCTCGAAGGCGGTTGCCGAATTCTTCGGGGTCCGGAGCGGCGACTAAAACGTCGTCGAAAAACGGCTGGACTCCTGGGATCCCTTTAAGGAGAGCGTCCATTAGGCTCTGGAAAATCCCCGGAGCGACGCTAACCCCAAACTGAAGCCTCTTTACCCGGAAAGCCCCCCTGTGGGTCACGATCGTTTGGGCCTCCGCCGTCTTATTGTCTACTGGGAGCTGCTGGTAGGCCTGGGCCAGGTCTAGCTTCCCAAATATCCTAGCCCCCGCTAGGGCGGCCAGGACATGGCTCACCACCGGCACTGGATAGGGGTTGTCCTGTAGTGCCTTGTTTATGGTGCATTTATAATCGGCACAGATCCGCACCTCCCCGTTTGGCTTGATGGGGGTAACGATGGGGGTTTACCAGGTGGCGTAGTCCACCGGCTCGAGGACGCCTTGTGCCGTGAGGCGGTCTAACTCTGCCTCAATCTTAGGTTTCAAGGCGAACGGAACCCTCCTGGCCTTGAGCCGAATCGGTCTGACCGTGGGGTCTAGGGGCAGGGAGATGGGCGGCCCCCGGTAGCTCCCTAGGGACCCATCGAATACCTCGGGGAATTCCTTGCAAATCTCCCCGAACCCCCGGGGCGTTATGGTCTGGCCCACCCCCTCCACGCGGATTCCCAAGGGTTTGAACCAGGCCAGACCTAGCAGGGTGGCCAGCTGGCGCTTAACCACCAGGATGTCCAGCGGGCCGTGGAAGGACCCCCGCTCGACTTGTACCCGCGCCCACCCCGCAATTTGCACCGGGTTCTTCTGGAAGTCCCGGAGTATGAAGTCTGCCGGCCGAAGTTGCAGCCGCTGGCGGGGACACAGTTCTCTTAGGGTTTCTTCCGCAATGAGGGAAATGGAGGACCCTGAGTCCACCTCCATTTGGCAGGGGTTCCCCTCTATAAGGACCGCCACTTTGATTTTATCGGGGGAATCGTGGGGCAGGTTCAGTACCTGTAGGGACGTAGAGTCTACCGCGTGGGACTCCGCGGACTCGTGGTACGTGGTCGGCTTCCAGCGGTTGGGCTTGGCTCGGCAAGCCCTGGCTATGTGGCCGGTCTTTCTGCAGCTCCTGCAGTCCCAGGTCCGGTACTGGCAGTCTCTCCGCTCGTGGGGGCCGCCGCAGCTGGCGCACTTGGTGGCCGGGGCTCTCTCCGACGCTGGTGGTCGGTCGGTCGCTCGGGGGCGTTGGGTCGCTCTGTTGGGTGGCCCGGCTGGGCGGCGTAGCTGATGGGCTTCCTCCTCCTCGGGGCCGTCGTGGTCCAGCTCTCCGTGGTGGGCAGCTTCCATCTTGGCCCGGGGAAACGTTCGTGCGGTTCGTTCCCATGCCACCGCTTCGCTGAAGGCGGCCTGGAGAGTAAGCTCTTCTTTGGCGAAGAGCTTCTGCTGGAGCCTCTCGTCGCGGAGGCCCCACGTGAATCTGTCCGCCAGGGCTTCCTCCAGTTGGGGGAGGTTGCAGTTCCCGGCGAGTTTGCGGAGGGCCGCCAGGTAGTCCGCGGCGGACTCGCCCGCGATCTGGTCCCGTTTGTGGAACAGGAACCTGCGAGCCACCCGCGAAGGCTGTGGTGAGAAGTGTCCCGTGAGGAGTCGGATGATCTCGTCGTAGGACTTCTCTGCCAGACGGGCGGGTGCCGAGAGACCCTTGGCGATCTCGAACGTGGCAGGCCCGCAGACGCTCATGAGAACGTCCCTCTTTGCTCCGGCGTCAGTGATCTTGTTGGCCCGGAGGTAGAACTCGACCCGCTCCGCGTAGGACTCCCATCCCTCTGGATTGGTTGGGTCGAAGGGCTCGAGGTAGCCGGTGATTCCGCCTTGGTTGGCCATGATGGCGGCGGCAGTCGCTTGTTGCCCAGATCTCCGTCGTAGCCGCTGAGGCTATTATCCCACCTTCGTCGCCAGTGTAACGTACTCGAAGCGGAGACGAGAGTAGGGCAACATGGTTTATTAGGAGCACGTTGCAAGGGAGCGAACACGCGGGCCGGGTCCCGCTTATGTACCATCCCGGGTACAGCCTACTGGGTTGGTCGGGCCAATCCAGCCCCGTTGAACTTCCCGCCACAGCTGGAGATAGGCGGGGAACTGGCTCTCGGCGCTGGGGCTCCTGGGACTGCCCAGTTCCCCCCCCCCGTCGGGTCGCATGACATTTCTTGATACACTACAGATATTGTTCTTGTTTCTATTACTATTCAAAGTTTTTTTAAAGTGGAAATGTGGAACAACCATCTCTTAAAGAATCCCCGCCCCCCCCGCCCCCCTAGAATCAAATGCCTCAACCTCATTTGGTTACTTTTGCCTTTAATCTGATTGATTTGAGTAACCCACATGATTTTCTTATGCATGTCTGTGACATTGTCATAGAAGAAATTCACAAGGGAAGCCACAACTAGTAGAATTACACATGAAGCTGCCTTATACTGAGTAAAATCATATATCAGGGTCAATATTATTTGCACTAACTGACAGCACCACTCCATGGCCTCAGGTGAAGATATTTTACATCACCTGTGACTTGATACTTTTAACTAGAGATGCCAGGGATTGAACTTAGGCCCATCTGCATGCAAAGCAGATGCACTGCCACTGAGCTATGATTAAACAGTGCTGTGGGTATGGAAAGCCAAAGGCAATGGAGGGAAAGAAGAAATAAAATGGCTCCAGGGGTGTGTAGAAATGCTGAATGCAGCAATGACTCATCATACCTTCACCATGGTAAAAGTTGGTAGCAATCACTTGTCCTCTGTAATGGCTAATTAGGCCCTTAAGGACACAGCCTAATTGTTTATGTTAAATTCAATTTGTACCCCGCCCTCCCCGCTGTGGTGGGCTCAGGGCGGCTTACATCCATTATCTTGAATTCATACCAAAAATCATTTTAAAGACTTTTCCCTAAACCTTAGATTGCCATTTCAAAAATTCTGACGTTCAAAAGCCTATTATCTCTTTGGATTTCATTTCCACCTTCTCAAACATTTCTGTTCCTTTGCAGGGGCTGCTGCCATTGGAGAGGGGGTTCTCCCCTCCCTGAGGCTTAAAATTGGGTCAGTAGATCTTATTGTGATGTGAAACCAACAGAATAATGTGATAGATTAAACCCAGGCTGTCAATTAATTCCTAAGCAAGCTTAATTTAATTTTCCTTCTCAAATAAACCCAATTTACCTCCATGAAGGTGTGACATGTCTGATTAGACAGAGGGGCTGGGAGAGAGAGAGAACTCTCCATGCACTATGCAATAAGAGATCAAAGCTAACAAAGCTCCTCAATACATATCTTAGTCATTCAAGGAGGGATCTTATTTCAGACCTCTCTAACTCTTTAATTAGAAAGATAATCACTCTGGATCCTGATGGAGGAGGAAGTGTAAAGGTCAGGTCTTATTTAAAAATCAGAATTAGGGAAATTAGAAAATCTGGCAAAGACAAATAAGTATTACATCTGCTGCTTTCCTCAGCATTGAGATGCTTGGCATTTGTTTCTGTAGGGGGTGTGCATGGCGTGGAGAGAGGCTCAGTGGCACAGCCTTCCTTGTGTGGCGTGCCATTGCTGTTGCTTGCCATACACCTGTTTGAACTGATAAAGCCAAACCAGAAGCGAGAGACATTGTCCCACTTTGTGGAATGCTGGCAGGAACTCCCTTCTCTGTGAGAAAGTAGTAGAATGTAATTTTAGGTGGGAAGATGGAAACTTTGTTCTATCGCACAGTCAAGTCTGACTCTTTGCGACCCATGGACAAAGTCACGCCAGGCCCTCCTGTCTTCCACCATCCTCTGAAGTCTGCTCAAATTCATGTTTGTTACATCAGTAACACTGTGCAGCCATCTCATCTTTTGCCATCCCCTTCTTCTTTTGCCTTCTGTCATTCCCAGCATCAGGATCTTCTCCAGGGAGTGCTCCCTTCTTGTTTGGTGGCCAAAGTATTTGAGCTTCAGCTTCAGCATCTGACCTTCCAGGGAACAGTCTGGGTTGATTTCCCTTAGGACTGACTGGATCTTCTCACAGTCCAAGGGACTATCAAGAGTCTTCTCCAGCACCACATATAGATGGAAACATATTCAGTTTATTTTGTAGCAACTGCACTGGCTGCCAGTTAGCTTAGAGGCTCTGTTCAGAACACTGATATCAAATTTCAGACCCTTTCTAAAGAACTGGCTCTGCCCATACATTTCTGTTCTCTGGCACTATAGTTCCCACTTTGTGGAACAGGCTCTCTGAGAGTCCTTAAGGAACTAAAAGGTGCACTGTCACTAGGAATCTGTGAGGCCATTGTATTTACCAGGACTTATTTATTTATTTATTGTATTTATAATACAGGGTTTAGGTTGCAGTTCTCTTTTGAGAAGAAAGGTGTTATTTGGGGCTCTACTTTGTATGCTGTTAACAGTTATTAAAGTGTCATGATTTAAACTGTGATTTCAATAGGCAAAACTAGATATGATGGCATCTTCATAGATGCCACACGAGTAGCACCACCATTTAAACGTGATTTAAAATCATGACATTTTTGTGCCCACTCTGCAATCTTTTCAAAACAGTTACAGTTATAAGGTGGGGGAGAAGCACCTCAGCCTGTGGTGCTATGGGCCTGCTCAGGCTCTGGTCCTCATGGCATTTTTAAACCACTTTAAAATAAGAACATAACATAAGAACATAAGAGAAGCCATGTTAGATCAGGCCAATGGCCCATCCAGTCCAACATTCTGTGTCACACAGCGGCCAAATATATATATATATATATATATACACACACACACACACACACACTGTGGCTAATAGCCACTGATGGACCTCTGCTCCATATTTTTATCTAACCCCCTCTTGAAGGTGGCCATGCTTGTGGCCGCCACCACCTCCTGTGGCAGTGAATTCCACATGTTAATCACCCTTTGGGTGAAGAAGTACTTCCTTTTATCCGTTTTAACCTGTCTGCTCAGCAATTTCATCGAATGCCCACGAGTTCTCGTATTGTGAGAAAGGGAGAAAAGTACTTCTTTCTCTACTTTCTCCATCCCATGCATTATCTTGTAAACCTCTATCATGTCACCCCTCAGTCGATGTTTCTCCAAGCTAAAGAGCCCTAAGCGTTTCAACCTTTCTTCATAGGGAAGGTGTTCCAGCCCTTTAATCATTCTAGTTGCCCTTTTCTGAACTTTCTCCAATGCTATAATATCCTTTTTGAGGTGCGGCGACCAGAACTGCACACAGTACTCCAAATGAGACCGCACCATCGATTTATACAGGGGCATTATGATACTGGCTGATTTGTTTTCAATTCCCTTCCTAATAATTCCCAGCATGGCGTTGGCCTTTTTTATTGCAAACGCACACTGCCTTGACATTTTCAGTGAATTATCTACCACGACCCCAAGATCTCTCTCTTGGTCAGTCTCTGCCAGTTCACACCCCATCAACTTGTATTTGTAGCTGGGATTCTTAGCCCCAATGTGCATTACTTTGCACTTGGCCACATTGAACCGCATCTGCCACGTTGACGCCCACTCACCCAGCCTCAACAGATCCCTTTGGAGTTCCTCACAATCCTCTCTGGTTCTCACCACCCTGAACAATTTAGTGTCATCCGCAAATTTGGCCACTTCACTGCTCACTCCCAACTCTAAATCATTTATGAACAAGTTAAAGAGCATGGGACCCAGTACCGAGCCCTGCGGCACCCCACTGCTTACCGTCCTCCACTGCGAAGACTGCCCATTTATACTCACTCTCTGCTTCCTATTACTCAGCCAGTTTTTGATCCACAAGAGGACCTGTCCTTTTACTCCATGACTCTCAAGCTTTCTAAGGAGCCTTTGATGAGGAACTTTATCAAAAGCTTTCTGGAAGTCAAGGTAAACAACATCTATCGGGTCTCCTTTGTCCACAAGTTTGTTTACCCCCTCAAAGAAATGTAACAGGTTAGTGAGGCAAGATCTTCCCTTACAGAACCCATGCTGAGTCTTCCTCAATAACCCGTGATAACAGCAGTGTCCCCATGGAGCCACAAGGATGCCATCAGAGCTAGTTTGGCTCTAGGCCACCTTAATCCATGTGGAAAGGCAGGAAATAAATAGTTAAATGAATAGCCCATATATTTACAGTGGGGGCCTACGCACCTCAGAGGCTGCCTCTCTCCACATGATCTCCAATGCCTGCTGTGATGGTCATCAGAAGCCCTGATACAAGTTTCACTGGATACTACAAGGTGAGGCTGTCATTTACAAGGAACCAGGCCTTGCTTGCTGTGAACATACAGTCATTGAACAATCAAGGTTTTAAATAACTAAGATTCCCTTGAAACCCTCTCACTCAAAGATTTCCTCTCACCCCACCCAGACCTAACACAATGTATGAAAACAACTTAGCATGAATAAATCAATAATCAGTTTTCTCTACGTACATTATAATTTTTTTTCATCCATCCATATTTGCATCCCATCCTTTTTTTTAAGGAGTTTCAAGACTAAAAATTGGCACAAGCCTGCCCACAACCCTAAAGTTGCAACTAGAATCACCTGGGTCATGATTCACAAGCCAAGGTTCATAACCCTTAATAATTCTCTCATGACCCTCCATGTAGTTTTCAGAGCTTCAAGCATCTTGTGGTGGGATGTGTCAGCCGCATTTGCAGCAGAGGTGGTAGCACCTGTCAATTACAATCAGGGGTGGAATTCTAGCAGGAGCTCCTTTTCATATTACACCACACATCCCTGATGTAGCCAATCCTCCAAGAACTTACAAAAAAGAGCATTGTAAGCTCTTGGAGGATTGGCTACATCAGAGGTGTGTGGCCTAATATGCAAAGGAGCTCCTGTTAGACAGGCAGTGCTGGCTGCCAATAAGAAAGCTCCCATTCTGCTCTATGGGAGCAAAATGATATATACCCAGATCCTAGTTTGCCACTGTAACCACTACACCACACTGGGTCTCAAGAGTGTAGATATGGTTAGCACAGTTGCAAGAGAGACATGGCATGTGTTTTCACTGGTTGCTAAAGCAAACATTTTGATTTCCCTCCATGCAATTCCTTCTTTTTCTGGATAGCATATTTCTTGATGCGTGCACTGATAGCCTGTTGAAATTGTTGTCCATTTCTTCTCTGAGGCATTGCTTGGTAAATCTTTTTAATGTGCTTGAGCGAAACATTTTTCACACCATTTGTAAAAAGAATAGTGGTGGTGGAGTTTAAAGCTGTTGTACATGTGAGGAAAACCCACGTCATGTTTATTGGTGTTATCTATTCAAATTTCAACAAAGCAATAATATCTTGAATGTATAAAAATGCCAGGTGACTCTTGCACCCCTCAGGCTGGGCATTTTCACACATTAAACTGAAGGTGTGAGTTTCTGTAGCAGCCCCCAAAGTGGAACGATCACCTTGAAATGTCTTCCCCATGGGGTGAAACTTTATTTCTTTTACGAAACAAGGCTTATAATTGAAAATAAGAACATAGGTAGATACACCCAAGGACATACATTTCCTAAGCAAGGAAATTGCCCAAGTCTTGCACATGTTCTGTAACAGAACTCATTTTTATGTTGACTACCATGCTAAGGGGTTGTTATCTATCAGCCTGAGCAGGAATGCTATAACAGGGAGGAAGAGGAGAGCTATATCACACTCCCAAGCTGAAAGGGGGGGGGATACTGAAAGAAATCCTAAGCAGCACTATGCAAAAGTAAGTCATGTTATTCGATAGGACTTACTTCCATTATAAGTGACTTTAAGATGAAATCCATTGGCACTGGCTCCACCTAAATAGGTTTCTGTCTGCTCCTGGTTTTTCTCTCCACCATTTGAGCAGATGAACTGGCCAAGCAAAAGGAAGCCATTGATTTAACTCAATATTTTATTTTTATTATTTTTTTTTGGGGGGGGGGATTGCTTCTAAAGGGATATCTCCCGTGAGTGACAAGTAAAAGTGGTGAAGGCTAATATGCACTGGAAGTTAACTTCAAAATTCCAGTTCAGAAATTGGCCTGATCCATTTATATATTTTCAAAGGATACAGAGAAATATCTGTTACGGCAGGCAATTGTGGACAATGACAAAGGGACAGTCATCGTGTCTTGGAATATGAATAAACAGTGGATGCTTTCACATGGCAACTGTTGCAAGTGGATTCTGCCATTCTCAGCTCAGTAAAAATCCAGTTGCAAAGCACGTGCTTTAATGTATGTGAACACACCCACTGTCATTCCAGCAGAAAGTATTAAAGACCCTGGCCCAAATCCAGAGAAAATTTGACTTGACTTTCTCTGCATTCAGGCCTTTTGCACTTCCCATTCCCTGTGCAGTAGAAAATTCATGGCAACCTCTGTAGGGAATTTTTCCTTTTAAGGAAAGAAGACCAAGCATTGCACTGAACTGCATGAGGGACTTTTTCTAACCATGTTTATTTCTGAATATACATGTATTATAAAATGGCATCTTTGGTACTATTTGATCCTTAGCCACTACAAATTATCCACCCTTCATCATATGAATGTTGTGTCTTCCCATCTTTGTGTAATGGAACAGTATGGTTTGGAACTATATGTTTCACCTTTTGTAAATGTCATTCTTGCATGCTTGGCAATATAATACACAGTTGTGCCCATTGGAGTATGCAAAAAAACCCACCCCTTTTTGTGTTTTTTGGTTCGGGTATATTAAAACAGAAAAATATCAGTATTTCCCAATATTTCCAAATCTTATACTGGTATGATATTTGGATTCAGGAAAAATTCAGGAAACGTATAATGGAGAATCAATCTGAGGGTATCTAAGGCTCTGAGGAAGGTGAGGGGGGGATTAGGTAGAGGCATCAAATATGCAGTATAAATGCATATTTGAACCAGGGGTCCAATTCTATGGGTCCCCAAAGCAGGTGCCCCCATCCTTCATTACATTCAATGGAGTGCAGAAAAGGCATTTAAAAAGACCACAATCCCTTTAAATGCCCTTTAAATTTGATTATCCAGTGGCCCTGAAAATCCTGAATATTTTTAGGACTTGACTATTTCAGATACCTGAACAATAACTGAAATTTATATCTGGCTGAACCATTTTTTTCCAGTTTGGATTTAGCCAAACACATACCCCTACTTCTCGTATGTGTACATTCATATTTTTTTTAAAAAATTGCTCTAATTCTTATATTGTCCTAGTCTATGTGCCATCTAAACCTGGTGTGATTTTTCACACAGACTTACAGATAACTGTTCGGAATCACTGAGTGACATCATATTCTGTCCTCACCTAATTTTTACATGCTTTTCACTGGTAACTCAGTACCCGGAATCTGTAATTAGAGCAGAAAAGTGGAATTGAGGCCTGTTCATTAAAGATCAAAGCCTGTAGCTGAGTCTCGTCTGTTTTCTTTTCCATTTTTAATCAATTACCTTTAAATTTTAGAGATAGCTATATTGATTTCTCAAATCTTTTCCTTGCTCCTACCCATCAATAGGAGTTCAAGGTTGTTGGAGTTAGCATTTATCTTATTGATTTGATTCCTTTCCCTCTTACATGGCTAAGACCAGTTTTATAAATAATACAACTAGATTGTTCAGCATTTTCCAGGAAAGCAGCAGAGGTTAAAGTTAAAATACATGTATTGTGCACATTCATGAAAATTGCTGATTTCCATCCTCTAAGGAGAGAAACTTATTTTGCTATTCAAGACACTGGAGTTCTGTCTGTCATTCTTCACTCTGATGCCTGAAAATATAGCTTGGAGGAAGATAAGCACAAACCACAAGGATGGAGAACCGTGTCATGGTGCTGGGGAGGCTTGTTGGGAAGCAAGACTACCCCCCTCCCTTCTCCATCCCACACATTCAGCTTTCATGGTCAGGACTAGAACAGGCCCCCAACAAAGATCAGAGGCAATGCAGAAGGGCGAAGGCCTCAGTTGTACATAAATTATGATAACTCACACAAACAAGTCAAGGGACAGCATTAAAATGCCATGCTCCCAACTAACCTTTCTTAGGAGGAAATCCTTGATCTCAAGTATAGCAAGCAACCTAGGGTTGCCAAGTCCAATTCAAGAAATATCTGGGGACTTTGGGGGTGGAGCCAGGAGACATTGGGGTGGAGCCAAGATCAAGGCTGTGACAAGCATAATTGAACTCCAAAGGGAGTTCTGGCCATCACATTTAAAGGGACAGCACACCTTTTCAATTCCTTCCATAGGAAATGATGAAGGATAGGGGCACCTTCTTTTGGGGCTCATAGAATTGGACCCCCTGGTCCAATCTTTTTGAAACTTGGGGTGTATTTTGGGGAGAGGCACTAGATGCTATACTGAAAATTTGATGCCTCTATCCCAAAAAACAGCCTCCCCCCAGAGCCCCAGATACCCACGGATCAATTCTCCATGATTTTCTATGGGAATAACTCTCCCTAGGGAATAATAGAGTTCTCAGAAGAAATTTCCCTCCCCTTCCCCTGCTTTCTGACGGCCCTGAAGCGGGGAGAAGGCCTCCAAACTGGGGGATCCCCCGCCTCCACCTGGGGATTGGCAACCCTACTCTACAGTCAAGTGTTGATGGTGGCTCAGGTTCCTGCACTCTAAAAGAACCTACAATGTTGTGTTTTGCCAGTGCAAAGAAAAAAGAAAAAAAAGCATGAAATCTGAGTTTTAAAGAATGGTGCTTTGTTGTTAACCAAAATAAAGATTTGTCATATGGATATTCTAGAAGTAGCTCTTCATCATACCACTGCAAAAGTCAAATAGTCTTTTACTCTTAGCATTTGTTTAAACTCGCTTGCCGTTTCTCTCTTACTGCAATATGAAGCATCATTCCCTCAGCAGTATCAGATTTGAGCTCCAAAGCTTCATTTCCACCTCTTTTCAAGAAAAATCTACTTGTGCCCAAATTCCATGCTGGGAATTATTAGGAAGGGAATTGAAAACAAATCAGCCAGTATCATAATGCCCCTGTATAAATCAATGGTGCAGTCTCATTTGGAATACTGTGTGCAATTCTGGTCACCGCACCTCAAAAAGGATATTATAGCATTGGAAAAAGTGCAGAAAAGGGCAACTAGAATGATTAAAGGTTTTGAACACTTTCCCTATGAAGAAAGGTTAAAACACTTGGGGCTCTTTATCTTGGAGAAATGTCGACTGTGGGGTGACATGATAGAGGTTTACAAGATTATGCATGGGATGGAGAAGGTAGAGAAAGAAGTCCTTTTCTCCCTTTCTCACAATACAAGAACTCGTGGGCATTCAATGAAATTGCTGAGCAGTCGGGTTAGAACGGATAAAAGGAGGTACTTCTTCACCCAAAGGGTGATTAACATGTGGAATTCACTGCCACAGGAGGTGGTGGCGGCTACAAGCATAGCCAGCTTCAAGAGGGGGTTAGATAAAAATATGGAGCAGAGGTCCATCAGAGGCTATTAGCCACAGTGTGTGTGTGTGTGTGTGTGTATATATATATATATATATATATATATATATATATATATATATATATATATATATATATATAATTTTTTTTGGCCACTGAGTGACACAGAGTGTTGGACTGGATGGGCCATTGGCCTGATCCAACATGGCTTCTCTTATGTTCTTATAATGCAAAGCCTCCTCCCAAAACAGCATGTTAAAAAAGACAGGCATTCTTAACACACTGTGTTTTATGGATTTTAATTTTTGTACTAGATTTTGATATTTGTAAGTAGCCAATATTTGCTGAAAATAATGGCACTAATATTATAAAAAATATACTCACTGGTGTTTACCCTTGGTTAAGTAGCTCACTGCCCAGAGACACGGCTGATCATACCACCTTATTCTTCACATTATATGGTGTTGTTATTACTTATATCTATGCAAATGTTACCATGCCCACACAACAAACACATGAATATTATGTTCAGATCAACAAGGAGAATTAGCTTTGCATGTTTGTACAAAGCAAAGAAAACCAAGATCTTTTACCTCAAGTGGCAACAGTGAGGAGCAAGTTTTCAGTTGGAAAAGGATGGCAGAGATCTGATTTTAAAAGGGATACAAAATTTATTCAGAGAGTTGGTACGGTAGTGTGTGTGTGTGTGCAGGGGGAAATAACCTTAAGCAAATACTAGAAGTACTAAATTAAAAACACAGACACATTCGTTATCTTATTAAATATAGCAACAAATAGCAGAACTGCTCCAAAGTGGAACAAGGGATACTCTTTGGGCTAAAGGTGTACATGTGGTTTGGAAAATAAGAGAGGGACAGATCAAGAGGGAAAGCAAAGACTACCTGCCGTATTCTGCAAAGAAATCCAATGGAAGAAGGAGGGATCCAATGAATGTGTTGAGAGCAGACTCTTCGGCTCGCTTTCGGCCGCGTCTGGAGGGGGCGGGGCTTCAACGCTTGTATTGAAGCCTCCGCTCCCCGTCTCGGCAGTCCTCTCAGCGTGTTTGGGCTGCAGGGAGCGTGCTTGCACGCTGTTTCTGAACGGGGAGGTGATTAGGCCGGGAGGCTGGTGCGTCGGTGGATCACAGCAGCGGGAAGCAAAGAGCGTTGTGGGACGTCCAGTTCTGTGGCTCACTTTTCCCTTTGCCTCCACCATCCCCTTATCTCATTTGACTTCAGAGGCAGAGCGGGCGACGCCGCTGCGCTGCAGCCTCTTCTCCACTTCAGTGTAGATGGGCTCAAAAGCAACCGGACTTGCAGATCGCCCCCCTTCCCCCTCCTCCCGCTTCCATTTGGGGGGGGGGCGGGGGAAGGAGCTGGAAATCCAGAAGACTCCCGCCAGGGCGGGAGGATTGGGATGCCTAAAGCAACCAAACTAGAATTGTCAGGATGTGACTCATAACTGGTAGAAGGCCTAGGTGGGCAACATTATCTGCACTGCCATGCCCATTCCATGGAAAAGCTAGAAATGAAGTAAGGTAGTTCTAGGATGTGCCAAAAGAATCATCACATTTCTGGCAATTCCTAATTCTACCTTACTTCACTTCCTGGTTGTTCCAGAAGTGACATAGCAGCACAGTTGCTGTTTTTTTCTTCTCTGCCAGCAGGAGGAAGCCCTAAACTAGTCCCTGAGTTTGAGCAAGACCGATAGCCATCCAATGGAAATTAAGCTAAAGTTGTGTGCATGTTGTTCATTTTTTATTGCCTTTCATTGGACTGGGTACTACAAGATGTCTATTGGACCTTTTTAGGAGCAAGAGTGGACTATGCAGCAAAAAGTGATGGACCACAACACCTATTGCCACTGCTTCTGGTCCTTGCCACAAAAGCTTGGTTTCCTGGGCTGGGTTTGTTACCTTTTGGTTCTCTGCTTTGATGAGAGCGTGGTGGTGGCTTCAGGTGTAGGATCTGCTGCACACTCAAGGAAAGACTCTGGATATTCTAAATATAGCAAGCAATGAAAAGAAGCAGTCTAACCACTGCCTTCCCTTTCTTTGGTGCTTATAGATAACACTGACATTGATAGACCAGTGGTCTGATTCAGTAAAAGACAGTTTCACCTGTGTCTGTCTGTGTGAGTGTCACTCTCTGAAAGAGGGAAACTTAGAAAAACAGTTGGGTGGATGATTTTTTACAACAAAGATTGCCCAAAGAAGGCAAAATAACTCAATAAGATTAATCACAGTAGAAGAAGTGAATTATAGACACTTCAATAAAAACAAATGAGTCTTTAGAAAATCTTCAGATCACTTTAAAAAAAATCTAGTAACTAGTTTAGTAGATAACGGGAATACTGTGATTGTCTTCATTTCAGCAAAGGGCTTGGCAATGTTCTCCATAATACCTTGGTTAGCAAGCTGGTTTGATGTGGGCTAAATGAGAGGACCCACAGGTTGATCCACAGCTGGTTAGAGAGCCTTGCTCAAATAGCTTTCAACACTATCTTGAGAGAAAGCTTCACTGAATTCAGAGGTACTTATTCAGTGATTCTTCTACAGTGATATACTGTCCTAACTGTAGTGTGTTTTGTTATTTAAAAATGGCCACCCGAGGCTTGCTCATGCGTCTTGACTTGGCAAGCTAGTTACGTACAAAGTGCAAAGCTCTTGGAGTAATTCTGGCTAAGGTTTTCACATGTCCCAGAATGTGGTTATTGGAGAGAATGAACAGCTTCCATGGCCCCCACTAAAGAATGAGTTCGCAGATTTTCAGAAAATGATCAGAACTATCACACAAAAAGGAAAATGAAATGTAGCAATAATGAGTAAGAAGACATGGGTCTCCATTCCTGAAAAAAGTCAGCCTTTTAGAGGCAGAATTAATATAGTGCTCAGCAAACAACTGAAGGAAGTGCTTGAACAAGCTAACTTTTTGGCTAGAACTATAGATGAGACACTAGATCTCCTAGGATTACCAAAGCTGGCAAAACTGATAGACATGGATAATTGGAGGCAGTTTCCTCCAGACGATGAGATTTGAGATGGCAGAGATGGCCAAGGGGCTGCGAGATGAAATGCAAACCAATGCTACCTTCATGGTTCAAGAGGTGAGAAGGCAGTTGGAAAGAGCACTGCAGCCAACAAATCCAAGAGGAGGACCGCTACCTCCACCGCCACCCCCAGTCTTGCAACAACCTCGACCCCCACCACCGTTGCTGCTACCACACAACTACAGAAGAGGCTGAGACCTAGATGCCACCTTTGACGGGGACTCCGAAGAGGTGGAGTATTTCTCAATACAAGCGAATAGCTTCATGCATTATTGGGGCAACACCTTCCCCGACGAGTTCAGCAGAGTGGATTATTTGGGGTCGAAGATGAAAGGGGTGGCCAAATAGTGGTACCTGAGCCTATACAAAACCAGAAGCCCCGAGTTAGACAACATTGCGGTGTTCATGCGAGCCCTGCTGACCCAGTATGAAGACCCCCTGCAAGAAACAAGAGCCCTTACTGCACTGAGAGACCTACAGCAAGGGTCCAAAGCAGTAAGAGAATACGTGGCCAAATTCAGAGCTAATGCGGCCAAAGTACAAGGGTGGAGTGAGCAGATGAAGATAGAGCAATTCCAGCGAGGCCTAAACGTGTGTGTACTGGATCGAGCCCTTCAGCAAGCCCGCCCTATCACGCTGGTAGGGTGGTAGTAGGTGAAGTCAAAACTAACATGAAGTGAGTGGCTCTCCAGCATCAACAGCAGCAAGGGGGTAAGGGGGGACGTGAGTCTTGGTCGGGGGCAAAACCTGAAGGGAAGAAGTCAAACCAGACTGGGGGAGCTACCAAACCAGCTGCCCCCAGACGTTGCTTTCGATGTGGCAACCAAAACCACCTGGTGGCCAATTGCCCGGAATGACCTTGAGGCCCCCCCTCACTCCGAAGGCCAGCGCACCCAAGGCGAAGAAAGCAGAAGGACGAGCGAAAGAGTCTGCGAAAGGGAGCTCTGCATTGGCAACTTCTTGAGAGGAGGAGATTATCATGGTAGATAAGCTGGGAGAAGATGCCTGGGAAGATGAACCGGCAGGAAACGGGGATGATCTGCATTGAGAGGTGCCGAGCAGCAGGTCACGGAATTAACGGCACCGTTGACGGTGAGAATAACGGGGACTTTGTTTTTCATCCCATTGACTTTGTTAAACCCTAGTCTAAAACGGTTTATAGATGCTGGAGCCTTGCTTGATTCAGAGTGCACTAGAGACATAATCACACCCAAGTTAGTAGAAGCACTGGGACTCCCTACGAGTCCACTGCCACACCCCATACAGTTTGAGCAAATGGATGGAACAATAATGAGAGGGGAGCCATGTACCGAACAAACCCAAGCCGTACTAATGGGAATAGAAGACCATTGGGACACCGAATTATTTGTAATAGCCCCATCATCATCCTTTGACATTGTTTTAGGAGTCAGATGATTAGCAAAACACAAACCCAACATAAGGTGGGGAGATCAGATTATAGATTTTAGAGATAGGAGATGTGAGCACCACCAATGGAACATAGATTGCGGCCCAGAGCCACCCCCAGTGAACGAGAAACTGTGTTTGACCATAGAAGAGGTAAAATCGATCCCCAAGGAGTATAGACCTAAAACAAGTGTTCAGTGAAGAAGAAGCCAATGAACTCCCACCCCATAGAAACACTGACTGTGCAATTGAGTTAATCCCAGGGCAGAACCTCCCAAGAGCTAAACTATACTCTATGGGGTGGGCTGAAAAAGCAGAGCTACGCAAATTTCTGGATAAAAATTTGAAGCGTGGGTTCATAAAGCCAGCCACGGCCCCCCATGCTGCCCCAGTACTCTTCCGAAAGAAGAAAGACGGAGGGCTTAGGCTCTGCACGGATTTTAGGGCAATTAATGCGATTTCAACCTCCAATGCGTACCTCATACCCCTAATAAAGGATTTACTCAGTTCTGTATCAGAAGGAAAGATTTTCATGAAATTGGACTTGCGAGACACTTACTTCCGGATACGCATAAAAGAAGGAGATGAATGGAAGACCACCGATGGGACAGTTTGAATATTTAGTCATGCCTTATGGATTACAAGGGGCCCCTGGAGTTTTCATGAACTATATAAATGAAGTATTGTGAAAGTATATGTTCCCCAGAGAGCACTGCGATCCAGCTCACAAAACCTTCTGGAAGTACCTGGGCCAAAGGAGGCCAAACTAAAAATAACCAGAAAACAGGCCTTCTCTATAAAAGCACCCCAGTGGTGGAACCAGCTGCCGGAAGAGGTGCGGGCCCTACGGGATATTAGCCAATTCCGTAGGGCGTGCAAAACCGCCCTCTTCCGGCTAGCCTTCCAAGATGAAACCTGAAATGAACACCATGCCATCACTAACATCAACAATTGAGTTAGCAATAAGATAAGATTATTTTAGATTGATTTTAGATTTTTATATTATGTAATTTAATGGTAATTTTAAATAGTATTGAATGTATAATTGTTTTATTGTTTAATATGGCTTTTGCCATACTCTGTAAGCCGCCCTGAGCCTACCTCGGTGGGGAGGGCGGGGTATAAATAAAATATTATTATTATTATTATTATTATTATTATTATTATTATTATCATCATCATCATCATCATCATCATTATAAAGGGGTAGTAGTGTACCTGGATGATGTAATTATCTATTCTAAAGATCTACCATCTCATGTGAGATTGGTCAGAGAAGTCTTAACGACCCTCTATGACAACCAACTGTATGCCAAATTATCCAAATGTGAATTCCACAAGACGGAATTTGATTACCTAGGCTACCAAGTATCCGGGAAAAGGTTAGCCATGGACCGAGCCAAAAGACAAGCAGCAATAGAGTGGGAACCACTGAGGACACATAGACAGCTCCAATCATTCATTGGATTTGCAAATTTTTATCGTAATTTTATACAGGGGACCGTTCTGTATTAAATGTGTAATCAATGAAGTGATAGTAGAACTTGATTTACCTAACCTATTTAGTAACATGCACCCCATCTTTCATTGCAGTTTACTCTGGAGGGACCCTGGAGCTACGCCTTGGCACCCTTGACCCCAAGTTCCAGTACCTATTCCAATTGGGGATCAGAATCATCATGAAGTAAAAGAGATTCTAGATGCAAAACTGAAGCAGGGTGTATTGTATTTTCTGATTAGATGGAAACATTTTTCTGTAGCACACGATGAGTGGGTCGAATGCTCAAATGTAAAAGCACCAGAATTGATTAAAAATTCTATGCCAAACCCCAATGAGAGTCTTAGGGGGCCAGTGTGTCAAGCATGCATATTTCTGAGTGCCATGATGGTCCACCAATCAAAGAGCAGAACACCAATCTCTCCTGCTCCCCCCTCTTTTACAACCTAAGGGCAATAATAAATCCATCTGGCCCAAGGATGTTTAGGTTAGCCTTGCTGGTAACAGTGTGATACAACAACAACAAAATTTTATTTGCATCCCGCCCTCCCCGCCGGAGCAGGCTCAGGGCGGCTAACAGCATAATTCAAGTTTTAGTTATACAGAAATAAATAAAATTACATTTAACATTATGAACATTTTAATTAAAATTTCTGATTAAATTTTTTAAAATTAAATTAAATTAGTAAAAGTGCTAATGCTATGTTGCTTTTTATGCTTTTTATGATGGCGGTTTTCCTTAGCAGTTTCCTTTTTCATCAGCGAAAGCCAGTCGGAAGAGGAAGGTCTTGCAGGCCCTGCGGAACTGTTCAAGGTCCCGCAGGGCCCGCATTTCCTCTGGAAGTTGGTTCCATAGGCTCGGGGCTATAGAGGAGAAGGCCCGGTTATGGGTACTTTGCAGCTTCACCTCTCTCGGTCCGGGAATAGTCAACAAGTTTTTCCCGGCTGACCTCAGTGCTCTCTGGGGTTCATATGGGGAGAGACGGTCCCTAAGGTAGACAGGTCCTCGACCATATAGGGCTTTAAAGGTAATGACCAGCACTTTGTAACGAACCCGGTATATAACTGGCAGCCAGTGCAGCTCGCGCAGTCCAGGCTGTATGTGCTCCCATACAGGCTGTATGTGCATCCCATACTGATGTACCTCTCCCCCAGATTCACACAGACAGGTCTTATCTACTCTCAGAGAAAGTGTGAGAAAGGGAGATGTTTTTCATAACCTACATTCCTTAGTAATAAAAGAGATACTTTGTAGTAAACTTTGAACCCGTGACTCAAATTGCATCTGTATGTTATCCTTTGAAGCTATCCTATAAAGTAACTGTGTAAGTCTGTATATGTCATTACTTCCAAGGATTCTGTCCTTGGCAAAGCTATGCAGTTTCTACAATAAAGCAACTTTTGATGCAATAACAAAAGACTGATTATTGAGAAATATCGATGCTTGACAATGGCATCCAGTACAAGCCTGAAATGTATGAAAAGACCATCTGTGGAGACATATGAAGTCTCAGCTTATGATTCTGTGGTGCATTTTACGCTATGGTCACAATTATACAGAAATAAGCCTTACTAAAACAAAGCAGGCTTACTTCCAGACATACACGTGACTTGAAAAGCAAGTTCTCTCTCAAGCACATTGACCATCTCTATCTCTTTCCACCCCTTCCACCTTCCAGACTAATGTAAGTGATCTTTGTGGTGATGCTTCATTGACATAAGTGCAGTGCAGGAAAACAAAGTTTGGAAACAGCTACGTCAACTCAGGATGTATTTTGATCATTTGAGCTTTACATACTTTCAGGGGGAAATACATTCCATTATCATAGATGAAAAAAATGGCCACCTCAGGCCCATAGCTATGGGTGGGCCTCGGGGGGCTCCACCCCTGACATAGGGGAGGCCCCCTGACTCAGGGACCCTAAGCCAACCCCAAGTCTCTCCCTCCCTTCCTGCTTGATCAAGCAGGATGGGAGAGGTGGCAGGTCTCCTTGCTGACTGCAAGAAGGTCTCCTACTGACTGCAAGAAGCAGAAAGACCTGGCGTGCCGGCTCCACCTTTTTAGGTCACTGGGGCTTTTTAATAATTCAAATGCCCCCTGAATTTTTAAAAGCCCCCCAACCTAAGAAATCCTGGCTACAGCCCTGGGCCACCCCCAGTGAACATGATGGCACATCAGAAAAAGAAGGAAATGGCTACAAAGCAGGGCAGGGAAGTGGGCAGATGTAGACTGCACCTTGAAAAAAGCATCAAAAACTCCCCAAGAATCTCTTTAGATGTGTTTCTTATGGGAATATTGATACAAATGTGGCTTTGGGGGGAGGAAAACAGAGAAGGGGGGATCCTGAAGAGCAATGACTGGCAAACAAAAGTGTATCTTAGCTAGAGGAGAAAATAATGCAGTTAGAAAGCCAAGCTGTAGAAACTCGATACAAGAAAGCCCAAAATGAAATTTAGTTCTGAAGAATCAAAAACATAGGTACAGGATGGGGAAAAGATGGTCAACAGGGAGATATTTAAAAAGGATCTTAGGATTGCAGTTGATTACAAGGTGACCATGTCAGTGATGTGATGCAGCTGCAAAAAAAAAAGGCTGATGCAGTTTTTGGTATTATAGTATCTAAGTTAAGAGAAGTTATCATTCCACTCAGTTCTGCATTAATCAGACCTTATCTGGGTTCTTTTAAAAGGATGTAGACAAGTTGGAATGGATTCAGAGGACAGTAAGGAAGATGGTCTGGCTGGGGGAGGGTGAAGAAAAATTATTTGGGGAGGCTGAAAGAGCTAGTCATGTTTGTCTGGAAGAAGACTTAAGCTGAAAGATGATTTTGCTCCTTAAATATCACATGGAAGTTAGCAAGGATGTAAAACTAATAACTAGGGGCAGGGGAGGTTTCCTCACAGGTCATTTTCAATCAGAAGCTTGACAGCCATCTGTTGGGAATCCTCTCATTTGAATTCCACGCTATGAATAGGAACTTGGATTAGCAGTGCTATCCTAAGCAATTGATTTAGACTCCAACTCAGGCCTGGGCAACAGGGCTTACATGTTCCCAAGAAAGTAGTTTTGGATTGCACTTTAGATGACCTATGAAACTGTTTCCAAATTCACAATTCTAAATCTATGCCTTTCCATCGTGGAATACAGTACAGGGAGGCTGCTGCAGAAAAGAATTTAGCCTCTTATAGTTTACCATTCCAAAAGATAAATATGGACCTAAACATGGATATCTAACTAGTAGTAGTACAAGCTAGACTAAAAGCAGCTTCCATTTCTGGGATCATTTGTTTTGTTTTGTTTTTAAACAAGACTTTATATATAGTACCTTCTTGCTGTGTGGTCAATCCCTGGCTTGTATAGGTAAGGCTAGCCCTTTCTCATCAGATCTCAGAAGCTAAGTAGAATCAGCCTGGATTACTATTTGGTTCAGAGACCACCAAGGAAGTTCAGAGTTGTTATGTGGAAGCAGTCAATGACAAATCACCTCTGAACATCTCTTGCCCTGAAAACCCTAAGGGGATGCCATAAGTTGTCTATGGCGGAATCCAGACCGGCAGTTTAAGCCTGCACAGGGATGGGACCTGGGCAGATAAAAAAAAAAACACATCCAAACATGCATATCTGGCTCCCATACCACTCCCACCCTCAACCCATCCCTACCTGCAGGCTGGCCAGCTCAAAAAGGTACCACTACCAAAGTGTTACTAAGTTGCTGAGGCATCTATGAGGCACCTCTCCAGCTGTATGAATGGGCAGAAAGTGCCCTAGAAGCACCCAGGGAGCAGCAAACAAATGCATGAGCACTCTGGAAGCTCCTCTGGGGCACCTGTGACCCATCTCTGTTCCGGCAGCGGGCTGCACACCATCTGCATGCTCCAGGACACTCCTGTTTCTGCCGGCTTGGCAGCAGTTTATGCACACATGTGGTTGAAGGATGAGGTTTTGAGGACATCTGGTCAACATTTGGGATGGCCCACATCTCCACTGGGACGTGGTTCCTCTTCTAAATCTTCTCACATGTCCTGAAGGGCTTTGGGGTCACTATGAGGGTTTTCAAGGGAAAGGGCTGCTAAAGGGCAAAGAGAAGACTGCTTATATCTTTGTACGGGTTTGAGGTATGGTGCTCTGATAGAGGCAAGGAGAAGCTTGGCAGCATCAGTTCAGGGGTAGCATAGGTGAGACTCACTTTAGGGTGCCTAAAAAATCAAGAAAATGTCTCTATCCCTCTGGTAGGTGGCTGCAGCTCCATCAGTATTAACATTCTTCTCCTTGGCTGGGGCTTGGATCCAGGTTGTGCAGCACATTCTATTGGATAAGTATTGTTACTTATTATTACCTTTTTTATCCCACTGTGTCTCCAAGGATCTCACAGTCACTTGCTTAATCTTTTATCTCCATTTTATCTTCACACCTCCCCTGTGAAGGAAGCCAGAGAGACAGAGAGTGATTGGCCCAGTGTAACCCAATGAGTTCTTGGCACAGCGTGGATTTGAACCTGAGGGTTTTTTAAAGTTGTTATCATGAAACCTGTCCTTACACTAATAGAAGCCTGATAATTACACCAGTGTAGGTCAGCCACTAAAATTCACAAAAATAAAAAGCAAGGTAGGGAGCGAGGGTCCTCCTCATGATTCAATAGGAAAACTCTGATCTAAAAGTTAACTGCCATTCCAAGATCTGCCATTATTGACTCTGAATCCATTGATGCTACTATGGGCTCTTTTGGTTTGAAAATATTTGGTTGGGTTTTTTTTTTTAAAGCGCTGGAAGTTTTTTTCATAAATCATGAGAATGATATTAACATTCTCATGATTTCTGAGAACAGCCCTTAGAACTTTTTTAAAGTTACCAAATATTTTCAAACAATATGACACAGTAAAATGCAAACATAAAGGCGGACAGATCTGTTTCTTTTTTTAATGGTACTCAAAAATAATGTTTTGTGCTCCCCCTGCTGGCACCCATGGGTATCTGGTGCCGTAATATTGGCTCAACTGGTTTCAGACTGTTATCTCCAAGCCGTGGCACAAGAAGTCATCTCACAAGATTCTGCTTTGTGTGCCACTACCCATTAAGTTTTGGCAGGTGCCATTGTTTGATAAGACTTTTTGGTGGTAGCACCAAGATGGTGGAATATTCTCCTTTGTGAGGCATGTCTGGTACCTTCCCTTATGGGTTTAGGAAGCAGTGAAAAGTTTTCTGTTCAGACAGACTTGGGGGTTATCTTAGGTAGGCTTGATACAAGAATGATTAATTAAATGGTTGATTTACACCTTTGTGTGGTCTGGGAGTCTTTACTTTTGTTTCAAAACATCTAGCATTTTAATTGTCTCACTTGCCCATATTATCATTTTTATGTCAGCATGAACTCCTTTGGGGGCAGTTGTGCCAAAAAGCAGGTTAAATGTGTGATGAGTGGATGGATGAATGCAATAGGTTGAGACTAACTGTGTACACATATCCACAATGTGGATCACAAAACTTACATGGGCTGCTGAGAAAACAGTATAATAAGAATATCATTTCTGGGTCAGAGAGGAAGTGCTAAATAAAAGTTCTGATAACATATTCCATTTGCCTCCTTGAATTGCATTGAGAAAGCGGGGCATTTAAAAATAACTTTTAGGAAATCTAAGTTGATATTTTGATAGGTAATTTGTATTTTATTCTTCCTTCAGATAGCTCAAGCTGCACACATAAGCATTTTATCTTCACAATGCCCCCATCAGGTAGCTTAGGCAGATACCAATTCCTCACTAGCAGTCACCCTGTCCCCAGACTTCTGCTTTCCTCAGAGCAAGTGGCCACATTTTGACTTGCAGTTCCCTCCAATTTCCCCCGTGGAGACTTGATCTTGGTTTTTGGAAATCCAGAAGCTGTGAGGGCATACTATTTGGCTTCTGTTGACTCTGGGCTGTCTACACAGGGCATCTCCTTCTCTGAGGAGTCCTCACTGTCATTGAGCCCTGGCTGGTCCATAACACCACATCTGCCCACTTCCAACCCAGCACTCAATCCACTGCACCACAGTGGTTCATTGTTTTTAGAGTCATTTCAATTAAATGCATAACTAGAGGTTTACCTGAGTGGAGCTACAATTTCCAAAGTATTGAATAGAACTACAGAGGCTGCAATGTGTTTTGACAACCAGGCATTTTAAGATATCACTTGGAGTTTGCTGTCTGATTACTGTGAATGGATCTATCACTACAGTTTTGCCTAAAGTGACTCCAGGTGGGAGATGGGGCTTTCACACAAAAGAACTCTGATTTTTTTAATGCATGAGGATGTTTCCTGAATGGACAATTAATCTGCGGGGCTGAGGTCTGAAAAGAGGCTTCTGCAGATTGTGAGCAAGAAACAGCAGTTTGGCAATTTTGAAACTGTCACAGCAGAGAAAGACACACAGAGAGAGTTGAGAATCATAGAATCATAGAGTTGGAAGGGATCTCCAGAGTCATCTAGTCCAACCTTCTGCACAATGCACAAAACTCACAAACACCTCCCCCTAAATTCACAGGATCTTCATTGCTGTCAGATGGCCATCTAGCCTGCATTTAAAAACCTCCTTGTTCTGTTTTTGCCATGTTGAGCACCGTTTCCCGCAGAAGAGAAGACTGAGGAAAAGTAGGAATTAAGCAGTTCCGCCCTCTCTTCATTACCTGTTACAATATCACTTTCTTGCCCTCGCAATGGGCCTGCTATGTCCTTGCTCTGTTTCTTTCTCTGAACATAAGAAAAGAACCCTTTTTTGTTGTTTTTAGCATCTTTGGCCAGCCTAAGCTCATACTGAGCTTTAGCTTTCCTAACTTTTTCTTTACGGGCACTGGTGATTTGTTTATATTCATCCTTGATTATAAGGCCCTCCTTCCAATTCCTAAAGGAGTCTTTTTTATTTCTCAAGTCTTTAGAGAGCTGTTTATGGAGCCAACTTGGCTTCTTTAGACTTTTTTTCTTCTCATAGGAATCATCTGTAATTGTGCTTTCAGTATTTCTCTTTTAAGAAACTCCCACCCCTCCTGAACCCCCTTCTTCCTAAGTATTTCTGACCATGGGATTTTACTCAGCATAGTTCTAAGTTTATCGAAGTTTGCCTTTCTGAAGTCCAACCTATAAGTCTGACTCTGTATAGCTTTTCCCTTCCCTAAGACTGTAAATTCCAAAATCACATGGTCACTGCTGCCCAGGGTGCCCACTATTTCCACTTCTTCAATCAATTCTTCCTTGCTGGTGAAAATTAAATCCAAGATAGCAGATCCCCTTGTTTCCTTCTTCATTTTCTGGAAAAGGAAATTGTCAGCAAGACAAGTTAGGAATCTATTTGACTTTTCATTTTTAGCAGAGTTGGACTTCCAACAGATGTTCGGGCAATTGAAATCTCCCATAATCACCATATGAAGACCAGAGAGTTTAGCTGGAATTAGTAGAAACTGAGGGTAGTTTTTGGTAGCCATCCAAGTGCCTTTCTGGGGATCTTCTGCCTGCAGCCAGAGTGTCTGTTTGCCTCTACTTATGCACTGTTCGTACATTTGTGAATAAAGCAAATATTGCAAAGATCACATAATTGCAAAGATCATCTCCAAGGCTTTCTGGTCTAAAGGTAACAACCCCCAATAGCTCTGCCCCTGGAACTTCTCACTGTGAAGAAGGAAAGGCATAATAACATCTACCTGTTGTGCTCTACATCCAGAGTCACAATGAATCAGCTCAGCTGGCTGGATCAACAGAGGCAAATGCTCTGATAAAAGGCAATCTGCCTGGCAGGTTGTATGCCAGTACAAAGAAGGCCCATTGCCGACATTAGAGGCCACTTCAGCCAATCCTTTCTCCCATATAGCATAATCTGAGGAAGAAGGACTCAACGTGGTTATACAAGTCTGCCAGGGCAGCTGAGC
Source organism: Heteronotia binoei (assembly GCF_032191835.1). Classification (NCBI taxonomy): domain Eukaryota; kingdom Metazoa; phylum Chordata; class Lepidosauria; order Squamata; family Gekkonidae; genus Heteronotia; species Heteronotia binoei. The sequence continues at coordinate 88,643,307 of NC_083230.1, forward strand.
CCACTCTCTGCCCCATGATAACAGACATTGTTTGCAATTTCTCCTTGTTGAGCCTCAGACATGCCTTGAAGAAAACTGCTCTAGTGAAGTTTCCCAGCTACTCCTTGGGCGTTGCCATCACTTCCTGCCAATGCCATATCCTCCAAGGTTGTTCTGAGTCACACAAAGCCATGAGTGTGACTTTGCTGTTCACAGTGGCCTCTGGTTTCCTTCTCCACCCTTACCCTTTGCACCCTTCACACCATCTTCCTTAAACTTCTCTGCACTCATAGCTTTGTGATCAACACTGTAGTCACCTCAGCAATGTCTGGTTTACTCCCTTGTCTGGTTTATAAATACGTCAATTCCTTGTGATAATAGGTTTGACTATTCAGAAAAACTGTGAGTACCCCAATCCACAAGAGGGCTCGTTCCCCTTCCAGCCTGTGTCCCATCCCAAAGATAGCAGGTAGAAGGGCAAAGTGGAAACACTCGCCTCTGTCCCTGATATTGTGCAACGCCAGGTCCATAAATAATAAAACCTCAGTCCTGCAGGATTTTTTTTATCAGACAGGACATAGACCTGGCTTGCATGACGGAGACCTGGGTGCAGAATGGGGGGACAGTGGCTCTCTCCCAAGTAGCCCCTCCTGGGTTCTCTGTTCTTCATCAGGTTCGGACTAGTGGGCAGGGGGTAGGGGTGGCTATTTTCATACAGGAGGATTGCTCCTTCAGGGCACCAAAGATCGTAGGCATAGAATGTGCTGGCCTGGTGTGGGATGTAGGGGAGAGTTTAGCAATCTGGTTAGTATATCGTCCGCCTAGCACACCAGCCAGTGCCCTGCCGTCCCTGATAGAGGCTGTAGCAGGCTGGGCATTGGAGCACTCTCGGCTTATAGTCTTGGGTGACTTCAATGTCCATGCTGAGGACGCATCTTCCACTCGGGCGATGGACCTAGTGCTTTCCATGGCAGCACTGGGACTCTCCCAATGTGTAACAGCACCCACGCACCAGGCTGGGCATACATTAGACCTGGTCTTTGTGGCGGGAGTTGGAGTGGATCAGATTTCTGCTGAGGCGGTGCCATGGTCTGACCACTATGCCCTGAGGGCTCGTGTGAATACGCCACCTCTACCCTGTCTAAGTGGTGAGCAAGTTTTAGCTCACCCACGTAGCCAGATGGACCCTTTGCGGCTTCAAACGGCTATGTGGGATCCCTGGCCCTCTGGCAACTCATTGGATGAACTGGTGGAGAACTGGAATAGCCAGCTCTCCACAGCCATTGACGTGGGTGGTGATAAGGGAGGAGTCATCCCAGAGGCACTCACTCACATGTGGTGTGCCTCAGGGTGCGGTTCTGTCCCCGATTTATTTAACATCTATATGAGCCCCCTTGCCCAGATTGTCAGGAGGTATGGACTGGGTTGTCACCAATACGCAGATGACACCCAACTCTATTTATTGATGGGTGGCCAGTCCGACTGTACCCCGGAAAATCTGGACCTGGCTCTTCAAGCCGTAGCATCCTGTCTCAGGTTGAGTCGGCTGAAATTGAATCCGATAAAGACGGAGGTTCTCTATCTGAGCCAGGGTGGTCCAAGGGGAGGGGTCCAGCTGCTGGCTCTAGATGGGGTGCCATTGATACCGGCCCCTAAGGTCAAGAGCTTGGGCGTTTGAGTCCTCCCTTACAATGGAGGCCCAGGTAGCAGCCACTATTAGATCCGCCTTTTTTCATCTTTGGCGGGTGCAGCAGCTGGTTCCTTTTCTGGAGCACAATGACTTAGCAATGGTGATCCATGCTATGGTCACCTCAAGAATAGATCACTGTAATGCTCTCTACATGGGGCTACCCTTGACGCTGACTCGGAAACTACAGTTAGTGCATAACGCTGCGGCACGGATGTTAATGAGGCTCCCTCGAGGGGAGCACATTCAGCCAGTGCTGAAAGAGCTGCACTGGCTACCTATTGTGTTCCAAATCCGTTTCAAGCTGTTGGTATTGACCTTTAAAGCCCTTTATGCTCAGGGACCTGTTTATCTGTGGGACTGCCTTTCTCCATATATCCCCCAGAGAGCACTGCGTTCAGGGACAAAAAATCTGCTGTCCACCCCTGGACCAAAGGAGTCCAGGTTGCATTTGACACGAGCCAGGGCCTTCTCGGTGGCAGCACCAGAGTTATGGAATGCTCTCCCGGAGGCCATAAGGGCCCTGCGGGACCTTCCTACATTCTGCAGGGCCTGTAAGAGTGAATTGTTTCAACAGGCCTTTGATGCTTAAACTGAGAGAGAGCTGCCACCTGACATCAGCTAGAGTTCCTGGTGACCAACCGTCTGAAAAGCAGAACCGCCAACATAGTAATGGTACAGCACCGTGGAATAGTTTTTAAATTTTAATTGTGTTAATGCTTTATAGATTTTATTGACTTATTGTTTTAAATCATGTAAACAACTGCTGAAAGCCGCCCTGAGTCCGCTTGTGGAGAGGGCAGGATAAAAGTCTAATGTAAATAAATAAATACATCCTGATACTGCCAGTGCCCTAGAATTGCCAGAATCTTTGCTGTTAACAAATATCTGGTCATTGTAATAGTGGGAGATCTCCAGGTGCCATCTGGAGATCGGCAGCTCTACATCCCTACCAGGCCTTCTTGTCATTGCAGTTGACCAACTGCTGTATGCACTCCAAGCTTCAGCAGAAGCAAAGTTTGGTTGATATCTTTTGGATCCCATTCATTCTTAGCCCGGAAAGTGGCACTAGAGGAACTCCACTGGCCTGGCCCATCTGCCAGACTCAGGCTCTAGCCAGGCTGCTTACAAACCACTGGCCCATCTTCTGATACCAATTTCAGCAGCCTCTTCTTCATCCAGGAGGCCTTTCAAGAGCAAAATTATTTGCTTCCATGCTTTGCCTCTCTCATCTTGTCTGGCCAGCAAATCACTTGGGCTCTAATACTGGCACCCCAGACTGGAGCAGCTGTTGACATTATTGCCATTAGACCAAAAAGACCTGCTTGAATCCCTAAGAAAATGGAGCAATGACAAATTAACCGCACAGATTTATGAAGAACAAATTATACACCATTAACCTGATCGCTCTGGAATCAAATTGCTGGGGTGATGAGGAAAGGGGAAAGTGAGATTAGGGTTTATTCGTATTGGCAAAGCCACAAATGTTGCCATCTGAATTTTAAGTAAACAAAAAGTAATAAAGGTCAATGTATTGGGAAGTCCACCGGGGCATCACAGGGATTCATGTTAAGCTCTGTTTTATTGAACATTTATATCAATGATCCGTAACGAGAGTTAAAGATCAAGCTAATGAAATTCACAGATGATGCTACATCAGGAAATTCTGCAAATCCTGGCAGGGATACATTAATGATGCCAATTCCATTCTGTTCTGTGCATGGCACTTTGCCAAATCCTTGCATGGAATATCTGTGCACTTCAGAGGTACAAAACCCCAATTACATTTGAAGGCAATTAAATAGGAATTTGGAATATCAGAGGAGCAACATGTTTGTAAAATGGGTTTTGAATTTTTAAAAGCTGCAGACTAATAACAAATACATTAAGAATGAACTTTCCCTGAAACATGGTAGGAAGTCCTGTGAAATTTGGAGCTGCTGAGAATGTAAAGCTGATTTACACAGTCTTGGACGTTACCACATCAGATAATCTGTAGAAGTGGAAAATGCATATTCTTTCCTGTTTTACTAGCAAAAAGCAAACTGTGGATAGTTGACTAGCCTTATAGGAAGGTGTTTGTTCTCTTTAATGTGCTTACTTTACAACAGGTTTATGCATAAAAAATTCAGTGCAGAGGATTCTCACCAACAGTGTGAAATGGTACATTCCTAAATTCTGCCATCCTATTCTGTGCAGATTGCATACTGAGCAGAAAATTCAGAAACTATTTGCTCTTAGCTGTTGCTGAGCACAACATCTTGTTAAAGTTACTTCCAGCATACATCCATGGAAGGGTGTGATGGGCTGTCAAGGATAAATGCTCAAGAGAGTTGGAGAACTTTTTGAGTTATAGGCTGTTCAAATGGAATTCTGGGGAGAGATTTGGTTAAGAAATGATATTTTGGAACTGACAGTTGTAGTAGAGATGGTTAAGCACTGACTGGACTGGGAATGACGCAAAAGGAGTGAGAGGATCAAAGAGGATCCCCATTCAAGCTGAAAATGGAAATTGCTTCTAGTTAAGAGATGTAATCTTTGTCCAGTGAAAAGAGAGATAGCTCTTAAAAGAGGAGTGATTCCTGATCTGTGAATATAGAATGATTTTGGGAATTTGGTTGTATGTTCCAGCTTTCTAGACTTTAAGAGTCAGTGAAACTCAGAAACCTATGCTTGCAGGTTAGAGCAGAAACTGAAAAGAAAGCCTCTCTCTTCAAAGCTTTAAAAGACTTTTTTTGAATACTTGTTGGCAACAAATTATATAGAGTTAGCAAATTATCTAGAGCTACAAAGTTACCTCAGTTTTATTATTGGTTCACCTCATAATCCTACCCCTAATTCCACCTGACCTTTTCTCCTCTAAATTAAATAAAACATTTGATTTTGAACTTTCAAATGCCTCTTGTGTGCCATTTCAGAAGTTAAATATAATGTCTCTTTCCTCAGTTCCATAGGCTAAACTAGAATCAAAATACATGTATTAAAGTGACTGGGTGGGACAGCCATAGACAAACAAATAAGCAAAAAATGATTTTGGGATTTTAGCAAAAAAGGAAGAGGGGAAAAGGGAAAATTCTGTGCATGAGGGAGGGAAGAGGGCAAATGTACCATAAAGAACTTATGCACACTTCATTTTTAAAAAGTGGTTTCATAGCAAAGTAATGACTCAAGTTCAGTTTTCTATAGCCATTTTTTCTGCTTTAGAACTGTTTAATTTTTCTGTGATTGCAGAATGATAGAAGTGAAGGGCTAAATGGATTCTCATCACCTTCCAGTTCCCATGAGGCAGACTTGTTCATACCCTGATGCCCCAAACAGATTATGCACATCATGTAAATTATACGGTGTGTTCTACAAACAGAACAAGCAAGATAGGCCTTGCCAAAAATGCCTGTTGGGCATGGAAAGCAAGGAATCCAGATGGCTCAGACAACTAGCAATGGCTGGTTTGTGCATAGATCAGAGCAGCCCTTGCATAAAACAGCATTTTATTTTCAAGTTATTCCCACATTTAAGTGAACAACCCCATTTTAAGGACATAATGTTAGAAAGAATATCTGTTTTAAAATAGTCTTTCAGTCTTTTCTGCCACTAGTTCCCTACCTACTAGGATGTAGGTAGGATTGCCAACCTCCTGATGTGACTGGAGATCTCTCAGAATTGCAACAGATTTGAAGACAACAGAAATAATTTCCCTTAGAGTGGATTCTATGGCAGTATAGCCTGCTAAGGTATTTCCTCCCTCCAAACTCCACAGTTCCCAACCGTCACTCCCAAAATATCCCTCCCAATTCAGAGCTGGCAACCTAGAGAACCTCCAAATACTTCCCCTTTGAGTTGGCAACCTTGACAACCTAGGGGCAAACCCTGCACAGCAACTGTTTTTGAGATCCACCACCACTGTATTAGGCTTTCTCACTGGAGTAGCAGCCACCACCTAGTTGTGTGTCCACATCCCTAACATTCAGTGAATCATCCATACAATTAGGGGAGTTGTGGCTCCATTCCTTTGCTGAATCAAGAAAGGGGAGGGGAGAGTCTGAGCAACAGCTAAGCCTTGGGGGATTTAGCAGCTCTTGACAACACAGCCTAACAGTTCATCCAGGACATAATACTCATGTTAGGCTGTCAGCACCAGCCTGGGCTGCAGAGGGGTATGAATCTACCTACTTAAAGTTTCATTGTTTAGTTTTGTGAACAATATGAAATGGAAGCAATTACTTACATTGGTACATTTTGCAAAGCATAATTTGTTCTTCCTGTTGCATAAAATAAGTTATAAAAAGGACTTTTCAATTCTTGATTTATACATTTCCATACTTTACAGAGTGTCTGACATTACTTAATCAAAACAGTGGATAGCAGAAAAGAAAAACATGGTAAAATTATCAAAGATTTCAGGTTTTCACGGCTGGTAACATCATTAGGGTTTGTAGAATCTTTCGGGATCAAGTGCCGTGTTCTACTGGAGAAAGTTTTCCTTCCAGACGTTTCGTTCTCAGCTGCGGAGAACATCCTCAGTGGCGTTGCAGCCGGAGCAGGCGCTCAGACCTTCTTGGCTGGCACCTGCTCCGGCTGCAACGCCACTGAGGATGTTCTCCGCAGCTGAGAACGAAACGTCTGGAAGGAAAACTTTCTCCAGTAGAACACGGCACTTGATCCCGAAAGATTCTACAAACCCTAATGGTAAAATTAATCAGGCTGTTGTTGTTAATTAGGCTGATGAAAGAGGAAAGATTGGACATTCAGTTAATATGGTCCCAATTTAGAAATAATGTACTTGCTTTGTGTGTTCATAAAGGGTGGGGTGAAAATACAAAAGTGTGCCTTTCCCCCAGAGCCTCAAATGCCTAACTGTGCCATTGATAAGATTACCAACCTCCAAGTGGGTTCAGAAATTCTTCAGGAATTACAATTGATCTTCTAAGTACAAAGATCCATGCCTCTCACTCCCTTAGGGTTTCCAGGTCCGTGTTGGAAAATATCTGGATACTTTTGGGGTAGATCTGAGAGAAGGCAGGGTTTGGGAGAGGAGGAGAGGGGCCTCAGCATAGTACAATGCCACAGAGTTCACCCTTCAAAGCGGCCATTTTATCCCGGGGAGCTAATCTCTGCTGGATGGAGATCAGTTGGAAAAGTGGGAGATCGCCAGACCTCACCTGGAAGCTGGCAACCCTACTTGTGGAGGGAGGAGTAGGCCAGGGGGCTTGGGTTGGGGCTCTTTTCCCTGACCTTTCCCCCTCCCAGTTCACGTGGGTGGACTCTATGGTATACCACAGAGTCCAGCACTGTCACCAAATCTTGAGGTATTTCCCAATCCAGATTTAGTAACCCTGGCCACTGAGGCACAGTCATATGTGCCAAACTGAAACACTAGGCAAAGTTTCATTCACAAAGGGAGGCTATCATCTTTAGAATATATGAGCATCAAAAAGATCCAGCATTTTCCAAGTGCAGACAGATGTCCAACAAGTCTGACTCTAGTCCCTCTGCTGCCTGTCCTTCTTGATTCCATCCTTTGAATCAGAAACTTGAGTGGAGCAGCCAGCCACATGAAGTGTTCCAAATAAATTATTATTTATTATTTATTCAATTTATAAATCAACCAGTCCCTATTACTACAGGGCTCTGGACCATGTAAAGGAGAATGTGTTAATAGAAATAATTACCTAAATCCTGGATTTTTTAAGAAAAGGACAGGTGAACTTAAGTATTCATTTTCCCCAAAATGTTGTATTTTCCTCCAAAAGTTGACCCTCCTTGATCTACTTATAATAGAGATTTACAGTCTTCCTCCCCTTGTCCAGTCATTTTCACCTAGTGCCAAATTTGATGTGAGGGGGAGGGCAGGAAGAATCCTTGTGGCTCTTGTGGCTCTTCTTACAAGCCCAAGGTAATGCTGATTGCCACTTTGGGGTCTGGAAGGAATATTCCTCCACGTCAAATTGGCACAGATATCCTGGAGGGTTTTTTGCCTTCCTCTGGACATAGAGCAATGGTTACTGGGGAAGTGGAGGGAGAGGTAGCTGTGAATTTTCTGCACTGCACAGGGGTTAGACTAGATAACCCTTGGGAAGGGCCGGCCCCTGCCACTCAACAAGCTAGGCAATTGCCTAGGGCTCTGGTCTTCTGGGGGCACCAACTGGGTGCCCCATGTAACTCAGTGACTTTATCAGTGCAGGGTGGGGGGCACCAGAAGTTAGCCTTGTCTAGGGTGTCAGATATTCTAGAGCCAGCCCTGCCCTTGGGATCCTTTCCAATTCTATGTTTCTATGTAAATCTTACCATTTAACTTTGCCCAATTTACTTCAAATTTGGCATTAGGTTAAAAACTAGGTGAAAGTTATATTTTATTACTTAAAACATTTATTTCCAACCTATTTCACAAACACACACAAAAAAATCCCAAATGGATAGGAGCGAAAACAATTCCAAAGAATAAAATCACATACAATCAAAGAACAGGAAACAATTAAATATCAGCTTAGAATGCAGAGAGCTGAAAGCCTCAAACAGCTTCCTAAATCCATTTATCTTCCTTTCCCTTCAAAGTCATGTTTAAACAAATTGTTTCATTTGTCCTACAAAGGGAAGAAAAGAGCGAGGGCAGACTTCTCTATGAAAAGTATTCCAAAAGTCTTGGTTCTACTAAAGAAAAGATCTAGTTGCTTCAATTGTTGGGGAACCCAGACTTCTTTGCTACTTGGCATGGGAAGCAGGTAGATCTGACTTAGAGATGTCTGAAAACCTTCTACCAACAGAACACAGTCTTGTGCCACCCTAGTAACTAACGAATTTACTGTGATATGGGCCACATGGTATTTCATGTGATAGGACGTACATCACCAAGAACCTACTTCTTGCTCATGTGAGGGCGATGTGGCTGTGACATCTGTCACCCCATTGATCACCAGGGTTGATTCAGCTGATCTGGCTGGCTAGATGGGTGTCCCCTACCTTCCTCACCACTCCATGTGCTCCCCTCCCGAAGCTGCACACTCGGAGGAAGAGGACGGCCATTCTAGATAGAAGGAGTGTACTGTTCTTCGGTCTTCTTGCCCATGAAAGCTCTCACCAGAATCCATTTGTTAAAATATTTAAGGTGTCACAGTTCTCTTCTAGTTTTGTTGCAAGTGATTATACTGTACTGAGTGTAATTTTATATGCTGTTACCCACCCTGAGCCCACTTTGGAGAGGGCAGGTAATAAATTGAAAATGGTTAAAAATAATAATAAATAAAACTTTGGGAATTTGTCTCTTGAGAAATGTTATTAACATTACCAATATACTTATGGTTTCTTCTGAAATTACTATACAAGTTTTACATGAGCAGAACCTTCCAAATTTGCCTCTGGTTTGGCTTAAGGTGAAATCCATTGGAAACTTTCATCTAAGCTATAATCCTTTCATTTTTCTCCCCAAAGAGGAGAGAGAGAGAATTAAGCTGTCACTGGATGGAAAAGGAACTAAGGCTGGTCCATCTGTATACCCACTTATTTCCTGAGTGATATCCCAGAGACGTTACTATGAGTGAGATGGTAATATAATGATACAAAAGTATTAGCAAAGATATAGTATTGCAACTTGCACTCTTTGCACAAGGCTATGATAACACACACACTAAAAGATGAATTATTAGTATGCATTAACAGTACAGATGAACATAGCCTGTAAATTTCTTCAGATGGTCCGTGCCAAAGGACTACAACACAGAATCATTTCCTAATTACTCCTCTTGCTAAGACCCATGATAGCTTTCTCAATTTTCAGTCAATACTTGAACGTCTTCCTGTTATAGAGAACAGTGTGTCATCAATATTTTATATTTTTTAAATATTTTATGTTTTATTAAAGAACCAGATGGAAACCTACAGCACACTTCTTCTCCAGAGACTAGAGAAGTGAATGGAAGACAAGTGAGTTTCAGAGGCTAATAATTTCAATTTCCCCATCTATCTGGATACATTTTTGAACAACTCTTCCATATTGTCATAGGAAAACTGAAAGTGATGCAGTATCCCCGTTACCCTTAGGCATGCAACAGATGGGAGGGGAAATCAGACCACCCAGGTGGAATCCTAACACCTGGCAGCTTTAGCTACTCTATGCCTTATGTTATGTTAACATGACTGGCCCACAACAATGGTACATAATGCTCTTAATACATGAGATTCCTTTGGAAGCAGGAGCCCATGTGGGGCTTTAAAACTATTAACACCTGAACCTTGAATTGTGATTGGAAATTAGGCAGCAACCAATGGAGCTTCTTCAGCACTGGCCTGATATGCTTCCAACAGTCAAACAACTGTATCCTGAACCAGCTACAATTTCCAAACCATTTTCAAAGGCAACATCCAGGTAGACTATATTAGAGTAACCTCTAGGGGATTATTAAAGCATTATGAAAGTGGCCCAGTTCCAGTCTTTCAGGAAAGGTTGCTACTGGTGCACAAGTAGTTGAAAAGTGCATGCAAACTATTGTGGGCCATTGCCAGCATCTCAGTATCCAGAAGAATCTCCAAGCTGTGATAGTGAGCCTTAACAGATGTGTAAATCATCTGGTCCTTAATCAATGAGGTGTGAGTTATTACTATGCAGCAGCATTTTTTCCATTATTATCCATCAGCATTTTTCATCCATCTTGTTTTGACCAAGTTGAAATATATCTGCTTTCATTCTGTTCATTACTGAGTTATATCTTGCCACTTTTTATGCCAGTGAAAGAGAGAGAACAATCACTTTTTGACTACCAAAATAATTATGCCAGAGATTGTGGGACAAAAGTCATGTAGCATGAAGACTGCAATGAGGAGGGGAATTGGGCAAAATGGAGAAAAAAAGCTGGTCGCACCCAACCCTCTTTGTCCATCCCAGGGGTGGCCAAACTGGGGCTTGGGAGCCACATGTGGTTCTTTCGCACATATTATGTGGCTTTTGTAGCCCTCACTGCCCCATCAGCAAGCTTGGAGAAGACATTTGTCTCTTGAAATCCCTTCTCCAAGTCAAGCCAGCTGGCAGCTTGGAGAATGCATTTAAAGTTAAAGGTGCTTTCTTTCCACCTCTCTCTCCCTCCCCATCTATTTTCTTTCTTTCTTTCTTTCTTTCTTTCTTTCTTTCTTTCTTTCTTTCTTTCTTTCTTTCTTTCTTTCTTTCTTTCTTTCTTTCCATCTTTTTATTTATTTTCACCTCTATCTATCTCTCATTGTTTCCAATTGAGGGAGCTAGAGAATGCTTGCCAAAATATTTCACTTTCAAGAAACTAGTTATCTAGTAGTTCAGTTTATTACCATCAAATTTCAGTTAAAAACTGAAATAAATAAGAAATAAAGCAGCTCAAGGCTGCTTTTATTCTTGCCTGATGCTCTCACTCTCTCTCTCTGTATGTGTAATAATATATAATTGTACAGTGAATCAGATGGAGGCATGGTAGGTATACTGAGAGCTGGTGATCCAGAGTGAGTCTAGCTGCATTCATGTCTTTCAGCTCTCAAACATCTGATGGCTTTTAAGTTAAGCAAGTTTGGCCACCCCTGGTCCAACCTCTCCATTCCAAAAATCTGCTGATTGGCAGATAATGGGTTCTTTGATATAGTTTATTTTAAAATGTGAAATGAAGATATTTCTTTGTGTACATGTGAACATGCAAACGCAACAACTGCATGTTTGCTGATGTTACCTCTTTCCATTATCCAGTTTATTTATTTATTTATTTATTTATTTTTATTGATTTATTTTATGATTTATATCCTGCCCTTCCCAACAAGTGGCTCAGGGCGGCAGTTCATGTTATCCTGCTCCTCAAATCATCCTGAAGCTCTGGTTAGTGTTTGGATAGGAAATTTAGCAATCCCATGGTTTCTGCCTTGGTTTCAATGGTGGCAGAATAATGGGACATGAACACAGTACACTGAGAGCCAGTTTGGTGTAGTGGTTAAGAGCAGCATACTCTAATATGGATAACTGGGTTTGATTCCCCACATGCAGTCAGCTGGATGACCTTGGGTCAGTCACAGTTCTCTCAGAGCTGTTTTCTCAAGACCAGTTCTCCCAGAGCTCTCTCAACCCCTCCTACCTCATAGAGTGTCTGTTGTGGGGAGAGGAAGGGAAGGAGATTGTTAGCCACTCTGAGCAAAGGGCAGGGCCACAGGGTATAAATCCAAGCTTCTTCTTTTAAATAACTAAATAATATATTATTGTCTGGCACAAAATATGCCCCTAAGACATAAATAAATTCAGTATTCATGTAGCAACTTTCGAAGAAATTGGATTGGTCCAAATGTAAGAGTTTTAATGCCATTCATGGTAGCATTGTTCTTTGACAATGGCTAGCGATGGGCACAAACTAAAGTTCATGATTGATTTTGGCTGGTTTGTGGTTCTCAAAATAGTTTGTAGCAGGTCAACCATCATGAACTTTCAAGCAGTTCATGGCAGTTCATGAATGAATACATTTCTAGACAGATAGACCGATTTGCCACTAGCCTTATGCTACTCTCACTCTCCTCTTCTCCGTGGGGCTTCCATCAGATTTCACACTATCTGTCCTGGGACTGCAACTAGCTTTGACTTGACTTGAAGAGGAGAGTGAGAGCGAGAGCGAGAGCGAGGTAAGGCTAGTGGGAAATTGGTCATAGTCTCCACTCAAATAAAATGGTCACCAAACTTCAAAGCAACAAAGCTTCAAAGTGGTGGGGGGGGGGGCAGAATTATCCAGCCTTGGAAACACCAATAGGTTTCCTGTGTGTTTGATGTGTGTGGCTTGCACTTTTGAACCTGCTCCTGACATTTTCCCAAAAAGCACTTTCCTGGGGGCATCTTTTAGGGGGGAGGGGATAACTTGGATTCCCTACATCCAATCTGTACATAACCTGCAGGAACATCAGGGGAAGATCTGTGAGTTTGATGTCTCTAGTTTACACAGGGTCTGTTCTATATACTCCCAAACCTCCTGAACCTGCATTTGTCAAAATGATTACTTGTCATTTCCCCAGATGCACTTTCCTGGGGTTGCCTTTGGGGATGGGAATAACTCAGACCTGGTAAATCCAATCCTCACCAAACTTGGAGAGTCAGCCAGAGATCTCCTGTGAGTTGGGTATCTATCTCTAGTATGCCAGGGGAGGGCATTCTACCACATCACAAACCAAACCAGTTTGTTTGGCAGTTAAATGTTCATTGTTTGTGAACTGCATTTTCCTAGTTTGTGCCCATCCCTAGCAATGACATCTGAATGGCAATTTAAAAAAAATGTCCTTACTGCTTCTGATGCCTGATTAGAGTCAGCAGTTTTTCAAAGGGGTCCACAACTTGGTACCTGCCAGTACCTTTCCTGGTGCCAAGTGTTTTTAGAAATTAGACAAGGCTAGGTAGGGCTTTTCAGTTGTTGATGTTTATGTTATAGTGCATACAGTAGCTATGTAATGTCCATTACCTGTTCAAATAGCAAATCTATCCAATTGCAAATCTATCCAATTCAATTACTGTTCCTTCAACCATTGTCATAAACAGAGTGATATTCTATAGACACAGTAGGACTTGATTCTGACTAAGGGCTGCACAGCTAAAATTCTTATTACATCTAACTGGAACTTCTTGTAGAGTCATCAGTTCTTCCAGTGTTAATATATTTTTTAAAATTCAGATGAAAGTTGATGCTATCATACATCAAATTTTGTTCATTTTTCAAAAAAACATTTATATTCCTATTAACATGTGGACAATATCTCTTTGTTATTGCTTTACACCAGCCATTCAGCATCAACTGGCATTGTTACTAGTATGGGTTAAAATGGCTGGACACATGAGTGAAGGGCTCGTGTAAAGGGATAGAAGAAGCATTTTTTTCCCTTTCATTTTTGCATACCTGCATTAGATGTCTACAAAATGATGCTAAGTAAAGGGTTTTTTTATGGTGGAAACTGCTGTCAATTCACAACCAATTTATGGTGACCCCATAGGGTTTTCAAGGCAAGAGACCTTCAGAGGTGGTTTGCCATTGCCTGCCTCCTCATCATGCCCCTGGTATTCTTTGAGAGTGTCCTGTCCAAAAAATAGTCAGGGCCAACCCTACATAGCTTCTGAGATCTGACAAGATTCAGTTGGTCTGAGCTCTCTAGGTCAGGGTTACATGCATTTACTTTGAGTTATTTGAGTTACTCACATCATGATGCCAACAATTAGAATTATGGCTAAAATTATAGATTACTTACATTGCAACCCTAAGCACAGTGGAAGAGCCACAGCTCACAACTCATCTGCTTGCCATGCAGAACATTGCAGGTTCAACAGCTTCCCTTTCCAGTTAAAAAATATCTGGTAGGAGGGGATGTGAAAGACTGTCTACCTGAGACCCTGGAAAGCCGCTGCCAGGTTAAGTAGACAATACTGACTTTGATGGACGAAGGCTCTGATTCAGTAGAAGGCAGCTGCATGCATTTAACCTTCTGAGCTCAATGATTCAAGGATGTAATTCCATTTAGGAATAAGCTCTTATTGCTTAACTTATTCCCACTATATCTTTCAAAGGAATTTTTAAGTCTCAGAACAGGAGGCAGGGCTGGCCCTCCTGCTAGGCAAACTAGGCAGTTGCCTAGGGCCCCGAGAGGGTGGGGGCAGCAAATTGGGCTCCCCCACCCTCCTCCCAGTGTCCAAGGCAAGCACATAGTTTGCCTGCCTTCCTTGCCCCCCATCGCTGCCACCACCCACCCCTCCATTCCCTTCTCCTCCCTCCCATGGCTCCATGCCCCCACACCTCCCAGCTGTGCCTCCTTCTCCCTCCCTTCAGAATTCGGACCCTTTCCCACCCCGTGTCATTTTCAACGCTGGAACCGCCTCTAGCGCCATGTTCTGGCTCTTTAAAGCCCCCCCTCCCCGGCCAAACACTTGAAATGCAGCTAAAACCGCGCCGCGGGGGCGGGCACATTCACCGGCTCTCAGGAAGAGAATCCTGAAAGGGCGATCTCCACTGCTACTGACTCCTCCCCTCCCCACTTCCTGGATGGGAGAGAGGAGTCAGTAGCAGCAGGGGATGCCCTTTCAGAATGCTCTTCCTAGGAGCCGGTGAGTGTGCCCCACCCCCGCGGCATGGTTTTATAATAATAATAATAATAATAAATAATAATAAACTTTTATTTATATCCCGCCCTTCCCGCCGGAGCAGGCTCAGGGCGGCTAACATGACATGGTATACCATGATTTATAAAACAATTTTAAAATACAATTAATACATACAGTTAAAAAAGTTACATTAAATTACAGTTAAAATTAAGTTAAGGTGCTATATTCAGTTGACGTATTTCGATGGCGAGATATCACTTTCAGGGTTCCTCATATGCTTGCAGAAAGAGAGTGGTTTTGCAAGCCCTGCAGAATTAATTAAAGTCCCACAGGGCTCGCACTTCCTCCGGCAATTGGTTCCACCAGTGGGGGGCCATAACAGAAAAGGCCTGCTCTCTTGTTACTCTTAGTTTGGCCTCTTTTGGTCCAGGGATCCTTAGAAGGCTTTGAGAACTAGATCTTAGTGCTCTCTGGGGAACGTGTGGGGAGAGGCGGTCCCTAAGGTAAGCAGGGCCTCGGCCATATAGGGCTTTAAAGGTGATAACCAGCACCTTATAGCGAACTCGGAATATAATTGGAAGCCAGTAAAGTTCCTTCAGCCCAGGCCGCACATGTTCCCACCGAGGTAGTCCCAGTAGCAGCCTGGCCGCAGCATTCTGCACTAGCTGCAACTTCCGAGTTCGGCACAAGGGCAGCCCCATGTAGAGGGCATTACAGTAGTCTAGTCTCGAGGTGACCGTTGCATGGATCACTGTTGCTAGGTCGCTACGTTCCAGGAAGGGGGCCAACTGTCTCGCCCTTCTAAGATGGAAGAAGGCGGATTTCGCAGTGGCAGCTATCTGTGCCTCCATTGTCAGGGAGGGCTCCAGTAGCACTCCCAGGCTTTTGACCTTGCGCACTGGTATTAGTGAGACACCGTCAAAAGTCCGTAGGGAGATCTCCCCTCCCAGTCCGCAGTGATCCACGCAAAGGACCTCTGTCTTCGCTGGATTCAGCTTCAGCCCACTCAGCCTGATCCAGTCTGCCACGGCTTGCAACGCCCGATCCAGATTTATAGAGGTGTCGGCGGCCCGGCCGCCCATCAGTAGATAGAGCTGGGTGTCATCAGCATACTGATGGCAACCCAGCCCGTGTCTCCGGGCAATCTGGGCAAGGGGGCACATAAAGATATTAAACAGCATTGGGGAGAGAACTGCCCCCTGCGGGACCCCACAATTAAGTAGGTGTCTCCGGGACATCTCTCCTCCAACCGCCACCCTTTGTCCCCGACCTTCAAGGAAGGAGGAGAGCCACTGTAAGGCCAACCCCCGAATTCCTGCATCGGCAAGACGGCGGGTCAGCAGCTGATGATCGACCATATCGAACGCAGCCGATAGGTCTAACAACAGCAGTACCGCCGAGCCGCCTCGATCCAGATGTCGCCGGAGATCATCCATGAGGGCGACCAACACCGTCTCCACCCCGTGAACCGGACGGAAGCCGGACTGATATGGATCCAAGGCGGAAGTGTCATCCAGAAAGTCCTGCAACTGCAACGCCACAGCCCTCTCGATAATTCTGCCCAAAAGGGGCAAATTTGAGACCGGCCGGTAATGGGCCAATTCGGCCGGGTCTGATGTAGCTTTTTTCAGGAGAGGGCGGACCACTGCCTCTTTCAGGGGTGTTGGAAACTGGCCCTCCGAAAGAGATCTATTTATGATGTCCCGTATAGGACATCCTAGCTCCTCCCGGCAGGCCTTAATTAACCAGGAGGGGCATGGGTCCAGATCGCATGTAGTGGGGCGTGCAGTTACCAGGATTCTGTCAACCTCCTCCAAGCTGAGTGGGTCGAAACAGTCCAGGATCGAATTAGAAGACACGCACGGAGCCTCGAGTTCGCTCACTGTATCTAATATGGCTGGGCAGTCATGGCGGAGTGATTGGACCTTGTCTGCAAAAAATTTTGCAAAAGCCTCACAGCCTATTTCCAATTCCTTAACGTTTGGCTTGCCTTGTGGCAGTGTAGTGAGGTTCCGAATTATCTTAAACAATTGAGCTGGGCGCGAATTTGCAGACGCAATCTTGGTCGCAAAGTATGTTTTCTTTGCAGCCTTGATTGCCATCTCATAGGACCTCATAAACGTCCTATAAGATGTTCTAGTCACTTCGTCACGGGTGCGTCGCCATTGCCTCTCTAGCCGTCTGAGACCTTGTTTCAGCTGGCGCAGCTCCGGGGTATACCACGGAGCCAGCCTACTCCGAGGCCGTAGAGGGCGTCGAGGTGCGATCTCGTCGATGGCCCCAGATAGTTGAGCATTCCATATCTCAACCAGGCCATTGAGGGAATCGCCAGAGGGCCAGGGATCCCGCAGGGCCGATTGGAACCGTTCCGGGTCCATCTGGCTCCGCGGGCGAGCCATAATAGGCTCATCGCCTAAACAGGTTCGGGGTGGCATATCTATACGAGCCTTAAGGGCGAGGTGGTCCGACCACGGCACCACTTTCGTGGTTATATCGTCCACCATAACCCCGGCCGCAAAGACCAGGTCTAACATGTGACCAGCCTGGTGAGTGGGGGCTGTAACAAATTGAGAGAGTCCTAGTGTTGCCATGGATGACACCAGGACCGTTGCCTGACTAGAGGTCGGGTCATCAGCATGGACGTTGAAGTCACCCAGGATCACCAGCCTTGGGTGCTCCAACGCCCAGCCCGTCGCCGCCTCGAGTAGGGACGGTAAGGCGCCGGCTGGTGCGTTAGGCGTACGGTATACCAGCCAGATCGCCAATCCCTCTCCAGCCTCCAGTGCCAAGCCAGCACATTCAATGCCTTCGATGCCTTTTGGGGCCGGGAGCGCCCTGAAGGAGTAAGCCTCACGTACAAATAATGCCACTCCTCCCCCCCGCCCGCTAGTCCGCGATTGGTGGAAGACCGAATAACCTGGTGGAGCTGTTTGCGAGAGGGCTAATGTATCTCCCTCTCGGACCCAGTTTTCGGTCACGCATGCCAGGTCCATGTCCTGTTCGATTAGGAACTCTCGGAGGACAGAAGTTTTGTTATTAATGGACCTGGCATTGCATAACACCAATGACGGAGGCGAGTTATTCTTCCTGGCCCTACTCCCTGTCACCATTGGGATGGGACACAGATTGGAGGGGGAGCGAGCACTGACTTGTCTCGGTCCTCCTCCCTTATATCGTCTGCTCCCACCGCCATACCTCCCCCTCCCCAGGAGCACTGGAATCCCTAGACCGGCCATTCCCCACTGGTGGTTTTAGCTGCATTTCAAGTGTTCAGCCTGGGAGGGAGGGTTTAAGGAGCTGGAACACAGCACTAGAGCCAGTTCCGGCATTCAAAATGACATGGGAGGAGAGGGTCTGAAGGGAGGGAGGAGGTGGCACAGTGGGGGGAGGGGTGTGGTGGGGGAGGAGCAGGGGCTCTTGGGTGGGCTCCAGGCAGCGAGTCTGCCTAGGGCACCATGGGGCGTCGGGCTGCCCCTGACAAGAGGACAACCTAAACTTATACAGGGTTAACAAGAATGGCTTGTGAATATTTTGTTTTCTTTAGGCCAGAATGATTTTCAGCTTTACACCCACAGAAAGATCTGACTTTTGAGCACTGAAGGTAATAAATAGCATCTTGATCTTTCTCTGTTCCAGAAGGTTGAGGAGGTACTCCAGCTTGATCAAGATTCCTCTACCACTTGATGGAGAGTTTATTAGCACTCTGTAATTGAAGTCAGTGTTCAATTTAGACTTCATAATACAGTCATTTCCCAGCCCCATGAGATCTGCCATACTCCAAGCCGATTACAGCAATGGTTTTTCAGAGTAGTGGAGAGTTCTATGCAAATCCCCAGGTCACTTATATTCATCCTGTGTTACACTAAGCAAAGAAATATCTCAAAATATAATAATTCAAACAACATTCTTCTACTGCATCAAGGGTTGTTATGAATTGGAAGAGGATTTGCTTTAGATAGTTTTTAATCTGTTTACCAGTCTTGCATTGCAAATGCCTTGGAGAAAGGTGAGCTTAATGAAAGAAAGAACTATCTTAGGGTAAATGTAGACCACCGTGTTTGTAAAGTGCCACCAAGTCACAGCTCAGTTATGGTGACCCCAGCAAGGGGCTTTCAGAGCAAGTAAGCAGAGCTGGTTCACCATAGCCTTCCTTAACAGGGTCTTCCTTAGTTGTCTCTCTCCTAATTATTGACCATGCTTAGCTTCCAAGATCTGATTAGATAAGGCTATACCATGCTATCCTCCCTCCTCAAATGTAGACCTAGGCTTATCATTTATATAGTGTTTACAATTGTTCACATACAGTATATTATCCCAGAAAGCCATACAGCACTCCTGCAAGGTAGCATTATTATCCCTCTGTATCTGATGGGTGGGGAGGGGTTGCTTGTGCTGAGAATGGACAGTGGCTTGCCAATAGACACTTTCAGTGCCATTCTAACTAGGCTTACCAGCTTTCAGGGGGTGCCTAGCATTTCCCTGAAATTACAGTTGATCTCCTGACTACAGAGATCAGGACTCCTGAGGGAAATGGCAGCTTCAGAGGATATGTCGTATTGCATTACATTGCCACTGAACTCTTTCCTCTCCCCAAGTTCCACTCCCATGGGGGTTAATACCAGGAAAGTGTTTATAGGATTGGCTTCAATGGATTTAGAAGGGGTGGAACTTCAATAGGAAGGCTCTGTTCAAAGCACAGCTTCTCGGCTCTTATCTTCCAGACTGAAGCCAGAACCACAACACAAGAGGATTGACTCAAACCCAGTATGCAAAAAAATAAAAAAAATAAAAAATCTACAAATGTACACAGTCCTCTGGCAATTACAAAAACTTTCCCTTCATGTAATGAAAGCATACACTGCCGTAATTTACATTCATTGCCTCATATCCCGCAGTCTGCAGCAGAAGCAAGATGTGGTTCTTCTCAAGCTTCATTCTAGCAGCCTTTCAATAAGGCAGTAATTATTATGAACCCCTCCCCCTTGAGCTTCACATGATAAAACTGAGCACAGCTGGTGCTAGTAACTCTCTGCATAGCTTTTGTTGCTTTCCTTCAGATTATTGCTTTGGGAGAGGAGGAAGGTCAGGTGCAGGGAACAGAGTGCTGAACTAGGATCCAAAAGATCTGGATTTTAATCCCCTCTCTGCAGGGAAGCTCGCTGGGAGACCTGAGGCCTGGCCTGGCCTATCTCACAGGTTGTTGCCTACTGACGCTCAGCTGCTCAGCAGGCAAAAGCAAGCCATCCATATGGAGGAGGAGAAATTGCTTATCCCCACATGATAATGCAACTTCCAGTGAAACCTAGAAGCCATGGTGTCATACCAGTAAGGCTCTAGCACTCTGCTCAAACTCTATGGAAACCATAGAGTTTTGGGGTGAGTGCTAGAGCGTCATTACAGCACTACTCTCTCTTCCAGGTCAGGCCAGAAAAGGGATGAGAACATTGCACAGGGATGAGAATCATGTCCTTCCCCGTAAGTTCCCAGTCTCCAGTTGCCATGCCATGCCTACTCAAAGGGTTATTGCAAGGAGGAAAATGGACTAGGGAGAACTATATAAGCCATCCTAGCTCTGTGGAAGGAAAGAGGGAAGGATAAAAACATTACTCTCGGTTCCTATTATAAGTTTGGGCTGTTAAACACACTGCAACTACACTAGCAGATTTCTATATGGAATTTTACAAAAAATATGCATCAAAATTCACTGTTGACCAGTGGCATTTGGATATGAAGCTGTCAAGCATGCGGGTTCAATGACGGGTCGAAGTTGATACAAAGACTACGTTTATTGATAGACCGATACTTTGGTGTAACAGGTTCTTGCAAGTAATGCTGCCAATACATTGATACAATACTTTTAAAGCTTACATCAAAGCTTACATCAAAAGGATTCCAAGGGATTCTAATTATAAGCCATAAAGCAAGACAGGGGGAAGGGAAAGAATAACAAGCTAGCAAAGTTGGATCCTTCACAGACCAGGTTAGGCAGGACCCTAAAACAATCAATTAACAATGGAATTTCCCCATGCTTGACAGAAGCTACTGCTTAAAGCTCCAGACAATAATTGTATCCTACAAAGGTAAACAGTAGTGAAACTGCAAGAATAGAACACAGTAACTTTCACTGTCCTTCAGGAAAGAACTCATTTTGAAAAACAATCTTTCCATGGCTATCACATTAAGCCATTGCATATTTCAGTTTATCTTCAATGCAGCACCCATGGACACTATGGTACCTGAAGATGCATTTGGTGCTGCCCACTTTTTTCTTCCCCATAGTATCTCTTTCCTCAAGTCTGTCTTTCCACCACTTCACTGGTCCCATAGGGATCCCAGTCTCCATGTGGGATCTGGGGTTCCCCTGGAATTACAACTCATCACCAGACTACAGAGATCAACTGGAGAAAATGGCTGCACTGGAATGTGGACTCTATGGCACTGTATCCCACTGAGGTACCTGTCCTCCCCAAGGTCCATCCCCAAATCTTCAGGTGTT
The DNA here is from genome assembly GCF_032191835.1 of Heteronotia binoei. NCBI lineage: Eukaryota > Metazoa > Chordata > Lepidosauria > Squamata > Gekkonidae > Heteronotia > Heteronotia binoei. The sequence continues at coordinate 88,664,526 of NC_083230.1, forward strand.
TTCCTTGGCAAGCCTACCCCCCCCCCAATCCTCCAGTGGTGGCCAGGGGAACCTGGCAACCATATCACTGGAGCAGGAAGTACTTCAAAACAGTCCAAGAGGCATCACCTTCTGTTTGCAGAAACATCATTTCATAAACAACTACCCTCATAAGAGGATGCTCGTCTTAGATCCTGTGGTTGATCCCAACTTCAGGGGAGGCCATATTGTAGTTGGTTTCATGCCCCCCATAGCAGCCATTTTGTGGTGTTGCCAACTACCTGTTCTCAAAATTCCACAAAATTTGCCCACAAACTCAGCACAGTTAAAGACCTCCGATTTATCACGCTGTCTGAATACAGCCCTATCGTCTAATGATTGCAAAGGATTGGGTGAGTAATTTTGTGGTGATGATGGATATGCTACAGCTGCTTCTTTCTTCACAAGCACAAGAGCAAAGGAAAAATGATAATGTTATGGTAGAATCAGTGACTGTGTTTGAAATGGTGCATGCAAGGACCATTAAGAAAAACATTATCCAGGATAATTGTTGTGGGGTAGGAGAAGGCAAGATCTAAAATATTGCCTATGAACAGCATTCATGGGCTGTAATCCTACACAAAATTGGGTGGCTTTCTTATTTGACTTTAAATGGGATTTAGGTACTTTAAGTTGCCAGACAGCATGTTGCTTTAGTAGATAAATGCCACCTACAGACACTAGTTGTATGTGTGCCACTGTGCATTTTTCAAACACAAAAGCAGTCTCTGCCCCAAAGACCATGCAGTATAATATCAGTGCAACCTTCTACAGTTAACTGGAGGGAAATCTCCATGGCAACAGAAATCCACAGCCTAAAGAACACAGTGAGTGAGTGTTGCTGGAATCTATTTATAGAGATGTGTAGGAAAAACAATTAAGGAGACAGACAGTAGATTAATGGGGAACAGCATAGTTGTACAGTTTCTGAAATTTAACACTAGAGAAAATGGCATGATAAGAAAGGTAGAGAGTACCCAACCTGTGCCACAATAGGAAACCAATTTATCATTTGCATTCTCTCAATCAGGGGAAAAAACTTTTCCTTGAAATTTTGAAATGTCCGTTCAAATCATTGTTAATGGAACTTCCCGTACACACCAATAATCAGCAAATAATATTAGTCCATCTGTTTTATGAGGCTCTAAGCATCAATGCCTGGATATGGAGATCAGAGTTCATTTCCTCGCAAATGTGCATAAATAAAGAAGCCTACAGTGGGTTCATTGGGGGGACAGATTGAACAGTGCTTTGTAAAAGTATTGTATTAAAATCATCTGGCATCTGGAATTTATTTATTTTAGAATTTGCATAGCCTACTTTCTTTCTAATAGGATTCAAGGTGCTAGAGAATTCTGCAAGAACGATAGCCACCAATAAAACAGTCTTTCATGTCCAAGGACACAGAATCACAAAATGGTACCAAATATAGCCCTTACCTGCCCATATAAAAAGCTGTGTCTTGCATCCCCTCCCTACATTTCATTAAGGAAATTTGTTGTATGCTTTCTTTGGGAGGCCATACTACAGGGACAGGACTGTCACTAGAAAGCTGGTGCCCAGGATGAAAGTTGTTCTTCCAGCCGTAATCAAGAGAATACTTAGAAGGAGATGCTGGAAGAGTGCATTTGAGATGGGTTGGTTTAGGGCAGTCTGATACATATCCCAGTCCCAGGCTAACATCAAATTAGCACTCAGATTTTGGAAATGAACCACTGATAATGTAGATATTCTACAACAATCTTGCACAATTTGTGATCTGCAAAGCCAAATGCAATACTGGACAGTAGTCTACTGGGGACTCCCTAAACCTCTTGTTTCTCCCACCTATGAGTGGCTACGAAAACAGAGGAGTCATTTAAACATCTGGAAGGCACAACTCCTGGCTGATGGACTTTGTTCAGCTTGGTGGGTCACAAGTTCTGTTCTAGGGAGTAATAACATGCTTAGCTGTTTGAAAAAAATAAATCAACAGGAGACATTATCTACTAGATGCCAAGGCAGTGGTGCCTCTGCATAAATGTCAAGGGCAGAATTTTTAATGTGCTGTCCCCTCCCCCTCCAGTTTCCTAATTTATAACCCATTTTCATCTCGGTGCTATCTCAAGAGGCTCTGGCACTCATCTCCCAGAGACTTCCCTCTGCAGCATCCTGCCTGACAGTGTAATTTACTGTACTTGCCTCACTGATATCTCCTGAGCCTGAGAGAAAACAGATAAGTAAGCCTGAATGGCTAGAAAACGACTTCAGGGAGGTAGCAGGGGCACCTCAAGTCCTTTTAGAAATGTTCATAAGTGAAAAGTTAGTTCACTTCCTTTAACATGCCCCCCCTCCTCCAAGTTTTGCTATATGAACTAACAGCATCATCACACATTCTGCTGAGAATTAGGGATACATCTTAAACAGAGCAGGGATGTTCTGAAGTCTGAGAAGATCATACACACAAAAGCTAGTTCTCTGTCTTCTGTCATAGTTCTTATCTGTCCAGGGAATGGCTATCTATCATACACAGAGTTAAAAAAAAATTGTCAATATATTTGCATTTTACTTTATTTATTTGTTTGTTTTATTCTATTTAAAGCCCACCCTTCCAGTAAAACAGGCTCAGGGCAGATTACATCATAAATTCAGGCAGTCAAATGGTTAAAACCAGAAAGCTAAAATTACAGAAACTGAAAATAATAGATTCAGCCTCAACAGGCATGGCCTATTGATCCAGGTCCATCAGGTCCTACAGCACTAGAATTCGAGGGGGAAGCCAATGACAGGTGACGTTTGCTGCCTCAATTGGCCTGGCAGAAGAGCTCTGTTTTACAGACCCTGTGGAATTGGAGTAGGTCCCACAGGACCTGGATCTCCAAGGGGAGCTCATTTCACCAGGCAGGGTCCAGGGCAGAAAAGGCCTGGCCCTAGTTGAGGCAAGTCAGACGTCTTTGGGGCTGGGTACCACCAAGAGATGTTGGGTCACTGATTGTAAAGACCTGTGGGGCTTATATGGGGAGAGGTGGTCCCTGGCCACAAAGGGCTTTAAAGGTAAGTACCAGCACCTTGAACTGGATCCAGTACTCAATAGGTAGTCAGTGCAGTTCACGCAGCATAGGATGGATCCATGCCCATATAGGTGATGATGTCAACAACCATGCAGCAACATTCTGTACCAGCTGGAGTTTCCAGAGCAGAACCAAGGGCAGCCCTACATTGAGAGAGTTACAATAATCTAGCCTGGAAGTGACGGTTGCATGGGTCACTGTGGTCAGGTCCCAGGGGATGAGATATGGGACCAACTGTCTGACCTGCCTCAGATGGGAAAAAGTGGTGGTAATCTCAGCCTCCATGGATAGTCATCCAGGAGTACCCCCAAGCTGTTCACCCCTGATGTGGGCACCAAAAGAGCCACATCAAAGGATGGGAGCTTGATCTCTGATCCTAACCCCCATAGCCTAGGCACAGGATTGCTGTCTTTGATGGATTCAGTTTCAGTTGGCTCTGTTGCAACCATCCAGCTGCAGCTTGCAATGCTCCACCCAATTTCTCTGGGGTAGAGCCTGGGTGGTCATCCATTAATAGATAGAGCTGGGTGTCATCTGCATATTGATGACACTCCAGCCCATATCTCTGGATGATCTGGGCAAGGGGATGCATATAGATGTCAAACAACATCGGGGAAGGAACTGCTCCCCATGGCACCCCACATTCTAGAGGGTGTCATTGGGACAACTCTCCCCCTGAGTGACACCCTCTGTCTCTGTCCATGGAGAAAACCCCTTCTAGCCACTGCAAGGTGAGCCTCTGTCTCCCTGCATCAGCGAGGTGGTGGGCCAACACATCATGGTCAACCATATTGAATGCTGCTGAAAAACTGAGAAGTATCAACAATGCTGATCTGCCTTGATCCAGATGTTGATCTCTAGATCATATCCGGAGATATGATCAGGGGTGTCAAACTCATTTGTTAGGAGGAGCAGATCTGACATAAATGGAACTTAATGCCAGAAACAGAGATATAAACTTTATAAAGGAAACAGACAGACACAATTAAAGATATTATTTATTAACTTAAAATACAATCATGCTTAAAACTCTTGCAATATTTTGTTTAAAATGGAAAGGTGGGTGAACAGTGGAATTTTACAGTGCAATTTTAAAAATAAAACATTAAGAAAAAACAAAAGGTTCACAACAGAAACTAAAAATTTAAAATGCTCTCAGCCTGGGAAAACATGAAATGGCTGGGCATAGCAGGGTATTGCAAGCTTCTTCTCCCCCAGGTCTACTCAGATTGGAAATGGTTCTCCAGTGTAATATCTCCTTTGGCTGTGGGTTCCCAAGTTAGAATACTCACTAGGCACCAGTTTTCATATCCATTGAGCAGAGATAAAGCTGGCTCAAAGCATCAACCCTTTATGTGCAAGGACTCAAATTCCAGGAAGCTTCAGCTGGTCATGGGAATGCTGGAAAGTTACACTGAGCTCCACTCCATTGAAGCACATTGCAGCACAGAAAAAGTTACAAGGAAAATGTAGAGTGAATTTTTCATTCAGTTCTCTGTGCCCAGAGACCTGAATGGAAAATCCACTCCACATTTTCTTTGCAGTTTTGCTTCCTGCTTTAGTCTCTGCAAAGAGAAGGAAGAAGGAACTTTGTCAGCCTTGGAGCTTTAAAGGGTGAGGATGGAAGGGGGGAACAGGAAGAAAAGAGCCCCACAGGCCTGATTAAAGCCCTAGGTAGGCTGGTTTGGCTGCAAGCCAGACATTTGATACCCCTGCACCATCTCCATCCCATGGGCCAGGTGGAAACTGGACTGGAAATGATCCAGGATGTTAGCGTCCTCCAAGAAAGCCTGGAGCTGCGTCACCACTACTTTCTCCACTACCTTACCCAGGAATGGCAAGTTCAAAACTGGGCAGTAGTTTGCAAGGACCATAGAGTCCAAAGATTTTTTTTTTTTCAAGAGAGAGCAGTCCACTGCCTCCTTCAAGGCCCCCAGAATGTCCCCATTGAGAGGGACAAATTGATAATTTCCCTCAGGGGAAATTTTCAACAGTCTGACATTATAAGCCTTTATGAAGACTGTTTGGGGTTCTGAAAACTGTACTTTTGGAACATTCTGTGGTCGATGACAGTGGCAGATGCTCCAGTGTCCCCCTTAAAAACAAAACATTTCTTGTTCATAGTGGCCTTGGTTAGATCAGACTGTGGCCTGCCCTCTTCATGAGAAACACTAGCTGCATCTTCTGGACAGCTTGTGGCCCTTCTGTAGTGTGTATTTAACCATTTGCCATCTCCTTCTTCTTTACTGTAAATACTTCTACTCTTAGGGCAGTGCACTGATAAATCCCATTAGACTATGAGTGATGGTTGTCGCTACAGTGATAGCAAGGCTTCTTTATAGATATTGCAGTACCTGATTGTGATGGTCCTTTCCCTTTTGGGCTATTTGGCAAAGCCTGGAAGTCAATTTAGTCTTGTCTAGAGGTCGTTTTCTCCTTGTGTCTACAGGTTCCATTATGGAGGCTGTTCCCAAAAGCCATTTTTAAGATCAAATCTGGCATGGCCAAATGATGGCATTGAATAGCTAAGTCCTAAATGTTCCATGTGTGTGGCTCTCACTTCATATTCTCTAGCATGATTCTGAATGAACAGCGGATATAATTATGGTAATACCTTGAGCCAGGGCCATAGCTAGCAGGTGCGGCATGATGTAGTGCTCAATGTTCCCTCTAAGTTGAGTTAGTGTGAGCTAGCTCACAGTTTTTTAGCCTCTGGCTCATACATTTTTGTCTTAGCTCAGGAAGAATGCCCCCAGGGCAAACTAATTTATGCCCAGTTGTTCGCTCACAAGTTTAATGCCAGTAGCTCACAAAGTAGAATTTTTGCTCACAAGACCCCATAGCCCCCTCGCCCAGTTGGCATAGAGTTTTAGGCTGGGTTGTCACCAGTACACAGATGACACCCAGCTGTATCTGTTGATGGACTTACAGCCAGACACCACCCAGATATTTGGGCTGAGGAACTGGAGGCCATGGTTGGATGGTTGAAACAGAGCCAGCTAAGACTGAACCCATCTAAGATGGAGGTCCTGTGGGTGGGTGGGTGAAATTCTGGATTGGGGTGCCAATTCCTGACTTTTGATGGTGTGCCATTGACACCAGTGCCAACTATCAAGAGTCTAGGTGTGTTTCTGGATGCCTACTTATCAATGGAGACCCAGATCACAAATTTTGCCAGACTGTCATTTCTTCAGCTGCATCATATCAGACAACTGGTTCCCTTCCTGTCTTGCCTCAACTTAGTCACAATGGTCACCATGCAAAGGTCACTTCTATGCAAGACAGGTTAGACTACTGTAACTCACTCTACATAGGACTACCACTGAGACTCACCTAACTGCAACTGATTCAGAATGCGACAACACAGGTTCTCACTGTAAACCCATTGACAGCCAACATACAACTGGTACTATGCCAACTGCACTGCCTCAAAGTTGGAAACCAGATCAGGTTCAAGGTTCCGGTACTACCCTTTAGGTACTAAATGGTCTGGGACCTATGGGACTGCCTCACCTGGCATATCCCCCCAAAGAGCTTTATGCTCTGGCAGGAAGAACTTTCTGGTGATCTTTGACCCCAAAAGTATCCGGTTGTCCTCAACCAGAGCAAGTGCTTTCTTGGCACTGGTGCCAGCCTGGTGGAACTGTCTGCCAGATGACGTCTGTGCCCTGAAGGACCTAATGCAGTTCTGCAGGGCTTGTAAGACAAAGATGTTATGGATGAGGACAGCAATAGTTTTCTCCATTTAGCCTAGTCTTCTGCTCCCTCTTCCGTTATGGGAAAAGCACACTAGCCATCTGTAAATTGCCAGTTCACATGTTAAACTGTCAAGCTATTTTAATTTCTGTACGTTTTTTTAAAAAATTAACCGGAATGCTAATGCTGTTATTGGAATGTTGTTCCCTGTACTGAACCCTATACAGGGGAGGGAGTCTAATGAAATAAATAAAATCTAAATAAATAAATAAAACCACATAATGAGGCACAAGATTAGCAGATCAAAAGCCTTCTGACCACTCCTGAATGTTGGATATATTTTATTTTATTTTTTGCATTAGAAACATTTCTGTATTTATGAGTGGGATATGGGTCAGGTCAGATTGCAAATGAGTTCTGACTGTGCATCTGTATTGGAAATATTGTTGGAGTTGCCACCACTGGAACTTATTAAGACTCGTTTTGCACATTATGCAGCAGCAAACCAGGATTTGCTATGCAGTGTCTTACAGTCCTGCGTGTCTGATTAGCATCTTTTTATGATGCATGCATTTGCAAGCATGTGCTTCCCATGTTCCCATTTTACACCTACAAACATAATGCGTCAGAACAGCATTAAGAAAAGACTCTAAATGCTTTGGTGTCTGATTCAAGCGTAGCATTTTTCCTGGATTCAGCATAACCCCTGCGGTTCTTTCCAATTCCATTACTATTATATTAGGATTTAGCATGCTCTGGAGATCAAACAGTTTCAGTGTAGTAACTGAGCTCCACTGTAATGGAAACATAAACCATAAGGAACAGATCTGGAGAAAGTGCCACTTGACAAGTAATCCTCTAGTAGTAAACACCTTTGATCTTGATCCTAATATTAAGGAAGACTTAACATTACACAGTGTTCTTTTATTTCAGTTGACTGGGTCATGGATTGCAAGACATGTTCTTTTTTCTCGTGTTATGAAACTGTTTTCCATTATAAAACTGTTTTCCCATGCTTGTCCCTCCATCTCTATTTCTAACACCTTTATCTATGTATTAGATGAAGTTTGCTCTTACCTATAGTCACACCAAAATAGATTTGGCATCTTTAAGATGCTATGTATCTCCTTGTCCTACTTGCTGCCAGCACAGCTAGTCTTCTGGAATCTGTCACCATGCTATATATACTCCATGAATCAAAGCTCAACCATTCGCCCTTGTTTCTGAATCAGAGACAAAACAAAGCATGCAAGGCCAGCTCAATGGGGGCAAAGGAGACAGCTGGTATGTTACATAACCCTGCAGAACCCTGGCTACATCTATCTCCCATCCTAATGAACAGTTAGATCAGAATCCAGTAGCATCTTAGAGACCAACTAGATTTTTGGGTATGAGCTTGCAAGAGTCAAAGCTGGATCATGGATTTCAAAGCTGGAGTTTTGACTCTTGCAAGCTCATACACACTCACACCCAGGGCTTTTTTTTGTAGCAGGAACTCTTTTGCATATTAGCCCACATACCCCTGATGTAGCCAATCCTTCAAGATCTTACAGGGCTCTTAGTACAGGGCCTATTGTAAGCTCCAGGAGGATTGGCTACATCAGGGGTGTGTGGCCTAATATGCAAAGGAGTTCCTGTTACAAAAAAAAAGTCCTGCTCACACCCCAGATCTTGTTGGTCTGTAAGGTGCTGCTGGACTCAAATCTAGTAGTTCTACTGCAGACCAGTAATGGCTACCCTCTGAAATGATCATCCTCATGAATCAATTGAGATACAGCCAGATTAATATGTTGAAGTCAAACATGAATTGATATTTCAAGTGAATGTCAAAGTCTTTTCAGTCCTTTATTGTTTGTCTGGATTCTGGCTAGATCAGAGTTCAGTTTTTGTACTCTTGTTTTCAACAGTTTTCAGCACTTTAACTGAATGCATGGTGGAACATGCACAAAATGGATGCAGCATGCCAAAAGCACTGGAAAAGATAGCTCACGCTGTTGACATACAAAATGGCTGCCTAAACTGACTCATAGTTGTATTAACTGCATATAAAAATCCCTATACATTTATGCTAAGACTCCATTGCCAACCTCTGCAGTATTGGCAGGAGAAATGAGCTTTAAAACACATCAGTCATAGCTACCCTCATGTTAAGGTTCCTGAGGATTGTAAAGGAAGCCTACATGTGAACATATATGAGTATAGTTATAGTTATATATGAATATAGAACATATATGAGTATAATTATAGTTGGGGTGGAATTCTAGCAGGAGCTCCTTTGCATATTAGGCCACCCCCCCCCCCGATGTAGCCAATCCTCCAAGAGCTTACAAGGCTCTTTTTTGTAAGCTCTTAGAGAACTGGCTGCATCAGGGGTATGTGCCCTAATATGCACAGGAGCTATAGAAGTAAAATTGAAGCAAAGATAAGAACATAAGCAGGACTCACTTTCTAGCAGGAGCTCCTATGCATATTAGGCCACACACCCCTGATGTAGCCAATCCTCCAAGAGCTTACAGTAGGCTCTGTAAGAACAGCCCTGTAAGCTCTTGGAGGATTGGCTACATCAGGCCTAATATGCAAAGGAGCTCCTGCTAGACAATGAGCCCTGAAAGAGAAGCCATGTTGGATCAAGCCAATGGCCCATCCAGTCCAACACTCTGTGTCAGAAAGTGGCCAAAAAAACCAGACACCATCACAAGGTTCACCAGTGGGGCCAGGACACTAGAAGCCCTCCCACTGCGCCCCCCCCCCCAGCACCAAGAATACAGAGCATCACTGCTCCAGACAGAGAGTTCCAACAATACGCTGTGGCTAACAGCCACTGATGGACATCTGCTCCATATGTTTATCCAAACCCCTCTTGAAGCTGTCTACGCTTGCAGCCACCACCACGTCCTGTGGCAGTGAATTCTATGTGTTAATCACCCTTTGGGTGAAAAGTGCTTCCTTTTATCAGTTCTAACCTGACTGCTCAGCAATTTCATTGAATGTCCATGAGTTCTCATATTGTGAGAGAGAAAATTACTTCTTTCTCTACCTTCTCTATCCCATGAAAAATCTTGTAAACCTCTATCATGTTACCCCTCAGTTGACATTTCTCCAAACTAAAGAGCCCCAAGCATTTTAACTTTTCTTCATAGGGAAAGTGTTCCAACCCTTTAATCATTCTAATTGCCCTTTTTGGCACTTTTCCCAATGCTATAATATCTTTTTTGAGGTGCGGTGACTAGAATTGTACACAGAAGGGCTTTTTTGAGCAGAAACGCACAGCAACACAGTTCCAGCTGGCTTGGCATTAGGGGTGTGGCCTTATATGCAAATGAGTTCCTGCTGGGCTTTTTCTACCACGGTATTCCAAATGAGGCTGCACCATCGGTTTATACAGGGGCATTATGATACTGGCTGATTTGTTTTCAATTTCCTTCCTAATAATTCCCAGCATAGTGTTGGCCTTTTTTATTGCAGTTGCACACTGTCTCAACATTTTCAGTGAGTTATCTACCACAACCCCAAGATCTCTTTCTTGGTGCCCTAACAGTGCAATCAGGAAGAGGGGGATGAAAGCAGCTCAGGGAGCAGACCAGCCACTAAGCTGTCATTTAGATAGCTATGGCACATGCCTCAGGGGAGGTATCCCACCGAATGGAGGGAACCACAGACCCCACTGGGACCTGACCAGCATAGCTACAGTGATCAGGCCCATTAGGCTGTTCACTATATTTGCATTTGCATCTGTTAAGCATCTGTTCAGATGGTGAATCAACATGGGGGTGACCTGGGAGGATATTTCTCATGCAGTATGTAGATTCTGCCACTCTGCCACGGAACTTCCATTCCACTGGTTTCAGCACAGTTCCTGCAGCATTCCAACTCAGGCTGTGATCTGTCTGCCAAGACCAACCTGCTCACAGGTATGCTGTGATAGAGAGGGTTCACCTCATCTTTCCATGGCAAACTTGGGTAGCTTGCAGAAGCCAGACTGGATGCCTCATTATTATTTCCCTGCTGGTATTCAATAAAGTCTGATGTGATCTATAACTCTATCCCTGTCAGTTTGTGGATGAGCAGATTAAGTCTGCTTCCCACCCATCAGCACTCCATTCTCTGCCGCTTCTGTGAGTTCCCCATAGTACCTCCCGGAACCATCTCCCTTTCACACATCTAACTCAAGGAAGCGCATGCTAGGACCAATGTTATCAGTTGTCATGTTGCCACTGGACTTCTGTTTCATTTTGCTGCACAATATGACACAGTCCAGTGGCACCTCAAAGACTGATGACATGCAGCTCACTATCTGTTTTTATGCTTTGCAGCTCATCTCTTCAAGAGACTGACATGGCCTCGCCTCTGCAGCTCCCACCCCCCTTCCTGCTCACATTCTGCTGGCCTCAGCTTGCACAGGAAGTAAGGGAGGGGGCAAGTCTCTGGGCCTCATGCTTCCCCATAGCACTGCTAGCATCTGAGAAGCAGTGCAGGTTGTGAGCACACAGATTGGGTTGTTTAACTCTCTAAGATCTTTCTCAGCAACTTTTAATGTAGCTGTGTTTAGCTGCTAAAAGCACTGCTGGAAGCAGTAGGTTTTTTGATACAATTAAATAACAGCAAATTGATGATTAATGCTTTATTTGTTTGTTTTACAGAACTAATACAAGTTGAATGTTCTGCCTCAGACACAGGCAGCCCAATTCTGAGAATTGCCGTGTAGCTGCACTCAAGTTAGCCCGAAGCACGAGGGGATTGGTGAGACAATCACACTGCTTCCTAAGGGGTTTGCGAGCTTTCACAGTGGTGGAAGCGATCTTTGGTTTGGGGTTCAATGAGTGCCTATGGGACACTCTTCTGTTTTAGCAGACTTTATGTTGAGCCTCTCGGGCAGGCGTGTCATGGCCCAAACTGCTCAGCAAGCCGCCTAAGCCTGGCCATGCCTCCAACTCCACCCCCTCCTGCACCTGAGTTCCGTGCTCCGCTGCACTTCTGCCAACGCTTGGACGCAGCCCTCAGGCACCGCTGCTCTTGGGCGGAGCGGCACTCTGGCAGCCCCCCACCCACATAACTCCCCTCCTCTATGGTGGGGCTGGACATATGTGAGCGCAAATGCTACTTACGCCCACATAGCAGCTTGTCTGCTCCCAAAAGACTTTCCGCCCCCTCCCCTTAGGATTGTGCTCGGACAGTGTTATCCTAAGCAGGTTGTCTCAGAATCCTACTCAGGTTTATTCTAGGGGATTTACTCCCAGGAAAATGTTCTTAGGATTGTGCTGTAAAATGTCCATCTTGGCCCATCTGCCAACATTTGATGTACACTATTCAACATTTTTGACATCCATAGTCTTTGATATTTGACTTTTGAAATGTGACAGCCAGTGTTAGTTAACATTAGTTAACATTTGACTGTTAGTATTTGAAGCTTATGTTTTATAGGTAGTTGACTTTGATATAAAGCATTATTTAATAGCCAATATTCCATAAGAGGAATTCATAAGTATATATTTGACTACTGTTATTGTAAGTCTGTTGTTAATATTTAAAATCAACAGTAGTTCTAAATGTTGCAGCCAAAAGATTCCTATGTGAAAGATTCCTCCTTTGTAATGGCTGGAACAAGCTCATTTTTATTAGTTTTTGATTAGAATTCTTTACTGTGATTTTACATTTACTTTGGGCTTTAACTGGTTGATGAGCTTATAGATCTTTAAAAAACAATCTTTCTTGACTATCTAAGCTATTTCTAATGAAGATTCCCTGATGAGAAAAATACGAAGGAAAGAAAAAAGTCAGAAGAGAAACCAATCCTGGCAGCTTCAATTCAATAGCAAAGCCCTTAAGTTGCTGCTCTCCGTGCTGCCTCATGGAGTCAATAGTACTGAATGTTCTTCCACCTAAAATGTACAGTTCAGTTGAGGGGGGGACTAAAATGTGTTTTTAATGTCATATGAGAATGATTGAAAAAGCTATTTCATTAGAAAGTCTGCTGAAATTAGTAAAATGTAAACTATTAGAACAGACTCTCACCAGATCCAATAAGATTGTACTATAGAGGCGGGGACTGGAATACTCTAAATCAGAGGCGGCCAAACCTGCCTAATGTAAGAGCCACATCGAATAAATGCCAGATGTCTGAGAGTCGCAAGACATGAAAATGGGATGTTTGAGAGCAGGCAGGAGGGAAGGAAGGAAAATAGATGAGGAGGTGGAGGGAGGGGAGGTGGAAAGAAAACAACTTTAACTTTTAATGCATTCTCCAAGTTGGCCAACAGGGTGGTGGTGGCTTCAAGAGCCACACAATATGTTTGAAAGAGCCACATGTGGCTCCCAAGCCACAGTTTGGCCACCCCTGCTCTAAATCATACTCTAAAATTATAGAAACAAGCAACTGGGAAATTTTGGGACAAGACACATTTTGGTTGAGTGACTTAGTGTGCTAGATAGGTAGAACAGAGAAAAAGTTATTTCTTGGGACTTCATAGACAACTCCCTGTAAACCTGATGGTACAGAAAGAAACAGCTGATGTTTTGTTGCTGTTGTTTATATATATATATTTAAAATAGTGTTACACATCTCTGCCACAAGAACTGACTATATGAAACAATTGGCCTAAATCCTTGAAGAGAGACCCTGTCCAGAAAGTTATGGATTGGAGGGGCTGAATTTTTATAGCAATGTTAAACAGTAAACTTTTTTCACAGTCTCTTTCTGTGGGTGGGTCTGAATGGCTCTTACTGCAAAGAGACTGTATTTTGTTGAATTATTTTTATGTACCTTATGTTGGTTTTGATTATGTATTTTGATAATTTTAACAGTGCTATCCCATACTCTCATAGATCCACTTAAATCAATGGGTTTAGAGAGGGTTAGGATTGCACTGTTAGCCATTTTAATTATGTCACTTATCCTATAAATAATGTGAGATGATATACCGTAATTTCTTTCTTAGAATTCCTGCTTGGGATGTGGCAAAAATTGAGACTTACTGGGTGAAATGGTGCCATAAAATATATTTATTAGCTTCCTTGAGCTACCAAATTGGATGGAAAATCAGGATAATTTTATCTAATGAATAATAATGAAATACATTTTCTTCATATAATGGAATGCTGGTATTTTCAAGTTTCAGTGTGTTTGAACTCCTTATATTCAGCTAAGAGCCGTTATAGTTCTGACATATGAATGTGTAGCATTTGGTCACACAATAGTGGGGAAAAAGAGCAGATTTGAATAATAGCTGCACAACTTCATGTCCTACATTAGTGCTCTTGTAACTGCACCAATCACTCAAGGTTGACATCCATGATTTAAGACATCACCAAAATAATTCCATGGAATGATCGCCCCCATCATTCACTGTCACTGTTTGTTTGTTCTGTACAAAATGGAAATGTTGATTAGATAGCAAAGTTCCCTGCGTTTAAGCTTGCTGTTCAGCTCATTAGGAAATAGAAGGTTCTGGGTTCAAATTAAATAAGTGCAAGCCCTTTGTCCTGTAACTAATGTGAGAAGATATCCATTTGTGCCCCCTTGGTACTACGTTAGAGATGGTGAGCATCCAGATGTCTTGATAATCACTTAGGTTCAATAGAGCCAGTGTGGTCTAGTGATTAAAAGTGGTGGACCCTAACTTGGAGAACCAAATTTAATTCCCCATGCCTGCACATGAAGCCTGCTGGATAACCTTGAATCAGTCCGTTCTCTCAGAACTCTGTCAGCCCCACCTACCTCACAAATTGCCTGTTGTGAGGGGAGGAAGGGAAGGTGATTATAAGCCATTTTGAGAGTCCATAAGGTACAGAAAAGTGGAGCATAAAAACCAACTCTTCTTATTTCCACACCTGGCAAGAACATGCTGGCTTTCTCAGCAATCCTAACCAAATTCTATCCCACTTACCCCTCTGACTTCAGTGGACTGAAAAGGTTATGACACTGTTAAGGATTACGCTTTTATTTCTAAATATGCAGAAATTAAAAGTTCAGGCTCACACCATTATAATCACATAAAGGATCTTTAGAACACTCCTTGAAGCAAGGTGGCTTTCCCTAGCTACTATCTGAGGGCCCTGGCATTTGAAAGCTGAGAGCTAAGCCATTGCAAAATCACAGTCCAACATGAACATAAAGAGATGCTCTTCCATTACAGTGAAGGGGAAAGCTTGTAATTGCACCATGGGAAAACCTCTGGGCTTTAGCCATTTGCAGTTAATCAGAATTATTAATGTGTTTGGTTAACTTTTTTCCCTCTCCCTGACAAGAAGAAAAATTGATGAAGCTGCAGTCAACAGATACAGTAAATGCACTGGCGAGGATGGCAGACCTTCTCTTGGGGATGTAAATGAGAGAGTTCGCAGAGGAGTCATTTAGCTAGGCTTGTTTTCAAATGGAAATGCTGAGTGCAGGAAGTCCGTGGCTGCTCTTAATGTTAAAGACCAGGTCAATTTGTCTGCGTGTGTGTGCACGCTATATTCCCAAAATGGATCCAATTTTAATAGGCTTGGCCTCCATCACAAATGACTTAATGTTCTCTCTGATAGATGATGTCTCACCAGAAGGATGGCAGCTTCTGCCAGGGCAGCATCTTCCCGATGTAGAACAGTTATGTCAGCAAGCAGGAAAGATGAGTCTAACTTAAGCAGTCCAACTCAAGTCACCTACAAAATTTGCTTCAGGGGGATTTATGAAAAGGGGAAGGAGAGGAGAGGATGCCCTTCTGAAGGAGGAGTGAAGAAACAGCTTCCTGGGTTTTTTTTATCTTCCTTTCTGTTGTAAATTGGGTCTCAAGGCAGATAGAAAAAACCCCCAGATAAATAAATAAACAGGGCCAGAACATCCACTAGGCATCAGATAATTACCTAGCATGCCAGTGGTCCAGGGGTGCAGAACTGCCCTCTCTCTGCCCCCCTCCCCCCCCCCTCAGCAGTGCAGTCCGGTGCCCGTCAGGGGCCTGTCACAGCCAGCACTGTCAGGGAGGTGGCACGCACACATGCACATATGTGCTTGAGCCCCAGAAGGAGGGGCAAGTGGGAGCAGCCCCAGCACAAAATTCTGCAGCCTCAGGAAGAGCCAGAGAGCAAGCCTCCATGGCCTCAGGAAAAGCCAAAGAGCCATCTCTTCTTGGGTGCCCCTCTGAGCTAGGAAAGCCCTCCAAAGCATTGGCAGGAAGAAGGAAAAGTGACCAACCTGGATGGAGCGTGTGCCCTGCAGGAAGGCCAAGCTGATACTGGTGCAGGACAAGCCATTGTTCAGAATTGGCTTCTGGGGAGGATGGTAGTGAACCCACTCCTCACTCTCTTATTTTGTGTGCATGTGCAGCGCACTCTCTCTGGGGGAGGGGAAGGGAGGGGGGCTGATGCCTGCACTGCTAGGGAGGGCTGAAAGCTGTGGGGAGACAGTAAACTTTTGCACATCGGGGAGCCAAAGAGGATGGCTGCCAGGACACTGATAGGCTCCAGGATACCACTTTCTCCTCCCTTTTCAGTTTCCACACAGTCAAGGAGTACCCACACCCATGCATACCAACCAGTGGCAAGGGGCTTGCTCCCACTCTCCAGATCTGCATTGGAAGAGCATTCTTTCCCATTAGGATGGTGAGACTGGAAATGGCAGTCTGTCTTCTGGGCTCTGGGTTGCAGTACTTCCCAGCCTCGAGATCCCAGGACAGAGGAAGAGAAACTTTGCCGAAGTTGGCCCCACAGGGCAAAAGTGTTGCCCCCCCATCTCCTCCAAAGTGCCAAGGCACTGAAAGACAGGGCCACTCCAGTGGAGGGAAGACTGTGGGTGCCTGTCTCCCCTCAGCAGCACAGCCCCAGCACCCTCAGGGCCAAGGCCAGTGCTGTTGGGGGGAGGCAGGGGTGCATGCATATGTCAATAAGTTGGGGTGTGAAGGTGAAGGGAGGGAAGGGAAGAAGAAGAAAGAAGAACAGTGCAGGGGAGGCGCAAGTAGTTAGCCTTGCCTAGGGCGCCAAACGTCTAGGTCTGGCCCTGTAAATAAAGTAGACAAATAAACAGAGCACCAGATCAGTATACCAAAATATAAAATGACTAACCAATATCCTGAGAGCATTAACTGGTTTACCCACATCAAAGACCTGCTAGACTGGATGCTTCCTTTGGAGTTGCTAGACACCCAGGTGGAGGTGGGGGTCCCCTGCTGCCATGCCCCACCCCCTGCCACTGATCAGGTGTTCAGTGGGGGGAATTATCAAGAGAGAGGAAAGCCCAGGCAACATCACCAGTGAAGTGGCAACATTACATCTAGCACACACAGTAACATCATTGTGCCAGTGATATCCCGAGACCTCTGGATGTCTCTTTGGTATTAGAGTAAAAACTATGATAGAAGACATTTCTACCATAAGGCTTTTGCCCAAAATACCAGAGTGTCACCACAAAGTCATAATGTGATGTCACTTCCAGTGCACACCAGAAGTAATGTAGCCACATCACAGGCAGCATTTGTGAGCCGCCCTGAGCCTGTTCTCTACACTCTACACTCCTAAATACTAAATTCTTCCAAGACATCTTGAAATATTCATTGTTTTATTGTTTGTTGTTTATTGCCATTTTAATCTTTGGTTTTCACTTGTATTTATTTATTGCTCCAGTTTTGTTGTTAGCCACCCTGAGCCCTGCTTGTAGGGAAGGGCAGAGGCTCTCCAGGATCTCATGCCGCCTTCCCTCTCAGTCAAGCACATAGTAAGAACTATATGCAGGTGGCATGGGTTTTAGGAAGGGGTTGTCTGGTTCACTCAGGAGACAAGACCACATGCAATTTCACATGTTTTTAGATTCCAGATTTCCTCCAAGGAACACAGGGCAGCACAGTATGCTCCTCTTCTCCTCCAAGACAACCAAGAATCTTGTGGTATCTGGAAGACTTAACATGTTTATTGTGTCATAAACTTTCACAAAGCTCATTCCATTTTATCAGATGTGTGTAATGCTGCATCAAATTAAGAAACTTATACTGAACAATAAACAGTAGTACAACATGTGTGTGTGGGTGGTTGGATCCTGACAAAGAGAGGCCCGGCAGCTCAGTTTCTCAGGGCATGGACATTATATTATAGATCACAGATAAAGCAAAATGCAATCAAAACAGTAAAAGATCCAGTCTGAGTGGCTTCACTCCCAATTGTTAAAATGTTGAACTTGAGGAAATTGACCAGTGTATCATGAAAGGCGACTGTTTCCACACCATTATGTTGGCTTTGCACATGGCAGCAGAACAGCTTGCTAAAGTAACTAGAGATGCTGAAATGTTTGCCAGTTTGGCTTACATCCAGTTCACCAGCCTATAAACTGATGGGTTGTCTGGCTGTTTGCAACCTGTAGGTGTCTATTCACAGGAACAGACAACTTGCCTCATCAGAAGCTGGCTCATAACTGATAAGGGATCAGCTGGGAGTTGGATTTTGTTCTCCTACATGGAAATCTTGCTCTGTACCTAACAACGTTTTTTTTACTGAGGGGTGGAGTTCACAAGTTGACTAGCTGATTGCAGAGATCAGCAGGAAGTCAAGGAGATGCAGCACATTTAGTGGCAAATGTGTGAGCAAGAAGACCAGCTGATTTTCCTTCTCTTCTCTCTACTCCAAGCTATCACCTTGGGCTTCAGAGAAAAGGAGATAAATTGTCTTTTTATCCTCTCAGAAGCCAGCCACTTCTTATTCCCATTTTTGCTGTACAACTATTTTTTGTAGTGAGGTGGATCAGAACTTGCAGCTTTTGATACAGTGGACCATGCCATCTTGCTAAGGTGTTTGGAGAAAAATATCTGGCTGTGTGTGTTCAAATCATTTCTCACAAATAAAGATGGATGCTAACCAGCTCATGAACAAAAGTTCATAATGAATTTTGGCTGGTTTGTGAAGTAAAGTTCAGTGAAGGTCAACCTGCACAAACTTTCCATGAACTTTCAAGCTGTTCATGGAGGTTTGTGCTGGTTCATGAATAGATACAGCCAGACAGACTGTCTCAGCTCAAATCTAAATGTTTCACCAAATTTCAAAGCAACAGGGGGCGAAACTTGGAAGGCATGTAGAGGAGCATCCGGTGGAGGTTTGATGTCTCTAGCTTGCACAGGATATATTCTCTACACTCCTGAACCTTCTGAACCCACACCCATCAAAATGACTGCCAGTCAATGACAGGCGTTTATTTTCACAAGTGCAAATTCAGGATGTTCGGGAATGTATAGAACAGATTCTGTGCAAGCTAGAGATACCAAATTCACAGAAAGTCTCCAGCTGACCCTGCCTACCTGCCTGCCAAATTTGGTGATAATTGGATTTATGGAGTCTAAGTTATGGCCTCCCAAAGAAGATGTCCTCAGGAAAGTGCTTTCTGGGGAAATTACCACCCATCATTTCACCAGAAAGCACTTTCTTAGTGGAACCTTCTGGAGGGGGGTGTAACTAAGCTTGCTTGCAGGGAGAGCAGAATGTAAATTCAAAAATAAATAAATAAGTACAGTATATTACACTTTACCTAGAATTTAGAACAATCAAACCTGGAACTGAATAAAAGGTGTGTAATACTTTATAAGTACCTTACGTTTCACTCTGACCTGAATGGCCCAGGTTAGCCATATCTTGTCAGACCTTGGAAACTAAGCAGGGTCAGCTCTGGTTAGTACTTGGATGGGAGACCACCGAGGAAGTAAAGAATCACTATGCAGAGGCAGGCAATGGCAAATTACTTCTGTTTATCTCTTGACTTGAAAACCTATGGGGTCTCCTTAAGTGGATGGCAACTTAATAACACTTTCCCCTTCCACCTTATATTTCAATATATCAGAAGCTTTTGCTGAAGACTTTGATGAAGAGACCTACTGATGTTGATCTGGTGTGGCTATTCTCTTTCTGGCTAGATACCATTAACTATTAATTGCTCTAGAACAGTCATGCAACCATGGAGAATCAATTTCTAGCATTCCAACATTAGCATGTCACAACTTGCCACTGGCTGTAGGTAACAATCTTTGCAGTTTAAATAGTATGTTATGAAGATGTTCCAAGTAATACTTACAAAGAACAGGAAAGTACAGTTCAAGATTAATCTAGAACCGATTTATTGCAAATTTTTAC
Source organism: Heteronotia binoei (assembly GCF_032191835.1). Taxonomy (NCBI): domain Eukaryota; kingdom Metazoa; phylum Chordata; class Lepidosauria; order Squamata; family Gekkonidae; genus Heteronotia; species Heteronotia binoei. Next base: position 88,684,367 of record NC_083230.1, read on the forward strand.
AGTGTTGCTATGTATGGTGCGCAGAGTGAAAAGAGAGTTGATTGAGGTATGCATAATAAAAAGAATAAAAACCAATCAATCCCTCCTTTATAGTTTGTAATATAATACAAGAACAAGAGGATGCTCAATATGCTAATGAATTAGTCCATGTCACTTGCAAGTGTATTCAGTGAATCATATTGCTATGTCAGTTATAAATAATATTCCCATTTCTATAGAAATGTTAGACAAAATGACTTGGTAACCATAATTAATTCCCCCTATTGTTTATTTATTTTGCATTCTTTGAAAGCCACAGAGAGGCTATGGTCTGGGGAGGACTTTATAAGTGGGGGGGGGGGGGATAGCGCTTATTTATTCTGTGCCTCACTGTCAGGCTCTGAAATTCACTACTGGAAGAGGTCAACCAGACAAATAGAATGCATATGAACAAGTAAACCCTTAATAATTGTTCCCATCATTCTGTATCTAGGGAGCCTAAGATAATTACTAGGCTAATCATATTTCATGCTTCACAGCATAAATTATTGCCTTTGGAGGTTAAGGATAGTTAGGTATACATCCATACAGGGAAAGAGTTAAAGATAACATGCAGCTGAAGCAGAGTTATACCCTTCTAAGCACATTTGCCTTCGGCAATTTTAGAATGGTGTAACTCTGATTATTATTTAATTTGCTCACATTTGGTATAGGCAAAATGAAATCTTTTAAGATCTTTTTTCTCTCCATAGTAATAGAAAACACCATGGACAGTTCAATCTTAAGAACAATTTCCTGGAGTGATGTCCATTTAATAGACCTGAATAGGCTTCTGAGTAGATCTGCTTAGGATTGCATTGCTAGTCACCTAGGTGTCAATGGCTTCTCATGAAATGGCCATAGCTCACTGGTTGAGAGCAGACTTTGAAAGCAGAAGCTCTCTAGGCATAAGGTAGCAGCTGGGAAAGACATCTGCATAAGACCCTGGAGAGCTACTGAAGTCAAAGTAGACAATGTTGGGTCAGATAGGCCTGATTCACCCTGAGACAACTTCATATGTTCCTTTGCAAAGCACTCTCTTTCTTCATTGCATCTTGATGATGGGGATCCTTCTTTCCTTCCTTCTAAACCAAATTGAAGAGCAGACTACTGCTCTCAATTAAGGCGATGGGTCCAGTTTTTCTGATAAGTAAGAGTAATCACTGAGGCTTGCTCTATCAGCCACATCCAGTGCCAGATTAAACTCTGTGGAGGTCCCTAGGCAGTCAAAATCTTGAGGGCCCCCTTGCAAATTATCTCAGAGTTGGAGTGTCTACCCCACCGCTAGTGGCTCCTGCTGCAGTCTGAGGGCACCTTCTCAAAAGCCCCTTTGACAAAGCTGTGGAGGAGAGGCAGACTTGGAGATGACTCTAGCAGCAGCCTCACCAGGAAAATTGAGCAAAGAGTGGCTCAGCTGCTGGCTGCGTGTGCAGGCTCTTAGGGCTGCAAGCAGGGGAGAAACTGGGGAGAAAGTCGACCCAAGGCCCCTAAAGGCGTGGGGGCCAATAGGCCAGTGCCTACTTGGGCTAATTGTTAATCCAGCCCTGCCCACATCCTGAGGTGGTGGAGTGAACTGTATCAGTCTGCAGATGGTGGAAAGTAGATTTTTATTTTAAAATCCTGATTTAAAAATCTCCCTGCAAGAAAAAATAAACTAGTACAACAGAGAGAAAACTACCTACTCTGATCTTCAATTTGGAGAAAGCTATAGGAGAATTTCCAAAAGTGTGACTCTTCCCCTGCAGTCTTAAGTGGTACAGTCCTTTCTACCACCTCAGGATGCCACCGCTACTCCAGCTGCACATGTCTTGTTGGGCAAAGTACAGCTATATAGATCAATTCAAGGACATGGATCAAATAATATGCAAAGGTTTTCTATCATACATCCTCCACAATTTCTGGGTTTAAAAAAAAATCCACCTTTTATGCCTATTTTGCAGGAGATGCCATACAAAGGTATCCTCATGCATGCTTAAAAATTCCAACTCCCTCAGTTCTAACTATGTTGAAAACATGATCCTCAACTGGCATGGCCAGGTAACTCTTAGAGCCTGCTGTCTAGATGGGGAGCAAGCAGATGTACTGAATAATGCACTGCTTAGACTGAGACATCAATGCAATTGTTGAAAGCTTTATTGGACACTTATGGAATCTGTTTTGTCACCTGACCACTGCTAAACTTTTATGCAGTGACATCTTCTGGCCATCAAGTAGCCATGTTGAAACACAACAGAAGGTAAACAACAGCTCACCCCTCTGGCATGGTGGTTCAAAATGAAAGATGCCTTTTTCCTGCTGCTTAGAGATCTCTGGTGCCTTACAGTAGTCTCAGTGTAATAAAGCACGCTTGCAATGGGTCCACCATCAAAGCACTTTCTACCCTCTGTAAGTTGGAAGCCTCCTAAGAGTTGCAGTTTGCAGGAAGACACACTCACATTCTTGTAGGTCATTCATACCAAAGGATCCTTAATGCACATTTGCCCTAATTAATGTCAAAATCTCCAGCAGTCCTTCTAATCTGAATTCATTCTGAGTATACCATTTAGCACTCCGATTTATCTAAAATTCTTTGGCTGTCCCTCCTCAGGCCATTTAGATAAATGAGATTTTGCTGGATTTCTTAATGGGTCATCCAGGGTCTCAGAACAACTATAGTTCCAGACTGTTCTCAGTACATCTCCCCCCCCCCTCGCCAGTAGGTCTCAGTTCTTCAGGAAACATCATTTTTCATAATGCACCTGGGCCCCTTTCTGTGTATTTTCAAGAGGGATAAATCATAGTTCAGACCAGTAAAACCATCTTCTAGTAAGAAACCAATACTGAAGTATGAAAAGGCAGTAAACAGTGCTGGATCAATAAACAAAAATTGTGCTATAAACCTGAGAAAGGGAGATAGAGAAAGATAACTACATTTCATGGTCACCCTCTGCAGACATTTGGCCTTCTGTTCACACAAAGGGGGGCAACCCATTTACACCATCATGCTATGTGTGAATTGGGTAATACATGGATTTTCCTTGTGAGTATGGAATCCTGACTTTCCACAGTTCTGGTTCCAAGATTCTGGTTTATATGAATGGAAGATATATCTGCATGGAAAATCTACACATTACCTGAAATTGCATTACAAGATCATGCAACTCAGAACACACACAGCTGGTAGGCTACCCCGTCATAAATAGAATGGCAATGTGACATCTGCAAAAGACTCAAGCCTCACTAGATTCTGCTCCCAATTTGCCATGGGCATATTCAGGACTTTTTTTTGAGCAGGAACACACAGGAACGCAGTTCTGGCCGGCTTGATATCAGGGGGTGTGGCCTAATATGCAATGAGTTCCTGCTGGGCTTTTTCTACAAACAAAGCCCTGTGTGAAACAATGGTGACATCAGGGTGTGGCCTAATATGCAAATGAGATCCTGCTGGGCTTTTTCTACAAAAAAAAGCCCTGGGCATATTGATTGGATTGGGGAACCTGGCATATGAACTTCCCATTTGAAAACCAACACCACACTGCAAGTGGAACCCAGACCTCTTTTTATCAGATCTGGCTCATCAAGTGGTTTGCTCCCACAACAACAGCCATCAGCTAGCTTTCTCATTATATAAGGTCCTTCCTTCAGATGGTTAAAAAAAACCACCCTGAAATTCCAAGCCTTCTGAGAAAGTGGAAGGGATAGTGGTTGTAAGGAGAGCTTATTAGGGACATAAGAAGCCTTTCTAAGCCAGTCATGGGTGGGTGGGGGGACTAAATACCATTGGATCTATAGCAATTAGCACTATTTTTTTTACATTTAAAACTGTTGTATTTCTCTATCTCTGAGGTCTTTCCTTAGTCTCTTTTGATTCCTGTGCCTCCCTTGTACATTTTTAGTATATTATGGTAACAGTTCAGTTAGGAATTTTAAACTTTGAACTGTCAGGGGCAGCAGAGAAAATTTGAGACCCCCTCCCCTTCTTGAAGTCCCACATTGTCAAGTGCACATCTGCAAAGACTAATGGATCCATTGATGCACCCTGCAAAGGTCCACACACTAGTCAGTCGACGAATGACTACTGGCCCTTTAAGAGTCAGCCAGTCACTGTTAGTTTGACAGCAGCTGTCTGGAAGCTCCACCTTGAGGGCGGGCAAAGGGGTAGCTGAGGAGAGATTGCTCAGAAAGTGCTGCTTCACCTCCCTGGGTTTAGCCATGCCCACATAGGACTTCACTTCATGGGCTTGCCTCAGGCTGGTCAGGGCCTTTACAAGGTTTCAGGGAGGAGGCCAGGGAGGAAATAGCAGGGAGTAGCATTAGGGGAGAGGAAGGGGAATAGGATGATACTTGATCCCTGCTCCTCTTTTTCTGTGGCCAAGGGAAGATGTCTCAGCCAAATCAGGTTGTGATGCCTGATTAAACTTATCAGCTCCTGGTTGGGGAATTCCTGGAGATTTGCCTGGGGAAGGCAGTGTCTGGAGAGAAGAGGGGCCTCAGGAAGTTATAATGCTGTGCAGTCTACCTTCCAAGGTAGCCATTATCTTCCACATAACCGATGTCTGTTGTCTGGAGATCAGTTGTAATTCCAGGAGGCTGCAACCCCATGCTATGGCGTGAGACCTGATGTGAACTTAATGGTCTTATGCTGCTCTTTAGGTGGTGATATTTCCAACACAAAGCAATAGCCTGGGGGTGGGTTGTTTGTTTTCTTTTAAGGAGGGTGGCTGCCAAGATGTGAACTTCTGCCCCAGAGTCTGGCCCTGACAGTAGCATTGTGTGTTGCTCTCATTCATATTCCTCATTTAGGATCCCTTCTTGTCCAGGACTCTTTCCAAGAAATGAGCCAACCTACTGACAATCTCATTATATAAATAATTGATGATAAAATCTGACTTCTAGTTGGGAAAAAAAGATAGAAAAGTGCTGCTCTGCCACATGGTTGCATTTGCTAAGTGATCACAGATGTTTATTAGCATGGTTCTTGCTCTCCCCCCCCCCTCAGATACTATCCCATTACGGGAGTGTCTTCTTTGCTGTACATCTGGTTTTGAGAGGTCTATTCATAATTCAGTGCTTTGTTCCGATCAGTAAACAAGCTGACTGCTATGGGGTTTGGTTCTACAAAATACTGCTGCTTAGTTTGAATCTAGGCTACTGTAATGGGCTCTCCCTTGATGACTAGTTTGAAAGTTTCAGATGCTGATGGGTTGCTAAAGGCACATTATGTGAATTTTCTTTGCATCCAAATGGTTTTCTATTATCCTCTAGGCACAGTTCAAGCATTAGTTGTTAACCACGGCAAAGTCCCCTGTGCTCAATTTGAAATTGGCTCGATATGTATAGGTGTCTTTGGAGGACTCTGAGGGAAAAAAAGCTTGCCTCGTAATGTTGGTCATACTTTATCGCAGTTAGAACTGTGGGCCAGAATATGCAATGCTCCACTCATCACCAATGCTAGTGAAAGGCTTTCAGAAAGTCTATAACAGGGCACTTCCTAAACTTCAGCTCATTTAGCTAGGGCAGTTTCCCTGAGCCATATTACACAAGCTCAAAGACTACACAACTCCCTGTCTTCCAGGCCTCCAGATCTTCCCTGAGATACATCATGTAGATGAAAACTTTCAGGATTATACAGTTCCCAGTAAATTTAACAATCAGCATTCAGGGGCCTCCATATTACTTTTTGAGCTGTGATTAACATCCAGGATTTGAATCTAAAAATAAAATAAAAGTAGAGAAACACCTCAAGAAGTCCATTTGCTTAGCAGTTCAATGAAAGTCTCCCCCTCACTGAATACATTTTTGCACATGCGCCTCTCAAGGTGCCTGATGCTGATTGCAGAAGTACAGAATCTCATTTTGCATTCCAGGTTGGAAAAAATCTTCTGGAGGAAATAGCATTCCATTCATAGTACATCCAAGCATTAAGAGATGGCTACATTCATATTCTGAACTGGGTAATCACAAACTTCAATAACATCGTTAGTTTTGATTTATCAAGCATTGCAGTCCATTATCTTCTCAGTCCCCGTGCAATCTCTTTTATTTTGAAACTGTCCTTTCAACAATGTTACCCCTGGACTAAATCAGGAAGCTCCTAAAAAGCAGGATTGCCAGCTCTGAGTTTGGAAATGCCTGGAGATTTGGGGGTGGAGTCTGAGGAGGACACCGTTTGGGGGCAGGAGAGACCTCAGCAGGATAAACAATGCCATAGAGTCCACCCTTCAAAGCAGCTATTTTCTACAAAGGAACTGTTCAGGCTACCTTTATGGACAGAGGTTAAATTGATGCAGAGAGATAAATGAAATGTTTCATTATCGGTTAGCCTGATTTTTAACTCATGTGAAAGGACATTTTATGTGCTGAAGGGCAGGAGTGATTACATGCCCCCATGCAGAAAGAGTTCCTTTCCACTTTCCTTCCGATTAAGGCAACTTTTTTTGGCGGGAGGAGTCCAGTATAATTAGAAAGCAATATATTTTAAAGTGAATTAAATGGGAAATTGTTTGCTCAATTTACAATTTAAGTCCGATATTCATTGCTTTTGCATAATATGGAGACAGGTGGCATTTTAAGGTTCTATAAATGTATGGTAATGAGAATTTCATCCACAGGGGCACCAGCTAAATAGAATTACATGGAATATGATAGTCTTCATTCTTTAGGGCATAGTGGCCTACTAGAACGGGCAAGAAACTTCTGGAATGTATTTGCAAGCAGGTGGATTACGGTTAACAGGAAAGGAATTGTGCTTATAGTTTCAGTCAGCAACTAATGGGAGATCTATCAAAGAGAGGTCAGGCAGTCTCTCTGGCTGTGCTGTCACTTTTAATAGGACTACTCTTGAAGTCTCTGGAGGAGTTCCTTCTCCCTTGGCTGTTTGTCAAGATTAAAAACATTTAGGGCAAATTTTGCATGGATTTTCAGTTTATGCCCAGGTATATTAAGAATGCTGCATGCAACTTAGTTTGCTACCACTCAAGGGCCAGGCTACTTCAAAGATTGCCTTTCTGGTGCTAGATTCTACACTGATTTTACAAAGTAGCTGCAGTTTAATATCAATTGTCAGTAGAAGAGCTAGATGGAAATTGAGACACACCACAGCTGTATATATTCCACATGTAGCCCACATAATTGATCAGGGGTCTCCAACCTTTTTGTGCCTGTGGGAACCTGACAAAGGAGGGTGAGTTGGCACAATTACAAAATGGTGGCTACAAGAGGTGGAGTCAGCCACAAAATATCAGGTATCAAGGTAACATACAACTCTAATAATAACTTTTGATTTAGGCAGAAGCTTTGTTTAACAGGATACCTTTTAATCTGCACAACCAGTCAGAAACAATGATGGGGGAAAACCCCACCTAGCCACACCCACTTTCTAAAGCACTTGGTGGGTGCCAGGAAATGTGTTGGAGGGCTCCATGGTACCCATAAGCGCCACACTGGGGACCCCTGTAACAGAGTTTATTGAGGATTTATTATTTTAATCTCAGAAACATTTCATTTGCTCTGATCATTTCATTTGCCTACTGTTTGCCAGGGGTCACCAATTTGGCTCCAGAATTTGATTGCAGCACCAAGGCTGAATCTTGAAATATATGAAGATAATTCCTTCACAGCATGTGCTGAGTGCCTTTCCTTTCTCATTGAATAATGGCATATCATCCTTGCATAGGATTAAGGAGTATGGCTTCTAACAGTGCAGTCCTAAAAACAGTTTCCTGTTAGGAAGCCCCATTGCCAAGATCTGAGTAAGATTCTGAGTAGACCTGTTTAGGGTTCCCCTGTAAATCAGCTTGAACTGACATCCCTCTTTTCAGGGCTTTTTTTGTGGCAGGAACTCCATTTCATATTAGGCCAGACACCCCTGATGTAGCCAATCCTCCTGGAGCTTACAGTAGGCCCTGTACTAAGAGTGCTGTAAGCTCTTGGAGGATTGGCTACATCAGGGGTGTGTGGCTTAATATGCAATGGAGTGCCTGCTACAAAAAAAGCCCTGCCTCTTTTTATACATTGCCCATCAGACTCTGGATTTGCTGATCTTCAGAACTGGTACATTAGTAGTCTTAACATTTTTAGGACTAGATGTTTATTTGAAGAACTGTTGCACTGGAGAAGAAACAGTATAATGGTCTTGATTCAAAAGGGTGTTTGTATATGTGATTAACTGCTTGGCTGCTTATGGGCCAAAGTTTCCCTGAAAACCGCTATAGAAACCACTACACTTGCAGCAGGACACCTTGATGTGCATCAGCTTGCTGCTTTATGCTGCCAGTTTACCTAACAACCTCTGATCTTTGATCTCTGATCTTCAGCCCTTGCATATACAGCCTTGTGATTCTGACACATACCTAAAGTCACATACACATGCATAGGTTGATCTTCATACGGTTCTGTAACAATCATTTTGTTCTTTACCTCAGGTGGTGCATGTTTAATCCATATGCATTTTAAAGTCTTATTTGTATATCTTACCTTGCTAACTTATTTAGGAAAACCAAATAGAGAACAGTATTAAAATAAAATTCCACTTTTGCATTCAAAATGCATTTACATAGTTCTTCAATGTTAGAAAGGGAATTCGAAAGGCAACAGGGAAAATGCCCCTCATGAAATATTATTTGTCTCTGTCTCTTTTGCATCTGTTCTCACTTATAAAACAATACTGTTAGATGGCCGGAAGTACAAAAGTTGAAGGGAGGGGTGAAGAGTTCTGGAATTTCCACCTGAGGGGTGCCTCTATTACTGAATGGCTGCAAATGATTTCTAACTTTAGCCTTGCACCTCAGATTTTTTCTTTTAAATCTGACTCTGAGTGCAGCAAAGAAACAGCAAAAGATATATCCTCATAACATCAGAAAGTTAGGTGGAGCTGTAACTGGTTGACAGGTGGCACCCAAAGATTGCTTGTGAATGGTTCTTCATCCTCTTGGAGAGGAAAGACAAGTGGAGTGCCTCAGGGATCTGTCCTGCGACCTGTTTTGTTCAACTTCTTTATAAATGATTTGGATGAAGGAATAGAGGGAATGCTTATTAAATTTGCAGATGATACTAAATTGGGAGAGGTCACAAATACAGTAGAAAACAGAGACAGGATACAGAATGATATTGACAGGCTGGAAAACTGGGCTAAAATGAATTTTAACAGGGATAAATGTGAAATTTCTGCATTTGGTTAGGAAATATCCAATGCATAATTATAGGATGGGGGAGACTTGTCTTGGTAGTAATATGTGTGAAAAGGATCTAGGAGTCTTGGGGGACTGTACACTGAACAGAAGTCAGCAGTGTGATGCAGTGGCTAAAAAAGCAAATTCATAACAAAAGTATAGTGTCCAAATCATGTGAAATGATATCACTTTATTCCACTCTGGTTAGACCTCATATAGAGGATAGTGTTCAGTTTTGGGCACCACAATTTAAGAAGGATATAGACAAGCTGGAACGCATCCAGAGGACGACAACAAAGATGGTGAGGGTTCTGGATACCAAGTCCTGTGAGGACAGGTTGAAGGAGCTTGGTATGTTTAGCCTGGAGAGGAGATGATTGAGAGGTGATATGATCACCATTTTCAAGTACTTGAAGGGCTGTCATATACAGGATGGTGCAGAATTGTTTTCTGTTGTCCCAGAAGGTTGGGCCAGAACCAATGGGTTGACACTAAATCAAAAGAGTTTCTGGCTAAAGATTAGGATGATCTTCCTGACAGAGTGGTTCCTCATTGGAACAGGCTTTCTTGGGAGGTGGTGGGCTCTCCTTCCTTGGAGATTTTTAAACAAAGGCTAGATGGCCATCTGAGGAGCAATGCTGATTCTGTGAATTTAGGAAGATCATGAATGGGAGGACAGGAAGGGTTGCATCAGTGCTTAGTTCTCATGGTCCTTTCTTGCACACCCAGGGAAATGCTGATTGCCACTTTGAGGCTGGTCAGCAATTTTTTTTCAGGCCAGTTTGTCAAGGGATACTGGAGGTTTTTGCCATCTTCTGGGGATATATGTGTGGGGAGGAGGTATTTGTGAAATTCCTGCATTATGCAGGAGATTGGACTAGATTACCCTGGAGGTCCCTTCGAACTCAATGATTACATGATTTGACAATCACTTCCAAAGCAATTGTTGAGAACTTTCAAAAGAAGAACTCTGAAGAAGTCCTATTAATTTTTGCATTGTGGAAAGGTCATGAAGAAAAGACTAGACTGGGGAATAAGAGAATATGTGGTGTAATAGCAAATCACAGCTTTGTAGTATTACTGGCAAAGGCTTCTGCATAATGGAATTCACATCTGTTGAAGAACAGACTTAATTAAGGGTGGCAAAGCTCATTGGTTCCACTTTGGAAAGAAGTCAGATTTCACTAGATTATTTTTTGATGTCTTCTGGACTTGTTGTTCTGGAGCACAGTGAGTGAGAATTATTAGACTGAGATGCTAGTATATCGACCCCAAATCCATCAAGAGAAATCACTAAATTAACCAAAGTCTTACAGATATTTCTGAAATCTGGCATTAGTTTTGAGAGTTTATGAGAAGGAATGTTTATTTTCTACAAAATGAAATTGTTGTTGTTATTGCTGTCACTTGCATTACATCAGTTCATTACCAGTCTCCAGGATTCTGTAAAGCCTCTTGGGCAGGTAGAGTTTTCAACCTCCCTCTGTATTTGTTTTTGTTCTTTTCCTTTTAAGTGATCTCATGTTCTCATCATTCTGGAGTAGGGTTGCCAAGTCCAATTCAAGAAATATCTGGGGACTTTGGGGGTGGAGCCAGGAGACTTTGGGGGTGGAGCCAGGAGACATTGGGGTGGAGCCAGGAGCAAGGATGTGACAACCATAATTGAACTTCAAAGGGAGTTTTGGCCACCACATTTCAAGGGATTGCACATCTTTTAAATGCCTTCCTTCCATAGGAAATAATCAAGGATAGGGGCAGCTTCGTTGGGGGCTCATAGAATTGGACCCCCTACTCCAATCTTTTTGAAACTTAGGGAGTATGTTGGGGAGAGCCACTGGATACTATACTAAAAATTTGGTGCCTCTACCTCAAAAAACAAGGCCCTCAGAGCCCCAGATACCTGTGGATAAATTCTCCATTATTTTCTATGGGAATAAGCCTCCATAGGGAATCATGAGTACACAGTAGACATTTCCCTCCCCTCCCCCTGCTTTCTGATTACCCTGAAGTGGGGTGAGAGCCTCCAAACTGGGGATCCCCTGCCCCCACCTGGGGATTGGCAACCCTATTCTGAAGTATGGTTTGCCTTCATCACAGTATTGTGATAAACGGTTGTTTTCTTTATTGTTTTTGTTAATTTACAATCATAACTTATGCTGGATAACTACAGAGTTCCCTGTATATGTAGAAATAATGGCCACTTACCAGAGGCTGCTTTGCAGCTGCAGGGCCAGGCACCAAGGCAAAATCGGACCACGTGTTTCCTGCTGCAGCTTTTGGGGCTTGGCCCTTCCACAGCAGTTCTGGGGTCTTCCTGGGTGGAGCCTGGTAGCCTTCCCAGCGGCCAGCCAATCTCTGGCTGCCTGAGGAATGCTTTCTGGTGGCAGGCTTTGGGGTAGACCTGGAAAGTGTGGGCTTCATTCTGGTCTACTCCTCCTCTATTTAAAGCCCTGATGCCCAGGCCTGACCACTCAGTCAGTTTCCAGACACAGGCAGGGAAGTTTGCAAGCAAGAGTTGGGTCCACATGGAAAAGCAGTCTGGTTGAGAAGAGTAAAGGAGGAATCAGTGGAGAAGGCAGCCACATGGATGAGCAGCAGAGGGAGTGACCAGGTTGGAAGAAGTGTAGCAGCAGCAACAGCAAGGAGAAGAGGACTTGCTGCAGATAGGCAGTAGTGTTGCAAGTGGAGGCATTGGACAGCATCACCACAGAGGCTCTGGGGTTCACCCTTGCATTGCCCCCCTCCATCTCCCATGGCTGCTGACCTTCCTTTCTTTGGTGGGCACAGTTACACTCATTTTAGCACCCACTAATTTTTTCTTCTCCTGACTTGCCCCTGCTAGTTTTTTCTTCTCCTGCCAACCTTACAATTTAATTTTTAAATGAAAAAATAGGGGTACTATTTGAAAATTATCCTATCAGCCCCCACTCTACCTCTCCCCACATTGCTTCTCAAGGGACTGGTTTCTTCCTTCTTTCCAAGACTTAACTGCAATCCAGTTTGCCTTGTGTTCACTGCTTGTCTTAGCCCTATTCACTCTTACATACGCCATCCATCCAGCTGTTGTTTCTCCTCTTATTTGTTTCTTACTTCTAATAGAACAATTTATATATTATCTATCCATCAATCTTATTATTATCTACTAACCATCTATCTATACACACACATGCATCTTGCTTAATAATATATATCAGGGGTGGCCAACGGTAGCTCTCCAGATGTTTTTTTGCCTACAACTCCCATCAGCCCCAGCCACTGGCCATGCTGGCTGGGGCTGATGGGAGTTGTAGGCAAAAAATCTAGAGAGCTACCGGCCCACCCCTTATATATGTGTGTATATATATATATATATATAGAGAGAGAGAGAGAGAGAGAGAGAGATGGTTAAAAAGATTTAAAAATTAAAATTATGTAAGTAAAAAAAAACTAAGGAGTCCCATGGCACAGAGCGGTAAAGCTGCAATACTGCAGTCTGAGCTCTCTGCTCACAACCTGAATTTGATCCCGGCGGAAGCTGGGTTCAGGTAGCTGGCTCAAGGTTGACTCAGCCTTCCATGGTCAGTAAATGAGTACCCAGCTTGCTGGGAGGAAAGTGTAGATGACTGGGGAAGGCAAACCACCCGTAAAAAGTGAAAATGTCATGATGCAACGTCACCCCAGAGTCAGAAATGACTGGTGCTTGCACAGCAGACTACCTTTACCTTTAAGTAAAAATTAATTTATATAAAGCCCCTCACATTTACGTAATTAAACAAAGGACCCTCAGGAGCATTCCTTCTCTCATACTTCCTCTTTTTAGTTCCTACAGGCCACCTCAAGTCTGTCTGGATTGCCATCCATAGTATCATGCGCTACATGTCTACTACAGAATGGTGAGCCTTATTGGCTACATGAGGACCAGCTTTGGATCTGGTGGATAGGACAAAGAGGAATTCCTTCCTGCTGATAGTTCCGAGTGCCATCCCCTGCATGAGCCTTCTGATGATTCAGCTGGGAGAGAATGATCTGCCCAGCCAGAGAGGGGTGGATCTCACCATGGCAGTTGTTGCTGACCTCAGCTCTCAGCTCCCATGCACTCAGTTTTTCTGGTCAGAATTGCTCAAAAGGCATATTTGGTGAAGAACTGCTTTGCCTGACAATGTGGACGTCACAAAGAAGAAAGTCTGCATGGCTGTGGGTTATTTTGTGCAGATGATCAGTGGCTTTGTTATTTGTCCCCCCTCCCAGACACTTCCCGCAGGCAGTCTGCTCTTTACAGGACAGATGGTATACACTTGTCCTGTTGGGGGTCAGGGCTTGTGCTCCACAGGGTTCATTATACTTGCCTTTCTTGGTTGCAGGATCTTTGATGGGAGCAAGGCAGTCCTTCCTGTCTCTTGTGGTGCTTTCAGGCATTGGGCCAGATCCATTGAGGGTGTGGGGGGGAGGCTGCACCTGCATGCATGTCTCCTTGGATAGGGAGCTCCTTAAGGGAGCTGAGCCCTACAGTAGCAGGCGCAGCTCAGGGTCGGTTGCTCAGCTGCACTCCCAGAAGGCAAGGATTCCATGTAGAGGCTTATGCCCTTGTGGGATCACTGGCTTGCCACTCCAGGTTACCTCCAGTATGTGGGTTGGGAATGGGTTTCATTGGCCAAAAGGCGGGTCACCCAATGCCTGGCTCTGTGCCTTGTGCCGTGCCAGTGGTCTATCTGCTCTAACTAATAAAACTGTGGCCTCTTTCACTCCACTTGTGTCTCAATGTATGTTACTTTGCATACCCCACCCCCTTTTCACCTCTCAGTTGCCTCTCCCTGCCCTTAGGACCGCAAATCCCTACCTTGTTGTTGTGTATCAGCAGCCATACGCGCCATGCGCAGAGGCGACTGGGCTGTCCCAGGCGCCTCCAGCACGAGGTGCGAAATCCCCCGCCAATCACCAGCCGCGGCGGGAAGTTTAACAGGTCAGGATTGGCCTGACCTGTCCAGTAGGCTGTACCGGGGAGTGTACATAAGCGGGACCCGGCCCGCGTGTTCGCTCTCTTGCAACGTGCTCCTAATAAAGAATGTTGCCCTACTCACGTCTCCAGACTGAGTACGTTACACTGGCGACGAAGGTGGGATTCTAGCCTCACCGGCTACGTCGGAGACCAAGGGCACCACTGACCACGACCGCCACCGCAAGCCACCATGGCCAACCAGGGCGGAACCACCGGTCACGTTGAGCCGTTCGACCCAGCGAATCCAGAGGCCTGGGAGTCCTACTTGGAAAGGATCGAATGCTACCTGAGGGCCAATAAGGTCACGGAGGACAGCATGAAGAGGGACGTTCTCCTGAGCGTCTGCGGGGCGGCTACATTCGAGATCGCCAAAGGTCTCTCGGCCCCCGCCCGCCTCACGGAGAAGTCCTTCGCCAAGGTCAGCAGATTCCTCACCGGCCACTTCCTACCTCAGCCTTCACGGGTGGCCCGCCGGTTCCTGTTCCACAGAAGGGACCAGGCTGCCGGAGAATCGGCCGCCGACTACTTGGCGGCCCTCCGCAGGATCGCCGGGAACTGCAACTTCCCCCAGCTGGAAGACACCCTGGCCGATCGCTTCACATGGGGCCTCCACGACGAGAGGCTCCCGCAGAAGCTCTTCGCCAAGGAAGAGCTCACCCTCCAGAGCGCTTTCAACGAAGCAGTGGCATTCGAGAGGACCTCTAGGACCTTTCCCAAGGCCCGGACAGACGCCGTCCACCACGAGGAGCTGGACCACGACCGCCCGGAGAAGGGAGAAGCCTACCAGCTGCGTCGCCCCGCCGGGCCACCCAACAGAGCAGCCCAACGCCCCCGAGCGCCCGATCGACCACCAGCGTCGGAAAGGGTCCCTGCCACCAAGTGCACCAGCTGCGGCGACCCCCACGAATGGAGAGACTGCCAGTACCGGACCTGGGACTGCCGGAGCTGCGGGAAGACCGGCCACATCGCCAGGGCTTGCCGAGCCAAGCCCAACCGCCAGAGGCCGACCACGCATCACGAGTCGGCGGAGTTCCACTCCACAGACTCCACGTCCCTTCAGGTACTGAACTTGCCCCTCGCCACCCCCGACAAAATTAAAATGGCAGTCCTCATCGAAGGGAACCCCTGCCAAATGGAGGTGGACTCCGGTTCCTCCATTTCCATCATAGCAGAGGAGACCCTGAGGAAACTGTGCACCCGCCAGTGGCTTCAACTAAGGCCGGTGGACTTCATACTCTGGGACTTTCAAAAGAACCCGGTGCAGATCGCGGGGTGGGCGCGGGTGCAAGTCGAGCGGGGGTCCTTCTACGGGCCGCTGGACATCCTGGTGGTAAAGCGCCAGCTTACCACCCTGCTAGGACTAGCATGGTTCAAACCCTTGGGGATCCGCTTGGAGGGGGTGGGGCAAACCATAACGCCCAGAGGGTTCGGGGAGATATGCCAAGAGTTCCCTGACGTATTCGATGGTTCCCTAGGGAGCTACAAAGGGCCGGCCATCTCCCTATCACTACACCCCACGGTCAGGCCGATTCGGCTCAAGGCAAGGAGGGTCCCTTTCGCCTTGAAACCAAAAATAGAGGCCGAACTAGACCGCCTCACGGCCCAGGGAGTCCTGGAGCCAGTGGACTACGCCACCTGGGAGACCCCCATCGTAACCCCAATCAAGCCAAACGGGGAGGTGCGGATCTGTGCAGACTATAAATGCACGATAAACAAGGCACTGCAGGATAACCCCTACCCAGTGCCGGTGGTGAGCCACGTCCTGGCTGCCCTCGTGGGGTCTAAAATCTTCGGGAAGCTGGATCTGGCACAGGCCTACCAACAGCTCCCGGTAGACAATAAGACGGCTGTGGCCCAGACGATTGTGACACACAGGGGGGCCTTCCGGGTGAGGAGGCTACAGTTCGGGGTAAGCGTCGCTCCGGGAATCTTCCAGAGTATAATGGACGCTCTCCTTAAAGGGATCCCTGGAGTCCAGCCGTTCTTCGATGACGTTTTAGTCGCCGCCCCGGACCCCGAAGAGTTCGGCAACCGCCTACGCGAGGTGCTCCGCCAGTTCCAAGCAGCGGGGCTCAAGGTTAAGAGGGAGAAATGCTTGCTGGGGGTCCCATGGGTGGAGTTCCTGGGGTTCGCCGTAGATGCCGCAGGAATCCACCCAACGGAAGAAAAGACCCGAGCCATCGTGCAAGCCCCAGCCCCCACCTGCAAAGCAGAGCTACAAAGCTTCTTGGGGGTGCTTAACTTCTACCATTCATTCCTCCCCCACAAGGCAGCCCTTGCAGAGCCCCTTCACCGGCTGTTGGACAAAAAAGCCCCTTGGGTTTGGGGCAAACGACAAGCCGCCGCGTTTCAGGGGGTCAAGGATGTCCCGGTGTCCAATGCGGTGCTCCACCATTTTGACGAGGGCCTCCCCGTCATCCTGGCCTGTGATGCATCGCCTTATGGGGTGGGAGCAGTCCTGGGGCACCAACTCCCGGACGGGAGGGAGGTACCGGTAGCGTATTACTCCCGCACATTGACTCCGGTCGAGCGCAATTACGCGCAGATAGATAAGGAGGCTCTGGCAATCGTGGCGGGGGTCTCCAAGTTCCATGAATACCTGTACGGCCTGCAAGTTCCATGAATACCTGTACGTTTCATGAATACCTGTACGGAGGTTCACCATTGCTACGGACCACAAGCCCCTCCTAGGTCTGTTGGCCCCAGACCGGCAAACCCCCCAAATCCTATCACAGCGTGTGTTGAGGTGGAACCAATTCCTCAGCTCATACACTTACACACTGGTCCACCGAGCCGGCAAGGCCATGGGTCACGCGGACGCACTCAGCCAGCTGCCACTTCCTGAAGTAGGTCCAGACCCGGCCCCCGCACACCAGGTAATGCTAATGGAGGGCCTCCCGGAGCAGCCCCTCCACGCTGAGGAGGTCGCCAGGGCCACCCAAAAACACAAAACGCTGGCACGGGTGCTCGACTGGGTGGTGAGGGGCTGGCCAGAAGGGAACATGGGGGAAGAATTCAAGCCGTATAAAACCAGGAGGGAGGAACTAGCAGCACACAAAGGGTGCATATTATGGGGAAGCAGGGTGGTGGTCCCGCCCCCGCTGCAAAAGCGTGTTCTAGAATCCCTACATGAGACCCATCCCGGCATAGTCCGAATGAAGGCGTTAGCCAGGAGCTACGTCTGGTGGCCGGGGATGGATGGGGAGATTGAGAGCTGGGTCCGTAGGTGCCAGACATGTCAGGAGACGTGGCCCGAGCCTCCCCGCGCCCCCGCCACACGGTGGGAGTCCCCCAGGAAGCCATGGTCACGCCTCCACCTCGACTTCGCGGGGCCATTCCAGGGGCAGATCTTCATGATAATCGTGGACGCCTACACCAAATGGCTGGAGGTCATTCCTGTAGGGTCCACCTCGTCCGCCGCCACAATCCGAGCGTTGCGCAGGGCCTTATGCACACATGGTATCCCGGACACCATCGTCTCGGATAACGGGGCCGCGTTCACCTCGGCGGATTTCCAGGCGTTCCTACAGAGATATCTGATAAGGCACATAAGGTCTGCCCCCTTCCACCCGGCCACCAATGGCCAGGCAGAGCGGATGGTCCGCACAACCAAAGAAGCCCTGAGCCAAATCGTGCAGGGCGACTGGGACCACAGGTTAGCCGCCTTCCTTTTCGATAATAGGGTCACCCCCAACCCGGTCACAGGGGTCAGTCCGGCAGAGCTCCTCATGGGGCGCAAGCTCATAACCCACCTAGATAGGCTACACCCCGACAGGGCACCAGACACCCACGGAAGTCCCGAGGTCCGGGACGCAGCCAGGGGTTTCTTCACGGGCGACCCGGTATACGCCCGGAACTATGCCAGGGGGCCCGAATGGGTGGCGGGCCGGGTGCTACGAGTAACGGGGTCCCACCACTACAATATATCAACCAAGGGGGGGCAGGTATTACAGTGGCACATAGACCAGTTACGCCGCCGCACGCTACCGGAGGAACCTGTGGACACTGAAGAGACGAGACCCGGGGAGGGGCCAACCGAGGGCCAACCTGAGGACACGGCCCCAACACCGGCTACACTGCCGCACGAAGCGCCCGGACCGTCAGAGCCCGAGAGACCGACGGAACCAGACCCGCAGCCTCCGGCCACATCACAGCCCCCCAACGCACCCGCAGCGGAAGCCGCACCGCCTCCACCGGACCTCCCCAGAAGGTCCCCCAGGGAGCGCCGACCTCCGACGTACCTTAAGAACTATGTTCATTAACCAGGGGGGGGAGGGGTGTAGTGTATCAGCAGCCATATGCGCCATGCGCAGAGGCGACTGGGCTGTCCCAGGCGCCTCCAGCGCGGGGTGCAAAATCCCCCGCCAATCACCAGCCGCGGCGGGAAGTTTAACAGGTCAGGATTGGCCTGACCTGTCCAGTAGGCTGTACCAGGGAGTGTACATAAGCGGGACCCGGCCCGCGTGTTCGCTCTCTTGCAACGTGCTCCTAATAAAGAATGTTGCCCTACTCGCGTCTCCAGACTGAGTACGTTACACTTGTCTTTAGGTACCCTTGTTTTGCTTTTGTTTGTGTAAGTGGCACAAGCTACTCTCTTAATATGTTTACTTACTGTTTACTATTTAGAAAACAATTGAGGATGTTTGAATACCCACCCATTCAACTCTCATCCTATTTGCTGGTGGGGAATATGGAGCAGGTATCCGATGGACTGTTCATTTGTTTGTGGGCTCAATCAGGGCTGATCAGCAGGTTGCTTCACCCTGTTCCTTCCTAACACTGCAGTACAGCACACAATCAGTTTGTCACATGTGTATATTCTCAAGCTCTGCTCCCCTGGATCTTGCCATGTTGCTGCTCTGCTTGGCAGGCAGTTGTTGAAAGAGACAATTAAACCATTCATAAACTGTAGAAATCAGTCATAAATGAACAGTGTGTTTTTTATAAGCCCTAAACTGTTGCAAACTACTTCTGATGGTTTTTTTGTTATATATCTGTCTATTAATGCAGCAAGGAATCATTTTTTAAAAACCAACTGTGTTAATCTAAGTATTCTTTAGGGACATTAATGGCTTCTGATAAATTTGGAATGGCAGCATCTTGTTGCATGCACAGTTTTGATAAATCCAGCATAAAGCTATTCTGCAGGCATTTGAGTCTTTCAGTGCTGAACCAAATAGACCCATTAATCAGTTCACATTTGATTGTCACAAACAGGGTAATTTGTAGCATCACGGGGTTGGATCCTACCAGATTTTCTACTCATTTTTGCCTGTTTTCTCTGGTCACTGCCACATCCATCCTGCATGGCATTTGTCTGCATAGGTCCCATCACATTCAGTGCAGCCTTTTTGGTGGTCAAAAGGAGACCTTTCTCAAGAAGGAAAAGCTAAAAAGATCCAACCCATAACAATAATGATAGTTGTGCCCATAGTCACCTATGCTAAATTGTTAGTAGCTTTGTCCATAAGCTTGAACAGTGAAAGTCAAATGTATGTCTAAAGACTCCTTTAGAAAAATCTGCACAAGGAAGCTAACATTTATCTGCACACATCGACTGCATATATTCTGAGTAGACATGGAGTTGCAACTTGTCAGTCCAGCTAATGAACTTGATTCACAGTTTACCACTTTCAGCTGCTGGAAGTATCTGACCCTTGTCCATTAAGTATAGAATGCAAAACATGCAGACTACCAATGCCACACACTTGGTAACATCAAGAGAGCATCAGTATTTTATACCTGCTGAGTATCTTGCATAAAAATATGGTACCAAAGAAGATTCCAGGTGTGTATCCACTTGAAGAATATGCTGTCACTCAGATGTTATGATATACTTTATTTTTCCAACTGAAAGGGACAACCCATAGTGGAAACTAGCATACAATCATTTTGTTACAGAGAGAGATATTTCTGTGAGTAACCCACAAGTTTAATACTCTCATAGTCACTTAGTAATCTGTATGATCTTTAAAATTTATCACTGGGAAAAGACTAACTGAATTTTACACTGGTACTAAATTCCTTATAGCAGCCATTACTCATTTTCTTTCTTTGTACTGAGGCAGGCACAGGTTCCTGGAGATCCATTTGTCAGGTATAAATATGACATATGAGCCTTTCTTGGTAGCCATGTGAGTCATTCTGGTGCCTTTCTAAACTAGAGTTCAGCCCTGGTGGTGGTAATTTAAAATGGCACCAAGTCACTCAGAGCTGACATATGGTGATCTTATGGGTTTCCAAGGCAAGAAACGTTCAAGGTGGTTTGCCATCACCTGTCTCTACATTATGTCATGACCCTGGTATTCGTTGAAGATCTCCTGTATAAATACTTGCTAGGACTGACCCAGCTTAGCTTCCAAGATCTGAAAAAATCCAGTGATCCTGGGCTATCCTGTTATTTAACTGTAATAGTCAAGAAGCCAATGGTAGGTTTTTGTGTGGGGGATGTAGGCAGGAGCGTCTGAATAACCCGGGGGGGGGGGGGAACTATTAAACAAAAGCAAAAATATCTGATGTATCTAGAACATACAGCATGCATAAAAACATACGGTACTTTGAAAATGCCACTGCATAGCACATTGACTCGGTTTAAGATTAGCACTGTGCTAAATGTTCACAAATAAATATTTCCACTATGATAGTAGTGGGGGAAGGGGGGGTCTTTTGCAACCTGTTTTCAGTCCTCACCAATTGATGACTTCCATTTTAAAAATCTCTTCTTCCTGATGTGTTTCCAACTAATCAGGGATCACCACAGTATGATGAAGTGAGGATGCCACATTAATTAGATTTTGCTACAGGGTGACATTAAAAAAAACTTTGTCCTCAGTTTGGTGTTCTGCCTTAATTTTGAATACATTTATTCCTACTCTCAGCTTTCCTCCAGTAGCTAAAAGTAGAGGCAATTCTCACAGCTTGCAAAAGCTTTTGTGAAAAGCCACCTCGTCTGCTTTCTTCACACCCAGTTTTGGCTGAAGCCTACTTAATATATTAAATAACATAAAGCAGGACAAAATACTTAGAGGTACAAGAAGTACATTAAAATATCTACCTATGGTGTTAAAATGAAATATCTCTTATCTGATTGACAGTTGAAAAGAATCACATAAGCAGCCCAACTTTATGGAACAATGAATCAACAAATTAGAAATGTTACCTCTCAAAATAATCAAGCTTGCCTTTTTCATCATTTAACAGTTCTCTGATGTACAGGGATTCCACAATTCCACATGTGATAAAACCTATCACCAGAAATCTGTATGAGGTGACTAGTGATTTAATTGATATTCCGATTAAACATAGAGAAAAGGCAGGAAGTGAAGTGACCAACTGAGATCTTATTAGCATATTAATCGAGGCTCCAGAGATAATTGATGTAAATGCCTGACGGGGAAACAGATGGATGTTAAAAGGGTAATTTTTTAAAAAAAAATGTCTTCTATATACATTTTAGCTTTCGCCCTGTTGTTAATTTCTTATCCAGTCTGTCATAAGTGGACAGGATACCTCGACCTAGGCTAGGAGATCATGTCTCCCCTTTCCAAAGAATTCAGTAAAGAAAGAATATATGAAATCCTTTAACCATTCTAAATTTTTATATTTACATGCTCTATTATATTTACATGCTATATACCATGATATATTAGTCCCAAGATAAAGTTGGTCTGAATCTGGTCAGTTGCTGCAGGAGGGACCTCCTAGGAACCCTATGCACATTGTCTTCAGTTCCATGATGGAAGAATGATGGGATTAGGGACAGGCATGAACTGGTTTATAAATTGAATGTGACAAACTGAGCTGGTTTGCTGAATCACAAACTGCAGTTCTGGCAATCACATTGTTCATGAACCACCCATGAACTGCCATGTTTTTTGTTGTGGTTCGTTCAGTTCATTAGATTGATTAGTTGGCCAGACATGATGGTACCGACCAAGGCACGGGTGGGTGGGGGGGGGAGAGATGTACTTCTGCAGTCCTTCTGTAGCCCTGGAAACACCAGTCTTAGCCCTCTAAAGCTTGATAGCAGGACCGGATCTACATTTTTTGGGGGGGGGCAAAATTAAAAAATGACGCTCCCTTATGGGCCATTCTATCTTATGGTCCCGTAGAATACAATAGACTCCATACCAATTTGGCACCCCTCTCCATCAGCGCCCAGGGCAAGCACCACCCTCTGCCCCCCCCCCCCCCCGATCCGGCTCTGCTTGATAGGCAGCTCTGGCTGCCAATAAGAGAGCTCCCATTCTGCTCTATGGGAACAGAACGGATGTAAACCCCCAGCTCACACCCAACTGCTTTCATTTTGCAGCAGGCAGCTAGGCAGGCAGGAGTAGAAGAAATTGGAGGAACACTGTTGGCACTTTGGGGCTCTGAGCCAGGCAGGGGAGCAAAGTCAGGGGGTTCCTCAGTTGAGGAACCATACATTTCCCCGCTCAGTGGGATTTTTGTGTGCTTGTCTCTGACTGGGGCAGTGTCTGATGGGCTCAAGGCTCTGAGCCTCACCTGACCTTCTGCTACAGCCAGGTAGAGGGGCAAAGCCAGTGGGCTCCTCAGTTAAAGAATCACATGATCACCGCTCAGTAGGATGTTTGTGCACCGCTTTAGCCTGGAGAAATGTCAACTGCGGGGTGACATTATTATGCATGGGATAGAGAAGGTAGATTATGCATGGGATAGAGAAGGTAGGAGGGGTGGGGGGTGGGCTCCCTCTGGGTGTCCTGTCCCCCCAGGGAAAGTGTATGCACAATACATTGCCTCTCCTTTCCCGGTGTAGTGAACGCTGCGTGGTCACTGTCTGGCTATGCCTGGCAGATGGTCACTGCAATGGCCTCTCCTACATTACTGCATCCGTGGCAACACCTTCTCGCTGGTCCCCCCCCCCCCCCCGTTTTTCACAGAGTTTGCCACATCATGGTGCGACCAAATGTCCGGCGGTATAACCAGATGGGCAGGCTGGGCTCACCAACCTCGCCAGCCAAGAGAAGGAAAACTCTAACATCAAGCCTGGGGAGACAGAGCTTGTTAATGTAACATCTACCACCTGGAGGACTCGCTGCCGGCGTCCCGGCTTACTGGGCCATGGCAAATGACCCCAAGGTGAAAGGGTGGAGCCAGTACTGCGCACACTGCGCTTCACCTAAAAATTCCTCTGCGCAGGCCTGAAAGGTATCCACATCCACAACCCACAACATATTAAGTCCTACAGCGATGGGCAAGGGGTGAAACGGCAGGTGGAAGATGCCCCTGGAAGCCGCAGTCCCGATCCTGCATGTAGGCGGTTGCCTGATTGGTTGCCTGATGCTGACCCGGAGACGAAAGCATTTTTCGGCAGCACCCTGAACGACCAAGCAGCCTTATTTAGGGACAGCACTGCTTGCTGCATATGGAGAGGGGCCTAGAAAAGGTGGCCTAAACAAAGCTCGTCTCCTCCCCCCCAGTTGGCTAGCCGTGGTCAACGGGCATCCTTACTTGCGGTTGAAAAATAACAATAAAGAAAAGGCATGCACCTGCCTCACAAAGTGTGCAAAGACTAAAGCTTGCGTGTTGGAACATCAGAACCATGCTTGACACAGTAGATAGTGGTCGCCCTGAACGACGCTCTGCTCTAGTTGCCCACGAACTTCTCAGGTTGAATATCGACATAGCAGCTCTAAGTGAGGTCTGTTTCCCTGAGGAAGGTAGTCTTCGAGAACACGGTGCTGGCTATACCCTCTACTGGTCGGGTAAGTCAAAGGCTGAGAGTTGCCTTTCTGGCGTTGGCTTCATGGTCAGGAACTCCATTGCCTCTAAACTTGAAAACCTGCCAACAGGTCACTCAGATCGCATCATGTCCATGCGCCTCCCACTTCAAAACAAGCAGCATGCAACACTCTTCAGTGTGTATGCCCCAACCCTTCAAGCAGATCCTGCAGAAAAAAATAAGTTCTATGCTGATCTACACAACCTCGTACGGAAGACCCCTACAGAGGACAAGGTAATCATCCTTGGCGACTTCAATGCCAGAGTAGGTAAAGACTCGGAAGCCTGGAAAGGAGTACTTGGCAAACACGGCATTGGCAACTGCAATGATAACGGGAGCCTCCTGCTAGAATTCTGCAAGGAGCACCAGCTCACCATCACCAACACTATCTTTCAGCAGAAGAACAGCCTGAAGACAACCTGGATGCACCCACGGTCCAAGCATTGGCACCTTATTGACTACATTCTGGTGCGCCAGAAAGACCTTCGAGATGTCTTACACACCTGAGTAATGCCCAGTGCAGAATGTCATACGGATCATCATCTTGTGCGCTGCAATCTCCGTCTTCACTTTAAATCTACACCCAGGAGAGGCGGTATCCCCCGGAGGAAGTTTCAGGTTGGCAGCCTTCAGTCAGCCAAAGTTAAAGCTGCCTTCCAGGCAAAACTCTGAACAAGAATTGAGGACCCCAGTTGCCCCACAGACCCTTCTCCGGAAGCACTCTGGGAACACCTAAAAACTACCATCCTGTTGACGTCTGAAGAAGTCCTCGGGTTCTCCACAAGGAAGAACGAGGACTGGTTTGACGAGAACAATCAAGAGATCCAAGAACTACTGGCGAAAAAGAGATCTGCCTACCAAGCACATCTTGCTCAGCCCTCCTGTCCCGGGAAAAAAGCAATCTTTCGCGCTGCATGTAGCAACCTCCAGCGCAAGCTTTGAGACATTCAGAACGAGTGGTGGACCAAGCTTGCAGAGAGAACCCAGCTGTGTGCAGACACTGGTGATTTAAGAGGGTTTTACGAAGCCCTGAAGGCAGTATATGGTCCATCATATCAGGCTCAGAGTCCCTTGTGTAGTGCAGACAGCCAAGTGCTCCTCACAGACAAGGTATCCATACTGAACCAGTGGTCGGAGTATTTTCAGGTTCTCTTCAGTGCCAATCGCGTAGTTCAAGATTCAGCAATCCACCTCACCCCACTTCAACCAGTGAAAACAGAGTTGGATGAGATCCCCACCCTAGAAGAGACTGTTAAAGCCATCAAGCAACTGAAAAGTGGCAAGGCAGTGGGAGTTGATGGAATCCCACCAGAGATCTGGAAGCATGGGGGCATAGTACTACATAGCAGACTTCACAAAGTACTTGTCACCTGCTGGGAACAAGGCAAACTACCACAGGACTTTCGCGATGCAATCATCATTACTCTACACAAGAACAAAGAGGAAAAGTCAGACTGCTCCAACTACCGGGGGATAACCCTGCTCTCCATCGCAGGCAAAATCCTTGCTAGAATACTCCTGAACAGACTGGTGCCCACCATTGCAGAAGAACTCCTCCCAGAGAGCCAGTGTGGCTTCAGAGCTAACAGGAGCACCACCGACATGGTATTTGTTCTCAGGCAGCTCCAAGAGAAATGCAGGGAACAGAACAAGGGTCTATATGTGATCTTTGTCGACCTTTCCAAAGCTTTTGATACCATTTTGTCGACCTTTCCAAAGCTTTTGATACTCAAGATGGCGACGACGGTAGAAGCCCAGTGCTAGGCTCCCACTGACCGACAACGATACTGCTTAACAACAACAATTTTGCCTAACAACAATAACAACACTAGACGGTTGGGGACTGGGACGCTGGGATGCTAACTTACAATCGGCTGAACGGCAGTGTGCGGTGCAGGGGATGACCGTCGGAGTTTGCCGGAGCGGAGGCAGCGCTCCGACTGAAGCGGAGTCGGCCGAGTTGAGGTTTGGGTGTGCCCACGGCTGGCGTTCGGAGGTCGGGAGACCAGACCGGCTGGAATGAAGAGGAGGCCGGGGGGGATTGAGCGGACATTGAGGAGAGAGAGCATTGTGCGAGCTGTGTGAGCTGGCTTGAAGGGGGCCTTGCAGAGCATCACGGGAGAGTGCTGCCGCTGCCTGAGCTGACGCCGAGACAAGGCGCGGCCAGAGGATAGAGACCGGCTCAGCGACGGACCGGACTGTGGAGCAGGCTGGCGAGCCGAGGGAGGAAGCGGTGAGCGGAGTGGAGTGTGAGGAACAGCTGGGGTCACTTCAACAGTGGTGGGGAGTTTTGGGGTGGTAGGCGATCGGAGGAGTGGGCTGATCCCGGGTCGTAGGCCTCGGTGAGCACCCGGTCTCTGCTCTGCCCGCCCCCCTTCCCCCCTCCCCATCCCCTTCACTCTGCCCCCGCCCCTATCCTCATCGTCGCCCTGCCCCCACGCCTGGACCGGCAGCTGAGTGCAGCTGGGAGCCTCCGACCACGAAGCTCTATACAGGCTTGGCTGCCCAAGTATGGAACTGCAAACACACACACACACACCCGCGCCCTGAAAACTTCATCCGAGAACTACATTAATATCGCCTTCGTACTCCAAAGCCTGTACTACAAGGCTTACATTTAAGAACTGTCCCGGCACTCTAAATATTTAAATACCGCACTTGCACTTTAAGAACTATGACGGACCGCAGATTTATACATCTTAGCACCCAGTTTTTAACCTGTTAACATCAGCAATTAGTAGTGAGGGCAATTACCCTATCCCACCTTTCTTAAATTATTAGCCCGTTCCCAATTACTCTGTGACCACTCATTAAATTTATATTAACTGATTAGGAATTGATTAGCAATTGATTTATCATGCATTATGTATTTATCTATTTATTTATTTAAATTCATATGGATCGACTTATCTTATTTATTTATATTAGCACTCTAATTCGGATGTTGGGCGATGCTATTTTATTAATGTGCTATCGAAATAGTATTATTAGACTAATCACTAGAGGGAAGATTAGGGTCTTGGGAATTATTAACTAAATTATAGCAAGTCAGACAATTGGGAACAGAGAGCGGAGGGTGGATTAGGGTCTATTTACGCTCTGAACTAGACAACCAGCTAGGTGGGCACGGACATATTATTACAACTTAGAGTACACTGGAGCACAGCTGTGGATGCCTGGCCAGGGAATTCCAGTGCTCCTGGGGAGGGGAAGATATGGCGGTGGGAGGGGACAGAGGAGTGGGGGAAGGGGACTGAGACAAAACAGGGCTCGGCCCCCTTCCAGTCTACTTCCCATCCCGACGGTGACAGGTAGTAGAGCCAGGAGGATTTGCCCATGCCCGTCATTGGTGTTATGCAACGCCAGGTCTATAAATAATAAGACCGAGACTCTTAGAGATTTCCTGCTTCAGCAGGACGCAGACCTGGCTTGCGTGACCGAGACCTGGGTGCAAGAGGGGGAGACAGTGGCTCTCTCCCAGATGGCCCCCCGGGTTACTCGGTCTTTCATCAATCACGGGTTAGTGGGCGGGGGGGAGGGCTGGCGCTATTCATACGGGAGGATTACTCCTTCCGGGCTCTCCCGGCCCCAACAATCAATGGCATTGAATGTGCCGGCCTAGTGTGGGATGTCAGAGAGGGGTTGGCGATCTGGCTGGTGTACCGTCCGCCTAACGCACCAGCCAGCGCCTTACCATCCCTGGTGGAGGCGGTGTCGGGCTGGGCATTGGAGCACCTGAGGCTTGTGGTCCAGAGTGACTTCAATGTCCATGCCGATTACGCAGCCTCCAGTCGGGCAATGGACCTAGTGTCTTCCATGGCGACACTGGGACTCTCTCAATTTATTACGACTCCTACGCACCAGGCGGGACACACATTAGACCTGATCTTTGCGACCGGGATTCAGGTGAGCGATATCGCAATGGAGGCGGTGCCATGGTCGGATCACCTAGCCCTCAAGGCCCGTTTGGAGGCGTCACTCCAACCCTGTAAGGGCAGAGAGCCTATTTTGGCTCGCCCGCGAAGCCTGATGGACCCGGAACGGTTCCAGATGGCTCTTCGGGACCCCTGGCTCCCTGGCGATTCCCTTGACGCCCTAGTTGATGCCTGACAAGATCGGCTAACTGGGGCAATCAACGAGATCGCACCTCGACGTCCTCTGCGCCCTCGTTTGAAGCTGGCTCCATGGTACACCTCGGAGTTACGCCAGCTGAAACAAGGACTCAGACGACTAGAGAGGCAGTGGCGGCGCACTCGTGGCGAAGCGGCGAAAACATCTTATAGAATGCTTATGAGGTCTTATGAGATGGCACTCAAGGCCGCGAAGAAAGATTACTTCGCGGCCAGGATTGCGTCTGCAAATTCGCGCCCGGCACAATTGTTCAAAATAATTGGAGATTTAACTACACTGCCCTAGGGCAGGCCAAATGTTAAAGAATTGGAAATAGGCTGTGAGGCTTTTGCGAAATTTTTTGCAGACAAAATCACGTCGCTCTGCCAAGACCTGTCAGAACTTGAAGAACTTCAAACGAGGCTCATAACTCTGGTTAAAGTCTAAGCGTTTATTGAGAACTGTGTTCAGGTAGAAGACGAGTTGATTCTGATAACGAGTTCAGCAGTGGTTAGATTCTTTAAGCTATTCTAGTTACAATAACAACCTGGTTCCCACCCTTCAGGAGGCCCTGTTCGGTTTCCAAGGCTCCTTATCGTCGGGAGAGGAGAGGGGGAGGCAGAGCTTCAAAGGGTACTGGCAGATGTTTCCCAGGAACTCCCCGTCACCCTCCGATGATCACAGTTCGCTTGGAATGCAAAGCATTTGTACATGATGCTAGATACAGAGCTGGCTATTTCTTAATAGTTACAATATGGACACAGCTAGGCTAAGCAAGCACAACAGTCATAAGGTTCAACAATTACAAGTTCTGACATACTGCCCCCGCTAGGCCCTCGCCCGGGGCTTGTGCGGGTACAGTAGGTGGAATTTTTTAAGCAGTTGTGGGGCAGACACATCACTGGCTTTGACCCATTCATCGCAGCTAGGGGGGAAGTGTTTCCACCGTATGAGATAGTATAACACCCCACGTTGGACCATGGAGTCTAGGATTTCCTGCACCTCATGATGGCTCTGGCCCTTCACGCGGGTAGGGGGTGGTTCTGACGGGCGTGGTTGCCAGGCCGTGGCCCCAGGGTCTTTGCGAAGAAGGCTGCAATGGAATACCGGATGAATCTTACTAAACATTTTGGGTAGCTCCAGTTCCACGGTAACCTTATTTATCACGCGTTTTATTCTGAAGGGACCCAAGTATTTGTAAGTCAGATTCCGACACGTTTGGGGAAGGGGAAGGTTCTTGGTGGAGAGAAATACTGAGTCCCCTTCTTTGAACGCCCACTGGGGGGAGTGCTTACGGTCGAAATGCTTTTTATAGTCTTCTTTAGCGCTCTCCAAGTTCTCCTGTATTACTTTCCAGCCCTTCTGGATCCCCTCCCACCATTGTTGACAAGTGGTGGGCTCCGGGGCGTCCCTAGTTAGGGAAAGGAGGGGGAAGGGCTTTCCTTCGTAGCCGTTGACAACCTGGAAGGGGGAAGTTTTGGTGGAGCTATGTAAGCTGTTGTTGTACCTGTATTCTGCAAAGGGCAGTAGTTCCACCCAATTGGTCTGCTGGTAGTTGATGTAGCACCTGAGGTACTGCTCCAGCAGGCCGTTCACCCTCTCCGTCTGTCCGTCCGTCTGGGGGTGGTAGGCAGAGCTTAGCCCCTGCTCTATACCTGTGAATTTGCAAAACTCCCGCCAGAAGTTGGCAACGAACTGAGGCCCGCGGTCACTAATCACCTTATCTGGGAATGAGTGGAGGCGGACCACGTGATGAAAGAATACGTGGGCTAGTTTCTTGGCGGTTGGCAACTTCTTGCAGGGGATGAAGTGGGCCTGCTTCGAGAAAGTGTCTACCACCACTAAAATCACTGTCTTCCCTTGGGAAGGCGGTAGCTCCACTATAAAGTCCATCGAGACCACGGCCCAGGGCCTCGCGGCTGTCGGCAGTGGTTGGAGGAGCCCGGGGGGTTACCCCCCCCCTGCGCTTAGCCATGATGCATGTTGGGCATGAGTTTACAAAGTCTGAAATGTCTCTTTTCATCCGAGGCCACCAAAACTGCCGCGTTACTAAGCGTAGGGTCTTCACGTAGCCAAAATGCCCCGCTAGGCGGCTAGAGTGACACTGCTGGAGGATTTCCCCCCTCAGGCATTTGGGCACGTAAATCTTCCCATTATAGTACCACAGCTCACCTTCCCCCTTTTCTATCCCTTCGGGCCGGTCCCCTCCCTCCGCTTCCGTCTCGGCCACGAAACGGTCTTTTCCTTTGAGCTCTGGGGCTCCGGTTGTTTTCCCTGATCGGGTGGTGACTCCCCCCGCTACTTGGGTTGGGGGGATCAGAGAATCTATTACCTCCTCTCTTTGACTGTCGTGCTGGGGCATGCGCGAGAGTGCGTCTGCGAGGAAATTCTTGGTGCCGGGGATGTGTTTCAGCACGAAGTCAAACTTTGCAAAGAATCCAGCCCACCTAATTTGCTTGGCTGTCAGCTTGCACCGGCCGGTCAATGCTTCCAGGTTTTTATGGTCAGTCCAGATTTCGAACGGGACCCGGGCCCCTTCCAGCCACGATCGCCAGGTTTTGAGGGCGAACGTGATTGCAAAAGCTTCCTTGTCCCACACCGACCAGTTTCTCTGCTCGTTGGAGAATTTGTGGGAAATGTAGGCGCAGGGTCGGAGCCCCCCCTCCTCGTCCCTCTGCATTAATATTGCCCCCACCGCGACGTCGGAAGCATCGCATTGCACCACGAAGGGCTTTAATTCGTTGGGGTGGGCCAGCACTGGCTCGCTGGTGAACAACCTTTTCAGTTTGTCGAAGGCGCGTTGACACTCAGGCGACCAATTGAGGCGTGCCCCGGGTTTCTTCGCTTCCTCCCCCCTCCCTTTGGTTTTGAGGAGCTCCGTGAGGGGCAACATGACTTGGGCGAACCCCTTGATGAACCCGCTGTAAAAATTTGCGAACCCAAGGAATGATTGTAACTGCCGTCGAGTTCAAGGTGGCTCCCAATCGAGTACCGCTTGTATTTTCGTGGGGTCCATCGCTAATCCCTCCCCCGACACTCTGAATCCCAAGTAATCTAGTTCCGTTTTGTGGAACTCACATTTAGACAGTTTGGCATACAATTTGTTTTGATACAGTGTAGACAACACCTTTCTGACCAGGGGCACATGTGACTCGAGGTCCCTCGAGTAAATAATGATGTCATCCAGGTACACCACCACCCCCTTATACAAGTATTCCCGCAGGACCTCATTAATAAAGTTCATGAACACTCCGGGCGCTCCTTGCAGCCCGAACGGCATCACCAAGTACTCGAATTGTCCCATCGGCGTATTGAACGCCGTCTTCCATTCATCTCCCTCCTTGATTCGGACGCGGAAATACGCGTCGCGCAAGTCGAGTTTGGTGAACACCTTGCCCTCGGCCACAGTGCTTAACAGGTCCTTTATCAGCGGGATCGGGTAGGCGTTAGACATGGAAATCCCATTAATCCCGCAAAAATCTGTGCAAAGTCTCAAACTTCCATCCTTCTTCTTCCGGAACAATACGGGGGCTGCATGGGGGGCTGTAGCGGGGCGGATGAAGCCTCGCTTTAAGTTTTTGTCTATGAACTTTTTCAGTTCCGCCTTCTCCGTCCACCCCATTGAGTACAGTTTCGCTTTCGGCAGCTCCTGCCCCGGTATTAGCTCAATAGCACAGTCGGTGGGGCGGTGCGGGGGGAGTTCGTCCGCTTCCCGCTCACTAAAAGCCCCCTTTAGGTCTCGGTATTCCTTGGGGATTGATTTCACCTCTTCTATGGTCAGACATAGCCGCTCGTTTCGCGACGGGGCTCTGGGCCCCCACTCCTCCCTCCAGTGGTGGTGCTCACATCGCCAGTCGGGGAAGCGAACAATCTGGGCCTGCCATTGTATGTCTGGCTGGTGCCTCGCTAGCCAGCCTGCCCCCACTACCAAATCAAACGAGGATGAGGGGGCGACTACGAACACCTCTATCCCCCAGTGGTCCTCGGTCCCCATGGGCACCGCTTGGGTCTCTTCGGTGCAGGGCTCGCCCTTCATCACCGACCCGTCCATCTGTTCGAATTGGATGGGGCGAGGCAGGGGGGATCTGGTCAACCATAAGGCCTCTACTAGGCGAGGGGACATGATGTCTCTCGTGCACCCCGAATCAATCAGGGCGCGGGCGTGCATGAAGCGTTTTAGGTGGGGGTTTAGTAAGGTCACTGCCATAAACAAAAGTTCCCCTGTTACGCTCACCGTGACTGGTGCCGACGATTCCCTGACCTGCTTCGCGGCACCCCTTAAAGCAGGTCGTTGTCGTTTCCCGTCGGCTCGGTGACCCGGGGCTTTTTGCCCGCCTCCACGGTTGTTATAATATCCTCGTCACTCGCCAGGGACATGGCGATGGTGCCCCAACTGGGCTCCGCCGCTCTCCCCCCGGTTCTCTTCGGGGTGGCGATGAGTGGTTTGAGCGGCGGGGTCGCGGCAGCCGGCCTCCCTGGGCAGCTGACCGCCAGGTGTCCCGGGTCCCCGCATCTGAAGCACTTCCTTTCGCCCGGTGCCCCCTTCTTGTCGGGCTTGCTCGGGTTAGGGCGCGGCTCCCCCCTCTCTTGGTCTGTTGCTGCTGGCGGCGGAGTCTTACGTGCTCGAGGTTCATCTCCACTTCCCCTGCCAGCTGGATCCACCCCACCAGCGTGTCGGGTCTCCCCTGGCGGTAGCACCAGTCAAGGATGTTAGCGTTCAGTCCATTTTTGAACGCTGTGTACTTCATCACCTCGCTCCATCCCCTCGCTGCCGCGCAGTGCCCCTTGAACTCGGTGGCGTATTCGCGGGTCGTGCGGTTCCCTTGCTCGATTCTCTGTAGGGCCTCGATGGCCTTCTCCTCTCGTAGGGGGTCCCCGTACTGGCGCAGCATGGCTTGGAGGAAGTCGGCCACTGTGGCTAACTCGGGTTTGCGCCCGGTGTACAACCCCACGTACCATTTCCGCGCGGCCCCCTCCAACCTGGAAGCGATGTGGTCCACCCGACTCACCTCCGTGGGGTAGTTTGCTCCCCAGTGCGTGAAAAAATTGTTGCACTGGATGGTGAAGTATTCCACTTCCTCCAGGTCGCCATCGAAGGAGATCTGGAGCTCTCCCCCTCTCGAGCCATCCCCCGGAGCCAGCGCTGGCGGCGCTGGTGGCGGGCCCGGGGGTGGTGGTGGTGCCACCGGCGGAGGTGGCGGGGCCGGCGCGCCCCGCGGTCCCGCTCGGGGGTCTCCCCACCGCGCCCCGGTCTGTCTCCGGATCGCGTCCAGCTGTTCCCGGATTTCCCGGGTGATCTGGACGTGGCTGGCCTGGATCTCATTCATCAAGGCCCAGAGGTCCGCCTCGTCCAGCGGCGGTCGCGCCCCGTCGTCCTGCCGGGGTCGCCCTCCTTCTTCTATCGGTTTGGGGGGCTCTCCGTTATCTGGCGCCCTTTCAGCCATCTAGCCAAAGTTCCCAGTTCGGATAAGCTCCAAAAGGATCAGAATCAAAATGTCAGAACTTGAAGAACTTCAAACGAGGCTCATAACTCTGGTTAAAGTCTAAGCGTTTATTGAGAACTGTGTTCAGGTAGAAGACGAGTTGATTCTGATAACGAGTTCAGCAGTGGTTAGATTCTTTAAGCTATTCTAGTTACAATAACAACCTGGTTCCCACCCTTCAGGAGGCCCTGTTCGGTTTCCAAGGCTCCTTATCGTCGGGAGAGGAGAGGGGGAGGCAGAGCTTCAAAGGGTACTGGCAGATGTTTCCCAGGGACTCCCCGTCACCCTCCGATGATCACAGTTCGCTTGGAATGCAAAGCATTTGTACATGATGCTAGATACAGAGCTGGCTATTTCTTAACAGTTACAATATGGACACAGCTAGGCTAAGCAAGCACAACAGTCATAAGGTTCAACAATTACAAGTTCTGACAAGACCTGCCCATCACATTGGATACAGTACATGAACTGGAGGCTTCGTGCCTGTCTTCAGGTTTAGTCCTGGATCATTTCGACCTGCTCAGCCTGGAGGAAGTCGACGGAATTCTCATCTCTGCACGCCCAACAACTTGCGATTTAGACCCATGCCCCTCCTGTCTAATTAAATCTTGCCTGAGGGAGCTTAGATGTCCTTTACGGGACATCATAAATAGATCCCTCTTGGAGGGGCGCTTCCCAACACCCTTAAAAGAGGCCTTGGTTCGCCCCCTCCTGAAAAAAAGCACAGCAGATCCGGCCGAATTGGCAAATTACCGGCCGGTCTCGAATTTACCGTTTTTAGGTAAAATCATAGAGAGGGCAGTGGCGTTGCAGTTACAGGGTTTTCTGGATGACGCTTCCATCTTAGACCCTTGCCAGTCCGGCTTTCGCCCGGGTCATGGGACGGAGACAGTGCTGGTCGCCTTGGTGGATGACCTCCAGCGGCACCTGGATCGGGGCGGTGTGGCGGTGCTGATGGTGTTAGACCTGTCGGCCGCGTTTGACACGGTCGACCATCGGCTACTGACCCGCCGCCTCGCCGATGTTGGGGTTAGGGGGTTGGCCTTACAATGGCTTTCCTCCTTCCTTGAGGATCGGGGACAAAGGATGGCAATCGGGGGAGAGCTCTCCCAGAGGCGCACACTACACTGTGGGGTACCTCAGGGAGCAGTTCTCTCGCCGATGCTATTTAATATCTATATGCGCCCCCTTGCCCAGATTGCCAGGAGGTATGGGCTCGGGTGTCACCAGTATGCAGATGACACCCAGCTTTATCTACTAATGGATGGCCGACCTGACTGCGTCCCAGAGAACTTGGACCTGGCACTGCAGGCCATGGCAACTTGGTTAAGGCTGAGCGGGCTGAAATTGAATCCGGCGAAGACAGAGGTCCTTTGCCTGGGTCGGGGCACTCTAGGAGGGGATATATCTCTTCCGGTCTTAGAAGCCTGGGAGTTCTACTGGGTTAGAAGCCTGGGAGTTCTACTGGAGCCTTCATTATCAATGGAGGCCCAGATAGCAGCCGCTGCCAAGTCAGCCTTTTTTCATCTGAGGTGGGCAAGGCAGTTGGCCCCCTTCCTGGAGCGTCGGGACCTGGCAACAGTGATCCACGCAACGGTCACCTCGAGACTGGATTACTGTAATGCCCTCTACATGGGGCTGCCTTTGTGCCGAACCCGGAAGCTGCAGCTAGTGCAGAACGCAGCTGCTAGACTGTTGCTGGGGCTCCCAAAGCGGGAGCACATACAGCCGGGGCTGCGTGAACTGCACTGGCTGCCGGTTGTATACCGGATTCGCTACAAAGTGATGGTTATTACCTTTAAAGCCCTATATGGCCAAGGACCTGCCTACCTTAGGGACCGCCTCTCCCCGTATGAACCCCAGAGAGTACTGAGGTCAGCAGGGAAGAATCTGCTGACTATCCCTTGCCCAAAGGAGGTAAGACTCCAGAGTACCCGTACTCGGGCCTTCTCAGTTTTGGCCCCACAGCTGTGGAATCAACTCCCAGAGGAAATGCGGGCCCTGCGGGACATTGAACAATTCCGCAGGGCCTGCAAAACCATCCTGTTCCAAATGGCCTTTACCAGCTGATACTACTAAATTGCCAAGTAAACTTGCCGATGAATAGCACTAAATGTATTAATGTTTTTAGAATTTTATGGATTTTAATTTGTCTTCAAATGTTATTTATTATATAATGTATGTATTGAATTTTATGCTGTTAGCCACCCTGATCCGCTTGGTCAGGGAGGGCGGGATACAAATAAAATGTGACTGACTGACTGACTGACTGACTGACTGACTGACTGACTGACTGACTGACTGACTGACGTTAGCAGGAAAGGCCTGTGGCAAATCTTGGAACGTTTAGGATGTCCCCCAAGGTTCCTCAGCATGATCATCCAGCTACATGAAGACCAGCGAGGCCAAGTCAGACACTGCAACGATCTCTCGGAGCCCTTCCCAATAGGCACAGGTGTAAAGCAAGGCTGTGTTCTCACGCCAACTCTCTTTACGATCTTCTTTAGCATGATGCTTCAAAGAGCCACAGTAGATTTAGATGATGACGATGGTGTCTACATCCGCTATTGCACCGATGGCAGCCTGTTCAACCTGAGGCGACTAAAGGCCCACTCCAAGACAATGGAAAAACTTATCCGAGAGCTACTGTTTGCTGATGATGCTGCACTCGTCTCCCACTCGGTATCAGCTCTGCAGCATATGAAGTCCTGCTTTGCAGAGGCCGCCAAGCTATTCGGCCTAGAAGTTAGTCTGAAGAAGACAGAAGTTCTCCACCAGCCTGCACCCCAGGAAGATTATCACCCTCCTTGCATCACTGTGGGTGAATCAGTTTTGAAGACAGTCCAGCAGTTCAGCTACCTGGGGTGCATCATCTCCTCAGACGCCAAGATCGACAAGGAGATTGACAATAGGCTGGCAAAGGCAAACCGTGCATTTGGCCAACTGCATAAAAGAGTGTGGAGCAATAAGCATCTGAAAAAAGGCACAAAGATCAATGTTTATAAAGCAGTTGTGATGACAACCCTCATCTACGGCTCCGAATCGTGGGTTTTATACCGTCATCACCTGAGACTCCTTGAGCGCTTTCATCAGCGCTGCCTTCACACCATCCTCAACATCCATTGGAGTGACTTTGTGACCAACACTGAAGTCCTCAAGCGGGCGGAGGTTACAAGCATCAAGGCACTGCTGTTGAAGACACAGCTGCGCTGGGCAGGGCATATTTCCAGGATGGAAAACCACCGCCTTCCCAAGATTGCCCTGTATGGCGAACTTTCCACCGGCCATCGAAATAGAGGGGCACCAAAGAAGAGGTACAAGGACTCCTTGAAGAAATCCCTCGGTACCTGTTGCATCAACCATCACCAGTGGTCTGACATAGCCTCAGATCACAAAGCATGGAGGCACACCATCCACCAGGCTGTCTCTTCTTTTGAGAACGCACGCATAGCTGGTCTTGAGGACAAAAGGAGATTGAGGAAGAATCGCACTGCTACAGCACCAACCCCAAATCAGACTTTTCCCTGCAGCCACTGTGGCCGGACCTGCCTGTCCCGCATTGGTCTTGTCAGCCACCAGCGAGCCTGCAGCAGACGTGGACTACTGCACCTTTCTTAAATCTTCATTCGCGAAGTCAAGCCAAGAAGAAGAAGAGAAGGTAGAGAAAGAA
Organism: Heteronotia binoei; assembly: GCF_032191835.1. Classification (NCBI taxonomy): domain Eukaryota; kingdom Metazoa; phylum Chordata; class Lepidosauria; order Squamata; family Gekkonidae; genus Heteronotia; species Heteronotia binoei. The sequence continues at coordinate 88,721,514 of NC_083230.1, forward strand.
GTACTTTTCTCCCTTTCTCACAATACAACTTGTGGGCATTCAATGAAATTGCTGAGCAATTGGGTTAAAACTGATAAAAGGAAGTTCTTCTTAACCCAAAGGGTGATTAACATGTGGAATTCACTGCCACAGGAGGTGGTGGCAGCTACAAGCATAGACAGCTTCAAGAGGGGAATGGATAAGCATATGGAGGTCCATCAGTGGCTATTAGCCACAGCTTATCGTTGGAACTCTGTCTGGGGCAGTGATGCTCTGTATTCTTGTGCTTGGGGGGGGCACAGTGGAAGAGCTTCTAGTCCTACTGGTGGGCCTCCTGATGGCACTTGGTTTTTTTGGCCACTGTGTGACACAGAGTGTTGGACTGGATGGGCCATTGGCCTGATCCAACATGGCTTCTCTTATGTTCTTAGGAAGAGGAGGAATCTCAAGGTGGTGATGGGAATGGTTGGGAAACATCCAGGCTTTCCTCATCCAAACTCTTTGGGCTGCTCCCACCTCCAACCCTAGTACTATCCTGTTGGGGAAATGAATTCTGGTTGTGGCCAGCCACTCTCACCTTAGAAGGTCTTCTCCTCACCCACCCCATTGGATTTTGATAGTCACTGCTCTTTCTCCATGTTTAGGAGGACTTGATGCCTCTTCCAACTCTAGGGTCAGTTTGACATTCACTGGCCCACCCCACTGGGGAGATGGATTTCTGAGTGTTGCCACTATCACTTGGGGCTATGTTTCCAGGTTAGCTGTCATCTTACATCACAATGAAGGGCTGCTCTGCCACTCACAGGTTCACCCCATTAGGGAAATGTTTTCCAGTTGAGGCAGCTCTCCCTTGAAAGGCCTTCTCCTCACCCACCCCATCAGGAAAAGGGTTTCTGACTGTGGTGGATTTCACCTGGGGCTCCAATGACATGTTAGAATGCCTTTTCCCCTCATTTTGAAGGCCGCTACACCACACTCCCCCTCACTGGGATTTGCAAACACCTTCCTCTCATGAGCTGTGTCCCCTCAAGCTCCACCTGCTGACATCTGCCCAGTGGGTGACCACTCCCTGGGCCCAAGAGGCGGGGTGGTTGGCCACCTCCAGAATCCATGTCTACAACTGGTTGACAGCCTGGTCACAAGGGGGAGTGTGGTGGGCCACCCCCATAGCCATGACCAGGGTAAGGCAGGCGGGTGGCCACTGGCCATCTCCTGGACCAAAAGAGAAGGGTCAGCTGCAATTTCCTCAGAGAGCAGTTTCTTGAGGGTGCTTGCTTTGAGGGGCCAAATCCTCACCAAGTTTGGAGGACAGGAAAAGGGGCAGCCCTGGGAGGTCCTCTGTGAGTCTGATGCCTCTAGCTTGCAAGGGGTCCATTTGACAGAGTTCTCCTGAACCTGAGGTTATGATTTCTCCTGACAGCACTTTCCTAGGGGCACCTGCTTTGTAGGGCTGCTACTCAGCCCCCCACAGCCAATCCTCACCAAACCTGGAGGACAGGTAGAGGGGTGTCCCAGGGAGGTCCTCTGTGAGCTTGCTGTCTTTAGCTTGCAGGAAGTCCTTTTGATATACTCATAACGGAGCACTTTCCTAGGGGTACCTGCTTTGGGGAGGCTTTAACTTTCCCCCCACAAAAAACCAGTCCTCACCAAACTTGCAGGGAAGGTAGAGGAGAGTCAGCTGTAAGTCTGGCATCTCTAGACCATGGGGGGGCCATTCTATGGCATCCCAAACTCACAAACCTAACAAGCCAAGAACCTGTTCAGTAAATGGAAGCGTTCATGGAGTTTTGTGGTTTGTGGGGTCTGACAAACCACGAACTACCACAAACCACCATTTTCCTAGTTCATGCCCATCCCCAAGTGAGATACAGATGTAACAAAATTGCTGTTCTTGTTCAGTCTCACAGTCAAGTCCAACTCTGCAACTCCATGGACCAAGTCATGCCAGGCCCTCCAGTCTTCCACCATCCTCCGAAGTCCACTCAAATTCATGTTAGTTACATCAGTAACTCTGTCCAGCAATCTCATCTTTTGCCATCCCCTTCTTCTTTTGCCTTCTGTCTTTCCCAGCATCAGGGTCTTCTCCAGTGAGTTCTCTCTTCTCATTTGGTGACCAAAGTATTTGAGCTTCAGCTTTAGCATCTGACCTTCCAGGGAACAAAATTAGAATGAGATTAATAGCCACGGTTCTTCTGTGTCATGCAGATAGCTAATTGTTTTTCTTAGATTTGATAAAATATGCCAGCTGAAGGGGACAATTGACAATAAGTAGATCATTAGATAAGTGTTGGAATGAGCAACTCAGCATGCCTGAACATTGAGGAGTTGCTACATCACTCTATGTGTGTATGTGTTATCTCCTTGAATAGGATACCTCTCTTTGTATTATCCTGGGAGCTGCCCTCTGACCCCGCCTCTCTCAGTGTGTATCCCTTGTTTTTCCCATACTTCACATAGCTTTTCATGGAGTCACACATCTCTGCAGATCTCTCCTGTAGAAACAATGCTCTTATATTCCCATACACATGATGCCAGAACAGTTGGCCTCATGTGATAGGGAAAGGACTCTTTGATTAGGCTTCTCTAGCTCCAATTGCAACCAGAGTGTGAACTGATTCATCTTGACTAAAATGTAAGTTTTACTTTTGCAATATACTTCCTGGGAGAGTTATTTACTGCGTTTCCTATCACACTTCTATGACTGAGCAAACGCTCCTTTCTGCCAACCGTATTTTCTTTTGCAGCCCTTTCCAGATGCTTTTCTCTGACCCAGATCACTTCAGAGATTGGAGCCCAGCTAGACAGAAAACAGGGCAGTGGACAGACTCTGATAGTAAGAGCAAAGTAAGGGAGGGGGGATTCAGCACTTTTTCCAATAAATACTTTGGCATTTTAGATTGCTCCCCATTCCCCATCTCCACTTCTGATGTAATTGAGACAGTCCGGCATTTTAAAGGCTGAAATCTTCTACCATCAAGGGTATTTTCAGTCTCAATTTGAAAACTTTTGTGTAGTGTGACTTGGGGATATAGACTGGTGTTGCTTTAAAAATAGTGCTGCAAGTGCCTGAAGACCCATCCAAACACTGTGCCCTGCTTTTATAAATATCCAGCTAAATGAAAAGGTTTTGAAATGGCACCACTGTGGGAACATGCAACAACTACATCTTCAATACATTACAGCACTCTGTAGTCAATGTCTGCCCATTGTCAGGATCTATCAGCCATGATGCAAATTGGGATTCTCCTGGCTTATGCACTGGCAATTGGACAGGGAAGCAGATGGGGAAACTGGCTGTCTTGTAGGGGAAGAGACAAGCAGTGTCACATAAGGCAGGTCTAGAAATGCATAGGAAAGCCAGCAGTGAGGCCCACAGAGCTATGGGGAACTGAAACTGTACAAAGGCCTGTGAGGACAATACTACATCTTCATCTACTACACTATATCTTTGAAATGCTTGTCTCAAGTGCACAGAGCAGAAGGCTCCTGGTGTGACCCTGCCAATAGCTTCTGTGGCAGAAGACACCTGCTCTGACCTGCTATTCCATCTGGCTCTCCTGGGCTTTCTCAACACCTGGAGAGACTTTTCTTCTACTTTTGGGTAGCTCACAACCACCAACTGACTTTCTATGGAATTGCCTGCTGGGAGGGTCAGGACTCCCAGCTTTGTTTCCCAGTTCTGAGGCCTTGCCTGTGTGTTTCCTGCTGCCCAGCATCTGGTCACCATAGGGGCAGCTTACTTGTGTGCCCTTGGAGGAATAGCCATTTGCCAACTGCCCACCTTCCCCCTGGTGCTCCTTTTAAAATAGCATGTCTGACATGGTGGAGATCTATACAGTACAGAGAACCACTATCAGCATCAAAAGTTATAAAGTATTAATCAGGATTTTTTTTGTTGTTGGAAGAAACCCAAGCATACCTTTAGCTCAGCACCAAACTGAGCATAGGATACAAAACAAATAGGTAAAACACAAATCATCTCTCGAGGCATGCCCTATCAAATGTTAAAATATAGAACAGGCTCCTCTAGTCTGTTCCTCTAAATCCGTCTAAAGGTCCATTACTTTGAAGCTCCCTCCAGCTCTTTAGGCCAGCACATGATCAATGGCTGCTTCCTCAATTGAGAGTCCTCTCATGGCCTCAGAATTCAAGGGGAAAACACAATTCCTTCTTGCTACAAGGAGTTTTTATCATATCTGTTTTTCTGCCCACTGACCAGGTCAAAGAAGTTTTTCTAGAGATCTCCAGGAGTCGTTCCTGGAGTCCCTCTAGCATTTCATTCCTCCAAGCCAATACCTGGCAAGAAGATATTGACAGAAACACACTGTAAAATTGAAGAAAACAGTCATGGAAGCCCTTAAATGATGGTCCAAAATATTACCATATATTTCCAAATACTTCCAGTATCCTGAAAAATCCTGATTTCCATTCAGAAATATCCAAACGTACATCCCAGCTGGTTCCAGACCACTGGCTCAGGGCAGCAGCGTGGTGACCCAGAAGTGAACCGGCAGGAGCACCCTGGAGGGTCCAGATGGTGTGTGACCTGCCGCTGGAGGTTGCCCTGGAGGAACTTCCAGAGCTCTCGTGTGCCCCTCTGCTCCTCCCCAGGCACTTCCCGGACATCCATACAGCCGGGGAGGTACCTTGGAGGCGTTTCAGCATTTTGGTACTGTTATGTATGTGCAGTTATGTGTTGATAGCTCCTGCCTGGCTCATTGGAGCATTTAGGACTGAGCTTGGGGACACAGAGACAATGGGAGGAAGGATCCAAATCCCCACTTCCCAGAACCAACTGTCTGAGACCGTGACACCAATCATGAGCCCCCTACTGGTTCAAATGATCCAATGGCATCTTAACACAGGAACATGACTTGTATATAAGTTGGCCCTGTTAGCCCAATCTTTAGTCTTAGTTTCCAGTGTAATTCTATAATCACCAAAAAGAGCTGTGATCACTATGCTACGAGCCTCCTCATGTATTGAACCCATTCTTTAACAGGTACCGCTTAGAATCATAGCGTTGGAAGGGACCTCCAGGGTCATCTAGTCCAACCCCCTGCACAATGCAGGAAACTCACAAATACATCCCCCACAATTCACAGGATCTTCATTGCTGTCAGATGGCCATCTAGCCTCTGTTTAAAAACCTCCAAGGAAGGAGAGCCCACCGTCACCTGAGGAAGCCTGTTCCACTGAGGAACCGCTCTAACAGTCAGGAAGTTTTTCCTAATGTTGAACTGAAAACTCTTTTGATTTAATTTCAACCCATTGGTTCTGGTCCTACCTTCTGGGACCACAGAAAACAATTCCACACCATCCTCTAGATGACAGCCCTTCAAATACTTGAAGATGGTGATCATATCACCACTCAGCCTCCTCCTCTTCAGGCTAAACCTGTCCAGCTCCTTCAACCTTTCCTCATAGGACTTGGTCTCCAGACCCCTCACCATCTTTGTCTCCCTTCTCTGGACCTGTTCCAGTTTGTCTATATCCTACTAAAATGCGGTGCCCAAAACTGAACACAATACTCACAATACTTTTGTGCTGGATGAATTACAGGTAGGGATGGGTTGAAGGCAGGGGTGGAATGGGAGCCAGGTGTGTGCATTTGGAAGCACTTTTCTGGTCCACTCGCCAGCCATTCCTGGGGTGGCCTTTACTGCCCCTCTGTAACCAGCCCCCTAGAGCCTAAATACCTTCCTACTCCCATTCTACAAAGTATATGCAGCAGAATTCTCACTTCCCCAAAAGGGTTAATTATCTTAGTTTCTCCCCCTTTAGAAACAATTCTCACCTTTGTTTTTGAGACTTAGAGCTCTGCAGGCACAATGAGACCTTAAGCATATGTTTGACTAGAAGCCTGCAATATTGCAATGGCTAGCTATCTGAGGAGTTAATGTTCAAACATGAGTAAAAATATTTATCTCCCAGTGTGGGATAAATTGGATTTGAAATGGCCATGGTGGGTCATCATTCTTCAAATGGACCTACCCTGGGCCTTCAACAAAGAGAAGCATATCTTGTGCCAAACAGATTCATCTGGAGAGGTTGTTTATTATTATTAGAGAAGGGAGAGCAGCTTAAAATTCAGGAATGTAATTTATCATGACTAGGATTTGTAAACTCAGAGTTTAAACAGTTTCGTCTACTGCAACCTAATAAGTCATTTTATCAGTGCATTTTATTTCCTTGGCTGCTGACACCTCTGCAACCCTCTTCCCATTTTGGTACCACATGGCATGAAAACAACTGACAAATAAATAGAAATCATTGGTTGTGAACTTACTGAAATTGCATATTCCATCTGGAAGGTCTGGATAATACAGTGTAGCAATAAAGTCATGAACATTAAAGGAATACAAGATAGTCTTTCTCAACTCGTTATGGATATAGGAAGGGAAGAGTAACTATGGATTATACAATGAAATCCTTTTCCTAGTGCTTTGTGATGAACTGACACTCAAACTGTACTGCCAAACTATTTTTTTTTAAAAAAAACAGTCCTAAACTCTACTTTCTTATTTGAAATTATTCAGAAAAGAAGTGGTTTTATACCCTGCTTTTCTCTATCCTAAGAAGTCTTAAAGGGGTTTTAAATTCCCTTTCCCTTCCTCTCCCTACAATGTGCACCTTATGAAGTAGGTAGGGCTGAGAGAGCTCTGAGAGAATAGTGACTGGTGTAGGGTCATCTAGTAGGCTTCATGTAGAGGAATGAGGGAATCAAACCTGGTTCTCCAGATTAGAGTCCATAACTCTTAACTATTACACCATGCTGGCTAAGCTCAGTTTCTTCTGATTTTGGTTTGGGGAAGTCAAAACCATCAAGAGTTGAGTGAGGGGCATAGCTCAGAGGTAGGGCACTTGCTTTGCATGCAAAAGTTTCCAGGTTCAGTCCCTGACATCTTTAATTAAAGGATCTTAGATAGCTGGTGTTGAGAAAGACCCTTCTCTGCCTGAGACCCTGAAAGCTGCTGCCAGTAAGAGTGGACAGTAGTCTGATTCAGTACAAGGCAGCTTTATATGATCACACTGGACTGCATCTCTTTGACCTAGAGTTGTCAATCCCTGGTTGGGACCAGGGGATCCCCTGATTTTGAGACTTTCTGCCTGCTTCAGGGTTATCAGAAATTGGAGGGGGGGTGATGTCCCCTGGACACTCCATTATACCCTGTGGAGACTGGTCCCCCAAGGGTATAATGAAGAATCAATCTGTGAGTATTTGGATCTAAGGGGGGCTGTTTTTTGAGACAGCAGCACCAAATTTTCAGCATAGCATCTTGCGCCTCTCTTCAAAAATAGCCCCCAAGTTTCAAAAATATTGGACCAGGGGATTCAATTCTACAAGCCCCAAAAGAAGGTGACCGCATCCTCCATTATTTTCAATGAGGGAAGGCATATAAAAGGAGTGCAGTCCCTTTAAATGTGATGGCCAGAATTCCCTTCAGAGTTCAATCATACTTGTCACAACCTTGCTCCTGGCTCCACCCATAAAGTCCCCAGATATTTCCTGTCAGACCTGGGAAACCCTACTTTGACCAAAATCAGAAGAAACTGAGCTTAGCCAGAATGGTGTAGTAGTTAAGAGTTGTGGACTCTAATCTGGAGAACCAGGTTTGATTCCCTCATTTCTCTATATGAAGCCTACTAGGTGCCCTTGATCTTGAAAGGGCAGCTGCTGTAAGAGTTCTCTCAGCCCCACCCACTTCACAGTGTGTCTGTTGTGGGGGAGGAAGATAAAGGAGATTGTGAGCCGCTCTGAGATTCGGAGTGGAGGGCAGGATATAAATCCAATATCTTCTTCTTCTTCTGTGTTGGAAGCCATTCCCTGAAATTTAAATTACTGGAATTGAATGTGTTTTGGTCCATTTCAAAACTTCCAGTGAATTCCATGGTACAAAGGGGATAAAGATATGAATAAAGCTATCAAAACTTGCCTGAATCTGGGGAAACAATATCTTAAGGCTTGTCATTGCCTTCAGTTTGCAAGACCTGAGCAAAGCTGTTAATGTTAGGACATTTTGGAGGTCATTAATTCATAGGGTTGACATAAGTTGTGGCTTGATAACATGTAACACACACACACACACATAGTTGTGCCCTCATTTCATCAGGGCCTTCTCTGTGAACATGGAAATATAATGTGTGGTCACAAAAAAGAGGATTTTCTCAGTGACAACAGCTTGTGTGACATTTACATGATGCTATACTTCCTGGCTTTTGGTTGGTTGCTGCAAAGAACCTTCAATATAAAGTATTTTCACCTTTCCATCAGTCTTTCTCCAGGGTGGCATACAAGGTTCTTTTCTAGGACTTGGGACCTGGAGGTCTTCTGGAACTGATCTCCAACTGATCTCCAAACTACAGAGATCAGTTCCCCTGGAGAAAATTATTGCTATGGATGATGGAATCTATGCCACATGATACCATGTCTGAGGTCCCTTTTCTGCTTGAACCCTCCCTTCCCCTGGCTCTACCACCCAAATCTCCAGGAATTTTCCAACCTTATTTTATCCACAAAACAACCTCATGAGGTCAGTCAGACTGAGTGGCCTGAGGTCACCCTGTAAGCTTGATGGCTGAATGGGGATTTGAACAAGTCTAGTAGTCTGATGCCACACAGATTATAAATGCTGCTTTTCATTGTGACTATTTTTCATTGTTTTCCAAACAAATGACTGCTTTTCATTGCCAGCTTTTAAGATGTATAAACTTTTAAAGCCTTTAAAGATTATAATGTTATATGGTGGCTGCTGCTGCTGTTTTTTACAGTTTGTCTCATACATTTTCTCTTATAGCCACCTAAGTCCTCATCAAGATTCATTTTAATGATTGGGCTTTTTATGGTTTGTTAATTTTAATGATTTAGTGCTGGTTTTTTAAATTATTTTGGTATTTGGGAACTACTTATAGAGAGGTGACATATATTTTCCAAATAAATAAGTAAAAATATTGGTGGTGGCAGGCATTAACAACTAGCAGCCTAAACTAGCCAGTGCACTAACACACCCAGTCCTAGCCATAGCATAAGGTCCCAGCTCACGAACTTCTGTTGGTGCTAGAACGAAATCTGACAGAATTACATAGAATAGGCAGAGACATTTTTTCAAAGAATGAAGAAGAAGAAGATGATATTGGATTTATATCCCGCCCTCCACTCCGAAGAGTCTCAGAGCGGCTCACAATCTCCTTTACCTTCCTCCCCCACAACAGACACCCTGTGAGGTGGGTGAGGCTGAGAGGACTCGCACAGCAGCTGCCCTTTCAAGGACAACCTCTGCCAGAGCTATGGCTGACCCAAGGCCATGCCAGCAGGTGCAAGTGGAGGAGTGGGGAATCAAACCTGGTTCTCCCAGATAAGAGTCCGCACACTTAACCACTACACCAAACTGGCTCAGAATGTATGTGTGCACATGTGTTTTCATTAATCTCTTTCTCGTTTGCCCCTTCACTTCCCTATCCTTCATTGTGACTAATCACAACTCTCATGTATCATGAGAATTGCCTGCTGGCTGATGTGCAATTTATTTGTGGGATATGCTTGTGCCAAACCCTTGACTAAGAACCTCTACCACAGTAAAACGTCTACCACAGCCTGGAAAGATTTCTCACATAGTCTCTGGCTTGAACCCATGTACCATGGCACGATGGATGGGCTCAGGCTGAACCTATTGCTTTCTTAACTGAGGATCTCAGGTGCTTCCAGAGGTCTTGTCTGCAATGTGGTAGGGTTCCCAGGCTCCATGCCTGAAAGATCCATGTGTCTGTTCTGTTTTTATCCTATCTTTCTCCTGAAAAGCTCAGAGTACATCATTTTCCACAACTCAGTTTTATCATCATAAGAACATTGTGTGGTATGTAGACTAAGTGAGGCTGATTGGCCTATAACAATTAAGTGAGCTTCATAACTGAATGGGAATTTGAACTGAACTCTCTCCCATCCTAGCCTGAAATTCTGTCCATTACCCCCAAGCCCCAGATTCAGCAGCTGACAGTTTGTCTTCCTCCTATTAGAAGTCTTTGTGTGGTTGCTTTTCAGAAGCTGTTTGGGGCAGGTGTTACGGGACTTCTGGGATGCAGTTCAAAGCTGCTGCTAGAAGTGTTCAAAGGTTGTAACTTAACAGAACCTAGTTGAATATTTCTTTCTTGCAGAACTACCTCCCTCTCAAGGACCAGCTGACTTGAATAAAGCTGTGTGGTGCCTTTCCATCTGTCTGAATGATGGTTAGGCAGTTGGCTCCATTTCACAAAAAAAAAAGTCCATCACAGGCCCATTCATCTGTCATATGTTGCCTTCTTGTCTCCTTTAGTTGTTCACAACTGCATGAAATATGTCCCTCTTGTTGCTTGTCTGGACCCTTTTTTTCAGTTTTATTTTTATTGCTGTTTATTATGCAGTCACAATGAAATATTCACATAGAGCAACACGGCAAGCAATAACTATGAATTGAAACAGGGCCGATTTAAGGAATAAACAGCTTCCTCGCATTATTCTTTCTCTCATTAGAAAACTGAAATGAGCACATTATTAATTACTCTTCTATCTTTCCTGTCTGTTCCTTTTGCTCTCTTTCAGTCTACCAGCAATCAGAAGAAAACAGTTAAAAGTTATGTTGCATTTGCAAAGGTTCATGACTACATAACATTAAAATAATGAACAAAGCATATTATGATGGTGTAGCTAAAACAAATTAAAATCCACTAGGGTTGCCAGCTCTAGTCTGAGAAATACCTGGAGATACCTGGGGAGGGTGGGGTTTGGGGAGGGGAGGGACCTCAGTATGATATAACCATATATATTCCAAAGCAGCCATTTTTTCCAGAGGAATGAAATCTATATTCCAAAGCAGCCATTTTCTCTAGAGGAATGGATCTTGTTTTGGAGATCAGCTCTAATAGTGGGAGAACATGGAGATTGACTATTCTAACAGTTACATAGAGGTGAAACCTAGTCAATGATATAGTAAAAAGGATAGAACTATTTAAAGAGCAAAGGAATAATATTGAGGAAGAGGAGGGTTAAGCATGCATAGGTAAGAATTATTTATTCCAGAATCATGGATGAGTTCTTTCTGTGAGAATCCCCCAAAGTTGCCTCTTTTTATGGCTTAACTAATTTGGATGAATCCATGAGCATATTTACATTTCTATCATGAATTGTCCCTGAACTATCTTAATGAATGATAAGATAACATTTCAAAAGCAATCTGGTTCAATTAAAGTTTCCAGTTTTTTATTTTGGTTATCTCTTGTGGAGGGGGAAAATATGCAAGTCTGTTTTTTGAATAATTTCTCTTTTCTCATGCTGAATTTTTTCCATTAAAAAGAAACCAAAGTTTCAGTATTAGATTTGCATCTTTTGTAAATGTATCCATGATGAAAAAATGGTGTTCAAGATATAAATGTCAACAACAGTAATGAAAGTGAGGTGTATAAAAACCAATGATAACAACATAGAAAATAAAAAGAAATGCATGTGGCAGTATCAGCTCATCCTGAATTTTAACCCTTTGAATGAGAATGCGTTCTTTTTGATGGTTTTTATAAGGCTGTTCCTTGTATACCGAATAAAATACTTTAAACTTTTAAGGTGCCACTGGAGTTTTGTTTGTCATATCTTGTACCAAAATTGATTAATTTTCACTTAAACTAGCTGCATATCTTTTGGGACCTTTGTCAGTGTCATCATCATAACTATCATCATCAATAAAATTATAAAAACTCAGATGGCGCCATATAGGTTTTCTTTCCTGCTGGGAGAAGTAAACTTACAAAGAGTTGGGCGGTGGAAGAACAAAAGAGAAAGGTGCCAGCCAGATAAATAAACAGTTGCTGCCCTCAGCCAAAAACCTGGCAGAACATTTCTACCTTACAGACCTTGTAGGATTACATAAGGTCCCATAGTGCCCTGATGTCTTCAGGCAGAGAATTCATCAGGTCGGGGCCAGGAGCAAGAAGGCCCTAACCCTGGTCAAGGACAGGTGGACCTCAATAGGAACAGGGATCGCCAGAGTGTTGGTACCAATGGAGTGCAAAGCTCTTCCAGAGACATACTGGAGAAGACAGTCCCACAGATACATTGGTTCCAAACTGCTCAAGGCCTTAAAGGTCAAACCCAAAACTTTGAACCTGACTTGATACTCCACTAGGAGCCAGTGTAGCTGGCACAGCACTGGTTGAATATGTGCTGTCTGTTTCTGTCAGAACTCATGCCACTGCATTCTGGACCTGGTTGTGAGCGAGAACCCCCTATTTTTACTTATATACGGACATTGTGATCACTGGTTTGGTTGCCAGGGCCCCTGGAGTTTCAACTCACAATAGGGTTGCCAAATCCAATTCAAGAAATATCTGGGGACTTTGGGGGCGGAGCCAGGAGACTTTGGGGGTGGAGCCAGGAACAAGGGTGTGACAAGCATAATTGAACTCCAAGGGAGTTCTGGCCATCACATTTAAAGGGACAGCATACCTTTTTACATGCCTTTCTTCCATAGGAAATAATGAAGGATAGGGGCACCATCTTTTGGGGCTCACAGAACTGGACCCCCTGGTCCAATCATTTTGAAACTTGGGGGGTATTTTGAGGAGAGGCGCTAGATGCTATACTAAAAAATTGGTGCCTGTACCTCAAAACATAGCTCCCCCCAGAGCCCCCAATACCCGTGGATCAATTCCCCATTATTCCCTATGGGAATCGTTCTCCATAGTGAATAATAGAGTGCCCAGTAAACATTCCCCACCCCCACCCCAGCCACAGAACCTCAATCTTTGACAAATTCCGTTTCAACCTGCTCTTTCTTAGCCAGCCCACAATGGCCTCCAACCCCTCAACCAGATTTTGAGGGATGGTGGCTGACCGGTTGCCCAACAACAGATTACAGCTGGTCGCCCAACAACAGTAAGCTGATGACACCCAAGCTCAAAACTCTTAGCCAGATGGACAAGGGGGTGTATATAGATATTAAACAACATTGGGGAGAAGAGAGCCCCTTGAGGAGCCCCACATAACATGGGGATGCCTAGTGGACACATCCTAACCATGCGCCACCCTCTCTCCCTGATCGTGGAGAAAAGAAAAAACCATTGAAGGGCTACCCCACATCGGCAAGGCAGTGAGACATAGGATTCTAATCAGCTGCGTTGAACACTTCTGTAAGTTCAAGCAACTTTAGCAGTGCCCAAACCCCCCCTCAATCCAGCTGTCTATGGAGATCATCCATCAGGCAACCAGCACAGTATCCTCTTATATAATGAAGCAATATATTGAAAGTATGTAAACATAAAGTATGTTAGAAATTAACATACAGTTACTTTCTCCTCCATCCACTCGATGCCAGCCAACTGAAATGCTGCTGAGCCCAAGGTCCCTGTGAGTGATTTCGAACACCCCTTTAACTGAGCAGATGTACAGCAGGTCCCATGAGAGTTTTCTCCTTGCTTTCCATTACTAGGGATGGGCATGAACAAGCTCGCAAGCTAAAGTTTGTGATGAATTTTGTCAAGTTCATGGTTCACAAAGACATAGCAGATCAACCAGCATGAACTTTCCAACTGTTTGTTAATATTTTTGCTGGTTTCCTTCCTCTTTCTCCCCAGTTGCCTCCATCCACTGTCCACTGGCATGATGCAGCAAACGTGCTGCCTTGTGATCTTTGCAGTGGGGGAGCAATTGTAGACAAGAGAGGGTAAGTGAGCCTCTCCCCTTTGTTTGCCTCTCTCCTCGACCTCCGCTTCCCCATCTCAGGCTGGGTTACAGCAGCCTGCCTAGTCAAAGCACTTGCAAGAAGCATTATCCAGAGATCACCTCCTACCCTGCCCAGTGCAGCCACTTTCCCAAACACACTGCTAGCTGAGGCAAGGCTTTCTCTTTCTGTCTCCCACTGCCCTGAAATTTCCTAAACTCCCCCTGAGCCAGCCATTTTGCCTAAATGGCTGAGGCAAGGGGGGCCTCAGGCAATGAATATTGATAAGCCTATCAGGGCTCTATTGTGCAATTGGAGCTGCGAGGTGGTAGCACAGGCAGGATGGAGGTGGGAAAATGAAATGCACCCATAGGTCAGTGGCTTTAGTAGCAGCCAGCAGCAGGCAGAGGTGAGAAGAAGAATATATATGAACATATGAAGCTGCCTTATACTGAATCAGACCCTCGGTCCATCAAAGTCAGTATTATCTACTCAGACTGGCAGCAGCTCTCCAAGATCTCAAGCTGAGGTCTTTCATGCCTACCTGCCTGGACCATTTTTAGTTGGAGATGCTGGGGTTTGAACCTGTAAACTTCTGCTTACCAAGCGGATGCTCTATCACTGAGCCACTCTCCCTCCCCTCAAAGGGGAGGGTGGCAGACAGGCGGACAGTGCAGGGCACAGGGCTTTGTTAGCTTGCACATGGGCACCAAAGCAGCCATGATTGAGCAGGGGAAGACAGGTCTGTAAGAAGAAAGAGCAAGGGGAGAAGGATGTACTGACACGCATGTGCATGCAAACATAATCCCAAGGAGGAGAAGAAACCAGCTGAGAAGCATAGCTCTGAGGGACCCTCCCTTCTCTGCCAGGCAGAGAAAGGCAAGGCCCATTTTCAACTTCTTGCAAAACTATGGGTTTGGCTGGCTCTGGGAAGATGGGCAACAGGGGCAAGGATGGTGCTTCAGGGGCAGGCAAGTCAGTGGATCTGTGCATATTGATTGGGGGTGGTGGAAGAAAGGAGGTGGGATCTGTCTGCAGAAGGGCAGGGAGATATTTTATATTTAAAGCCTCCTTGATTTCCTTAACCCCACAGAGAAATTCTTTAATACTACAGGCCAGTGGCACCCTTAGGACCAACAAAGGTCTCATTTATGTCAGAACCAGACCTCATAACAAATGAGTTTGACATCCCTGACTTAGAGGGAACATCACTTCCTGAACCTTCTCACACTGCACTTATCAAAATGACCACCTGTCAATAATAGGAGTGTATAGAATGGATCCTGGGAAAGCTAGAGACACCAAACTTTCAGGAGATCTCTGATTGACACTCTTGTTCATGCCCTCCAGTTTTGGTGAGGATTGGTATATGGGGAAGCACCTCAGTGGGGTATAATTCCATAGACTCCACTCTCCAAAGCAGCCATTTTCTCCAGTGGAGCTCATCTCTGTCATCTGGAAACCACTTATAATTCCAGAAGATCTCCAGGCCCCACATTGCCCCCCCCCCCAGCAAGACTGAAAAGTTAAACAGGCAACAGGAGGAGTAAGAAAACTGGGCAGGCTGATGAGAAAACTGAATGGTGGGATAAAAAAAAGCAGATGGAGGGAAAAACAACCAGCCAAGCATATGGAAAGAGCAGAAAAGCAAACAGACTTGTGGACACACAGGAGGAGGGCAGGCAAGCAAGCAAGGTTGAGGAAGAAGAGCGGGTGAACAGAAAAAAACAGAAACCAAATGGACAGAGGGAAGGAAGACCAAGTGGGGAGGGATGGAGACAGAGAGAAAGAAAGAAAAATCAAGTGCCGCTGAGGAGAATGGAATTTTGCCACCGTCTCATGGATCTTCTCAGCAAGTCCCATTCTACAATTTAATAGAGTTCTGTGACTTTCATCCATAGATGTTTGATTTGCTCTAGAAATGTTGAGAATAACTTGGCAACACAGCAGGGGTTTTTTGGAGGGGAGGGGCTATGAGAAAATCTTTTCTAGAGATCTGAAAGGATAAGGAATGGAATAATTTATACACTAGGCTGTAACAACAGCATACTCATTTTTATTTTGTAGCCAAAAGTAGAGCTTTGGGGCCTGAAATATTTGTCCTTTAATAAAATTAAAAACAGCTTTTATTTTGAAGCTTCTTCATTGTCATTGTTCTCCACTTGGCTGCTCTTTGGTACCATTTTTGCTGAGTGAACCTAGCCAGTCAAGAATTATGTTGTACATATGACTGTGAATGGATGTAACTGAGATTAATAAGAAGTTTTCTCTATCATGCCCTGAGTGCTTTTTTATATGCAATGCAATGTACATAGAGGGGAAAAAAGAAGTTTCAAAACTTCATATGCATATCACTATAATCTGATTTTTCAAGCAGATGAAAACACACACTCATAAAATAATAAAATGATGCATCTATAATTGCAGACAAATAATGTATAAAAAACATCTTTAATCAGCTTTAACACTTCATGATCATAAAAAGCCAAAAAAGGCATGGTGAGAAATACTGACTCAAGGGTGGTGGTTGTTTTTTTCTTCTTCTTTCAATGAGATCAGTTAAAGATATGAAATAGAAGTTCTGGGAAAGGGAACTGTGTTCATGCAAGTGTTAGTTCATTAGAGGTGGTTCTGACGCAAGCAGCTAGCCTGCACTTCTGTGGATGGAAGGCAGAACTGCTCAATCATATGGCTCTTCTACTCTGAAGAACCAGACACATGCTGGCATTCAAAGCTGCCTACACATTCTTGCAGCACATCACAGTTTCCCCACATCTACCACCCTCACTTGATTCCCACTGCAAACGTACTAATTTTGCACGTCTCTTTGCCATAACATCTCATATTTCCTTCTGCTTCCTGTCTCCTCCATCTGATAATGGTATCTGTTGTAGGCTGTCTTCACCAGATTTTGCAAAAGGCTACAATTTCCATCAGGGCTTGCCCAGGTGACAGGGAAGAGTGGGAAACTATGGCATCATCAATAAATTGTGCTGGGAAATGCAGGAACCTTTCCTTCCAGTAGACTTTTTTTTTTTTTTTGCTGAGAATTACATTATCACTCAAACAACATCATTTACTTGCTGCTGGGGAAAGTAAATATACCAGTATGCAGGTGAACTCAGACAATGACTCTAACATGGAATATTAGGACATAACAATTATCTTGCTGGATCAGGCTAAATACTTTGATTTTTTTGTCACCCCCAGCAAGATAACCCATTCTCATTGCAGATGGGGAATGTCTTTCAGTGGACAATTAAAACAACCTAGAGTTGTTAGTAGGGAGGGAAATGATTGTTCACAATTTAGACAGGAATGGAAGATGGTGTATTATGGAACCCAAAAACAAAACTCACACCTAGAGCTACTGAAATGGAGAAAACGCTCTGTGTGGAATCAGCCCTGGTTTCCCCTTTATGATAAAGGGTAGGATCTGGGAAGATAATAATGCAGACAAAAGTATCCAAGGGAATTATATGTTCAGCATTAACACTGATTTCTCTAGAAGCTTCCTGTTTTATAATTGTTCCCTGTGAACTACAACACATGGCTGTATTTGATAAAGCTGTCGTTCAATTACATAATCATTTCTAAGGTACTGAAATCTATACATCTTCAGCAGATGGGCATATGCTAAATTCATCTTCTAACCAAATGGTTACTCTTCCCAGTGGCGACTCCCTCATTTTATAACAAGTTCTAACTGAATCATTCATAAACTAGGAATAAGGCCCAATGTGAAGAAAACTACAACAGGCTCTAGAAAGAGGCTCTGGGAGAATGGCCCCCACCCTTGCTGTCTTCCCAACCACTCAAGTGAAGGCATTCACTCCCTACCACCACCACCACCACCACCTTAAGGGGAGCCGATCTCTGCCATCAGAAAAGCAGTTGTAATACTGAGTGATCTCCACCCCTCACCTGGAGATTGGCAACAGTTGTTCCCCAGGAGGAAATGGCTGGTTTGGAAGGTGGAGCCTATGATATTGTACCTGTCTGAGGTCCCACCTCTCTTCAAACCCACTCTCTTCGGGTTTCACCTCTCAAATCTCTAAGAATTTCCCAGCCTAGAGTTGGCAACTGCTAAGTCACACTGGCTGTCATAGGGATGCTGCTGCTGAACAGGAGCAAGCAGCCAGGCCTAGTTAAGTCCTGCCAGTCAGAATGTAAATGGACTAAACTCACCACAAAAAAGAAAGGCAACGTTTCATTGGATAAAAAAACAAAATTGTAATATAGTATGTTTACAAGAAGTGCATATTAAACAAAAGGATTATAAATTTCTGTGGAATAAACAATTGGGACTAGAATTTTTTACATTGGCTGAACAGAAGAAGAGAGGAGTAGTCTTTTATATTAAACAAGAATTAGACCCGAAATTGGTATTTAAAGATAAAGATGGAAGGTATATAGTGGTATAAATTACTTTGAATGCCAAAAAAAAGTTGTTGTTGGGACTTTATGCTCCAAATGGTGCTAAAGACATTTTCTTTAAAATATTACACAACATCTTGATGAAGTGACCTATGAGCAAATTTTATTGATGGGGGACTTTAACGGAACAATTCAGAACATAATAGATAGATCTGGGAAGAAAAAAATGATAAAGAAGGGAAATTGCCAGCGTCTTTTTTTGAACTGGTTAAACAGGAGAGTTTGGAAGATATATGGAGGAAGTTTAATCCTGAAGTATGGGACTATACCTTCTTTTCAGCTAGACATAGCTCTTTCTCTAGAATTGACATGTTGTGGGGTACTAAAGATTTGGGACTTATAACAAAGAAAATAGAGATATTACCTAAAATAGGAGCTGATCATAACCCAATAATGTGGATTACAAAACTGTCAAAAAAGTCAAGAAGATGGAGATTAAATGAAGATTTACTACAAAATAAAGAAATAGTGACATCTCCAGAAAATGCAACCAAAGCGTACTTCCAAGTAAATGACAGAGAAGATATAGAATTTCAGATGGTATGGGATGCCTACATGGCAGTAATGAGAGGATTACTAATAACATTGAATAATAAAGACAAGAGAGCAAAAGATAAACAGATGTTGGACATTCAAAATGAAATTAAGAAAAAAAAGGTGAATTAAGGAAAAGGCCAGGGAAAAAGAAAATTATAAGGGAGATTACAATATTGCAAGCACAAATGAGACATCTGTTAAATAAAGAATTGGAATGGAATTTGAAGAAATTAAAACAGAAATCTTTCAAGGTAGCAAATAAACCTGGAAAATATTTGGCCTGGCAGTTGAAGAAAAAGAGAGAAAGTAAAATTATTAATAAAATTGTGACTGGTGGAAGAGAGATGGTAGATCAAGAAGGAATAAAGAGAGAATTTTTTAAATATTATCCTAAACTATTTAAAGGTGTTAAAGTAAAGACGGAAAAGATGGAAGTGTATTTGCAGAAGATTAAAATAGCACCCTTAACTGATTATATGGAAAAAATTTTGAATGATCCAATTGAAAAAATAGAAATTGAAGTAGCAATTAATGCAATGAAAAGCGGAAAGGCACCTGGACCAGATGGATTTATGGCAAAAAAATTTAAAACGTTTAAAGAAGAATTAATACTGAAACTTCAAAAATTAATGAATGTGATAAGAATAAATGGGAAAATACCAAATATATGGAAGGAAGCAGTAATTTCATTGATTCCAAAGGAAGATAGAGATGTCACTAATGTAAAGAACTATAGACCAATCCCATTATTAAACAATTATAAGATATACACAAGAATCTTAGCAGAATGGCTTAAACAATATCTAATAAACTTTATTTATTTATTTCATTCGGTTTATATCCCACCCTACCCCACCGAAGCGGGCTTCCTTTATAAAGGAAGACCAAGCGGGTTTTCTCCCTAAAAGGCAAATAAGAGACAATATTAGAACTGTTGTAAATATTGTAGAATACTATGAAAGACATCCAGAGAAGGAAGTTGCATTATTCTTTGCGGACGCAGAGAAAGCTTTTGATAATTTGAATTGGGACTTTATGTTTGCAGTAATGGAGAAAATAAAGTTGGGGGAAAACTTTATAAGAATGATAAAAGCAATTTATACTGAACAACGTGCAAGGTTATGTATAAATGCAGATCTTACAGAAGAAATGACAATCAGCAAAGGTACAAGGCAAGGTTGTCCACTTTCACCATTGTTGTTTATAATGACTCTTGAAATCTTATTGCTGCAAATACAAGATGATGAAGAAATACAAGATGATGAAGGAACGAGAATTAAAGGATTTCCCTATAAATATAGAGCATTTGCAGATGATATAATGTTTATAAATGAAAATCCTATGCAAGTAACACCTTTGTTGTTAGCCAAAATACAAGATTTTGGAGAATTGGCGGGACTTTATGTTAATAAAAGTCAAAAATTTTGTGTAAAAATATGCAAGTAAACAAAAGGATTTGCAGAGATTAACGGGATGTAAAGTTACCCCTAAAGTAAAATATTTGGGTGTAGAATATTGATCTGTTTAAAAACAATTATGAAAAGTTATGGCATAAAATGGATGAAGATATGATAAAATGGAACAAGCTTAATTTGTCATTGCTTGGTAGAATAGCTGCTATTAAGATGAACATTTTGCCGAGAATAATGTATTTGTTTCAAACTATTCCGATTGTGAAAGACAGTAAACAATTTAATAAATGGTAATGAAAGATTTCAGAATTTGTATGATTAAACCAAGGATTAAAATGAAAGTTTTAACAGATGCTAAAGAAAGAGGAGGATTTCAACTACCAGATTTAAGATTATATCGTGAAGCAGTTTGTCTAGTGTGGATAAAAGATTGGGTGACACTGTTGAATAACAAACTTTTAACGTTGGAAGGTCATAGAAATAAATTCGTCTGGCATGCTTATCATCTCAGAGAGGCCTGAGAGGAGCAGAACAGAGCAGAGCAGCTCTGATAAGCTGAGACAGCTGGAGAAGTTGCTAAGAATTTCTGCGTTTTGAAAGACTTCATTCTGAGGCTTGGGTGACTGCTGAAAAGGCTGAGTTGTGATAGCTGGGGAACTGCTGTATGTTTGGGTGAGTGGGCTAAAGGTGAAAGTGATTGATTGATTGATTGAGAGTAATTGTTGATGATTGCTTAGGAGTGGTCTGCTCCACCCTCTTTGCATTTTAAGCTGCGCCTTGCCAAAGGCGCGAGCCTTTGGCGCGAGCCGAAGGGCGAGAGCTAAAGGGCTCTTGGCCTGGGGGCTTCCTAAGGACCAGGAACCCAGATCCCTGATTTCCTTGTTCTCCCAATAAGGTAAGTTGACCTTCCAGAAGGGGAGCCACGTAAACAACAGCATTTAAAGAGGACTGTATATTTAATATATATATCATGAAGGTAGAATGCCAGCAGGGGGGTGGGGGCTTTCCAGTGTTTTGCACTGAGTGTCACATGTATGACTATCTGCCCACAGGACAGAAGTCTTGGGTGTGTGCTCGATGCAAGGAGCTCCTGGTCCTCAGGGAACGAGTTCGTACCCTTGAGGCCGAGGTGACTGCCCTGGAGAAGCAGAGACGGTCAGTTAGGCAATTGGGGAAGACTCTCGGGGGCGTATTAGATGAGCCCCACTCTGAATGTGGCAGCCCCGTTGCTGCCAGAGAGCGTGAGGGTCGAGAGGGAACAGGGCACCTTGCTGAGGATAAGGGGAATGCGCCCTCAGAAGGGACCTCTTCTTCGGTTGGTGAGCAGGTATCCTTTCGCGCCAAGGAACCATCCCTGGGCAGGGGGAGAGGGGGGGTCTTGGTAGTTGGTGATTCGATCCTTAGGCAAGTAGACAGCTGGGTGGCAAAACCACGTATTGACCGTATGGTGACTTGCCTGCCTGGTGCGAAGGTAGCGGACATTACGCGTGTAGTAGATAGACAGTGCTGGGGAGGAGCCTGTGGTCATGGTGCATGTTGGCACCAACGATGTGGGGAAATGCAGTCGTGAGGTCCTGGAGGAGAAATTTAGGCTGCTAGGTGGGAGACTTAAGGCCAGGACCTCCAAGGTGGCCTTCTCGGAAGTGCTACCTGTTCCACGTGCAGGGCAGGAGAGACAGGCGCAAATTAGAAGTCTCAATGTGTGGATGAGACGATGGTGTAAGGAGGAAGGGTTTAAGTTTGTTAGGCACTGGGATGCTTTCTGGAACAAGCCGGAGCTGTACAAAAGAGATGGTCTCCACTTGTCTCCGGATGGAACCAGGCTGCTGGCGCTTAAAATCAAAAAGGTGGCAGAGCAGTTTTTAAACTAAATCTTGGGGGAAAGCCGACAGGAGATGGAATGTCTCTGGTTCGGGAGGACTCGTCTCAAAGAGATGAAGGGTTGGCTTCTATTTTTCTACCGAGTAACGGATCAGAGTTGTCCACTGTGATGGTGACAAACAGTATGGACTGTCTGCTAGAGTCTCGAGGTGGCAGGAGAGAGGTGGCGGGCCTAGCTTGCTTGGGAAATTATAAATGTTTGTATGCAAATGCTAGAAGTGTCCGAAGTAAAATTGGTGAATTGGAATGTTTAGTGTTGGGAGAAAACATAGACATTGTGGGAATTTCAGAAACTTGGTGGAATGAGGAGAATCAGTGGGACACGGTGATTCCTGGATATAAGTTATATCGGAAGGATAGGGAGGGAAGGGTTGGAGGTGGGGTGGCTCTGTATGTCAGAGAGGATATACGGTCCAGTAAGACTGAGGTCAGAGAATTAGATTCCCTTTTAGAAATGCTTTGGGTTGAAATAGAGGGCCCAAAAGGAAATTTAACTATGGGAGTTTGTTATCGCCCACCAAATCAAAAGAGAGAGGACGATTATAATATGATGGAGGGATTAAAGATAGCGGCTAAACGTAAAAACTGTGTTGTAATAGGTGATTTTAACTACCCGCAGATTGATTGGGTCAATATGTGTTCTGGTCGAGAGAAAGAGATTGAGTTTCTTGATGCTCTCAATGACTGTGCTATGGAGCAGATGGTCTCAGAACCTACCAGGGGTGGGGCGATCCTGGATCTGGTCCTAAGTAATGCCCAAGACTTGGTGAGAGACGTAAAAGTGATTGCGCCGCTTGGGAACAGTGACCATAATGTTATTGATTTCACCATTTGTATAAATAGGGAGTTGCCCAAAAAGACCGCCACAACCACATTTAACTTTAAAAGGGGTAAATTCTCTGAGATGAGGAGGCATGTGAGGAGGAAACTGAAAGGAAAGGTGAATACGGTCAAAACCCTTGGGGAAGCTTGGAGACTATTTAAAACTATAATCCTAGAAGCTCAGATAAAATACATACCACAAGTTAGGAAAGGCACAAACAGGTATAAGAAGAGGCCAGCGTGGTTAACAAACAAAGTAATGGAAGCTGTAAAAGGTAAGAAGGACTCCTTTAAGCGGTGGAAAACCAGTCCAAGTGAGATTAATAAAAGGGAACACAGGCAGTGGCAAATCAAATGCAAGACTCTGATCAGGCAGGCAAAAAGGGACTATGAGGAGCATATTGCAAAAAACATAAAGACCAACAATAAAAATTTCTTCAAATATATTAGAAGTAGGAAACCAGCCAGGGAAGCAGTGGGGCCCTTGGATGACCATGGGGTAAAAGGATTACTGAAGGAGGATAGGGAAATGGCTGAGAAGCTGAATGCATTTTTTGCCTCCGTCTTCACCGTGGAAGATGAGAAGTGTTTGCCCGCCCCAGAACCACTAATATTGGAAGGGGTGTTGAAAGACCTGAGTCAGATTGAGGTGACAAAAGAGGAGGTCCTACAACTAATAGACAAATTAAAAACTAATAAGTCACCGGGTCCGGATGGCATACATCCGAGAGTTCTGAAAGAACTCAAAGTTGAACTTGTGGATCTTCTAACAAAAATCTGTAATCTTTCATTGAAATCTGCCTCCGTTCCTGAGGACTGGAAGGTAGCAAATGTCACCCCCATCTTTAAAAAGGGTTCCAGAGGAGATCCGGGAAATTACAGGCCAGTCAGTCTGACTTCAATACCGGGAAAGTTGGTAGAAACCATTATCAAGGACAGAATGAGTAGGCACATTGATGAACACGGGTTATTGAGGAAGACTCAAGTTGATGGGGTGTGAACTGGCAGAGACAGACCAAGAGAGAGATCTTGGGGTCATGGTAGATAATTCACTGAAAATGTCAAGACAGTGTGCGTTTGCAATAAAAAAGGCCAACGCCATGCTGGGAATTATTAGGAAGGGAATTGAAAACAAATCAGCCAGTATCATAATGCCTCTGCATAAATCGATGGTGCGGTCTCATTTGGAGTACTGTGTGCAGTTCTGGTCGCCGCACCTCAAAAAGGATATTATAGCATTGGAGAAAGTTCAGAAAAGGGCAACTAAAATGATTAAAGGGCTGGAACACCTTCCCTATGAAGAAAGGTTGAAACGCTTAGGGCTCTTTAGCTTGGAGAAACGTCGACTGAGGGGTGACATGATAGAAGTTTACAAGATAATGCATGGGATGGAGAAAGTAGAGAAAGAAGTACTTTTCTCCCTTTCTCACAATACAAGAACTCGTGGGCATTCGATGAAATTGCTGAGCAGACAGGTTAAAACGGATAAAAGGAAGTACTTCTTCACCCAAAGGGTGATTAACATGTGGAATTCACTGCCACAGGAGGTGGTGGCGTCCACAAGCATAGCCACCTTCAAGAAGGGGTTAGATAAAAATATGGAGCAGAGGTCCATCAGTGGCTATTAGCCACAGTGTGTGTGTGTGTGTGTGTGTGTGTATATATATATATATATATATATATATATATATATATATATATATATATATATATATATATATATATATATATATATATATATATATTTGGCCGCTGTGACACAGAATGTTGGACTGGATGGGCCATTGGCCTGATCTAACATGGCTTCTCTTATGTTCTTATATGTACTATGGAAAGAAAAAGTTGGATGGGTTTTTTTCTCACCATTATATAAGAAATAATCTGCTAAATATTTGGATGAAGTACAAGAAATATGGCAATGAGAGAAAACCACTATGGATAGTGCCAGCAGAAGTAATAAGAATAACAGCTGAGACAGGAGAGGATAAAGAGATGTCATATAATCAATTACTAAAAATACAAAGCGGTAAAATAGATTTGAAAACTGCTGAAGAGTTGAATAATAAATATGATTGGTTTCAAATGCAACAAATAAAAAGTTTGGTGGAAAGCGATGTTAAAACTGAAAAAATAAGATGAGAACAAACAGAAATGGAAAAAGTTCTGCTTGGAGATAATGAAAAATTAATTTCAAAAATCTATAAGTTACTTTTAAAATGGTCTACGGAAGATGAAGTAGTGAAATCTCAAATGATTAAGTGGGCAATTAATGTAAATAAAGAAATACAGATGGACACATGGGAATATTTGTGGAAGAACTCTATGAAACTCTCAACATGTCAGAGTATTAAAGAAAATTGTTTTAAGATGATGTACAGATGGTATATGACTCCTAAAAAGTTGGCAAAGATGAACAATAAGATGCCAAATAGATGTTGGAAATGTAAAAAACACGAAGGTTCTTTCTACCATATGTGGTGGACTTGCGAAAGAGCGAAAAGTATTGGCAAATGATTCAACAAGAGATTTCTAAGATCTTGGGATACGAATTTAACAAAGTTGCAGAGACTTTTCTGTTGGGATTACAAATGGAAAAATTTCCAAAAGATAGAACTTTAATCTGGTACTTGCTCTCAGCAGCTAGGACATTGTATGCGCAGTTGTGGAAGCAAGAAAAAATACCAGAGAAATGGGATGGGATTGTAAAAGTTATGACATGGAGTGAAATGGACAAGTTAACAAGAACCTTAAGAGACTATGATTTAGAAGTATTTAAGATGGAGTGGAAAAAGTTTAGAAGACGTAGAAAAAAAGTGGAAAATAAAAGGACATTAAACAATTTTTGATAATGACTAAGTATAAGAGGGAGGAGGATATTAATTTTGGTTCTTATTAATTAAGGGTATCTTTAATATTAAGATTTTAAGTATATAACACCAGCGGGGGTCAAGTAACAGGGGGAGGGGTGGGTAGAAAGTAATATATGGGATAGATAAAAAAGTAATTACTAATGATGTAAGAAATTGAAATTTATTACCATATGTTACTAATAAAATTGTTTGAAACAAAAATCTCCAAGAATTTCCCAGCCTGGAGTTGGCAACTGCTAAGTCACACTGGCTGTCATAGGGATGCTGCTGCTGAACAAGAGCAAGCAGCTGAGGGCCTTCATACACCTTCCCCAACAGAAATGAATCATGAGCTGAGGGGGGAGAATGAAAGTTAAAAGAGCGAGATCCCAAATCACTGCCCACATGTGCCCTTTGCAGTGCATGGAAGAGGAACCGGACAATCTCCTCTCCTCTAACTGATCAGTTCCCTTACAATCCTTTACAATCAGAGCTGTTTCCCTACAGAAAATGACCACATTGAAGCACTCTGTGGTATATCATAACACAACCAGAACTGCTGCTGAAAAGGAGCAAGCAGCCAGGCCTAGTTAAGTCATGCCAGCCAGGTGACATCAAGTCACCCAGAGAGTGCTGCTGGGTCTGGGGTAGCCAGCCTCCAGGTGGAGCCTGAAGATCTCCTGGGATCACAGCTGAACTCCAGACAACAGGTGTCACCCCATCCTGGAGAAAATAACTGCTTTGGAGAGTGGACTGTATGCCATTCTATTCACCAGAGGCCTCTCACTTTACTGACAGAAGTTGATTGCCTAGCAACAGCCTCTGGCTAGGGGCAAGGCTGAGGGGAGGAAGGAGAGAGGGAGTAACAGGAAAGATGCAACAGCCATTGCCTGTGAGAAAATCCTCCCAGAGGGGCCAGGTCTTGCCACCAAGTCACATCACGATGATGGTGGCTCCCTGGCTATTTCTGTGGCCTTTGGAGGCTGCGTGTGCTGGGAGGCCATCCGTGTGGGCCATTTATTGGACAGCAGAAGTCTGTTGCCAGCAATGCTTTTTGTGAGGCCAGTTAACAGAGAGGACACAGAGAAGAGTTAGAGATGTGTCTGTCTCTGAGGTAAGACTGTTTTGGTGGTTTGTTCAACATTTCTGGGCCTGTAATAGGCATGGACAGGGGAGTTAGCCAATGGGAGGCCAGAAATGCTGAGTGAGCTATGATGGACCAATTATTTGTCAAGTGCATTAGCAAATGGGAGAGCTCTATTTGACCTCCACTTTAGGGGAATTATATATAACTAGGGATAAGAAAAATACAATGGGTTTTAGAAAGAGACTCTGGGTGAATGCCTACCACCGTTGATGTCTTCCCACCCACCCAAGTGAAGGTATTCACTCCCCCCCCCCACCTCAAGAGGAGCTGATCTCTGCCATCTGAAGAGCAGTTGTAATTCTGAGTGATCTCCAGCACTCACCTGGAGTTGGCAACAGTGGTTCCACAGAAGGAATTGGCTGGTTTGAAGGGTGGCATTGTACTTGTATGAGGTCCCTCCCCTCCTCAAACCCCACCTTCTCCAGGCTCCACCCTTTAAATCTCCAGGAATTTCCTAACCTGGAGTTGGCAACCCTATCTCCTTCCCTTTATCTGCCCCTCTGACTTCAGCTTTCCATTGCCTCCCCCCTCCCTGCAGCCTCTACATAGGGAAAGAACAGTCTTCCTCCACAGTGGTGAGGACCAAAGCAGCTTACATCATTCCTCTCTCACCCCTGTGATCTGCACAAAACCCTGTGAGGTAGGCTAGGCTGAAAGTCTGTGACTGGACTGAAAATACCCAGTAAGCTTCCACAGCAAGAACCTGAGTCTGGCAGATCCCATTCTGAAGCTCTAACTCTTATGCCCTCCTGAAACTTCACCACAAAATCTCCAGGAATTTCCTACCAACCTGGAACTGGCAGCCGTAGCCAGAACTGGCCCCAATGAGTTCTCTCTCAGAGGCCTTTAGTGGTACCTTTCAGGCCAACAGTCTCTCTCTGATAACATTGTTGGTCTTAAGCACAAGAGTTCAATCTCTCTTTGTGTCTTGCTTTCTCTCCCTCCCTCCCTCTCTGTATCAGGTATACTGCCAGGGGGCACCATTTCCCCCCTATCTCTGGTTGTTTTCCTTCCAGAGGAGGAGAGAGAGAGGAGCTGTCAGCCAATCAAGGAAAAGCTTTCTCTGACTCTTTCCCTCCTCCTCCCACATCCAATTGAGGGAAGGGTTTATTTCTCTCCTCTGCGAAGCACTGAGACAGGCAATTTAGCCAGTGGGCGAGTAGGAAGAGCCAGCAACTGCCCGAACCAAGTTTGGTTGTCTTTTACTGACAAAATCAGTTTGGCTGGTTAGCAACAGCCACTCAGGCAGGAGAGAGGAGCAGTCTCAACCAATATCCCGCAAGTACTCTTGATTGATGGTTTGATGGCCAAAGTTTGATGCAGCGCAATCCCAATCAATGAGGCAGTTCAGTTTTGCCAAGACGAAACAGCTTGTGTGTGTCTAGGATGATTCTTTTAACTGAAGTGTACTCCCCAAAAATCAACTCCAGTTGACTTGTTCATTTAAAAATAATCTTGTGTGATGGCCCTCAGAGAAGGCCTCTTTTCAGCTACATGCACAAACATAAGTTAATATCCATTAACAATTGCATGGACTAGATGCAGCCATTTTGCATGCAACACCAATCAAGAATTGCTACAGTTACATCTAAAGATAATAACCTCTTGAGCTCCATTTTCCATGCATTATCAGCACCGTTTATACAGCTTGCAGCTATTTGTCTGAGTCCTTCAAAGTGCTTTTTAATAGCTGGAGGCAAAACAACTCCTTGGCTTGGAGTCTGACTGCTTTCCCTGCAACCTGTGCTTTGTATGATTTGATGCACAGTTTATGATAGTTCACAGTTCTGGAGTTGCACTAGCTCCATGGGCTGTTGCTCTTTAACTCAGTTCAAAGAAGAGCTCTAAGAGTTCAATTCATACAGATAGCTGTGGGTACAACATGGAAAGAATGGGTGCAAACTAGAATGAGACAGCTGGAGCAGTAGTAATCTCTGATGTTAGAACTGTGCATCTCTTTCCTTCCTTACCTACAGCCTTTGATCTAAACTGCAGTGTAGGTACAGTCTGTGAGACTCTCTGTGCTGACACTGGGTACGGGAAGCTTAATATTTTACTTTACTTACTTCAGTTTGCACATAAGCAGGAAACAAATTAAATCCCTTATTAAAATAGAATCAAATATCACCTGGAGCATGAGATACAACAGGTATCAGTCCTGAAATTCAAAGGCAGGCTTACTTTCAATGGATGCACCCTGTACCCCCCTGCTTTTTAAGTAGCTCCATATTAATTTCAGGGAAGATTGTCCCTCAAAGATGCAATATCCTAATATTTCATATTAAGGCTTCGTGCTCAGCACCCTTAGCATACTGCAAAGCTGTATCACTCCACTGTAAGTCCAACATAATAATATTGGTGTCATGGTTCTGCATCATGATACAAATGAAGAATGATAGTTTGCCCTCAGGAGATTCTGTGCGGGGAGATTTGTTTCTACATGTGGAACATTTAATACTGTGTGAATTTCAGCTGGGATCATCCTAACTCCTGTGGATCTTTATTTAATATTTCAAACTTTCTCCACAGCACTCTGCTTCAACAGCATGTTACATTTTAAGGGTACATCAGTTTCTTTTTGCATATACAATATTCTACAATTACATATGTAACATACCATTTTGTCTCACATAGATCTCCTTATCTCCTTGTATTGTAGATCATCAACTTAAGTCCTGCTTTGCATTTCTACCTATACTTTTAAAAGATTGCATAACAGGTGTGGTGGGCAGCCCTTTCACTTGAGATGTCCTCTCTCTTGAAAGGCTTCATGAGGCAAGTTCAAAAACATCCCCCAACCCTGTATTCACTCAGCTAGCAGACATTCCCCATGGCATGGAAGCATTCATAGGTTTCTATTTCTACAAATTGACTCAGACCTCTTCTGCATGTTTGAGTTACTCTTGATTTTCTTTGGAGACAGAGTCAGTTGACAAGTATCAGGATGAGTTTCTACCGAGTTCTTCTGCACATCTGCCCCCTGTACATTTTTACAGTTGTGGAGTGAGTTTATTTTTCATGTGGCTTAAATAATGAGGATTTTCAAGGGAGGGTGCTGTCATCAGTGTTATTACTGGTGGCATCACAGCACACACACATAGACACATTTTTTTAAAAGGGGCCCTAAAGACTAACTTTTTAAAAAAAGAAGAAAGCTGAAGATTCAGAGAACTTACTTAAGCTATCACAACAACACTACAGCATTATATCGATATTTTAAGGCCTGATTAAAAAAAATCCTGAAATAACTTATCTTGGGGGCAAAAGCAAACAGTTTAATAATGACCACAGTCCAATAATTGAAAAGTAGGCTGGAGGTGAGTGGGACGAACATTACACACCAGAAACACTGCATACTAGGAAAACACCAACTCAAATCAGCTCCTAAAACAAACATCAGGGTAAAAGTGGTCTCAAAGGAGCCAGGAAAAAAAACAGGTAAAAAACAAACAAACAAAAAAAAGAAATGAAAACCAGAGGCACAGAAATGTATGCAGAAAGCAGGGGAATAACTGAAGCAGTATGGGGCCAGAACCAACAAGAAAAACCCATGCAGAAAAGCACTCTGTGATGTTTTTGTTACATACCAATTTTGCACTAGGATGGAGAGCCTTTTGCCCCCAGTGTTTCTCTCCATTTTTGCAGAAGCTGCGACAGAGCTGTGAGTTGGCACGGCACTCTCCTGTGGCAAGCAGAAACCACGTGTAAGAGGATCTTGCTTGCCACGGGAAAGCAGCATACCAACTCATAGCTCTGCAACAGCTTATGCGAAAATGGAGATAAGTGCCAGGAGCAAAAGGGCTCTCCACTCAGAATAAGCCTAGTGCAAAATCAGTCACAGTGTTTCACTGGGTTGCATCCAGACTAAATTTTCTATCAGTGAGACTAAGAGAGCAATCCTGAGCAGGTCTACTCTGAATTCCACTAAAGTCTATTCAATAGGGCTTACTCCTAGGAATTCCACTAAAGTCTATTCAATAGGGCTTACTCCTAGGAAAGGGCTCTTAGGATTGCACTTTCTTCCCTTCTCCTCCCACTGCAGCTTATTGAGCAGCACAAAATGCTGCTTCTGGAGGATAAGGGACTCTGAGGAATGACATGGGGGGAGTCTGCAATGGGAATGGAAAATCAGTGGAAATTGTTCATTTAGTCAGGATTCAATTCAGGGCCTGTATTGTGCCTGTATTGCCTGTATTGTGACTCGGTGGGGTAGGGCGGGATATGAATCGAATAAAATAAAAATAAAATAAATAAATAAATTTTTGTTCACATCACTTTGAGCGCTTTTCCCCTGTAAGAAACAAATCTATTTATTTATGTCAGCAGCTGGATAAATCATCTCCTGATACTGGAAATTTAAATGTAATTTTGATATTCAACATTGGCACAAGAAAGTTTGGCATATTGTCCTGATTGAAAATCTAAAACACCAAATCTGATGAGCCAATCCAGAAAACTTTTATGCAACTTAATAGCCCTTCTTTAAATATACATCTGGTGAGGGGTGTTTTTTAAGAGCAGGAACGCACAGGAATACAGTTCCAGCTGACTTGATATCTGGGGCTGAGGCCTAATATGCAAATGAGTTCCTGCTGGGCCTTTTCTACAAAAAAAGCCCTGCATCTACCCATTCTACTCAAAATACACACAGTCCTTTGGGTTGGACATAAAACTGTCTGAATCAAATTCCTGTTTGTTTCAACAACTTCTTTTGGACTTGCTCTTTCTACATGAAATGAATCTTGATTAAGAGTGTGCATTCAGATATCCCAAAGTTGAAATAAACCCCAAATTAGCTGCTTCTGGTAGACTTGGGGATACCCAAAATGGCCAAGCACTGTCAAAATTCCAGGAGTAGCCAAAATGGTCTCCCATAATTCTGGGATTCTTTCAGTTTGAGGATTTTTTTTTTTTTAGGACATGATTTTCAGGTGCTGAAATTTCCAAAGCCCAAAACTGTGAGGGAATTATAAAAATAGTACTGAACTATTTTGGCATACTAAAAACTATTTTTAAAAAATTAGAATAGGTTTTTAAAATACATACCCTAATATTCACTTTTAAAAGAATAAACAAATGAGAACCATATAAATGTATACATCTGCTCTATATCACAAGAACTATACATTACAATGGTCTCAGGAAACCAGATGAATTTAGCTGTAGAACATAATCCAGCCTGAGCCTTTATAATCTACAGGAATACTAATATGCCGTTCAGTGGATGTGTAAGCAAAGCACCTGCACCGATGGGGTGCTATAGGTAGAATTGCCAACTCAGGCTTGGGAAATTCCAGGAGATTTAGAAGTAATAGCTAGGGAGAGTAGAGTCTGGGGATGGGAGAAAGCTCAGTGAGGATGTGGCATCGCTTTAGAGCTTCTGTTGCTCCTACATTCTACAACATGCTATAGATGTCATTGTATACTACAGAATCTGCCCTCTAAAACCACCATTTCCTCCAGGGGAACAGATCTCTGAAGTGAGGAGTCATAATCCCAGTAGAATGCCTGGCCCCGTCTGGAGGCCGGCAACTCTAGCCTCAAGTGTAACAGAATCCCAATTCCTCCATCATCCTGTGTGTGCCCAGGCACTCTATCTGCCAAGCCTTTATGATCTCTATGTGCAGTTCCTGTGGTCCTCACCAGCTGTCCCCTCTACTGGGCAAATGAATGCAAGCTCTAAATTTATGTTCCTTGACAAAGTAGAAAGGGTGAGCTTTATGTGAAGCACACATAGCTTTCCTATTCTTTGTAACAACCTGGTGTGTACTGAGTGCCACCAGTGAGTTCACACCTAAAATGAGATTTGATTTGAACTGCATTTTTTTTTCACTTTTGCAGTTCTTTCTATGCTCATACACTGCATTCTACTTGTTTTATTCACTAGCAAAGTTCAGGTTCAAAAATATACATGTGCCCTATTATTGCACTCTCTCTCTCTCACACACACACACACACACAGCTAGGGGTTGCACTTTTTAAAGAGCAGAAGTTAAGCCTTTACCCCTGTTGGTGAACAATTACTCCTACAACTACTCCCACTGACTTCTCCATTTTTACAACTTCTGCGTGGAATAAAGCTGCATATATTTTGACTGTGAATTCAACTGAAAATCCTTAGAGGATCACCTTTTTCTAACATTCTCTCTCATCTAGGGATCTACTCTAAAATCCATAGTGGTGCATAACTTTTCTGACATCTCCTGTTTAATACCCAAGAAGTCAGGAGGCTTAGAAGGTCTTGCTTTCATGCTCTGTAGTCAGACAGAGCATCAAGATCAAGTGAATTTTTACCTTTATGTTCTATCAGCATTACATATTTTAACCTGACAAGGGAATAGAGAGGAAATTTAATCTGCTAATTAAGGCTCATCATTGAGAGGCAATCATTTGCCCTTGCATCCTCATCCCTGCCTATTTTTGGTACTGTGAATTAACACCAAGCACCTCAGCCTGTTTTACTGCTTGTGTCCAAGGGCCCATCCAAGTCCATGGGCAGCTATATCAGGAATCAAGCCTAGTATCCCAGACTCATTTGCTTGCGTCTAGAGTACAGCAGAGATGGGAGATCTTCTCTAAACAAGAGGCCAGGGTCTTAGTATTTATATCAAACCAAAGGTTATATGTCTGGTCACACAGTGGGGAGCGGGGAGTGATAGTGTCCATCCTTTTTCTCTTCTGTGTGGTCAACACCTCATGCAGTTGACAGGAGACTATGGTGACCCATGACTTTCCTCACCAAAAAGCTTGCTTCTCCCCACCTTCACTGTGTGCCACTCAAATTGCTAACTCCTAGGTTGAGAAATTCCTGGAAATTTCAGGGCAAAACCTGGGTTGGATGGTGTATAGGAAGGCACTTCAGTAGGGTATAATTCCATAGACATCACTCTCCAAAGCAGCTGTTTTCGCCAGTGGAACTCATCTCTGTCATCTGGAGACCACTTATAATTCCAGAAGGTCTCCAAGTCCCAGTGTGGTGGCAAGGTCCCCCCACCAAGACTGGAAAGTTAAACAGGAAGGGTGAGAAAACTGGGCAGGCTGAAGAGGCAACTGGATGGAGGAATAGAAAAAGCAGATGGAGGGAAAGATGACCAGCCAAGCAGATGGAAAGAGCCGAAAAGCAAACAGACTTGTGAATGGACACACAGGAAGGAGGGCAAGCGAGCAAGCAAGGCTGAGGAAGAAAGTGGGTGGACAGGTAAAAACAAAAACCTGATGGACAGAGGGAAGGAAGACTAAGTGAGGATGGAGGAAGAGAAAGAAAAATGAAGGATCGTTGAGGAGAATGGGATTTTGCCCCCTTCTCATGAGTCTTCTCAGCAAGTCCTATTCAAGAAGTTTATAATTAGAGTTCTGTGACTTCCATACATATAAGTTCGATTTTCTCTAGAAATGTTGAGAATAACTTGGAAAAATTGTGAGAAGATCCTTTTTTGGAGATCTGAAAGGATAAGGAATGGAATAATGTATACAGTAGGCTGTACCAGCAGCATACTAATTTTTATTTTCTAGCCAATAGTGGGGGCTGAAATTTTTGTCTTTAAAAACATCTTTGTTTTCAAGCTTCATTGTTGTCATTGTTCACAACTTGGCTGCTCCTTGGTACCATTTTTGCTTAGTGAACCCAGCCAGTCAAGAATTACATTGTGCATATGATGTCATCATAAGGACTACATGGCCAATTTGATATGGTTGTGAGATGAGGCAACTTAGATCAATAAGGAGTTTTCGCCATTGGCCACACAAATGAATCTACACTGGATAGCAGATTTTCCTTTTACTACATAGTGAATACTTTCTTTTTGATGGAATACCTCCAAATCACCAAAGGAGGGTGCTCTTTAACGCTGCTGAAAATGTCCACTGAAAGCACTTTTTTTGGGTGAGCCTTATCATGCATCTCTGTCAAAGATGGGTTTTTGTCCAGCCAGTCTTGCCATAGTTCACTGACCAGATATGGAGACTCTAGAGGACAATAAATCAATAATGCCTTCTTTGCTCCAAGATTGCATTTCATTATTGATGGAAGAAAAAGGAGAAAAGCAATAAGTGCTTGATTTTTGTTATAAGAAAAACAAAACAAAAGATCTGTTTAAAAAAAGATGGTATTTGGGATTTTGGCTGGTTTACCTCACAGTCTGGCAATATGGATTGGAACACCCTGTCAATTTTAGGTGAGTATACTTCATCTAAAATAAATGTTTAGTTCAATCACAAAGGCCATCTTGGCCTACAAAAGTGTAAATGAGCAATCTTCATTATGAAAAGGGCAGTGGAGATCTGGGGAATGCTTTCGTTGACCTCTCTTGATAGGAGCTTTGCTGATAAATGCACACAATACAGGTTACTGAAGAATCCAATTATAAAGCGATTAAGGTGGCACAACCTGTCAGCTTCCTTGACTGGCTGAATATGTGTAACCTTCTCGTATTAATAGAAGATGTCACATATAATGCAACTGGCACAAAGAACAAACCAGGATCTATATGAATGCATTACTTGCATACAAAGTTGTAACTGCCTGTTCTGCAGCTATGAATTCATTTTACTTTACTGAGGCCTCCAACAAGGCTACTGTGCTGTACTGTGACCAGTAAATGGTGGACTTTGTCCAGCAGCACAGTCATTAATTAAATAAGGTAAGAAGACTGGCATCATTGGAGTGATGGGCAACAGTGTTCTGCTAGACCTAATATTCTATTTAGCATTTTCTCAAGATGATGATTCCACTTTCCCCATCATGTAATCCATAACTAACTTTGAACAGCAATCAAGGTCATCACAAGAATACATGGGATCTTAGATGACAAACTGTTTTCTTTTCATGTGCAGTAGTTCACACAGACACACATTGCAACAGCACTGAAATCAAAAGGAGGGTTACAGAAGAGAGGCAGACTTAAGAGCATCATCAGGGATGAATAAGGCCAGCCTAATCATGTAGGCATATTAGGCAGACCTGGGATGACAGGCTTTATGGGGCACCAGTGGAAGAAAGAAAATTTATTCTATTTTTTTAAAAAGACATTAATGTGCTATTTCTCATTAATGAAAGTATCAAATACTGTATTTCTCATTTCCTATAAATGGATATGGGGTGAGTAGGTGGGTACCAAATCATAGTTCACCTAGGATATCACCTTTGAACTGCTCTGGGGATGAGGCCAAATTTCAATTTAAATATCTCCATCTGGATTTAGTTTCCCCCTTGCAAGAAATGAACATGTGAGTCTTTATTTCTGTACAACTTTCTCTTTCCTCATAGTGAATTTTTCCCCCTATTAAAATCAGTGCATGTTTTCAATGTGGGTTTTTTTTGCAAGTTTAAATGGCATAGAAATGGTGTAAAAGTAAAAAAGAAAAGCAGGAATTTAACTGAGGAGACCAGAAGCCTATAATAGTGACAGCATCTGACATCAAAATGAGAA
Organism: Heteronotia binoei; assembly: GCF_032191835.1. NCBI lineage: Eukaryota > Metazoa > Chordata > Lepidosauria > Squamata > Gekkonidae > Heteronotia > Heteronotia binoei. Next base: position 88,757,688 of record NC_083230.1, read on the forward strand.
AAAAGTGGGCATATCGGTTCAACCCTAGTTATCACAACAAGCCTTCCTTGCTATGCACGGAGATCATACTTCCAGATGAATTTTCAATTAAACTAACAGAAATTCACATCAGTGATTGCCTGTAACCACTAGAAACATTTAGAATCTTCTAAGTCCAAGTCTATATGTATTTCAGTGCTTCTGAATTGTTAGAAATTTATCAGTTTAATAAAAACTGTTGTTTTGCTTTCAGAAGGTTTGGGCTGCTTATAATGAATACTGCCTTTTTATATGTTTCTATATTTGTTGATAAGAGTTTTGTCAAGAGAACAAGCTGGTCATAGTGAACACCCTCTTCCAACAACCTAAAAGGTGCCTCTACACACGGGCATCACCTGATGGGCAACACAGAAATCAGATTGATTATATACTCTGCAGTCAAAGATGGACTCAATTGTGCAACTGAACGACAAAATATTTGCTGAACTTATATACCACTTTTCTGCCAGGGTATACAAGGCAGTTCACAGCAAAACATTTAACACATGAAAATGAAAGATAAACCAAACCAATGAAAAGCATTTGAACAAAGCAGGAGTCAAATTGCATCTTTACGACCAACAGAGTTTTATTCAGAACATAAGCTTTCGTGTGCTAAAAGCACACTTCTTCAGACAAGGAAATAAGTATGATGTTTCTGACCTTTCTAGATTTCTTTCAGAGCTTTTCCTCAAGTTTTTAACTGGACCACAGAAGGCAGAGGAGGACTGCCTCAGCTGATGAAACCCTCAGGTTTAGATGGTCTCTTCAGGAGCTGCTGTTTTCACTAAGATGTGTTAGCATGTACTGGCACACAAATCTAGGCCAGTAGTGTCAAATTTATGCCCCCATCCAGGGCTTTAATCAGGCCTGCGGCTCTTTCTTCTCCCCCTCCTGTCCTCACCTTTTGAAACCCCAAGGCTGCCAAAGTTCCCATTTCCTTCTGCCTTGTCTTTGCCTCATTCAGCAAGAAGCTCGTCTATGACTGCAAAGCTGTAATGAAAATGTGGAATGGATTTTCCATTAAGGTCTCTGAACCCAGATAAACTACTCTAGGCGTACTCTCTGAGCCCAGAGACCTTAATGGAAAATCCATTCCATGTTTTCCTTACAACTTTGTCTGTGCTGCAATGTATTTCAGTGGAGTAGAGTTCAGGTAGTTTCACATTCCAGCATTCATATGTGTTGCTTCCTGGAGTTGTCTCCTTGCAAATAAAGGGTTGATACTTTGAGCCACCTTGTATCTGCTGAATGGACCTGAGTACAGGTGCCTAAAGAGTACAACCTGAGAACCCATAGCCAAAGGGGGATATTACACTGGAGAGCAATTGCCAATCTCAGTAGACTTTTTTGGGGGGGCGGGGGGGGGAGAAGCTTGCAATGCCCAGCCAATTCATGTTTTCCTAGACAAAGAGTATTTTATATTTTAGCTTATATTTTTAGTTTCTGTGGTGATGCTTGTGCTTTTTCTTGATGTTTTATTTTTAAAATTAAATTGCCAAATTCCATTATTCCCCTACCATTCCATCTTAAACAAAATATCGCAAGAATTTTAAGTATGCTTGTTTTCTAAGTAAAAAATAATATATTTAATTGTGTTTGTCTGTATCCTTTATGAAGTTTATATCTTTGCTACCTGGCATTACTATGATATGCATGGCCTGGCCCCACAAAGTCCCATTTATGTCAGATCCAGCCCTCATGAGTTTGAAACCCCTGATCTAAACCCTTAATACACAGCTTTTTGGCTGAGCACAGGGCCGAGAGTATTGGATGCAGGGGAAGTGGTAATGTGGTCTCTTGCTGGCCCCTCTTTAGAGCAGGCAGTATGAGTTGCAGCTGGTTGGCTCTTTGGGGCTTGAGGAGGAAGTGAGTGTGCCCTTCACCCACTCTCCAAGATGAGAGGGAACAGCAGCAGAAAGTGAGGGGGAGTCAGTGGCCCACTAAAAGCAGGTGAAACTCCCAAGTGCTTCCCCACACCCTTACCTCTCCTGCCCATCCCTTCCTCCCTCCCTCTCAGCCTCCAGGCACACATGGAAGTGCAAACACTCCTACTTCCTAGCTCCTCCCTCTCCCTTTGGCCTGGGATTGTGAAAGAGCCTCTGGAAGCAGTGGCAGAGCTCACTCTTCAGCTGAGGAATCCTGATCAGGGCTCATGGAGTGGAAACAGAAGGACTGAGTATGCTGGAATGTGTCACATTTGAGCTTCCTGCACTCACCTGTGGAGGAGCAACTTCCCCTTGCCAACTGGCCCAGCGGCAGCCCTCGGTTGCCTCTGCCAGGATGAGCTCTCCTGCTTTGGCAATGGTAATGGACCACCCCTCCAGGTCCAGGAAGGAAAGGAAGGGGGCAAGGCCAAGGAAGGATTGATGAGCTGCTGCCTGGCAAATGACTTGCCCTGGCAGGCTGGAGGCCTGTAGGTCCTCCTTGCATGTCCCTGGAGCCTTCCACTCAGCCATGGCTTCCCAGCCACTGCCATCTGTCATCCACTGGAAGTAGGTGAGGAAGGCACTTTCCCTGCTGCCCCCTCTGCTCACTCCCTGCTTCAGCAGCCCACATGGACTTTGGCAACCAGGCACAGGGGAAGCCAACAGGGACTAGCCAGAGCTGCACACTCACCCCCATCAGCCAAGCCTGATTCCAGAGCTTTGGGAGGAGGGAAACCACCCCATCAGCTGTTGCCCCTGAGACTGAGGGCAGCCCGAGAAACAAAATGAAGATTTTTTTTTTTTAATGTACAGTTGAGAGCTCCCTTTTCAGCATCTGTGTGGCTTTCCCCCCAGACCTATGAACACTTTAGGAGCCATGTTGAAAATACGGGCCATTCTAGCACCTCTTATTGTTAAGTCTTCATAATACACAGATTAAATGAACAGTAGATTTGCACACACACACCCCAGTTGGAATAAAAAGGCTGACACAAAATGTTGGGAAACGGGCCACTTTATTAAATTAAAAAACTAACGCGGCAAGAGGAACCTAGGACTGGACCAGCCTTGGGGTCTTCCACTGACCCCGCCTAGTCCAAAATGGGCAAGCCACCCTGCCCCCAGAATGATCCACATGGATGTGGCTCATGCCGGGCCGGCCAGGCCAAACCGCCCTCCCCTCAAACTTCAGCCCCAATCACCAGAAAGAGGCAAATTTGGGGGCGGCATAAACACGATCAGCATTGTACAGCATTGAGCCGTAAAGCCCATCTGCTGCCGATGCGGATTGACTGAACTAAACAGGTGCAGAGGCCTGGGTGCTCACCTGCAAGGTATAAACCCCTTGCTCCTTCTGCCACCAACAATGTCAAGCCTCTGCTTAGGCATTGGCACCACCCGCAACCCCTGCCACAGCTCACTTAAAAAGGCCCGATTACCCACGTCCAACAGATGGACTCCATCTGGCCGGTACAACTCTCCCATGTCCACCCTAATACCCGGGTGAGGAAGGAAGGTACATAGACCCCCTTCTAAGGCCTTCTGCAGGGCCCAAGTCACCTTTTGTCTGGCCCGCTCAATACCTGCAGGGTCCCAGGTGGCCCGCCAGACCCTGCGTGGCAAGATGGCAGATCAACAAGATGGACCCCCAGCCACCTCTTCACAATGGCCCGGAGATCAGCCACCACCTGCAAGGAAAGGGCCTTCTAGGGTGGCCAGACCGTCCCGGTCTCCCGGGACATTCCCGGTTCTGGCCACCCAATCCCGGCTCCCGGGCTGCCTATACCGGGACCATTAAAGGTCCCGGTTTAGCCAGCCCCGGAGGCGGTGGGCCGCGGGCGCCGGCGGGGAAGGCGGCGAGTGAGGGAGGGAGCGTCCCTGCGCCTGCGCGCGGGGCCGGCAGTGGTGGCGGAGGCCTCTCCGCGGCCTCCGCTGGTCGCTGGAAGCCCTCCAGAGTCTCTGGAGGGCCTCCAGGGACCAGCGGAGGCCGCGGGGATGCCACGGAGCACCCGGCGCTGGTCCCAGAAGGCCTTCCAGAGCCTCTGGAAGGCCTTCCGGGACCAGCGCCGACCAGCGGAGGCCGCGGGGACGCCGTGGAGCACCCGGCGCTGGTCCCGGAAGGCCTTCCAGAGCCTCTGGAAGGCCTTCCGGGACCAGCGCCGAACAGCAAAGGCCTCCCCGCGGCCTCCGCTGGTCCCTGGAGGCCCTCCAGAGTCTCTGGAGGGCCTCCAGGGACCAGCGGAGGCCGCGGGGACGCCGCGGAGCACCCGGCGCTGGTCCCGGAAGGCCTTCCAGAGCCTCTGGAAGGCCTTCCGGGACCAGCGCCGACCAGCGAAGGCCTCCCCGCGGCCTCCGCTGGTCCCTGGAGGCCCTTCAGAGTCTCTGGAGGGCCTCCAGGGACCAGCGGAGGCCGCGGGGACGCCGCAGAGCACCCGGCGCTGGTCCCGGAAGGCCTTCCAGAGCCTCTGGAAGGCCTTCCGGGACCAGCGCCGACCAGCGAAGGCCTCCCCGCGGCCTCCGCTGGTCCCTGGAGGCCCTCTGGCACGCTGAAGCAGCGGCACGCTGAAGCAGCCTGTCGGTCACTTCCGGGTTCCTGTCCTGCATCTCGACCCGTGTTATTAGTGACAGGCTGCTTCGGCGTGCCGCTGCGCCGGCCCCCTGGGCCCCACAACGATGGGACCGATGCCACAGGGACGGGCTCGAAACACTCTATAACCCCTCAAAAGAACAGCAGTCTAGCTCGCTTCCCCCGAGCCCTGCCGCCATAAGCCTCAAGGGGGCTCATTTTGCGGCATCTCCCGGCGGGAGGGTGGCACCCGCACGGGACACATATCAAATGAAAGAGGGGGCGCAGGGCTATCAGAAACAGCCGGCGGAGGGAGTCGGGAGAGCACCCCACTGGGGGATCCACACTCCGAAAGTGATGAAGGTGGCGCAGATAGAGCCAACAGAGCAAACAGGACAAAATAAATAGGCTGCATTATGCAGCACAGTTGAGAAAGTGCCTTATCCCATATACTGATGAAGTATATACAGGATTTCAGAACAAAATTGTTTCCGGCGGTGATATTTGGGGGATTTTGGGGGATGTCACAGGAAGTGCTGTGAAGTCACTTCCTGTTTCCGGCAGTGGCATTTGGGGGAAATGATGTCATTTGGGGGAAATGATGTCACAGGAAGTGATGTCACTTCCCATTTCCGGCAGGTGACGCGGGGAAATGATGTCACAGGAAGTGATGTCACTTCCTGTTTCCTGTGGTGGCATGACGTCACCGGAAGTGACGTCACCCCTACCTTCCCCCCCCCCCCCCAACGTGTCCCTGGCTGGCCTTCAGACATTATGGTCACCCTAGGGCCTTCCCCTTCATCAGCCCCAAGTCATTCTTACCAAGGCGAATGACGAGTATGTGGGGCAGAGGACCGGCCTTTCCCGAAAACAATGTCAGGAGCCCTGGCCACCTAAGCCCCTGTCGCCTCTGCCATTCGATCACAGCCCACTCACTCAGCCCCAACTGGAACCGGCGATCTTTTTGCATAATGGGCAGCCCAGAATATCATGCTGTGCCTGCAGATGAGGATCCGCAGCCTCGCCTGCACAGACACCGCACCTGAAATGAGAAAACAGTCAACACAACTGAACTTCAAATAACATGACACACCCAGTCCACCACAACCCCTTAAGGAAACACCAGTCGGCTTTTCTAGAAGCATCTAATGTTTAAAGCTCTGCATTTTGAAATCTGGGACTTGTTTACCCGGGGGCTCTCGGAATGGGGAACTGGCATGCCGGCATCTAATTAACTCGATCAGTTCAGGCAGTTTAGATTAGGAGAATATATGGTGGCGGTGCACAAGGTGTTGGATAAGTGCCTCCGTTCGTTCGACGGAATGAACGTCTGTGATATGCTTTATGAAAAACTTAATAAAGTATAAATAACAAAAAAAAAAAAAAGGAAACACCAGTGGGCAAACGTAGGCTTGATAAGCGGCCGAGCAACAAAGGCCCACCCATTGTATGGCCGGCCCTGTATAACCCATTGCAGCAGCAGTCAATGCGGCCCCAATTCAAAAGGAATGTGTCCCAAACTTAAACTTCCCTAAGCCTAACTTATCCAATGCCCATGACATAACCATCCAAAACTGATACTTAGTGAGCGGGGCCCCACCTTTATGACAAAATGGGCCCACGAGCATCCCCCCTGGCCTCCACGTACTGCTGCAGCGCTTGCACTGTACATAAACCAGTCTCTTCACAGGGGCCAAGAGTGACCTTGGTACCCTTACGCCCTTGGTCTGTTTTAGACCGCTTCACTTGGAGCACGACGTGTTTGCCCTCAAATTTCACATCACTGCTCTGCAAAGCCCAATCCAATTGGTCGCTCCGAGACAGCTGCACCAACTCACAGACCCTTAAGGCCCCGAAAAATGCGGTCACTGCAGCTGCATGGAACAGAGCAATTTCATAAGCAGAACTACACAACTCAGGCCAAACCCGGTCTAGCCCCCGCAGTATGGAAGGGGATATGGGCTGTTGGGCATTTGCTCTCACCCCCCGTTCCCTGGACCAGCCTTCAAGCATCTTTTTCACTCTAAAATCCTCCACAGCTGCCGGGAACCCCTGTGCCTTACTTATAAAAGCTAAGGCGGACAATTGGCCCCAAATGGATTTAACCGCTAAGCCCCTCCCCTTCTGATGCACGCAAAACTGCATAAGGTGGGAGACCGGAATGGGCCACATATCCCCCAAATCAGCAGAACTCCTGAACACACTAAACTGTAAGGTGGCCCGCTCATACGCCCTCCGGGTACTTGGGGCCAAAGCTAGAAGAATTGCCCTACCAGCTTCCGCCTGCCAAGCTGCCACAGGTCCCAAGGCATCCAAGCCAGCTGAGGATCGGCCTCTGAGGCCAACTGGCAAAAGCGCTCCATCTGTCAGCAAGACAGAGCACCCACCATCCCATTATTAACTCCGGGCACGTGCTTTCCTAAAAACAACATGTTTAATCGCAAGCAGTAAAGCGTGAACGCCCTTACCAGGTTCATAACTGGTATAGACTTAGAGGACAAGGAGTTGATAACGTGCACCACCGACATGTTGTCGCACCAAAAGTGCACAACATGGTTGGCTAACTGCTCCCCCCAAATCCACACTGCCCCAACAATTGGGAAAAACTCCAAGAATGTTAAATTCCTACAAAGGCCAGTCACATGCCAATCCTTAGGCCACTGCTCTGCACACCAGTGCCCCCGGAAGAAAACCCCAAAGCCAGTAGAACCCGTAGCGTCCGAGGATATCTGTAGGTCGGCTTCAACCTTCATATCCTCTCGCCAAAAGGAAACTCGGTTAAATAATTCCAGAAAGTTCTCCCACACCTCCAAATCACTGCGCATACTAGCTGTTATGCGCACCCTATGATGAGGTAAGCGCAGGGACCCCATGGCATCACAAAGGTGCTGAAGGAATGCCCTACTTGGTGCTACCACTCTACACGCGAAATTAAGGTGCCCCACGATCTGCTGCAGCTCCAAAAGCAACACCTTGCGTTTCTGCTTTAGAGCTGCCAGCCGCGCTCTAAGCTGCCGCACTTTTCCTCTGGCAGCCGAGAGGCCTGCCGAAAGGTATCCAACTCGATATCCAAAAATGTAAGCCGCGTACCTAGCCCCTCCTTCCTCTCATGTGCCATTGGTACCCCAAGCTCTGCTGCCAGCTCCATAAAAAGCTCCAAAAGCTTGGCACACCGCCCTGTCCCTGCAGCGCCCACGAACAAAAAATCATCCAGGTAATGAACTGTCTCCGTGAGCCTCGATCTATCCTTCAGCAGCCTTTCCAAAAAGGAACTAAACCTCTCAAAGGCCGAACAGGATACAGAACATCCCATAGGCAGGGCTCTATCCATGTAGTACTTTCCCTTAAATTTAAACCCCAATAACTCAAAATCCTCAGGGTGCACCGGTAATAGGCGAAATGCCGACTTGATGTCGCATTTGGCCATTTCTGCACCCGGCCCGCACCCCCTCACGACTTTGACCTCTTTGAGTTTTAAACAATTTATTGGTAGCATATGGTTACAAAGCTTATCTATTTCTTAATTTTTTCTTTTTTTTTCACATTAACCCATATGACATTTCCATCCCCCCTCCCTCCAATGTTGACTTCCCCGAGGTTATAAGTTCAAATCCATACTAAAGGCACTTCTGATTGCTCAAAGTTCCGTATATATATTCTTACAACTAAAAAAATGTCCAATATTTCTTTACTTTCCAAGTTTTCTCCATATATCCTTTAAATTTTCTCCACTCCCTTTTGAATATCTCTAAATCATAGTCTCTTAGTGTTCTGGTTAATTTGTCCATTTCACACCACGATAAAACTTTCATGGTCCATTCCCATTTCTCTGGTATTTTTTCTTGCTTCCAAAGCTGCGCGTACAAAGTCCTAGCAGCTGATAACAGGTACCAAATTAAAGTCCTGTCTTCTTTTGGGTATTTTTCTAATTGTAATCCAAGTAAAAACGTCTCTGCAATTTTCTTAAAATCATAGCCCAAAATTTTGGTGATTTCTTGTTGTATCATCTTCCAGAATTCTTTCGCTCTTTCACATGTCCACCACATATGGAAGAAAGAACCTTCATGTTTTTTACATTTCCAACATCTATCCGACATTTTCTTACTTATCTTAGCCAATTTTTTCGGAGTCATATACCACCTATACATCATTTTAAAACAGTTCTCCTTAATGCTTTGACAAGTTGATATCTTCATTGAGTTCTTCCAGAGGTGCTCCCATGTTTCCATTTGTATTTCTCTATTCACATTAATTGCCCATTTGACCATTTGAGACTTTACTACTTCTTCTTCTGTAGACCATTTCAATAATAACTTATATACTTTTGATATCAATTTTTCATTGTCACCTAACAGGACTCTTTCCAGTTCTGTTTGTTCTCGTCTAATCCCCTCTGATTTTATGTCATTTTCCATCAAACTTTTAATTTGTTGCATTTGAAACCAATCATAATTGTTATTTAGCTCTTCTGAGGTTTTTAATTCAATTTTGTCTCCTTGAATCTTAAGCAGTTGGTTATATGACATTTCTCTTTTTTCTTCAGAATCAGCTGTTATTTTTATTACTTCTGCTGGCACTATCCATAATGGTTTTCTCTCGTCCCCGTATTTCTTGTATTTTATCCAAGTATTTAGTAATGTATTTCTGACATAGTGGTGAGAGAAAAAACCATCCATTTTATTCTTCCCATAGTACATGTATGCATGCCAGCCGAATCTATTTCCGTGAGCTTCTAACCACAAAGGTTTTTTATCTAACAGCATTATCCAATCTTTTATCCATGTCAAACAAACTGCATCGTGGTATAGTCTTAGATCGGGAAGTTGAAAACCTCCTCTCTCTTTGGCATCCGTTAAGATCTTCATCTTTATCCTTGGTTTCTTTCCGGCCCAAATGAAATCAGAGATTTTCCTTTGCCATTTGTTGAATTGTTTTGCTGAGCCCGCCTTCTGGTGGGGGAGGGCGGGATATAAAAATAAAATTTGCTTTGCTTGCTTTGCTTTGCTTTGCTTTTACAATCGGGATGGTTTGAAACAAATACATTATCCTTGGCAAAATATTCATTTTGATTGCAGCTATCCTGCCCAGTAAGGACAAGTTGAGTTTATTCCATTTCATCAAATCTTTGTCCATCTTACACCACAGTTTTTCATAATTGTTTTTGTATAAATCAATGTTCTTCATTGTTATCTCTATTCCAAGGTACCTAACTTTGGTTGTGACTTCACAACCTGTCACCTTTTGTAGTTCGTTTTTTTTATTTGGTTGCATGTTTTTACAGAGGAATTTCGATTTCTCCTTATTTATGTATAATCCTGCTAGTTCTCCGTATTCTTTTATCTTAGCTAACAGCAGTGGTGACACTTGAACCGGATTCTCCATTATGAACACTATATCATCTGCAAAAGCTTTATATTTATAAGAGAATCTTCTAATTTTTAGACCTTCTATTTTTTCATCTTTTTGAATTTGTTGTAACAAAATTTCAAGAGTCATTATAAACAACAATGGTGATAGCGGGCATCCTTGCCTTGTTCCTTTACTCACTTTCAATTCTTTGGTAAGGTCTGCATTTATACACAATTTTGCATGCTGATCTGTATATATTGCTCTTGTCATTTTTATAAATTGTTCCCCTAAATTAATTTTTTCCATTACCGCAAACATAAAGTCCCAATTTAAGTTGTCGAAGGCTTTCTCTGCGTCAACAAAAAATAAGGCCACTTCTTTTTCCGGGTGCTTTTCATAATATTCCACAACATTAATAACAGCTCTTACATTGTCCCTTATTTGTCTTTTAGGAAGAAATCCCGCTTGGTCTTTGTTTATAAAGTTGGTCAGGTATTGTTTCAGTCGCTCTGCTAAAATTCTTGTATAGATCTTATAGTCATTATTCAACAATGAGATTGGTCTATAATTTTTTACGTTTGTGCTATCTTTATCTTCCTTAGGAATCAGAGAGACTACAGCTTCCCTCCAGGTCTTTGGGATTTTCCCTTCTTCTCTTATCGTGTTTAACAACTTCAACAGTTTGGGTGTTAATTCATCCTTGAGAGATTTGTAAAATTTTGACGTGAATCCATCTGGCCCTGGAGCTTTACCCTCTTGCATTGCTTTTATTGCTGCTTCTATTTCAATTTTCTCTATTGGGTCATTTAATATCTTTTTCATATGTTCCGTCAAAGGTGCCACCTGAATGTTTCGTAGATACTCTTCCACTTTTTCTTTACTTACATTCACACCCTTGAATAAATTTGCATAGTATTTAAAGAATTCTCTTTTAATTCCTTCTTGATCCACTACTTCCTGTTTGGCTGGAAGACAGTCTGCAGCTCCCTAACAGAGGGGGATTTTATTGTCACTGTTCAGGGTATTAAAGACCCCTGATAAGGTCTATGCTCATTAACCCTAGGCAAGGGTTAACCCAAGACGACTTATCTTCCTTTAATGCTGTTGATATCGAACTGGAGCAGTCAGGGAACTGACTCCTTCATTTCTTGATGTCCGGCAATGGAATGTCAACCATCGTCTGCAGTGACTCTAAAGTGACTTCGGTCACTTAAGGCTGTCGGAATCCAAGCACGCTAGAAGGACTGATTTTAATTGCAAGAAAATAGCAGCCGGGGGAGTTGAGAACATCTAAAAGGTAGACTCATCATTCTTATCTTCACTCTGAGAGACTTTGAATATAGTTTAAACACTGAGTGGATTAATAACAGACGAAGGCAAAGCATAATTGAATGAAAAAAAACTTTTACCTTGTTAAGCTGAGCTCTGTGGCTTTGGATGTGAACAACAGCAAAAAAAAAAAAAAAAAACCTTTCAAGATAAGAGTGAAAGTTGGCAATGGGAGGCTGGTGACGCAGAAGAAAGAAAAGAGAGTTGCCGTGTATATATGCCCATAAACTGCAGAACCTAGAATGAACTGAGCTGAGTGGGGGCACAGCAGGAAAAGAATTCAGCTTGGGAAAACTGAACGCCGTAAAAACAATTGCCTTCAAAGATATTTTGGAGAAAGGACATATTGTTGTGAATTTTTGTGGTTGTGGTTTCTTCATGCAGCTCAAAAAACTGCGAGATTAGACACGAGATCAGTCTAAGCTGTGACAGGAAGTGAAACTAAAAGGGGCTGGACAATAAATCAGAGCCTATAAGGACAACAAGAGCTGTGACATCCGACCTTTGAACTAGGAAGGAATTGAGTCCAAGACTCAGATCAAGAAAGACGAAGAGAGACCTCTCTAGGCTGGAACTGTACCATAGAGAAATAACGATTGCCATTTTAAAAGGGAGAAAAACTGTCAAAATTGTTAAAATTCAATATCTTTGCTCAGGAAGAAGGGAGAAAAACGAAACTAGTCTCATCTGAAAGAACTGGCTCTAAGCTATTGGATTGGATGCTAAATTTTATGTGGGGATTTTTTTAAGGTTTGGTGATTTTTTATATGTCAGTAGAAAGAACAACACGTGCAAGAGCCCAATCATTTGACAAGATGCAGGCTCAATTTGACGCTCTGGAGGCAAAAATGTTAAAAGCTATGGACAAATTGCATTTGGCAATAAAAAAAGATATTAAAAAAGAAGTTGGAGACCTTAAGAAGGAGATAGAGAATTTTAAGGAAGAGACTCAAAATAAAGTGAAAGAGGTAGAGATGAAAGTGGATACACAGGCCTCTGCCTTGCTAAAAATTCAAGAAAAGGTCATAATACACGACTGTAAGTTGCTGGAGTCACAAGTGCGTCTAAGAGGGGTACCTGAAAAAGAAGACACAGACTTAAAAGGCTATATGGTGGATATCATCACTGAGTACATAGAAGAAGACCCTGACAGATTTAAGAGTATGTTGGAGGGTGCCTACAGAGTCAACTCAGTTTATGCGAAAAATAAAGGTCTGCCAAGAGACATCGTCATAAGATTAAGATCAAAAGAAGTGGCAGAGAAAATTTTGAGGAAAGGGTACCAAAAAGCCTGGGCAATAGAAGGGAGCAGAGTTAAAATAATGAAAGAGCTACCAAGAGAAGTGATCAGCGATAGGAAAAAGTACAAGAAGCTAACCGATCAGTTGCGTGCAGAGGGCACAAGATATAGATGGATAATACCAGAGGGTCTTGGATTTGAACAAAATGGCAAAAGGATTACAATAAGAAGCGAACAAGAGATGCATAGCTTTTTTGAAGAAAATAAAGAACCAACATCATAATGGAGTACAAATTACTATCTTGGAATATAAATGGACTAAATTCACCACAGAAAAGAAGGAGAACATTTCATTGGATTAAAAAGCAAAAATGTAATATAATTTGTTTACAGGAAGTTCATATACAACGCAAGGACAGTAAATTTTTGTGGAATAGAAATTTGGGGTTGGAATTTTTTTCACTAGCAGAGCAAAAGAAAAGAGGGGTGGTTTTTTACATTAAAGAACAACTTGACCCAAAATTAATCTTTAAAGACAAAGAAGGAAGATACATTGCTGTTGAGGTGACGATAGAGGCGAAAAAAACGTTACTACTAGGACTCTATGCACCCAATGGAGCGAAAGACAAATTCTTTAAAGACATAAATAGACAAATGGACGAAGAGACTTATGACCAGGTATTGATGATGGGCGATTTTAATGGGACAATACAAAATAACCTTGACAGATCAAGTCCAAAGAAGAATGATAAAGAAGGGAAGCTGCCCAATTCTTTCTTTGAGTTGATTAAACAGGAAAATCTAGAAGACATTTGGAGAAAGTTCAACCCTGAGGTAAGAGACTATACATTTTTCTCAGCAAGGCATAATTCTTTTTCCAGAATTGACATGTTGTGGGGTTCCCAAGGCTTGGGCCTCATAACAAAAAAAATTGAGATTCTTCCAAAGGTTTGGGCGGACCATAATCCAATATGCTGGTCAACAAAATTGCAAAGAAAATCAAGAAGATGGAGAATTAATGAGGATTTACTACAAAATAAAGACACTGTATCATTCTTAGAAAAGGAGACTGCAGCATTCTTCCAAATAAATGAAACGGATGATATGGAATATCCAACAGTATGGGACACTTATAAAGCAGTAATGAGGGGTATATTAATTACATTGAATAATAAAGACAAAAGAGCAAGAGAAGAAAGGCTGTCAGCACTGCAAAATGAAATAGATAAAAAAGAAAAGGACTTAAAAAAAAGACCAGGGAAGAAAAAATTAATAAAAGAAATTACGATATTACAATCCCAAGTTAAACATTTGCTGAATAAAGAATTAGAATGGAATTTAAAAAATTTGAAACAGAAATCGTTTGAAAGTGCAAACAAACCTGGTAAATACCTGGCCTGGCAATTAAAAAAAAGGAAAGAAAATAAGACTATAAATAAAATCATGGCAAATGGGACGACTTTGACCTCTTGGTCAAAAGAAGTGTACTTAACTGAACAAAGGTTTTTGGGAATTCCGTCATTCACCGACCCACCACTGGGGTATGAAAGGTGATGAATCAACCTATATTCACCCTCTGCCTTTTTGGGCACCACACCTAATGGGGAAACCTGCAAACATGGAACTGGGGGGGCCTCAAATGGACCAATGACCCGCCCCTCCGCACATTCCTTCATTATCTTAGCTCTAACCACGTGTTCCAGCCCAACAACAGAATGCAAGTTGGAAGCCCTACAGGGTGCCCTAGGCCCCTGGAATGGGATCCGAAACCCTAAGATGAACCCTTCCTACAAATATACTCTGTCAGCGATCCTGGGATAACCTTCCAAGAAACGCCTAAATACTTTCAGTTGAATGGGACTGGGCCCCTTTATCAGGTGTCTAAGAATTGCCCCCTCCTCTGGGGTGTTTTGTCCCCCCTCTTTGCTTGGCTTTACTGCAAGCTGAGAATGTGTGGGGCCCCCCGCATAACGGGCACTCATGCCTGAACTTACATGCTTTTCGTGAGCACACTCCCTGAGACATGAACTCCCAACATAGCAGCCGGGGTTGAACCAACTGGCCCACCGTAGAGCGGGCTACTGAGGTGCTAGGCTGCTTATGCACCAAATGACCACTGTCCGCCCTGTCGCCTGCATTGGACTTTGCCGGGGCCATCAGCTGTAGCCATAACTACTGATTAATTCGGTCCCGTGGCAACATCGGATTGATAGCTGCCCTCATCCGGAAAGTCTCGTTGTATTGTAACCAGGCAGCTCCTACAAAATCGCTGTACACCCTGTATATAATATCACAATACTGAAACAAAGGTGCAGCCCTACATGGCTGCACCCTAGCAATCACTCCTCCATATATAAGAAAACCTGGTAGCCAGTTGGCCCAGGTCCTGTCCACCTTCCTACCACAAAGCTTCTCTTTCTCCTTCTTGTCCATTTCCTCTCTACTCTTCTTCTCTAACTCCCTATAAAGGAGACTGAATACATTGATGTATTCTCCCCTCAGAATTTTTTCCCGCATCGCGGGGGTCAAATGATCCCCCAATGGCATTGCCGTATCTCCAAATGGGAGGGCCAGAAATGGCATGGACCCATAAGGATTCAGGAGGTAACTCCAAGCATTCCAAGGTGCACCGGGCCACCCCATGGGCTGGGCCATTGACATGTGCCCCCCCATGGGAGCACACCCATCAATGTTGACGATGCAGAAGCACCCTGGGCAGGCTCCGCCCCCAATGAAGCGGGGGGTGGCTGGCCCCATCCCGCCGGTGGGCCCTGTGCCCGCCCTGCAACTAAACTACCTGAGGCCCATAATGGCCCAGGCTGTGCCAGGAAAACCCAGTGCCCACCTTGCTCTGTCGGTGTGGTGACCTGCCCCACCCCGCCAGGCCCAGGCAAAGCGCTGTGACCCCATGTTACCCATGGCCATGTGGGTGCATGCTGTGTCAATGTCGACTTACCATCAACACCTGCCGGTGTCACAGCCACCGCCACTGGTTGAGCGGATTGTTGCCCCTCCTCCACAACCTCCGGCTTCTCACTTTCGTCACCTGACACCGCATCCTTGCTCGTCCCAGCCGCCTGGCTTCGATCAGGCACCGTCTTCGAACCCGCAGCTTCCTGCAATGCAGAGAGTCTTGCCAGCACTTCCCTTTCAAAATTAAAGGTGCCAGACCTCCCCGTGGCACTGCAACACCCTGGCCACACCATGGATGCCCCAGCTGCGCCCCGCTCTCTCTCTAAGGCACTTAAACGGTCCATTATTGCCTGGCACATCTCGCCACCATCCAACTGGTCTTCCCCCGGAGTACCCGGATGAACCCGTTTTCTAGTACCTTTAGTGGGCTGTTTTCCCTTAGAAGGGCCTTGCCCCTTCTTTGGACCCATTACCACCGCACTCCCAGAAGCCTAGTCCCAGCTGAATAAAATGCGAGGGGGGGTGGTAGCAGTTAAACCAATCACCCACCCCAAAGAGCGTCCAACCCCATAACAGTGCAATAAAAAAAATTATATATGGGGGGTATGAGGGAAAGGAGAGAGGGCTGTGTGTGCCACCTGCCCAATGGCCACCAGCCTCCACACAACCACTGCTGCTACCGCTCAACCCCACACCAGGCGAACGTCTCTACTTCACCCCCCAACCCGGTACCACGCAGGGGCTGCTGCTCTAAGGCCCCTTTTTACTCCCCCTTTTTACTACTGCCCCTCCAGGGGCTCGCAGCCAACACTCGCAGCCTCGTGCTGCCCGAAGACGCTCCCTGACGCCGCACTACAGGCCACCACTACCACCGAGCGCCCACTACATCTGTGCCCCCAAACACCACTGCCAAAGGACGACGCTCCCCGACGCCGCTCTGCAGCCCATCGCCCCGCACGCCTCTCCCACTCTCGGCCTCGAAAGCCTGACGTGCCTCCGACCGAGCCGAGAGCCAAAAGAAACTGCGCAGTTTGGGTGGGGCCAAGGCTATATATAGCCTCCACCCCCTGCCCACTAGCAGGACCCGGATGTCCAGGAAGCTCACTCCAGCCTCATCCTTCCGGTGAGGCAAATGCTGTCCCCACGGTGCGTAGCCGCTTTCACGGCCCGGCCAGAGCAGGGACAAATTCTCTTCTCTGGGAGTCCCAAGTAGTATACTTTCGGGTGTAGCAAAAGCTGGGGATGTGATACTAAATCAAGTTGTCTTGTAGATTTATAGCACCGACTCATTTTTTAAAAATAATATATTTCTTTAAACTCTGAATAGGAGAGAACCAGGGGCTTGAAAGATACCTCAGTAAAGTCAGAATGTCTTCAAAGATGGGGCAAGAGCCCAAGGAAATATCTCTTTGTATATCTGTCTGTCATTTCACTCAATGTCTATCTATGAATAATGGTCAGGATTCACACTATCATGAAATTCGTTACATGATCACAATGAAGCTTCAGCCTTTTTTTCTCTAATGGAAACCTCTTCCCTTAAGAATCACAAAGAGAGGAGTTTCATAAGTAGTTTGCGATATGGCAGTGGAATCAGATGTTAAAAAAAAATAAGCAAAAACATTAATAGGTTAGCACAAGGCCATGAGGAAAGAAAGAGGGACAGTATAATATGTATGTGGAATATTTATTAAACACCTTACTTGGATGTAGGGATGCCAACCTCCAGTGCAGGGATGCCAGCCTCCATTCATTCTTCTCTCCCATGCTGCCGTTTTCTACAGGGAAAGCAATCTCTATCATCTGCTGATCGGTTGTAATTCTTGAAGAACTCCACCTGGAGACTGGAAACCCTAGCCGGGCTCACTCACAGCTAGTAGCTCTTTTGGCTCACAACATTGCAGCTTAGAGGGAATCTTGGACTTAAGCCCCATAGTCTGGCTGTTGTCATTCCGGCCTTCACCTCAGAGCACACAAGACAAGAAAATAGTCATATCAGTCCTTCCTTAGTTGCAATCAGCCTTTCTTGCTGGTAGGAATGAAGTATTTTCAGATGAAGTTTCTGATAAATGAATAGAGAATCATCTTACTGACGTCTTGTAATGAACTCGCATGCCTAGAACTCTCTTGCCAACCCCAAGTGACCGGTTTTATATTGGTGTAAAATCTCCTCCAGAAGAATAGCAACCTCCCTGTGATGACATTCGATGCACCTCCAAGAACATTCATAGAAAAGAGTCTTACTGATATGGGCAATTACATGGTTTCTTTCCACATAAACATCACCAAAATAGGAAGGAAGTGACACTTGCATGTATAAGGGGGCCACCATATGCTCTGCTAATGTGATTAATATATGTCTTCTTAGAGCACCTTGAGATCACAAAGAGTGTCTTGAATTCACAAATAACATTGTGTGTCAAAAAGAGGGCAACTTGCCTTCACCCCTTATACATTTGGGGGAAGGGGTGCAAGTGTAGAGAATCAGTAGAATCAATTCTTTTACTACTTTGTACACCACCTCCCTTTGTTCTTTTTAAAAAATTTTATTAACTTTATATATAACATCAACAATTTCCAAAAAAGATCAAAGCAACATAGAAAACATATATCATTTAAAAGATTCAATATACAGTCTTAAGTTTCCAATGAAATACTGCACATATCATAAATGAACGAAAAAGAAGGCAGTGTAAACATTTACATAAAGTTAGTTACATCATAATATCTAGATGGGATCAAAGATCTTGCACTTGAACTCTGGCTGAATGAAGCCTCAAGAAGAGGAAACCATTTGATTAATAAATTCGCCTTACGACTAGATTTTTTAAAAGAAATAATACTGTCTGTAATTTTGTCCATTGTGAAATCTCCCACATCTTAGCATACCACAGATTTAAATGGGGTGGGTTGGGATCTTTCTACTTTGTGGCAATTGCCATTTTGGCAGCTACTAGTAATACGGAAATCAACTCTTTACATATTTGGGTAATTTTTGTGTTGTACCATAAGTCTAAAAGGACCAGTTCATGTTTGCAGGGAACAACATATTCTAAATGTCCTTAATTTGTAAAAGAACTTTATCCCAAAATTAATTTGTTTGCATGTCCAGCAGTGGATATAACTGCCCACTTCACCACAAGCTTTCCCGCAAGATAAGGGTTGTTGATGAGAGATATGGTGTAATCATTTAGGTGTCATGTACCATCTCAATAGTAATTTTTGAGTTTGTGCCTGAATATTCAAAGAACTGGTGAAAATACCAAAAGTCCATATTTTATGCCAATGATCATTTGTTAATGTTTTCTTACAATCCATCGCCCAGGTATTTTGATATGAGATAGGGGATTTACAGTCTAAGAAGATTAATTCTTTATACAACAAAGAAATCAAGCTCTTAAATTTGGAAAGGTCTGTTTTGAGAAAATGTTCAAGGAAAGTAAGTAGTCTAGAGGCCCTGGTTTGGTGATATTCATTCTATAAGGTGCATTATTTGTAGATATTCAAACCAATGAATGGGCATTTTAATTTTGTCTTCCAGTTTTTATCAGTCAAATGATTTTTATAAATAACATCTACAAATCGAAGTGATTTCTAAAAATAACATCTACAAATCAGGTAAGATTTGAGCACCTCCAGGCCATAAAAGAGTGGGATGAAATACCTGGTTGAAACCAGGATTGGCCTGAAAAATATGACAAAGGAGAAATCCTGGGTGCTATATAATATTTCAATTTGTCTCAAACTTTAAGAGTGTTTGCAATGCATGTATTTTTCAAAATCCTAGATGGCCTGTTCTTTGGAGTTTCCCATATGATTTCTTGAAAAGATCTACTGCCTAAATATTGATTCTCAATCATTTTCCAACCAATATTGAAGGTTGAATTGTGCTGTTTAAGAAAATCAAGAGCAGCTGCCTCATAGTATCATTCAAGATCTGGAAGAACTCACTCACCATGATCATGGGGTCTTCTCAATGTGGTATAACTTATCCCGGGCGGTTTTGCCACGTTTTGATTTTTGCCATGTTTTGAATAAGTTGTTGGGTATAGTTATGAGAAGGGCCCTAAACAAAAGGGAATTTTGGAAGTTAAAAAGGTTTGAAATATTTGATTTTTTTTCTAACTAGGAAGATAGATTTGATGTCCTGCCTTTCTGTAATAGAGCTATTCAATGTATGATGGTTATATTTAAAGATGTCTGCTGAATTGATAGGGATTTTCAGGCCTAAATACAGCCAGTAATTGCCAACCCATTTAAAACTATAGTTTGTTCAAATAAATTCCTGATTAGTTTGGAATAATTAAATAGGGTACAACATGTCATCAGCAAAGAGGAGACTTTTGGACTTTAAGGACTTAATGGTATCCTGGACTTCTTGGACTGTGATCAGCCGTTCCATAATTACCTTATGCTGAGGGAAAATTTGAGTAGGGGGTAATTGTGTGATCTTGTCTAATGGAGGGTTTTTAGAAAGATATAAGTTTATATGCACACACACACACACACACCTTCCTGAGTTAAATGTCTGAGATGCCCACACAAAGGATCAGTAATACTGTGCAGATGCAAATAGTGACACATGGTTTAATTGTGCAGATACTGATGCTTGGGAAAACTTGTGTTTTAATTAGTCATTATTAATTCTAGTGGTGGGTGTTCATCAAAAGTTTATTCCTTTTGGTATGATCTTGCCTGTGATGGAACCCTGAGCTTCTGTTCTTGCCAAATTAGTAGAGAATCAAGATAAACAGACATCTCTAAGGATATTTTATTGCCTATAAAATGTGCAAAAACATTTTAAAATCTCCTGGAACAATCTGTTTGGATAAGGTTTTAATATAGTTATTGGAGATCTTGACATTTAAAAGAGAAGTTTATGGTTCATAAAGAGAGACACAGTGATTCTCGTATCATGCAGTAAAATCAAGAAATAACACATGGTCGATGCAAATCAATACTTAAAAATACCAAATTAGTCTCTGAATGATATTTATAAACTTTATATACTAGTCGCCACTTAAACACTAACTTTATGGGACTTGTTCAGGAAACTAGATGTTGAACAAACATTTAAAGGGGAAATTTAAAGTCGATATTTATTTCCTGCATTAAGTGTGTACATTTGGACACTGTTTTGCCACATTCATTTGGATCCTAAACTCAAGAGAGTGCTTGGCTGTTTTCCGATATCATCACTTCCATTTGAAAACTGACAGCTTATTACCATAGCAGTGGAAATGAAAGATTCATTACATTACAATATTTCTAGAAGGGCCCTGCTAGATCAGCTTAATGGTATATCTGCTCTGCATCCTATTTTCCAGTGGCCAACTAGATGCCCTAGACTTTTTGGACTTTAATTTTTGAACAGCCTTTTCTTGCTGCTTGACCCACTACAAGTAGCTGGCATTCAGACATAGACTTCTGAATATTGAAGTCAAATTCAGCCATCATGGTTAATAGCTGTTTATTGATCTTTCCCCCATGAATTTGTCTAATATTGTCTTAAAACCATCTGAACTGGGGCCATCACTGTATCCCTTGCCAGTGAGTTCCACAAATTAACCATGTTAAGAGTTGTCATGGGTCAGCCGAGCACAGTTAACCCTGAAGAAACAGCGGTCTCTTCGGAAGAAGAATGTACATGTGAAGAAGGTCCCAGCTTGCAGCCAGTTACAGACAGCCTGCTACAGAAAGCTACTTCTGCTGTGCCAAATAATGATAAGCAGCCTAATAGCAGCATCCAAACTGTTCAGCCCAACGACTCAGAATCAGGAAGCATCCCACCATCCACCTCCCCTTCCCCATCTCCAGACAGAGGAGGGTTCAACATGAGATGTTGGGAAGAAGAAGGAGTTTATGATTAGCAGTCCTGAGACACCTGGATCCAAACAGTGAAGATGCATGTGTTTTAAAAAAATTTTTGCACTTGCATGATGCAATCCAGCAGCAAGACAAACATCTCTGTTATAAAGGATGGAGAAAGAGGGAGACTGGCTGTGGAAGTAATGTGCCATCTTACTCCTGCCCTTGTCACCACCGGCTCTGCCTCTGCCTCATGACTCTGACCCTTTGGACTGTGTTTGAACTCTGACCTGGATTTGCTTACTCCACATTTGACCTGGGAGCTGGACTCTTGCCCAGCAAGTGTCTTGCTGAGACACTTGTGCCTCTCCTCACTACACCTCAGTTTGATGTAGTGGTTAAGTGTGCGGACTCTTATCTGGGAGAACCAAGTTTGATTCTTCCTGCACTTGATTCCACTCCTCCACTTGCAGCTGCTGGAATGGCCTTGGGTCGGCCATGGCTCTCACAGAGGTTGTCCTTGAAACGACAGCTGCTGTGAGAATCCTCTCAGCCCCACCCACCTCACAGGGTGTCTGTTGTGGGGGGAGGAGATTGTAAGTCGCTCTGAGTCTCTGATTCAGAGAGAAGAGTGGAGTATAAATCTGCAGTCTTCTTCTTCACTCATGCTCCAGCTCAGAACAATAGACACTTGTCCCAATATCTGGTTTGATTTCCTCTCCATATCCTCCATCAATCTGTCAACATTCTTCCCAACCTAAATGAAAGTATATAAGGAAAGCAGCATAGTAGTCACTGGGCAGAGGAAGGGCTGAGATGGGCAGCCCAATCCAGACATAGATGGCTGGTGGCCGGTCATTCAGGGGCAGATCTACGGTGCCAGTAGTCGGCTTCCAAAGGGGCTCGGGGTGCCGGAGTGCAGCGCGCACAAGCGCCGGCGGCCACCAGTAGATGTGTAAGATATGCTGGAGCGTGGGCTCCCTGAGCGACGCGAGGATGGGGACAGGAGGGGCGCTTCCGCAGGGACGGCAGGGATTGGCTGGTGGCAGCCGGGGAGCTGGCCACGTGACGCCTGCTGCCAGAGAGAGCACTCCCCGGTGATAGGCTGCAAGCATGCCCCACCCGCCTCACGCACACACCGAGCCCCATGGTGTGGCTGTGTAATCCTTGGGGGAGCATCCGGTCAGCACTTATCACTAGTTCCATGGAGCAGGCTATCCATCAAAGGGGTGAAGCTGAGCCCCTGTCAGTGTCCCCCCCCGTGGCCTGCATGGGCAGATGGCATCCCAAATGCTGCAGGGGCCCCCTGCCAGGACACAGTAGGCCACCTGCTGCAGGCACCCATGCCCCAAAGGTGCTGGCGGCAGTCATAAGAACATAAGAGAAGCCATGTTCAATCAGGCCAATGGCCCATCCAGTCCAACACTCTGTGTCACACAGTCGCCAAAAAAAAATTATATCTATATATATCTCTTTAGCTTGGAGAAACGTCGACTGCGGGGTGACATGATAGAGGTTTACAAGATTATGCATGGGATGGAGAAGGTAGAGAAAGAAGTACTTTTCTCCCTTTCTCACAATACAAGAACTCGTGGGCATTCAATGAAATTATGAGCAGTCGGGTTAGAACGGATAAAAGGAGGTACTTCTTCACCCAAAGGGTAATTAACATGTGGAATTCACTGCCACAGGAGGTGGTGGCGGCTACAAGCACAGCCAGCTTCAAGAGGGGGTTAGATAAAAATATGGAGCAGAGGTCCATCAGTGGTTATTAGCCACAGTGTGTGTGTGTGTGTACATATATAAATTTTTGGCCACTGTGTGATACAGAGTGTTGGACTGGATGGGCCATTGGCCTGATCCAACATGGCTTCTCTTATGTTTATATATATATATATATATATATATATATATATATATATATATATATATATATATATATATATATATATATATATATACACACACACACACACACACACACACACACACACTGTGGCTAAAGGACCTCTGCTCCATATTTTTATCCAATCCCCTCTTGAAGCTGGCTATGCTTGTAGCCGCCACCACCTCCTGTGGCAGTGAATTCCACATGTTAATCACCCTTTGGGTGAAAAAGTACCTCCTTTTATCCATTTTAACCCGACTGCTCAGTAATGAGTGCGGCACACGGCCACTTCGTGATGGCTTTCCCGTGGTGGCTTCCGCCCAGCTGCAGAGAATTGGACACCCATGAGGGGCGTCCGACAGTATCGAAGTGGTCGTGTGCCGCACTCGCCGCCCCCAGCCCCCAGATCCCGCTTGAATAAGGACTCCATGCAATGTGCAGGAATCAGATTTATTGAAGTACAGGGCTCCAGAGGGGCTGCTACGTGAACCCCTTGCAGGAAGCTGCCTGCATCCACAGTGGGCAGAGGCGGCCGGCCAAAGGGCACAGCTGCGGGGTGGCCGGTCCCCTGTCAGGGGTGGGCGCGGCATCCCAGACGTTGTCCCCGACAGAGCCAGCATGCTGCGTCACCCTGCCCACCTCGCAGGGCGGCAGGAGCAGCCCCCTCGGTGCCGACCAGAGATTAGTCTATATTGGTGAGCAGCCGCTCCACCCTCACGCCCCACTCCTGTGACTGCCTCGCCATGGCCAGGAGACTGGACAGATGGCCAGTGGCCGTGGACATGGTCCCCTCCATCCCCGCCATCCAGCATTGTCCCGCAGCCATGGCCTCCTGCCATTCCCGGTGCCCCTCCAGCCGATCCTGCTCTATGGCAGCCCACATAGAGGACAGGGTGACGGAGATCCTTTGAGCTGGCCGTGATCCCCAAACCCTGGGTCCCCACCACCTGCACAGCCTTCGGCATCGCTGCCACCTTCCGGATCCTCCAGCGGCTCCCCCTGGTTAGGGACCGGGTCCACCGGGGGCCGCCCCACACTCAAGTCTGTCGTGGCCAGCCCCCTCGGATTCCCGGGCCCCGGGGCATGGGGAAAGGATGTGGGCAGATCC
This sequence comes from Heteronotia binoei, assembly GCF_032191835.1. NCBI lineage: Eukaryota > Metazoa > Chordata > Lepidosauria > Squamata > Gekkonidae > Heteronotia > Heteronotia binoei. Next base: position 88,781,835 of record NC_083230.1, read on the forward strand.
AGGTTTTGCAGCATGAGGGAGGCAGCTAGGGCCAACTATCTTCATGGGGACGCCCTTCATAGGTTCTCCACCACATCGGCCATCAGGGTCATGGTGCACATCCTCCCCGCTCTCTATGTGTGGGTTGCACGGTGATGGCAGAGACATCGTCGGGCACACAGATACCGGGAGCGCCTGAGCACTTTGCGTCTCGAGGATGCCACCTGTCTCGACTGCTTCCACTTGGACCACACTGCCATCCAGGACCTGTGTGAGCAGCTCGGGGCGAGCCTCTGAAGCCAGGTGGCCAGCCCCCACCCCATCCCCATCTTGCAGCGGATCCTGATCTCCCTGCGATTCCTGGCGACCGGCTCTTTCCAAGGCGTGGTGGCTGAGGTCCTGGAGGTCTCCCAGTTGTTGGCCAGCTGCTGCCTCAAGTCCTTCCTAGATGCCATGCTTCAGTGCCTCCAGCAGCATGTGTGGTTCCCAACAGGCGAGGAGGAGCTGAGGACTGCCAGAGCTAGCTTCGCAGCGTTCCCCAATGTTGTGGGGGCTGTGGACTGCATGCATGTCGCCCTGGTGGCCCCACAGGAGGATCCCATGGTGTACCGGAACAGGCACCACTTCTACAGCCTCAATGTGCAGGCCTCCTGCGACCACCAGGGAGTCTTCACAGATCTGGTAGCAAAGCTCCCAGGAAGCGTGCATGACGCCCATATCTTCACATCCTCAGGCCTCAACCGCCTCCTGGCAGCCTCGCCGGATGATCAGGGGTGGTTGCTAGGTAAGGCCACCAGACAGCAGTGTGGGGTGCCCCTCCCATCCCCTGTCCTCACCTTCCTGTCCTCCACAGGTGACCGAGGGTACCTGCTGCTGCCCTACCTGCTGACACCGTACCAGGAGGACGCACCCGAGGACCGGGCAGCGTACAGCCAGGTGCACAGGGCCACTCGCACCGTCATCGAATGTGCCTTCGGGCAGCTGAAAATGAGGTTCCGCTGCCTGCACTACACGGGTGGCCGACACAGCATGCAGCCACTCGGCGCACAGGCACGGCACCCAGGGATGAGAGCATGCCGCTGCTTCTTGGGCACTTCATTCTATTATTAAACTAGAATTGTTGGGACCACTCTCAGGATCCCTTCAAAAATTCAAGCACTTGTTGGAAAAGGCATGGGGAAGATGACAAAATGGCAGGCAGAGCTGAAATCCTGGGGGGGAGACACAAAAAACAATGACAAGGTAGAAAAACATAGGGAGGGGACCCAGGAACCCCAGTGCAATGCCAGGAGCGCCTTGGCAGGGTTCCCGCATGCCTTGGCCATGGGACTGTCAGGCAGGGCACCACGGCAGGCATTCTGTGAGGTGTGAGTGGCCACAGACTCGACTCCCTGCTGAAGCTGCCCCTCGGCAACCAGCGGACACCAGGGACGATAGCCGCCACTCACACCTCCCCATGTACTCCCTGGGCTGAGCAGGCGCATCTTCAAGTCCGCAGGTTTCCCTCATTTTCATATTCAGAAGCCCCTGTGGCAGCCCGCACCACCCCCTGCTTGTGGCCCCTGTGTGACCCCACCGAGGCCACTCCAAAGGGGGGCCAGGAGGAGCCAATCAAGCCGACACTCTCAACCAGGACCAACCCCGCCCCCAGCATGTATCAGCTGTAAGCTACCTCAGCACACAGCAGAGGTGGCTTAACTTAGTGAGCTACTCCCCCACCTCATAATGCTGGGACCATGGGTTTGAGGCTGCCCTGTGGCAGGAATGCTGACCAGCTTCCCTCTTTATTGAGCATAACATCCAGCCGCCATTATTTTTGGTCAGCCAAGTCCTCTCCCTGTGCCGCCCCCCCCTTTTTTGTGGGCACACACCCCGACCACAACACCCCTGTCAGCTGCATCATAGACCCAGATGGCGTGGACACATTGTGCAGCCCTGGACAAGTGTCTGCCTCACCACCTCTCAGCCTCCACCCTTCATCGATATCGCCCACTACAGTTCCCACACATCTGCACTAAGTGGGTGCCCCGAGAGTCCCCCCGGCCACAGAGCCATGTCCTTGGGACTGCCACAAGCAGAGTGTGCGAGGGATACAGGGGGCCGGGGCGAGGTGGGAAAACTGAAAGACACAGAAGATGAGATGGACACACTGGGCTAAGTTTATAGATCTGCTAGTGGGGAGAGCAAACTCGCGCGTGGAGGTTCCTGGCTCCCACAGTCTGAGATGCCATTGCCAGAGAATGCACTCACAGCTGCAGGGCTGCTGGGGTTGGGTGGCTGTGCTCCAGCAGCCACAAAGACTGGTGTGCAGTGCACACATCTGAAAAACAAAGAGACGGGGGGGGGGGGGTGCGTCGCCAGCTGCAGACATAGGACTCCAACCCTGGGTGAACCTGTGGCAAGCAGGGCAAGTGTCCTGGCTGCCTCCAGTGGAGCCATTCCACATATTTCCAGCTGTCCTGCATCATGGACCAGCTGCATCGGATGCGAGTCCGCAATCACAGCAGCTGCAGCGGGGGCCAGTGCAAATGGCAGGACCTGCCCTAGATGGCGAGTCGCTGGCTGGGCTGCGGAAAGCCGGAACACGTGTCGCACCCCCTTCGCCCCAGCACGGGGATACCTGAGACACGGGGTGCAGGGGACGGCAGCGGGATGGGTGGCCAGGGCACACCCCCACATGCACATGTGCGGGAGATGGCACCCCACCTGGAACCGCAACCACGCTGGCCGGTCTTGGGGGCTGGGAGTCGCAAGGACTCCTAGCCGGACTTACCCGTCCATACAGGGGGCTCCAGAAGCGAGACTTGTTAGGGCTAGGAAGCACAAGTGGTTAAGCAGGCAGCCCAGACTTAGCTCACCTCCCCCCAAGTCCAGCATCTATAACTTAAATAACAATCCTTCTATGTGCCATTCCCACCACCAAGTGCATCCCTCCTTGTGCTAAGTCCGCACGACATGGCCATCTGGAGCAGAGTACCATGCCGTACTCCCTGCCCTCCTTGGCCGGAGTCGAAACCTTTGTAGGGGGGGGCACTGATTGGGTGCGGGAGGGGGGCCATGCCCAGCCCACAGCGGGACAGGATTGGTGGGCCGATAACACAGTTCCCAAAGGGGTTTCCACGCTGCCGGCTTGTGCTTCCACTAGTGCCTATGGAGTATGCCAGCATTTTCTGTTGGGCAAATTTGCGCCTGGTGTGGGGGGGCATTCCCGCACCAAAAGCTCTGTGGGAGCCGACCAGCAGTGGCCACGCCCCTGGGTCGGCCCCCTCCTACACCCTGCACCTCTCCTGCGCCCTAAGTGCAGTGCGGCAGCGCTTCACCATCAGCCTGCGGCGTCGGCACACTGTGGCAGCCAGAGAGTGGCACACATGCCATTTCCGTCAGTGCGGAGGAGAATCCGCCAGCATAAGTCTCCAGACCACCGACATAGCAGTAAGTCTGCTTCCACAGCTCTTTCGCCCCCCCGGATTGCTCTGCTAGTGGAAGTGCATGTGCTTTGCATGCAAAGATCCTAGGTTCAATGCCTGGCATCTGCAGTTTAAAAGATCAGGAAGCAGGTGACATGCAAGACTTTGATGTATGATCTGGAGACCTGCTGCCAGTCTGAGTTGACAATATTGTCTTTGATTGCCTTGTGGTATGACTCAGTAGAAGGCAGTTTTATATGCTTATTAGGGCAATCTTGAGGCCATTACTAATAACTGGAGCTCTGCTCAAGAAGAGTCTTCAGCTTATAGGAACCAGATCAGAGTTAAAAGACCAAGGTAAAATATGCGAACATAGCATCCACATCCAGTATGCGGGATTATGCAAATTCTTACCAGGAACGCAAAAGGTTTGAGTCTTGTGGTGTAATCCTAAAGCAAGTTCCACCCTTCTAAATCCATTAAAGTCAATGGATCTAGAAGAGTTTAAACTCTTCTCAAGACTGCACCGACTACTAATTTGCCATTCATCCTGATCTGGATAGCCCAGGCTAGCATGATCTCATCATATTTTGGAAGCAAAACTGGGTGACCCTGACTAATATTTGGATGGGAGATCTCTAAGGAATACCATGGTCATGACAAAGAGACAGCCAACATTAAGCCACCTTTGAATATTTTTTGCCTTGAAAACTTACTGTGTAACCAGAAGTCAGCTGTGACTTGACAGCAAAAAAAACCCCTAAAACAAAACCAAACAAAACTATTCTGTGCACAAGCAAATTTGTAGGAACTAACTTTTTATCTTCAAAAAATTATATTTATTTGGCACTTCAACCTTCACATTTGCTCTCTCTGTCTTTGCCAACAATGGGAACCAACTGGCAACACTTTGGTATTTTTGCTCTTTGCTAGTCAGCTTTTTCACTGCTAATACATCCCATATCTTTGTGTACCAGGCAGCTATAGAATGTAATATGCTATCTTGCCTGTGCATGGCTGTTTCTAGCCTAGATGCTGGAAGCAAGGAAGCAAATAAGACCACTATTCTATGTGTACTCCAAGTAAGCATGTGGGAGGATGATTACAACACATGCATTCATTTAAAGGGAAATCTGGCTGGTATTTGTTTGCTTGTTTAATTAAGTTTCCCCCCCACTCCATCCTTAAGACTCAGGCCAGGTATATTAAAAGCATTTATAAAATATACAGCTAACAATAAATAATTGTTGGTTTAACACCAATAACTGAAAGCTAGCCAGGACAGGAGGGGGAGTTCCAAACCTTCTGCAAAATGCTCAGACTCCAGCTTTGGCAATTATAGAGGGGAAAGGAATTCTGCACTTCAGAGGCTGCTCACCAAGAATACTTCCCTTGAACATCTGATGTCTAGGCCTATGATGGGTACACTCCAGAGCAGGGACAGCCAAACTGTGACTCGGGAGCCACATGTGGCTCTTTCACACATGTTCCTTGGCTCTCCCACCACCCCGCCAGCCAGCTTGAAGAAGGCATTTCTCTCTTTAAATCGCTTCTCCAAGCCAAACCAGTCACCAACTTGGAGAATGCATTTAAAGTTAAAGTTGCTTTCTTTCTACCTCCCCCTCCCCATCTATTTGTCTGCCTTCCTTCTTTCCTTGTGGGTCTCAAACATCTGACATTCATACCTTGCAGCTCTCAAACACCTGATGTTTATTCTATGACATGGCTCTTGTATTAAGCAAGTATGGCTACCACTGCTCCAGAGGGAGCTCTTGCTTGATGGGAGACAGAGGAGGAGGCTAACCTTTAAATATACTGGGCCAAGACATTCATATAATTAATAGCAATTAGATTGTTAATTAAAATAAACCAGTAGTCAATAGCCAAAGTTAGTTCATGTCAATACATAAAAGTGCTTCCATTTCTTTCCTTCTTTGCTCTTTTCCCTTAAGCCTTCTTCTTCTTCTTCTTCTCCTCCTCCTCCTCCTCCTCCTCCTGCTATGCTGTCCCCAGGTACTTATTTCTCAGTCCATTGCATATGTACACCCTTCCTTCAACCATCTTGTTTCTGGTCTCTCTGTCCATTAGCTTCTTTCAGTCCTCAGACTGCCCCATAAAACTGTTCTTGTCCCTAGAGGCAGTGTGAGGCTGCCATTCCCTGCCAAACTGACAGTTTTCACTTTCCTCACTGGACTGGAACTTTAAACATTTTGACAGCTTTGATCTCTGACCATAAATATTCCAGGCCATTGCACTAGCTCTGCTCAGCTCAGCCAATTGGTGCCCATGGTTTCATCTCCACTTGTGCAATATGTATTATTGTACAATAGGCAGGTTGTTTAATAATGTTTTTTGCCTGAACATTTTTATGACCTTTTGGTCATAAAAAAGAGCCAGTTTGGTGTAGTGATTAAATGTGCAGACTCTTATCTGGGAGAACCAGGTTTTATTCCCCACTCCTCTGCTTACAGCTGCTGGAATGGCCTTGGGTCAGCCATAGTTCTCGTAGGAGTTGTCCTTGAAAGGGCAGCTGCTGTGAGAGTCTTCTCAGCCCCACCCACCTCACAGGGTGTCTGTTGTGGGGGGAGAAGATATAAGAAATTGTAAGCCGCTCTGAGTCTCTGATTCAGAGAGAAGGGCGGGATATAAATCTGCAATCTTCTTCATCTTTGTTGGTTAACAATTTTAACATGGATTCTGCATTCAGGGTTCATTTGAACGTGTTTATACCGACAAATCTACCTCTAGAGGTAGGAATAGCATAGTTACTGCATTTGCAATAAAGTCATGCATCCTTTTTTGACGGAATGTTACTACAAGAGGTAAGAGGGAGATATAGTTTGGTAATGGATACACTTTTATGATTATGTGCAATTTGGGGCCTGATCCAAGCTTATTTATGATAGATAGATAGATAGATAGATAGATAGATAGATAGATAGATAGATAGATAGATAGATAGATAGATAGATAGATAGATAGATAGATAGATAGATAGATAGATAGATAGATAGATAGATAGATAGATGAGTTCAACAGGACATGTGCACACACATACACACATTCTTCTGAGCTATATCTTTTTATTTATTTATCTTACAGATTTAAACTTGGTTTACAAATTTCTCTGCTACTTATCACCACAGCAGTTATTGCTTTATCCTTTCTGGTGTACAATTAAGATAAGTTTATGACAGAACATTTTGATCAATATTGTGAGCATTTTTCTTCTAGTCACATCAGTCAATATTTACATTATTTTTATGCAGTTGTTCCAGCAAGAAGCTTTAGACAGAATCCAAACTGTATCCATTAGAGGCTCAGAAAAGAGCAACCACACTGTTCTGTATATGCACTTAACTCACACAGAGTGATACTTGTAAAGAGATCATTGTCAGTCTCAACATATGGCTTTTGGTTCTTGTGAAACTGCTGAATATCTAATGCTATGGTGCATTAGTTAGTCTACTTATTCCACCAGAGTACAAGAATCTTACTGGCATAAATAATTGTTCTCTTGCAACCAACAGATTCCCAGAGTTGGGTCGGGTCGCTTGCTTGTAATATTGCTCCAGTGGTGTGGTTTATTAATTTCATAGGGCCTATTTTAAAAAACACAAAGCACCATAAAGAATCTTTCAGAACTAAAATGAGGTGAAAAATAAAGGGCAAAAGAAACAGGAACTGGGTTAAAAATTGCAACCCTGACACAGGAATATCAACATGCAATTAAAGGGCCGAACATTAAAAACAAAGTGTAAAAAAATCATGGCACATAGACTCTGACTTTACTTGATCAATTCTGGACCACGTGGCATACAAAAAAACACTAAATGCCCTTAAGACAAAAGGCTATAGAACAAGAGGCCTCAAGAATATCTCTAAGCCTTTGTCACTTCACTAAATTTCCTTGTGATCCAACATTGTTCTATTGTTTTATTCTGTTCTGTATTATGAGCCAATATGTGTACTTACCTTTCTGACCTCTGAAGAAGACCAATCTAGGTCGAAATACGTCAGGTCAAGTTGAGTGGGTTCCCATTGAGGTTTTATGATTTTACATAGGATAGAGGCTTATGATGGGCCCTTAAATGGTTTTAGCTTTCTACAATAAATACATGTATGTTGATTTATGATTTTTTTACACTTTGTTTTTAATGTTCAGCCCTTTAATTGCATATTAACCTTTTAGGTTTCTTACTCCAGTTTTTGAGTTAAGTTTCTTTCCTTTCTTTGTTTTTCTTTCTACAGGAATATCAACAACATTCACAATAGTTACTATGGTGTATATATTCAGGTGGGTAGCCGTGTTGGTCTGAAGCAGTAGAACAAAGTTGGAGTCCAATGGCACCTTTAAGACCAACAAAATTTTATTCAGTGTATAAGCTTTCATGTGTGTTATGTATGTGGACTCAAGGGAAGACTTTGGTGTTTCCGCCTGGCTCATTGGAGCCATACGGACTGAGCTTGGGGACTTGGGAACAAAGGGCTATAGGATTCAAACCCCTGCAGCCCAGGACCAATCACAAGCCCCCGCCAGTTTAAATGACCCAATAACGTGCTTGTGTGGGAACCCAGAGATGTATATAAGTTGGGCCCGTGGGCCCCAACTCCAGTCTAGTATTGTAACCTTTTACTATGTGATTCCTATTAAAGAGCTTGTTATCACTCACTTCAAGACTCTGCCATGCTTAGAACCAACTATATTATAATGGCGATGAGGATGGGATCCGGATGAGCAAGGTCCAGGGCAACCCAGCATTGCCAAGTGCACCGAGTTCTAGCGCCGCCGCGCAACAGGCACTGCCGCCCAGCCTGATCATGGCCGCCGTGTCTAGATCGCAAAACTCCATTCCGAAGTTCGACATGGCACAGCCCGAGGCCTGGGAAGCCTGGGTCAAAAGACTCAAGTACCACCTCGTGGCACAGCGAATCAAGGATGATGAACACGAAATCAAGAAGGCCATCCTGCTGAGCAACTGCAGCATTGGCACACTACAGCTAGCAGATGGCCTGGTCATGCCAGAGATGCTTTAGGCATCGTCCTTCTCCTCACCCAGAAGCTACAGTTCCTCAACAACTTCCAGGAGCTGAACAAGACCGTAGTGACCTTCCTAGGCCACCTGCGACACTTGGACAGGAAGGCAAAGTACAGCGCACAATTGGAGGAGAACCTGCTCGTGAAGTTCACTCATGGCCTCAGGGATGGGAAGACATGTCGGAAAATCGTGACAGAATCAAAGCCGACCTTGGAGAAGGCCCTAAAAATAACCACCGAGGATGCGCACAGGGACCAACACCCACCAGCTGCGACCAGCTGCAGAATCAGACGACTCAGATGGGGACAATGCCCTCAAGCTGCACCAGGTGACCCAACAAAAGCCTAGGCCATGAGTAACAGAATCGATCACCCCTAAGACCTGCGCTAGCTGCTGGGAGCCACACGAACAGCGTATGTGCAAGTTCAGGAGTATGACCTGCCACACATACGGGAAGGCCGGACACATAGCTCAGGTGTGCCGATTGGCAGTGTTGCGCCAAGGAAAACGTCCTCGTCAACAGAATGGCTGCCATCATGAGGTTGCACTAGTGGACGACATTCAGGCACTCACCACTTCGGGGACGCAGGTATGCCAGTTGCCCATGCCCTCCCCAGATAAATACTATGTGACTGTGTTCATGGAAGGCAAGCCCTGCAAAATGGAGGTAGACTCCGGGGCAGGCCAGACAGTCATTTCGGCCTGCACGTTCAGGGAGATATGCCCCGGGGGGAAGCTCAATTAAAACCAATCTCATTCCTTGTCCGGAACTTTCAAAAGCAGGAGGCTGCAGTTCGGGGAGTGGGCCTGGTTCATGTTAGGTACAGAAAATTCAAGGGTGAGCTCTTCCTGTGTGCAGTTCTGGTCGCCGCACCTCAAAAAGGATATTATAGCATTGGAGAAAGTTCAGAAAAGGGCAACTAAAATGATTAAAGGGCTGGAACACCTTCCCTATGAAGAAAGGTTGAAACGCTTAGGGCTCTTTAGCTTGGAGAAACGTCGACTGAGGGGTGACATGATAGAAGTTTACAAGATAATGCATGGGATGGAGAAAGTAGAGAAAGAAGTACTTTTCTCCCTTTCTCACAATACAAGAACTCGTGGGCATTCGATGAAATTGCTGAGCAGACAGGTTAAAACGGATAAAAGGAAGTACTTCTTCACCCAAAGGGTGATTAACATGTGGAATTCACTGCCACAGGAGGTGGTGGCGTCCACAAGCATAGCCACCTTCAAGAAGGGGTTAGATAAAAATATGGAGCAGAGGTCCATCAGTGGCTATTAGCCACAGTGTGTGTGTGTGTGTGTGTGTATATATATATATATATATATATATATATATATATATATATATATATATATATATATATATATATATATATATATATATTGGCCGCTGTGTGACACAGAATGTTGGACTGGATGGGCCATTGGCCTGATCTAACATGGCTTCTCTTATGTTCTTATGTTCCTCATCGTGGTGGAGGGCGATCTGTGCAGGCTTCTAGGTCGGTCCTGGTTCCAGGCACTGGGCATCCAAATGATGGGGATCCATTACACCCCTGTTTAAAGGGACTTTCAAAGGGTGTGCGAAGAGTTCCCCACGGTTTTTGATGGAACTCTGGGGACATACACCAGGGCCCCCATAGCCTTACAACTAGACCCCAACATGCAGCCCATACGGCTGAAGGCCAGGCGGGTTCCACTAGCTCTCAGGCCCAAGATTGGAGAGGAGCTAGACTGCCTCATGGCCCAAGGGGTTGTGGAACCAGTCGCTAATGCAAAGTGAGAGACTCCCATAGTAACCCCGATCAAACCCAACGGCAGCATATGCACATTAAATAAGCCGTTGCAAGACCATGCATACTCCGTTCTGGTGGTGAGCCACGTGTTAGCATCCCAAGTGTACCAACAGCTCCCTGTGGACGCAGCCACAGCAGAAGCGCAAACTATCGTAACGCACCGGGGGGCCTTCAAAGTTAGACGCTTGCAATTCGGGGTCAGCACAGCTCTGGGACTATTTCAGAATTTAATGGAATCCCTTATTAAAGGCATCCCTGGGGTACAGCTGTTCTACAACGATGTGCTGATTGCAGCAGCCACCGAAGACAAATTTGGCCACCGCCTTCGAATAGTGTTACAGCGTTTCGAGGGGACAGGGTTAAAAGTAAAAAGGGAAAAATGTTTATTGGGGGTGCCCACCATAGATTTTCTGGGGTATATGGTGGACACGAGCGACATTCATCCGGTCCAGGACAAAATAAAGGCCATTTGTGATGCACCGGCTCCCACCAACAAGGCTGACTTACAATCGTTTTTGGGAATTCTCAATTTCTACCATGCCTTCCTTCTCCACAAGGTGGCTGTAGCAGAGCCCTTACACAGACTGCTGGACAAAAGGGCAGCTGTAAGTTTGGGGTCATTGGCAAGCTGCCACTTTCCAGGCGATAAAAGACATTTTGACTTCTAATAGCTTGCTGGCGCATTTCGACGAGTGGCTACCTGTCGTGCTCATGTGCAACGCATCACCTTACGGGGTCAGTGCCATTTTGGCCCACAGGCTGCTAGATGGACGCAAGGTCCCAGTAGCCTGTTATTCAAGGACCTTACAAAAATGGGAGCGAAACTACGCTCAAATAGACAAAGAGGGCCTGGCTATCATAGCAGGATCATGTCACTGGAAGCCCTCCAGGACCGTCCGGTGCACATGAAGGACATTGCCCACTGCTCTTCCAAGGATAAAACTCTTTCCCGAGTTCTAAACTGGGTGTGGAGGGGGTGGCCAGAAGGACGGGTGGGCTCAGAATTCTCTGCGTTTGCATCCCACCAAGACGAACTGTCTGTGCATAAAGAGTGCCTGTTGAGGGGAAGTAGGGTGGTGGTGCCCCTGGTACTGCGGCAGCAAGTCCTAACAGCGCTGCATGAAACCCATCCGGGAATTGTATGCATGAAGGCGCTGGCCCGCAGCTATGTATGGTGGCCAGGAATTGACGATGCCATTGAATCCTGGGTGGCCTGATGTCAGCCATGCCAAGAGACTCATCCAGCGCCGCCCCATGCCCCAGCCCAACAGTGGGAGTTCACTTGCAACCCCTGGTCCCGCCTGCACGATTTTGCAGGGCCCTTCCAGGGGCATATATTCTTCCTTATTGTGGACTCCTACTCCAAATGGCTAGAGGTAGTGCCAGTGGCCTCAACCTCTTCTCAGGCAGCATTAGGGGTGCTACACAGGATATTTGCCATACATGGCCTCCCTGACACATTGGTATCAGGCAATGGGACGGCCTTCAACTCGGCGGAGTTTCAGGATTTCTGTGGCCAAAATTTAATAAAACACATAAGGTCAGCCCCCTTTCACCCAGCCACAAACGGCCAAACGGAAAGAATGGTGCGGGCTACGAAGGAAATGCTCCGCTGAGTCATATACAGCGAGTGGGAAGCATGCCTCACTGAGTGCCTCTTAGTGCAACATTCCACCCCCAGTACGGTCACCAGCCACAGCCCAGCAGAGCTTCTCATGGGCCAGTGGTTGACAACCTTCCTGGTTCGCATGCATCCGGACCGTGCGCCTGACCTGCAAGAGATACCAGAGGCGGTCCAGGGCCCCCAGGGGTTCAACACAGGGGACTTAGTATTTGTCAAAAACTTCGGGGTGAGGGACCAGCATGAATACCAGCATGAATATCCCGAGTAATAGGGGCCGTCATGTACGAAGTCACCTCAGAGGGGGGATTCATGATAAGGCAACACATTGATCAAATATGTGCGTGAGAGGCACCCGGGGGGGGGGGAGAGACAAGGATGAGAACACAACCTCCCCAGCTCCTGCTCATGGCGAAACAACTTCTGAGCCAGAGAAAGCAGAAGAGACAGCAGCTACACCCATGCCAGAACCAGCGGAACAAACGGGACCACCATCAGCGCCAGAAACCTCGGAGGACCCCAGCCAGCCAGCAGATTTCCCCTCGGCACTAGGGCCTCCGCCAGCAATGCCTGAAGAAGAAACTGTGTCACCGCCAACCCCTGTGCTCAGGCGGTCGATATGAAAGCGCCGCAAGCCTGCATACCTAAAAATGTGGAAACACATACAAACAATGGAATAAAATCTCCTCAAGTCCTACTTACAGGAAAACAGAGTAGGGGGGCAGCCATTAGGAAGGGCCACTCAGAGCCAAGATGCATAAATTAAGCTGAAATATGATCAGGTGGCCAATAGGATGAGTTCATGCCCTCGTGAGCTTTTCCCTGTCTCTGCAGGTATATACTTTAAAAGTGTCACTTCCTAAAATAGTCCATTCATTCTAATTTTTTTGTAAAATAAATCTTAATTCTTGCTTCCCTCTTTTGTACCTCTGTTATGCCTGGCTACTACATTTCTCTTGTGACATGCCATTTTGAAAACTCAGACAACCAGCTTCAGTGCCTCAGTTTTTCCTACATCACTGAATATAGCAGGTGGAAAAAACTTTAAACTGAAAAAATCAATGAAAAAAGAGAAGCAACCTGAAGCCATCCAGAGATGCCAGAATTGAATTAAAACATAAAGGAACATATGTGGGAATAATCTGTGTGGGAGGGAGAAATTGCCTCTGGTGGGTTGTTATTTATTTTTATTCATAAGGACTGGTCATATATCTGAAGCTTTGCCTCCTTATTCTCTTTCCATCTGTGTGCATAAAGTGCCATAAGTTGCAGCTGATTTATGGTCATCCCAGCAAGGGGCTTTTAAAGCAAGTGAAAAGCAGACGTGGTTTGCTATTGCCTTCCTCTGCAGAGCTTTTCTTGGTGGTCTCCCTTCTAAATACTGACCCTGCTTATCTTCCAAGATCTGATAAGACTGAGCTGTAACATGCCACCTTCCTCCCCCTCTTTCTGTTTACTTGTCTATTATTTGTTTCATTTATTTACTTAACAAATATAGATATCCTGCTTTTTTGCCCAATCAGAGCAGTTAATGTGGCTAAAAATTAAAAACAGGATAAAAACAGATAATAAAACAAAGTCAAAACTGAAATACATATGCAAAAATACAGAAACAGGAATGAAAACATAGGGCAGAAAGGAGCTGTCATTCAAGGGAACAGCAGATAAAAGAACAAAGTCTTAACCTGTCACCCACTTATCTAGCAGAACCAGGATCATCTACAAGCTATGAACACGTTCTTTTGGGAGTAAGCAAACCCATCTAGAACTGGAGATGGCTCAAATTCCAGGTCAGTCCTTCTACTCACCATTAGCACTTCCATCTTGTCAGGATTAAGCTTCAGTTTATTAGCCCACATCTACCCAAAACAGACTCCCGGCACCCATTTCAATCTTTCCACAGCCTCCCTGGGAAGGGATCTGCTAAAATAGAGCTAAGTGTCACCTGCATATTAATGACATCCCAGCCCAAATCTCTGGATGACTTCACCCAGATGTTCTATATAAATGTTAAAAGGCATGAGGAAACAAGATGGAACCTTGTGGGACTGAGCAGCAGTCCACCAGCACTGCGTTCTGAAATCTACTTCCATGTAGGATTGGAACCACTGCAAAATGGTACCTTAATCCCCAAAAGGTGGTTCAGAAAGATATCATGGTCAATGATATTGAAAGTCTGAAGAGAAATATAGGAGAGAAGAGGAAAAGTATAGTATTCAGATGGGATCATTTATCGTTTATTCATCTTTCTGTCTTCTGGTAGTTCCAAATCTTCATGCTCAATCAGGCATCTATGCAGTCATCCATGTGAAATAAAAAGAGGATATTTATGGAAGAGAGAATACAATGAAAAGAGAAATATGAGGTACAGGAAATCAGAGGTATTAGATTTAGAATGACAAGTCTCCCTGTATCAAAGAAACAAAACAAGGTGAAGCATTGCCAAAGATTGCAGCCTTTCCATCCAATCTGGTAGCCACAGATTGATGCCATATGTAAACATGGAGATGTTAGGGTGACAGGGGGTTTCTTTCCTGCAGCACAAGGGCAGACTGTGTCAAGGACAATTTTCTCTATTTCTGTGTCATGTCAATACTTATGCAATGTTTCTGTTTCTTTCTGGTAGTTCCAGCCTTCTAATATCCCTAATGCACTGGTCATTGTATGTCCCATTTTGTTGACGCACTATGTGTAGTCTGCCTTGAGTCCCTGTGAAAAAGGTGAAGTATAAATAACATAAATAGAGATGTTCAACCAGAAAAACCTGCTGATGTTTGTCTTCTTTTTAAATTCTTGGAATGAATATATTCACTTCAAATTTCACATTAGAGGTGAAATCTAGCAAGTATAAAGAAATGTGTGGATCCCCTAGTATTATCAAAGTTCTTCCATTATCCCATTAAATTGTAGATGCTTCACCAGAAGTCTAAATGTACACATGTAAGCTTCTCCAAGGAAAGGTGCACTTTGAAACCCCATTCCACAGGTCAGTTGGGCACAATAAATGCTTTCCTTCCCCCACTTTGTTGTTGGACCCCAGCCCCCAAGTAAAGCAGTCCCATGGTAAATGTCACTTCAGCCTGTTAGCTGGACTCTTAAACCTGTCCCCATTCTATCTTTCACCATCTTCTCCTGCCACTTCTTCCTTTGGCTTTGGCTTTTTCCAACTTTTGGGGAAATTTAGAAGGAAGGAAAGGATTAGAGCCTCTCTCCTCTGGACCTTCAATCAGTTTAACAGCCTCATGTAGCTGCTTTGACATTTTTAAGATCCATCTCTCCTGACCACAATTTACCCATGTCAGACCCCAGACTGATTTTAATTTAACTTCAGACAGAATGTTGTTGGTAATCCAAACATTAGCATGTTTGGTCCTGAAGGATGCTGTCACAGAATGGTCCCAGTGACCTGTGAGCACTGTTTTGTTTTAGCCCTCTAAGGCATCTGGGCAGTCATCCTCCCAAGTCTCTGCCTGGCAGTGTGATTCTCGCCTGAGTCTGCCTGGCTCTCAGATGTTCTTCTGCTTTTCCTTCACTACACTGCCACTAGCTAGGCAGTTTCAAAAATTCACACCAAGGGAGCCAGCACTCCTAGCTTTCCTTCAGGGTTGCTATTTTGTCAATGGTGGCTGCCAAGACGAAGCCCAGGTGTGTGAGGGCCTTTCTTCAGATTAAATCAGTCAAAATGGACCTTGCAAAATGAGCCTCATTCAGTTCATGTCCAGGGAAGTTATTATATCTCTCTGCCCTGTGGGTCATTCATTCTCTTTCTGTCCTTTCCAAAAAGAGACATAATTTAGCATTTGCCATCCCCAAGTCTCTGCCACCTCCTAGGTGTCACATTCCTGCCAGAGAGTGAGATGGCAGTTTAAAAGTTTGCTGCTAATTAGATGCATTTATAGAACCAAACCTTAAGTACTGGGTGCTTGAGGAGAAATCAACAGGATGGGAGGACTTGAGAGCTGTGAGCTGACAGGGAAGCTCTTTAAAATGAATGTGTGGGTTTTGTAACCCCAAAACTCTCAGTAGTGTGAAGTAGCCCAAAAGAGAGCACATTTTTTCACAGAACTCCATATCACAATCATCATGACAGGTCTTAAGGGAATACTTGTCTGCTTTGTAGTCACAACGAATGGGTTAGTTCCAGAGGGCGGCCATGTTGGTCTGCAGCAGAACAGTTGGATTCTAATAACACCTTCGAGATCAACAAGAATTTTTAGGGTACAAGCTTTCAAGAGTCAAAGCTCCCTTCTTCAGATATGGCAGGGGTGGCCAACGGTAGCTCTCCTGATGTTTTTTTGCCTACAACTCCCATCAGCCCCAGCCATTGACCATGCTGGCTGGGGCTGATGGGAGTTGTAGACAAAAAAAATCTGGAGAGCTACTGTTGGCCACAGATATGGGCAAATGGGTCAGTGTCCCCAGGTGAATGAACCAGACTGAGTCCAAGCTTATCTTTCATGTCATGGTGCATCCAGTATTTGAGGACTGTTATACTTGTACGCCTATGTACTGTCTAGGCCTCAAGGGTTCTGTGCTCCTTCTGACTTACCAAGACTAGGAAAAAGTGATGTTTATAGCTTTTGAAAGGAGAAATTCTTAACTTTCCAAAGGGTCATAGCACTTGCCTGTAGCTCTAGATTTTCCAGAGCTATCATAATATTATTATGTAGCAAAAAAGCTATTTGAGGTCATTGCAGTGTTACTAATACTTTTCTTTCTAACTTCTGTTCAGCCAGACTGGAATCACACTGCATGTGCACGATTCCTCTGTAGCTTTCATCTCTAAGGACAGGACACTATTTTTTATTGTTATGAGCAATGAAGGATGAACAAATTTGGGTTTTCTCATTAACATCCATAAACATGTAGCAGAGCACTGGTAACCACAATTCCACGAATCACGTCCCATTAGTTCTGAATAATGCAGTAGGACCAAGGTAATCATGTGACCCAATCTGATACAATTATATGGCACAGCCTCTCAAGTTCCTTCAGCACCACTGCTGTTTCTCAGTCCATTTTGTTCTTCTTTCTTAAGTATCTTGACAATAAAGCCAACTTTCTTGCTTTTTCATGTACCATTCTCCAATCTAAACTATTCTGTTCCATGTTCATTCTAGGCATTGGATCTACTGAAGCTGTCAGTGGAAAACCACAGGCTTTGATTGATAAGCAAGATACACTGGGAGTCAATAGAATTACAGCAACTATTTACACATGCAGCTGGGTTGTGTGTGTGTGTGTGAGAGAGAGAGAGAGAGAGAGACTAGATGAGCATTTGTTTCTTGTCCAATAAATAGTTCATTCTTCAGATACCCATTGTGGGAGTTCACATACTGGAATATGGCCCAACCTGCAACTGGTTGCTAATTTTTTAAACCTATTTTTATAACAGACAGAAAAACTGAGCAATTAACAGCTCCATAAGAGGATGCCCTTTTTAGTAGCCCTTCTTTTATACATTTAGCAGCAATGCAGAAACATTCCAGGAGGTAAAACATTTCAGTCATAAAGAGAGCCAATGAGGCAGTGCAGTGGGTAGAGCATTAGGCTATGATGTTTGAGACCAGGGTTCAAATCCCCACAAGAGGCCATTCACCCTTCCTCAGCCTACCCTACCTACAGGGTTCTTGTGAGTGCCTTGGGAAAGGAGGGAGGGGTTCTTAATAGCAGAAAGTATGCAAATGTGGAATGGTGGGTGTAATTTTGTTTCTGGAGGACAAGGATACCACAGGAGTTAAGATTACAAGAAACATGGGGACGGAAATGGAAGTAGATAAATTGAACAAAGTGAATAATGCCATTGAAAACCCCTAGAAATTTAAAGAAAGGACATGGATAAAAATTAGATAATGGGACGGGAGGAGTAACATGAAAGAACAACTATACTTGCTGAAAATCATAAACTAGAGCAAAGAAATTTGAAGGGGGGGCTGAACAAAAGAACTCTGCAATAATCAATTGACAAATAATTATGGTTGCTAGTTCTTTCCCAGATGGAGTTCTTTCACCTTCCACTTGGAATCTCAGAGTCTCAGAGCGGCTCACAATCTCCTTTATCTTCCTCTCCCACAACAGACACCCTGTGAGGTGGGTGGGGCTGAGAGGACTCGCACAGCAGCTGCCCTTTCAAGGACAACCTCTGCCAGAGGTTGATTCCCCACTGCCCCACTGCCAGAGGTTTGATTCCCCACTCCTCCACTTGCACCTGCTGGAATGGCCTTGGGTCAGCCATAGCTCTGGCAAGGGTTGTCCTTGAAATGGCAGCTGTTGTGAGAGCCCTCTCAGCCCCCACCCACCTCACACGGTGTCTGTTGTGGGGGGAGAAGATATAGGAGATTGTAAGCCACTCTGAGTCTCTGATTCAAAGAGAAGGGCAGGGTATAAATCTGCAATTCTTATTCTTCTTCAGAGCTATGGCTGACCCAAGGCCATTCCAGCAGCTGCAAGTGGAGGAGTGGGGAATCAAACCCAGTTCTCCCAGATAAGAGTCCACATACTTTACTACACCAAACTGGCATGAAGGGCCAGCTCAGCTGCAGCTACTCTACTGTATCAGGAAAAAATGAGAGCAGAAGCAAGATTTGTTGAGTTTTTATTTGTACTGCAGCCCATCCTGAGCCTTTCGGTGAAGGTAGTGAGAAGCTTAAACAAGGATGCAGAAAGATTTAATGGTTCTGGATTTTGCAACCAAGAAAGATTGATGCCAACCAACTGCCCTCTGCCCCCTGCATCTGCCACTTCCTCCCCCAGTTTGATGTTTCTGTTCAAATGATTAGTACAAAATATGTAACAATGTTGACATTTAAACTGACATGGAATTCAAAGTTAGCTGCCTGGGGAGACAAGCAAGGCCATTCACATCTATTTCAGAAATACAGATACTACTATGCTAGTTTAAATTCAATGCACATGATGCAGAGTTTGCTTTTTGTTGTGGGGGTGGGGTTGCACTGATAACTGTTGGAGATTTCTTTAAAAGAAATAGTATTTACTATAGCATAATTACAAAGAAATTTAAATATATCAAACTACAGAAAAGAAATAGAGAGATAAGTAACCAGCCTAAGAGTGCAGCTCTAGCCTTCTCAGCATAAATATGTCATAAAAGTTTTGTTTACTTCTGAAACTGCTACTAAAAATGTATTCTCTAATTACTGCTACGTAATAACATTTGGCATTAAATTTGATTTGGTTATCTTGGGAAGATCTATCAGCAGTCCAAAACTATTCCTTACAAAAGTTAGCATTCAAGAAATTTCCCCAGTACTAAGAGCATAAGAAAATGAGACTGTTATTCCTCAAGTGAGGTCTAGAGAAGAAGGAACCAGTATAAATGAAAAATAAGAACCTCAGAGCATGAAAATGTACAGGAGCAGTGTCAGCTGTAATTAATCCCAGAAGGAACAAAAAATAAAACAAAACATGAGAATGCCTATTCAGGGTTTTGCCCAAGTGTAATAACTAGAAAACACCAATCAAATTCTTAGACCAGAGGTATCAGATTTTTAGACTGCTCTGAAGGACAAGCTGATCCCATGTTATTTTTCTAAAGGTAGGTGAGAGGTTAGGCTTGCCAAGTTCCTTTGCCACTGTAGTGGGGCAGTTCTCTCGTGCATGTGAAGCACGTGTGACATGACATCACACAGAAGTGATGTCATCACACTGGATACATCACACTGGGGATGCTCTAGGATTTGGGATAAAAACTCTATGGTACTATGGTATCATCACGCCAGGCACATCACACTAAGGACGCCCTAGGATTTGCAGTAAAAACTCTATGGTACCATAGAGTTTTACTGCAAATCCTAGAGCTTCTTTGGTGTGATGTGCCCGGTGCAATGATATCACTTCCAGATGACATTATCATGCAGGGCATGTCATGTGATGATGGGGCTCTTTGAGGGTGAGGATCCCCCCAGCGACCTACTAGTTTAGAATACTAGTAAGGGACCAAAAGTAAGAAACATCAATAGTTATAGACAAAAGTACACATTTGCTACAAAACATACAAAAATCTTATAGGGGAAAATGAATGGCACAATTTTTTGAAAGGTCACAAATCATAGAATCATGTATCTGGTCTTATGTCAGCAGCAAATACATATACATGCAATAGTAATGTTGCAAATATACTGCCCAGTTTAGATCCTAAGAATAAAATTGTCTTATCAGGGCCAGTATAACATCAGTTTATATCAGTATGATACAGTATTTCCAGACCCAATATTTCATTTTGGGTCCTATGTTAATTGTTTATTGATTTACAAGTATAACAGGGACTTGGTTGTATGTTGTAATTTGTACTATTTGGCCTCCGAAGAAGCCCTCTGCAGGCCAAAACATGTCTGGTCATATATGGTTCTTTCATGCACATTTGTCACTTTGATGATTTTATGAGGCTTCATTTGGGCCCCTACAATGTTTTTATGTTTTTGTAATAAACGTGTACTTTTGATGTTTTTGATGTAATAAACGTGTACTTTTGATGTTTTTAACTTTTAGCCCCTTACTAGTATTCTACTTTCTTGGAGGTTTTTGTCAGCAGGAACTCCTCCTGTCCATGCCCCCTCACAACCCTTGGTGTCTTTGCTTTTTGGAGTAGAGGTGGCTCAAGGGAGCTCCCACTCAGTTAAATGCTGGGAACTGAACTTCCTGATATGTCCACTCCAGAAATTATCACACACACAAACTTATTTTATTTTAAAGCTTACATGCTTCTTTCCTCCTCCCTAATCCTTTCTTTTCTCACAGGAACCCACAGTTAAAAGACACCCCAACTGAGAAATTTGTTGTTATGTTTGAATGCGGTCATCTTTCTTTCTCAATAATTAAATCAAGGCCTGTTCCACATATGCACTTTACCTTGGGTATGCAATCGTGTTACGATGTTTCTAATTTTTCATTCCACAACTCATCTTCTCCATGTCGTTTCAATGTCAAAGCTTTGTTGTTGTTGCTTTGTGTATGTGTGTATTTTCCCAGTGCACTTATAGGGTGATTTTATTTTCAAGCAGACTGCAAGTCAGCTTGACTCCATGTGCAAAATGCTTGAATTATTTTTTTTGTGGCAGTGATCTACACCACCTTTGAACATCCTCCTCTTTATCCATGCTCCCTTCTGCCTTTTCAATCTCCCTTCCCCTTCACCACTCTCTTCTTTGGTGCTCAATATATACATTTTTTTTTTTTTGCTATAAGGGAGATAACCGATAATGCATTAATGATAGCTAAGTGCTATTATTTTTAGATGATCATATGTGCAATAGTGCATTAATGTGTTATTTTTAAGGCAATCGTTCACTCCTCAACAATTTTTGTTATTCTTATTCTGAGTTTGAATTATTTTGATTATTTTTCTGTAAACTCTAATCCTTCTCCACAAGTTGTCCCTTCTCTTGCATCATACCAATGACATCAATGTTTGCTAATGTTCCTTATCATGATACGTTCAAAAAGTTTCTACTTTACTGCCAGTTTGCTAATTTCTTCAGCAGCACACACAATTTCATGTGTCACCTTCTGCATTTTCCCACCTTTAGTTTTAGTAATCCCATTCACCCCAGTCTACTTTTACTGATATGGACTTTTATTAGCTAGCAGTGGGGAATTTTTTTTTTCACATTATTTTGCTATACATATCATTCTTATTTGTGCTTATTGCAATGGATTTTCATCAGCATGATACTCAAAATGGCTTAAGATAATACATGATAAGTAGTCATGTTGTAGTGGTCTTTTAAAAAACAAGTAACATGTTGGGTAATCAGATGAAATACTATTCCATCAGCAGTTACCTATGGTAGATATAAAGAAATTCCACTCTCGTTAAGACTTTATATATGCAATTTAAAACTAGTTGACTCAATGTCCCATGTTTTTCTTTATTGTCCCCTATATGATATTATACACCTTAGGTTTCTAAATCCAGTTTTGTCCAATATAACAGGCTGCTCAGATGCTGTAAAGGTTTGTCATCTTCTGAATGATTTGTGATCTGAAATAACTGAAAAGGTTGCTTTATTCTTGAGTTTGGTAATCAAGGATCGATTGTCCAATGTATGTAACTGCATATGATTGTTTTTGTTATTTCTGTATCTGTTTATGTATTTATAATCTGATATATGCCAATAAAGGCTTTTATTGTTGTTGCTGTTGTTGTTAATAGCATCACTGATGTCTGCTGCTCTTGAATTTTAAAACTGGATTGTGACTCAGTGCGAACAGAAAAACAATGGGCGTTTTCGCACTCACCTTCAAGTGGTGCGACCACCCTCCTCACGCTGGCGGATCTGCAGGGATTTCGCACCAGAAGCGCCGGCGCACCCAAAAGAGCCGGCGACTTCCGTCGCGAAACCAGCTCAAACGTTTTCCTGCTTCTTGGCGGTTTCCGTTTGAGCTGGTTTCGCGACGGAAGTCGCCGGCTCTTTTGGGTGCGCCGGCGCTTCTGGTGCGAAATCCCTGCAGATCCGCCGGCGTGAGGAGGGTGGTCGCACCACTTGAAGGTCAGTGCGAAAACGCCCAATGAATTTAAAGCAGAACATACTATGGAAAGAAGGACAAGGCTCAATTCCAAGCCGACCACACAGAAGATCAGAAGTAAGGAAAAGGCCCAAGTTTAAATCAGAATTAAGCTGCCTTGGGTACCTTTTAAAATATATAAATTCCCTAAATAAACAAACCATCATTTATCATCTCAGTTTGTAAGGATGAAACACACACACAAAGTGGAGCTGGATAGAAGACTTCCTAAACCATGAAGTCTTTGATCTTGGCATTTTTATTTATTTATTTATTTATTTATTTATTTATTTATTTATTTATTTATTTATTTCTATGGATTTATATTCTGCCCTTTCCCAAATTGGGCATGATGCACAGGCGGTGAAGAAACAGACATATTGGTGTATGCCCAACAACAGACCAAGTTTTTGCTCATCACAAACTATTTCTAGTTTATTTGTAGCATCTGAATGGAGCCCTGGTCATTGAGCTGATTCAGATATGCCTAACTCAAATGGCAAGACATACATCCTGCAAAGACTCTACCATCTAAGTTCACTTGGGGAATAATTGCTTTGAAGATTCCCCAGCATGAAAACTTCAATGTGCACATTTTTTTGGA
Organism: Heteronotia binoei; assembly: GCF_032191835.1. Classification (NCBI taxonomy): domain Eukaryota; kingdom Metazoa; phylum Chordata; class Lepidosauria; order Squamata; family Gekkonidae; genus Heteronotia; species Heteronotia binoei. The sequence goes on from NC_083230.1 coordinate 88,804,811, forward strand.
AAAGTTCCTGGACTTGCAAATATTGCTTGATTTCTGCCAGCTGCAATCCATTTTCAGTGCTGAATCTTCTGGCTTTAAACATAAAACTACAATATTCACACTGTGTGCCACAGTTGCATGTTAAGAAATGTTTAATGGCTTCTGAAAAAGTCTGCCAGGTACCAATGAAAACTGAATCACTATCATCTATTTCTGCCTTTAAAAATCTCTTCCGCAAATACTGTTTGTATTGCCACTGAGATACTGCAAATCTATACTTGGCATACCTCATTTGTGAGTCATCATTGGAACAAAGATCTGTGTAAGTCTACATGGTCATGTCATTTCTCCCAGTACACATTATCAGGGCTTTTTTTGAGCAGGAATGCACAGGAATGTAGTTCCAGCTGGCTTGGCATCAAAAAAGCCCAGCAGGAACTCATTGGCATATTAGGCCACATCCCCTGATGCCAAGCCAGTTGGAACTGTGTTCCTGTGTGTTCTTGCTAAAAAAAAAAAGCCCTGATAGGAAATATGTTTAATATCCGGATACATATTGCTTGTGGATGTTATTGAGTGAAACAATGATGATTTCAGGGGGTGTGTCATAATATGCAAATGCGTTCCAGCTGGGTTTTTCTACAAAAAAAGCCCTGCACATTATTATCCCAATCCAGCTAGGGCCCATTAAGATTCATTACCGAGAAACCTTCTGTATTTTCTATCCCTGGCCCAGTCCATCAGCCAATACTGAATATGAATGGTCAACAGATCAATTCACCTACTCTGAAAGGATAACAGGTGACTGAATTTAGACCCCCATTGTTTGCATCCCTGTAAATAACTGATCACTGCTGATCTTTCTGAGTTTGTGTAAGTGGGGCCCTGACTACTGTCTAAACTTGAATCCAGAGCAGTGCCTATAATTTAAGATATTTATTGAAAACATTTTATCCTGCCCTTTCTTCATGTAGTTCAGGATACTGTGTGTGCCTCCTCCCACCTTTATTTTCATAGCAAACCTGTGAGGCAGACTGGGCTGGTAAACAATGACTGGCCCAAGGTCACCCACTGAGCTTCAGACAGAAGGGAGCTTTGTGCACGCTGAGCATGTTCTTCAGGCAAACATAACTTCTTTGACTATGACATCTTACCCAGAAGCTAAGCCTCAGATTCGTTCATTTCAGCCCCACCATTCACCATATGATTCAAGCACTTAGCCAGGCAACATTGCAGCTATGCAATGATTAATATGTTTTGTTTCTTTATCCACTGAGATTGTTCTTGTAACTTGCACAACCAGTGGTAATCAATCCTCACAAAGATCACTGTTGGGTCATGTCATTAAAATGCACCAGACACTCAGTTTGCTCCCCAACTGTGGCTATGCAGGAGGATGCATAGGTTAAATGGCCTATGCTGGATACATTGTCTTCCTTTGTGTTGCCCAACCCAGTGGGTTTGACTATAATAATAATCTAAGGTACTAGGAACTTCCTTTACATAAACCATTTTAGGGCAATATAACGGGTGACCAATGGTAGCTCTCCAGATGTTTTTTGCCTATAACTCCCATCAGCCCCAGCCATTGGCCATGCTGGCTGGGGCTGATGGGAGTTGTAGGCAAAAAACATCTGGAGAGCTACCATTGGCCACCCCTGCAATATAATCTTCTACTCAAGAAGGATCTCCCCCTCCCCCCACAATTGCTGTGTCAATAATGATACCTGGTCAAACCAATAACCTTTCCTACACCAGCAAAGGTGCTTCTTCTCTGTAGGTTAATTTTACTTTCTATCTCAGGTTGTACTCCAAAGTTTGTAGCAATGGACATCTCAATATTCAGTTGCCAAGTCCATAACTGGTATGGTGTTAACCACAACTAGAAATCCAGCATTATGGACCAATAACCATTTTCCCATAAGCATTCAGGGTGTAAGTAGGGCAACACAAGCCTTCCTGCTTTGGATATAATTTTCCCACTCTTTCCACTTGCTAAAGAACACAAAGATACTGCCTCCAAGAGAAGCAGTGCATGGTTTATTGTATGTTTTGCTTTGCTTCCTTTTCAGATTTTAGCATTTGAATCTGTACTTTGTTAGGGCCATAAAGTGGCTATCAGATTGAGGACTTTGCCTCCCTTACATTTCTTTCTTTACTTTGGACCCATCACTGGAGTTATGCACATATTGAACTGGAACAGTTTTGATTGGACTCTCTTACTTGTATCTAATCTGTACATGTGTAGGGTGTTGTACAAAAAGAGGGCTACATCAATGCTGAGTTGAAGCAGCAAAGAAAAAAAGGATAGTACAGTGGGAAAAATATTATTATTATGTTCTACTCAGAGATCCCTACACATTTCACACATTGCTTCATCAGGGGATCTTGTTATGGTGGGAACATTCTCAGATACGGTTGTCTTTTAGATCCCCGATGAAACAGCATGCAAAACATATAGGGATCTCTGAATGCAACATAATGAAAAATGTTTTCCCCACAGGTGTTCTGATGTGACAAATCTATCTCAGAGACGTAACATTTGGCAACTGCATAATTGCTGACATCTATCTTGAATCACAGTGATTGCACAATGGAATTTATCCCCGTTCAAGGTAGGTTGTTTATTATTTATCTATTATTTCTAAAATAAAAGAATGAGAAGCTTTATTTTTCAGTGAAGAAAGTGGAAATAAACCATGATTCCCATAAGTTTGTGTGGGAACATACATTTGTGAATTGCCTTACATCAAAAAGTCATTAATTGGGCTGTCCGCCAGACTCAAACATAAGAACACAAGTAGACTATGCTGAATCATTCCTATGGTTCATCTAATCTAGCATTCTTTTTTGGTATAACAAGTTTTATTAAATTTAACAAGAAAAATTAGGGAATTGGGGAAAGGATCAGGGATAGGATACAGAAAATAAAAGAATAGATTACAGTTATTACTACATCAAGAAGAACAAAAGAAAAATTAATTATACCTGCAAGTACTCAAAATTAATACATAGATATTACCTTTAAAGTCTACAAATATTTTATGATCTTTTGATATTACTGTAAAATCCTCCTGTTTTACCAACTATTCTGGTCTTCAGTACTAGCCTATTAACCAAGAGGTTTCAATATGTAGCAACAGCAGCTGCATCTCTATCTAATTTACAAAGGAATCTCAAGGCTAAACAAGAATAAAACAAGCTTCTAATTAACCATGAAAGGCTTCTGAGTTAGATGGGTACAGTTATGATACTCATGCCTTATTAGCAAATGTTGATAACTTTAGGCATCTACTTGAACAGTTAGCTCTCTTTAATAAACAAAAAGAATGAGTTTTCAGAAAGAAAAGAGAAAAGGTAAGCAAAGGAGGAGAAGGAAAAAAAACCCCACAGAATGCTGTTTTTACAGCAGCCCTCATCTCAAAAGGCGCTAGCCATTCCCAATTGCTCCCACAACTTCACACTAAACAGAAAGGAGAACCTTGATCTATAGGGAAGATTCCTCTCACTCCCACCAAATGGTACTCATTTACTTCCCTGAAAAGCAAAGAAAAAAGCTCTTAGTGGATTAATTCATTAGCAGACATCTCCATGCATGGGAATGAACAAAGGGCACCTCCTCACTAACCATTCAAGAAAAAGCAAAAATATTAAAGGTATGTACACACTTTCCTTATATATATATGTATGTGTGTATGTAATTCTAGTTACAATAGTCCAAATTCTAATTAAACAGATTAACTTTTTAGCCTTACATTAATGTATATTTAAATTTTCAAAGTTTTACAAGTTGTTAGAGTCATTGAAACCCCTCTTTTTTAGCAACAGATTGTTAAACTTCATTATGATTTTGAGCTTTGCAGACACAAAACCAAAACAAGCTGCCCATTCAACCTGGAAAATAAAAAAAACCAAAAACCTGCTTTAGGTTTGAAGAATCCCTCAAAAAAAAGGGAGGAATTCAAAATTAAGTCCCATAATATTGTGCCTGTTAGAAAATAGCCTTATAATCTCTTCTTATAGTTTGAATAAAAATGAAGATCCCCTAGTTCGAAAATCAGAATATCCATTCCAAGATGTTAGATCCATAATATTATGATCATGTCAAGTCACTGTATGGTAAGAGTTTATATTCTCTTCTTCCTGAAAGCCTTCCAAGTCATAATCCTTGTTGTTGGACTTGCTTTGAGGCTGTAGATTTTGAGTCGGCTGATTTTTCCCTTTAATTGCTAAGCATTTTTACAAAAAGCTTTGGAGCCGAATCAATGTTATCCCCCCCTTTCTTTGTCTCAGTGAACTCTAGGTTTCATTTCTCCTGCAGAAGTGCATAAACTGCATTCATTTTAAAATCAGGCAAGGTAATCTCAGGCAATTGTCGTTTCACTTTTGACCGCTTTTCAGGCAGATTTTGTGCTCCTTGATACCTCTATTTTTGTATATTTTCCATTTCTTTACAATTCTCCAGGAATTTTCCCATCTGTTCCTTTACTAATTCTGCTAAAATACCAAGTCCCTGCTTTATGGAGAGTATAGTAACCATAAAATCTTTTGAATTATTCATCTCTTCCCTGCTGTTATAATCAGTATGATAGTAGAAATCAGAGAATAAGTTCAGAGTGTCAGGCTGAAAATCCAGAAATCCAGCTTTTCTCATATAAAGTCATATTCCACCTTTGATCAAGCTTTGTCTAGTATGTTGATAGTCCAATTATCACTTATTTAATTTTAAACCAGATCTATCCACAACTATATACTCAGTCCAATTCCTTTTACTTGAAATAAAGACAATTGTTATAAGCTTGTTCTTTTCATTTTAGAAGCCTCTCTTGTGTGTTTGTGGGTGGGGGGTCTTTTAGCATCTTCCCCCTCTTTTAAACAGTCAAATTTGGTTTTATAATAGGACTTTAGTTGATAGGTTACATTCCAGAGTGAACTTACTTAAGAACATAAGAGAAGCCATGTTAGATCAGGCCAATGGCCCATCCAGTCCAACATTCTGTGTCACACACACACACACACACACACACACACACACACACACTGTGGCTAATAGCCACTGATGGACCTGTGTTCCATATTTTTATCTAAACCCCTCTTGAAGGTGGCTATGCTTGTGGCCGCCACCACCTCCTGTGGCAGTGAATTCCACATGTTAATCACCCTTTGGGTGAAGAAGTACTTCCTTTTATCCGTTTTAACCTGTCTGCTCAGCAATTTCATCGAATGCCCACGAGTTCTCGTATTGTGAGAAAGGGAGAAAAGTACTTCTTTCTCTACCTTCTCCATCCCATGCATTATCTTGTAAACGTCTATCATGTCACCCCACAGTCGACGTTTCTCCAAGCTAAAGAGCCCTAAACGTTTTAACCTTTCTTCATAGGGAAAGTGTTCCAGCCCTTTAATCATTCGTTGCCCTTTTCTGGACTTTCTTTAATGCTATAATATCCTTTTTGAGGTGCGGCGACCAGAACTGCACACAGTACTCCAAATGAGACCGCACCATCGATTTATACAGGGGCATTATGATACTGGCTGATTTGTTTTCAATTCCCTTCCTAATAATTCCCAGCATGGCGTTGGCCTTTTGTATTGCAAACGCACACTGTCTTGACATTTTCAGTGAATTATCTACCACGACCCCAAGTTCTCTCTCATGGTCAGTCTCTGTCAGTTCACACCCCATCAACTTGTATTTGTAGCTGGGATTCTTGGCCCCAATGTGCATTACTTTGCACTTGGCCACATTGAACCGCATCTGCCACGTTGACGCCCACTCACCCAGCCTCAACAGATCCCTTTGGAGTTCCTCACAATCCTCTCTGGTTCTCACCACCCTGAACAATTTAGTGTCATCCGCAAATTTGGCCACTTCACTGCTCACTCCCAACTCTAAAACATTTATGAACAAGTTAAAGAGCATGGGACCCAGTACCGAGCCCTGCGGCACCCCACTGCTTACCGTCCTCCATTGCGAAGACTGCCCATTTATACTCACTCTCTGCTTCCTATTACTCAGCCAGTTTTTGATCCACAAGAGGACCTGTCCTTTTACTCCATGACTCTCAAGCTTTCTAAGGAACCTTTGATGAGGAACTTTATCAAAAGCTTTCTGGAAGTCAAGGTAAACAACATCTATTGGGTCTCCTTTGTCCACATGTTTGTTCACCCCCTCAAAGAAATGTAGCAGGTTAATGAGGCAAGATCTTCCCCTACAGAACCCATGCTGAGTCTTCCTCAATAACCCGTGTTCATCAATGTGCTTACTCATTCTGTCCTTGATAATGGTTTCTACCAACTTTCCCGGTATTGAAGTCAGACTGACTGGCCTGTAATTTCCCGGATCTCCTCTGGAACCCTTTTAAAAGATGGGGGTGACATTTGCTACCTTCCAGTCCTCAGGAACGGAGGCAGATTTCAATGAAAGATTACAGATTTTTGTTAGAAGATCCACAAGTTCAACTTTGAGTTCTTTCAGAACTCTCGGATGTATGCCATCCGGACCCGGTGACTTATTAGTTTTTAATTCATCTATTAGTTGTAGGACCTCCCTTTTGTCACCTCAATCTGACTCAGGTCTTTCAACACCCCTTCCAACATTAGTGGTTCTGGGGCGGGCAAACACTTCTCATCTTCCAAGGTGAAGACAGAAGCAAAAAATGCATTCAGCTTCTCAGCCATTTCCCTATCCTCCTTCAGTAATCCTTTTACCACATGGTCATCCAAGGGCCCCACTGCTTCCCTGGCTGGTTTCCTACTTCTAATATATTTAAAGAAATTTTTATTGTTGGTCTTTATGTTTTTTGCAATATGCTCCTCATAGTACCTTTTTGCCTGCCTGATCACAGTCTTGCATTTGATTTGCCACAGCCTGTGTTCCCTTTTATTAATCTCACTTGGACTGGTTTTCCACCGCTTAAAGGAGTCCTTCTTACCTTTTACAGCTTCCATTACTTTGTTTGTTAACCATGCTGGCCTCTTCTTATACCTGTTTGTGTCTTTCCTAACTTGCAAGGTATAGTTCGTCAGTAGAAGTAGAAAGACGATTAGAAGAAAGTATTTTGTTACCGGTAGACACAGCAAGTGCTGTACAAAGTGGCAATTGTCGCAGTTTGGCTTCAGGATAGACCAATAACCAAGCTTCGCCTGCCAACAAAATCCCTGGGAATGTCGTTTCCCATGCTGTCATGGGAAACGACCTCCAGGGGTCCCCTCAGGTATCTGGGCTTTCCAGACCCTCTCAATCTGATCAATTCGGGGAGTTCACAAGAGCTGCAATTTCCCCCATCTTGCTGAGCTGAAGCCAGAACAGGAAACTCGTCTAGCATTCTTTTTCACACAGTGACTAACCAGCTGCCTTAGAGGGACAAGCCAACCAGACTTATAGGCTGAGGCTCTTTCCTGATGCTGCCTCCTAGCACTGGTATTCAGAGGTTTGCTGCTTCTATATGTAGAGGCTCTCTTCAGTCACCATGGCTAGTAGCCATTGATGGACCCCTCCTCCATGAATCTGTCTCATGCTCTTGAAGTTATCTATGCATGTAGCCATCACTACCTCCACTGACAAAGAATTCTACAGATGAATTACCTGGTGAGTAAAAAAAGTATTTCATTATGTCCTTCATTGCCCCCCTCCCGCCAAGTTCTAGTATTATGGAAGAGCTGCATCAGTGCATAGTTCTTGTGGTCCTTTCTTACATGCCTAGGGAAATACTGATCACCACTTTGGGGTCAGGCAGCAAATTTTCTCCAGGCCAGTTTGTCATCTTTTGGGCATGGAACAGGGATCACTGGGTGTGGGGGGGGTGGGGAGAGGTATTTGTAAATTTCCTGCATTGTGCAGGATTCTTTGATTCTATGAAAAGGGTGGGGAAAAACAGCCTATATTCACTTCTCAACCCTATGCATAATTTTATAAATCTCTGTTATTTCTCTACTTAGCTGTCATTTTTATAGATTGAAAAGTCTCAGACTTTCCAGCCATCTGACATAGGAAAGGTGCTCCAATACCCTCATCATCTTGGTTGCCTTCTTTTGTACTTTTTCCAGCTCTGCAATGTCCTTTTTGAGATACAATAATCAGAACTGCCTACAATCTTCCAAATGAGGCCAATGATAGCTCCATACAAGGACATTATTATACTGGCCATTTATTTTCAGTCCCTAATAATTCCTAGTGTAGGGTTTGCCTTTTTCACTGCTGCTACACACATTTGAATTGAGATTCCCACTATAACCCCATGATCTCTTTTAATTCCAGTCAGTTCAGATAACATTAGCATATATTTAAAATTAGGATATTTTGTTTCAGTGTGCATCACATTACACTTAACCCATGCTGAACTTCACTTGCCACACTATTCAGTCTGTTTAGAGTACTTGGTGAAGGGTCTGGAGACTGTACTATGAGGTGATATGATCACCATCTTCAAGTATTTGAAGGGCTGTCATACAGTGCAGGGCTGTTTTGGTTGCCTCAGAAGATTGGGCCAGAACCAATGGGATGAAATTAGATCAAAAGAGTTTTCAGTTAAACATTAGGAAGAATTTCCTGACAGAGTGGTAGCTCAGTGGAAGAGGCTGCCTCTGGAGGTGGTGAGCTCTCCTTCTTTGGAGGTTTTCAAATAGAGGTTAGATGGCCATCTGATGGCAATGCTGATTCTGTGAATGTAAGCAGATCATGAGAGGGAGAACAGGAAGGGCTACATCTGTGTTTAGTTCTCATGGCCCTTTCCTACACACCCAAGGAAGCAATTTTCTCCAGGCCAGTTTAGCCAGAGATTTTGGAGCTTTTTTTTCAGGGGGGAGGGTTGCCATCTTCTGGGCATAAAGCAGGGATAACTGGGTGTCTGGGGGGGGGGGAGTTCTTTGTAAATGTCCTGCATTGTGCATGGGGTTGAACTAGATGACCCTGGAGGTCACTTCCAACTCAGTGATTCTATTATTCTACTGCTTGCCCCAAAATTACAAATTATTTGTGAATACATTAAATAGCACAGGTCTCAGTGCCAATCCTTGTGGGACCCCACTGATCACTTCCCTCCAACAAGAGAACTGCATTTATTTTACTCTCTGCTTCCTGCCATTTTACCACCTTTTGACCCATAACAGAAGCTGTCCTCATATCCGATGTTAAACTTACTCAGGAGTCTTTGGTGAGGGCTTTTTCCTTTTGAAAATCCAAGTATATCTGCTGAATTGTCCTCATCCACGTGCTTGTTAATCTGCTCAAAGAACTCCAAAAGTTGGCAAGATAGGTCTTTTCTTTGCAGAAGCCATGCTGATTTTCTCTCAGCAAGCTTGGTTCCTTGATGTGCTTAATAATTCTCTCTTTAGTAACAAACACCAAATGAAATGACACTAGATTCCCCCCCCCCCAAAAAAAAGCAGTATTTATTTCTATATGGCAGTAATCCTTTAATCAATGTGTGGGTGGCATGTGGCAGAGGGCTGTGGGTGATATGTCTTTCTGGGCATAAGCAGATGCAAAAAGTAGCATGGATAATAGTTTTGAACTTCTTGTGGGCAGCATGACCAGGCAACTCTGGGGCACCAACACACACTTCTAACTTAAGCCAGGTCAATGGGTGCTTGTGGATTTCTGTTTTTGAACCCACATCTTCCCATTCAAATCTTTAACCAACATATCACACTGACTCTATGAAGACTATAAAATATTCCTGCACCATCATAGTCTGCTCCACCAAACACACAATCTTTCCTCATCCCCCTCCCCTTGCCTCTTGCACTGCAGATAAGCAGACCTGATGCTGCATAAGAAGTGGATGGCCAGGCATTAGCAGCTCTGGAGCAAGGACCACATCTCAAGGGGGCAGTGTCCCAGGTGGCCTTGACAGTGCTATTCCAGCCCCAGAGCATCCTTTGCCACCAGCCGAAGTGTGTGTCCCAGGCAGACAATGCCCTTGAGATGCACATGTTTTACCTCTGCCAGCATGTTGGTGCTGGAGCCTCTGACCATGTAGCCATGGACTATGTTGCTGCTGCCCACCCACTCTGTATCATATAGTGGCAATGTTTTGCACTGTGTGGTCTGCATCCATCCCCTGTACATGGAGCAGAACCACTTTGTAGCCCAGTGGCATGACATTCCCCTCCTGGGACCTAGGCCATGTCCCGGCAGTCCTGCTGGCTGCTCCAGAGATCTGCCATGAAGTGCATGGTTCTGTCTTGAACTCTGGAGACCTGACCCTTTACCATTGTCACTGCAGCCAGCAAAAGACTACATCCTCCATGCGGGAGAAGGGTTGGCCATCCACAGCAATCATCTCACCGACAAGGCGAGTGACTGTTTCTTGGGCCTTCCATGTAAACCTTTTGACCTCTTGGAGAGTTGCCTGCCTTGATTTTCCACCCACAGTATCCTGAATGTGAGGAGCCTTTTTTGAAGGGGCCTCCTGCTCCCCTCCACTTCTCCCTGCTGAGTGGGTGTGGGCCTCTTCTTCTTCCTGCTGACCACCACTCTTGCCTCCAGTGGCAACATAGTTGGGTTCATCCTTTCCAGGTGCCTGTGGAGGATGGAGGAGGAGAAGTGTTGGGGAGGGTTTTGCCCCTCCGGGCATGGATGTGGCACACTTGGCCTTCTGTCACACAGGGGCCACTGGACAGGGTATGGAAATGTTTCCAAATGGTGGCCCCTGGATTGGAGAAGGTGGAAGGCACAGATGCTTTCTGGTGCTGGGCCACAGAGGGGTGTACTCAAGGAGGGAGCAGCAACAGACAGCTGGGATTTGGAAGGGGAGGATTCTTTCCCTCACTCTCTGAATCACTGCTGGTGTCTGTGGGCAGTGCTAACAACTCTTTGGCCTTTGTGGAGACCCTCAGGACCAAATCAGGGGAAGGAGGCTCCAAGAACCCTGGTGATGCTACAGCTGAACTCCTGTGGCATGATAGAATGGATTTGGTGCCCAGGGTCATGGCCCTGTGGTATTCAGGAGTTACTTTGGGGAGCCTCTGTTAGAAGTCTTGTCATGACTGCCTTTCTGTCCTTCTAAATATGCCTTTGGAGAATTGTAGGTCACCCAGCCAGGCTGACGGTGTTTCCTCTGCAGAGTAGAAGAATACACCATGGTGTTTCAGCCCTGGAAGAGGGCTATGAGAGTTGTTGGCACACTTCCCTTGCTTGCCTGGTCTGGCTAGAGTGCCTGCCAAGATGTTGTTGGGTTATTTTGGGGAGCCCCTGTTAGAACCCTGGGAATATCTGTCATTCTATCCTTCAGAACCTGCCTTTGGAAACTTGAGGGGGTTATGAGCATGGGGGAATGCTTGTCTTGCTTCCAGTGTCTGGGTGGGAAGGAGGAGTCTGCCCAGTTGAAGTTTCTCTGTGAGTTTGGTGTCACTGGCTTGTTCGTGAGCCATTCCATAGACTTCTGGCTATAACTCCAGCTGTCTTTTCTAGAGAGCACTGGGGAATTTTTTTTTTTTTGGGGGGGGGGTCTGTAACTGGGATCCCAGGAATATAATCCACCCTTAACTTGGAGAGACTGTAGAAGAGTGGACAGCAGGGTGAGGTTCCCTGTGTGTTTGGTGTGTGTACCTTGCAGGGGTCCATTCTATACACTTTAGAATCTGTGCTTGACATTTTCCCCAAAGAACTTTCCTAGCTTAACCTCAGTCCTGTTGGATTTGCAGTGCTACAGTGGCATTGGTTCTGCTGGGCTTGCAAAAATACTCCCTTCAGTTTCTATAGCAGAGATTTGCAGGTACTTTGATTCTGTTCTGATTAGCTTCTATTGCCCTTGCTTCCCCCCTCGCCCTCCATGGGAAGCAATGGATGATGGGGGTACCTTCTTTGGTGGGGGGGGCATAACTCGGACTCCACAAATCCAGTTGTCACCAAACTTGGAGAGCAAGTAGAGGAGAGTCAGCTGGAAGTCCACTGTGAACTTAGTGTCTCTAGCTTTTACAGAATCCATTCTAAACACTCCTGAACCTGCACCTATCATTTCCCCAGAAAACACTTTCTTTGGTAAATCCAATCATCACCAAACTTGGAGGGCAGGTAGAGAAGAGTCAGCTGGAGATCCCTTATAAGTCTGGCATCTCTGGCATGCTGGGGAAGACATTCTACTGCATCACAAACCTCACTGGGCTGGTTAGCACCAAAAAGGTTGTGACAGTCCATGGTTCACAAACCAAGCGTACTACAAACCATGAACCAAACCATGTCTTCCTAGTTTGTGCCCAGCCCTACCAGTGATATGTGTTGAGCATGGGAAGCACTTTGTTTCACCAATCCCGCCCCCCCCCCACCAGGCAAATATCAGCCAAAGTAAGTTCCCTATGGGCTAATTCTGCCAAAATAAAAACATTATCACTGTGTTGTCCAGACAACTCTGATCAGTTTGTTTCCTAGTTCCTTTCACATATCCAAAATAGGACCACCCCATTCATTCCTCCAGCATGCAATGCACTGATTCCTTGGTTTGACAAACTGAATGGAAAAGAATCCATCTCCAAAACATCTGCTTCATTCTAATGGACAGGACTGATCGCTTGGAGGCCAGAAGTAGCTCTAATCATGCAGTAAATGTCAGGATTTGCACAGGATGCTAAATTGGCTTCAGAAATAAAAGTAATTCACCCATGCCCAGCTGCACACAACTATCCTGTCTCTGGTACTGCTCAGCCAAATTGTTTATAGCTGTCTCAAACATATTCCCTATATACTTTGGGATTGTCCTTGCGGACACAAATTTGAAGGATGGGTCTTCATCCAATTCATTACATTTTCTCCAGGCTTTCTTCCTAGACATTCAAGATGTCACATGATTCACCTAGGGATGCTGTGAATGTCACCACATTAAATAGTCAAACTTGCTGTGTTAAAAAATGGTGATGAGACATGACCTGGTCACCTGGATTATTCAGTTTCTCTGGAATAGTCATGAATGCTTTCTGAATGTGCTTGCCCTGGATTTCTGCAAAATTGCACATGCTCAAAGACACTACTGATTAAGACCAATCAGCAGCTATTACCATTGCTAGGAATTACTTAGATGAGCTCCAAGGGATAGGATTTTACTAAAACAAAGCATTTATTATGACTGATTTATATTATTTGTGACTGGTTTAATTGTCCTACTACATTATATGGCTTATCTGTTCAAACCTCTGCCCTCTTATCACCCATTTGATGTAAACTGTCAATTCTGTTAATTTATGATGCGATTCACATCTGAACTCCTCCCTTTTCCCTTACACTGGGAATTTACACATGGAAAATTCATTACAGAATTCAAACCTCTCCACCTCAACTCCTTCCCCCCCCTTATAATCTTCCCCATAAGAATTCTCAGTGTGATCTTCCTTTCACAGAACTGAAAAAGTGAGTTGTCACTCACAAAAGCTCATATTGTAATAAATGTCGTTAGTCTTTAAGGTTCTACCTAGGATGCCAGGTCTGTGCTTGAAAATACCTGGAGACTTTGGAGGTGGATCTGGGAGAGAGTGGGGTTTGGGGTGGGGAGGGGCCTCAGCACTGTGCAATGCCATAGAGCCCACCCTTCAAAGCAGCCATTTTCTCCAGGGGAGCTGATCTCTGCTGGCTGAGGATCAGTTGTAAAAGTGGGAGATCTCCAGGCTCCACCTGGAAACTGGCAATACTATTTCCAGCATACTTTTGTCTTAAGCAGTAATGCAACAAGGATGAGATGAAATTTGGGCTGCATCACAATGCACCTGCGCAAAAAGGCCAATTGGATTGCACTGTGAGCTCCTGCTGAATCTGAGGCCTGTTTATAAGCCAGCAGGGACTCATTTGCATATTAGGCCACACCCCCTGACACCAAGTCTGCTGGAAATGTGTTCCTATGCATTCCTGCTAAAAAAAAAAAAAGGCTCTGGTTATAAGAATCCTGTAAGACAGATCAGGGTTAAAGAGAGTGATTGGCCTAGGGAAGTGATCTATAGCATGTTGCCTGCCATTGCCAATGTGTTTCCTGTTGCTCACATCCTCCTTCCATAAAATAAAGGGCCAGTCTTGCCTTTCCTGATCCTCATTGGAGCAAGCGGTACTTCACTAGACTCCAGAAGGCATCACTTTGGGTATGCAGGGAGTGCCCATTCAGAAATGGACACCTCAACATAGGACAATGCTTGGCTTAGAACCTACTAGCATTTTGTGATTACATCCTGTGGGAGCCATTTTGTAGTAGTGCCCACTGCTTTATTAAAATTCCAGAAATACCCATAGGCTCATCAAGATTGGGGACCCCGTCTTAGGGTCAAACAGTGAGAGAGGATTTGAACTCTGGTCTAAGCCCAACATACTGCCTTTATTTGACACAGTGGCTCCATTACCACACAGAGTCTGACTATGTTCTGCTATAGTATGAGAGAGTCCATAGTCAACATGAGGCAGCACTACATCACTCCTGCTTCAGCATCTTAGGTGCTTGCTTTTAGTACAAAGAGATGGAACAGAAGTATGAGTTGAGATATCCATGAACTCGGAAAATAGAGGTTCATTTTGGTTTGTGATTTATGGGGCCACTTGCGTGCAGTGTGCCTTGCAAAAGCCTTTTAAATTGCGTACAGTGTGCCTTGCAAAAGCCTTTTAAATTGATATTCCCTTTAAATGGCTTTAACAAGGTGTGCTGCACAAGAGTGAAGTCTGAGTACTGAGTTCACTCACTTCCAAGTGAACTCACTGCTTGGACTTCACTCGCATTGTGCACCTTCCAAAAGCCATTTAACGGGAAGGGAAAGTTCCTTTAAATGGTTTTTGCAAGGTGCTCCAACACAGCTTTGGCTGGGGTTCTGCTGGTCAGCCTGATTCAAACTGGACTGCCCAACAGAGTTGACAAAAGAGCCAATCCTGTGGGAAGAACTCTCTTTGCTGGGGCTCTGCTGGGCAGCCTGGTTCAAACTGGACTGCCCAACAGAGCCTGCAAGTCATTTCAGCAATTCCTTGGAAGCAGGAGGGGGAAGTGAAAGAGATTGTTGAAATGGCTTGCATCTATTTCATCCAAACAGTTGATGGACACAACAGCCACAAGAAATGAACATCAGATGTTTGAGAGCTGTAAGACAGGAAGGAAGGAAGGAAGGAAGGAAGGAAGGAAGGAAGGAAGGAAGGAAGGAAGGAAGGAAGGAAGGAAGGAAGGAAGGAAGGAAGGAAGGAAGGAAGGAAGGAAGGAAAGAAAGAAAGAAAGAAAGAAAGAAAGAAAGAAAGAAAGAAAGAAAGAAAGAAAGAAAGAAAGAAAGAAAGAAAGAAAGAAAGAAAGAAAGAAAGAAAAAGAAAGAAAGAAAGAAAGAAAGAAAGAAAGAAAGAAAGAAAGAAAGAAACTTTAAATGCATCCTACAAGCCACTGGATGGTTTGGCTTGGTGAAGTGATTTAAAGAGACAAATGTCTACTCCAAGCTGGCTGATGGCGTAGTGGGGGCTTCAAGAGCCACACAATATGTGGCTCCCAAGCTGCAGTTTGGCCACCCCTGATCTGAAGTGTTCACATTTTCATCATGCCCTTCATTCGAGAAGTGGTGCATATGGTTCCCTTGCAATGATCTAGTAAGATATAGCAGAGAGATTCATCTGAGAGAAAGAAACTGGTCCAAGGTATAATGGATGGCAGATTTGTGCCTGAGTTTCTCCAGTCCTAATCCAACATTCTAACTCCTACACCACACTGAGTCCATAAGCCATATTGCAAGCTATCTAATTGCAGCTTTTTTGGATTCAGCAAAGGGGATTTTCTTCTCTGGGCTTTGAAGGGTTGTCTAATTGCTTATCCTAGTTCATCAGCCCAACTTGAGTAATTTCTGTCATCCTTTGAAGAGATGAGGTATATGAGAAGGATTTTGGAAAGACAACATCATAGATTCTGGTAGTGCTTGGAATCCCAAAATGAGGGTGAATTGTTGAGTGTCACTACAAAGAGTAACAGCTCAGTACTAACAGTCTAATAGCCATCAGCATGGCTGCCATTATTTTGCTCAGCATAAGCACCAGCTATTCCCAGCAAATGCTGATGAGGATGAAGAAGATTATCCCTTTACTCTGACAGTTTTCCTACTGAGAATAAGTGACCTTTTCCTTCCTTGGGCTGTCAGGAACATCCCAATTCTGTATCCTTCCCTACTTAAAGAACCCAAGGCTATATAGGTATTTCAATTGTTGCTAATAGTCTTGGACTTTTTTTAAAGTCATGCTTTCTTTACTTCTCTGGGGAAATGACTGGGGCTCACTTTCAAGTCAAAAAGGAAACAGAAAGGGTTGCTTCATTTATAGTTGTCTCCTCTGGGTTCATAACCTTCAAAGTTAATACAATTCCACTTATATCTGCCTCTTCTCCTCCAAATATTGGTGAGAATCCAGACAGATTTAGCCTCCCGGCCACAGACTAAGTAAAAGTCTGTTACTATTGTTCAGAAATAGACATACCAACTTTTCATTATTTAATTTTGTGTAACAAGAATATGAAAGTGAACTCCCTTTGCCAGCATCCTACATTCGGCAAAAAAATTATGGCACTTTCATACATGTTGAATAATGTACATTCAATCCACATTCAATGAACTTTGCAACTGGATTTTACTGTTTTAAATGGCAAAATTCAACTTCAAATAGTTGCTAAAGTGCATTAAAATTGGACTGACTGTGTGAAAGCATCAGAGGCGGGATAGTGGTTCAATGATAGAACATCTGCTTGGCATACAGAGGATCACAGGTTCAGTTCCTGGCATCTCCAATTAAAAGGATGCAGCAACAGGGGATATGAAAGACCTCTGCCTGAGAACTACTGCCAATCTGCCAGGAGAGCTGGTTTGGTGTAGTGGTTAAGTGTGCGGACTCTTATCTGGGAGAACCGGGTTTGATTCCCCACTCCTCCACTTGCATCTACTAGCATGGCCTTGGGTCAGCCATAGCTCTGGCAGAGGTTGTCCTTGAAAGGGCAGCTGCTGTGAGAGCCCTCTCCAGCCCCACCCACTTCACAGGGTGTCTGTTGTGGGGGAGGAAGGTAAAGGAGATTGTGAGCCGCTCTGAGACTCTTCGGAGTGGAGGGCAGGATATAAATCCAATATCATCTTCTTCTTCAATCTGAGTAGACAATACAGACTGTGAGATGGACCAATGGTCTGATTCAGTAAGACAGCTTCACGTGTCCATGTGTCCTGTCCACGTATATGTCTGTAGATATTATTGTACTGGAAAGCAAGACAGTATATTAGCTCATTAGCCAAACAGTTCATTTGCTCCATATTCTCAAGAAATAATGATGCTTTATTTTCCACAGAAAAGTCTAGGAAGAGTTGTAATGTGGATTTCCCCCTTACTTAAAAAAAAAAAAAACATGCAATTTTTTTTCTAAGCATTTTTAAAAAATTGACTGAGACCGATTATGCAGTCACTGTTGCTCAACTCCAGGCTTTTGCTTTAGTCGGATCATGTGATCGATTCCCCACCAGTTGCTGCGCGGCCAGTGATGCAGCTCCTGCCAATTTTCCTCACATCTTCTCAATCATTACAAAAAAAAAGATCAAGTAGATGCGAGAAAAATTGGAGGGAGCTGTGAGTCAAAATGTGGCCTTGCAGCAATTGGTGGAGAATTGATCGTTTGATCTGACTAAAGCAGAAGCCTGGGGGCGGAGCAACAGCAATTGTGGAATTGGTGTGATTGTTTTAACCATCTGCTTTGGTACATGATTTTTCCAATTTTAAAGCATTTTTCAGAAACGTGTACCAGTTCAGGAACTGACTTTTCATGGTAATGTGTCCACATGGATATGTTGCTCTAAATCACTATTGAGCTGGCTTTCTTTGAGATGGTATATTGACACATTAAAAGTATAGTGAGCTAAAGGGGGGGAGGGAATAAGAATTCCTGGTGGACAGTTTCTGGAGCACCTGTGCAATAACATTAACTGATATTAGAACTGCAAATTGCTTTGCAACTTTAAATGCACTGGTGCACTGGGACATTCAATAGCTGTCAATTCTTCTATAATTTCCTTGTCTGGTGCTGTCATCCACATCCACACCTCTCTTCTACCTGCTGTAATAATCTTGAGGCACAGAATGATGTGGTAGGGAAATGAATAGGAAATGAAGGCGATTTCAAATGGACAGGGAGATTATTCTGTGTGAGAGTGTATGCATGTATAGCATGCATGCGTGCACATGTGTGTGTATAAAATACATATTATTTCCCTGACCTGGATGGCCCAGGCTAGCCTGATCTCATCAGATCTTGGAAACTAAGCAGGGTCAGTCCTGGTTAGTATTTGGATGGGAGACTACCAAGGAAGTCTAAGGTTGTTACGCAGAGGCAGATCATGGCTGAAATATCTTGCTTTGAAAATTGTACAAGATCTAGGTTTGCTACATTCCTCCTGGCAACTAGTCAGGTGGGTGGGGGTACTTACTAGAAGCAGGATGGAGGCCTAGACCTCGTTGCCAGTGATGCAGTGACTTCACTTCTGACATACACTGGAAGTGACATCATCACATCACCATTCCAGACACTTCAGACAAGACTATGCGTGTGCCACAAAGCTTCCTCAGCCAAACATAAAATTAGCTTCACCTTCATTTTTGTGTGTTCTCACACCAGTCAACAAATCGCCTAGTGCTAGAATTAAATTGTTCTTCTTCCAATTCACTCCCCTATGGGCTTTGATGTACCTATTAAATGTTGGCTCTACGTCCTCATTTTGGAAACCATAAATGTACTTGGTTGGTTGCTGAAGAAGCTTAAGGCCAGGGAGAGCCTGATCATGATTAATTTGGTCGGTTGACATTGGATCTGATAAATTGCTTAACTATATTTGTTATTTAAATGCCAGAGTAGCTTATTTTAGTATCTTGGTTTAGTGTGCTTGGCTCTGGGACTGATTCATTTGTTATAAGTATTCTCTGAATTTATATACCTGGCAGTATTTTCTACTGTCTGGCAGACACTTTCAGTCAATGACTGAATAAGCCTTCTCTCAAAGAAGACACAATTCTTCCCTCAGACTACAGCCAGTTCCTTTCTAATTAGCATCATGGTTCTGGGGTCTGTAATGGTAAACCTTTCTGAAGTTAATGAGGCAATTCTGGGAACAATTAAACCTTCCATTATAAAGACACGCAATTTTAATGGAAATGAAGTGTTCCATTTTGAGGGAGAATAAAGTCTTCATCCCTGCCTCAGCTATAGAATTTGTCTTTAAATCCAGTTTTAAGATATGACATTAAACTAAGAGTTAAATATAGATACATCCTCTTCTTTCTAGGAAAGAAGTGAATGTTAATTATGCAGATATGCAAGCTAATTTATGTTTGCCTCAGTGTCATTACTTGCTCATGTTGTAGAGAAAAACATGTACAATCCAATAATTTTATATTAGTAGCTTCAAATGAAAAAAAAATATTGTCACATGTCTCAATACTATTCTATGATGCAGCCACTGGGGAGGTTCATCAGAAAGATTTCACAGTGATTAAAGCTACAGCCTTCAGTTTCCAGGGCCTGAGCAAGGCTATCAATTATAAGACATTTTGGAGGCCATTACTTAGGGTTGCCATAAATTGGAAACACCTTTAGGGCATATAACACCACAAAATCATGTGATAAGATAGAAGATGGTTTGTAAGGGACAAACCATTTTTAACAGGACAGGAGTCCAGTGGCACCTTGAAGACTTAACAAAAATTATTAGTTTAATTGGTTCACAAAAGCTAATGCTGTAATAAATTTTGTTAGTCTAAGGTGCCACTGGACTCTTGTTTTATTCTGCTACTCCAGCAGGATACTGCAGCCCATCTTTAGCTATGCTACAGCCTAAGATTTAGAAGGATATAAGTTCATTGAGGTCAATGTATTCAGAATGATGGATTTTTGCTTAGGATTGCATTGTTGCTGTGGATTTTTGTTATGGCCTCTCTGTATAGGCCATATACTAAAGACTAAACTCAAAGACCCATGGGTTAAATATCCCAGCCATGCCAACACAAATTTACTCAACAAGAACAATAAGCCAGACCCAAGTAGCTCATATAATATATAGCAGGGCTTGAACCAGGACCTTTCCAGGTAAGTTAGTCTGTGTAAGGTCATACATAGTTTTCCATACATTTTTCTGGATTTGCTCTCACTCTGAGATCTGGGATTGGGCCTTGATGACCCTTGCTGGGGACAAGTCTTCTAAGGAGAATCCTACCTTCTGCCTGAATAACTGGTTGTTGCATTATCTGACTTCACATTCATGTTATAGCTATCTACTTCTAAACCTGTTTCCTGAGATGCAGTCCCCACCCCGCACACACACACACTCACATTAGCCCCATCTCACCTTTGCAGTGCTTCCTCTGCCTCCCTTTTCCCTCCTCTTGAAATGTATCTCCTGAAAGTAGAGCTTTTTTTGTAGAAAAAGCCCAGCCGGAACTCATTTCATATTAGGCCACACCCCCTGACATCACCATTGTTTCACAAAGGGCTTTTTGTAGAAAAAGCCTGACAGGAACTTATTTGCATATTATGCCACACCCCCTTACACCAAGCCAGCCAGAGCTGTGTTCCTGCTCAAAAAAAGCCCTGCCTGCAAATATCTCAACCTCAAGGTAAGGTCATAACCTCAATTGACTGCTATATGAGCATACTGGCACCTTCCACTACCTACACAGTCTGCTGGGTACCTGATGTTAATGGTGATATTATGCACTGGCTGGACCAAGAGGTAACTGCTTTAAGCTGGCCATTCTCAAACTGTGTGTTGGGAACCAAAAGTGAATTGTAACTCTCTCACAGGTGGCACATTAGGTCAGGAGGTGGGTGAACTGGAGGAGAAGGCTATGGGATGTTTGGTGGGAAATTTGGTTTTGCCTGCATGTAATGTGCAAAGTGGGCAGGGAAGATAGCCTGTTGCTTCTAAGTAATATTGCTAAGTAAGGCTTACAATGTAAGCAGCTTTGCATTCCTAAAAGGTATTAAGGCAGCTAATAAATATTTTGAATAAATACATACATACAGGGCTTTTTTGTAGCAGGAACTCCTTTGCATTTTAGGCCATACACCCCTGATGTAGCCAATCCTCCAAGAGCTTACAGGGTTTCTCTTACAGGTCCTACTGTAAGCTCTTGGGGGACTGGCTACATCAGGGGTATGTGGCCTAAAATGCAAATTAGTTCCTGCTACAACACCCCCACCTGCCCTTGCATACAGTTTGGTGTAGTGGTTAAGTGCATGGTCTTATCTGGGAGAACCGGGTTTGATTCTGCACTCCTCCACTTGCACCTGCTGGAATGGCCTTGGGTTAGCCATAGCTCTAGCAGAGGTTGTTCCTGAAAGGGTAGCTGCTGTGAGAGCCCTCTCAGCCCCACCCACCTCACAGGGTGTCTGTTTTGGGGGGAGAAAATATAGGAGATTGTAAGCTGCTCTGAGACTCTGATTCAGAGAGAAGGGCAGGGTATAAATCTGCAATTTTTCTTCTTCTTCTACATACATAGTTATAAACACTATAAATAAATAGTTATACATACTAAAAATAAAATTAAGTGTTAACTGATGTGAGATTCTTGTGTTCTATGTTACAAAGGCAGAAAGTAATATGGATTTACTTTGCCATTTGGTCCTGAAAAGTAGAGTAAGACTGCTACTCCAATAATACTTCCTGGGAAGTAAGCTCTAGTCTATTGTAGAAGATGGAACTTGCTTCTGAGGAGACTTTTTAAGAACTGGTTTAGGAGTGGATCAGTGTTCCCTCTAAGCTGAGTTAGTGTGAGCTAGCTCACTGATTTTTAGCCTCCAGCTCACAGATTTTTGTCTTAGCTCAGGAAGGAAGGCCCCAGAGCACAATAATTTATGCAGTAGCTCACAACTTTAATGCCAGTAGCTCACAAAGTAGAATTTTTGCTGACAAGATTGCAACGTAGAGGAAATATTGGAGTGGAACCCATTGCTTTAAGCCTTTGACGGTGACCTTCATAGGCTTTCACTTGGTCAACCCTGATTCTGCTGGGACTTTAACTCCCCTGGTCTTTAGTCTGACAAGTAAAATTTATCCTTGGAACTGACAAAAACCTAGCAAAATCCAAGTGTATGTATGTAAAAACATTTTGTATCCTGTACTCTCCCTTCAAAAGCTCACAATAAGAAATCTATAGCAGCAGAAGACTCAACTCACACAGCTATATGTAGTATGTATACTCCCCAAGACTTCTGGTCATAGCTACAGCTTTCAGCCACCTTGTTTCCTTTCAGTCTCTGGTCATGGAGAGTAGCATCCTCTGACTTCCCTCTGACCCTCTGCACTATATTTCACCTGAAAACAAGCTTTTTTCTTAAAACAGCAACAGGCTAGGCTCTACTTCTACTGACTTTGAAATCCAGGGAATTAATCCTTTCTAAACCAACGTATCTGGTGGTACCATCTTTCCTGGGAATAAGTCCTACTGAATAAGATGGAATTTACATCCAAGCAGACACACCTAGGACTGCTCCCTGAGACACTCTAAGAGAGTAACCAGTTTAATAAATTAAGCTTTTGTGCTTGTTTTATCATTTCAGACAGAGCTTAAATTCTATAGCTATTACCCACCTGTTTGCAGCTCCTGCTTATCTTGTCAGTTGCTTCTTATTTGATCCGTTTTGCATCTCCTCCCAATGGACCACTCATAGCATCTTCAGTGCAGGATGGCCTAATTTAATAAGGCAGGTTCTAGGACTAGTGAACTACTGTACGGAAACTCAGGCAATTTGCTAAACAGGCTGCCTGCTACCCCAAGTGTTATTTTACACCAACCCAATAAAATCACATCTGTCATCCACTGCAAAAAAAGAGAAGTCAGGAAGTGGGAGGTTGCTTCGTGAAAAACATAAACATTATTTTACAATATATGTTTCTTTCCATTATCTTGTCCTGTTTCTTTTCCCGGATGGGAGCATTGAAGAACAAGAGCTAAAAGAGCAATGATATCCCCTTCAAGCATTCTCAGATGTGTTGTAGCCTCAAGGTATTGCAAAATATGCTCACCATTGCAAGTAGGAGGGTGCTGGCATGAATTGCTCCAGTTCCCAGACACTGTCCTGCAGTCTTTGTTTTATACAATTCTAGCAATAAGGCCTGTTGTGGGGAGAAATACAATGGGCACTGGAAATTTGCTATGGGTGAGTTTCATGGCCTTGGGGGGGTGGGGCTGGGGAGGGAAGGGAAGGGAAGGGAAAGATAGAGGGAGGTAAAGTATGTTGAGAGGGCAGCTGTTGGGAAGGGAAATGGAGAAAGTGGGGAAATGTGGGGTAGGGTTAGAGAAAGGGAGTATCTTGAGAAAGAAGGGATGAGGGGTATAAGAGATGGGAGTAGATTGCTTTCCATCTCCTCCCTCCTCCCTGCAGCCTCTATCTAGGAAAAGTGCAGTCTTTCTCTGCAGTGGGGACCAAAGCAACTGACATCATTCTCTTCTTCCCCCTTTTGATCTGCACAACAACCCTGTGAGGCAGGTTACTGGTTGGTCCAAAATCACCCAGTCAGCTTCCACAGCAAAATGCTGGGTCTGGCAGATCGTGCTCTGAAGTGCCAACTGCCACATCACACTGGCTGTCACAGGGGATGACCTCAGCAGGGTATAATGACCTCAGCAGGGTATAATGTACCACTTTCTCCAGAGGAAATGATATCTGTCCATCTGATTTCCAGGCCTCACCTGGAGACTGGCAACTACAGTTCCCTGGGAGGAACTGGCTGGTTTTGGGGGTGGAATCTATGGTATTGTATCTGTCTGAGTTCCCACTCTTCCTCAAACCTACCCTCTCCAATCTCCACCCCTCAAATCTCCAAGAATTTCCCAATTTGGACTTGGCAATCCTCTCTCCTTTCCAGCCAACCATCAACCTACCTTTATCTGCCCCTCTGACTTCAGCTATCCATCTCCTCCCCCCCCCCCCCAGTCTTTCTCCACAGTGTCAAAGCAGTTTACATAATTTTCCTCTCCCACTTTTGATTCACCCAACCCTATGAGATAGTTTAGGCTGAAAGTTTGTGACTGGTCCAAAATCCCCCAGTCAGCTTCCACAGTAGGAACCTGGGTCTGACAGACCTTGCCCTGAAGTGCTGACTGTCACATCACAGTGACTGTCAAAGTTATTCTGGGCTGAAACCATATGCAATACTTCTACTTAAATGTATTATAAATATGATAATTTAAAGAGATGAACTGGGCTCTGTTTCTTACATTTACTAAATGATTACAGCACCATCCCCCTCAATTATACATGAATGAAGTAAATAAAACATTTTAAAATCATACCAGAAACTTATTATTTCCCTGAGGATCTAATGGAACACCATTTCTCACTCTGTGCTATATCACTGAATCTTTACTATATCACTGTGACATATCTTTAAGAAATAGATATCTAAGACACAGATGCATGGAGTTACCTAGAATAGTTTTCTTTAAGTAGAGTTAGTTTTCAAGCTTTTTGGAGAGAGCATTTTGCCAGTAAAATTCAGAAGACTTTTGTATCTGTTAAGAGAACATAAGGCCTGGCTGGCTCCCAATATTAACACAATTGTAATAAGAAGCTGATAACTTTGAAGAACATAGAAATACTCCTGAGGAAGACTTTTGATGAAATGAGCCTACATCCAGGTGCTAATTGGATGGACTCTTCTTTGCAATCTTGTAAAGCTGAACTTCTTTATAAGGTATTTAAAAGGATTTATATGACTTTTAAAAAATGTTGTTAGCCAGTATATCACAGTGGTTTTGGGGGGTTTTGTATTTTCTGAACAGGCAGGTCTAGCTAAGTCATGCCAGTCAAGTGGCATCAAGTCACCCAGGAGGAGACTGAAGATCTCCTGGTATCACAACTGAACTCCAGACAACAGATCTCTTTCCCCTTGGAGAAAGTAACTACTTTGGCGGGTGGATTCTATGGCATTATATTCAGCTGGGGCCTTTCCTCTCCCTAAAGTTTAGCTTTTCTAGACTCCACCACAAAATCTCCAGGAATTTCCCACCAACCTGAAACTGGCAAACCTAGTTAGAACTGGCCCCAATGAATTCTCCCACAAAGGTCAAAATAGGCCTGGAAAGGGCCTCTTCTTCCAGCCTTTTACTGACAGAACCAAGCTTGACTGTAGGGTTGCCAGGTCCTATTCAGAAAATACATGGGGATTTTGAGGGTGAACCCAGGAGACTTTCCCATCCCCCCCCAAAAAAATACAATACTGTTTCCCTGAATACAGTCTTCATTTCCTTCACCCCCAAGAGCTGACTGCACTTCCGCTAAATGAAAGTGAACACACAAACACTCTCTCACACACAAAGCAGCCACATAAAAACAGTTTGCAAGTACACTGGGGCCATTTACTCACTGGAGCGATTTACTCACCAGAAGTGCTAAATGTAAACATCTGCTGTGCTTCAACCAGCTTCTTAAGACTAACAGAAAAATAAAGGCAGAGCAGCTCCAAACAAACAGAGGGGCTCTGCTCACTTCACTCAAGACTCAGGAGCCCTCAGCCAATTGGGGGGGGGAGGCTTTCTGTGGCTGTTTCCCTCCTCCTCCCACTCTCAGCCAATTGAGGGAAGGCTTTCTTTCTCTCCTTTGCAAAGCAGAGTCTCGATCCTCAGTCAATGGAATGCAACAGATGTTGATTGATGGTTTGACAGGCCAAAGGTTGATGCAGCACAGTCCCAACCAATCAGTATGCTCCATTTTGCCACAACAAAAGGGTATATATATATATATATATATATATATATATATATATATATATATATATATATATATATATATATGGATTCTTGATAATGGGGATGGAGTCTCCATGTGTACATGTGTGCATAGCTGAGGAGCAGTGCACTCATTCCTGGCTCCCCCTCATGTGCATTGAACTCAACACAGAGAATGGGAGATAATGTGTAAGCCCGTCACAGGAATACACCATCTCTGAACTGTATTGATTAGACCAATGTCTAAAGTTCAGTTTCCTCAGATGTATCTTTGACTCCCCAGACTTTCTATTTTTGTACTGCCAGTATCATACAGCCATCTACCAAATGGAGGCCTCATGTAAAACATTTATCTGGTTTCCTTTTCTATGACTGGCTCCTTGTTGCCTCAACTCCATGCCAGCACTACCTAGCTTTCCCAGAAGCCTCATCTTCCTCCCCTGATTTTCAGCTCATTGCCAACTCTGCCCCATTTCCTTCAGACACCCTAATTCTTAACCATCATCCCACTCAGCTTCCCAGCTAATGCCTTTTTATGTGTCTAGCTGGCTTTATGTTTTATGCCAGGGGTGTCGAACTCATTTGGTATGAGGACCAGATCTGATATAAATGAGACCTTGTTGGGCCGAGCTATGTCAGGTTGGGCCAGGCCACGCTGGGCCGGGCCATGTGTGTACCTATATAAGATTAGGTAGCAGAGATATAAATTTTATAAAGAACACAGACAAACCCAAATATATTTTTTAAAAAAACTTAAAACATTAGCACTCATTGGTTTTAAAGATGCTTTCTTTGTATCTCTCCTGTGCAATCCAGGGAACTGGACAAAGGATGCTCTGGTTCTTTCCTTCCTTCCCCAGGGGACTGGCGGGGGGGGGGAGCCTCAGACAATGGAGAAAATAGGGGTTTTGCTCTGTAGCTCCTGTGCAACTGAGCAAGCCTTGCAAAGCAAACTGTTATGCAGGAGGAAGCAAGATAAAGGGAGAAGGAATCAGATGATAGCCAGTTGCTCAGGGGCCTGATAGGAGTCCTCCGAGGGCCTGATTCAGCTCCCAAACTGCATAGTTGACACCCCTGTTTTATGCATTTCCTACCAGCATCACACAGACTCTCATGTCCCTAGATCAAGTATGATAGTTTTCCTCATTTGTCTTCCCCTTTCTCCCTCTTCTCACTGATATTTATCTTCCTCCACTCATACTCCTCTTATCCTTCACAAAGATTCCTGTTGCTCTTACCAATGCCTATTCCAGGATTCCCCAATCTTTTTGAGCCTGTGGGCATCTCTGGAATTCTGATACAAAGTGGAGGATGCAAACACAAAATGGTCACCATGGGAGTAGGAGCCAACCATGAAATGACAGCCATGAGAGGAGGAGCCACACACAAAGGAAGCCTAAGTACAGGGGATAAAAGAAGCAATGTAAAAAACCCACTGGGAAAGAGCAGTAAGAAAGAATAAAGCCAATGCTTTAGCGGTAGCTGCACTAAAACAACATTATTTAAATGTGCACAGCCAATCAGATCTCTGATGGCCAATCAGAAGCCCAGCTGATCAGAACTTGGCTCCACATCATTTTTAATACATTTGGTGCAGGACTTTTTAATACATTTGGTGCTAGGGAAGGCATTGGCAGGCACTATGTTTGGGATCCCTGGCCTATACTATCCTTTTAGCTATTCTGCCTCTGGATTCAGGATCTTTAGATTTCCTGTTGATTAGATTTTCCTCCAAATAAACTTGATAGTCTCCCACCTGATAGTCTCCTTGCCTGCACAGCAAGTGTCTCTACCTAAAACAGCATTTTGTCCATGTGACTTACTGTAATCTGACAGGTTCCTCGTCATGTCAGGCCATGCTAGATCTGTTTGGAGGCCATTAGATATAAAGGCATAAGAGCAACTGTGTAAATTACACAGAAGAATCTCTCCTTCCTCTGAAGAAGTGTGCATGCACACAAAAGATATCTGGAATAAAACTTGTGTTTTATTCTTAAAGGTGCCATGGGACTCTGAGCTTGTTCTCTCTCTTGCACTCTTTCTCTTTCCCTCGCCCTTCCTTCCTCCCCAAAGGAGGGGGAGGAGGTGAGACTTGGCTTTGTATCTCTTCCACGCAACTGAGGGAGCCAGGTGAAAACAAGCTGTGATGCAGCAGTAGCGGTCCTGGAGAAGGAAGCAGGAGAAAGTGATTGAGGGAGCCAGTGAAAGCGATCTGCAACAGCAGCAGCCCAAGAGAAGAAAGTAGGAGAGAGCCAGTTGCTTGATACGAGCCCTTCACGTGCTGGCTCTGTCCCATGCGCCATATGTTTGACAGCCCTGGATTCCTCCTGAGTTCCAGTGAGAAAGATGGACTATAAATTAAATACAATAAATAAATAAATAAATTCAAATAGCATTAGTCTCACAGCACTGTTCTTTGTGGAACTCTACTGCTTATTTTCCTGCATTGCAAGCACTATTTACTCCTGTTTTGTGTTTCTTGTTACTGTATCAATTTCTAATTCTCAAGTGGACTTTCTGTGACTGCTTAGTTTACTCAGACACCTTTGGTGAAAGCTTTTGTCAAAAGCTTTTTGAAAGCCCAAGTGCATGCACTAGTTCACTCACTCACAACTACAAAGAGCTGGATTTCAGTTTTTCTATGTGTTTAATAATTTTATCTTGAATGAAAGTTCACACCAGTTTACCCAGAATACTAGTGATGTTTACTGGCATGTAATTTCCTGGATCCCCTATGGATTCTTCTTTTTATTTTTTTTTAAATGGTGTTATATTTGCTGTCTTTGATCCTCTGAAAGTATATGTGATTTTAGCAAAAAGTTTCACATTTTTGTTTGGAGATTAATAATTTCACATTTGAATTCCTTCAGAACATTGGAGTGTATACCAACTAGATCTGGTGAGTTTTCATGTATTAACATTGCTGGTAAATAGTAAGTCTAATCCCCTTCTGAAATGTGGATAGTTTTGTAGAATAGCCAAATACTAGGTACCTGCCATGTTATTTCAGGGTGTTAACAGGTACAAAGGCATTTAGCTTTTAGAATGTGCTGAGATCTACAAACTAGGCTGTAGCGTGGTCTCCCATGCTCAGAAACCTAAGAAGTATCCATACGGAATGTATTTTGAGACACAGCATAATGTACTGGTTAAGACCAGCAGACTCTAATCTGGAGAACCCGGTTTGATTTCCCACTCTTGTGCATGAAGACTGGTGGGTGACCTTGGACCAATCACAGTGCTCTCAGCCCCACCTACTGCACAAGGTGCCTGTTGTAGGGTAGAGAAGGTGATTGTAAGCTGATTTGAGATTTCTTAGAATAAAAAAATGTGGCGTATAAAAACCAGCTTTCTTCTTTTGGAATTAATCGTTGTGAGGATAAAATGGAAAAGAAAAGGCATGTTGGATCAGGCCAGTGTCCCATCTAGTCCAACATTCTGTGTCACACAGTGACCAAAGAAACAGGTGCCATCAGGAGATCCATCAGTGGGGCCATGACACTAGAAGACCTCCCACTGTTCCCCACCCACCCACTGTTCCCCACCCCCACGCACTAAAAATACAGAACATCACTGCCCCAGACAGAGAGTTCCATCAATACTCTGTGGCTGATAGTCACTGATGGATCTCTGCTCCTGATGTTTATCCAATCCCTTCTTAAAGCTGTCTATGTTTGTAAGCTGCTTTGAATCTCCATTGGGGAGGAAAGTGGCATATAAATATCTGAATAGATTGTGGAACTCCCTCATTCCTTTCCTGAGATTAAGTAATGATGCCCTCAGATGCTGACAGGCTGTTCATTACCTACTGCCAAGTTCAGCCTTTGATGGATACAAACTCACTGATCTTATTTCAGTCTCAAGTGCCCATGAACTCAATTAGACTTCCTTCTTATTTGGTTTCCTATGCATATCACATGTCTTGTATATTACAATGTAAGATTGTTCACTTTAGTGTCTAAGTAAATGCCAATTAAATGACAAGTAATTTTTTTCTCTTTTGCTTTTATTGCACACGTTTGGTAGCTTTTAGAGTGACTTGCAATTCAATAAACAGAGCAGCAAATCATTATTTTGTGCCTTCCCCTGATGATTGGTTTGCTTTTATTTGAGAAAGCTTCTTTATGGCTCACATCGCCTAGGATAATAGAGGAACTTTATATTTTAAGTCCAACTTGCTTGTGGTTAAATGCCTGTGGTTAACCAATCACTTTAATTTTCCTAGGCCATGCCATACATAGATTATGCAAACAAGAAAGGTTTTCATTGGCTAAGATTACCTAGCCAGGAAGGATCCTTCCTCCTAGTATTTTACTAGGAATCTCCAGTTCTCCCAAGATCCATCAGTAAACTCCAGTCTTTTGTCTTCAGACCTGCAATCAAAATTAGTTGCACTCAAGCTCTTTAGGGTAAGGAGAGGCTGGCGTCTCAATGGAAAAGCATCTAGTTTGCTTGCAGAAGGTTCAGTTTCTTGCTTGTCTAGTCAAAGGGACCGGGAAGCAGATGATGTGAAAGACCTATATTTTGGACCCTGGAGAGCTGCTACAAGTCATAGTAGACAATATGTACTTTGATCGACCATGGGCTGCCGCTTGACTTGGTAAAAGGCAGCTTCATATTATTACAAAATGGTTCCCTACCCCCATATGTTTGCTTTGGAGTAATTATTTGGACTAGGCTGCTTGCAAGTTTTCTTCACAAAAAGATCAGCCAGCATGCCTTATAGAATTTTTTCCAATCATCATTTCTTGTTAGAACTCAGTCGCTCTTGTAGATTTGCCGAGATATTTTTCATATGGTTTTCTGGGGTGTCATTACATGTCAGCCGTCCCAGGCCACAGCAGTTAAATGATATCACTGCCATGTTGAGCTTTATGGTATACTTCAGTTCATCTGATATAACTCTAACTGTAAAGCATTCAGCAATGGGCACCGCTGGAGGCAGAATATTAGATTTGATGGACGAATGCTTTGATGCGGTATGGCAAATACTATCTTCTGTTAAGTAAACAGTTCTGAAGTTCAAGATATTTTGGTAGATCAGCTGCAAAACATTATTTTTAAAGCCCCTAGACTTCTTTAAATCTGCAATAAAGCACATTTTCCCCCAAGTAAGTCACCCTATTTAAGTTGATGTTGTGAGGGAACAAATTAATATCTGAAGGATCTGTTGTAAAGGTTTCCAAAGATGTAATTTCTCCCCATAATTTTCAGTTATTGCTCTGGAAAGTAAAAGCAATGAATGTTCAGTTGATATCATTTCTACCCATGATTATTTCCTTTATTATTCCTAGTACAAATGCTTCTGCTTCTACCCTTAATGTGAAAAAGGTGTGTGGACTAAATGGGGAGACCTCAGAAGAATTTTTTTTTAAAATGTTGTTGGTTAAGTGCTTTGTTTTGTTTTCCTTACCCTGACTCATTTTTATCAAAGTCTTTCCTTTCTAATAGGTTAATTTATGGCAACAGTCTACTTCACACCTTTAAAGGCCTGACAGCCATGAGTTACTCTCCATAAGCATGTGTCCAAGGTTCACAAAAAAGGAGGCACTTCTATGCACACATTAACTCAGAAGTCCCTCTGAGCTTCATGGGGCTGACTCCTAAGTAGATACATATATTGGATTTCAGTCTCTCTCCCCCCCCCCCCCCCAAAAAACCCCTTTTGATGTTTATGTCTTGCTTCTAGCTGGTTCCAGAATACAGCAAAGCCATCACAGTCAAATTCTTCTGCACTTTTAAAAAAATGAGCAAAGGGAAGTGGCATTAAACCTGACATGTTAACGGGACCAAGATATTAGATATTATTTCAGTGCGTGGGACAATGACATTTTAATGGCATCAGAGATATTAGATGTTATTTTTGTTGCCCTCTAACATTCCAAGATGTACGACCATATACCTGTGTGGTACAGGAGTAATCCCATTTTTATTAAAAGACCAAAGAAAGTGAGCAAAAAGGAAAGCAGAAAGAAAATCTTTAACTTCATTGGCTACAGAGAACAGTTCATCTCTTAAATCAAGACAAGCCGGTTTAAAGTGGAAGTTTAGCAGCTGGATCCTAAACACCGGTCCTTGAGCCCTAACCTATATGCTAGAAAGTGAACTGTACTGTATTTTACTTCCAAGTAAATGGACATCCGGATTCCGTGCCGCCCACTCAGAAGTCAGACAGGCACGCACCCTGCTTCCCATCCCGCCAAAGCAGTTCCCTCTCCAGCAACTTGCTTCGAGCCACCCCTAGTCGCCGGGTGAGGATCCCTTAGCGTGGCCGAGACGCCGCTCGCTGGCCCTTGGCCGGCTTCCTTCGCCTCCGCAGGCACATTCGAGGGAAGCGACAACTGAGGAGGAGGAGCCCGCAGGCTCTTCGGCGGCCAGCAGATTGGGGGATACCCCCTTAACTCGTCCCCCTCCCGGGTGCCAAGCGCATCAAAGCTGTTCATTGAGGCAGGGGGAGGGCCTCTGCAGCAGGGGATGCTCCTGGTTGGGCCCTCGCTCGCCCGCCTGTCACTGGGCGGCGTGTGTGTGTGTGTCTGCCTGTGGGCTGGCTAGCCCCGCCTCGGCGCCTCACAGACAGACAGTGCCGGAGACCCTCAGCGGCTGCAGCTGCCGCGGAGCGAGCGGCCAGTTTCCTCGGGCTGGGGCGGGCGCGCAGCCTGCTGGCCGAGTAGGGAGCTCCCGAGCGCCGCCGCCTCGGCTGCCTCGCGTCACGGGGGTGGGGGGGAGCCACACGGGGAAGCAGCCTAGCTTAGCGCCGCCCGGAGCCCGCCCTCTTTCCCTCCCTCCCCGCGAGGCGTGGGGGGGCAGCCTGGCTCCGGGGAGCACCGAAGCCGGCTGCTGGAGTGGTGGCACTTGGAGAGGCGGCGGCGAGGCGCTGCTGAGAAGAAGAAGCCCGGCGAGCGGGCAAGAGAGTGAAGCGAAGGCAGCCCGAGCGCTGCGCGGCACCGAGCGGCCACCCAGGCCGGGCTGCCCGGTTGTGCCCTCCTCGCTGCCGCCCCCCGTTCCGGAGCCGGCGGACCTGCCTTGGGGCTTCCCCGCCAGCCTCTCCAAGCCGGGGCCGGGCCTCACTTTCCCCGCACGGCGTGCCTGCAGGCCCCGGGGAGGCCGCAGCGGAGCTAGCGGGACTTGCCCCTGCCCTGGCCGCCGCGGAGCTGCCCTGGCCGCCGGCAGGGCTTGTGCGCAGCGCGGGGCGCGCAGCCGGCCCCGGGGGGCTGCGTCCCCTCCAGACGGCATGGAAGGCGAAGGAGCGCGCAGGCCCTGAAGAGGCAGCCGGGGAGGGGGCTCCGCTGGGTCCTCCGCCCCTCTTTCCTCTTTTATTTTGGCCTCCGCCGATCGGACGAGCCGGAGCTTCTGCCGACTGGGACCGCTCGAGAGGTTCTCCCCGAAGCGTTGGACTGTGGCTGGATCTCGAAGCATTCCTTCCTTGCGCTGCGCTGCGCCCCGCCCCGCCCCGCCCGAGCTGGAGCGCTCCAAGGAGGCTTCCTCCCCTCCCCGTCCGCTTCGGCTCGGAGAGCGTCGGTCCTGAGAAGCAAAACAGCTCGCCGGTCTCGAAGCGGCCACTCTCGCCGGGGAAGCCCCCTTGGCAAAGACTCGCTACTTGTCCTCGGCGGCGGCGGCAGCCACAGAGAAGGTAAGATGCTGCTTTCAGCTTGGGTGCTACTGATGCTGAGACTCCTACTGCTCGGCGAGTAGGAAGCAAGGGGGGAGCCTTTCTCTCTCTCCTCCTTTCTCTCCCAGAGGTGCCACCAGATCCAGCGCCTCTTTACTTGGAAACAAGTCCCATTGCGGTCAGTGGTTTTTTATTCCCAAACAAATGTGCATGGCATTGCAGCCTTAGTTCCCTCTTCCCATCTCTCCCCGTCCCGTCCCCCCCCCCCCCCGCCCCGAATCTTGAGGAAGTGAGAGTTAAATTGAAGCCATGTTTGGGAGCTACATACTCTGTGTTCAGCTTAAGCCTGTGCATTGCTCCAATAAACTAAGTCCTGTGGAGTTCCATGTAATCCTGTATGAAATCACAGCCTCAGACTGGTGATATGCCAGTCATTTCCCTTTACTGTGTTGAGAAGAAGTGGACTAGGCTTGACTTCAAGTTTAAGCAACTTGTGTACGACTGGATTCCCCCCTCCCCACAAAAAAAAAAACAAAGCAAAAAAAACTTAGCAGACTTATTTACTTTGGTTATTCTTAAAAACCCTCCCCCAACCATTCTGCTGTCCTGCCAAGATATGCAAGAGTCAAGATGTCACAGAGGGATGGTGGCTCAGTGGTAGAGCATCTGCTTGGGAAGCAGAAGGTCCCAGGTTCAATCCCTGGCATCTCCAAAAAAAGGATCTAGGCAAATAGGTGTGAAAAACCTCAGCTTGAGACCCTGGAGAGCCGCTGCCAGTCTGAGAAGACAATACTGACTTTGATGGACCAAGGGTCTGATTCAGTATAAGGCAGTTTCATATGTTCACATGCCAGCTTGCCACCTGCATTTGTTACACTTCTGTCCACTGATGAGAAAAAAAGGTTTGTTTAAAGGCATGGGGGAGGTTCAGCCACTAAAGAAGCTGTTTAAAGCAGAACTATTTATTTCCAGTAACACCTGCAGTTCAGGAAGAGTTTCATTTGCGATGTAGAAACTGCAGAGCAGACCATCTTCTCAGTAAGTCTATAAAGACTCCAGAAGGAATGACAGTGTGCTTGGGGGTGAAAGACTCCTTGTAGCAGAATTGTTGAGTTGTGTGCAGCTTGTGAAAAGGCATGCATGGGGAGAGAAGAATGCATTCCAGGTGGGTGTGAGATAGAGTTCTTCATAAGTCTGAAATAGAAGTGTCTGGAATGTAAGACCCCCTGAAGTAGGTTTTAAGTATAATTAATAATGCAGTTTTGCATTTTTAAAAAACTGTTCCCTTTTATTCAATGGCATAAGGTTGGATAGTAAAAAAGGACAGGTGCTGTGTGGTTTGGGAGATGGAGAAGGAAGGGTGGAGGCAATGCACACTGTTAGGGAATAAATCCCACTTTGTTTAGTTGGTAAGGAATTTGTGTGTGTAGGATTGCTTGTGAAAAAGCCTTGTCCTTTGTTTTTGCTGTGAAAAACAAAAACAAAACACACACACATTAAGGCCTGCCTACAGCAGGAAATAGGGATGAACAATTGTGATGAAATCCCCAATGGACATTCTGTAAAACTTGAGAACTCTACTCCGTGATCATCAGAGGTCTCATGTTATTCATTTTGCATCTTTTTTCTTAACAGGTAGGAAAATACATCCTTTTTTTTTTTTTTTTGCTATATCAAGAAGGGGACGGTGGCTCAGTGGTAGAGCATCTGCTTGGGAAGCAGAAGGTCCCAGGTTCAATCCCTGGCATCTCCAAAAAAAGGGTCCAGGCAAATAGGTGTGAAAAGCCTCAGCTTGAGACCCTGGAGAGCCGCTGCCAGTCTGAGAAGACAGTACTGACTTTGATGGACCAAAGGTCTGATTCAGTATAAGGCAGCTTCATATGTTCATATGTAAGAAAGAAGTGCTGTTTGTGTTGGCAACCAAGCTTGTGTGTTTATGACCATGGTAGAAAGGTCACTTCAGCATTTTAAGAAGCTAGCTTTCTAGCTGGTTTGTCTTAAATGGTTAGGCTCTGAAAGAGTTACCACATTACCAGCCCTGTCCCTTTCTTCTCTAGGAAGCCTTCTCTGAATTTATTAAACTGTCAGTCCTCTCTTAGTGGACAATCTGTTTAAATGGGACCCTTTCAGGGAACAGATTGCTTCTTGCTCATTAAGTACAGTGCTAGATGACTGTTTAATTGAAGTGGATTCTTTCTGCACATTACCTAGGTGTCTACCTTGGACAGGTTTCTGCTGTTATCAATATCCCTGAATCATGTCATTTAGTTCATTAAGCTGGTCTACCCGAGGAACAAATAAACAACTTACTACCTCTGTGGAGGTAACATGAAGTTGGCAGCAAGAGCTGCTGGAGAGAATCCTGGTTTGTATTACACATTCTAAAATCCATCTGATAGACTTATTTTCCAAGGATGACATCAGACCAGGGTGAGAGGAACCTTTCTGTTTTCTATTTTTTGAAAAAGAAGAGACTTTTGGACAGGTGTGTAATTGCTCTATATCAAGTAAAGGTTTCCTTAGTGGTTGCCTGATGTGAAAATGGATTAATTAAATTGCAGCAGAATCTTGAGTAGTTGGTACGGAGTATTTGTACACGTCTTACACTTTTACAGTTGTAGGATTTGGCTAGTATGCCATCTGGTAGAGGAATATATGTTACAGTCTTGGCAGAGGAATATATGTTACAAGATGTAAAATTAATACTGAATACGTGTGAAGTATTCAACAAGCTGAAAATTGATTTATAAACCTTTGAATACAGCTAATGTGCACTGTATTAAACTCTGTGGGGACTAAAAACTGCTTAACCTTTGAATAAAACTGCCCAGGAAGTTTGTGTCTGATTCTAAGCATGTTCATTGGGAAATAACAATAGGAACTACTTTCAAATAAATGTTACTGCATTAACTAATAGGTGCTTAGGAGGGGGAATGCCAGCCAGCGTGCCAGTGCAAGAATGCAAAACATGATGTTATGCCAGTGTTGCAGGCAAATGTGCCAATGCAGATGCTCTGGATTGGATAGCCATCATTCAGTACTCCTCCCTCATCAGTTTTTGATGATAGAATATGAGAAAAATGGAAATAACACAGATTTTAAACATAATAACACTTGGAAAATACTAGTTGGTTAGTATCTTCTATTTAGAATTTTGGGACACAATTATCTTCTGTTCAGTAGAATTCTTGAGAAACATTTGTATGTATTTTAACAAAGTGAAAGAACTGGAATTATATAAGAATTGTGGGTCATACTTGGATTTCAAGAATTTGGGTTCTAGCCTTAATTCTGGCATACATGTTCTGGCAAGTCATGATGTAGAGACTGTTGCTCAGAGTGTAACACACTCCAGCCCTTGCATAGTCAGGATGGCTTGGTGGTAAAATGAAGAATTCTTCCTCTTTGCTTTCACAGCATGCATACAGATGTAGTAATGAGTGTTAGGGGCTGTGAGGATGGAATCTGAAGGTAACAATCCAGACTTAGTGTGTGATCTTATGTTTGAATCTCTGTTCCCCAGCCATTGAAAATAATAATGACCCCGTATCAAAGGGGACTTGAATGTTTAAATGAGATAAGGCTGGTGAATCACTTTGTACTCAAAATGTCACATAAATGACGATTTATCACCTTTTCACATAAAGAGTATAGGAACTTTGATGAATGATCTGCAAGGTTGCTTACACTTTCCTTGCAGTTTCAAGAAGCACCTGTGACTGCTGGTGGTAGAACTGGCAATATTTTAACTTCATGTAGAAATAGTGCTGAGTAGATTACTGTTTGTATTCTTCATCCTCTCCTGCCTCAGCAGTATACTTGGAGGACTGGAGGTGTTGCTGTTGTCTTCTCCCTGGTCATATTGGAAGCTTTGAGATAATAGGCAAATATTTAAAAAGCCAGAGTTCTTAGCTGTTTCTAAGTAATACCAAATGGTCCCATACTTAAAAGACAAATCAGTATCTGTAAATAGCGTACTCTCAGCAAAAGCAAATATCTCAGCTCAACCCCAGCTGGGGTAATGCTGGCTTGTGCCATAGATGAATATATATTATGAAAGGCTAGCTTAGGAAGCATTCAATTGCAGTTTAAAAGATTCAGAACTAGCTTTGTGACAGATGTTGTGAACTGTATTTTTTTTGGAATGACATAAATACAAAAATCTGAGTTTTGAATTCGGCAGGACTTAATGGAATTTGTGTTGCTTTGATAACTCTGTGTTGGCATCTCAGGTTCCATGAGCAGCAGGGATCTGCAGTTGCTGCAGACTTATTGATGGCCAGTTGGGCTCGTAGCTCATTAAGGGGTAACCTTCCAGCCAAATAGTTAAGGCATATGTACTGCTTTATATGCATTTCTCCCTTCTTTGCATCCTGCTCAGGGATATGTGCTTTGTGTAACATCTCTGCTAGTATAGCAAATATTCTTCCTCTAACAGATATTCTTTGCAAATGCACAAGAAGGAATGTATTTGCAGATATATCAAGGTAGAATGCTAAAACTAATAGTAAATTTTGCAGTTCTCCTGCTCTTTGTTTTCACAAAATATAATATTAGATTTGTGGCTGTTTTATACAGCATGGTAATAATCCTTCCA
This sequence comes from Heteronotia binoei, assembly GCF_032191835.1. Classification (NCBI taxonomy): domain Eukaryota; kingdom Metazoa; phylum Chordata; class Lepidosauria; order Squamata; family Gekkonidae; genus Heteronotia; species Heteronotia binoei. The sequence continues at coordinate 88,842,671 of NC_083230.1, forward strand.
CACATTGGAGGAGTATGCATGTAAAAGAACTAGGGATAGTACTGAACATTAAAATGCCAGGTACTGTCTGCAAGCTATTGAGTTTCCTTAGAATCCTGAGTGTTGGCTAGCTAAACTGCAGGGGAAAAAAATAACAAGAAATTTACAAATATAGTCTGGGAGTTTGCAGTAGAATGTTAGTGCCTTTTTCTGGCAGATAATGAATTATTATTTTTTAAATCACCTAGCTATCATCACATTGTTAACTAATAAATTTTGTTGGTGAACTGAAAATCTCGTGTGTTTTCTTTAACAGGTGTTTTGTGTACCTCTTTTGCAAACGAAATTTTTTAATATATTCTATACTGAGACACAATGTTGCAAAGCCTAACTTTATCTGAACATTTCTTGTTACAATAATACCCCTGTTGGTTTGGGCATGAATAATTGCATGCTGCTGTTCGAAATCTAAATTTGTAATTAAGTTTTTTCCTCTATTGTATTCCAGATCTTAGTACAAACTGACTTCAGAGTTACAGTTAAATGATGACTGAGGGGTGACATGATAGATGCATGGGATAGGAGAAGGTAGAGAAAGAAGTACTTTCCTCTCTTTCTCACAATACAAGAACTTGTGGACACTCAATGAACTTCCTGAGAAGTTGGGTTAGAATGGAATAAAGGAAGTACTTCTTCACCCGAAGAGTGATTAACACATGAATTTGTTGCCTCAGGAGGTGGTGGCAGCTACAAGCATAGGCGGCTTCAAGAGGGGATTGGATAAACATACAGAACAGATGTCCATCAGTGGCTATTGGTCCCAAGGTATAGATGGACCTCTCTGTCTGGGGCAAGCAATGCTTTGTATTCTTGGTGCTTTGGGGAGCATCAGTGAGAGGGCTTCTATTGTCTTGGCCCCACTGGTGGACCTCCTGATGGCACCTGGTTTTTTGGCCACTGTGTGATAGTGTGTTGGACTGGATGGGCCATTGACCTGATCCATCATTGCTTCTCTTATGTTCTTATAGTTCCCCCCCCCCCCAAAAAAAGACAATTCATGAAGGAGGAAATTCGTCATGTAACCACAGAGCCTTTGAACTCTTAACTTGTAACAGTATCGACATGGCTTTTTTGGTAGAAAAAGCCCAGCAGGAACTCATTTGCATATTAGGCCACATTCCTGACATCACCATTGTTTTGCACAGGACTTTTTTGTAGAAAAAGCCCAGCAGGAATTCATTTGCATATTAAGCCACACTCCCTGATGCCAAGCCAGCCAGAACTGCGTTCCTGTGTGTTTCTGCTCAAAGAAAGCCCTGAGTATTGATGAATTTCTGATGATAATTGAAGTCGTGTTCATTAATAGGGAATGGTATGTTGTTCTTTTGTATCTGGGTCTAAAAAGTCAGGGTCTGACTGAAATTTGTGGAAGTCATCTCCATCTGTTGCATTTCTCAAGATACAAATAGTCTCCTGCTTATATTTGCTAAGATTGGTCTGCGGAGTTACCCAGTTGCTGGTTCTAATAAATTTTAAATTCCAGAAAGTCTGTCATTTTGAAGAAGGGCTCTGCAGAATGTGGAAGTGTACCCCTTTCAACTAGCAGAAGTCAATCCAATACTCAATTTAAAACAGAGGGCCAAGTATACACAAAGCTAGCTGTTCTCTCATGTTCCTGGCAGTAGAGGACTTTTTCCATTATAATTCTCCATTATGTACATGAGTAGGTAATCATGGCGTGTATGCAGAGAGTGACACAGTAGAACATTTTGCTTGGCACCCAGAGCCAGACTTCCACCCTAGTAACAAAGACATTGATGGTGCTCTTGGAGTCGGTAATGTGGGAAGGCAACAGGTGTGGTTTATGCCCATCATAACTTCCCAGACCTGCACAGCCATCAGCCACATCCAAGGTGAATTGTTGAGATGCTGGCAGCCCCACTGGGGCTTAGCTTGTTCCAAATACACCCTTAGTCCATCCTTTTGTCTTGTTTTCTAGAATGCTAATACAGGTAGATGTTACAATTTGGGGGGGGGGGGGCACTTGGACCAAAATATGTTTTTTGATCAGTACCATACCTGGATGACATTACCAAATATCAATGTTTCAGTCATTATTTAATCTCTTTGAACATCTAAACATGAGGAAGTGCAATTGCCCTCATCTGGGCTTTCTGTCACAAATTCTCACTGGAGTTATCCATGTTCTATAAGGTGTGAATAGCATTGGTGAGACAGTCACCATGGCACACATAATGTGGGCGGGGGAGGAATTTCAAGGTTTTAAAGATGAGTGGGAAAGGAAATGGAAGGATAAATTGGGTAGCTCAAAACACACATATACACCAAGAATCTGCAGCCTGATTTGAAGATGAAGATGAAGAAGATATTGGATTTATATCCCGCCCTCCACTCCGAAGAGTCTCAGAGCGGCTCACAATCTCCTTTACCTTCCTCCCCCACAACAAACACCCTGTGAGGTGGGTGGGGCTAGAGAGGGCTCTCACAGCAGCTGCCCTTTCAAGGACAACCTCTGTGATAACTATGGCTGACCCAAGGCCATTCCAGCAGGTGCAAGTGGAGGAGTGGGGAATCAAACCCGGTTCTCCCAGATAAGAGTCCGCATACTTAACCACTACACCAAACTGGGTAATTTGAACAATTACCTCTTGGGTCTCATGGTTTTGGATGATCAGTTAGTTCCGGTACCAAGAAGTATCCTTTTCAAAATCGGATAGATTATGTTTTGGGCAGCTGATTCAGCCTATTTTTTTTATAATTGGATCTCTGTTAGTAAGCGGCCCTGTGGTGCAGAGTGGTAAAGCAGCAGTACTGCAGTACTGTGGTCTGAACTCTCTGCTCATGACTTGAGTTCGATTCCGGCAGAAGCTGCGCTCAGGTAGCCGGCCCAAGGTTGACTCAGCCTTCCATCCTTCCGAGGTTGGTAAATGAGTACCCAGCTTGCTGGGGGGAAAGTGTAGATGACTGGGGAAGGCAATGGCAAACCACCCCGTAAAAAGTCTGCCATGAAAACATGAAAGCAACGTCACACCCGAGTGGGAAACGACTGGTGCTTGCACAGGGGACCTTTCCTTTTCCTCTGTTAGTACCTTGCTTCTTCTGTGATCATTCTTTGAGTCATTATTAGGGATGTCAATCCTGACTTGGGAAAATTCCTGGTGAATTGGGGGTGGTGGTTCTTGGGGGACATTCAGTGAGCATGTGATGGGGAGGGACCGTGGCTCAGTGGTAGAGCATCTGCTTGGGAAGCAGAAGGTCCCAGGTTCAATCCCTGGCATCTTCAACTAAAAAAGGTTCAGGCAAATAGGCATGAAAAACCTCAGCTTGAGACCCTGGAGAGCCGCTGCCAGTCTGAGTAGACAATACTGACTTTGATGGACCAAGGGTCTGATTCAGTAGAAGGCAGCTTCATATGTTCATATATGTTCAGTGCCATAGAGTCCACCTTTCAAAGGTGTTGTTTCTTTAAGAGACACTGTTCTCTGTGCCTGGAGATCAGTTGTAATTCTGGAAGAACTCTGCGCCTCATTGGGAGGTTGAGCAACGCTGGTTTGTTTTAGAGTTAAACCAACAGTGGTGATGGACTGTGCCCATGATTTTTAGGCCCAGCTATTTGACGATAAATCTGTGTGAGATTTAATTAAGCAAGCGTGGCATCCCTGTTGTCTTAGTACAGGAGTAGGGGAAACCCCAAATCAATGTAAATGTGTAATGAACTGGTGCAATACATGCTTTGCTGGCTTGCAATTCAATTTCAGACATTTAGGTTTTTGATCCTACTTATTTTTGGCTCCTAGGGGCAGGTTCACATTCTGCTAAAGTACATGAGTGGTTTCACCAGTCTTCCATAGGGCTTAAAGCAAGCCCATTGTTGCCAAGCTCTAGCATAGCTTTGAAAAGCCACACTGTTTATTCACACTCATTAGGCATAGGAATGATGTCTGTAGGTTTAGGGTTGTGCTGCATTTTTATTTTTAAATTTTGGGGGCAAGGAGGAGAGGTCAGTGAGCTTTGAACCTTACCAAATTTTGTGCACTTTTCATCACTTGTTTTCAGATGTACCACTTTTGTTTAATGGCAGTATAATATAATGGCACTTTCATATCATGCAGCCAATCAAATTTGGTCATGCGATGATGCCATGTAGTCAAATCAGATAAGGGGGAGGAAGTAATATGCACACTTTGATAACATAGTTATATCTATTCAGTCAGAGCATCATCCCTCCCTACATGGACAGGTTAAAGGGTCTGGAAATTTTTATTTGGGAAGAAAGTAGACTCAGTGGGAGGGGAAGGTATGATGGTAACTTTATAACATTATGATTGAAGTAGTATGAAGAAGATTGATAAATTCCCCCTTAATAATCTGAATTTTGTTCCACTCTATTGAATGGGAGATTAGGCTCAGAATGGGCAAGAGGAAATACTGCTTCGGACAATTAGATAATTGTTTAGCATTAATGGCTACAGAAGTGGTGACAACCACTAGCTTCCCTGTCTTGCTTTAAAAGCAGTTAACTATGGTAGCAAGATGGCATCTCAAGACACAGTAATTCTCTGAATACTAGATTTTGTGGATATAAATCAGGAGTGGACTATTTCCTCCATGCCCTGTTTGTGGATTCTCAGTTATTCTGTTACTGGGAACAGAGGTTCCGGAACTAGATGACCTCCAGCAAGGCTAAGTGCTCGTTTACCATTATGTTATAAATGTGTCAATGTCAAGAAGCCAGATAATGGTAAAAAAAATGAGTGTCAATGTCAAGAAGCCAAATTAGAATAATGGTAAAAGAATGAACTGTAGCTCAGTACCAAAGCACATGCCTTGTATTCAGAAGTTCTTAGATTCAATCTCTGGCATCTCCAATCAAAAAGAATTATAGGCAGCAGATGTTAAGAAAGTACTTTCTTTGCCTGAAATTCTTGGTAGCCACTGCCGGCTGTACAGACTGTTGATCTTCATACCTATCATCATTCTGACTGGGAAACATTTGGCAGCCCTTCAGTCATGTAAAGTGTGTGATTCATAAAGGTCATGAGGTATATGTATATGTTTTAGGAAACTGTCTCCTTGCTCAGTCCATGCATATAGTATGAGGAAGTGTGACTGCATATGAAAGCTCATACCTTGAATTAACAGTTGGTTTTAAAGGTGCCACTGGACTAAACAAATTTTTCTCATGCATATAGAAGACAGAGAACTTCGTATAACCTTGGTTGTTTATCCAAGCAAAGTGCACCTGAGGAAACCTACATGTTTTGACTCTTATGAATTCTCTGTTAATCATACCACCAGGTATGAAGTATATGAAAAACAATATCTAATTCTCAATGTGGCCCCGTCTGTGGATACTTAAATCAGAGATTGCAGCCATGACAAGACAGGATTTTTTGTTATTAACCTGAAGAAAATCCCAGATTTGCAGCAAAATATGAAATAGAAATATGCTTTTAAAGCCTCCCAAAATAAAAAAGCCACACCTCTACCATTAAGAAATTAAATCCCTCTGTGGTAGGCATTATGGGGCACACCAGACTTCAAGCTGGCTTCTGTCAGTCAAAGGCAGGGACTGTGGTCAGTTCTGCACTTTGAGGGAGGACTCATTCTGGCCAGGTCTGAGTGTAACCACTGGTAGGCCCAGTTGCTCTCTGCTATTCAGTAGCCACCACATGAAAGCCTATAGTTGTGTAGCCTGTTGTAGTCATTAGAATTTTGGACTAGGATCTGGGAGGCCCAGATTTGAAACCCCGTTTTGCTGTGGAAGCTCACAGGATGCCTTGTGCCAGTCACATACTCCTAGCCCAACCTACCTCACAAGGTTGTAAGAATAAAATGGAGGACAGGAGAGACATGTAAGCTGCTTTGGGTCCCCACTGGAGAGAAAGGCAGAGTGTACATGAAGTAAATAAGAAATATAGCTGAAGATTGGGGCAGATAAAGTGTAGTTGGTCTAGTGGGTGTGAAGGAGGGAAGGAAGCGAAGGAAGGGAAGAGGCTATGGGGACTGCTAGGAGAAGGGAAAGAGGAAATAGCGGGGATAGGATACAGTGAAAAATAAGATTCCTAGAGGGTTCCCCATTTGTCTGTCTTATAATTTTGGTTTCTTTCAAGATGGTAATGAATGTGCAACACACACAGAAATTAGTGGCCACAGTGCTTCTAAAACATATAGGATATTTGGTTTATTCTTAGTGCTTGTGTGTACTGTATGTTGTGTGAACTCAGGACTGATCTTGCAGCTTGTATATGCAGAGTACACATTTTTTAAAAGCCCAGAGAGTGTAGGTCTTGGTTATCATAGTGAGCACTGCAGGTGCATGGGTTAAGTTTGTGTGTCCAAAGCTGCTAGTTTCCAAAAACAAAACGTCATCTTTGCACTGAGATATTTTGCTGACAGTATGCATCCTTGTTTTATTTTCCTCATCTCTCCTAAGATAGCAGTCTTTTTTTAAAAAAATCTTGCACATTTTAATTAATGTTTCTGAAGTGCTTTGAAGATGAAAAGTACTAGATAAAATGTGAAGTATTGTTTTCATTAAAATGTTCTTTTCATTCAAGATGGCTTGTTTAATGATTTGAAGTATGTGTGGAAATTTTGGATATGATGATTCAAAGGGTTTTAGTTTGTCTGTCTTATGCAGCAGAATGTGGGCATTTGCAGTAGTGTTATTGCAGTCTTTGGTTTCTAAATGTATTTTAGGGTATCGAAAAGAAACCTTAAAGGTGTTCTGTTCTGAGAGTATATTTGTCTAGCTGTTCACTTTCTCCTCCTAAACTGTTTTGTTTGTATCAGCAGTGGTCAGGACATGCTGTTGAAAAGTAGAGGGTGAAATGATTGGGAAGTATGCATCCAAAAGGACTTTTTCATCCCTGGTATTCCTCTGTCAAGATCCTAGTTAGGAAACCTATGGCACCTTTATGACAGCAGCCATTTTTTAATTTAATTGTTTTAATATGACAGAGTATTTAAAAGAACAAGTTGAGGAAATAGCTCTTATTCAATTAGAAAGTAATAAAGTTTGGGAGAAAAAGATGTTCTCAGGCTATGGTGGATGTGATAGTTGCTTATAGTTGTGTTGCTTATAGTTATAGTTGTGAGTGTATTCAGACAAAAAATAATCATTCTTGGAATGATAAAGCTCTGTTATGTACTTAATGTAGCTGGCTTAATCCGATGAAAAACAAGTTCCTCAATGCCTATTTTGTTAAAGGAAGACATCATTTGTCTGTTTTGAAACTACATGGAAACTACTGTCAGCTCAAGGCTGAGACTGACTTGCCTTCTGTCATGTGGACCATTTCAGAGGCTGAAAAGTTTTTGAAGGTCCAAGTTCAGCTTCAGTCCAATCAGTGTCCACATGTGGAAGAATAAAACATGGGGTTGGTGTGCACTGATTTTTCTGTGATAACTTGTGTGCTGTGATAGCAGTTTTCCAGAGATTGCTTTTTCATATTTTTAGTCACTCCACCGTACTGGGAGATACGATGTATTTCCTGATATGGTATCTTATTGCACCTGGAAAACCCAAATTCCAGCCCTCAAAATGTCAATGTAACACATGCATATTTTACTCTGATGTTGTATAAGTTTAAACTGTTGCATAGTACAATCCTTTCCTCAATTATGTGAGAGGTTATGATTGGAGTTTTAGAGGCCTTTAACATTTTAACATTTTTTGACAGCAAAAGTCAAGACAGTATGTACATTTATCAGTGTTTGAGTATTATATTATTACTGTTAAAGCAGCCTTGTAAGTCAGTCCTCAGAGTTAGGCTTGAAGCAGTCCAATAAGTGTTCTTTCTGAATTTGTTCCAGAGAGCCTCAAGTTTAGAAATCCAAGATCAATCCTGAACTGTCTCAGTTCCCTATCCCAGAAAATAGCAAAAGTGTTTATGTATTTTAGAAGTTGTGAAGACAAAAAGAGATAAGAAAAAACAATACAATAAATTGCCTACATGTCCAAGCAATGCTGTTAGCTAGCATCTGTGTTAAAGGTAGGTTAATGGTGCCATAATAAGAAGACTGCAGTGGACTTAAAATAATGTAACTTTACTTAGGATGGCACTGTAAGGCTTTCAGCAAACCTGCACTGTTGGTCTGGATGATCCCTCACACAGAGACTCATGAACATAGTAGAATTCCAGCATTCTTTGGGGAACGTGTGTGTTCACTACCCTGAATAAATTCTATATCAGTGGAGTATACTCAGTCTGTGGAGTAGCTGTTTGACTGTATGCATTATGCTGTGGCTTTCGCAGGTATCTTGTCCAGTTTCTTTAACTAATTTTTTCGTTTAAAAGGACCTGGAGTGAATTAAATTGGAAGGGAGATTGTGGATGGCAGTGGAGTACAGTATTGACAAGTTTTAGGGGAGGAGGTTTGTTTTTTAAACTACCAAATTTTGTGACAGCTCCAGTTTGATTCAAAAGATTCAGCTTGGCAACCAGAGCTTAAAGTGTTGAGGCTCAACCTTGTCCTGTTTGGATCACTAGTGTTCTGTCTTGTCTACTAATTCTGAGTGCTCTTGGTGGCATGAAGGCAGTTACATAGTGAACCTGACAGGACACACATAGGTGTTCATAGTTATTGTACTGAATCCAATCAGACTTTCTGTTAACTGAAAAAAAGAGATCCCCTTTACGCACAAAAAACAAAGCCCCCTAAGCTAAAAATTGTGGGACCTGCACAGACAAAAGTCATGGGGGATGGGGGCTGTAATAAGAAGGTAAAATGGATGTGCGTTCCCTTTTTAGATGTGCATTCCAAGGTTAGAGCAACCCTTTATTTTCAAGGAGCTTCAACTGGCCGTAAATTTTACCAGAAGCTGCAAAATGCAGCCTTAGCTCCAGTCCATTGAAATATATGGCAGCACAAAGTTGCAAGGAAAACACAGAATGGATTTTCCTTTAAAATCTGTGGATGTATAGACCTCGATGGGAAATCCATTCCATGTTTTCCTTGCAGCTTTGCAAGCCCAGAAGCCAGCAAAGACAAGGCAGAAAGAGCTGGAAATGTACTCCACTGCATTGGAGCTTCAATGGTTGAGGACAGGAGGGGGAGAAAAGAGCCCCATGAGCCTGATTAAGGCTCTGAGCAGTCAGAGTGTGGCCCATGGGCCAGGAGTTTGAGATCCCTGAGCTGAGCATCCCTGACAAGTGTCAAGCTACTGCTTAAAACCTGCCAAGGAGGGGGAGCTGACCACCTCCCTCAGTAGTTGATTCCACGGACTAGATCTTACTGTAAAAAAGTTTTCCCTAACATCCAGTCAGTACCTTCCCACCCTTAATTTAAACCCATTATTGTAAGTCCTCTCCTCTGCTGTCAATAAGAACAGCTCCCTGCCTTCCTTTAAGTGACAGCTCTTCAGATACTTCAAGAGAGCAATCATGTTTCCCCTCAACCTTCTCTTCTTCACACTAAACATCCCCAAGTCCCTCAGCCTTTCTTCACAGGGCTTGGTCTCCAGGCCTCTGATCATCCTCATCTCTCTCATCTGCACCTGCTGCATTCTGTCCACATCCTTGTTCAAATACATTTTATTTTGTGGCCTATAACTGGTGCACACCCAGACTTTTCTGAAGGGAAAGCACCAGTGGAGTCCAATAAGAAGGCTGGGAAAGGATGAGCATGTTTTCAAGGTATGTTCCAAGAACCAATAACACTGTTGGCAAGAATGGAATTATGTTCAAATCAATAACTTTTATTAATGAATTTGGTTCACCGCAGACCCAGAAAAAGGGTGGGGTATGAGGCTGTGGAGGTATTCTATGCAGTGAGAGCTGTGGTTTTGTTTTTGTTGTTGCTGTTAAATGCTCATGAATTTGAAATGAGGGGTTTTGATTTGGAGTCATTGATTCTCTTCTGTGTTCTGAAAGAAACAATGAAGGAAGCATTTTTTGCCAGGTTCCTTTGTGACTGTGCATCTTCTTGGTAAATTAAAATGTCTCCATTTTAGGCATAACTTTGTAATGGGAAAAGACAGTTCTAGAGCTGGTCTTTTTATACCTCCTAAATAGAGTTGGCTCCCCTGCTGTGATGTCAATAATGCATTATTTTATATGTTCAAAGGATTTAATGTGTTTCTGGTGATTTTTCTGAGTTGCAGTTAGATGATAAGGAAAATCACTGTAATAGGCTGGCTGCAAACACCTGCTGTCTTCTCCCAACAACTTCTTACAGCTTCATTTCCCCTCATCACGTCCAACTTTTGCATTCATTGTGCTCCTCAACCCTTCATCTGTACAGTCCATTTGTGCCCTTGCATACTGATAAATGTTTAATGAACAAATGTCCTCGGACATTTTTTAAAAGGCACAAATTCTTGATGGTGACATGAGTCATAATAGTTTCATTATGTGAGTATTCCACTAGTAAGAAGAGCATATATGTGAGAGAGTTCTAGGCTCCATGGGTAGAACAAGGTTATTAAATGATCCAGTGAATTAGTTTGCAGTTTAGAAGGCTTCTGACTGAGAGATAATCTTCCTAAAAGTCTAGGAGTAAGAAAAGGCACAAATTTCAGGCAATGGAAAAGCAAAACAGAGCATCCTCTACAGATGTATTCTCTAACAGAACTTATTGAGAGCCATACTGTGCGGATTACCCTTCATACTCAGAGAATATGCATATTCTGCCAATAACTCCCAAGCAGGGCCAGCTCTGTCACTAGGCAAACTAGGCGATTGCCTAAATTACTGGCCTTCTGGGGGGTGATGAATTGGGTGTCCTCCATGTGACTCGGTGATATTATCAGTGTATGGGGGGGGGGGGCTTGCCTAGGGTGCCAGACAGTCTAGGGCCTGCTCTGCTCCCAAGAATGTACATTGGTTTGAGAATCAAAGCAAACATTTTCTCTGTCTCTTCCCTTCTATTCCTCATGGGATGGTTACTGGTATAAACTGTGCCTTCAGGATCCTAAACTCTAGTTGTCATACTGTCATCATATTGGGGGGGGGGGGGTTTGTGATGATGGCTGGAATAGTGTTCCAGCTTAAACTGCTTAGTCTTTACTGACATTATCAACTGATATATTGATTACCCTTTTCTGCACATTTTTTTTTAAATCTTGCACTATAGTGTTTCCTGCTTTATTTCTTGGGTGGTGTTTCTAGTCATTTGGGTGGGAGATTTGGCTTGGAATTGTTCAAGTTCCTTCTCAGAGAATCAGTTTTATTATTTATTTATTGCAGGGCTTTTTTTAAGAAAAAGCCCAGCAGGAACTCAGTTGCATATTAGGCCACACCCCCTAACACCACCATTGATTCACACAGGGCTTTTTTGTAGAAAAAGGCCAGCAGGAACTTATTTGCATTTTAGGTCACACCCTCTGAAATCAAGCCAGCTGGAACTGCGTTCCTGTCCATTCTTGCTTAAAAAAAAAGTGCCCGGATTTATTACATTAGGCCTATGTATTCACCCAACCCCTGCTATTACCAGGCTCTGGATGATATGCAGCATGATAAAAACATTAAAAGTTTTAAAATAAATAAACAATAATGTTACTATTGCAGTATAAAAGTTCAGGTGATAAGCATAAAAATTTCAGTTTTCTCCTAGTTCTGGACTGTGCCTGCCACATGGCTGTGGGGAGGAGGAAAAACAATCTGAGGGGAAGGAGCTTCTGGGTCAGTCTGAAGGGCAGTCCAGTGTAGAGCATATTACAATAGTCTAATCTGGAGGTGACCATTGCATGGATTTCCATGGCTAGGTCAGGATGCAACAGGAAAGGGCCAGTTGCTGAGCCTGACATAGCTAAAAAAAATGCCAGTCTGGCAATATGTGTGTGACCTGGGCCTCCATATTCAAGGAGCCATCCAGGAACACATCCAGACTCCTCATAGTCTGCACTGGTGTCCGTGGCATCCTGTCAAGAGCAGGAAGTCTGTGCTGTGCCCAGTCCTGAGGCCCCCCTCCTATGACAGAATCTCCATATTTGTTGAGTTCAGTCTCAGACTGCTTTTTCTTTAGCCACCCCACCATGGCCTCCAAACCCACAGCCAGATTTTGTGGGGTGGTATTTGGGTGGCTGTCCAATCACAGATACAGCTGGGTGTCACCCAAGCTTGAAATTCGATGCTAGCTGGACGAGGAGGCACTGGGAGAGAGGTGCCCCCTGAGGGGCCCCATATATTAGGGGTTGTCTAGTGGACACATTCTCTCCCAGTGCCACCCTCTGTCCCCAACCTTGGAGAAATGAGGTAAGCTATTGAAGGGCCACCCCATGGACTCCTGTGTCAGTGAGGCGGTGGGTCAAAAGGTCATAGTCAACTGTCAAACACTGTCGTAAGATCTAATAATAGTAGCAGCGCTGACCTGCCTTAGTCCATCTGTCTACAGAGGTTGTCTGTCAAGGTGACCAATGCCGTCTCTGTCTTGTGGCCAGGGTGGAAGCCGGACTTAAATGGTTCTAATGCTGATGTGTTATCCAGGAAACCCTGGAGCTGTTCAGCTACCACTCTCTCAATTATCTTACCCATTACTGCTCTCCCAATTACTTTTTACACTTTAGAGCCACTGGAAGGAAGCTGTTTGAAATCTTTTCAGGTGGTGGTGGTGGCGGCTGTTCCACAATAAATCATTTGAGAGTAGTACCATGTTAACTGTATAGCTGTTTTTACACAAACCAGGAATGAATACATACTGTAAATTCTATGATATGGCAGGACGACAGTCAGAACCACATTATAAGACACAGCCCATTCAAGCTAGTGGAGAGGGACTAGACATTTGCTCTTTTGTAGCAAAACAATATGTAGTGTCTTAGCTTCTAGATGCTGAGACTTTGGGCTATAGAGTGATTCAGAGAATGAGGAGGAGATGGAGGGGGGTGCTGCTTGGAAGAATCTGGCAACAGTGGTGGCTCAGTGATAGAGCATCTGCTCGGTAAGCAGAAGGTTCCAGGTTAAATCCCCGGCATCTCCAAGTAAAAAGGGTCCAGGCAAATAGGTGTGAAAAACCTCAGCTTGAGACCCTGGAGAGCTGCTGCCAGTCTGAGTAGACAATACTGACTTTAATGGACCAAGGGTCTGATTAAGTGTAAGGCAGCTTCATATGTTCATTCATATCTCTCTGCTGGCCAATGTCTGTGTTTTCCTTTACAGGGCACCTTTCTTTGCCAAACCTGGCCTTCTGGGGTGCAGCGATGTTAGGAGGTTCCTGTGTTCTCCAGGTGGATGGGATGTCTCTGTTCATGTGGAAAGAACACCCCAGTTGCCAGTGCTACACCTCTCTGGCCTTGCATGTTACTGTCTGAGTACAGACATTCAGAATCCTGATCTGTTTGTGACCTTTTCACCAAAAAAAACTCAATAACAAAATCTGTTTTGAGCTTAGCTTCAAAATACTTGGAGTTTGATATGGATACTGAAAGTGTGAGTTTATCAAGGAAGTCTGCTACTCCATGTGGAACTCAGCTACTACATGTGGCTGGAACTAGTGCTTCAAGGACATTCAGTCGAACAGTACAATATTGTATTTTAGTATAACTGTCTTTGAGACTTAGTTCATTACTCTTTTGTATGGTATTTGCTAAGCTGTAAAACACCTTGGTATCATTAAGAGCTGTTCTAGAAATGCAATAGCTCTGGAATAATAATAAAAAACCCCTTTCTAACAATGAGAACCATTCTCTTGTAGAGGACAGCAGGTTCCTTGCAGAACACACTGTGGTAAACATACTTGGTTTTGTGAGAGAGGTGTCATTTCTCTGTAACAGATTAAAAAAAATGTTTTCGGAAGACAGAGCAAGTGGAGTAATCTGTGGACTTTCGTTCTCAAGGGGGAAGAGAAGAGTTCCTAGAATTTAGAGCTTGCACACAAAGTATTGTAGGGTGTGTTTGATACCCATGATAAAATATTTGTAGTGTGTAAAGTCTAAGTGGAACCACACTGGAGCTGAGAGCCCCATGACGGTGGAACAGAGATAAGCAAATGTGCTGAACATGCATAAACCACTGTGTGAGGCTTCTACAGGTTGGTCCAGTGAACTTTAGATGAGGTACAGAAACCCAGGCATAAAAACTTGAGCTAGGCACTGAGTTGTTGCACAGGTTTGGAAGCAAGTTTTTGCTTCTTTTCTGGCTTTTACTTTCTGCAGAAATGTTTGTACTTCTGATGGTGGTGTGCAGTCTAATTTGTCTGTTGGTGCATGCTGTTAGAGGCATGTTGTCAATCAAACTACATACATGGAATATTCAAGCATAGTGGCAAATGGATGCTTGAGAGCATTGTAATCAGTTTCACATGAATATTCATGATCTTTTAACTTTCAGTTTGTTGCAGTTTTAGGATGACATCTACAGAGCACCTGTGTTTTTGGATATTCATTTATCAGGTATAAGGTGCAGTTGAAAACATAATATTGTATTTTTCATCTGGAGTTACTTGCAATCTGTGTCACATAACTAGGTAGCCAGTTTCTTTTAAAATAATGGTGTGGGAGGGAAATTGAAGGAATCAAAAAGCAAAGAGCTAAAAGTTTTGGAGGCAACTGAAAAAAAGAGTAAATATTTAATGTCCATTCATCTGTGTTTAAGATGAAAAGTACCATTCTGAGTATATATGTTGTTTATTTTACTTTTTTCATCATTCACATATTAAGTGTGCTTCACAATTATTTGTTGTAGCGTTGTTGCATTACACCCACAACAAGCCAGATAAGTTGTATTTAAATTAGAGTATAATAAGAAAACAACACCAAACCTGCCTGTTGGATTACTCTGCCATTGAGTTTAACATTTTGTGGTGTGGATTTTGGGGTAGGGACTAGAGTCTGAAACAAATCACTACTTCTACTTATAGATGCAATATAGTATTCATTTTTGTGTAATTAAATGACAGCATTTTCAGAACCTATATGCAATTTAAGGTCATGCTGGTTATGCATTTACTCTTCCAGAATGATAGTCTAATCTGTAGCTCTCATCCTCTTAATCCTTATCTACAGCAGTTTTCTTGCAAATAGATCTAAGTGCAGTCTTAAAGTTATATGTATTATATAAGTAACACAGCTTGCATATTTTATGCAGGTTTTAAGAAATAGTTGTTTGTCATGGAAAAACCTGTGCTGCAGTATATCTCAGTAGATGTAATCTGCAGGAGGTGTATGGAGCTTTGCATAGACGATGCCTGCATGAAGGTCTCTTTGTGCTTCAGTCTCTCTGGCTTTTAAATTTTTCCTTAAAGGCACTCATGGTGGAAGACATGGTTTTCCTATACTTAACAGAAGGTATGTTAAAATGGTGAGGTAGCTGTTCAAAGATTATCTGGTGAGCTTCACAGCAGAATCAGAATTATACTTCCCTGGTTCTCATGAATACACTAACTGTTTCACACACTGGTGCTGTGCTTCTGGAAACAGCATCTGTTGTTACCTCTGTGGATTAAGTTATACTAACATTTTGTCAAAATCACCCTTTTCCCTCAGATCAAAACCATGTCATTTAGTGTTGCCTCCAAAATAAAGCAAACTTGCCAATTGTAATTTTCAATGGTAACTCAGAGAAATTTCCTGTTAGCTTATTAAAGCAGGGTAACACCCGTGGCACAGAGTGGTAAAGCTGCAGTACTGCAGTTGGAGCCCTCTGCTCATGACCCGAGTTCGATCCCAGCGGAAGCTGGTTCAGGTAGCCGGCTCCAGGTTGACTCGTCCTTCCGAGGTTGGTAAAATGAGTACCCAGCTTGCTTGGGGAAAAAGTGTAGCTGACTGGGGAAGGCAAACCACCCCGTAAAAAAAAGGCTGCCATGAAAACTTTGTGAAAGCAATGTCACCCCAGAGTTGAAATCGACTGGTGCTTGCACAGGGGGGGACTATCTTTACCTTTAACAAAATGCATGTTGTTGTGAGACAGATTTCTTAGGGGAACTGAAATGTAATTTGCTGTAAGATCCCATTTATATTTAATAGTACTATTGGTGTGGTTTCATTGATTCCATATTTTAATAGTGGGGCAGCCAAGCACTTGCTGTTTGGGTCAGAAGTATGTTTGTCCTTTGGGATGTTTTGTAGCTGGAGAGATCTTGTCAGTTCAGCACCTACACTCAAGAAACCTTACTTAAGGTGAGAATTTACGTCTTTGTGCTCAACCAGCAAGCCCTATATCAGGAAATATGCAGATACCATGTCCCTGCAAGGCTATCCCATTTCTTCCTTAAACCTCTTTGGAAACCTGATATTTCTTAAAACAGAATGGAAGTCAGTAATTGGATTGACAGCTTGCTGGAGTAGATAAACAGAGTCCAGTTGGTGTAACTTCTTTGCTTCTTCCATTTAAAGGAATGTTCAGTGCTTTTCCTACTTTGAATTATAAGGCTACATTTTTATTGAAAGTAAAGGAATTCTTTGTGAAATACCTTTTTTTTTAAAAAAAAATCACCCTTTTGCAGTTTTACTGAGGCAAGTTAATGCACTTAAAATCAAATTTAGTTATTACTCTCATGTAGGGTACTTTTAATATAAGAAACATTACTGTCTCTGCCTTCACAATGTAGCTGTGAATTCAGAGATCATCTTTTGTACTGAAAACAGAAGCTGTAGGGAAAGAGGGAGGATCATTATGTTCCTTTATATTCAGTTCATGACTGACATGTGACTTGGCCTCAAATCTGTTTACAGGCTTGCCACGTGGTCACATGCCTCACTTCAAGATGTGAAACATATGAGCAGAAGTCCTGAGCAATTTGTCTGTTGCAGGTCTGCACCATTTTAGATGCAGGTAGGGAGTCAAAGTGTTCCCCACACATGCACAACTTGCATTTCAGGGGGAAGCTTGTTGCTTGTTTAATGAGGTTTTTAAAGCTAAGGAGCATTTAAACAGTTGATTCCCCTGCCTACAGTCTGAACTGGTATCACTCAGCAAGAGATGCATCACATGGAACTTCAGCTTCTCTCTTTTCAGCTTCTCTCCAATTTGGTGTAGTGGTTAAGTGCGTGGACTCTTATCTGGGAGAACCAGGTTTGATTCCCCACTCCTCCACTTACAGCTGCTGGAATGGCCTTGGGTCAGCCATAGTTCTGGCAGAGGTTGTCCTTGAAAGGGCAGCTGCTGTGAGAGTCCTCTCAGCCCCACCCACTTCACAGGGTGTTTGTTGTGGGGGAGGAAGATAAAGGAGATTGTGAGCCACTCTGAGTGGAGGGCGGAATATAAATCCAATGTCGTCTTCTTAGCGTTAACCTTACAATTCTAGATGAAAGTCCAATTAGTTGTTTCAGATGTCTGTGTAACATTGCATCATTAATGTCAAAGTTACAGTTTAGTAATTTGAACAGGAGAAAGTATTTGGTGCAGAAGTTGATAATTCAATATGTGATTTAGTATATGAATTTGCTTAGCTCATAGTGCTTGGTTATATTGCAAAAAAAGAGTACAATACTATTCATCACATGCATAATCAGTATTCGGCAGACTAGGTATCAAAGCCAGAAGCTTTGCAGTTATTATGCACTGAAATTCTTTCTTGTTAACTTATTAATCTTGATTAAAGTCTTTTTTTGGGGGGGGGATTTTTGGTATTTTTGTGTGTGTGTGTGTTTGCCTGCAACTGGAAGTCATATTGAGCTCTGGTGATTGACCCCTACTTGGAGCCTGGAGGATATGGAGGGATGGCTGAATAAAACTTGTCCCTGTCCTCCCAATTTGGTATTTCAAGGAACTCTCCCATCCATGTACAACCCTGCTTAGCTTTCGAGATCTGACGAGATTAGGGTTGCATGGGTTATCCAGGTCGCTGTGAACAATATGACTGGACTTTGCCTTTTCTTGTTAAATATTTTTCTTTCCATATTTTTTTATTCTTGCAAAAGTTTACATAGTTGTTGCTTCTCATTCAGATTTAAAATCCTTCCATGTTTGCAGGTGTTTCTGTGGAGCGAGATTTGAATTTCCAAGTGCCTTTCTATCATTTGGGGTGGGTTTTGGACAAGTGAAACTAAGATATGGTTCCTAGTAGGGAATATGTTGGTGTCTGTGTGCACATGTATTCAGTTCTATACACATGCCAGACATTATGGGCTGGGAGCAAACTCGTGTAAAACAGATGAACTTTTACAAGTGTTTGCTGAGAAAACTTAAAGAGTGAGCCTGTTCTGAATTAACCCAAGAGAATCATACTCGTTGCTAACTGATCATATGTGTGCATAATAATAAGACGGTAGGTTTGAAAACTAGTGATTGAGGCAAGGTTTTGAACCCAAGAGTGTAACAGTCTAATAGATGGCTGCATTATTGTCTTCAGCCAGAAACTCTCTGCCAAGGTTTTTCTGTTTCATTGTTAATTGGAGCTGTCAGTGTGAATACTGAAGTAATAACATTTGTTTTGCATGCAGAAGCAGCATAGAGATCAGTAATTAGTCACAGGTTTGAAAGCTCCATCCCCTAGTGGGTTACAAAAGGTTAGTGCGTAAAGCAGTGGCTATACCTTTCATACTCTACTTCCATTTCATCTTAAGAATTGGAGACTGTGGTCCTACATTCATTTAAGACAATAAAGTCACAGCCAGATGTATGTTTCTTGCCATTTAAGGGTCTTAGAGCTTTCTTTTGAATGCACCTCATGAGGTGAAAAGCTGATATTTGGCCTGGAGTATAAATCAAATACAGTTAAAGGACTGCTGTTTCTCCTGAGACTTGCTACTACAACCATTTTTCTAGGGTATCTTACAATGCTGTGGGATGGGGTTTTATTTTTTAAAAAACACCAACTATACCATGCAAAAATGGGTGTGTGTGTCACTTCATGGTAGCTTTGCCACATCTAAAACAAATGTGGGAATAGGGTATAGTGTAGACTTTCGCAGTGGCTGCCTCTCAGCTTTGGAACTCCCTCCCTCCACCTCCCCCAATAGGGAAGGCATTCCATTGTCATTTAAATAGTTCTTAAATTTTGAAAGACTTTTTAATTAGAATTTTTTATTCTAATTAATTTTTAAATTAGATTTAATTTTTGTTCATATGTTTGGTGATTACCAGAATAGTTTTTGTTGGAATCTGTGGCCCCATCCCCAGAAAAGAAGACTATGTGTATAATCTTTTTTGAAGTAACTTTTGGTTATATTTAGAATCACCACAGAAACTGTATTTTCTACCCATTATTTTTTGAACTGATCCCAAAGAGTATGAATGTTTTCTAGACATGACAGGCTACTTCGTTAAATAAGCTAAGTCAAGTTAGATGTTCCTTCTGTCAAGTGTGCGTGAATGATTTTTGCCTGAGCAGCTGGAACTGTATCTTTTTGGAAGACTTGTCATTATTTGTGGGCTTCTCAGAATGCTACAATGACATAGCCTAAACTATTCATCAGTTGAGGAAATCATTTTTTTGGTCTCTAGATCTTAAAGCCATGAAATCCTATGAGCAGGGAATATGCAGGAGTTCTCTGTTCAGCATCTAAGTATGGTATGCCTGCAAAGTGTCACAATAAATGAGTGACTGCTGGATGGTATACTTGTTTTCAGATGACATGTGGAGATAAAGAAAGTTGGAAAGGTTCATTTAAATGTTTTGACTACCGTTTATGGATAGGCCTGGTTTCTTGCATATACAAGCAAACAATTGATGTTTAATTTTAATAAAGAATTGAATCAATTTCTTTCCTGTTATTGTCCAGAACAGAGCATAAATATACATACATAGTTAACCTTTCCACTCCTTTTTGTACTGCATTTTTGGGTTTATAGCAGTAATTCTAGCAATGTTTGTTGTATGAATTAAATAATTAAAAGCTTCCATGAGTCCAAAAGAAGAGGCTACCGGTGGCATCATTACATGATTCACTTCTTTAGTGTCAACTATATATGTGTGTGTTACTGAAAATTACAAGGTGGCTTACATGGGCAATTACTGTTGAAATCAACCCAAAATCTAAAATGGTACAAGATTTTGCAGAAATGCAGCATCTCATGCAGAAATACAAGAGTATTAATTTAAGGATGGGTTGTTCTTACAGTTGTTTTATAAACAATCCTTTATAGTGGTGTTTTAATTCAGAAAAAGATGTGTGTTTTATTAACAGAAGTTTGTGAAACATGGATTTAACTGAAATTGCAGTAGGTTTTGATGGATCTGCAGTAGTTTAAACTGCATCTCCCCCTGTTTCCTCCCCCTAATTATTCCGGTACATGTATATATATCAGTGAGATTTTTCATTCTACCAATTACATTGCCTACTGCAAATGAACTGTAGCTGAGTACAATGTACATAATTAGCTCAGAGAAGAGCTGGTGATCTAACATAGTTGAAGCTACATGGTACTGTATGTGATTAATGCCAGTAAGTTTAAAAAAAGAAATAACTCACAACTAAGCCAAAGGCTTTTTTTGGATAGAGTGGAAATAATAAACCCAAATGAGAACACACACCATCCATAGAAAACAGAGACTTCGTACTGTGTTTGGAGTTGGATAGTTAGACGAGTTGGATAGTTTGTGTGTGTCAGTGAGAGGGACATCTTAACCTTACTTTTATTATGAGAAGTGGAAGATTTTACCTCAAAGTAGAGGTGAGTGTTGGTATATGTATGGTTGTTCAAGTGCTGGTGTGTATATATACACACACACACACACACCAACACTTGGTTGTACAAGTGTTTGGTTTGATTCTTTGGTTGCTTATTGTTTGTTGCATGTGGCGTTTCAGTTACTGCTGAAGGCTTGAAATGTGGTTTCCCCCATGATAGCTAAGTGACCAGTAGCTAAGATCACTCACCAGGAAATCCAAGAGCTTAGGTTTTAAACTGAAGTTTGATACCTCCATTGCAATTATATGTGTAGGCGTACCTGTTGCTATGTCACAGTTTGTGGTTATGTATTAGCACTGCAGTCAGTGGCCAGTTCTGCACTAGACCTTTAATCCTGGTTCAGCCCTGTCCCCAAACTGATTTTCTACACTAGAATCATAGAATCATAAACTCATAGAGTTGGTTTCTATGATTCCATGATTCAAGTGTAGAGTGTCAGTTTCGGGACAGGGCTAAACCAGGATTAAAAGTCTAGTGTGGAATTTATGTTGTTTTTCCTAAGCACATGTTTGCTTGCACAATAAACCTTTGCCTTGAGCCAGTAGTAAAATAAAATTCCAGTAACATTTTAAGGACTAACAGCATTTATTTCAAGATGAGCGTTCATGAGTCAGAATTTGCTTCTTCATATATGTGAGGAGGTTTTTCACAATCCATTATGTGTAACTACTAATTCTCTTTCAGTCCACTTACTTACATCACTAATTTACATTTGGAAGAATAGTGATGGAGTTCACACCAAACCTCTCTGCTTCAGCTTCTCCTCCTCCTTTGTAATCTTGACCACAAGAAGTATTGATGAAGATTGAAC
Source organism: Heteronotia binoei (assembly GCF_032191835.1). Taxonomy (NCBI): domain Eukaryota; kingdom Metazoa; phylum Chordata; class Lepidosauria; order Squamata; family Gekkonidae; genus Heteronotia; species Heteronotia binoei. Next base: position 88,863,998 of record NC_083230.1, read on the forward strand.
TGTAATTCAGAATGCATTGACATGGAATAACATTACACAAAACTCATGGGGTTTGCTTCCATTAAGCATGTTTAGGATTGGGTATGTAAACTGGATTGAATCCTGATGCACTAGTTTAATGTGTTTGTGGATTGGGTATTAATAGTTTTGAGCTTGAACTCTGCCTTCTTCCTTCACAGTGCCCATAAATGGCACCAACCCTTCGCAGCAGTAGAACATTCACAATTATGATTGTATTTTGTGTGAATAAGAAATCACATGACACACAAAGTGGATTTTGTAGCCTGCAAAAATGAAACAAATAAACATACGTTTACTAATCTGGCATAATTTTATCTGCTTCTAGTTAGCAGTAGATGGTTATGTGGGAAGTTGGTTGCTCTAGCCACTGAAGTCCTGCTCAATGGCCAACCACCACCATCTTTTGAGGTTTCCTATACATTGTCTTTTTGTTTTTTGAATCTCTCTTCAGGGCTGAGATTGGAGACATTACATTCTGTGTTAAACAGCAGGTTCTACATTATTGCTGCACAATTGTAGTGCAGCCTGAAACATGGTGAAGAAGAAGAGTTGGGTTTTATACCCTACTTTTCTCTATCTTAAGGAGACTCAAATTGTCTTGCCTCTGTTTAAAAACCTCCAAGGAAGGAGAGCCCACCACCTCCCGAGGAAGCCTGTTCCACTGAGGAATCGCTCTAACGGTCAGGAAGTTCTTCCTAATGTTGAACTGGAAACTCTTTTGATTTAATTTCATACCATTGGTTCTGGTCCTACCTTCTGGGGCCACAGAAAACAATTCCACACCATCCTCTCTATGTGACAGCCCTCATATCACCTCTCAGCCACCTCCTCTCCAGGCTAAACATGCCCAGCTCCTTCAATCTTTCCTGATAGGACTTGGTCTCCAGACCCCACACCATCTTCGTCGCCCTCCTCTGGACCCATTCCAGTTTGTCTATATCCTAAAATGTGGTGCCCAAAACTGAACACAATATTCTAGGTGAGGTCTTAGCAGAGCAGAGTATAGCAATACTATCACATCATGTGATCTGGACACTATACTTCTGTTGATACAGCCCAAAATTGCATTTGCCTTTTTAGCCACCGCATCACATTGTTGACTCATGTTCAGCGTATGATCCACTAAGACCCCTAGATCATTTTCACACATACTACTGCTAAGACAAGTCTCCCCCATCCTATAACCATGCATTGGATTTTTCCTACCTAAATGCAGAACTTTACATTTATCCCCGTTAAAATTCATTTTATTGATTTTAGCCCAGTTTTCCAGCCTGTCAAGATCATCCTGTATCCTGTTACTGTCTTCTACTGTATTTGGGTAGAGGGGTCACTTCAAACTGAACAGTGCGGAAAAAGCAAAGTTCAGATAAACCTTGAAACCACACCCTTTCAGGTAAATTAAAAAAAAAAAAGTTAATGCACTCTGCCCCCCCCCCCTTTCTATTTTTAGTTAGAATGGGGTAGGTCTTATTCTGCTTGCAAGTTTAGAAATGTCATTCTTGTCTTTCCTACTCTTTACCCTTCTACCTTGTAGCTGTAATGGTGTTCAGTGTTTGACCCAAGAGTGGAGAGATTGACAAGGACTCAACAGGGCTTTACTTCCTTCCTAACCCGGCTTCTGGACTGAGAGGGAGTTTGACTGCCTTTCTGTGCATAGTTTCTCCTGTTGCAGTGGCCTGTTCTCTGTACTCCTTAGCTATTTCAATTGCATTTGGCAGCAGTGACCTGTCTGTGGTTGCCAACTTGGAAAATTCAGTTGGTGATGAAATCTACTTGCCCTACACCTTTAGACTGTGAGGCAACAGTCTGTTCCACCAACATTTACAGCCAAGAAACAAAAAATCAAGGGAAATAGATGGGCAGGATCAGGACCTTAGGCCAGTGGTCTTCAGTCAGTCCTGACAGGCTCCACCTTTAACTCACAGGTCACAGATTGGTACCCGTTGAGAGTTGCAAGCATGTGATAAAAGTCATGTGACATTACACACTGGGAACAAGAAGAAGGGAACAAAAGTTGTTGATCCTGCCTGTGTTAAAAGGAAACTGTCTGACTTTGCCCAGCTGTTCTTGCTTCTGCTACTCTTTCTGTTCTTGGAAAGAAGAGAGGTCTTAAATCTGTCTGGGTTTTTGTTGTAATTTTTTGGTGTTTTGTAGTTTTAAAGTTGCCATAGTGTTTGATGTCAGGCTGTGTATTTAAGTTTGTACCTTTACCAAACTTTGTAGAATGTTTACCAGACTTTGTAGAGAGCCAGTTTGGTGTAGTGGTTAAATGTGCAGACTCTTATCTGGGAGAACCGGGTTTGATTCCCCACTCCTCCACTTGCAGCTGCTAGAATGGCCTTGGGTTAGCCATAGCTCTCACAAGAGTTGTCCTTAAAGACAGCTTCTGGGAGAGCTCTCTCAGCCCCACCCACCTCACAGGGTGTTGTAGAAGAAGAAGATAAAGGAGATTGTAAGCTGCTCTGAGACTGATTCAGAGAAAAGGGCAGGGTATAAATCTGCAGTCTTCTTCTTGTTCTCATTCTCCTCCTCCTCTTTTTGTCTGCTGATATTATTTTTGGCAGGATAAATCTCTGAAAATTAGTCAGCTTAAAACTCCTGTTGTAGGAATGATCCATTTTTCTATATCTCTCAGGTGCTAAGACTGGCCCATCCCAACACAGTGGGTCAAAAGAAAATTTGAGCTTAGCTTTGATGTTCTATTCTCAGGAGTATGGAGATCAGTCAGTCTTATACAGCACACATAAACAAAAAAAGCTATATACTTACAAGGGACTTCATACATGTCAGTTATGAGTGTAGGTTATAGTTAAAGTTAAGGAGGGGTACCTTCTTCCCTGTCCACCTTTGTTCTTTTATTTTGTTCATCACAGGTTGGGTATCAGTAGGGATAAGAAGTTCCTTCGGTTCTGCTCCCATTATTATTCCATGGTTCTTTTATGACTTGAACTGTTCTTTGATTTGATTTATTCAGTTTTTAGCCTGCCCTTCCAGCAAACAGGCTCAGGGCGGGATATAACATATACATATAAACAAGATTAAAACTATCCACATTAAAACCACAATCTAATATGCAAAGATTGCGACCAAAAATAATTCATATGTGCAGTCCAGTGAAACATAACTTATCAGCAGCTCCTGGGCGGAGGCAAGAAAGGAGAACTTCAAGGATTTGATCACAGATGTTGTGCAACTCCCTTTTAAAAATTAAATAAATTCACCACAGGAACAATTTTTGAAAATGTTTTTGTTGTCTTTCTACAGAAAAAACACCCTCACTGTTTTGCAACATAAAAATAGAACACAAATTAGAAGTCCTTTGAAAGCCATAACTCTTGTGCTGAAAAATAATTATTATGTTTTACTTTGATATTTTACTTTAACCACATAAGTGGTTGGTTAAAGGTAATCTTCTCAGTATTTCTTTTTATATGTGTGTCATGGATGAGTCCTAGATTCTTACATTGCCTGTTCTGCTCTGATAAGCATTTGGAATAATAGAACGCTTCCAAATTCAGAGAAAAATTCAACACAACAGGGTTTTGTAAACATCCCTGTAAATTAGCTCTAGGTTCAGCCATTGTGGCTGACTATTGTTATATATATTTTATTCAAGGTACAAGCTTTCGTGCACATGCACACTTCTTCAGATACAGTGTAATGGAAGTTAGCAGTCCATACATGAACAGTAAATCAGCTTACAACATAATGATCATTGGTAATTCCACCATTAAAAAGGATGCATCTGCTCATCAATCTCCAATTTTGATATATTTATTTCCTTCACTGTGTTCCCCCCAAAATTGAACCCAAATGGTAAACATATAAACTAAGCTTATTACTCCTGTTTGGTTCTTGAATCTGTTAAACATCTTCATTATGTTGTTTGCTAATTTACTGCTCATCCTCTACCTATATGTATAGTCTGTTAACTTACATTTCATTGTATGTGAAGAAGTGTACATGTTCACAAAAGCTTATACCTTTAATAAAACTTCATTGTTCTTAAACATGTTACTGGACTTGAATTTTGTCCTGCTGTTTCAGATCAACACAGCGTTACTCACCTGAATCTATTGCTATATCTGTTGCATTGGTTGTAGTTTAGTGTTTCTCCAGCCTCTAGGTATAAAATAGGAAACAAGAGGAAGCTTTTGCCCCATGATGTTGTCTTGCCTATAGGTAATTTTCATACATGCTGAATAATACACTTTTAGTCCACTTTCAGTGCACTTTGCAACTGGATTTTACTGTGTGAAATGGCAAAGTCCACTTGTAAATAATTGCTGAAGTGGATTGGAAGAGTATGTGTAAAAGCCCTAGTGAGTAAGGAGAGATGTTAAGTTCTAAGCCATACACTGGCTTCAAACCAATACCCCAGAGAAAGGGAACTAAGCCCTTTTCTATGGTTTTCTATGTTTGGAGCCTCCTTCTTCCCAGTACTTTACTTCAAACATAACAGTATTAAAACTTTAAGACTTAAATTGTCCCCTAGTTAATACTAAGAGGAATGCTTAGATATTTGGGTGTGTGTGTGTGTGGAACTGAGTAGAAAGGTGATTTTTTTTTTTAAAAAAAATCCATGTTTACCAATTTTTCCTATTAATAGATTGGATGTAGACATTTGTAGCAGCAGACTATTAAATTAATAGTGTCCTTAACCAGAAAGCAAGAACAGTGGATGGCAAATGCCCAAGAAAAGTATTGACGTTATTGCTTGGTGAATTTTAATTACCGTATTTTTCGCACCATAAGGCGCTCTGGATGATAGGACGCACCTTCCTCCTGGGGGGCGATCCGCTGCCTCCGCCTCCGATCCCGGCGCTTCCCCCGTGCCTCCCTGCCTGGCTGGGATCGGAGGGCGGAGGGAGCAATCCTGGCGCTTGCTGTAAGCTTCGGAGCTGGAGCCAGGCAGGCAGGCAAGGAGGAAGCACGCTGCCCTCTCCACAGCCGGTGCTCGCGAAGCGCTGGGTTTTGGGGTGGGGCCACATGGAGCGATCCCAGCACTTGCTGGAAGAAGCTGGAGCCAGGCAGGCAGGCGCGGGGGAAGCGCCGGGATCAGAGGTGGAGGCAGCAGATCCCCCCCTCGGAGGAAGGTACGTACCTTCGCTCCATAAGACGCACACACTTCCCCCCCACACTTTTTTTTGGGGGGGGGAAGTGTGTCTTATGGTCCAAAAATACTTAAAGTATCTTTGCCTGTGGGATATGCATAATAAAAATTCACTTCACAGTTGTGTAGTGTTTAATGTACACTGTTTTGTGCTCCTGACAGCTTACATTCTAGTATCATCCCAAAGTATTCTTTCTTAGTTATCAGAAAATAGTTATCAAGAAGTATGTTAAATGGAAGGATTTGATGCTATATATACTTAAAAATGAGAAGTATGTGACATCTTCTATGTTGACTGGGTGTTCCAGGGTGGGAACCATTTGCCAGCTACAAACTCTGTTCAGAAATAGTCTTGCCAACTTTCCTGGAAAATAGAGGTGGGTGCTACATAGGGAAATGGTGCTCAAAAGAACCTCAGGTAACATGTTGAAGAACCATAGGTGGCTCTTGAACCAAGATCCAACCATAGGTGGCTCTTGAACCAAGATCCAACCATAGGTGGATCTTTAACCATCCATTCTTTGGATTTTAAATAAACACTAAAACATGTCCATAATTTCCCCCCTAAGAAATGAAACAAAGTAATTCAGTATTTCAGTTGCTAGACAGAGAGAATTTCAAGAACTTATTTTAAAGATGATTATTTTAAAAATAAAGAAAGCTGAGAACTCTTCCTTCTCCTTTTCTCTATCATGCTAGTATTTTACTATGTCTCTGGTGAAATGTTTTTGACTAGGGTTGCCAAGTCCAATTCAGGAAATATTTGGGGACTTTTGGGGATAGGGGCACCTTTTCTGGGGCTCATAGAACTGGACCCCCTGGTCCAATCCTTTTGAAACTTGGAGGGTATTTTGAGGAGAGGCATTGGATGCTATGCTGAAAACTTGGTGCTTCTACCTCAGAAAAACAGCCCCCCCCCTTGAGCCCCAGACACTTGCAGATCAATCCTCCATTATACCCTATGGGAATCAGTCTCCATAGGGAATAATGGAGTGCCCAGCAAACATTTCTCCCCTCCCGCTTTCTGATGACCCTGAAGCAGGGGGAGGGCCTCCAAACTGGGGATCCCCTGCCCTCAACTGGGGATTGGCAACCCTATTTTTCACAAATGTCATGACAATCAAGTTTCTTCTCTCTTGGCTTGGCAGATGGTGCTAAAAGAGTTATTTGAGTAGCTGGATCCTCGCTAAATTCATCATAGGAGGAGGGCATTTTAAGTACCCCTGGCATGTAAAGAGGACTTAATGTGAGACAAATAATCCAGGATATTGTAGGGGAATAAAGCACCTAGCTGAAGAAAGCAATAATTTCTGTGAAAAAGCAAATTGGTGTGTGTGTATTATTGCAGCATTATTGATGTCACTGCAAGTGCCACTGAGCCATTCTGGCAGGTCCGAATACACAATTCTCAAGTGTTGGGTTGAAACCCAGCAGAGGATTATGGGAACCTTTTTGGTAGGATTTCCATGTTCTGAAACAAAGGGAATAATTCTGAATGCATTTTCTGAGACACTGACAGTGGAATGTACAGTCAGCTTCTAATGCATGAAAATGACCACTACCATTCCTCATATGTTTACATTTTATGTAGGCCTTTCAAGTCAGATCTTAATTCCTGAGAGGATATGGGAGAATAAATGGTTTAGTGAAGGTAAAAGGAAAAAACCCACTATGCTTTCAGTCTCTTCAAGTGTATTAATAATAGCAGGTTAGGGATTACAAAATTCTATCTCAATTTTCCTTGGGCTTCCAAATCTAAATTGCCAGGTTGTGGTTTTTTTTTGGGGGGGGGGGCGGGGGGGCGGGGTTGCAGTGCTGATGCCTGATGCATTAACAATTTGCTCTTTTGTTTTTGATTTCTGCATACTGTGGTGCATGTGCAATTGGCTATAAAATGAGAGATCTTTGTAATATGATTGTGTGAACACTTCCTTTTTGTACATTTTTGGTTTTCAGAATTTGTTTGTGCACACCAACAACTGAGAAATGATAGAATTGCTCATCTGCCAGAATTTAAGAAGTAAGGGTGATAGGTCATAAACTATAACATTCTGTAACTGTTGTGTTCCTGAGTGATGGAAGACAAAATGGTAAACTACAGGCCAGTTATAAACCCTTGCTGAGTCCCTGCTTAACTGCCTGGTAGATGGCAGAGGACACAGAGATGCTAGTCTGTATCCACAAACAATAATAGCCTGCTGTGCTTTTCATCTGAGTACCAGAAATTCTGGTTTTGTGTGATGCTATTTTTCCTGTGTTTGAGCAGATCTGAAAAGTTTCCTTGACCCTTCCCCATCCCTATTCAGCTGTCTTCTGGCTAGAAGCTCTTAACCAGTATCTTGCTGTCTGTGATAAAAAAGGATCTTCCAATGAAAAGGTAAGATTGGTTATTACTTGAGTTAAGAACAAAAAAAAAAGCCCTTCTGATCAGACCAGTGGTCCATCTAGTCCAGCATCCCTTCTCATACATTTGGCCACCCAGTTCCTCTGGAGGCCAGCAACAGGGTATAGAGGCCGAGACCTTCCCCTGATGTTACTTCCTGGCTATATTGTTTTGAAGAAATGAGTGAACAAAAACCTTTAATTGGCATGCATATCTTTTGAAGGTTCTGTCTATTCTGTCTAGCATATGGGTGTTATGTGTGTTTCCATGAAAATTTTAAAATCAAAATTCATGAGTGCCTGGACTTTTAGAAGGGCTGCATTATTGCATTCTCTGGCTGAACCAGACAGATCTGACTGGGATATTTTAGCTAAGCATGAGAATTTGATTTTTCTCATTTAAGAATGTTAAACTAGTCAGATGACCAACTTTGGCCTCATTTGGCTGCATATTAAGTGAAAAGACAGTTGAAATATTGGACACATCAAAGGGCAAGAGATGGACACTGGAATGGTGTGTTTTTGTCAGAATGACCTTTTAATAGATGACACACTTCGCATGGTCTCCCTCTACATTTTACAGGAAAGAGCAGAGAATTATTAGTCATGCCACTAAAGGTACAAAATGTCTAAAGGTCACAGTCCAGAGTCTGCTTAAACTCATCTGACCTCTATGTGGGGAAAATGAACTCACTCATTTACCTGTGTAATGACTGCAGCCAGATTAACCAAAACGAATTGTTTTGTGTTGTAACTATCTAATTACCATCTGTATAAACCTGCATAAATCTGCAGCATAGCTCCTATTAAAAAACACACACAACAAAACAAAACAACCTCCAGAAGAGTTTCCTTAAGATTATGTAAGAGTTAAGAAAATTGTAGATTGTGTTATCTGTACTAGAGATTCAGTTTGTAATAATTTCTTACAATGGGAAGATAATGCATGGTACAAAACATGGTCAGATACCAAAAGAGAGACAGTTAATTTAACATCCTTCCTTTAAAAAACACCACCAGCAAACAGGGTGGTGACTTTGATTTTGACAGAACTTGATCATGACAGACATTGTACTGAAACTGCAATGTATCGTACATTTTTAGAATAAGAGATATGAAAGGAAGGGAAAATGATTTTTTTTTTTGCTGGGAACACATTTTCTGAACTATAGCTCAGCCCACACTCTAACCTTGCAAACCATTTTAGCTCCATTTTGAGCACCATGATTACATATCTTCTCCCTTCTATTAAATACCTGGAGGTTCCTCATGTCGTTGCATCACATCTTAATCTAGACTGACTTGCAGAGTTATTCTGTGGAACAGTGTTTTGACTAGCTGAGGAAACATTTATTGAGTAGATGATAATCAGGTCTCAAGTTAGTGACTGCATGACATCATTCTGCTTTTAAAAAAACAGTGCTGCAGTATGAGTGCCAGTTGAAAAACAAAACTTGGTTGCAACAGGCAATCAAAGCATAATCTTGAGTAAGACTAAGTGTAGTGAAATGAAAGCTGCATTCTTTTGGAGACAAGGATGCTTCTTTTTTGAAAGTTATGAAATATGTTCTTCAAGTACGGTTGTTGTAGTTTTTCCCCATAGATTCTGTGAAGAATGGAGTCAGTTCATGAGATGGCTGAGCTGATGAAAATTGTAAGTGGGACTGTGGGCTGAAGGGAGGGCTAGCTAACATCCTCCAAATTCTGCAGCAGGATATATATATAATACACATATTCCATTTGCCCAGGCTGTGCATTTTAATTAATAGAATGGTGTTTATAGAACCTCATTCTGGTTATATATCTGGTTATATATCTTCATGTTGCAAGGACAAAACCACATTACACATGTGCATTTTTCTAGTATAAAACGGCTATAGGGTGGACCTCAGCTTGTGTATGAACTTCCTCTAGTTCTTCCCTTTAAGGAACACATCAACGTGTAACCTTGTGCTATACTGTTACTGGGATCTCTCTGACCAATACAGTCTACAAACATTTCAAGCCTCACTTTCTTTTCATACTTGGTTGGAAAAATAGTGGTGAACCAACTGGTCCTGCGGTTGTCCTATCCCACTTCAGTATTGTTACCTCACCAAAATGGCCAGATCTAGGCCAGGAACTTTAATCACTGCATCTAGTGGCAGGTTTGTTCTGGATCAGAAGCAGCAGCATCTCCTTGAAGCACCTGTCATGGACCACATTTTACAGCAATTTAAATTCTCACCTAGCATTGTTATTCTGGTGCAGTACCTTATTCACAAGAGCCTCTTAAGTTCACACTGCTTGTGTTGCCTGCTTCTGCCCACATTATCCTAATAAAAAGGAGTTAGTTTTAACTCCTTGTAGTTATTGATTTTTCTCTATGACATGATATTCTGATGAGAATACCAAGTGTTGCCTTGTGCTCACTGACCGTTCTTCATCAGTTTATGGGATAAAAAGGTGATACAAAGAAATTAGAGGGAGGAAAATGAAAGCAAATGCCTTAATGTTGTCTGTGTTAATGCAGGCACATAGTTGAAAAAAAAATAAATACCATATACATAAAAAGGGTATTTGAAGGGCAGAGAGAAAAGACTGTGATGTATTTAGGCTATGATTTGAAGTTGTCCTGTACCTGTGTACAAAGAGAAATGTAGGAGTATTGCAGTAATTGTGTGTGAGTGAAGAAGGGTTTAGATTTCAGTAGTATTAAAAACAAAGGAGATAAGTATGTATTAGTGTAGGCTTACCACTGGTGAATGCTCTGATTGAGAGGCCTCATCCTGAGTTGCTGCTGAGGTCTGAGTCTCTTGCCCATATTTTTAAAGTTCAGATACAGCGCTGGAAATATGGAATTTTGCATATCAGATAAGCTGTAACTGGCATATCAATTAGGTATGCCTATTGTGTCATGTGGCTTTTTAACATTACATCACATAAACTCAAAAACCGGATTCCTCTTAGAAAAGATTCAAGGAGATGTATATGATACTTGAAGGGTGAGAGTTCTCCATGGTGTTAAATTGTTGGTGTGGATTGGATCACTTCCTTGAGCTTTGCTTTGCTTCTGTTTGTGACACACTGTATTGCTTTATGCAGATTTAATGCATACTTTGTTGAGGGAAAAATTGTGTGTGCATGATCTGTGTGAAGGTCTTATGGTATGTTCTATTAATATGGCAGTGTTGTGAATTTGCCATAAAACTCTTATCAATGAGGGCTCCAGTTTCCTTAGGCTAGTGATATGGAAATGACAGACACACCACAGATGCTGGTGTCTTTATTCAGTTGACTCATCTTGTTTGTTTGTAGTTCGTAGCACCATCCTTAGTTGCATTATCTTTTTTCTTTCAGAATGTCTCTTATTCGGGGGTTGTTTTGTAGAAAAATAGGTGGGGGAACTCATCCAGGGATATGCTGCTGCATATACTATTCAATGGACGAGGAGGTGGAACTCTCAGAAAGGTTCAGGAGCTGTGCTCCTGTGAGCTCCCACTGAATCCAAGGCCTGCTCTTATTCCACTTTACTGATCCCCTCCATTGTGCATTTTCAACGTTTTCTGTTAAAGACAGAGCATAATACAACACATGATGTTTCAGCTTCCTTTATTTCTAAATGTTAATTACTGATTAGTTTCAGCAAAGATCTGGGAATAGCTGCAGCTGCAAAGAAAGCAAAAATGTATTTTTTTTCTTTTTTGTGCATGCTTGTTTTTTGTATAGATTAATGTAAACTTGGCTTTTGGGGAAAAAAACCCTCTGTCATTTCCCAGCTTCTGGTAAAATAGCTTTGCATTTCTTTTTAAACCCAAGTTTCAGATGTGGTTGTATTAGTACATTTTAAAGTTATAACAGTGTTACTTGGAAACAGCATTGCGTCTGTGAAGTTTGCATGATGTATATTTAAGCATCTTGACTCTATCCTACCTTGGTAATATATATTATGCTGGAGGCATATTTTCTGCATAGTGTTGATTAAGTAGGCTTACAGCTCTGCATATATTGCCTGCCTGCCTACCATGTTATACCTCACTTAGATCACTTGTGCTCAGTCATGAAATCAGGCTAAAAGTGTTTTGGATCCACCTAAGACAAGGTTTGTTAAACATAAATGCATGTAAAGAAGAAATTATGTAACCTTGTTAGGCACTGTGGGGGCAATATGGAAATAATGCATATAATTTTAGCATTTTATGTTCATCCATTACTTTATGTATTTGTTGTTTTAAGGATTTGGAGAATACCTTTCTATGTTTAAAACTCCAGGGGCAGATACTGGTTTCTGCTCCCCACTGAAATTCCATACCTGGTACCATGATAGAATCTAATCAGGATATTTTATAATGCTAGGGTTCCCAAGTCCAACCCCAGAAATATCTGGGGACTTTGGGGGTGGAGCCAGGAGACACTGGGGTGGAGCTAGGGGGGAGGGGGGAAAACGGCCCTTAATTTGCGTATTAACCTTTTACGTTACCAGTTCTCAACGCCCGTGGGATCCGAGGCAACTTTCAGCAAGCCCTTTTCCCCTAAAGCAGCGCTGCAGCTTCAAAAACCCGCCCCAAAGCCCACTTTCACTTTTCCTCCAGCCCCGAAGAACTACAACTCCCAACAGCCCGCACGTCGAAAGCGCCCATAGGAAAAAGTAGGTGTTCCTTCCCTGCGCTTCCTGCCCGGGCAAATCTCTTTTTGCTAGTTCGCGCCCTGGTTGGAACTTTGGAGTTTCTTTCGCTTAGCGGGCGATCTCTTACTGGAAAGCCTTTCCCAAAGGAGGGAAGGAACGGCTGCCTCCCGGTGTGAATGCAAGTGGGATTTCTCTTTTGGGCCGGGAAATGGAAGGGGCGGCGGCTTGCAAAGACCCCCTCGTGAGTTGCCCCGTTTGTTCCTGCGCGCTCCCGGCCCCGAGCATTAACTTGCATCTGGACAGATGTTTGCAGCGGAAAGGGGGCGGCGAGAGAAGTGGGGGAAACAGCGGCTGTCCGACGGGCCCGCAGTAGCCCTGCAAGAAGAAAATGCGCCTTTCCGCGTCCCCGGAGGGCAGCAACTGAGAGGACGAGCCGGTCAAGAGTCTCAGCCCCCCGCCGCTGTTTTCCCTCTTCCAGAAGGGCAGAGGCTTCGGAGCAAGAGCGCCTCCTGCTGCTGCTGCCGCCTCTCCAGCCCGGGCCCAGAGGGAAGAGAAGCCGTCAGGGGAGGAGGAGCCTGGCATCAGCCCTAATGCCCGGGGACCTGAACTGAGCGGCGAGCCTCCCCGGCAGCCCCCGACGCCGCCAGCAGCAGCAGGAGGACGCCGCTTCTCCCCCCGCTTCCGTTTTTTGGGGGGGCGGGGGAAGAGGCTCGGAAACCTGGCGTCCCCCGCTAGAGCGGGAGGATTGGGACCCCTATATAATGCATGTAGTTAGGTAGGATTTCTAAATTTGTATTAAAACCCATATTGAAGCATTTTGTATTGCTTTGTATCAATGCATATCTTACCATATTAATTGATTTGCATCTGAACTCTTCCAAAACTTATGTTCAGTTTTATAAATCAATTTTTTTATTAATTTTCAAACTTTACAACAGATTACTTAAGTAACATACATTAAAAAGCACATAGAATATAAAATCAAGATATTTAGTTGGTATTGAAGACGTAGAAGAGAATTTGTTAACATAAACAAAAATTTCAACAATTTCTCCACAAAAGTAGTTTTCATTAATGGATTCTCAACTTGCAAAATTTGTATTGAAAGTTTATCTCTAACCACTATGTCCCACACCTTATCAAAACCACTGACATACTGCGGGGACTTTGTTCATTTTCCAGACCTGAGCCAATGCTCTTTTCCTTGCCAGCAACAATAATGAGATTTACTCTGTTGAATGTAACTTGTCCTGCCAAAAATTTAATAAAACAATTTCTGGTTTACTTGGTATTGTAGTACCTGTAATTTCACCTATTATATTTATTATTAAGGTCCAATATTGTTTAATTTTGGTGCACTCCCACCAACAGTAAAATAATGTACCTTGTTGACAATATTCTTTCCAGCAATTAGGTGTAACCAAGAATTTACTGCAAAAGAGTCTGTATGGAGTAAAATACCAGTGTGAAAAAAGTTTAAAATTCTGCAGTTGTATTTCAAGAGATCTAGATTTAAATAGAGAAGATTTTTGAAGTTGTGATCATTGTTCATCTGAGAGATTAACACCAAAGTCCTTATGCCATTGTTTTTGATGATGAGTTTCTTGCAGCCAAGAATTTTGGTTCGATAACCCATATATTACTGAGATTGCACCTCTACTATTTGAGGTGCCTGATTTTAATAGTTTCAAAGGGAGTAAGAATTTTATTGGCACAAGCTTGGAATTGAGAGCCATGGTGGAGCAAGTTGACTATGGGGAAACAGCCCTTACTCAAGTTTTTTTTTTAATGAGAGCTGAACCATATCCATTTGCTTCAGCTGAATGAGAGAAAATATTATTGTAGAATAAGAACATAAGAGAAACCATGTTGGATCAGGCCAGTGGCCCATCCAGTCCATCACTCTGTGTCACACAGTGGCCAAAAAAATTATATACACACACACACACACACACACACTGTGGCTAATAGCCACTGATGGACCTCTGCTCCATATTTTTATCTAACCCCCTCTTGAAGCTGTCTATGCTTGTATAAGAACATAAGAACAATAGTTTGACTTTGAGCAGTTCCCTGCTAGATAATATCAGCTTGAAAGACCTTGTTAAAAATTTAAGACTGGAGTGCATAAAGGAAGACCTAGGGCTTATAAAGTGGTAGGTCTGTGGCAGAGGCAGCAGTTTTGAACTTTAGGATTCGCCTGGAGGTGGAGTTAAGTGACTAGTGATGGGCTTTGTGGAAAGTATTTTGCTGAGTGTCTGCCCTTCCTAGTACCTGGAACTTGACCTGACACCTGTTAGCACTCACTGGCATTGTTCAGGCATAATGCCAAGCAAGCAATGGTGCCATATGAATGAACACACATATACTTGCGCAGTCCACCCTCTGTTTTAGTCTATCAGTGATGTCCACCTCAGATCCACAGAACACTGAACAGATGAAAAATTTAATTCACAGGATTAAAACTATCCTTGCCACCATAGCATTGGAATATGATTCTATGATAAAGTTAATTTTATAAGTATCTCCCTTTTCATCCTTGTGACAGAAGTGGCAAATTTATCTTAATGATTCATTGTCTGTTTTTACACCACTATTTTATGTATTGTACAACAGAACAATAAACTGATCATTATTATTTCTGCTTGCATTAAAAAATATAGAATAGAGACTGGACTTAATGGGGACCTTCTCAGTGGATGTCCCAGTACAATGGAATTTCTTTTCCAAAGAGGAGCATTCTTTCACATCATTTCTTTGTGGGTGTGAAAAGGGATAGCTTTTGAAAAAGGGTACCTTCTGAAAAGGGATGCAAATTTGTTTGCTGTATGCTTTTCTTGTTCCTGTCCAGGTGTCAAATGTTAAAAACAAAATGATAGCTACTTTATAGATTGTGAATCTCAATGGAATAGGTTTCAAGATTTGATTTTTGAGCCAGGCTGTTATAAATGTTCCTGAAATAGTGTTTAAAACCATTTTTACTGTTGAATGATTCCTGAACTCTCATTTGTCTATATGGCTGCTTGCCTTATTAAACAAACTGTGGGGTGGAGGGTAGTGATTTTGATTTGCCCTGTAATTAGGTGTAATTATAATGCACTATAAATGGTGATGTAGTTATACATGATGAGTTAAAGTGTCCTCTCAAAGGTTAGTGACCTGCTGAAAGATTTAAAACATGCAATTGTCTTTCTGTGTTTTATTTTTTTAAGCAGTTGAATAATCAGTGGTATTAAGTAGAGAATCAGAAGTGTTGGGGTCTATGAAAAGTTATATTTCCCTGAAGCTTCCTCCTAGAAAGAGAATTTTTTATTAACCTCCCTCCCCCTTTCTCCCCTTAAAAAAGCAGTCCTGTTTAGGCAAAGATATGCTTGGTACTGATCACTCTCTTATTTTTAGACCAGCTTGACTAAAAATAGAAAAGACAGAAGGAAAGACAAAGTGGTGCTAATCTCTGGGAGAGTGTGTTTGTGATTTCTAGCTAGCAAAATTCAGTCAACGGTCTCCGAATGTGGGTAGTATATTGATTTAGATCTGCCTTATCCCTTCAGTATGCTGTTCAGATAACCGTATAAAGGATATCTTTGTCAATTGAGACCTGTTTGGAATCTGTAAAGGGATTTTTTTTGACCGCTTATATTCTCAGTGCCCCCCCCCCCCCAATGGAGCAGTGGTGATCAGGTTATAGTGCAGTAACATTTCTTTGAGCATTTGACTAGTCAAAAAGATTTGGCCAGTTGACTAAATATGTCAGGTAATTTTTAATCATCAACATTGAGAACAACAGCAAAAAACACATGCTAATCAAATATTTGTGCTAATTCCAGATCAAAATTGGTTATTGTTGAAACAATGAAAACAAATTTTAAATGTAGTGAATAGCTTAGAACTTAATGTTAGGTGAGATTTCCATAAATGTATATGTTTTGCTGAATAATAAGTATCCGGCTTTTATCTTAGAACATTGAGACAAGGGAGGATGGTGGTTTGCTCCAGGAAAATGGCATGAGAGTCTGGGTGAAAAACATTCCACAGTACTCTGACCAAGTCAGTTCACCCCCTACCCCAGTGGCTGCTTTAAACTCAACACACACAACTTTAGGGAGATGTGGTTCCTCCTGAGATGGTTTGTTTTTAGAGCTTTGAGACAAGATAATTGTTGATTCAGGCTTCCACGCTTCAGAGGAAAACCTGTTCCTTGGTTGGAAGTAATCACCGTTTCTCAGCAGGTTCGCTATCTGCAGCAAATAACAAAAGTTCTCTTGCATTTTGAAGAGTAAGAGATATACTGTAGCACAAGCAGTTTACATCTGACCAAGTGAGAAGCCATCAAAAGCTTATGCTGCAGTACATTTGTTAGGCTAAAGGTGCCACAGGACTAGTGTTGCCAACTTTAGGTTGGAAAATTTCTGAATATTTGAGGGCAGAGCCTGGGGACGGGGGAGGATTTGGAGAGTGGAAGGACTTCAGTGGACTTCATGTCTGCCCTCCAAAGTCACCCTTTTCTCCAGGGGAACTGATCTTTGTAGTCAGGAGATCAGTTGTAATTCTGGGAGATCTCCACTCCATATTTGGAAAGTAGCAACACTACACAGGACTATTGTTTTTATCAACTGAGTAAAGCACCGTTAAAGTAGCTGTCATGACCCAGATGGGGGTGCCACCTGACGCTGCCACCACTCCTGGAATTAGGATCCCTTGAGAAGGCCCAGAGTACCCTCCCAAGCCCTTGCTTTGGCCAAGAAAATAGGTGTATAGACCAGGCAGAGTAACAAAGAACAAAAAGGTTTATTTTAAAGAGGAAAATCAGTAAAGGGGAAAAAGGAAAGGAAAAGTCCCCTGTGCAAGCACCAGTCGTTTCCGACTCTGGGGTGACGTTGCTTTCACAATGTTTTCATGGCAGGCTTTTAACGGGGTGGTTTGCCATTGCCTTCCTCAGTCATCTACGCTTTCCCCCCAGCAAGCTGGGTACTCATTTTACCGACCTCGAAAGGATGGAAGGCTGAGTGAACCTGGAGCCGGCTACCTGAAAACCCAGCTACCGCCGGGGATTGAACTCAGGTCGTGAGCAGAGCTTAGGACTGCAGTACTTCAGCTTTAACACTCTGCGCCACGGGGCTCTTAATAGTCCTTCCTTTCCAATAAAGGGGAAGTGACCAAAATAGGGTGCTTTAAAACTATAGTAAGGTGGGTGAAGGCAAATAAACATACATTCCCTAATGCGACTGAACTTAACTGTTCCTAGTCTGTTAGGCCCCAGGCCTCAGCCTGCTCACTTCCTCAGAGTGAGGGTCTTTTTCCTAAACAGCAGCCATCCTTCCTGCTTGGCCTCTCAGGATGAAAGAACAGCATCTGTCTCCTAAAAGAGCTTTTAAACAGTTCTCTTCAGAGCCTGCTTGGACGTTGATTGGCTGAAACCAGCACCAAGCACTCTGGGGATTGTAGGCTGTCTCTTTCTACTGAGACACAAGTTCCCTAGGCTTCTGTCTCAGCACAGCACAGATCATGACAGTAGCTTTCTTTGGTTTTGCTTTTTACACCTTCTTAAAAACTTGACAGTTGAAGTATGCTAACTTGTTTGTCCTAAGTATTCTCCACTCATGTTGCATCTGTTGCTGCATCATCTTGGTTTAAAAAATACAAAAATTAATAGGAAGCCATCCCCACAGACACACACACAGATTAAAAGTAAACTCACTAGGATAATTCACAGTTGAATTCAATAGGATGAGATTTATAAGTATGTTTAGGATTACTGACTTAATTCAAATGCTTAAGGAAATCCATGTTGTATTATGTGATCAGCGTGGAAAATGCTCATCTCAAATAGAGAATTCTTCCCAGGTAGTAATTCAGCAAAGCATCATTATACATACTTAACCTGAATGTGTTGAAGTTGATCCTCTTTGCATAAAAGTCCTCAACTTATGTGGAGGGTAGATTGATACAAACAATTAAACTTTTGTGTAGTTCTGGTTTTAAGTATAGGCATGAGCACTTTACTGAAAAGACAATCAGGTCTTGACATTCTTTTTTGAGTTACCAGTGTTAAATAAGTCAAAGACATCATGCCAGTGCTTTAAAAATGGAAAGACCCATTTCACACATCTCTTTCTGGAGCAGCCGGTCTCTTCAGCAGTCTTTCTTGGAGTCTTTTCTTTCAGACATCTTTTCTCCAAAATAGACAGGTGATAATGAGAGAGTGCAGCTTCTAAAAATAACAAGAGGAAATTAAGAGAGTGAATCATACCATGCTTCTCCTGTGGTGGTGGGAGAGTTGTACCATCTGGGAAACCACTTCTTGGCTACAAACAGGGTCAAATTATTAGGATTCCAAGGGAATGGAAATCTAGCCTTGTTTGGCTACCTAGTAACAAGCAGCTTTCAACTTCCGCATGTGAAGTGCAGATGAGTGAAATGGCAGAAGATTGAAACCTAGTAGTTCTAGTTCAAACAAAATTTAGAAGGATTACACTTTCTTCTTTTCTTCTAAGTCAGCAGTGTTGCCCAGACATTAGGGAGCAAGCTGGGAACAGGTCTAACAAACTCAGAGAACATCCCTGTGTATTATGGGTTCTCCTCCTCCTCCATGAGCAGCTAAGCTTTTGGTTTTAAAAATCCCTGTGCACCAGTTACAGACTTCTAGTTGTTTTCCCACTTCATGTGGACTGCTTGGCACCTACTGGAGGTTGTTCCTCTGCTTGTGGCTGCCATCTTATAGAATGGGCTTTTTGAGGAGGTGAGGGGGGACACACTGTCTTTAGACACTATCAGGAGGTTTTTATAAGGCTTTCTTATTTGTGAGATCTTTCAGGGGAGTTTAAGGCATTTTCTTAAGGAGGGGAGTAAATCAGGTTTTACTGTATTTAATTTGTACATTTTAAATTAGTTGCATTTTGAGCCACCAGTGAAAGGCAGGGTATAAATATTTTAATAAACACAACCCCTCACATTCTTGCTCAGGGATAGCATGTACACACTGTCTTCTGTTGCTAAGGATAATCCCTGACAGCAGAGGGAAATGTAATCAACTGACCTTTGTTTAGAGTAGTTTTGGCAGCTGGAGGTCTGCATAGGGGGGGTTAGTTTGATCCTGCAATATCTTCCTCTATGAATACATATCTCCAACATTTCCCTCTCCTCTGCTCAGGCCTCCACTGTAGTCACTCACTAGGGGTTTATTTAGAAATATAATTTATATTGACAGTGTTTTCTAATATTTAAATGTACTGATGTGTGCAGGTTTGTCCTGAAAAGTTATTTGACAGAAACACCAGGGAATTTGAAATTCTGATTCATCCAACGAAGTAAGCTCCTTGTTATGAAATCTCATGCTGCAGTAAATTAGTCTCTAAGGTGCCTCAGGACTCTTTGCTGCCTTTGCTGCAGCAAACTAAAGGCTGGTACACACATGAACCTTTGTCATCTATAGATAGATGAATGCCAAGAGACTCTCAGCATGGGGGTTTAATTAGAGACTGTTACACTTTTCTGGCTAGGCAGCATCACCAGAAATAATAGCTCTGTGTGTGTGAAATGAAGACTGTTATCCTGTAATGAGTTTTCTGCTAGAGCAAGATCAGATTCAAGACTTGGGGATGCATTTGCTTGCTCTCCTCTTTCTCCCCAAGCCCTTTGTAAGATGGCCTAGGTTTGAGATGGGTGTGTCTTGATCTCATCATGTTTGCTGCCTTAGGTGTCAGACTGTAAGAATTCATGCTGCCTTTGTAGAGCATAAAGTTTTCAGTCCCCAGAAAGTAGATTGTAGTAAACCTTTTGTACAGTGAATCAATCAATATATTAAAAACTGATTTTTTAAAAGCAAATTAAAGCAAGGCCACAATTATTCCAGTTTTGTACTTGAACGTCCTAATGCACTTTTAACCCTATTGCTTTTCATTCCTTTTAGCTACTTAATGTTTGGCTGAAATGTGTGGAGCAGGCTGACATTTGGATCATTCACACCCCATCTGGTCATTCCAGCAGTAGCTAGTGATACAGAGAGTTTCCAGAGTACTACTGTTGATCAGTGTTCCACACACCAGTATGTTATGCAAGACGTGGCTGCTGTGTGAAGCATTCGCCATGCTAGCATTGTCTGAGCTCATTTCTGTTTTTTCTCAATGTATGTAAATAATGTGTGTGTGTGTTTAATGCATTAAAATTGTAATGGGTAGACTCTTTTGCTTTGTTGCAGTTGTGGCTTCAACACCAGGTCAGCTATCCTGTCCTCTTTTCTATATTCCTGTTAAATAAATAAATTGTAATGATACTTAGCATCTACATAGGGCATTTCATATGTTATCTCAGTAAGCCTTGCAACAGGTCTGTGAGGTAGAATAGTATGATTATCTCCATATTGAGGCTGAGAATCACTTTGTCATGCCACCTGGTACCTGCATGCATACTAATTCGGATTGCAAAACTAAGACCATTTTCCTGGGAGTAAGCCCCATAAAATGACATGGGACTTATGTCTGAGTAGACCTGCTTAGGATTACTCTCTTGAACTGAGGACCTCCTGGCTTTCCTTCTTAATCATTGTTCAGCAACTGGTCTCATGTAACAATGAGGGGAAAAAATGAATCCAATAAATGTTAATGTGCTTAAATCCCACTGAGTTAAATTCTGTATCACTGTTCAGCAGGTTTTATTCGGAATGTAAGCTTTTGTATGCATGCATACTTCATCAGATGAAGGAATGGTGTACAGTGAGCAGAGTTACATATAGCTGGTGGGCAGTGGTTAAGCATGCAAAATGGTACTGGTGCAGATTGTTAAAGCTGCAGTACTGCAGTCCTAAGCTCTGCTCGTGACCTTAGTTCGATCCCCAGTGAAAGCTGGGTTTTCGGGTAGCCGGCTCGAGGTTGACTCAGCCTTTCATCCTTCCGAGGTTGGTAAAATGAGTACCCAGCTTGCTGGGAGGAAAGTGTAGATGACTCTGGGGAAAGCAATGGCAAACCACCTCGTAAAAAGTCTGCCATGAAAACAATGTCACCCCAGATTCGGAAACGACTGGTGCTTGCACAGGGGACCTTTCCTTTCCATATGTAGGTACATTGAGTCAAAACAAAAGTGAATCTCTGTACTCTGTGGATGTTTATTCCAGAGTGCTGCATAGGCAAAAGCTGCTAGGATCACACAATATTGCCTACTTCACTCACTCAGGTTCTTCTGAACTATGCATTCCAGTATGTGGCCACACTGGTTCTAGTTATGTGTCTAATAAGGGGATACTGGAAGGTACAAGTGATTAGTTTGTAGTGCTCACATTTATTTTATTTATTTATTCACATATACTTCATCTTTCACCTCAATGTGGGATCAAAGTTGCTTACATTGTTCTCCTCTCCACCACTTTATTCTTACAATTACCTTATGAGATAGGTTGGGCTGAGTGTATATCACCCAGAGAGTTGTCTTGTCAAAGTGGGGATTTGACCTTCGGGCCAGCATGTGGGAATTTGAACTTGGGATTTCCCAGATACTCATCTGATTCTCTAACCACTAAACTATATTGACTCTCATGGGCATGGGTTCGCATTACTGGATTCAATTTTTACAGTGCTAAGAGTCTCCAGTGTAGCCGGGAAATGGGAATTAGTAAAATACATGGTTTAAAAATAAAAGAAGCTAAGATTGTGTCATTACAAATCATGGTTTTTTAAATATAACTTTAAAGGGTTTTTTTGCTGAGTTGTAGAACTCATGCCAAAACCTAGAGAATGAGCAACCATAGTCCCCGCCATACCCTTTCTTTTCCATTCACTGATCTCTGTGGGCTTGATGCATCTGGACTTGTTGTTTGGATTACATTGCTCTGTGTTTCTGAGTTAAAAGGAATTGGCAAAATGACAGGAGTGGACTGAAGAACTGGAATAGCAATGATGATGTCTCCAGGTTTCAATTCCACTCTAACTATTTCTTTGTTGGCCTCTCATCTGATGTGATTAGTGTAAGTATATCAGAGGGTACAGATATGCTGTAGGGCAGGGATTACTTTTTCTTGCACAGTGGAAGAAGATGCTGTGAACGATGCTGTGTATTGTAGAGGAATGACTGGACTAATAAACAGCAATACCCGCACGAACCTGCTTAACATTATTTTGTGTACAGGAGTAACCTCTCAAGTTGCCCTTGATCACCTCACCATTGGAATAATTTTGTTTGAATTGATCTTTATACTGGTTCTGCATATTCATTTCACAGTAAAATGGTAATAACATCCCCTACATGTAAAATCAAAGAATGCAAATTAGTAATTGCAAAGGAAGTATTGCATTCTAAAGTAAATTTTAAACACCTCTTGTCTTGTTTAGAAAATGCAATTTAATAATTCCCAGAATACAAAGATTGCCACACTAGATAGAATTTATTCTATTTCTTCAGGCTTAATGAACAATCACATGTAAAACCAAGAACTGTATCACTCATAGACATTGAGGGTGGGGTAAATTTATTGTTCTGGCCTTTAACAAAATTCAAGGTACTGCAGAAATGAAATTGCTGTTCATGAAATGGACTCTGCTTAATTCCAGTTTTTATTAGACATGTGTGGGAGAGGAAAACACATGTATCAAACGTAACTGAAAAAATAGTTTTCTGAGTGACAGCAGCTTGCATTTTAGCCTTAATGACTGAAAGTTTGAATAAAGCACCTGCTGTGGTGATCCACAGGTGTCCTAGGCTGTCCTAATTCCTCTGACGCCACTGATGGGAGCAAGTTTTTAAGCTGATGAACTGCATCTTCAAGAGGTTTGTGAATTGCTAGTGGTTTACTCATAGGCAAAGTTTTGGGGAGAACCTTCTACTCCCAGGGCAATTTGTGTACTCTGTTTCAGAAACCAACTATATTGAATTTTGCTGTGCACTTCATGAACTCAGAGTGGGTTTAGTATGATTCCTGTATGCTCTCCATCCAGGCATTGTTTGTGGTTTTGACCCTCTTTACCTTCAGTAGTTGAACTCTTTATGATATCTTCCAGCCATTTTCTGGGCCAAAGAAATCCAAAAATAAATGTATATTGTATAAATTGACTTCATTTCTACAACAAGAAGACAAGTTTACAAGTGACTTGAATGCATTTATTTACTTCATTAATGTCCTGCCTTTCTCCCCAATGGCGATGCAAAGCTGGGTCATACTCCTTTCCTCCATCTTATTTTCAAAACAACAACGCTGTGAAGATGGTTAGTCTGAATGTGTGACAGGCCCAAAGTCACCCAGCAAGCTTCCATGGCAGAGTGGGGATCTGAACCTGGGTCATGCAGATCCTAACCACTTTACCACACTAGCTCTTTTTGTTTAGTCACACAGAACTCCTAGACAGAAAGTGCCAAAAACAAGAGGGAGATGCCTGGAATGCAGCTCAGTGTTTCACACATTTCCCATTTTTTCTTCAGAATCACAAGGTGGAGAAAATTATACTATATATCCTGTAAAACTGAGATTCTCATAGTGTCATATTCTGTGCCTTCATGAGAGAGTTCAGTGAAGCAGAATAGACACCCTGCAACCCATCATCGGTTTTGTGCTATATTCCATTGAATGGGTTTTAAAGCGTTGATTAGACTATAGTCTGCACAGAACTGCCATCTCTAGATGTCTGTATCACTTGATTTGTTTGACCTCCTCATATGGCATTCTTCAGCTGGAACCATCTTTGAATTCAGACTGCTTTAGTATTTTGCATAAGCTATCAGAAAAGCTGGAGCATGATCCCTTTCTTTTAAACTTACTTTGAGCCAGAGAAAACACAGACTAGCAAAGGACATATATACTCATTGCCTTGAAAGGTATTCAAGAATTGCATCCCAGGACTGGATGTTTCCTTAAGTACTGTTCTTACATCTCTTGCTTAGTTGTCTCTGTAAAGAAATCAAGATGGGTGGCCTTATTGGTCTGTCCATAGCAGTAGAAAAAAAGCAAAAGAAAATGTGGTAGGGTATGAGCTTTTGTGAGTTGCTGTTCACTTCTTCAGTGAGTAGTGACTTGCAAAAGCTCATACCTTGCCATAAATTTTGTTAATCTTTAAGGTGACACTGGACTCTTGCTTGTCTCTGAAAAGGTAGCTCTACCTCTCCAGTCATGGCATGATTTTCATCAAAATTCCACGTATTTGGAGGACAAGAGGTTGATAGCACCAAACCATCAGTGGCACCAAACTCTGATCCTTCCATCAGGTCTGAAGTCATCACTGGAAAGACCTCTGAGCCTGAATCCCAGGAGGTGACTTGGTCCAGACTGATCTGGGAAGTTAGCACTTGTATCACGACTGAAGGACTTCTAATTCTCTTGCTTTGTTTATCACCAGAAAAGATGCGTGTGTTAGGAGCAGCTGGAAAGGTGGCGGTATGCTACACAGTGAGCCAGTCTAGTCCTGTAAGATTTGCCACTCTGTAGCAGGCTCAAGAAGTAACCAGGCCAGTACGATAAAAGCGCTCTGTTGGCATCTTTCAGACAAGTTGTCCCCTGTGATCTGTCTGTGGTGCTGAACTCCTCAACACTCCCTATTTTTGCTATTGTGAGGCAGGAAAGTAGCTGCTATTTCTGCTTCAGACTATTTGTCTTGCTAGCTCAGATCCCCTGCTACACCCGGCTGTCTTAACTTTCCCTGCAGACTTCACTGTGTCAGGAATAGAAAATCTGGAGACATAAGAGGGGAATCAGAAACTGTGAAAAGACAGTATTTAAAAAAAAGATTAAAAGGGAAAGTATCAAAAGGTTCTTTTTATGCAACACCTTATGTCACTTTTGGTGTATGTATCTCAGTTAATAATAATCCTGACTATGAGCAAATGATGGTTGTGAAGATTAAATATTTATCTAATGGATAGAGTCCACCCAGGGAACATCAAGTTAACCTGTGTTTTATGAAGTGATAGTTTTTAAAAATTTCTGTCTGCTTTTGCAGAGGGGCAAGCACCTTTCTCAGTTCTTTCTGGACAGAGGCCGGCAGAAACTGTTCTTTCTGAGGCATTCCCCCCCCCCGAGTTTATTTGGCAGAAGCCTGTGTGTTCCTCCTTTTAGATAGTGTAGAATAACTTTTGAAATATATTTTTGAAAATCTACAACCCAGTAGTCTCATTTTATCCTTTTTTTTAAAAAAAAAATGGTTACAATAGGCTAAGAAACAGAACGATGGTTTTTCTGCATCTCCATGCAATTTTTTGGGTTACAAATCCTGTGGAAGTATTACTAGCTCCTCTTCTAGCCCTAGGGCCTTTTTTATAGTTGATGGACAAGGAATGCATTATTGCCAGTCCTCCTACATCTGTTACCCCCAGGTGTCCATTGCATTGTGAAGCAAAATCCATTGTGCTTTCTGTCTTTCATTCACTGTCTTTTGTGCCATCACCTTCTTGCTCCATTCATCCACGGGTCATTGTCATCTCATGAAGCCTTCATCCCTTTCTCTTCCTTACCCTTAATCAGAGGTTAGGCTTCCTGGCTGACTGTCTGCTCAGTTCATCAGAAGTGCTCCTTTTCTTTCCTCTATCCATGTTTTTCTGTCCCTTCCTTTGAAGGAGTTAAACAGCAGCTGTAGGTAGATCTCCTGTGAGCTTGTCCTGAGGAATGAATCTTATTTTTAATCTTCATTTATCTGCATGACAATGCTTTCTGTGCTCTGGAGGGTCCCTGACTAACCAGATGGCAGTCTGATTTCTCTGCTAGTCATAATCAGTTTCTTTTTTTTTTATCATGAAGGGAAAATATATTTGTAAAACCACACTTTGCTCTGACATCCTATTTGCTGACATGCACTTTCAAATGATGGTGGTTTATTTCTAATGAGGTTTGTTAACAGGGTTCCCCACTAACAATACATACTGGCAGGGGAGGGGGGGAGAGGCCAGTTTTCTCCTTGCCCATTCCTGAAAGAACTTAGATGGTATATATGGTTCCTTCCTTACCTTCACAGCAACTCTGTGAGGTAGGTTAGACCCAGAGAGAGAGGAAAACATGAGGGTGTGACTGGCTCAAGGTCACCCATACCCACTCAGCTTGTGGGCAAGGAGGGACTTGAACACTGTGGTTCCATACTCTGGTTGCTATACTTTTATTCATTCCCTGTGGGTTTTTAACCATTTTCCTTTCTTTAAGTTGCTTGGAAGAAAGGAAATATGACTATTGCGGCTTTCCTAGAAGCTCTAGAGAAAGTGATTTACAGAAGCTGTGATAGATTTTGACAGAAATGTTGCAATAAACATCCTGTGTTCATGCTGCTGCTATTATTATTAATGTATCTACCTGTGCTTTTCTTAGATGCTGCATTCACAGTGGACAACAGCATCACCGTAAATGGTGTACTATGCCTTTTTCTTCTAGTTTTCTGGTGTCATCTGCCATCTTTACCTCTAAAGTCTATCCTAATAGGGCCTGCCAGTTTATTTATTTATTTATTTATACTTTAAATTTATGGATCGCCCAATCCCTGATTACACAGGGCTCTGTGCAATGTACAACAGAAGTTAAAAAAAAATCAACACATAACATTTGTTAAAATTAATAAATAAGTCATTCCTTGCCTTCTTAAAATAATCTCCAGATGGCATCACTAATTTGATTTTAAGGCTGTTCTGGACTATGTTGCTGCCTCGCGGGCAGGGTAAGTAGGAGTCAGAAATGAAAAAAAAAGATGGAAGAAAAGAGGGTACCAGCCATGATGGAAAATGTTCTGTCCTCAGCCAAAAGCCTGGCAGAACATCTTTGCCTTACAGGTCCTGCAGAATTGCGTTAAGTCACACAGGGCCCTGATGGTGTTTGGCAGAGTGTTCCACTATGTCACATCCAGGACCGAAAAAGCCCTGGCTCTGGTCAAGGACAGCTGGATATCTTTGGGGCCAGGGATCTCTAGTAGATTGTTTGCAGTGGAGTGTAATGTTTTCCTGACCAGAGGAGGCAGTCCTGAAGATACATGGGTACCAGACTGCTCAAGGCCTTAGAGGTCAACACCAAAACCTTGAACCTGGCTTGGTACTCCACTGGAGGTCTGATGGATGAGGTGGTGGGAGGGAACTTGCATTTTTGAATAATCTTTCTTTCCAGATACCTTCTTGTGGACTGTTGCTAGGCTGTTGCTCAGTTGTGTTATTTCACTGTATGCTTGCAGTTGTATGTGAGTGATGGTTCCTTGTGAATGTTAGTCTCATGGTTTTAAAACATGGTATTATCAGGTTTTTAAGAGCCAGCATGGTGTAATGGCTAAAAGCAGTAGAACTGAGTTTGCTTCCCCTCTCCTCCTCAGGAAGCCTGCTGGGCGACCTTGGATCAGTTCTCCCAGAACTCTCTCAGCCCCATCTACCCCACAAGGCGCCTGTTGAGGGGAGAGGAAGGGAAGGAAATTTTAAGCCACTTTGAGGCTTAAAAGATAGAGAAAAGCAGGTTTTAAAAACACATTGTTCTTCTTCCACTACTACTATGATTGTTGGCTTGGGAAGTGGGGAAGGCTGACTGGTTTTTCTGTTTCTTTTATGGAGGAGGACATAGGATTGATTTAATTTCTCATTCCTTTATATATTTAAAATATTTATATTCCACTTCAATCTTCTTGGGCTCAGTGGCTAACAAAGCAATAAGTTACAAACATGTAAAAACAATACAACGATCAAGGTTTTTTAAACAGCAAGATAAAACCTTGGGTATATCTACAAAAATGTTTCCCACTGTATGCCCTCTGAAACAAAAAAGTTCTTCAAGTCTTCCTGAATTCAGACATTGAAGGTACCCTTCATAACCACTGTGATAAGCCATTCCAAAGGACTGGAGCCACCCCAGAGAAGCCTTCTCTGTTTTGATCCTTTCTTGTGCATTTTAAGCCTGTGATTCATTAATCCAGTTTTCTGAGTCTACTAATTAGATTCATCAGTAAATCTGCTTTATACAGTATCTCATATAGATAATGCACACAGTACATATAAAAGGTATATAAATATGCTTACTTAATTTATATTCTGCACACATGTTGCATAGTATTCAAAAACAGATCTACAAAAACAGCAAAAATCTGAGAACTAAAACTTATTGACAAAAATATAAAGACGACAAGAAAATTAATTGAGAATATTTACTTACCTCTCTACCCTAACCAGTAACTAGTTCTTCTAGAAGGTTACTTTTGGAAGGGAACATGAGACATGAGCTCACAAGGCCCTTAATATGTCCTGCTGCTATCCTTGGGGGCAGGAGTGACTGGGAAAAAAACCCCTCTTGAAATCTTTTCTGCTTTGGAATTTGTTAAATGCCTTTCAAAAAAGGTAGATCCAGGTGGGCAGTCATGTTGGTCTGAAGCAGTTGAACAAAGCAGGAGTCAAGTAGCACTTTTAAGACCAACCAAGTTTTACTTAGAACGTAAGCTTTCGTGTGCTCTCTAAGCACACTTCTTCCTCATCTGATAAAGTGTGCTTAGAGAGCACACAAAAGCTACATTCTAAATTAAACTTGGTTGGTTTCAAAAAAGGTGTTATGCAAAATGAATAGTGCAGTTAAAAAAAAATTACAGCCTGCAGCACTGGTGTTGGAAAGTGCGATCAAGTTACAGCCAACTTTTATGACTCTATAGGATTTTCAAGGCAAGAGATGTTCAGAGGTGTTTTGCCATTGCCTGTCTCTGCGCTGTGACCCTGGAATTCCTTGGTGGTCTCCCACCCAAATACAAACCCAGGCCATCCCAGCTTAGTTAGCAACACCTGCTGAGATCAGGCTGGCCTGGGCTATCTGGGTCAGGGTTGAATGTTACAGAATGATAGCTCTATCTATGCTGTAGACAAATCCAAGATGTAGTTCTGTACATAGATGGTGTTGCCATCTTCATGAGATAGGCATAGAAAGCCCTTCTTGCTTGTCAATGCTTTGCTTGTCTTCCTCTGATGACCTTCAAAATGAGGGTATGTGTGCTTAGCATTGGGTGTGGATGTTCTGCATAGCCAAATTGGCTAGGTCAGGCAGGTTAAGTTAAGAAGCAGGAATGCCTTTTTTGCAGCTGAATTAACAGTAATACTTTGCAGCTTTTCCAGTAATACTGCTGTGTCCAGTATAACTTCCAGACGCTTAACCTAGTCAGCAAGAATAAGTTGAACTCCATCAAAGGGAAGCACTTTGCACTTCAAGGCCTCAAGTTTCCCAACTGGCATTGCCTCTGTCTTGTTCGGCTTCTTTTTCACCTTGTTCACCCCTGGCCATTTAATCACATCAGCAAGACACTGATCCAGAACTACAGCAGCTCTACTTGGTTTGGACAAAGAAATGTAGAGGTGGGCGTTGCTAGCATATTTGATGGCACCTAATTCCAAAGCCCCATGGCGCAGAGTGGTAAAGCTGCAGTACTGCAGTCTGAACTCTCTGCTCACGACCTGAGTTCGATCCCGGTGGAAGCTGGTTTCAGATAGCTGCCTCGAGGTTGACTCAGCCTTCCATCCTTATGAGATCGGTAAAATGAGTACCCAGCTTGCTGGGGGTGGGGGGGGGAAGTGTTGATGACTGGGGAAGGCAATGGCAAACCACCCTGTAAAAAGTCTGCTGTGAAAACATTGTGAAAGCAATGTCATCCCAGAGTCGGAAACGGCTGGTGCTTGCATAGGGGACTATCTTTACTTTTTTTTTTTTTTAATTCCAAACCTACAAATTGTCTCTTTTAAGGGTTATATGTAAACATAAACCAGGATAGGAGTTAAAATTGAGCCTTGTTGGAACCCCACAAGAGAAGTTCCACACTGATGACAGCTGGTCTCCATAGCAACCCTCTGAGTCTGATCCAAAATGAACAAATTAAACCAGATAATACAGTAAAAGAAAAAAAAAACTTATTTGGTTCTTTCCTGATATTTCTTACCGGGTAAGCCTTTTGGTTTTTATATTATCTTTGTCTTAGAGAAAAATTATAACCCATGCTCTCTATAGTTACTGCATCATTAAAAACAGCTTTTCAGGAGGGATTTATTGGTTTCCTTATTTACAGTGAAAATAATCTGCATTTTTTTAAAAGCTGTCATTTCATGATGCATGTTGACCAAAAAAAATCTTGTAGTGCCAGCTTGTAAAATTGCTCATCCTTTGTAATTTTTCTGCTTATGAAAAATACAACATATTCATGGTACAAACTCCTGTGTTAATGTCAGGATAGCATTTTCAATTATAGTTTTGGTTCTTTAAAGTAATTTATATATTTCAAAGGGAAGAAATACTGCTTGTTTGTATGTTGTTTTGGTGAAAGTTCAATTTCATTGAGCTTTGAGTCATGTGAAGCCTGAATAGAAAATGTGGTGGGTGTTCTGTGGGAATCAGTGTCTTTTCAACACTTCCACTCCCCCTGTTTCAAAATATGAAGAATAGACTGGATTTTTGGCAGAGCAATGGTCAACTTTTCCAGAGCGCATCACCAAGCACTCAGTACCACTGATCATCCTGACCAGCTGCCAGGTTATGCTTGGGTTCATTTTCATGGCATTTTAGATTTATCAGTAAAAGCTGAAAAAATTGAAGTGCTGTCATTAATAGGAACTTGTTTGTTGCTTTGAAAAAGATATAATGATTGAGTTGAAGAAATTAGATTAGGTTGGATTTACTGTGAAGCTAAATAGGTTGCGGACCAATGTCCCAAACAAATGGTTACAATCTGGGGAAATTATCCAAGAGTACTTTGATCTAGAATATTCCAGGTTGATGAGTTATGTAAGATTGATGACATAGGTAGGGTTTTTTCCCCTTCAATTGTTATTGTACATGAGAAATTATTACCTTCTTTTGGCATACCCCCTAGAGGCACTCATGTTGAGATGCTGGTAATATGTAAAGGTAAAGGTAGTCCCCTGTGCAAGCAGCAGTCATTTCTGACTCAGGTGACATTGCATCGCAATGTTTTCACGGCAGACTTTTTACGGGGTGGTTTGCCATTGCCTTCTCCAGTCATCTACACTTTCCTCCCAGCAAGCTGGGTACTTATTTTACCGACCTTGGAAGGGTGGAAGGCTGTGTCAGCCTTGAGCCGGCTACCTGAACCCAGCTTCTGCTGGGATCGAACTCAGGTCGTGAGCAGAGAGTTTGACTGTAGTAGTGCAGCTTTAGCACTCTGCGCCACGGGGCTCTTTTGGTAATACGTACATTTATCTAAATGTAATCAATGGATTCATTTAAAATGAAACATCTCTCTCTCCCTCCCCCCCCCCCCGGGTGTGTGAATAAAATCAGTTGATGGCCTTAGTCAGAATGAAACAGTGTATTTAAAAGAGATCCACAGAACAGTGTTCACGACTGGGGACTGTTAGAAACTAAGTAAGTTCAGCGGTCTCTTCTTACTTTGCAATGTTGGAGTGCTATATGGTTTGACATGTTTGACAGCCTATTTGCAAAAGCAAACTATAACTCTTAGAGCTGAAACTGTAGATTGAGGCTGAAGTTTATTGGCAAATCCCTGTGAGAGAAACTTGTTCAATACTTGCTTGAGCTGTGCTCAGCTCTTTAACCAACAGTAGAGTTCCTTTTTTTCATAAACATAACACTGAATCTACAATCATAATTTTTTAATGAATGCGGTGGTATTTTTAGAGCAAGCATCAACTGGCGTTTCAGGAATTCTTTTGCATGCATTCCTCCTGGAGTAGATGACTCCAAGGAACAGAGTAGCTCTGTCCTATTTATCGCTGCCAAACTGTCTTCCACCTATCTCTAAACAAAAATCAAACCAAATCAGTTTTACATTTAGCGTAAGGTTTACAAATGAACCAAATGATGGGTTGAAGATATAAAGCATTTTGTAAAGAACATATTTAGGCAGCATTGACAGTTGTGTGTATTTAAAGAGAAGCTTACATGGCACAACCTTAGTCACATCCTTACTTGAATACTTCTTTATTAACTATACATGGGCATAGGATGTTGCATTTTTTTAGCATAGTAGACAGAAATGTGGGTGCCGTTGCTAGGATTTTTCCTACAGTTCATGAATCAATTGCTGTAGGGAACAGGTAAATATATCAATAACAAGTATTCATATTTGGTGACAAATCTGCAGATGAAGAGAGATAAAGGGTGTTTGGAAATGAGCAAATGTTTTATCCTAAATCAAAATACTTTTTAAAGGTATCCTAAATGGACACAGTGGAATGGTTCTGCACCTCTCCTTCAACCAGTTCTTGAAACTAGAAGACTGCATGACTTAATAGTGTTTTTCTCCTATGTAAATTACCTCAAGTTAATGATTCACATATGATGTATGTGGGATAGGGTTGCCAGGTCCTACCTGGCCTCTGGTGGGGTTCTCAGACCATATGCGAATGAATGAAAGTAAATATATAAGAAGTTTTGGAAGTAACCATGATGTGTTCCTCATTCAGAGTATATATCAAATATTTATTACTTTCCGCTTTCTGTGAGCAAACTAAATAATCAGAAGATTAGAAACTCTAAGACAAGGGTTCCCAACTTTTTTGAGCCTGAGGACACTTTTGGAGTTCTGACACATGGTGATAGGTACAAAACAATGGCTGTGACAGAAGGTAGAGCCAGCTACAAAATGGCTGCCAGAAGAAGTGGAATCAATTACAAAATATCAGGGAATGAGGTCATTCATAACTTTGTAATAACTCCTCAACATTTCAGGCAAAACTCTGTTTTACAGAAAGCCTTTTAAAATGAATATATAGTAAAACCCCCCCCCCCCCATTTCCTTGTATATGTACAGTTTACCTACAGTCACACAGTGAAGATCCTTGTGCTGTGGTAGCAGCTACTGCTGAAGTAAGTTATTAAAATCTGTTCCACCAATCAGAAGCTCTGCTAAACAGACAGCCCTGCCTGGATCTGCCCACTTTTTGAAAAAAATTGGACTCAAGGCAAAATGTCAGTGGGCACCACCTTGGGGACTGCTGCTCTAGGACAGGTGTGGACTGAGAAATTTGATAGTGATTCCGGACTTTAATAATATTTCCTTGTCCCAGTTACAACTTATTCTCTGAGTAGCCATGTTAGAAACTAACTTATGCTAAACTAACATGAAAAGTAACAAAACTTATTCCAACATAAACAATAACAATCCTCTCCATTTGGAAAACATAAAAAGTAACAATTCTCTCCATCTGTACAACATAAAAACTAACAATCTACTCCATTTGGACAGCCTGTAACTTGGAGCCTTATGGTAAAGCAATCTTCAAGCCCTTTAGAAATCCAGGGAAATTTGTGGTTGCTCTCCATGCACTAGGGTCTATGGCAGTTTTTAAGCTGCTGTATTTCACATGATTGTTTCAATGTGGTGAGGAACTGAAAACTAAGGAAGTTAGTAAGAGCTGTTTCTAAAAACTGCTGATTTTCTGTAAATGTTTGAAGTTTTCAGCCAGTGTCAAATTACAACTGTTCATTGTGCTCTTTTTTTAACCATAGCAAATCAGTGCTATCATCACAAAGCAACTTATCTTGAGTATTTGAGATGCCACATTATGAGTTTTCAAGCAGCTATTTAAGTAGTTTAAAGCATTGAATGAATGCTGCTCCTTCAGTATTGATCTATACTTTTACTGCATTAAATGTTCTGTTTGTCATCCTTCCCGCAAACCACTGAGAATATCTATGAAATTTGTGCAGATGTGTACACAATGTGTGTTTGGGTATGCATTGGGTATGCATTGAGTATTCAATAGATGCTGCAGTCTGTATTTCCATAATAATTATTATATTATTCAAATGGATATCACTCACGTCTCAGATTTACTATCAGAAAATAGGTGAAAACTGTAGGCATGTGAGATGGACAATGCAGATCAGAATAGTTTATTCTGGGGAATAGTATTCTTATTTGGGAGGTATTTGGAAGCATCCCTGATGGCTGTATGGAACCAAGGATCTCATAATCCTGTAATATGTGTTAAATTTGCAAAGCAAATATGCACACACAGAATCTTAACAATTAAGGCATAACTAATTTATTTTGGTGACCCTTTACATCTATTTTTTACTTAAATACATCAGTGCTTTGCTAGATAAGATCAAGTTCTATCTAATCCATCATTCTTTGCATACGTCCTAGTATTCACCAAATTAAGGCATAGCTAATTTCCCAATCAGTTATGTAGGGGTAGATGAACAAAGAATAATAGTCAATAGAAAACCAGGTGTGTGGAAAAGCGCTTTGCTTGACCCTGAGGGTGAAACAATGCTTGGCTTAGAGCTTTCATATTGAAATGGTTTCTTGACCCCTGTAAGAACGCTTTCACTCCTAATCTTCCTTCATGAGTTCTCTCTGATTTATTTGCGGTAATCTAAAGAGATGCTCATTGTACTAATGGAAGTTGAGGTTAGTGATGGACAGATTGGGGGGCAAATATGGCCCTGGAAAATGTCTTCACCCCTCCCCTTATTGACAGAGGAGGGAGACCAGGCCATCTGCCTTGTATGGACTGCAGACTTGTGGCAGCAGATCACACAAGACAAGCGCTAGCGCACAAGAACTCCTGTCTACTTTATGGGGAGCCACTCTAAATAAGGCGAGTCTTGCCTTACTGGGAGGCAGTCTTAAGGTCATCAGCCCATTCCCCCCTGACCTTAATGACCAACCTGCCCTCATAAAAGGCAATCCCTCCCTTAATATAATCAAGTTTATAGAATGCCTAAATTCAATCTCCAGAGGCATTCTGGAAACTGATGTAATGTGCTTGGTCTGTGGGGATTTGACTGAGTTTGGAGTGAATTTAGACATGCTTGTTATGGACATGTAGGAATACAGCATGTTAAATTATAAGAATTCCATGTATTCTGGAACTGAAAGAGCTGAAAAGGCTGTACTGCCTCCATATCCCAGATTGAGTTTTCACTTGCACAAGCCAAGTTAGCCTGTCATATATCCTACATGAGAATGGAGCCATTCCTAAATGAGGATGTGCCCCCATACAAAAATTTCACAGCCAAGTATCTTAGTAATATACCACCCAGCCTTTTCCTTCATGTCTTCAGTTTGGAGTTAGCAAAATCTGTGGTGCTTTGATGAAATATCTTTGGCAGGAGGGCAGAGAAGAATTTTAGATCCTGACTCAAAACTTCTCCTTTCTATGGATCTATTATAGCTACCTGTCTGTGGTTTCAGTTGGAGCAAATATATGAAGCAAGAACTATCTCTCTTTATTTCTTTGACTGCAAATCTGTGTGCTTTGTGTTTTTGTTAATAAACCTGACTTCTTGGTTAAATAAATCCATGGGTTCTAATCTGTAGGGATTCAATCAAATCTTATCTCACTTCACATTAATGCCTTCATCCTTTTGAACAAGTTACTGAAGAATTGTTTACTAATCCTTTAGTAAAGTTGGTTGGAGATTGGAAGCTGGCCGAGTTTCACTCAGTACCTCAGTTGAATCTCTCTTCTTTAATGCATGAGTGCGATTGCTGTTTAACGCAACAGATGGTGGCAGATACTGATTTTAGGGTGGATTTAGTCCCAGCAGTTAAGCTGGAGCACCTATACCACCATCAAATCCAGTTTACTAAGTGACCCCTTGGAGTGTAAGAATAAGAGATTTAAGGATTTTCCAGGAGCATCACAGTGCTAATGCTGGCATATTATTTATCTCACTTTGTAGTTTTGATTTAGTTTGTGTAAATCTTGTTCTGTTCATCTGTTTTGTAGCTCTAGGTTTTATTGCAGTTGTAATTGTCTATAAATTGCATTGAAAATTCTGTATGGATGGAAAGGCAAGTTAAAGGACTAAGCCACTAAATAAAATAATGCCCTCTCAAGTTGTGTTAGTACCTAGTCACGAGATGAAAAAGTGCAGGACTATGCTTGTGTACATGGGGCATAAATAAGGAATTCAAAACAAATGACACCTTGTCTGTTGCATCAGACTGATTTTGCTCTGATGCGTATAGCTCTCTGGCAAAATTTCTATAGTGATTTGCTCTAGATCTATGCTTGCTTTAAGTGCGGCTGGAATCAGGCTGTCTGAACTAAGACTGTAAGCCAACCACTTCATAATTTTGTGTGCTAGTTTAATGAGAAAATTGAACAAAAGAGGACAGATTTTCAGATAATTG
This sequence comes from Heteronotia binoei, assembly GCF_032191835.1. NCBI lineage: Eukaryota > Metazoa > Chordata > Lepidosauria > Squamata > Gekkonidae > Heteronotia > Heteronotia binoei. The sequence goes on from NC_083230.1 coordinate 88,900,140, forward strand.
GGCTCAGGAGACTTTCTCACTCTTTTTCTTCTTTCCCCCCAAGTAGATAATCTGTTCATATTCACGTAAAAAAAGTGCTTATGATATATAGAATTTTTAATAGCTTTGGCAGTGGGATCTTTGCTTCTGAAATTTATGCACCCTACACTGTAGTAGAATCAGAGATTAAAATAAAGCATCGAAAATCTGGGTTGCAGACTGGATTGATTTAAATCAAAGTGATTTAAATTTTTACTTAAAATCCGTCTCTTCCCTCTCATTGATTTAAGGCACATAAATATCCCATTTTGAATTTTTATATATTTCATGAGCAAGTATGCATACTAACAGGTTGCTGTTAATAATTTTTTTTGTCAACTGAATAAAGTATACATGCCCTGAGGCACTGGTGTCTGAAGCAGTTCAAGGCTTCATGGCTACATTCCACACACACACTTGGTCATACCCTTGATTTGATGTTGCATCAGAGTGGGAATAATCTGTTACAAAATTGATTTTCATCTCTTCCAATATATCAACAGTTTGTTATTTGGTGAATTTGAGGGCTTTGAAAACTTTCTCTGTTTGTTTATAAAATTTGTATTGCACCTTTCTGATCTGCCAGGGCAACAGTTAAAATGAAAGCATTTTAAAAGTACATCATAAAAGCAGTTGAGCCCAATATTAAAGTACAAGGATAACTATCAAAACTTGAGGCAGGAAGGAAGGGTCATTGAGAAAATGCCAGACAAAACAAAACAAAAATTCTTCATTCACGGATGATGGATAATAATTGAAGGGACAGATGAATATTCCTGGGGAAGGAGATCCTTAATTGTGGTGCCATAACTGAGAAGGCCCACTCTCGGGTTGTCACCCATCTAACCATACCTGGACTCCTTTGAGGGTTTGATGCATCACCATGTTGGCATGCAGGGTCCTGCACTTCTGGGAAGCTTTAGAGAGCAACCCAACCCTCTTGGGAGTACAAGAACCCACCAGCCAATCAGGCCAGACAGCAAAGTCTTGCAGGAATAGTACAGGGGCCTGCCCAATTAACCATCCACCACTTTCTGCTGCTGGCGCTCTGCCTGCAAAGGCCAAGTCTGCTGGTGCATGGGCCATATCTACCTACAGGAAACAATGGTCTCATTATTTCCTTTACGTAGACCTGATCTCTCTGGAACCCATAGGAAATAATGGCCACATTATTTCCAGTGGCAGCATGCCTCTCTTCTACCAACCAACAGCTATTATTCAGCATCATCAGGTAGGCAGGACTTCTAGTCTCTTCAAGACATAAAGGGGCACAGATGCCAACTAACAGCCTTTCTCTGTCCCTCCCCACATCTTTGTGTTCCCTAAACCCTCATGAAATTCCAGGAGATCCATTTTCATTAATTTTAGGAGAGTTTTGTGTCATTCAGATACCCTAAAGTCATTCTGAAACAGCTAATTTTGAGTTTAATTTTTGCTTGGTTATATGCAAATGTGGAAGGGAAGGCAGCATGATATAGCTGGATCTCATCAGAACTTGGAATCTAAGCAAGGTCAGTACTTGGATTGGAGACCACTAAGGAGGACTTTGCAGGGGGAAGCAATAGCAAACCACTTCTGTTTCTCACTTGCATTAAAAGCTCATTGCTGGGATCACCATAAGTCAGTTGTGACTTGACAGCACTTTACACACATATCTGAATATATACCCTTATAATCTACAGGGTACTGAGGCATCTTTCATAATGCATCCAGATAATTTCTTGGCAGCCTTTTCTGTTGATACGGTCACCTTTGAACAAGATTTTGAAAAAACATAGTAGTCAAACTCATCCAGGTTTTCTTGATTGTAACCTTTTTAGTCTGGCATTTGACCTGGTCTGCAAACAACCTTGGTCAGCCTTTTAAATCTACACTAGTATACTACCAAGGAGAAGGTGTCTCTTTTGGTTCTGCTGGACCTTTCAGCAACATCAAACATCATAAGCCATGATTTTGTTCTGGGGAGTTTGGTTTGTATTGACAAGTGGTACTATCTTGTTGACCATAGTCTGTTTTACAAGGCAGGTCCTGGAAAGTGTTATCAAGGGATTTCTGCTTATCCCCTAACAAATTGTTTCAACAGTAGCTTATACTCAATAAATGTTGTCAATGGCCAGAGCATTGGATCATTTCTGATAACTACCTTGAAAAAGAATCTTAAAGTATCCTGCTCCAGACCTGTTTGGTCATTACCTTTGGGATTGCCTCTCCCCATATGTGACCCAGAGAGCACTCCGTTCGGTGTCTCAAAACCTGCTTAAGATTCCTGGATCAGAAGAGGCTCGACTGTCCATCACCAGAGCCAGAATGTTTTCAGTAATAGCCCCTTTTTTGTGGAATGCCCTCTCTGAAAACATCAGGGCCCTGCAGGACCTGCCACTATTCCGCGAGGCCTGTAAAACCGAATTATTTAAACTCGCTTTTAACGGTTGAAAGGAGGTAGCACCGATAATCCCACTGAACCATTATAACTGAATCAAGAACATCAGAGTAATCAGAAATGCACATCTTGGTTTTAATGAGTGTAAACTGTATGAATGATTTTATTGTGTATTTTAAAAAATGTTTTATGTGGTTTAATCTGTTGTTGTTAGCCATCCTGAGCCCACCAGGGGAGGCTGGGATATAAATTTGATAAAATAAAAAAATAAAATAAAACATGTCAGTGAAATTATGTCCCGCACACTCAATTTCTTTTGGATGGTGGACTAGGGAAAGACTTAAATATTAAGACTAGTTTTATTGTGAATATTCAGAAGCTGCTTTTGTGTTTTCTAGACTGGAGAGAGATATTACACACTGCTTGTGTCCTCACAGTACTAACACAACTGGGAACTGCACCCTAAAATATGTTTTCGGGGTTGCCTTAAGACCAAGCTATATGTGATAGATTTCTGTGATTGAAACTGCAGATTTGAAGGACCCAACACAGATTGAGACCATGTTGCTAAGAAAAGTTTTTTTCCCCTTTAAAATGCATCTGTTTCCCTGATAAAATCCTCCCTTCCCCTGCTGTTTCAAGCCATGCCACCAGTGGGTCTTAATGCCTCTGCTCACAGTAGTTGATCAGAAAATTCCAGCTATTTTAAGTCCCCTTCCCCTGTCATCATGGCCCAATAATGGCCATGACTGCTTTTTAGAACCAGATAAACCTGAGAAATTTGGTCCTAATTGTTGCAGCCAAGCTGTTCCACAGTTCACCAAAGAAAACAGAAACTTTCTAAAAGTCTGGCCCATGGCTTTCTGATGTACTGAACAGAGAGATTAGATGGGTTTGCTTGTCTTTGGGGAAAATAAGGTCATTCAGGAAGCAGGATATTTAAATACAAAGGAAAAAAAATAATCTAATGACTTTTCCCTCCCATTTTTTCCTCTGCATGGCTGGCTGAGTGTTGGATAAGAGGCAAAGAAAAGTAAATCAGATAGGCATTTAGGAAGGGCAAGCTAGTGAAGCATTTTTGATTAATTTCTATGTTCATTATGAAGAAAAGATTTTATTCTAAAACTGAGCAGTGGTGGAATAGCTGCTATTCATAGTGAAATAATATGCACAGAATATATTATTGGCGGTCAGAAGGGAGTGTTCCTATCATATGGGGCAGCATATGAACAAGAGCATTGGGTGCTTGATTCCAGCTTTTATTCTTTTAATGAAATGGTTCTAACATTGTGCATCTCGGTTACAAATGATTTGGTAGAATATTGTCCCTGTAATTCCAATAACCAGGGGTCATTTTGTAGAAAAAGAGGTGCCAGAGCTCATTAGCACAACTCATTTGCATATGTCACACACCCCTGACATCACCAGAAGGTGTACTAAATTATATCAGCTCAGCATCTACTTTTAAATGCTTCTTGAATCATAATTGCCATAATAAAACCTTACTTCCATCATAGTTTTTAGATTACTTTCTCCTGTGTGGCCAACAGTGGCATGGTGAAGATTTCTATCTGTCTGCTTTATATGTTTTGGTTATTTTCCTAGTTTTTGTAGGGAAAAATATTAGAAAGTTTGTCAAACCTTAATGTTAAGCAAAATTCTCACAGGGGGTTTGAACAATGGAGTCCAAAAGCAAGTATTTAGGTTGGGGGGGGGGGCTTAGGAAAGAAAGAGCACAATACAATTTAGAGGTTCTGGAGCTCTGCTCCTGTGAGCTCCTGCCCAAAATGAGGCCTGCCAACAACCATGAATTGCTGAGTATGTTCTCGCATACAGGGTCACGAAGGGGAAAAGCTGCAGTTTTCAGTTACATGTAGAAATGAAAGGTGAAGTGCAGGTTGGTTGCGGAAATAAAGGCTGAAATGAGAGTTCTAAACATCAATGTAGTTAGCCAGCACTGAAGGAAAAAGAGAGGCTGTTGCAATTCTTTGAAGGACTGTGATCCTTTGGAGATTCTTGAAGGAGAAGTGGGAATTGGTTTGATGAACAGAGACGAGGAGGTTGTTCAAAGAATAGGTACCCTCTAAGGATTTGTCTACAAAGTAGTTTTTAGAAGGGATGGGTGTGCTCCTAATATGCACTTGAATGTTCAGTTCACTACAGATATTCTTACTTTATTTGTCAAAGGCTATCCCAGATGGCAAGTTTCTCCCTAGGTTTGTGTGTGTGTGTGTGTGTGTGTGTGTGTGTGTGTGAGTAAGGAGGAGGTGGTTTTAAAGTATTATGATGTAAATCAATATATCATCACTTCCATGTATATGTTGTGGCCTCAGATGCTACATCCCTAGCTGTAGGATGCTTCCTGCCAGGCATCCTAAACCTGTTTCTCAATTGCTAACTTAAATGTCTTCTTAGAACACACACAAACAGAGTGAGAGTTTCATTTCTTTTTATGCCTACAAGAGTTGTGGCCTACCTCATTATGGAACATTTAACATGCTTTCCAAGCTTCAGATATGTTATTCCCTGTCCGGATCGTCTTTGAGTAGTGTAAGCCAAAATGCCCTCAAAACTGAGGTTGGGGAATTGATAGGTGGGCAGTTGATTTTAAAAGGGATAAGAATCTATGTATACAGGCTCCATGTCCAGAAACTATTGCTCAAATATTCCAGGGACACTAATTAAGTAAAAGCAACTTGAATTTATTCTAGAAAATATAGATCTCACATATAAGATAAAATACTCATAAAATCATACATACAGTCCTAAGAAAATTAGAGAGACATAGAGAAACGCATGGGTAAACGAACAGGGTGATAATTACTGATCGTAGTCTTCAAAGGAGGGCTCCAATGGCGACGAACGAGGGAGAGGGGACCTGAAACTTGGCCTTAGAATTGGGGATAGATCTAGAAAGTGGAATTGGGATACTGCTAGAAGCACACCTGTGGGTAGCTAAGCCACAGGTTATAAGGACTACCTTGAGCCCTCACAGGATGGGAGGTACGAGGGAGGAGGAAAGTGGTCAGCTGGTGCATGACCTCAGAAAAAGGGGAGGCTCTGCAGTGACCATAAGGGCTGGACTTCTGCGGTAGCCAATGGCTGGCTTGGAGGGGACACCTGATTGGCTGCCTGCTCCTGGCCAATGAGGACTTGGCACTAGTTACCTGATTAGACCTCCAGGTAACAATGGGCCAAGGTGGGATGCTCCAGGGTAGCTGTCAAGGGAAAGAAAGGGTGAAACTACTGGGGTGGAGGTACATGGGAGTGGTTGAACTTAGTTGCAATGGTGACAATAGATGGTCAAATTGCTGCCTAAGGTAACACCCAGTCTACACAAAGACACTTGGCTCAGGGTGGAGATGGTCTTTCTCTTCAATCTTCCATTGGCACCAGTCTTTGTCTAGAGTTCCATTGGACAAAGACTGTGGCGGTTGGACAGTTGTCCACGCCCAGGATAAGCTTGATTGCCATATGTAAAGGTGACATCTGGCGAGTACGTGAGCCGTTTGCTTCGCTGGAATGGAGTCTGGCATGGTAGGAAGATAGCTGCATGTGGTGTTAGCCTTCCACGGTGGATTCCATGGTCAGTGCTGAAAACTGCTCGCCTGGATAGCTCCTGGCATCGCAACTTCTCTCGCTCCACAGCCAAGATGGACATCACACGGAGCGATGGGAAACCATCTGTACTCCTGGCTAGCACTCTCTCACCGGTTTCAAGTGCCATAGTAGCGTTATGGCTTCTAGCACTGTACAAGTCCCTTCCATGCCTGGTTAGGCAAACCCACACTCTCTGGCCAGATGTGTGAGTTACTTTTCCAGGCACTCTGGCAACCCGGCTGGTGATTGCGATGTTCTGTAAGGGTTTTTTTCCCTCACAGTAGGGCTGGTGACGTGGAAGAGCTCTTTCTACTGGAGTTTCCTCTTTGGTTTTTTACTTCTGAGACAGGAGTCCTGTATCTCAGGTGTTTGGGGAGTTGGTGATGCTCCTTAGCCCTTTCCCCATTGATGGCTTCTCGCTTGATTAGCTCCTGATAAAGCCTTTTTTGGCTCATTGCCAAGGGAACACATTTCTATTCAGAGCACATGCCTTCTTATTGGGCAACCTTAATATAGTTTCCAGCATGTGAGACTGGTCACACCAGCCATGTTATTATCAGTAACTTCTAGTTGTGCTGAAAGTAATTCTCATCAGCTCACCTGCACCTGTTCACTGTCTTCAGACACCTCAGGTGCCAGTTGCTAACTTAAATGTCTTCTTAGAACACAAAAAAATTAGTCTCATTTCCCTTTATGCCTCCAAGAGTTGTAGATGTTAGCTACTGGAGAAAAATAAAAATACCACCTGTTAAGGAATAGTTTAATATAATGTGATAATATGCCTCTGTGACAAGCAAAACAAAGAAACAAGACAAGAAATAAATGGGTTTGTAGAAATCAGATATTACATGTTTTAAAGCAGTATTATATAACAAATTGCATAATTTATGCACTTTGTTATATAACACTGCTTTAAAATGCTTGTAATACATTACTAGTGGTATATAGCACTGCTTTAACATGACATATATAATAAAATCAATATATGTTAAATTGAATTTGATGAAATCTTAAATTAAGAGATGTATAGCAGATTTACTATTCACAGTTTGGAGGTAGTTTAGATCAGCTGGGCTGGGCCATGTGTGTACCTATTTAAGATTAGGTAGCAGAGATATAAATTTTATAAAGAACACAGACAAACCCAAATACATTTTTTTTTCAAAATACTTAAAACATGATTAAAACATTAGCACTCATTGATTTTAAAGATACTTTCTTTTTATCTCTCCTGTCCAATCCAGGGAACTGGACAAAAGAAGCTCTGGTTCTTTCCTTCCTTCCCCAGGGGACTGGCAGGGGGGAGGGGAAGCCTCAGCCAATGGAGAAAATAGGGGGGTTGCTCTGTAGCTCCTGTGCAACTGAGCAAGCCTTGCAAAGCAAACTGTTATGCAGAAGGAAGCAAGATATAGGGAGAAAGAATCAGATGACAGCCAGTTGCTCGGGGGCCTGATAGGAGTCCTCTGGGGACCTGATTCGGCCCCCAAACTGCATATTTGACACCCCTGGTTTAGATGAAGCATCAGAAAACTGGTGTCTTGAGAGTATGGTTTTTACTGAAAATGCTGACCTAAATCCTGTTATTTCTTGGCAGCAGTTCTTGTTCCATATGTGTGACATTGTGGTAATTCTCCTGTTATTAGAGTATAGCCAAGACCACTCTGATAATCCTTCAAATTCATTTTATGTAGGATCCCCACAGTACATCCTTGTTTGAGCTCCTTAACCATCAAACACCAGTTCCTACTTGTAAGATACTAAGAAGGCATTGACTATTTAGGATTAGAGAGGTAACTGCTAACCACTTCTGTTGCTTATGCAAAACTGGGAGTGTATTTAATGTTGGTACTGCAGGTACTTGAATCGCTACAATGATAGTGCAAAGTTTACAGTGTTTATAATCAATTTATGTATATGTGTAAAGATGGTAATAACCCCCACCCCCCACCCCGAATCATTCCTTACAAGCAGGCTGATTTTACCATATGGCTATGATTTAAGGAAATATCAGATTATCAGAGGGTGTGAATCCAGCAGAATTACTTGACTTGCAGAAGGACAAACAGGTGGATCTTGAAATATTTCTGAGTCAGTATTATGTTTTAACCGCAAGGTTGGCTGTTCTTGATGTTTAATGTGACAACAGCGCTGAGCCGACTGCCTGCAGCAAAAATAATTTTGTCATAAGTAATTAGTGGTTTCCAAAACAAGTTTGACAGTGTGCCAAACCAAAGGCATCTTAGAATATTTAGCAGACATGAGATAAAAGGACATACCTTTGTATAGAAGAAGATGGTATTGGATTTATATCCTGCCGTATACACTGAATCTCAGAGCAGTCATTATCTCCTCTACCTTCCCCCCCACAACAGACACCCTGTGAGGTAGGTAGGGCTGAGAGAACTTTTTACAGCAGCTGCCCTTTCAGGGAACAACTCCTATGATAGCTATGGCTGACCCAAGGCCATTCCAGCAGGTGCAAGTGGAGGAGTAGGGAATTAAACCTGGTTCTCCTAGATAAGAGTCCGTGCACTTAACTACTACACCAAACTGGCTCTGGTTAACTGGCTCTTGTTAACTGGTTGTTAACTGGTTGTTAACTGGTTAAAATGAGAGAAGTAGAGTATGTGGGAATAAAATGAATATTTTTGCGCTGGAGGACAGTGAGCAGTAGTGTATTGGGTTCCATAGTGTATTATTGATTAATAAGTGACCTGGCATCAGAGGGGGTGGGTGAGCAGTTGTGTAGTGTAGTTTACAGATGACACTAAATTGTTCAGGATGATGAATACCCAAGGGTTTGTTAGAAGTTTCAAGGAGATCTCTCCAGACTGTGTGAATGGGTCACAAAATGAAATATGAAATTAATTGTAAGTGCAAAGTGATACACATCAAGGTGCATGCATATATGTGTGTGTCTCTGTCTCTCTCTCTTATGCACACACACACACACTCACACAGATGGATGAAGTCTGAGCTGCTGAAGGAGATACCAGGAAAACATCTTTTGGGGTTGTGGTGGTAGTAGTTTGCTGAAAATGTTGTCTTGAGTATGCAGTGGTGACAGAGTGGGGGGAGGGGAATTCCATGCTAGAGATGATAAGGAATGGAACTGAATAGAAGTGTCAGTATAGTAAATTCACGTATATCAGTCTTTGGTGTATTATCACTCAGAATACCGTGTACTGTTCCTGGTTACCACATCTCAAAAATAATACAGAGGAGCTGGACAATATGCAGAAAATTACAGCCAAAATGTCCATAAGGTTGGAGCCCCTTCCCTTATAAGGCAAGTAACTGTGACTCTTTAATTTTTAAACAAGGTGACTTGAGGACTTATGATGAAATTATACATTGTGTGAAGAAGGGACATAGAGAAGCTTTTCTTCCTGTCCCGTGATACTGGAACTTGGGATCACTCTGTGAAATTGATTGGCAGTAAATTAAAGCCAGATAAGAAGGAAGCACTGTTTCACTCAGTAGGTAGTTGACTTGTGCAACTTGCTGCTATAAGATGATGTGATGCCTGCTGGCTTGGATATGTTTAAAAGGGGATTGGACAGATTTACAGAGGATTGGTTTATCATTGACCAATGAAAACTGAATGGGACCCTCTGGGTTCATCGTGTCAGATGCTGTGAAGAAATCAGCAAGTAAGCACTTTTGTCTGCAGACCACAATAGCATCTTACTGGCCACTGTTGGAAACTGGATGTAAGATTAAATGAACCAGTGGTGTGAATTCAGCGTGCCTATGTTCTTATGTAACATTAAAGTCTTCATTGCAATGACATTTATCAATGCTGTTTTGTAAATTTTTGGATTAATGGGTCAATCCCTAGAAATCTCCTGCTGAGGTAGAGGATATCTCCTGTGGGTTATTCCATCGATCCACTAGGGAGGCAGGAAAGAAAACGTTTCCACTTCCTGTTGGTGCCCTCAGAATAACCCGTCCCTTCAGTTTTGTTCTTGACTCTGAGGGAGTAGCAGTGTTTATTAATCTGTGTTCCTCTTCTTTTGAGATAATCCAAAATTGTTACACAGATTAATTAAATTTTAATAGGTAAATTGACTAACTCACCATTATTTAAGCATGTTAGTATCTCAGTCAAAAGTTAATCAGAAGTGCAGGGGAAATAAACATGTAAGCCAATGTTCCAATTGAATAAAGTGAATCCTATGTATTTTTGGTATGGTGACCAAGAAGTCCAAATTTACATGGTATGTTAGGTAGGTTTTTTAAAAAAAATGCACAAAAACAATACAACTGCAAAGTTCTGGGACCCAGTTTTACAGACTTTGCAACCCACTTTTGGGTAAGGACCCACAGCTTGGGATATGCTGAGATCCCAGCACTTTTAATGACCAGCTTTGATTTCAAACAAATTTTCTGGAGGTAAGAAAAATCCATTCCTGTCTAATGCTCTAGTTTGACACTTCAGCCACTGTGCAGTATTGTCTTCTATCTTGTATGCAAAGCTGCCTGAATGGGTGGTGTTAGCATGGGATGGAGATGTTGACAAGACTGATATTTGAATAACATTGGGACATTGATAGAAGGCCTATTAGTGTATTTCTGTGATAGGAAAGGTGGACATAATAAGGTGGCGATCTTACCCACCTCCGGCACTGGTGTTATGTAATGCCAGGTCCATTAATAACAAGACTGCTGTCCTCCGGGATTTCTTATTGGAACAGGAGGCGGACCTGGCTTGCGTGACCGAGACCTGGGTGCGCGATGGGGAGACCGTAGCCCTCTCCCAAATGGCGCCCCCGGGATACTCGGTCTTTCACCAGTCCCGGACCAGTGGGCGGGGGGGAGGAGTGGCACTTCTCATACGAGAGGCTTACTCCTGTAGGGCTCTCCCGGACCCGGAGATCAGGGGTGTTGAGTGTGTCGGCCTGAGGTGGGACGTTGGGGAGGGGTTGGCGATCTGGCTGGTGTACCGTCCGCCTAACGCACCGGCCGGCGCCTTATCATCCCTGATGGAGGCCGTGGCGGGCTGGGCATTGGAGCACCCAAGGCTATTGGTCTTGGGTGACTTCAATGTTCATGCCGATGACGCGGCCTCCACTCAGGCGATGGACCTGGTGTCATCCATGGCGACACTGGGACTCTCCCAAGTTGTTACAACGCCCACTCATCGGGCGGGGCACATGTTAGACCTGGTCTTCGCGGCGGGAGTTTTAGTGGACGATATGACTGCTACAGCAGTGCCATGGTCGGACCACTATGCCCTTAAGGCTCGTGTGGGTGTGCCACCCCAAACCTGTTTAGGCGGAGAGCGTATTTTAGCTCGCCCGCGGAGCCTGATGGACCCGGAACGGTTCCTGACGGCTCTACGGGACCCTGAGCTCCCTGGCGATTCCTTGGATGGTCTGGTGGAGTCTTGGAACGATAGACTCTCCAGAGCTATCGAAGAAATCGCACCTAGGCGTCCTCTGCGCCCCCGTTTGAAGTCGACTCCCTGGTATAACCAGGGTTTGCGGCGACTAAAACGGGAACTCAGACGATTAGAGAGGCAATGGCGGTGTACTCGAGACGAAGCGACTCGAACATCTTATAGAGAGATTTTGAAGTCCTATGAGGTGGCAATCAAAACTGCAAAGAGAACATACTTTGCAGCTGAGATTGCGTCCGCAACGTCGCGCCCGGCACAATTATTTAGCATAATTCGGAATCTAACAACACTGCCTCAGGGCAGACTAAACTGTAAGGAATTGGAGATTGGCTGTGAGGCTTTTGCGAACTTTTTTGCGGACAAGATCGCGTCGCTCCGCCTTGACCTCCCTGCCACATTGGAGGCAGTTAGTGAAACCGAGGCTCCGGGCCTGTCTTCGGATTATGTTCTGGATGGTTTCAGCCCTCTCAGTTTGGAGGAAGTTGACAGGATCCTCTTATCTGCACGCCCAACAACTTGTAAATTGGACCCGTGCCCCTCCTGGCTCATTAAATCTTGCCAGAGGGAGCTTAGATATCCTGTACGGGATATCATAAATAGATCCCTCGCGGAAGGGCAATTTCCAACACAGCTTAAAGAAGCGGTGGTCCGCCCCCTCTTAAAAAAAACATCTCTAGATCCGGCCCAATTGGCTCACTATCGGCCGGTTTCGAATTTGCCCTATTTGGGCAAACTTATTGAGAGGGCAGTGGCGATGCAGTTACAGACCTTCCTGGATGACGCTTCCGTCCTTGACCCTCTTCAGTCCGGCTTTCGCCCGGGCCATGGGACGGAGACGGTGCTGGTCGCCTTAGTAGATGACCTGCAACGGCATCTGGATCGGGGCGGCTCGGCAGTACTGATGTTGTTGGACCTATCGGCAGCGTTCGATACGGTCGACCATCAGTTACTTGCCCGCCGCCTCGCCGACGCGGGGATTCAGGGGTTGGCCTTGCAATGGCTTTCCTCTTTCCTTGAAGGTCGGGGACAGAGGGTCGCGATTGGGGATGAGCTGTCCCGGAGGCACTCGCTTGATTGCGGGGTGCCTCAGGGTGCGGTTCTTTCCCCGATGTTATTTAACATCTACATGCGTCCCCTCGCCCAGATTGCCCGAAGGTACGGGCTGGGTTGTCACCAGTATGCTGATGACACCCAGCTTTATCTGCTTATGGACGGCCGGCCGGTCTCCGCCCCACAAAATCTGGACCGGGCGCTACAGGCTGTGGCTGGGTGGCTCAAACAGAGCGGGCTGAGGCTAAACCCAGCGAAGACAGAGGTCCTTTGCTTGGGCCGTCGTGGCCCAGGGGGGGAAATACCCCTTCCGGTTTTTGACGGTGCGCCGCTGATGGCGGCGCACAGGGTCAAGAGCCTGGGGGTACTTCTGGAGCCTTCCTTAACTATGGAGGCCCAGATAGCAGCCACTGCCAAGTCCGCATTTTTCCATCTTAGGCGGGCTAGGCAGCTGGCTCCCTTCCTGGAACGCGACGATCTAGCAACGGTGATCCATGCTACGGTCACCTCGAGGTTGGACTACTGCAATGCCCTCTACATGGGGCTGCCCCTGTGTCGAACCCGGAAATTGCAGCTGGTGCAGAACGCCGCCGCCCGGCTGTTATTGGGGCTCCCAAGGTGGGAGCACATTCAGCCGGGACTTCGGGCGCTGCACTGGCTGCCAATATCCTACCGAGTTCGATACAAGGTGCTGGTTATTACCTTTAAAGCCCTATATGGTCTAGGACCTGCCTACCTGAGGGACCGTCTCTCCCCGCATGTTCCCCAGAGAGCACTGAGACCGGGATCTCAAAATCTTTTGGTTGTCCCCGGGCCAAAGGAGGCCCGCTTGAAGATCACAAGAGACCGGGCCTTCTCTGTAATGGCTCCATTTTGGTGGAACCAGCTGCCGGAGGAGGTAAGGGCCCTGCGGGATCTCACCCAATTCCGCAGGGCCTGTAAGACAGTCCTCTTCCGGCTGGCCCACAACTAACGGCCCTGTATACCGACTACCGAATGCTGTATATTGTATACTGAATTTTTACCTGAAGCTGAATGGAGTGTAGCTTTACGACTGCTGGCTGTTTTAATTATGTATAGTTATAACAAATGTTTTATTTTAATTATATATTGTGAATTGTTAATTTAAAGTGTAATTTTATACTTTTATGTTAGTTTTATATATGTTGTAAGCCGCCCTGAGCCACTCGATGGGAAGGGCGGGATATAAATCCCAGATAAATAAATAAATAAAAAAATAATTGAGTGGATTGAACAGCCCTTCATTAATTAGTATTTGTGAGCCTATTACCTTTTCAATGGTAAGTGGGCTCTTCTACAAATTTTAAAAATTCCTTAACATACTGTTGCATTAGTGACCTATGTGCTCTCATTACAATTCTCCATCTGCCATGGAACAACTTTGTTCTTCTGATCTCTGAAAAGTGCTTATCTTTGTCTGAAAATTTACAGTACCTCCAAAGATATGCATTGTAGTCTTGGTTCCTTGAAATGCTAAACAGCACTGCTTAAAAAATCAGTTGTTTGTAAAAAGACAACAAAAAAAGGTGTGTATGCAGGCTGGAATGTGATATGCTATGAAATTTAAAGTTATGTTGCTAACCTTTCGAGCCAGGACTGCCTTGTGTAAGCTGCAAGATACAATGCCAGTGATGATTACAGAAATATTTTCTGGCTTATCATTTCCTAGCTTTTGTGTTTTAAAAACATTTAAGTTCTGAAATAGCCTGCACAAGACTCAAGGTTTGTAGAAATTTGGATTTCATTCCTCCTAACAGCAGCTGTTTTATTCATCACCTACTGAATTTTTGGTCTTGCCATCAGAGCCTGTGAACTGTGATTCAGTATGAAAAGGGCAGATATAAGTTGTGTGTATTGTTTGTCACTGGAATAGATGTAGACACCCGCATATTGTTCGGCTAGAAGGAAGCCCTGAAGTTATAGCCCCATGCCAGTTGGCATCAAAGGCTGTGAACTTGCTCAAAGGGGAAAACTATATGAACAGGACTTTTCTGTGCATCATATAATCTGGATGTATGTGTGCTTTCTGTGCTTTTCTAGGACTGATGCCTAAGTACTATCTTGACATTCTTTTTGTATTGTTGCAGGCTTTTTAATGAAAAATTTCTAGGGAATTGTAATGGGAAGCTTGAAATGTGTGGGCACTTATCTCCTGAAATCTGAGTAGCCAGAGTGCAGTTGAGTTAGAGCACATATTTTGGGATGAGTCATATGCACATTCTTTTCACTTGATCACACATTAACAGAATGTATGACTTGTAGCTAAGCATATGAAGGGTACTAAGCACTTGGCTGTTAAAAGTGGGATGAATGTACATATGGATCATCACTTGACATCCTAATCACTGAACCAGCATACCGCAGACTCACTTGCCTGTTCACTGTTACATTTCTTACTTCTGATGAAAGCCCATTTGCTTCCAATGAAAGTCCCACTCAGAGGGAAACCGTCTTTCCTTTCTGTCCCATTCTTTGTGGAAGAAGGAAGAGGTACTTTCTCTTCTTGGAGCTGGGCTTTTGCCAGAAGCACCAGCAGCACCTTTGAGCTGTTGTCTACTGTAAAAGTGTAATGAAAATGGAAAGCAACCACCTTTCATTTATTTGTCTCATATGCTGCCTTAAGATCATGCGGTCTCCAAGATAGTGGGGGGGGGGGGGGGATAAAACTAACTTTTGTTAAACCAGTTGCAGATTATTAAAACCTCATAAAGCAAAAAGCGACTGTAAAACCATAATGAACAGCAGCAGTTAAAAATGTTCAAGTAAAAGCCATTTGGCAACAATAAAACCAGCAGTTAAGGAACATTAAAACAATAAAATCCATTCACCAGTAGCAAAGGAAGAAAGTAGTGGGCTTAGCCAGTAAACTAAGCCAAAACTTTTGTATGCAATAATTAAAAATGTGTATATAAAAAAAGTTTAATCAGCTATATTGGTTTGAACTATGTCTCCTTTAAAACATGAATACATTACTCTAACTGGACAAATGTTATAACGTGCAAAAACTGCTCATGCTGCAGAATTTGGACTTTTTTGGTGCCTAGTACATACAGCTTCTTAGCCTTCTTGCTGCTGCTTCCAGGTTAGAAGTAGTTGTGTTTCATGGTGACATCTTCTGGAATTTAGCTACTTGAGGCTTCTGCTTTCAGGTTAATATTTTTTACAAAGTAAGTTTTTCATTAACTCAGTTTATAGAACTTGGCGGTCTTAAATCTTCTGTAGATTAGCGTAGATCTGCTTTTGTTGTTTTAATCAAATGTTCTTATTTCTTGTTAGTACTGGCATGTGTGGCATGTCCTCTTATTCATTTATTATAATACTAGGAATAAGGCTGTTGTGTGGGAAAATGCAATGGACTCTAGAAAGAGGCTGTGGATGAGTGCCCTCCCCTTGCTGTCTTCCCAGCCACCCAAGTTAAGGCATTCACTCTCCCCTCCAACTCCAGAGGAGCTGATATCTGTCATCTGGAGAGCAGTTCTGAATCATCTCCAGCCCTCACTTGGAGATTGGCAACAGTGGTTCCCTGGGAGGAAATTGCTGGTAGCATCAGGGCACCGAGAGGGTGCTGCCAGGCCTAG
This sequence comes from Heteronotia binoei, assembly GCF_032191835.1. NCBI lineage: Eukaryota > Metazoa > Chordata > Lepidosauria > Squamata > Gekkonidae > Heteronotia > Heteronotia binoei. The sequence continues at coordinate 88,916,188 of NC_083230.1, forward strand.
GGTAGCTAGTCTCCAGATTTAGCCTGAATATCTCCTGGGATCAGAACTGAACTACAGATAACACATCTCTCTCCCCATCCTGGAGAAAATCACTGCTTTGGACTGTATGCTATTGTGTTCACCTGAGGCCTCTCCCTTTGCTGACCAACAGCCTGTGTTGCCTAACAGCCGCCTCTGGCTAGCACTTTCCAGGCAGCAGAAAACATTCCCAAGCAGGGCCAGGCCTCTTTGGCTATTTCTCTGACCTTCAGAAGCTGAGCCTTTTGTGAGGCTGCCGTAGCCCTGAGGCTGGTTGACAGAGAAGATACAGAGAAGAGTTGGAGAAGTGACTGTCTCTGAGGGAAGACTGCTTCTTGCAGTTTGGTCAACATTCCTGGGCCTGAGTAGGTGGGGCAGGGAAGTCAGCCAATGGGAGGCCAGAAACACTGATCAACATGTATTGGGCCAATAGTTTGTTCCGGAAATATTAGCCAATGGCCATGTTTGATTTGGGAAGGAAGGTATTGGATTTATATCCCGCCCTCCACTCCGAAGAGTCTCAGAGCGGCTCACAATCTCCTTTCCCTTCCTTCCCCACAACAGACACCCTGTGAGGTGGGTGGGGCTGGAGAGGGCTCTCACAGCAGCTGCCCTTTCAAGGACAACCTCTGTCAGAGCTATGGCTGACCCAAGGCCATTCCAGCAGGAGCAAGTGGAGGAGTGGGGAATCAAACCCGGTTCTCCCAGATAAGAGTCCGCACACTTAACCACTACACCAAACTGGCTCATCATTTGGCGATGATAAGAAAATTATTACTATAGATTATCCTGCTTTTTCTCAAAGGAATTCAAGAACATAAGAAGAGCCTGCTGGATATAACTGGTGGCCCATCTAGTCCAGCATCCTGTTTCACAAACCAACCAACCAGCTGCCCTGTAGGGAAAACTGGACATAGAGGCTGAGGTCATTCTGTGGTTCTGCATCTCAGCACTGGTATTCTGAGTTTTGTTGTCTTTGTATAAGAAGGCCACCTTTGTCGCTATGGCTAGGTAGCTAGTTGATGGATCTCTCCTCCATGAATTTGTCTTAAACCCCTTTCAAAGCTGTGTTTGTGGCTATCATCACTGCCTCCCCTGGCAGTGAATTCCACAGTTTAATTTTCTTTTGTCTGTCCTGAACCTATTTTCTAACTATTTCATTAGATACCCCCAAGATCTAGGATTATGGGAGAGGGTGAGAAAACTCTATTCACATTCTTTGTTCCATGTTATGTCTCCCCTTACTGGCTTTTTTCTAGACTGAAAAGTCCCAGACTCACCAACCTTTCCTAATAGGCAAGGTGCTCCAACCCTCTAACTTCCTTGGTTGCCCTCCTTTGTACCTTTTCTAGTTCTGCATTGAGATATACTGACTGGAACAGCACACAGTAGTCTAAATGGGGCTGCACTGTACCTTTATGCAGTTGCATAACAATAGCAGCTGTTTTATTTTCAGTCCCTTCCTTAATAATTCCCATAGGGTGTGCCTTTCACACTGCTGCAACACACTGAGATGACATTTTCATTGTACTTTTCACAACAACCTCAAATTCTCTTTCAATCTCAGTCTCAGCCTGTTCAGACTCCCCATCAGCATATATTTAAAAATAGGATTTTTTTGTTCCACCTTGGTTTTCACCATCTGGAATAATTTTGTCATCTGCAAACATGGCCTATTACACTGCTCAGCCTCAATTCCAATCATTTATGAACAAATTAAATAGTAGCAATACTTATGAGACTCCACTGCTCACTTCCTTCCTTTGCAAGAACTGTCCATTGATTTCTACTCTCTACTTACTCCCATTTAACCATTTAATCCATAAAAGGACATTTTTTAAATCTCATGACTTCTAAGATTAGTCAGTAGTCTTTGGAGAGGTATCTTGTCAAAAGCCTTTTTGGAAGTCCAATTTATGATGTCTACTGGATTGCCCTTATCCACATGCGTGTTAGCCTGCTTAAAAAAACTCCTAAAGGTTGGTGAGGTAGGATTTCTCTTTGCAGAAGCCATGCTGTTTTTCTCTCAGCAGGTTTTGTTCTTTGATGTACTTAACAATTCTGTCTTTGATTACAGTTTCTACTAATTTACCTGGAATACATTAGGCTTAACTACCCTATACTTTACTGAATCCTCCCTAGATCCTTTTTTAAAAACTGGGGTTATGCCTGCTATTTTCCAGCCATTTGACACAGACGCAATTTTAACAACAGTTTATATATAGTTAGTAGATTAGCAATATCATATTTGAGTTCTTTTAAGGGCTGTTGAGTGTGTGCCTTCTAGATCTTCAGACTTACTGGGTCTCAAGTTTGCTGAGTAGTCTTAGAGCAGGGGTCTCCAACCCCCGGGCCGCGGAACCTTACTGGTTCGTGGTCTGTTGGCAACCAGGCTGCAGCCTCCTCCCCCGGCCCCACCCCTGCGCAGCCTTGCCGCCCTTCCCTCAGCCTCGCCGCCCGTCTCGCAGCCTTGCCACCCCTCCTGCGGCACCTTCTGGTTTTATGATTTTAAGGCCAGGGAAGGCGTGAAGCGCCACCTTCCCCGTCTCTTTAAATGCTGGTAAACCCAGGCCCCTGCTGATCGACAGCAAAAACCTTCGTAGTAGTAGCAGGCGACCTGCTGAAGAAGCACCGCGACCCTTGTCTCCTCTCCACTTCCTTCCTGGGCATGGGGGGAGGAGACAAGGGTGGTGCTGCTTCTTCAGCGGGTTGCCCACTGCTGCAATGAAGGTTTTTGCTGCCGATCGGCGGAGGGGGCAAGGTTTGTCGGCCTTTAAAGAGCCGGGGAAGGCGGTGCTTCACCCCTTCCCTGACCTTAAAATCATAAAACCGGAGGGTGCTGGAGGTACCACGGAAGGGGCAGTGAGGCTGCCCGGGGGCGGGGGGGCGAGGCTGCTCGGGGGCGGGGGCAAGGCTGCAAGATGGGGCAGCGAGGTTGCATGGCCACGGGGGGCGGGGCCAAATTTGGTGCCCTCAGCCTGCCGGTCCCCAGTGCCACAAAGATTGGGGACCACTGTCTTAGAGCATCTCTCATCACCTCTCTTTGACTCAGTTCTTTGCATACCCTTTCCAAAAACAGTGACTCCAACATGACCATATTTTCCCATTTTCCACAGTGAAAACAGTTGCAAATAATTCATTTTCTGTCATTTCCCCATCTTCCTTAGGCAGCACTTTAATTTCTTTGTCATCCAAAGGCAAAGATTTTTTTGTTTCTAGTATATTTAAAAAGTGCTTATTGATTGTCTTACTTGTTTTGACTATCTGCTCTTCAAATTCTTTTTTTCTTCTTGTCTGATTGTCAGATTACATTTGTTTGCCAGAGTTTGTGCTCCTTTCTGGAGCACATTGATCTGGAAAACTTTTTAAGGTATGCCTTTTGGCCTTTTATGGTTTCTTTGACTTGAGTTAACAATAGAGGCATTCTTTTAGACTTGCAGTACTTTTCCTAATTTGGGGGGGGGGGGGATGCATTCTGGGTTAGCTTTTTTTTTACTGTCATTCACAGCTGACCTATGGTGACCTTTTGGGGATCTTCTTCGTGGTCTTTGTGCTTCACACCCATGGGATAGAGCGCCTGCGCCGATCCCCGAATCGGTATCTGAAAAGCCCGGGATTTTTCCGCGCTCGGCGCCAATGGGCATGCACAGGTGTCCCAGTACTCATGCTCACGGGTGCCAGCATGGGGATCCCGCCAGTTCCTTTCTGACCGCTGCACGGAGAGGTTCACCTTTAGTGTCCTCGGTCGGTGAGATATCGTTTTTTTGCCTTTACTCGTGTATAAAGCCCGTTTGTTGTTTTCTTAGAGTAGATAGTTAGATAGTTAGTTACATAGTTTTTTTAAAAAAAAGTTTGTGTGTGTGTCTGTCGGACTGCCCTCCGGGCCTTCCCCCTCGTTTGTTTTCCCCCAAAGTTTTTTTCCCCTCAGAGGACTCTGAGCGGGTTTTTAGCGACTAGAGTCTATGGAAAGTCGCTGGGGTTTTTCAAACGTTGCCATTCCTGCAGGAAGAAGATTGCCCCACCCCAGACGGCCATTCTCTGTGTCTTCTCTGCTTGGGTGAAGCACACTGTGTGGATTCCTGCCCACATTGCCTCCGCTTCTCCAAGCAAACGAGGAAGAACCGGGCGGTGCGGCTTTCGGCAGGTCTGACCGAATTGGCACTCTGCCCTCAAAGATCGGCATCAGGCCCGTCGGCATCGACCATGACAGACACCCCGGCCCCAATGGTGACCCCAGTCATGACCAAAATGCCGACTGAGCGAGGCTCCTCCACGAAATGATCCCATGACGGGTCAGTGGAAACGCCCACTAAGAAGCGTCGGGATGACTTGGGGACCCGAGCATCCACCCCGAAGAAGGCCAAGGAGAAGCGGAAGAGGCCCTGCACTCCATCGCCATTGCATGACGTTTCGGCACCGACTGCCCTGCCGAGGAAGATCCTGGCGTCCCCGTGCCACAGCCCTCCGGCATCGAGAGGCAGTACCCAACAACACCGTCTCTCGATGTCCGAGCAGGAGATCGACCTCACCCAGCGATCCTCGTCATCCAGGTTGCGACGTCACAGCAGGAGCGGGTCAATCTCAGAAGTGGAGGCTTTGGCGCCGATGGATCCATCTCCCCCGATGGAACCCAGAGGCAGACGGGAGCTAGAGCCCTCCATTGCACCACGCTGTTTCCCACCACTACCATCGTGGGAGCAGCATCAATGGCCGCCCTCTTATCCGTATCCGTACCCTCCTTATCATTGGTATCCACCGAGGGAGTTTGCAGAATGGGATCAACAGTCCGAGGCGTCCTGTATGTCGAGGCTATCGCACCATTCCCGAAGACCATCAGCGTGCTACTTTTCGTGAAACTGAGAATGAGAGGCCTACAGTTGTGGTTTCTTCGCCAGTTTCGCCCACTCAGAGACTCACCTCGAAAGAGGTTCACCATCCCAGCCAGGACTCTGCAGTTGCTACAGTGGTGGGAGTCAGAGAACAACATCTGTCAGGGAGCTCCCTTTCATCTTCCGACTCCTACTATGACTATCACCACAGATGCTTCCTTGTGGGGGTTGGGGACCCACATGGAAGGCCTGTGTGTGGGGGGCCGGTGGCCGCCAAAACTGACTCAGTTCCACATAAACTATCTAGAACTGCTGGTGGTTCACTTTGCCCTACGTTCTTTCCACCACTTAGTGGCAGGGAGGACTGTAGCACTGCTTACGGACAATACCACTGCCCTGTGCTACATCAACAGGCAGGGGGGGACAGTGTCTTGTCGGCTCTGCGCATTGGCGATGGATCTCTGGTTCGAGTGTCTCCAGTACGATATCTTCGTGAAGGCGGCACATCTTCCTGGGGTCCTCAACATTCAGGCAGACTCCCTCAGCAGGGGTGGCGCTTCCCCACACGAGTGGGAACTGCAGTGGTGTTTTCTGAAGCCTGTATTCCAGCTTTGGGGGTACCCGCAGCTGGATGTCTTCACCACGGCCGAGAACAAGAAATTCCCCAGGTTCTGTTCCAGAGGGGGAGCAGATCCAGCATCTCTGGGAGACAGGCTCCTGCTTCCTTGGGAGGGCCGGTTCCTCTACATGTTCCCGCCTCTGCCGTTGTTGACGAGGGTGGTCAACAAAATAGCAAGGGAGAGACCTCGCTGCATCCTGGTGACTCCCTGGTGGCCTCGCCAGAACTGGTTCTCGATCCTGCTCCAACTCTCGAGGGGGGTCTTCTACCAGTTCCCGGCAGAACCAGACTTTCTGTCAGCTCAGGGCGGGCATGTATTCCATCACAACGGCCCCATCTGAAGCTGACAGCGTGGTTCATTGACCAGTAGGGTTCTCTGACAGGGTCCAGCAAGTTCTTATGAACAGCAGAAAACCGTCCACCCGCACTTCCTATGACAGGCAGTGGCGGAGATTTACCAAGTTTTTAGTTGACCCTTCGGTCTCACCTAGCAGGGTGGGATTGGTGGCAATTTTTGATTTTTTGTTGTCCCTAGTGGATGCGGGCCTGGTTTTCTCCTATGTCAAAGTTTATTTGGTGACAATATCTGCCTTCCATGATCCGGTGGAGGGGTACTCCATCTTTGCGCACCCTCAGTCCAAGAAATTTTTGAAGGGGTTGTTTAGGCTGCATCCACCATCAAGGTCGCCCCCACAGTTGTGGGACTTGACTTCAGTGCTGGACAAACTAACCCGTCACCCCTTTGAGCCGATGGCCACGTGCTCTTTGCAGCTCTTGTCATGGAAGACTGCATTTTTGGTTGCTATCACATCAGCACGTCGTGTTGGGGAGCTCATGGCGATGCAGTGTGATTATCCTTATCTTGTTTTTCGGGAGGCTGGGGTTTCCCTGGCACCGGACATCAGTTTTCTTCCAAAGGTGGTCTCTCAGTTCCACCTCAATTTAGAAGTTTGGTTGCCCACTTTTTACCCTAGCCCCTCCTCGAACGAGGAACATAGGTTGCATGCTCTGGACGTTAAGCGTGCTTTGCTGTTTTATTTGAAACGTTCAAAGGTTTTTCGTAAGGACAAGCAGCTTTTTGTTTCGTATGCTGCTCCCAAGATAGGTTCCAGGATTTTGCCTCAGAGGCTCTCAAAATGGCTCACTGAGATGATTAAACTCTGTTATTTATTGGCAAAGAAGCCGTTACCTGGGCCTGTTCGTGGACACTCCACAAGAGCGATGGCCACGTCGGTGGCGTTCCTGAGAGGCGTGTCCCTTTCTGATGTCTGCAAGGCTGCCACCTGGTCTTCTCTCATGAAGCACTACGCGCTGGACATGCATGCTCAGCAGAGGACTTGGTTGGGAACTGCGGTGCTGCAAGCTGTTTCTTCAGGTTGACCGTCTTCCCGCCTCCAGGTATGTCTTGCTTGCTAGTCTCCCATGGGTGTGAAGCACAGAGACCACAAAGAAGATAGACAGGTTGCTTACCTGTAACTGTAGATCTTCGAGTGGTCATCTGTGCATTCACACTACCCGCCCTCCTTCCCCACTGCTGACGGTCTCCCTCCAGTAGGGGCTTCCAGTGGTCAGAAGGAACTGGCGGGATCCCCGCGCTGGCTCCGGTGAACATGTGTGCTGGGACGCCTGTGCATGCCCATTGGCGCCGAGCGCGGAAAAATCCCGGGCTTTTCAGATACCGATTCAGGGATCAGCGTAGGCGCTCTATCCCATGGGTGTGAATGCACAGATGACCACTCGAAGATCTACAGTTACAGGTAAGCAACCTGTCTTTTTCAAGACAAAAGATATTCAGAGTTCAGTTGCCATTGTGGAAATCACAACCCTGGTATTCCTTGGAAGTCTCCCATCCAAATGTAAACTAGGGCTGTCCCCTCTTAGTTTCCAAGATCTGTTGAGACTAGGCTAGCCTGGCCTATTCAGGCTTCAGTCAGTGTTGTTTTAAATAACATTCAAGCATGTTCTAGAGATTTGCCTCTGTAGTTGTCTCTTCTTTCCATCCTCTCATTCCCCAGCTAGACTCTCACAATTAAGTTCCTCTGTTAGTGGCTATGTTTGCATGCTCCGTAAGCTGACGTCCACTTTCTAGAATCTTACCTCTGATTAATTCTGCTTACAGTTGGGACCTTTAGCTTTTTCCTCAAGTTTCAGACAATAGTAAGCCCTACCAGATGACTCACCTCAGTCAGCAAGAGCCTCTTTCACTAGGACCATGTATTTGGATCAAACTGCAGAAACACAGGCTGATTCCTCACTCACCTTTCTCCGGGGCAGGCTTCCGTTTCTGGGTGGAGCAAACTAGTGATTTTGCACCAGTTGCTCCACGCCGGCATCTTGCGTGGGGCAAACCCGCAATTTGCCTTGCCACAGTGTAAACCTGTTTTTTCAGGTTTACACTGTGGCGGGGCAAATCGCGGGATTGCCCTGCGCAAGATGCTGGCATAGAGCAACTAGTGCAAAATCGCCAGTTTGCTCCGCCCAGAAACAGAAACCTGCCCCGGAGAAAGGTGAGTGTGGAATCAGCCACAGTTTGAACTCAAACAGTTTCAGAACTGCCCAGCCCCAATGAAAAAGACTTCCACTTACTTTCTTCTTGCCTTTTGCAACATTTCCACCTCGGTTAATGCTGTGTTTGCACTCTCTACCAGACGTTATCTGCTTTCTTGTCTTTTACCTCAGGCTCAGTTTAGGGCAATATGATCCTCCCCCCCCCTTTTTTTTTTAATCCTCTCAGCAATCCTGTATATTTGGGTTAGGCTGAGAAGAGTGACTAGCCCAAGGGCACCAAATGAAGTTCATTGCAAATTGGAGTTTTTATCATGTCCCCAGCCTGACACTCTACCCATTGCACTGCAGTGGCTCTTTTGACTGGTTTACATGTTACTCGTTTATAGGATTGTCAGGTGAGGAAAACAAACTGTTATAAGGTACCTGACTGACCAAGACATTCTTCCTAGTAGAATAATTTACAGCAAGATGCTATATTTTTAATTTTAAGAGTTGATCTTAACAACTTTGGAGATTGACAACTTTAAAATACCCACTGTAACTGTACTTATGGTTTTTCTTTTCCTTATACATAACTGTTTTTCTTTTCTGATTGAATATTTTACCTGTAACTGTTTTGGAAAATCTAAACGAAAATAAAGGAAAATTTTCTTAAAAAAAGGAATACAAACTGACGGGGGACTTACCAGGACCTCCAAGAAAGTGGAGGAAGGAAGCATGATTTAACTCCAATGCAAGTGCTGGGTGAGCTACCATCACATTATAAGGACCATGTTACTTTTAAATGCCTTTCTTCCATTGGAAATAATGGTGGGTGGGGGCATCTTATTTTGGGGCTCATAGTATTGGACCCCCAGGTCCAAACCTTTTGACACTTTTTTGAGAGGCACCAGCAGCTATGTTGAAAATCTGGTGCTTCTACCCAGAGCTGGCTCGCCCACTAGGCAAACTAGGCAGTTGCCTAGGGCCAGGCCCAGCATGTGGGAGTGGGCGCCTCGGGTGTCACTTGACCTTGGGCATCACTCTCTCCATGGCTGCCGCTGTCCCCTCCCCACGGCTGCCCACCCGCTGCCGTTTGCCTCCTCGCACCCCTGCTTACTGCCATACTGTCCCCTCCCTGCCCCCCATGCCTGCCGCTGCCCCCTCCCCATTGCCACTGTCCCGTCCCCATAGCCACTATTCACCTCCTCACCCCACATGCCCACCATGTCTGCTGCCCTCCCCTGCCTGCTGCCATGCTGTCCCCTCACCTCCCCCCTGCGCCTGCTGCCAGCTCAGCAGTCGGGGTGGTGGTACATGGCAGTGACATCATTATGACATCATCGGGGAGCCACTGGGAGGGGGCAGAGTTAAGCAGTTCGGTCTGGGGGTGCAGGCACCCCTACCCACAGGCCTTCCTAGGGCACTGAGAGGCAAGGTACGCAGAATTGGGCTCCCCCCGCCTCCAGTGCCCAAGGCAACTGGCTAGTTTGCCTCCCTCCCCCCACCTCTGCACTCTGCTCACCCCCCTGTCGCCAGCCCCCAACGGCCCGCTGCCGCACTCCTCTCGCTGCTGTCACTGCCACTGCTGCTATGGTCCACTTGGTTGCCCCCCTCCCCCTGCTCACCGCGACTACAGCCTTACTGGCCTATCTTAGCCTGTACCTATGCATTTGGTTAAATGCACTGGTGGGGTGGCAAGCACGAGGTGTGGGGGTGAGTGAGCAAAGCACAGTGGTGGGAGCAGGGGGAGAGTGGAGTGTGGCCGCAGCAGGCTGGAAGAGCTAGTGGCGGCTGCGGGGGCAGTGGGGGGGGGAGAGTGGAGCACAGCAGTGGCAGCCAGGAGGAGGCTGGTGGCGGCTGAGGCAGCAGCGGGGAGGGGAAAGAGCAGAGTGCAGCGGTGGCTGGCCGGAGGAGGCTGGTGGTGGCTGCAGCAGCAGCAACAGCGGGTGGGGGGGCAAGCGAAGTGTGCCCAGGGGGGCACTGGTGGGGCCCCCCTGCCTAGGGCACTATTTGCTCTCAAGCTGGCGCTACTTCTACCTAAAAAAAAAAAGCTTCCTGGGCCCCAGATACCCATGGATTGATCCTCCATTATACCAGATTTCCATAGGGTATAATGGAGCGTCCAGCAGACATTCCTTTCTGATAGCCCTAAAATTTTATTTATTTTATTTATTTATTTATTTCATTTATATCCCGCCCTCCCCCACCACGGCAGGCTCAGGGCGGCTAACAACATTCTACAATCATACAATAACAAGTAAAACCTTAAAATTACAATATAGAGCAATAAAACATTAAAATATTAACTTAAAACCAATCCAGTAATACAGTTGTGATGCGGTATAGATCTTTAGACCGCATTGGCGGACCCTTGGTTACCGTTTTTCCTAGCAGTCCGAGTATGCTAATTTAAAAAGGGTGGTCTTGCAGGCCCTGCGGAACTGTTCAAGGTTCCGCAGGGCCCGCACCTCCTCTGGGAGTCGGTTCCACAGGGTAGGGGCCGCGATCGAAAAGGCCCGTGCTCTGGTACTCTGATATTTAATTTCCTTCGGCCCAGGGACAGTCATTAGGTTTTTCCCGGTTGACCTCAGTGCTCTCTGGGGTTCGTATGGGGAGAGACGGTCCCTCAGGTAGACAGGTCCTCGGCCATATAAGGCTTTAAAGGTAACGACCAACACTTTGTACTGGACCCGGTATATGAAGGGAGGGGCTCCAAACTGGGGGATCCCCTGCCTCCAACAGTGGAATGGCAACTTATCTGTCAAATTTACCATATTCTGAGCTGAGGAACAGATGTGATCCATTTACTTGGTTTGGTCAGAGTTTGTGCCATGTATCTGTGAACTCCTGCTGAACTGGTTTGCATTGGGTTTTCCCTGAATGGGAGAATACAACACTAAATGAACTTCTGGGTGTTGGTGTCTTTCTATCTCAGCAACCAAAGACTCCTCAGAAACTTTCCAATGGTGGAATCCCTGTGTAGCGTCTATAGAAACATTTGAAATTGCATCCCCTCAGATTGTGATTAACTTCTCCACAATATACCATATAATTTGGGTGGTGGTAAAAGAACTGTGTTGTAAGAATTTCTTAAGTAGTCCCATGTGGGACCATTATTATTGTTAAGTGATTCCTTATTATTTCCATACAGCTTACTAACCTAATTGAGAACTTGCTGTTTCTTTTTAAAAGGTTTTTTAAAAAAAAAATAGAGAGGGAATTCTGGATTTTCAGATACCAAACTCCTCAGGAAAATGAATTGTTCTCCAAGCTTCTGCTTGGTGTTATCACTGTGCCCCATTCTTCCTTCTTTTGCTTCCAAAGTTCTGGCTAATTTGAACTGAAAGCTTTTATTGTATTTCTTTAGGTCTGCTTTCTGAGGATGTATTTACTTTTGTGGCAAAGCAGTTGCACAGTGCCCTGTGGTGTTTCATTCATGCCATCCATTTATTTAAATATTGACTTTAAAGACAAAAGGTCTGTTCCTGAAGCTTTTTGCTTTTTTACCACTAAACTTAGGTTGCATTCGTGCCTGAATCCTAAAGCTGCAGGCAAACCAGAAGCCCTATGGAACTAGGCTATATATAAAAATGATAATATGTTAAACTCTGGTGACAGCAACATCTCACATTCTGTGAGAGCTATTTTCTATTTAGGATTCATCTCCAGCCACAGCTGTATTGTAGAGAGCTATAACTGCCTAGAGACAGTAATATCACATGCTCACATATTTGGGACACAGATGAACTAACACCTCCAAGCTCAGATCAGCAAGAGTCCAACAAATTATGAATGGCATTGTACAGTGTCCTAGGAACTGTGCTTCCATGGTAGATGCTGCAGAAACTGCATCCAGGGCACTGGGAGGGGGTGGGAGAAGTAGAGGGAGAAGGGGAATCATCCATGAATTTCCTGACCAGGCATTTGGGTTCCTGTAGGAGTTGCAAGGGAAGAGAGATTGGAGGGAGGGAAGAGAGAAGTTATGGAAGCGATGAGCCACTAAAGGTCATGTTCTGAGCCTTGTGAATACAAGTTTTGATTGCATTGCTAATTCAAGTTTATTTATGTATCATAGTTTATATTCCATCTTTCAATAGATGGAGTAGTCCATACAATTCAGCTGCCAAGTAGATTAGCCTAAAAGATGGTGACTGGGCTAATGTCTGCCCGCAGAGCTATTTGGCTGATTTGATTTGAGCTGTGGAAACCTGGATTCCAATCAAAACACTTTCTGCACTGCACTACACTGGTGAATGGAAGCAGTTTACAGTGTGGAACCAGTTTAGGGTTGCTAGCTCCAGATTGGGAAATACCTGGATATTTTGGGGGTGAAGATTGAGGTAGGCAGGGTTTGGGGAAGGGAAGGACTTCAGTGGTATAATGCCATAGGGTTTACCTTTCAATACAAGGTAAAATGATCTCTGTTGCCTGGAGATCAGTTGTAATGGTGAGAGATCTCCAGCCACCATCTGGAGGTTGGCAACCCTAGGACAATTAGTTATATTTTAAAAATATATGCCATACAAAGATTCCATCATGATACAGTTTTTACTGTCATCTAAATCCTATGTTTATTCCCTAGTAAAGACTACCTGCGAAATCCAACCATAGAATCATAGAGTTGGAAGGGATCTGCAGGATCATCTAGTCCAACCCCCTGCACAATGCAGGAAACCCACAAATACCTACCCCAAATTCACAGGATCTTCATTGCTGTCAGATGGCCATCTAGCCTCTGTTTAAAAACCTTCAAGGAAGGAGAGCCCACCACCTCCCGAGAAAGCCTGTTCCACAGAGGAATCGCTCTAACGGTCAGGAAATTCTTCTTAATGTTGAGCCGGAAACTCTTTTGATTTAATTTCAACCCATTGGTTCTGATCCTACCTTCTGGGGCCACAGAAAACAATTCCACACCATCCTCTATATCAGGGGTGGCCAGTGGTAGCTCTCCAGATGTTTTTTTGCCTACAGCTCCCATCAGCCCCAGCCATTGGCCATGCTGGCTGGGGCTGATGGGAGTTGTAGGCAAAAAAACATCTGGAGAGCTACCGTTAGCCACCCCTGCTCTATATGACAGCCCTTGAAGTACTTGAAGATGGTGATCATATCACCTCTCAGCTTCCTCCTTCCCAGGCTAAACATCCCCAGCTCTTTCAACCTTTCCTCATAGAACTTGGTCCCTCCTCTGGACCCATTCCAACTTGTCTATATCCTTTTAAAATGTGGTGTCCAAAACTGAGCACAATACTCCAGGTGAGGTCTTACCAGAGCAGAGTAAAGCGATACAATCACATCACATGATCTGGACACTATACTTCTGTTAATACAGCCCAAAATTGCATTTGCCTTTTTAGCCACCACATTACACTGTTGACTCTGTAACCATGGTTACTTCTTACTAGATTTTTGAGGCAATTATGTTGTAGCTGAAGTTTTGGTACAGTAACTCCATTGTCCTGTCACATGAAGGATCTTAGTGTGAATATAGTGAAATATGGTGGAAAACAAAGTGGCATGTAAGGAACTCTAGGGCAACAGTGTGGCATATAATAGTCAAATTAAGTAAGTGCGAAATGATGTACGTTGGTACAAAAAATCCTGACTTTAAATATATGTGATGGGGTCTGAACTAAGACTGAGAGGGGAAAAGATCTTGTGGTTGTAGTGAATAGCTCAGTTAAAATGTTGACTCGCTGTATGGCAGTGGTAAAAAATTATACTCTGGATAAGAGGTGGCCAAACTATGGCTTGGGAGCCACATATTGTGTGGCTCTTGAAGCCCTCACTGCCCTGTTGGCCAACTTGAAGAAGGCATTTTTCTCTTTAAATCACTTCTGCAAGCCAAGCCAGTCAGCAGCTTGGAGAATGCGTTTAAAGTTATTGCTTTCTTTCTTCCTCTACCTCCCTCCCTCATCTGTTTGCCTTCCTTCCTTCCTTCCTTCCTTCCTTCCTTCCTTCCTTCCTTCCTTCCACCCACCCACCCACCCACCCACCCATCTTGTGTCTCTCAAGCATCTGACATTTAATTCAATGTAGCTCTTACGTTAAGCAAGTTTGGCCACTCCTGCTCTGGATTATCAGAGCAGGAATTGAAAATACTGTAATGCCCCTATGTAGATCTGTGGGGTAGTTTTGTTTTTGTGATGTGTACTGTTCTTGTTGCTAGATCTTTTAAAAAATATTGCAAAGCTAGAAAAGCGCAACCAAGGTGGTTAACAGTGAGATATGAGCCCAGTAGCATTTTAGAGATCAACAATTTTTTCAGGGTATAATCTTTTAAGAGTCAGAGCGCCCTTCATCATACACCCAGATGATTAAGGAATTGGCACACCTTTCATATGAGGAAAGTTATTTTCATTGTAGGAAAAAGAGATCTATAGTGGGACATGACAGAGTTTAAAAATTATGCATGGAATGAAGAAAGTGGACAGGATGAACAATTCCCCCCTCTCCCATAATACTCTGTGGTGCCAATGAGGTGGATGGGAAATAGATTTAGGAAGAATTTTTTTGAGCAGAAATGCACAGGAACGTAGTTCCAGTTGGCTTGGCATCAAGGGGTGTGGCTTGATATGCAAATGAGTTCCAGCTGGGCTTTCCCCCAGAAAGCCTTGTGTGAAGCAGTGGTGATATCAGGGGGTGTGGCCTAATATGCAAATGAGTTCCTGCCAGACTTTTTCTACAAAAAAGCCTTGGATTTAGGACAGCAAAAGAAGTTCTCTGTCATAGAAGTCATTACATTGTGGGATTCGCTGGAAGAAGATGTAGTGATAACCAGTAGTGTAAATTACTTTAAAAGGGGATTACATAGATTGATAGAGGATACATTCATCAATGGCTGTGAGTAAAGCATATTTCTAAATTCAGCAGCTGTAAAGCTATGAATACTAGTGCTAGGAAGTAACTTTGGGGGGAGGCCTTGGCTTCTATTCCTTGTTTGGCCTTCCAGGACTAATTGTTAGCCACTGTGTGAAACAAGATGCTAGACTAAATAGACCACTGGTCTGATTTAGCAGTACACGTGTTTTTATGCTATTGTATGTAAAATATGTTCTTATTATGTATAAAATAAAATATACTCAGTTAAGAGGAGGGGGCTATGGCTCAGTGGTAAAGCATCTGCTTGGCAAATGTTTACCCTTGTTTCCATTGAATGACAGAACACTGGAGATTTATGCTGTTTTATTTGTATTTTTTTAAACTAACAATAGTGAACACAAATACATTTCATATAGTGCAGCTGTTAACTTTGTACCAAAGAGATGCTTCATCCCCAGCCAGTACATAGCTTGCTCTCCTCTCTGTTGGAATCACTCTGAATACAAATTGCTAATTGGTTCCAAACTGTTTCTGTGCTCTTTCTCCTTAACTGGAGGACTGTCGACTTCTCCAAGCTGTGATGGGTATCGCATTCCAAAAGCTGGAGAGAGTGATATTGTCATTATCTCCCATTGATTAAGTGATCAGACTGAACTATCAGCAAGCGTTCAGCCTAACAAAGGATGGCCATCCATCATCCATAATATGGTGTAATTTCTGCTAGATCGTATTGTATTATAATCAAAGAATAAATGGAAGTGATTGTCTTCAGTTGCATATATTACTTGTCAAGCTTTTTCCTTTGTACAATTTACAATAAAGTTCTTTATCTGGAGATAGCAATATGCTTCTGGCAACCCACTGAGTTTCATGTTAACCTGTATCTAAATCTAAAATATAATAGATTTTAATTTTTTTGTTGTAGACTTCTAGCAAGATGACAGAATTTTATTTTTCTGCTGTAATTTCAGAAAAATATGGGAATAGTTATCCATTATATTTTAATTTGAAGAAGAACAGAGTGTGGTTCTCCCTCTTCCTTTTTTGTCCTTGCAACTACTATGAGAAATAAGTGATGAGTACAGTCACATAGAGCTTTGTGACTGGGTATGGTTTTGAATGCAGTTTACCTTGGTTCTAATCTGATACTGTGGTTACTACAGAAATTTGTTACTCATATATGGTGGAATAACTATCCCTTGTTTTAAAGTCAAAGACAGATTAGATTTTTACTATATGTTCAATATGAATTTCTGTGTTTTCTAGGGAAACTCACATTTTGCAACCATTTTTATTTGTTTGGGACTAGTTTGGTTCCCACGCCAAGTTCTATCTTGCGTGGATTACCTTACACAGGTTCAAGTGCCTACTTTGAAAAACTTGGGGGTCATCCATGGCTGTTCCATCCAGAGTTCATAGACAGCAATGCTTCTTATATGGCGACTTGTATGCCTTCTCCCATCATGAACCTAAACTGGTTCTTGATTGCTGTCCCCTGTGCCTGGCTAAATGAGGGCCAACAGCTGCATCCATATGCGTGTGTACACTCTGTTTTAGGATATCAGGTCTTCAACAGAGATTCTGAAATGAGACACCCTCTCAATATGATGCTGTCAGAAAGGACTATCATTATGAGCATTTTATTGACATCCTGTGTTCTCTATAGAAAATATTAATAAGAGGGTGCATACATTAAAGGGTGTTGTTACCCTTTAAACTAGGTATTGTTCTAATTAGTAGGTTACATTTTTTTGTTTGTTTAATTTGATTTATACCCCGCCCTCTTCGCCAAGGCAGGCTCAGAGCGGCTTACATTAAATCATAGTAAACTATGATTGCAGTCATAAAATCAATAAAACCATTAAACAGTACAAGTTAAAACAATCTATAGTTGATGCTAACAAATCAGATGTTACTCATATTCTCAGGATGACAGTTGTTCTAGAATTCTCCTACAGTTGACTGAAGGCTTGCCGGAAGAGAACGGTCTTACAGGCCTTGCAGAACTGAGTGAGGTCCCGCAAGGCCTTAACCTTCCACCAGGAGGGGTCTGCCACTGAAAAGGCCCAATCCCTGGTGGTCGACAGTCTCCCCTCTTTCAGCCCAGGGATCACTAGGAGATGTTGAGATCCAGATCTTAGTACTCTCTGGGAAACGTGTGGGAACAGACGGTCCCTCAGCTAAACAGGTCCTCGGCCATATAGGGCTTTAAAGGTAATAACCAGCACCTTGTAACGAATCTGGTACACTATTGGTAGCCAGTGCAGTTCCTGCAGCGCTGGCTGTATGTGCTCCCACTTGGGCCGTCCCATTAGCAACCACGTTCTGTACTAGCTGAAGTTTCTGGGTTCACAACAAAGGCAGTCCCAAGTAGAGAGCATTACAGTAGTCCAATCTCAAGGTGACCATTGCATGAATCACAGTTGCTGGGTCGTCACGGCCAAGGAAAGGAACCAGCTGTTTTGCCTGCCTAAGATGACAGAAGGTGGATTCTGCAGTTGCTGCTATCTGAGCCTCCATCGTCAGGGAGGACTCCAATAGCACCCCCAAGCTTCTGACCTTGGGCGCCATTGTCAGTGGTGCCCCGTCAAAAGTTGGTATGGGGATTTCCCTGCCCAGGCCGCCGCGACTCAGGCAAGGGTCCTCTGCTTTGTTGGGTTCAGTTTCAATCGGCTCAGCTTAAGCCAACCAGCCGCGGTTGAGCTAGGCTTTCTGGGACGTCCTCAGGTCAGTCATCCATAAGTAGATAGAGCTGGGTGTCATCAGCGTACTGATTGAAGGGCTGTCATATAGAGGATGGTGTGGAATTGTTTTCTGTGGCCCCAGAAGGTAGGACCAGAACCAATGAGTTGAAATTAAATCTAAAGAGTTTCCGGTTCAACATTAGGAAGAATTTCCTGATGGTTAGAGTGATTCCTCAGTGGAACAGGCTTCCTCAGGAGGTGGTGGGCTCTCCTTCCTTGGAGGTTTTTAAACAGAGGCTAGATGGCCATCTGACAGCGATGAAGATCCTGTGAATTTAGGGGGAAGTGCTTGTGAGTTTCCTGCATTGTGCAGGGGGTTGGACTAGATGATCCTGCAAATCACTTCCAACTCTATGATTCTATGATTTCCCTTTCTTGTGGATTTAAGTGGATTTCTGTTGCCTTCTTTTTCTATCAGTGAACTTTTAAATATTTTCTTGGCTTGTGTCTCCAAAATAATTTTGAAACCACCTCTTCCTTTGCACCCTGATGGTACTTTTTGCTGAATATAACCTGCCAATGATTAATTCATGATTCCTTGGGAATCTCTAAAGCCATATAACAAAATTTCTACAGTGACGAGTCAGGGACAAGTCCACTGCAGGAGAATCTGTGCAATCCTTGACTTCTAGAATGTTGGTTTGGAATGTATAGTGGGCAAAAAAAGAAAAGAAATTGCGAAAAACCTGACAGGTTCCAGCAAATGTTTTGTTACATAAATAAGGAGTCTGCTTACTCAGTAGTAGGAAAATACTTAACAAGAAACATGCTGAAATTGGTATATTTTGGAAGGAAAGACAAAGTGATGCTTCAGGGCTCTGGATCAGCTAAAAGGTATAGAACTCATGAAAATAAACATCATGTACATTATGACATGGTAATAACTTTGTTCCCTGACCCAGAGACTCAGACTTGTTTAATCTTGCTGATTTTTTTTTCAAAAGAAAAGAAGATGACAACATTGGATTTATATTCCGTCCTCCACTCCAAATCTCAGAGTGGCTCACAATCTCTTTTATCTCCCCCCCTCACACAACAGAAGCCCTGTGAGGTGGATGGAACTGAGAGAGCTCTCACAGAAACTGCCTTTTCAAGGACAACTCTAGCGAGAGCTATGGCTGACCCAAGGCCATTCCAGCAGCTGCAAATGAAGGAGTGGGGAATCAAACCCAGTTTTCCCAGATAAGAGTCTGCACACTTAACCACTACACAAAACTGTCTTAACCACTACACCAAACTGGTGGAGTGCAAAAGGAAAAAAAGGGAAAGGTGTAAATTCATCAATATTGTTAAGATTTTATGAATAGTTACATACAACAAGTAAAATCAAGTAAAGTCAACTGTTTTAGTAAGAATACATAATTCATATGTGAGAGCAGATAACAGGAAGAACTTCCTGACAGGCTTCCTTCATTGGTGGTAGGCTCTCCTTCCTTGGAGGTTTTCAAACAGTCTAGATGGCCATCTGACAGCATTGCTAATTCTGCGAATTAGGCAAATGATAAGAAGGAAGGTAGGAAAGGGATGTATGGGGGGAGGTATTTGTGAAGTTCCTGAAGGTCCCTTCCAACTCTGTCCTTTAGATAATAAAATCTCTACCGTGGTGGCAAATATGAGGATTTTCATTGGTTGGATGTGGACTACACAGGATTGGCTTGCGCACTGTCTCTGACATGCTACTGGATGATTCTACTCTCCCCCACACCACTAGCCCTGTCAGGTGAGAACCCCACCAGATATCCACTGACCTCTGAGGGAGACAGTTCTCTGCTGACAGGTTCTCCTGGACGTTTACTGATCACTACTGCCTCTCCTCAGGGCCCTTTGTAGGAAATCCGGGACAATCTGTCCCCTCCCCCCCAACCCTCCCCCCCCCCATGCTTCGTCAAAGCAAACAATGAAGCAAACAGTAGACTGTGAGAGACATGTTCATGAGACAAACAGTAGCAGTTACTTCTTTTCAATTGACACAAAAGGGATGTTCATTCACAGCAGGGAGGAGTCAGTTCAACAGCAGCAGAGAAACAGACTGACACTATACAATGTATCAAGCCCCCTTTCCACCTGCAAATACTCTTCATTCTTTCTATTCAAATTAGAGCTATGGTGTGCTCATATGATAGAATGGACTCTATTCTGACCTATGGGCTCCTAGGATACAATGCAGTCCATTATGTCCTATGGCCTGTTAGCATAGAATGGAGTCCATTCTGTCCTATGGGCCCATAAGATACAATGGAGTCCACTGTGTCCTATAACCCCACAAGATAGAATGGACTCCCTTTTGCTTTCCTGCCACCCACAAGTGTGAGGAAGAGAAAGGGAGGCTTGCAATGGCTCCCTGCCTCTTACAGCCACCAGCAGAGCAGGTCTGCCTGTCAGTTGCTTGCTTTAAGAGGTGAGGAGCCATTGGAAGGCTCCCTTTCGCTCCCCCCTGCAAGTGAAAGGGGGTGAAAGGGAGGCTACTAATGGCTGCCTTCCTGCCTGCCTGTCTTCCTGTCATTTTTCTGTCTCGCTGTCTTCCTTCCTTCCTTTCATTTTCCTTTTTTTTCACTCCTTTCTCCCCAACTTTTCCATAATTCTCCCTTCCTCTCATTCGTTCTCTCTCTTTTTCTGTCCTTCTCTTTCATCCTGTCTATTTTCCTACACATTTTTCTTTATCTCACTCCTTTCTCCTCTTTTTTACCATTCCCTTCTTTCTCTCATTCTTTCTCTGTATCTCTGTCTTTCTGTCTTTTTATTTCATTCTGTCTACTTTCCTTCCTTTCATTTTTCTTAGTCACATTCCTTTCTCCCCATCTTTTCCCTAGCATTTTTTCTCTCATTCTTTCTCTGACTCTCTCTTTCTCTTTCTTTTATTCTGTTTGTCCTTCCTTCCTGCCACCTACACATTCATCAACTCCACCCCAATATTTTTCTAGGGCCCATTACATTTCTACCCACAAAGGGCTTTACTGCTAGTGATGCTATAAAATATCATTATTATAGTATTTTGAAGTGAATTCTCTCTTTAAAAGCATGGATAAGATTTTTCTTGGTTGCACTATTCTATTAATGATAAAAATGTTACATCATTTACAGTTAGATGAATTCTTGCTCTTGACTTTTTTTGTAGAAAAAGCCCAGCAGGAACTCATTTGCATATTAGGCAACACCCTCTGACATCATTGTTTCATGCAGGGCTTTTTTGGCGAAAGAGCCAAGCAGGAACACATTTGTATATTTGGCCACATTCCCTGATGCCAAGCCAGCTGCAACTGTGTTCCTGTTGCGTTCCTGCTAAAAAAAAAGAGCCTTGCTTGTACTAAATTTAAATTTATAAACATAAACTCTCTGTGTGCAAGAATAAAGTATATAATTATGTGAAACGTCTTGGTATCTTTTGGTTTTTAACAGTCTAATAAATCACCAGTGTGGCATTATAGAACCTTCAGAATAAATTACACAACATTGCATATACAGAGTCTTGACTGTCAGTAGCTGCCAATGCCTGATTTAATTCAAATGGTATAATGTACTAAATTTAAACCATCCTGAAAAACTTTGATATTGTCTTAATCATTTAATAATTTCAAATGTAAAAGCAGATAGTAATACATCATTGTTACAGTATTTGAGGTGAATTCTCTTTAAAAATAATCAAGAACTTTTTTAGTTGCAGTATACTATTAACAATAACAAATTACATCTCTCATATTTAGATTTTAATGCTGAATTTAAACCATCCTAAGAGCCTAGGTATTATCTTAAATGTTTAACAACTTCTGTCCCTTATTATAGAATATTTAAATGCTGGTAGAATACTGAATAATAAAAGTTATAATTGTGATCTTCATAATCTTTGATGTAATATACAAATAGTTTCAGGAATAATAGAATCATAGAGTTGGAAGGGGCCATACAGACCATCTAGTCCAGTGTTTCCCAAAGTGGGCGATATTGCCCCCTGAGGGGCACTGGAATGATCCAGGGGGGCAGTAATAACCTTGGGTGCAATTTGGAGGCGGTGCATAAAAATAAGGGGGCGATGGAAGCATAAAGGGAGAAGAGAAGAGAAGAGAAGAGGATGGGAGGTGTCAAAGCATCACATTTTTGGGAGGGGTCCAGAATTTCTAATTTAGAGAAAAATTCCATTTAACAAAAATAGAGGGTTCCTTTTTATCTGCTACTTAATGCAAATTCACCCAATTAGACTAGTAATGAGGACCAGAACTCCTTCCAATTAAAATATAAGAAAGATACAGTTTGTTTACAAAACAGAATAAAAAATAGAGGAGTAAAGATAAACAAGAAAGACAGAAACAGAAAAACCTTACTAGTCTATCCTAACCAATACTTGCTATAGCTAGTAGCTTCTCAAGGTTGCTTGCAGTTTCTCTCTCAGCAATACAGTTCAAGTCAGGACAGTGGAAGCACTGAGGCAATTACACAAACTTCTCTGAAGAGTTTCAACCTGTAGCTTTTATGCAGGTTTTATGCAGAGCGTTTTCTTACAGTCCTGTGGTTACCAGGTAGTTGCTTCTGTTGATTTCAGCCAACCGCAATTCTGCAGACACGGAGACTGATTTCCCACTCGCCTTACACCGCTCTCAAACTCCTCTTCTTAATGGGCCTTCCCTCCAATTTCACACTATCTGCCATGGGGCTGCAGCTAGTGTCTACTTTTCTGCATCACAAACAGAAACTGGGTTTTAGAGGTTTCTGTTTGCAGCACAGAAAAGCCGAAACTAGCTGCAACCCCAGGGCAGATAGTGTTAAATCGGAGGGAAGCCCTGTTGAGAAGAGGAGCTTGAGAGCAGCATAAGACAAGTGTGAAATCGGTCAGAGTGTCTTCTGCAGGGTCAGCACATGGAAGTAAGTGGGTAGGCAACCGCCTAGGGGACACTGCTGGTCACCCCCTTACTCCCCCTTCCCCCATGATTGCACCAGCCAGCAGGCAAGCCAAGAGCCCAGGTGGTGCTGCCATACTGCCACTTTTCTTCGCAGGGCAAACATTGCCTGCACCTGTCGGAGGCTTCCAAGGTAGCTTCCAAAGAGCACCCCGTTTTACCACTGCCCACTGCTTTCAGGTTGAAAGCGGCTGGGTGGGGCACCTTTTGATTGCATTAGTTGGAGCTGACTCAGAGAAGTGAAGTGTCTTCTTTACAACATCTTTGTTTACTCTGTGTCCACTTCTTAAAGGTAGATTTCCAGGGGGGTGCTGCATAACTTTTTTTCTGAAAAGGGGGCGTAGGCCAAATAAGTTTGGGAACCTCTGATTTAGTCCAACCCCCTGCTTCATGCAGGATCAGCCTAAAGCATCTCCGGCAAATAATCATCCAGCCACGTTTTGAAGACTGCCAATGACGGGGAACTCACCACCTTCCTAGGCAGCTGGTTACACCTCTGTACTACTCTGACTGTAAAAAATTTTTCCCTAATATCCAGCCAGTACCTTTCTGCTTGTAATTTGAGCCCACTGCTTCAGGTCCTATCCTCAGCTGCCAAGTGGAACTGCTCCTTGCCCTCCTCTAAATGACAGCTTTTCAAATATTTAAAGAGAGCAATCATGTCCCCCCTCAATCTCCTCTTCTCCAGACTGAACATTCCCAACTTTGTACAGGATTGCACTGTTAGTGGGAAATTTTTAAAGGGTTAACTAAGAGAAGTTTTAATATAATTAGCTATGCAATTGCATTTATATAACAATATACAATATTGTAGCTTAGGGCACAATAAATACGTTGGTCTTTAAGTTGCCATGAGACTTAGTTAATATACAATAGATTTGCCTGTGTCTCTCTTGTTTACTGGCTGCTTTTCTCCTAGGTGAAATAACACACATCCCTTTGGTTGCAAGAGTCTACAGATGTTATAAAACTGCATAAACGTTTCCTTGGGTCCTATTAGTGAGAATTAACACTACAGTACCTCTTTGTCTACATCATGATTGTTGCTGTGCGCCAAAAGAAGACTTTATAGAATTTCACAGCATTTGTATGGAAGCAAAAATCTAAGATAAACCTATGGGCCCATTCCAGTTTGCATAAAGTAAAAAAGTACTGTGTTTAGAGTATGCACTCTCAACCTCCTTGAAGTGTATAATAATTCTGTCAAGTACAACTAAGTGAGGAAAAACTCAGACAAAACAGGCTGTCAGTCTTTGGATGGATGTTGTTAGGAGAGGAGAATTGAGAAAGTATCAGAGTGGGGGGGGGGGAGTGCAGCCTGTTCTTCAGAGCTCTGATAAGCTGCAGACTTAAACTAGCTAATAGGTTAGGAATACCTTGAGAGGAGGCTATTTCAGAACAGTTGCAAAACTTGAATTCTAAATACACAGTGTATGTATGTGTAGATTAATGTGTCATCCAATTTTATGGATGTGAGCACAATATTTGGTATGTTATAAAACTAATATAACAGATTTTTAAAAATTACATAACACATTTCTAAATGCCTTGATGCTGTTGCATTGGTCTTTCTCTATGATTCAAGGTGTTTCCTTGCGCCAATGGTGGAGGACAGTTTTTGTTCAGAAGAAGATGATTCTCACAATTAAGACTCCTCCTTTTAAAGGTACACTTAAATAAAAAAAGAGATTAAATGGAGGCTTTGGTAAGGATGGTTTCACCACAGACCTTTTCTGGCCTTATCGCTACATGGAACTGGGTCAGCAGCAGCTGTAGATTTC
Source organism: Heteronotia binoei (assembly GCF_032191835.1). Lineage (NCBI taxonomy): Eukaryota > Metazoa > Chordata > Lepidosauria > Squamata > Gekkonidae > Heteronotia > Heteronotia binoei. The sequence goes on from NC_083230.1 coordinate 88,940,377, forward strand.
AGGAATATTTTAGAAATAAAAAATGAATGTGTGGTGGGGAGTTGGATGAGAAAAGATGGGTTTTTAGAATGCAGAGGAAAGGGAGAGGGGTTGTAGGATATCAGCAGCAAATTCAGGGTGGTGCATTAAGTGCATTTTTACAAGATACAGGGCTTTTTTTGTTTGTTTTTTGTTTCTTTTAATAACTATGGGGAATTCAATTACAGTATTAACAAAAATTACAACAGTTTATTACAATTTACCAGTAAAAGGTTGCTTATTCCCAGATTGTTTTGAAATGTATTGCATGGTGGTTGCACATCACAAAAAAAATCAATTTCTATGTTACAATTATAGTCTCATCAAAATACTCAAGGGGATGTGGTCATAAGTTTTGGGAACTGATATAATGAAGATATCTGATAGTAACAGTCGCTGTATGTTTATCATGCAACTTCAGAAGTGCATACTTCTATTATCTGCAGCATGGAGAGGAAAGGATGATACATTAAATTGTATGCTTGAGAGACCTGCAGGAGACACTTAGGGCCTTGTTATTTGTCTAGAGTCCTATCCATCCTTGGAGATGTAGGTGGAAGGACTCTTAATGAACTTGCTACATGATCTTCATTATGTGTAATGCCAGATCAACCAAGGAAGGTTTCTGTGTTGTGCAATCTTTTTGGTGGGAGAGGGGATAGATCTGAGGTGTGATCGAGACCTGGTTGGAGAAAGAGGAGGATGTTATTACTATTTCAGGTGACCCCCAGCTGAGGTTGCAGTTCATTATCAGCTCCAAACTAGGGCATGTCTTTCTCCTTCTATGTATTGGTTTTGTGCAACTGAATGTTCCTTGAATTGAGTTCTAGGGGTAGGTTAAATATCCTGTTGGCTTAATGTTTATTGAACTCCCCATTGGGTGCCACATATGGGCCCTTAGTTGCTCCTGGCATTCTCCTCCATGGCAGCCCAGCCTAGTGTGAAAAAGCCCTTCACAACCTGAGATTTCCTTACTTAAAGGACTGTCTCTCCCAGTATAAATCTGACTTGGGTAATCCAATTAGTCTTGTCTTTCTATCACCTCTTGCAGACTGGTTGAACTTCTCACTGTCTAATCACAAACTTTCATAGCTGTGATGCCCACCTTGTAGAATGGCTTTTGTGAATGTGTGAGAATGGAAGGCAAGCTGCTCCTAATTTTTGGAAAACTGCAAGGTAGATGTGTTTACAGAGGCTTTTGTTTTGTAGTTGGTAGTTATAGCTCTCTGATATTGGTCATTAATATTTTTGTTTACATTGATGTACATTCAGTTGTTCTGAGGCATTATTGCTAATTGGCCTGTTTTTAAGATATCATTGTTAATTGCCTTAGAACCTTTATTGGAGAAGGGCAGGCTGGAAATATGTTAAGCAAATTTTTGGATGACACTGTCATTGTAATGCCTCATGGTAGGACTAATTTTTACTCATATCCAGCCTTCCAATTGTCTTTTGAGATGAGAGCTTGCAAGAACCTTATTCTTTAATGCAGGGCATATACCCATAGAAGTTAGCGGAAGGCAATGGGAAAATGTGTTATATTTCCTTCTGATGAATTAGCCATTCTGTTTATTATTAATATTCTTATCTATTCATAGGAGGAAAGTGTAGCTGTTTTAACATTACTTACTAGGCAAAATCTCTTTGAATGCTCTGGCTGTCATGCAGCCTTCTGTGTCCAACTCAACATAAAGTACTTGAAGGGCTGTCATATAGAAGATGGTGCAGAATTGTTTTCTGTGGTCCCAGAAGGTTGGACCAGAACCAACGGGTTAAAATTAAATCAAAAGAGGTCCGGCTCAACATTAGGAAGAACTTCCTGACAGAGCGGTTCCTCAGTGGAACATGCTTCCTTGGGAGGTGGTGGGCTCTCCTTCTTTGGAGGTTTTTAAACAGAGGCTGGATTACCATCTAATAGCAATGCTGTTTACTGCCTATGTTTGTGAGCCTGTTTATTGTGCTGCTCTTTTTTCGTAATGTCTATTTTTATGACATTATTTTAACGCTGTTGGTTTATTGTATAAGCTGCCCTGAGCCTGCCTGCGAGATAGGACAGGATATAAATCTAAACATTAACTTAAATTAAATCCTGTGAATTTTTTTTTTTTGGGGGGGGGGAACGTGGGATTTTTGTGAATTTCCTGCATTGTGCAGGGGGTTGGACTAGATGTCTCTGGAGATCCCTTCAACTTAATAATTCTATGATTCTATGAAAAGGAGAAAAGAACATTTGATTGTGCCTGTAACATGGCTATTTGAATACAGTGTATTTGAGACTTTTTTCTAACCCATCTCAAGAAATAATGAATATGTGTCCATTTGTGGTATCATGGACATAATGTAATATAGCCTGGGTCAGATGTCACTTCTACTGCATTATGTGGGGGCACCAAAGGAGGCACAGATACATCTGAGACTGCTGTGATTGGATGTATTCCAAATAGTGTACAAGCTTAGTTACTGGCTGTGCTGATATTGCTACAGCAACTTCCTAAGAAATCCATTCCATAGTGTTCTCTCCCAATTCCAATTTTACATCAACTTCTTTCTCCAAAGTATCATGTATAGACAGTTTTATGAATATAGGTTGCTTACCGGTGGCCAGAAGGCTATTAGAATACTGTGGTCTTCCAGTTTGGTGTAGTGGTTAAGAGCAGTAGACTTTGATTTGGAGAACTAGTAGGGTTGCCACTCCCCAGGTGGGAGTGGAGGATCCCCCACTTTTGCAGACTCCTGCCCAATAGTGGCCAGTTGTCTGGCAGGAGGAAATTTCCCCACTCTGCCAAACAGCAACATTGTGCTCAATGTGTTGATGTCAACTGGAAGTGATTTAGGTGTGTTGGTGACATTGGGGCATGATGCTCTGATTTTTGGACTAAACTATGGCTTGAAGGCAATTTTACCATAGAGGAAAGGAAAGGTCCCCTGTGCAAGCACCAGTCGTTTCCGACTCTGGGGTGATGTTGCTTTCACAACGTTTGCACGGCAGACTTTTTACGGTTTGCCATTGCCTTCCCCAGTCATCTACGCTTTCCCCCCAGCAAGCTGGGTACTCATTTTACCGACCTCAGAAGGATGGAAGGCTGAGTCAATCTCGAGCCGGCTACCTGAAAACTCAGCTTCCACCAGGGATCAAACTCAGGTCGTGAGCAGAGCTTAGGACTGCAGTACTGCAGCTTTAACACTCTGCACCACGGGGATCTTTTACCATAGATCATTGTCAGTGATGTCAGCAGTGTGCCTACATCACTTCCAAGTGACGTATGCATGTTATGTGGTGTCCCCGCCCACTCCTGGAACACCCCCTCCCCAGTACCTCCACTGATTGGACCTGGCAACTCTGAGAACCAGGGTTGATTCCCCGCTCCTTCACATGCAGCTGTTGGGTGACCTTTGGTCAGTCGTAGTACTCTCTGAATTCTCTCAACTCCACCTACTTCACAAGATGTCTGTTGTGTGGCGAGGAAGGGAAGGTGATTGTAAGGTGCTCCTTCAAATAGTGAAGGGCAGGGTATGAAGCCAACTCTTTCTCCTCCTGTTCTAAATTTTTGTCTACTACTAGTGTACTAGAGCATATTACTATTATCCGGCTTCCAGTTTTTTCAGCTATTAGTGGTAGCTGCACTCAAGCCAACTTTTTAGTGCTGGGTCCTGAGTAGGGATGTGCCAAAAAAAAAAAAATTCGGAAGTACACGGGGGAAAAAAAATTCGGATTCCCCTTGTACTGCTGAATGCCGTATTCGGAATAGCCGCATATACGGTGATGCGCGGCTATTTCCGAATATACGGCCCTATTATACCCTATGGGCCATTGAAATCAATGGCAAATAGGGTATATTTGAAGCCGCCTGGAGGGGGGGGGTTGAGGGAGAGCCCCCAAATTTGCAGGGGACCTGCAGGGGACTCTCCCCTCCAAACCCCCCAAGTCCCAAAAAGATTGGGCCAGGGGATCCCATTCCAGGGGCACCCAAAGAGGGTGCCCCTATTCCATCATTATACCCTATGGGCCATTGAAATCAATGGCAAATAGGGTATAATTGAAGCCGCCTGGAGGGGACGGGGTTTGAGGGAGAGCCCCCAAATTTGCAGGGGGCCTGCAGGGGACTCTCCCCTACAACCCCCCCAAGTCCTAAAAAGATTGGGCCAGGGGGTCCCATTCCAGGGGCACCCAAAGCCAAACCTAACTTCACACCAGAGAATCTTTATAGGCCCCAAATGCACTACATCCCTCTATCTAATCTATGAACCCTGCAGGCCTGGCACCAATAAAAACCCAGTTGCCAACGTCGTGGCAGTACAAAACACAATCTACTCAAGGTCTGCTCTGCAGACCTGGCTGCAGCAAACCCAGATGCCAGCTCTCCAGCCCTGCCCCAAACAACACGGGGAGAGCTGGCAAACCACAAAAAGCCTGCTGCCTCTGGATCTCTCACCCAGGTGCCAGCTTCCCTGCCACAAACAACACAATCTACAGGTGCCAGCTCTCCAGCCCTGCCCCAAACAACACGGGGAGAGCTGGCAAACCACAAAAAGCCTGCTGGTTCCGGGTCTCTCACCCAGGTGCCAGCTTCCCTGCCCCAAACAACACAATCTACAGGTGCCAGCTCTCCAGCCCTGCCCCAAACAACACGGGGAGAGCTGGCAAACCACAAAAAGCCTGCTGGTTCCAGGTCTCTCACCCAGGTGCCAGCTTCCCTGCCCCAAACAACACAATCTACAGGTGCCAGCTCTCCAGCCCTGCCCCAAACAACACGGGGAGAGCTGGCAAACCACAAAAAGCCTGCTGGTTCCGGGTCTCTCACCCAGGTGCCAGCTTCCCTGCCCCAAACAACACAATCTACAGGTGCCAGCTCTCCAGCCCTGCCCCAAACAACACGGGGAGAGCTGGCAAACCACAAAAAGCCTGCTGGTTCCGGGTCTCTCACCCAGGTGCCAGCTTCCCTGCCCCAAACAACACAATCTACAGGTGCCAGCTCTCCTGCCCTGCCCCAAACAACACGGGGAGAGCTGGCAAACCACAAAAAGCCTGCTGGTTCCAGGTCTCTCACCCAGGTGCCAGCTTCCCTGCCCCAAACAACACAATCTACAGGTGCCAGCTCTCCAGCCCTGCCCCAAACAACACGGGGAGAGCTGGCAAACCACAAAAAGCCTGCTGGTTCCGGGTCTCTCACCCAGGTGCCAGCTTCCCTGCCCCAAACAACACAATCTACAGGTGCCAGCTCTCCTGCCCTGCCCCAAACAACACGGGGAGAGCTGGCAAACCACAAAAAGCCTGCTGGTTCCAGGTCTCTCACCCAGGTGCCAGCTTCCCTGCCCCAAACAACACAATCTACAGGTGCCAGCTCTCCAGCCCTGCCCCAAACAACACGGGGAGAGCTGGCAAACCACAAAAAGCCTGCTGGTTCCGGGTCTCTCACCCAGGTGCCAGCTTCCCTGCCCCAAACAACACATTTTAAAACAACAGATTTTAAAAAACCAAAACAAAACCAGAGAATCACAAGAGGCCAAGCAAACCAACTCAAGATTTTAAAAAGTGGCCTTTCACCAATAAGGAAAATTAAGCCAAATCAGTCAACAACACCCCCCCCAGCCCCCCCAACCCCACACCAAGAAAGTGACAACAGGAAAAAAAGGCCAAGCAAAGCAACTCAAGATTTTAAAAAGTGGCCTTTCACCAATAAGAAAACTCAGGCCAAATCAGTCAACAACAACACCCCCACCCCTAAAACCAGAACCAGAAAAGGGGGACAAAACAATAAAAATTAGGCCAAACAGCACCCCCCCCCCAATAACCTGAAGGTAAAAGTAACACAGCAGCAACACAACACAGCAGCAACAAATCAAACAATGAAACAGTAAAAAACTCAACTTTTAATAATACAGGAACCCCCCCCAAACCCCCCCCTTCACCCTAACCCCAAGAAATCCAAGCCACCCAAATCAGGAGAAGTAAAAGGACACTGCACTTTAAAAAGTCCTCTCACTAAATTAAGATATGGGCAAATTAGCAAAACCCCCCCACCCCAGGCCCCCACCCCCAGCAGAACCTAACCCCAACCCCAAATAGGTTACCCTACCCACCCAGTACTCACCCACCCAAATCTGAACAAGTAAAGGGACTCTAGTCCTTTTACCAACAAAAACTAAAACAAGAACCCCAAAACTGTCTTACCTTGTCTTCTCTGAGTCCAGGGAAGTCTCTGGTAAGGCAGTGAGAGAGCAGCAGGCAGGAGCTGAAGCCAAGGGCCAGCCACCAGCAGCAGCACAATCTCTCTCACACCAACCCAGCCACATACACACAGCAATGGAGGAGTCCAGCAGGAAGACTCCTTAAAAAGGTTCTCTGGCCCTACAGAGAGCAATTTCAAAAAAAAGCACTGCTCTCTCTGATTGGCCAGAGAACATTGCTTACTTGGATACCCAAGTAAGCAAAAGATCAAAATAACAATGTAGCTGATGGCTGGGCCATCAGCTACACAGTACACAACAACAGCCCAGTGCAAAGCATGCATTTGCAATGCATTTTGCAAATGCATGCTTTGGATTGGCTGCTGGGGCTCCTCTTCCCCCTCCCCCCCTCCCTGACCCCAGGGAGGCTATAGGAGAGGCGGGAAGAGGCCACTAAAGGCGGGAAGCTAAGCAAGCAGCTCCATTGAGGCTGCAGAATCCGCTTCCCGCCTTTTCTATGGAATTTGACAATTGACAGCAGCCTTTTGACAGCCGTACCGTATTCTCCCGAATAGCAGTTCGGAAGAATATGGCGAGCCGCATTCGGGAGCCGCATTTTTGGTGGCAAGGGCATTCGGCTGCGGGCAATGCCGAATACAGCCGAATCAGCGTTGATTCGGCTGTATTTTCGACTCGGCCGAGCCGAATGCACATCCCTAGTCCTGAGTCCAGATTTGTTGGTGTAGATGAAGCTTGTGGTATGGACTTTAAGTAGTAAGAACAATTTATAGAATAATACATGTGAACATGGAAAGAGTTCTATTTAGCAGTCTTATATTTTCCTAGAGAAGAGTTTAGAACTATGGAAGAGACAATAGCAATCTCCCTTGTCTGATCTGAGAGCTGCAGCTTCAGTTAGTTTCCTGTGTTATGATTTGGATTTTGCCCCCCCCCCCTCTTTCTATTCTTAGCTTCAGATGGAGTTGGCTATTCATCTTTTCCTCCCTAAGAAATGTTGTAAAAATGGCAGTTCAAAATAAATGTAATTTCTGCTATGATTAAAAAATGAGGAAAGTCATTTAAAGTAATGATCCCTTTCTTACAGAGGATTTGTTGTAGACCATTTTAGGAGAGTGGCAGTAGATTAATTTTCCATTCATATGTCTTGTGCATTTATCAGATTCGAACTTTTCTTTGTAGATCTCAAGTTTTTAGTTAGAAAAATGGCAACAATGTAGATTTGTTGCACTTAGCTCTTAAGAGTAAATGCTTTTGTAATTAAATTTTAAAACCATTTCAAGAATGTTCAAGGTAAGCCATTTAAAAAAAAAAATCAGAGAAGGCTTTGAATGCTTTCCACCCATGAAATAATAGCAGTGTTTTGTATATGTAGATGTGTAAATGTTGGAGGGTGAGTAGACTGCCTGGAGTTTGGGTGCCATTTTGGGTTGCATATAGGGTTGCCAACTCTGGGTTCAGAAACACCTGCAGATTTGAGGCTGGATACCTGGAAAGTGGAGTTTAGAGAGGGGAGTGACTTTAGTAGGGTAAAATGCCATGCAGTCCACCTTATGAAGCAGCCATTTTCTCTAGGAGAAGTGGAATACATGTTTTAAAACAGGGGTGACCAAAATTGCTAAATGTAACAGCCACATAAAATAAATGTCAGATGTTCGAGAGCCACAGAACATGAATGTCAGATGTTTGAGAGCGGGAAGGAAGGAAGGAAGATGGGGGAAGGGAAGAGAGAGGTGGAAAGAAAGCAACTTTAACTTTAATTGCATTCTCCAAGCCACTGGCTGGCTTGGCTCGGATAAGTGATTTAAAGAGACAAATGCTTTCTCCAAACTGGCAGACAGGGAAGTGGGGGCTTTGAGAGCCACACAGTATGTGTGAAAAAGCCACATGTGGCTCCTGAACCACAGTTTGGCCTCCCCTGTTTTAAACAAATAAAAAATAAGTAAACAGTTTTTGCAGTCTGGAGGTCAGTTGTAATTCTGGGAGATCTTCACCCCCACCTGGAGTCTGGCAACTCTGGTTGTGTGGCAACCATAAGTGGTGTCTAAGTGACCACTTCGAGATTCTGTAGGGGGCCCCAGAGCTTGCAGGCAGGGCAAGGAGTAGGCAGCAGCAAGTGAGGTGGGTAAGAGCAGGATGACAGGGGCAGCAACAAAAGGGGAAGAAAGGAGTAAGGGAAAAAAACAGGGTTCTCGTCACCTATGATCTTTGCAGTCCTCTCACTTTTTATTTCTGTTTCTCTTAATGATAGTAGGTTGCTGCTTATTAGCTCATCAAACAAATTTTCTCTTTCACTTTCGAGGAGGACAGGGCCGGCTCACCCACTAGGCAAACTAGGCATTTGCCTAGGATGCCAGGAGGGGGGGTACCAAATTGGGCTCCCCCCATGCCCAAGACAAATGCCTAAGTTTGTCTCTGCCACTGCCACCGCCCCCTCCCTTCCCTTCCACAGCGCAGCACTGTGCTCCGCCCCCTGGAACGATCAGAGGAGTGCTGTGACAAGGCTTGGCCCTACCCTCTTTGACAGGGTCCGGGCTTCTTCTAAGCTCTTTGAAGAGCATGCTGTAGGAGGCTTCTCTCCCCTCACTTCTGGAACCAGAAGTGAGGGAGGAGTGAACTTTCTCCAGTGCACTCTTCAAAGCCTGGGTCTGGGCCCTCTCAAAGTGGGTAGGGCCGAGCCTCGTTGCGGTGCTCCTCTGATCATGCAGAGGGGAGTGGGCAATGGGGCACCACATTGTAGTGCTGTGGAGGGCAGGTGGGTGGTGGCAACAGGAGGTGGGCAGTGGGCAGGGAGCCTGCCTGGGGCACTGCACACCCTAGGGCCAGTACTGGGGAGGAGCTGATTTAAAGTCATTGTGTGGTTTAAGGATAAAGGACTCATGTGGTTTTAGTGCACCCTGTGTCCTAAGTGGTTTTTTTTTTTAAATCAAGAGTTGAGAATCTTGTTCCTAGTCATTGTATGGATTTGCATTTATGCCTGATAGTCATTTAAAACTATCCCCAGGTGTGTAGTAGTGCACAGTCCCTTCCAGAGTGGAAAATGGCCTGGTAGTGAACCACAAACATGATGATTAAATGAGGTTCAAAGAAATGTTGGCACCTGGAAATGTTTGTAGTTTGTAGCATTTAGCAGTCTTCTAAAGCTGTGCCACCAATTAGCTTGGTACATTATTTACTTTATTCTCATTTACATTGTCTCTAGGGGTTCATTTCATAAAATTATGAGAACCGGTGCAGCCCTCATTGGATAGGCCGTTGAAAGGGATCCTGAGGGATCCAGCTTTGGTTTCTAGTACAATCATTAAATGCTGAAACATGGGCAACTTTGGGCAAATCAGTTTTCCCACTTCTATTCTTAATTGTATAATATATATATTTAATATCCTTTCTTCATAATGTTATTCTTAGGGTACAAGTAACTTAATATATTGTACAAAAGCAAAAGCAGTTAACACAGATTTTGTGCAGTCATTACTAGGGATGTAAATATTCTGGGAAAATTTAAATCAGAAAAAAAAATCTGGAGAGTTAAATACATAATTAAATATTTTAAAAACATTTGTAAAAGAAAGCAAATACAACATGTACAAGTACTGGAGTTTGATATCCCAATAAAGGTTGTCTGTCTGTCAAGTACTGGAATTTGTGTGTACTTCTTATCCCACATTTAGCCAATCTATTATGATTGATAACAGCCCTGGTAACTGTAGATAAACAGACTATATTTACAGATGTAGTCAGAAATTTTCTACAAAAAACAAAAATCCAGAAAATTTTCCATTCTGGAAACATTTTCACCCAGATTTCATCATTGCCAGATATAAAAATGAAAACTTTTAAAAATACCCTCATCACTTAACCTCAGTTCAGAACTCTTTCGCTGATTATCACCTGTCAGTTAAACATATGAACATATGAAGCTGCCTTATACTGAATCAGACCCCTGGTCCATCAAAGTCAGTATTGCCTACTCAGACTGGCAGTGGCTCTCCAGGGTCTCAAGCTGAGGATTTTCACACCTATTTGCCTGGACCCTTTTTTTGGAAATGCCAGGTATTGAACCTGGGACCTTCTGCTTCCCAAGCAGATGCTCCACCACTGAGTTAACCTCTGTTCATGAGACTCTGGATTGTGCAGTCATTTCAAAACCTTTTCAGAATTATTTATGGGAATGTCTTCATAAAGCAATTCCAAATGGGTTCAGTGAGGGAAAAAAAGCTGTGACTTAGAAGGTGGAACCATCTACTCAGCATGCAAAAGTTATCTGTTACCAGCATCTCCAGTTAAAAATATCACATGCAAGACCTCTCTGCTTGAGATCCTGAGAACCACTGTGTGTCAGAGTAAGCAGTAGTGATCTTGATAGGTGATTGGTTTGATTTGGTATGAGGTAGGTTCATGTGAGTAAATTTCTAAAAGAAACAGTTAAATTTTGGTAACTTTCAGAGTTTATGGAATGCAGACAGTTTTTATTACTGAGTTGTTTTCTTTAAAAAATCCTAATATGCCTCTTTTTGCTTTGTGGATCAAGTTTGTTGTGGTTGAATGCTGAATAGGTTATTTCAGAATTATACTTTATTAAAAAGAACACAGAATTAAATCTGTTGCTCTGCCATTGCTGTCTAGAATACAGATCCAAAGTGGGCAGCTGTGTTGGTCTGAAGCAGTTGAACAAAGCAGGAGTCAAATGCACCTTTAAGACCAACCAAGTTTTATTCAGAATGTAAGCTTTCGTGTGTTCTCTAAGCACACTTCATCAGACGAGGGAATCAGGTATTTATGGGAATGTCTTCATAAACAACTCTAAAAGGCAACTCTACACATGGACATCACCTGATGGGCAACACACAAATCAGATTGATTATGTATTCTGAAGTCAAAGATGGAGAAGCTCCTTACAATCAGCAAAAACAAGACCTGGAGCTGACTGCGGCTCAGATCATGAGCTACTCATTGCAAAATTCAGGCTTAAATTGAAGAAAACTGGGGAAGCCATTAGGCCATTCAGGTTTGACCTTGATCACATCCCTTATGAATATACAGTGGAGGTGAAGAATAGGTTTAAGAAACTAGAGTTGATAGACAGAGTGCCTGAAGAACTATGGACAGAAGTTCGTGACATTGTACAGAAGGCAGCAACCAGCACCAACCCAAAGAAAAAGAAATGCAAGAAAGCAAAGTGGCTGCCTGATGAGGCTTTACAAATAGCTGAGGAAAGAAGGAAAGCGAAAGGCAAAGGTGAAAAGGAAAAATTCATCCAATTGAATGCATTTTCAGAGAACAGCAAGGAGAGATAAGGAGGCCTTCCTGAAGGAACAATGCAAAGCAAGAGAGGAAAATAATAGAATGGAAAGGACAAGAGATCTCTTCAAGAATATTGGAGAAATCAAGGGAACGTTTCATGCAAAGATGGCCATGATAAAGGACAAAAAAACAATAGGGACCTAACAGAAGCAGAAGAGATCAGGAAGAGGTGGTAAGAATACACAGAAGAATTATACAAGAAGGATTTCAATGTCCTTGACAACTGTGACAGTAAAATAGCTGACCTTGAGCCAGACATCCTGGAGTTTGAAGTCAAATGGGCCTTAGAAAGCATTACTAACAACAAAGCGAGTGGAGATGACAGGGTATCCCAGTTGAGCTATTCAAAGTCCTAAAAGATGATGCTGTTAAAGTGATGCATACGTTATGTCAACAAATTTGAAAAATGCAACAGTGGCCACAGAATTGGAAAAGGTCAGTTTATATTCCAATCCCAAAGAAGGGTAATGCCAAGGAATGTTCAAACTATCGCACCATTGCACACATTTCACATGCCAGCAAGGTCATGTTAAAGATCCTACAAGCTAGGCTTTAGCAGTACGTAGATTGGGAACTACCAGAAGTTCAAGCTAGGTTTCGGAGAGATCGAGGAACTAGAGATCAAATTGCCAACATTCACTGGATTATGGAGAAAGCACGGGAGTATCAGAAAAATGTCTATTTCTGCTTCATTGACTATGCTAAAGCCTTTGATTGTGTGGATCACAACAAACTGTGGCAAGTCCTTAAAGAGACCACCTCACATGTCTCCTGAGAAACCTGTATAAGGGTCAAGAAGCAACTGTCAGAACAGGATATGGAACGACTGATTGGTTCAGAATAGGAAAAGGAGTTCAACAAGGATGTATATTGTCACCCTGCTTATTTAATTTATATGCAGAGTTCATCATGTGGAATGCTGGCCTGGATGAAGCACAAACTGGAATTAAGATTGCCGGAAACAACATCAACAACCTCAGATAAGCAGATGACACTACTCTAATGGCAGAAAGTGAGGAGGACCTAAAGAACCTCTTGTTGAGAGTGAAAGAGGAGAGCACAAAAGAAGCTCAAACTCAACATCAAAAAAACTAAGATCATGGAATCTGGCCTCATCACACCTTGGCAATAGAAGGGGAAGCCATGGAAGTAGTGACAGACTTCACATTTCTGGGATCCAAGATCACTGCAGATGGTGACTGTAGCCATGAAATTAAAAGACGTTTGCTCCTTGGGAGGACAGCTATGGCAAACCTGGGCAGTATAATAAAAAGCAGAGACATCAACCTGCCAACAAAAGTTGGTATAGTGAAAGTGATGGTATTCCCAGTAGTAATGTGTGGCTGTGAGAGTTGGACCATAAGGAAGGCTGAGCGCAGAAGAATAGATGCTTTTGAGCTGTGGTGCTGGAGAAGAATCTTGAGAGTCCCTTGGACTGCAAGAAGATCAAATCAGTCAGTCCTAAAGAAAATCAACCCAGACTATTCCCTGGAAGGTCAGATGCTGAAGCTGAAGCTCAGATACTTTGGCCACTAAATGAGCAGGGAGCACTCCCTGGAGAAGATCCTGTTGCTGGGAAAGATAGAAGGCAAAAGAAGAAGGGGACAGCAAAAGATGAGATGGCTGGACAGCGTTACTGATGTAACAAACACATAAGAACATAAGAGAAGCCATGTTGGATCAGGCCAGTGGCCCATCCAGTCCAACACTCGGTGTCACATAGTGGCCAATATATGTGTCTGTGTGTGTGTGTGAATATTGTAAGCCAATATGCCCTCAAAACGAGGTTGGGGAATTGTCAGGTGGGCACCTGGCTTAATCAGGATCTTTTTACTTGTGAATACAGGATCCCACGTCCAGAAAAGTAATGCTTAAAATATTAGCGACTCTATTAGGTAAAACAATTATAATTTATTAAGAAAAATATAGGCTTCCATACAAGATAAAATACTCATCAAAACACACATTCAGTCCTAGGAAACATAGATAGAGAGATAGGGGAACACATGGGTAGACAAACAGGGCAATATTTACCTATCGTAGTCTTCAAGGAAGGCTCCAATGGCGATAAGCGAGGAAGTGGGAGAAGGGACTCAAAACTGATCAGGAATCGGGGATGGATTTATGCAGTGGAAGTTGGGATACTGATAGAAGCACACCTGTGGGTAGCTAGTCCACAGATTATAAGGACTCTCTTGAGCCCTTAGGAGATGGGAGGTACGAGGGAGGAGGAAGGTGGTCAGCTAATGCATGACCTCCCAAAAAGGGGAGGTTTCGCAGTGACCATAAGGGCTGGACTACTGCGACAACCAATAGAAAATTCATTGGTGGCACCTAATTGGGTGCTTGCTCTTGACCAATGGACTTGCCTGGATCCTGGATACCTGAGTGAACTTTCAGGTTGAAATGGACCAGGGGGAGGCTCCAAAATGACAGTTGGGAAGAAGAATAGAGAGATTACTGGGTGGGGAGATATTTAGGACTATTAGACTTATCTAAAAGGGTGACAATAGAGAGTCAAATCATGGCCTAGGTAACACCCAGTTTGTACAAAGGAACTTGGCTCTGGCTGAAGATGGTCTTCCTCTTCTTCTGTCTTCTCCTTGGCACCAGTCTTTGTCTTGAGTTCCATCAAACAAAGAAAGTGGCGGTTGGACGATTAACCACTACTGGGGTGGGTAGGTTGCTTGCAGGCATAGGTGACATCTGGTATGTACGTGAGCCGTCCACTTCGCTGGAATGGAGTCAAGCCTGGTAGGAAGATGGCTGCTTGTGGTGTTAGCCCTCCACGGTGGATTCCATGGTCAGAACTTCAAAACGGTTTGCCTGGATAGCTCCTGGCGGTGCAGTCCCTTCCGTTCCATGGCTGAGATGGACGTCATACAGAATGATGGGAAGTTTTCCGTTCTCCTGGTGAGCACTCTTGTACCGGTCTAGAGTGCCCTTGTAGCGTTATGGCTGATAGTACTGCATGACAGCATCAGGCACTTTAAGAGAGAAACTGCTGATGCAACATTATGTAACTCCAACTATACTAGCTAATGAGAGACATGTGAAGCTAGTTAAGTGGGGTGTAACTTGATAGGCCAGCTCTACCATAAGAACCAGCAGCCTAGCCCTTAGACTTTGCCTCGGCCACCCTTGGGTGAATGGAGAGGAAGGAGTGTTGGAGACGTGGAGAGCTATTTGATTACAGACTGAAACTCTGTCCGTTTGATTGATGATGGCAAAGACCCTGGTATGTGTAGACTAATCTTTTGGACTTGTGACTCTGTACTTCTCTACTGGCTGGACTGTCTAACTGTGAATTGACTACTTTGGAACTGCCTTTAACCACTCTTTTGCTCAACCCAATACAACTGTTTCAACTGGCTTACTAAGACTGTGTCTTTGTAGACTTTTTCCTCGAGGCTGCTCTTATCAGCACACTCAACCGCGGAACTTCCACGCACTATCTGACATCGGTTATGGGCCCAGCGTGGTCTGCGTGAGAGTAAGCACTGTCGGCTGCAGCACTCGCCAGAAGGTCTACTCGTGAGTAAGCGAACAGTTTGGGGCGTGGCACTTTGTTGTGTTACAGGCAACCATGGAGTCCAGCGTTCATATCTCTGGCTTCTTGATACAGAGGCTTAATGGAGATAATTATGGGACATGGTCAGAGAAGGTCACCCTATTGTTGAAGTTCCAGGGGCTGTGGGAGTACGTGGCACACCCCCCAGATATATCTACACTACATGCGGTGCGTGATGCCGAGGTAATTGCTAAGCATAAGAGCAATGACGAGAAGGCGCTTGCATTGCTAGGCTTGACCTTGGAAGATTCACAACTCATCCATATCAAAGGGTCTGACACAGCCAAATCGTGCTGGAATGCACTAAAGGCGATATATGAGAGAGAAAGTGTTGGGTCACACATTTTCCTAATGAAAAAGCTCTTCTCCACACGTCTGGAGGCCGGTGGTGACATGGTGACTCATCTGGAGCACATGACTCGTATGTTACACCAGCTGCAGGACAAGCAGGTAATTTTTACTCCCCTGCAGCAGGCCTATATAATCCTATGTTCACTGGACAGTACGTATGACCAATTTGTGGCTAATCTTGACATTATTCCACAAGCTGATATTAACGTGTCCAGCATCACCCAACGCCTGTTGAATGAGGCTATGAGACGGAAGGACGCCGCTCACTTTCATTCAACAATGAATGTTCCTGCCCGGGAGGCTCTTAAAGGGGCAGAGTGCAAGGCAGTAGTAGCGAAAACAAAAGCTGTGCGTAAGTGCTACTTATGTGGGAGCAAGCAACACCTGCAACGCCAGTGTTCTTTGAACAAGAAGAAACATTCTCCAGCTGTTACCAAAGGAGGTGGGTGCAATGTAATCACTAATAATTCCTCCAGCAGCAGCCAGCAATTCATGATTGACAGTGGTGCTACGGAGCACATAGCCAAGGACAGAAAGCTCTTCGAGACTTTCACTCCTACGCAAGGTCAGAGCGTGAAACTTGCAAATGGGCTGACTGCCAAAGTAGCTGGGAATGGTCTTGTAAACATCCCGAGCCTGGGGAGGACATTCCCAATGCTCAATGTTCCAAGCTTAAATTATAATCTGTTATCAGTTTCTGCATTGACTGAACACAATTATAAAGTTTGTTTTACAGCTACTGACTGCAATATATGTACAGGTGCAATAACTGCAAAAGCTAAGAGGAAAGGCGACCTCTACTTCCTCGAGAAGGAGCAAATAGTACAGCATGTGAGTACTAATGAACCCCTGCATGATAACTGCATTCATCTTTGGCACCGCAGGCTGGGGCACCTTAATTTCCAGGCAGTGAAGAAGACGCTTCAGGCAGCTGGAATTAAGACCAAGCCGTGTGGGTGTTATATTGAATGTGAGGTGTGCAAAGCTGTGAAATCCAAGGCAGCAGCTGCAAAATCACCAAGCAAATTTCAGTCCGATGCCATACTCGACCTGGTGTTCGTCGACCTTATAGGTCCATTCCCTACAAGGAGTCTGGGCGGAGCAAAATTTGCATTATGCATCGAAGACCACTTCTCAAGGTATGGATTCTGCTACCTACTTAGGTCTAAGGCAGAAACATTCCAAGCATTTCATAATTGGCTTCGGTTTGTGCACCGCAAGACAGGGAAGTACCCTAAGACTCTCTTAAGTGACAACGGGACTGAATTCTGTAATGAGCGGATGATTGCTCTGTGCAGGAGGCACGGCATTGAAAGGAAATGCACCGCCCCCTACCGACCTCAGCATAATGCTTTCTGCGAACGCAGAAATCAAACCCTGACCAATATGTGCTTTTGCATGTTACAGGACAGTAATTTACCTATGAGTTACTGGGGAGAAGGCATGATGTGTGCTTCTCACATACTAAACTTGTCTTGGTCGTCAGCCACAGGTATGATTCCTGCAGAGGCGTGGTACGGCAAGAAACCTTCCTTAGAGCATGTCAGGATCTTTGGGATTCCAGCATACGTCCACATCCCAAAGGAGCTCAGAAGGAAAGGGAAAAATAAAGCTGTAAGATTATTGTTTGTTGGCTACACTAACAATCACCGAGCTTTCAGGTTCTGCCACGATGGGGAGAAGAAAATAATGACTAGCGCATCGGCTAGCTTCCTTGAAAAAACAGTTGGCTGGCAGCGAACGTCCTCAACTCTAATCATTCCGGCCGGAGTGAAACAAGACCTGCTACCCGTTCCTGAGAGGGGGAGGAGGAGCCCGTCGCTTAGCAACGGAGACATCAAGGAAGAACCGTTAACTCCTTCATCGCCAGGAGCCAGCGTTTCTCTGCAACCTGAGACGGCAGCACAACAGACTGAGTCTGATGCAGCTGAGGAGCCCATTCTTCGGCGGTCCGCTCGAGAAACGAGGCCACCTGATCGCTATAGTCCAGGACAGATATGCGCTGTGATTGCTGAACCTTCGAGTTACGACAGCATACAGCACCTATCAGCAGCAGAGCAGGCTGGATGGCGCGCTGCAATGAAGTCTGAACTAGAATCCCTGCAAAACCAGCATGTCTATGAGGAAACGACTCTACCTAGCGGTCAGAGACTCATAGGGTGTAAATGGGTGTATAAGCTGAAGGCTGGCATAGATGGTACTACTCAGTACAAGGCCAGGCTTGTAGCCCAAGGTTTTTTACAGGGGGGGCAAGACTATGACGAAACTTTTGCGCCTACTTTGAAGGCCACATCACTGTTTTGTGCACTCACTATTGCTGCCAAGCAGAAATGTTTAGTTAGGCACCTTGATGTGAAAACAGCATACTTACATGCACCACTGAGGCACAGCATATATATGAGAAAACCACTAGGTGTCTCAGGTGATGGTGATAATGCAAACACTTGCTGGATGCTTAAGAAATCCCTATATGGCTTAAAGCAATCCGGGTTCGAATGGAACCAACATCTGGTGGATAACCTTAAAATGATGGGTTATAAACAAGGAGTTGCAGATCCCTGTGTGTTCATGAAGGGAACAGGGGAGCAACGTTCCATCATCTTAATCTTTGTAGATGATCTGGCACTGATATGCAAAACTGCCAAAATAATGAGTGACACAATTGATGCTCTGAAAGCAAAATTCACTGTAAGAGATCTAGGAGAGATCAGGCAGTATGTGGGATTGGAAATTGCCAAAGTAAATGATGGGTACAAGGTATCACAGAGGGCTAAGATATCCCAATTACTAAAACAGTTCAAAATGGAACAGTGTAAAGGGGTACAAAATCCTATGCTACCATGTAATGAATCTGAATGTGAACAGAGTCCACTGTTTGATCAAGGTATATATCAATCCCTGATTGGAAGTCTGACATATCTCGCAAACTGGTCCAGACCAGATATAGCCATGGCCACTAATGTTTTGGCTAGAGCTGTTAAAGATCCTAGGCAAATGCATTGGCTAGCAGCCAAACACATATTGAGATACTTGAAACAGACCATAGACTGGAGTTTATTCCTAACACCTACTGGTGATCTTAATATGTACGCCTATGCGGATGCTAGTTTCGCTAATGATCCTAAAACTAGACAGTCCACAACAGGAATGGCTATCTTTCTGGGTGGCGCCCTAATTGGGTGGAGATCACTGAAACAAAAACATGTGTCCCTGTCCACCTGCGAGGCAGAATTCGCCGCGTTGAGCGCAGTGTGTACAGAAATCATTTGGTTTAAACAACTGTTGTTGGATTTTGGCATATGTCACATGAATCCCATTGTTGTAAGGGAAGACAATCAGGCAGCTATCCAGTTAGCAACCTCTCATGGAGTTAAGAACAGGTCTAAACATACAGATGTGCGCTTTCATAATGTTAAGCAATGTTTAGATGACAAACTGATAGCACTGGAATACTGTGAAACGAATGCCAACATTGCAGATGTATTTACCAAGCTGCAAACCCATATAAAGCACAAAGAAAGTTGTGTATCTTTGGGGCTTAGAAAATGATACAGTGAAGTCATATATGTATAAATGAATGTATAAGGAAACTGAAATGTGTTATGATGAGCTAACCTGTATAGTACATGTCGTTACATAAGGGGAGAATGACAGCATCAGGCACTTTAAGAGAGAAACTGCTGATGCAACATTATGTAACTCCAACTATACTAGCTAATGAGAGACATGTGAAGCTAGTTAAGTGGGGTGTAACTTGATAGGCCAGCTCTACCATAAGAACCAGCAGCCTAGCCCTTAGACTTTGCCTCGGCCACCCTTGGGTGAATGGAGAGGAAGGAGTGTTGGAGACGTGGAGAGCTATTTGATTACAGACTGAAACTCTGTCCGTTTGATTGATGATGGCAAAGACCCTGGTATGTGTAGACTAATCTTTTGGACTTGTGACTCTGTACTTCTCTACTGGCTGGACTGTCTAACTGTGAATTGACTACTTTGGAACTGCCTTTAACCACTCTTTTGCTCAACCCAATACAACTGTTTCAACTGGCTTACTAAGACTGTGTCTTTGTAGACTTTTTCCTCGAGGCTGCTCTTATCAGCACACTCAACCGCGGAACTTCCACGCACTATCTGACACTGCATAAGTCCCTTTTGCCCCTGGAAAGGTTTACCCACACTCTGACCAGACGTGTGTGAGTCACTTCTCCAGGTTCTCTGGCAACCAAGCTGGTAATCGCGGTGTTCCGTAAGGGTTTTTTTCCTTACTATATATACACACACACACACACACAAACACATATACATACATACATATACACACACACAAACATATATATATATATATATATATATATATATATATATATATATATATACACACACACACACACATACAAACATATATATATATATATATATATATATATACACACACACACACACAAACATATATATATATATATATATATATATATATATATATATATATATAT
Source organism: Heteronotia binoei (assembly GCF_032191835.1). NCBI lineage: Eukaryota > Metazoa > Chordata > Lepidosauria > Squamata > Gekkonidae > Heteronotia > Heteronotia binoei. Next base: position 88,960,300 of record NC_083230.1, read on the forward strand.
ATATATATATATATATATATATATATATATATATATATATATATTCCACATGTTAATCACCCTTTGGGTGAAGAAGTACTTCCTTTTATCCATTTTAACCTGACTACTCAGCAATTTTTTTGAATGCCCACGAGTTCTTGTATTTTGAGAAAGGGAGAAAAGTACTTCTTTCTCTACTTTCTCCATCCCATGCATAATCTTGTAAACCTCTATCATGTCACCCCCTCAGTCAACGTTTCTCCAAGCTAAAGAGCCCCAAACGTTTTAACCTTTCTTCATAGGGAAAGTGTTCCAAACCTTTAATCATTCTAGTTGCCCTTTTCTGCACTTTTTCCAATGCTATAATATCCTTTTTGAGGTTCGGTGACCAGAATTGCACACAGTACTCCAAATGAGACCGCACCATCGATTTATACAGGGGCATTATGATACTGGCTGATTTGTTTTCAATTCCCTTCCTAATAATTCCCAGCATGGTGTTGGCCTTTTTTATTGCAGTCGCATACTGTCTTGACATTTTCAGTGAGTTATCTATCATGACCCCAAGATCTCTCTCTTGGTCAGTCTCTGCCAGTTCACAACTCATCAACTTGTATTTGTAGCTGGGATTCTTGGCCCCAATGTGCATTACTTTGCACTTGGCCACATTGAACCTCATCTGCCACGTTGACACCCACTCAACCAGCCTCAACAGATCCCTTTTGAGTGCCTCAAAATCCTCTGTGGTTCTCACCACCCTGAACAATATAGTGTCATCTGCAAACCTGGCCACTTCACTGCTTACTCCCAACTCCAGATCATTAATGAACAAGTTAAAGAGCATGAGACTCAGTACTGAGCCCTGCGGCACTCCACTGCTTACCGTCTTCCACTGTGAAGACTGCCTATTTGTACTTACGCTATGCTTCCTATTAATTAGCCAGTTTTTGATCCACAAGAGGACCTGTCCTTTTACTCCATGACTCTCGAGCTTACTAAGGAGCCTTTGATGAGGAATTTTATCAAAAGCTTTCTGGAAGTCAAGGTAAACAATATCTATTGGGTCCCCTTTGTCCACATGTTTGTTCACAAATCTGAGTAGGCTTCGGAGGATGGTGGAGGACAGGAGAGCCTGGCGTGACTTTGTCCATGGGGTCGCAGAGTCAGAGTCGACTGTGTGACTGAACAACAACTTCATAAAGCAATTTCAAATGGGTTCAGTGAGGGGAAAAAAAGCTGTGACTTAGTAGGTAGAACCATCTACTCAGCATGCAAAAGGTATCTGTCACCAGCATCTCCATTTAAAAATATCACACGCAAGACTTCTGTGCTTGAGATCCTGAGAACCTCTAGAATAAAGTAACTGCTTTCTTTTAAAGGAGAAACTGTCACTAGCTTAAAACTCTTCTTCATCATGACAAGAAAACATTTTCTAAAGTCATCCAAGAAGGGAAATGAGGGGAATAGGCATTATGTCACTCAGTGTCACACATGGCTTCACACATGGCTTCAAAGAATAGCTTCAGTGATATAATACCTTTTTCTAACTGATTATTGCTTGTTTGCGATGACCTGCCACTGCCTTGTGACCCTAGCAGTCTCCCATCCAAATACTAACCAGGGCTGATTGTACTTAGCTTCTGAGATCTAATGAGATCATCTACTGTATTTGTAATTAAAAAGATTATGTGTTGTAAAAACAGCCAGGCTCTTTAATCCTCAAATGGCCGACTAGTAGCCCAGGGGCAGTGTCAGGATGGTGATGTTCCATCACCTGCTAGATACCATGTATTGAAAGCATCCAGAGGTGGAATTGAGGATGGGAAATGAAGGTTTAAATTCCTCTTTGGCAATCAACTGAACACGTTGGCCAGATCACTATCATTTGACTTTTGTTCCTACAGGTACAAAGTGGCTGTAGAAATGATCTGCTAGCCTGTACCATTGTAAGGTTATAGATTATAAAAGGACTCTGTGCTCTTAACTGTGCCATACCATGTCATTCCATTAATGGAAAAGGAAAGGTCCCCCTGTGCAAGCACAAGTCGTTTCCGACTCTGGGGTGACGTTGCTTTCACAACGTTTTCACAGCAGACTTTTTTACGGGGTGGTTTGTCATTTCCTTCCGCAGTCTTTTAAACTTTCCCCCCAGCAAGCTGGGTACTCATTTTACCAGCCTCGGATGGAAGGCTGAGTCAACCTTGGGCCGGCTACCTGAATCCAGCTTCCACCGGAATCAAACTCAGGTCGTGAGCAGAGAGTTCCGACCACAGTACTGCAATACTGCTGCTTTACCACTCTACGCCACTGGGTCGCATTCCATTAATACTCTGTGTTTAAATTGAAGATCAATATTCATGGGTTTACTGCAATGAATTTTGCATAGCATTAGCTAGAACCAAAGCATTATTAAGTTTGTTAAGGCATTTGAAGAATTGGTGATGATTGGTGCTGGAAAATGCTGTCAAATTAAGCAGATTTATGGTGACTCCATGGGGTTTTCAAGGCAAGAGACATTCAGAGGTGGTTTGCTGTTGCTTGCTTTCACACCATGACTCTGGTATTCTATGGAGGTCTCTTATTCAAATAGTAGCCAGGGCAGACCTTGCTTAGCTTCTGAGATCTGATGTGATCAGTCTATCCTGGGCTATCCAGGTCAAATTTGATGATGATTAAGAGGCTGTTAGTTTTCTGACACATGGTTCTCATGATGAAGAAAACACATTTTTCAAGTTGAATCATCACAATACGGCAGGCGTGTTGAACTAATTTATTACAAGGGCTAGATCTGACACAAATGGAACTTCATGGGGCTGAGCTACATGTGTCATAAAATGTGACACCAGGTAGCAGAGATATAAACTTTATAAAGCAGAGGTGGCCAATGGTACCTCTCCAGATGTTTTTTGCCTACAACTCCCATCAGCCCCAGCCAGCATGGCCATTGGCTGGGGCTGATGGGAGTTGTAGGCAAAAAACATCTGGAGAGCTACCATTGGCCACCCCTGTTATAAAGGATACAGATAAACACAATTAAAATATTATTTTTATTTAAAATACAAACATGCTTAAAATTATTGTGGTATTTTGTTTAAAATGGAAAGATGGGGGAATAGTGGGATTTGGCAATAAAACATCAATAAAAAGCACAAGGATCACAGCAGAAACTAAAAATATAAAATGCTGTGAGCCTAGGAAAACATGACATGGCTGGGCATTCTCCCCCCCACCTCAGGTCTATTGAGATCGACAATGGCTCTCCAGTGTAATATCCCCCTTTGGCTGTGGGTTTCCAGGTTAGAGTACTCACTGGGCACCAGTTCTCAGGTCCATTCAGCATAGACAAGCTGGCTCAAAGCATCAACCGTTTATTTTCAGGGAGCCTAGGAAAACATGAAATGGCTGGGCATTCTCCCCCCGCCTCAGGTCTATTTAGATTGACAATGGCTCTCCAGTGTAATATCCCCCTATGGCTGTGGGTTTCCAGGTTAGAGTACTCACTGGGCACCAGTTCTCAGGTCCATTCAGCATAGACAAGCTGGCTCAAGCATCAACCATTTATTTGCAGGGAGCTTCAGCTGACCATAAATGCTGCAAAAATGAAGCTGCTTTTGCTCCACTCCAGTTTAAATACATTGCAGCACAGAGTTGCAAGGAAAACACAGAATCGGTTTTTTATTAAGGACTCTGGTCTCAGATGAACTATTCTATCTGGGTGCTGAGACTTTAATGGAAAATCCCTTCCACATTTTCTTAGTAGCTTTCCAAGCCCAGAAGAGTAAAGACAAGGCAGAAGGAGCTGGGAACATCATTGGCAGCCTTGGAGCTTCAAAGGGTGAGGACAGGAGGGGGAGAAGGTGGGAGGAAATTGCTGTGGGCCTGATCAAAGCCCTAGGTGGGCTGGGTGTGGCCCGCAAGCCGGAAATTTATCAGCCCTGCAATTTGCCCTTTATTCTTCCAGTTTTTTTTTCCAATATATGAAATTTTTTATTAAGAAAAGATGGACATACAAAGAAACGAAAGAATAAAGAACGAACAAATACAATCAACATTAATCATATGAAAAAGATACATTCCAAACACCTTAGACACTTGGGCGCGCCATACAGTCAAAAACACATCTATGTCTAACGTCTACCACTACATCCCAATCATACACACTGGGGGCTGGAGAGGATTTGAAAGGAAAAAAAAAAATTCTAGCTACTCCATGTCGAAGCCTCTACTTTTGACCCATTTATAAATGGGGTCCCATTCCTCCTGACATTTTTGCACATTACCCTCTCTTAATCTTGTGGACATTAGATCAGATTCAGCGACTTCCAACAGCTTATTAATGAATTCGTCTCTGTTCGGGATTCTATCATTTTTCCAATACTTGGCATACAAAGTTCTAGCAATGGTAACTATATACAGTAACACTTTCAGTTTGGTCGTAGGCAAATTTTGCCTACAGATATTCAGAAGATACAATTCTGGCACATGCTTAACTTGTATTTTCAAGATTTTTTGAATCCAAATATTAACTTGAGCCCAATATTTCCTGGCTTCTTTGCATTGCCACCATATATGGAACAACGATCCTTCAACTTCTCGGCATTTCCAACATTTATTAGAGTATGTGGGGTAAATTTTGGCCAGTCTATCTGGTGTAAGATACCATCTATATACCATTTTATATAGATTTTCTTTGAGATCAGTTGGCTTTATTAGTTTTAAATTCTGTTTCCATAATTTTTCCCATTCATCCAGATCAATATTATAGCCAAAATCCTTAAGCCAGCGGATCCAAGCTTCTTTTACAACTTCATCCTGCATCTTAACTTGAAGTAGCCAATCATACGTTTTAGAAATTATCTTCTGCTTGGACTCTAAGATAAGATCTAATTCAATTGGTTTATTCGAAAAGCCCCTTTCTTTGTCTTTCTGAAATCTTGATTTGAGTTGACACTGGAGCCACCAATTTAACTTAGATAGTTCTTCCTCAATCAAATCATTTTGGCTATTCAACAAATAGGCATAATCTTGTGGGTTATCCCAATTATACAAGTTGGGGTGAGTCAGAGCTTCTATCGGAGATAGCCACTTTGGAGTATAAGTATACATCAGCTTAATTTCATCCCAAATCTTATACAAGGATCTTCTTATTTCGTGTCTGAAAAAGCGTCCAGTTTTTACAGGAGTGTGATACCACATATAATTGTGCCAGCCTTCTCCCAAACCTACGCCTTCAATAGTCATTAGCCTCTTATTATCTAGCTTACACCAATCCCTTAACCATGCAGTACAACAAGCCTTATAGTACAGATTCCAATCTGGGAGAGCAAGACCACCTCTTGATTTGCTGTCTTGTAAAATTTTCAATTTTATTCTGGCCTTTTTCCCTCGCCAGATAAACAACTTGATCATAGAGTTAAGTTTCTGGAAAAATAGTTTGGGTAAGGTGATTGGGATATTCTTCCAGTTTTTTCTCAAGCACAGCATCACTTGCAACCATGTTTGGTGAAGTCCAACAGTCTTTTTCTTTACTCAGAGATCTTTTTACCTTTGGTGGATTACAGCTGTGCAATACACTCTATGTTACACATTACTCATTTATACAGTTTTAGAGACCAATTCGGTATATTTCTGGCAACTTGTTTAAATAGGGCTAGATCTAGAAGCTCACTCAAGCAAAGGATCACTGATCTTTCCTGCTTCCTCCTTCCGCCCAGCAGTATCTTTTGATCTCAAGAAAGTTGATTTCCAGGATGGCAGTACCTACATGAAGTAATAGCTGTGTGGGTTGACAGGCTGCTTTCATGAACGGATGAAATAGCTCTTTTCTCCCTCTTCCATCAGTGCAGCTCTGTTTTTATTACACATCAGTCTGATTACCTGTAAATAAAGCTTACTGGGGTCAGAACGGACCATTGTTGGGAAGGAAACCAGGTAATATTCATAATCACCAGAACATTCTGTTGAGAGATCACTGGATCCAACCCTTCGATATAAAGATTTGGGGGAGGATTTCATAGTGAAAAATAGGTGCATCTTAGGATAGCTGATTTTTTCTTCCTAATGGTATTTGAGATTAGGGGTAAGCATAAACTGAACCACAAAGAAAAAGTCATCACAAATTTTGCCGTCTTAGTGGTTTGTGAAAGGAAGGTTGTGATGGATCTACAATCACAAACTTAAACTTTTAAAGCAGTTTGTGGTGGTTCATGGATAGAGCAGGAAGCAGGGGTTGAAACTGCTGCTCTCTGCTCCCTGGGAAAGCTGCTGAGCTATATTTTTTTTTTGTTTTCTGCAAACCCCATTTAAAGGTACTGCAGTCCCTTTAAGTGGGGTTAGCAGGGCCATGAGCTGGTTTGGTTTGCGAATGACCCTCCTGGTTCAATTTAGTTTGTGGTTTGGTGAACTGACATGAATCACATTTTTCTAGTTCATGCCCATCCCTAGTTACTGTTTTCCTCTTAACTACTGTGTGTTCTGCAAAACAATACTACAACATTGGTTGCTGGGATGTAGCACTGAGATTTTGCCTTGCTTGTACCTGTAAAGTCATGTACTGAATAATATGCAAGTGTGAGATTTGAAGACTGAACTCTGCTTTAGTTAAGGCATCACAGGTTTCTGGAAAGTATTTGAAAGCTATGAGGAACAATATATAATTTCCTCCACCCCTCTTAGGGAATAGAAGCATGGGGAAAACAAAAATTACAAGGTTATGCTAGTAATTTCCCTTCTCTTGGAGTTTGGAGCATGCCTCAGATGAGCTGCATTTGTATAGGAAACTGCTGAAACCCCTTACAAGATAGAGTATAAATGCTCTGATAAAAATGGAAACTGAACTTTCTGATGCGAGAAGAGCTTTGCATATTATCACAAGACCTGCAAGCACTGTATTTAACAGGACTGAAAGCAGCAGTGTGAGATTCGGATTTCATTAGTTTGTATTTTGTTTTTGTTTCTGCGGCTAATGTTCCATTTTGCCCAGTTCGGAGCAAAGAAGAAACAACAGCACAGATATGCCTCCCTTTTACCCTCCATGCCTTCCACCTGAAAGCATAAATCCCTGTCTGGCAAGAAGGGATTAATCCTGAAGACAGAGGATTTTTCCCAAAGTAGAGATGAGAAGGCTGGGGAAGAACTCCCCCTCACATGGACTTCTTTTCCATTTTTTCTAATAAATAACTGGGAAATTTGGTGCGACGCTGAAAAAAATCCGATGGATATTTTTCTCTTTTTTAGTGAAATGCTTTTTAAAACAAGGTGTTACTTGTTCAAAATGTGTAGAATGAAGATTTTAATGCAAGACAATCCACAGTGTTAGATAATTCCTGTTCTTACTACATAATATACAACATATTTATCAAAGATATTTTTGTTTGAATGTGAATAATTTTGTTAATCAATATACTGTGTGTTCAATAGTCTTAAAAGAGTTGTATTACAAAGTTTAATATTCATATATGCTGGCAGTCCTAATGGGATTGTTTCTGTCTGAATGTTTTTATTTTGTTCAGTGTATCTTTTTCTAATTCTTATTTTTATATCTTTTCTTATCTTACTTTTCCCCATTTGAGGCAGTAGTGTGCTAAGGCAGCACAGGGTGCATCACTTTGCAGCTTTCTCAAGTAGTATTCATATTAGTGAAAACTTAACAGTGTAGTCCTTAGGAAAGTTGGAAGAGTCCATTAAAGTCAGTTGCCTTTGAAGGGTGTAACTCTGCTTTGAGTTGAACTGTAAGGCATGCATACTTTTGAATTACAGAAATATGCTAAATACAATTTTATGTGCTAGCTGCATTATAAACTATACAAACTCATTTTTTTCTACATCTTCAGAATTTCTAGAAATTTTATATCTCTAACCCAAAAGAAACTCATCTAAAATTTAGGTCCATGCCTTGCCTTTAGTGGGGAAGAAGGCCCTGATGAGAAGAAGAGGAAGGATGTTTGCTGTGGTCTGCTGCTCTTCTGTTTTTCTTGCTGGACTGGTTGAAGCTGTTGCCTCTTCATGGCTGCAGGTTGAGAGAAAATGAGGTTATTGTACATCTGGGTTCTCAGCAAGGTATCATTTTCCCTCAAGGGCTTATTGTAAACATACCTGCACAAGTCCCATCATGATCTTGTGAATAATCCAGGTCTTCATGGTTTGGCAGAGGTGAAAGCACTCTGCAACATACCAACCAGCTTGTCACTTTCCTTCTTTCTCTGAAAGCATTGTCTACTCTATTTGTGACATCCATGTCCAGATCAGCTCTAAAGACTCTCACCTCACCATAGGGATTCCTCACTCACTGATAGCTGTTTCTCAAAATTCCAGAAAGAGTGTTAAATGTCATACCAGAGCAGTTCCAATGGAAAATAATTTACAAAAAGAAAAAAGAAATTCAAATATATGAAATTGCCTTATATGACCATTTGTCCGTCAATAAGACTAGCATGTGCTTTGATTGATACCAGGTTTTCAGGCAGAGAAATATCTTTCCCTGTACTTGCTACCAGAGGTCTTTTAACTGGAAATGCCAGATATTGACTTGCTGTGTGCAAAACAAGTTTTCTACCATTGAACCAAAGGCACTTCCATAAATACCATGAATGTAGCTTTCCTGGTGTTTTTGCCACTGTGTGACACATAGTGTTGGACTGGATGGGCCATTGGCCTGATCCAGCATGCCTTCTCTTAGGTTCTTGCTGCAGTTTGATATGTTGAGTAATACTTGCTTACTTGTTAGCAGTGCACACCCTACCTTTTGAAGGACTCCTTTTTTGTGAAAAGAGTGAAAAAAGGGACATTACCTACATTAGAGTAAAGACTTTTTACTGGATCTGGAGTCTTGAAAGTTGTCTCAAACATCTACAAAATGTCTTTCTGGCATTCTAAACAGTCAGTAAAGAGCAACTGAATCCAAGTTTCAGGTTTCTCTGAATGCTACTTGACATCTTGCAGCAAAAGACCAATAGCTCTCTTCTTGCCTACCAAACCCCCTGAAATGTTCAATAGTACTTTTGTAACAAGGGAAATGCAAAGTACAATTTTACATATAGCATTATCTATTGACTCTAAAATCAGTAGGCATATCCAAGATGGTATTTTCCTTTTACTTACAAATGTTGTTTATGGATGGTGCAGTTTCTACCATTCTAACCATGACAACATTTATAGGTTTTGTAGTAGACTTGAGATATTAATTTCTTAATTGATATATCTAGGTTTCAGTAAATTGCAGAATGAAAGTATAACAAAACCAACTGAAAAATTATGCTGCTTGGAAATTGTTGCATTATTTTAAAAAAAATTCTGTAGCATTTTTGTGTATAAAATGATTTTTAATAAATCATTTATAGTTTTTTTAATAGAGGATGTTGGGATAAGTATGTTGGCTTCTCCAACTAATTAATGAGATGACAAAATTATCCCTAAAGTATGTTTGAGAAGAGGTTCACATTTAACACACCTCCATTTCCTTTTGAGAAAGGTGACTATTGTGCCATTTTTTTTTTTAACGTGGGAGAGTGAGACTAAGACTTCAATCCTAGAAACTGAGAATTGACTGGGAGTAAGCACCATTAGATAAAATGGGACATTTCCAGTAGACCTAATTAGTATTGTTCCCTAATGGTGCAATCCTACACACAATTTTAGACTGGCACAACTCTGCATAGGATAGCTCCCAAAGTTGCTTTTCCGCCTGGTGAATTTTCATGGCTGTCCTTTATTAGCATCTGGATCGCCTATTATTTAAGCCTCTCATTTTTCATTAGAGTATCTTGAATGTTCTTTGCATTTAACAGAAAGCTGAAATAGAAATTTATTTTCATTACATGACCCAAAGGGTAGTGATATTAATATTTGGCCATCACACTGACTAAATCATAATGTTTAACTTAGCATTCAATATGCAATATTATTTAGAGAAGGGATACTCCTATTTTGTCCAAGCATGTGTTCTCAAATTAACTCTGTGAGTGTAATTAAAATTTAAAAGTTGCTAGCCCATTGCTGCTGAATAAACAATTGTAGAAACATCATGGCCATTCTGAAACTCTTGGAATGAAGCAATAAATTAACTGAGCCAGTCAAATGAATAGCAGGTTTCTATTGCTCCCCTTTTATTAGCTTGGCACAGTGTGTTATAAGTTTTGACTGCAAAAGAGTCTGTGGTCTAAGAATTGTTTGTTCTGCTTCTGAGTGAGTTTTGAATGCCTTTAAAGAGATATTGTAGTGCCAGGGCTACAGTATTGAACCTGTTGCTTGTGTTTTTTTGGTCACAAATTTAGTCTGTGCACCACCTATAAACTCTGATATAGAGGAGGTGACAACAGCATGTGAGCATGTGTGAAGTGCTGCCAAGTAGTTTTTGACTTATGGTAACCCTATGAATTAATCACCTCCCAAACATTCTATCATTAACAGTCTTGCCTTAGTTTTGCAAACTGAGGGCTGTGGCTTCCTTCCTTCCTTGATGGGCTTAGGGCAGTTCACATCAAGAATAAAACAAATTACATAATTTCTAAAACAGCTAACTCAAACATAAAACCGAACAAACCAGTTGAGTATTCAACATTCAGATTCAGATTTCAAAATCCTGGTCCCTAGCTGAACAACAACAATATATGATAGTACCAGACTCACAGCTGGGGGGGGGCACAGCCCCCCCCCCAACCTCCCTTGGACCTTTATGGCCCCTCCATTCCCTGACCCCCGCTCCCTCCATGCCGCTTTGGCAGCCCCCACCCCACTCTGCGAGACATTAGGGGTGGAGCCAAGATCAAGGCTGTGACAAGCATAATTGAACTCCAAAGGGAGTTCTGGCCATCACATTTAAAGGGATGGCACACCTTTTCAATTCCTTCCTTCCATAAGAAATAATGAAGGATAGGGGCACCTTCTTTTGGGGCTCATAGAATTGGACCCCCTGGTACAATCATTTTGAAACTTGGCGGGTATTTTGGAGAGAGGCACTAGATGCTATACTGAAAATTTGGTGCCTCTACCCCAAAAACAGCCCCCCAGAGCCCCAGATACCCGCAGATCAATTCTCCATGATTTTCTATGGGAATAAATCTCCATAGGGAATAATAGTTACCAGCAGACATTTCCCTCCCCTCCCCCCGCTTTCTGATGACCCTGAAGCGGGCAGAGGGTCTCCAAACCGGGGGATTCCCCTGCCCCCACCTGGGGATTGGCAACCTTAATGCTGGCTGCCCCAGTGCTGAACATCCTGAGCATGCCGGAAAGCCAGTGTAGGAACCGCCAGCCTCAAAGCGGCTTTTCCCGCTGGTGGAGTGGGGAGCTTTGAAAGAGCCCCTGAGGCCTGCTCTTCACTCTTTCTCCGTGTTGGTGAGTTGGGAGGGGGAGCTGCTGTATGGAGGGGGGCGGGGCCACCAGAGCAGCCCGGAGATCGTGGCCAGAGCAGGGGCTGCCAGAGGGGGGCCCTCCATCCAAATTTTTTCCTGTGGGCTCCCCTCTGGAATTCATCTGGAATTTTCTGGCTATGGGCCTGGATAGTACTCATAAGCAGTCACTACTCCAGAGTGGGCCAGCATGTGACAGGGAGGCAATATTAGTGTTCAGTTATGTCAACCACCTCAATTAAAGGCCTGGCAAAACAGTTCTGTTTTCAGGCCCTGAAGAATTGCAGTAGGCTTTGCAGGGCCCAGATCTCTAGTGGGAGCTTGTACATCCAGGCAGTGGCCAAGACAGAAAAAAATATTTCCCCTAGTTGAGGCTAAGTGGGCATCATTTGGGCCAAGGACAACCAGAAGATGTTGCTCAGCAGAGCATAAAGTTTTCGGGGGAAGGGTATACAGGGAGTGATCCCTTAGACATGCTGGTCCCAGGCCATTCAGTGCTTTAAAGGTTAACACCATCACCTGAAGACAAATATGGTACTCAACTGACAGTCAGTGTAACTGGTGGACCAACTTTTACTGTTGGCCCCCTTCCTGGAACGTGACGATCTAGCAACAGTGATCCACGCCACGGTCACCTCGAGGTTGGACTACTGCAATGTTCTCTACATGGGGCTGCCTTTGTACCGAACCTGAAAGCTACAGCTAGTGCAGAATGCCACGGCCCGGCTGTTGTTAGGACTCCCAAGAAGGGAGCACATCCGGCCAGGGCTCCGGGATCTGCACTGGCTGCCAATAGCTTACCGAGTCCGGTACAAGGTGCTGGTTATTACCTTTAAAGCCCTATATGGCCTAGGACCTGCCTACCTGAAGGACCGTCTCTCCCCACATGTGCCCCAGAGAGTACTGAGATCGGGAACTCGAAATCTCCTAGTTATCCCCGGGCCAAAAGAAGCCCACTTAAAATCCACCAGGGACCGGGCCTTTTCTGTGGTGGCCCCCTCCTGGTGGAACCAGTTGCTAGAGGAGGTGAGGGCCCTGCGGGACCTTGCCCAGTTCCGCAGGGCCTGTAAGACAACCCTCTTCCGGCTGGCCTATGACTAGCTGGTACAAGAAATCCAGGTGTAGTTATATTAGAGGTTGCTGTCCCTAATGTTTTAAATGGTTTAAATGTTTTATAATTTTAAATATTTTATAATTTAAATGTATTAATTAATTTTAACTATTTTATGCTTAAATGTTACTATGTGAAATCTTATGCTGTGAGCCACCCTGAGCCACTTGTTGGGAAGGGCGGGATATAAATAAATAAATAAATAAATACATACATACATACATACATACATACATACTGCTGCCTTCAACTTCTCCTGAAATCTTTGTCTTTTCCAGTGAGTCTTTTCTTCTCATAATGTAACCAAAGTACAATAGCCTCAGTTTAGTCATTTTAGCTTCTAGGGAATGTGCAAGCTTGATTTGATCCAGAAGCCACTTATTTTGTCTTTTTTGGTGGTCCAAAAGCTCTCTTCCAACACCATATTTCAAACGAATCTACTTTTTTCCTGTCAGCACATTTCATTGCCCAGCTTTCTCACCTCTACATAGTAATAGGTAATACTGCAGGATGGATTATCTTGATCTTGGTCATCAGTGACACATCCTTATACCTAGGGATCTTTTTTAGTTCCTTCATGCTGCCCTTCCCAGTCTTAATCTTCTTCTGATTTCTTGATTGTATTCTTCCTTTTGGCTAAAGAGGAATCCAAGGAATAGAGGATTTTTAACGGTTTTGGTTTCTTTATTGTCAGCCTTAAAGTTGTGTAATTCCTCAGTAGCCATTACTTCTGTCTTCTAGAAGTTCAGCTGTAATCCTGCTTTAAGATTGCTTGTTTTAACCTTCATCAGTAGTAATTTCAAATCTTTATTATTTTCTGCTGGTAATGAGTTGTCATCCACACATTTAAAATTGTTAATTTTCATTCCACCAATTTTCACTCTAACTTCACCTAGATCTAATTCAGCTTTCATTATGATACATTCTGCTTTTAAACTGAACAGATATGGGGAATAAGCTGCCAGAATAGGGTTGCAGGGCAGTGCAATCAGTGGGAGGACTGGGGGGCACAGCTTGCTTGCGAAAAATAAAATAAAAATACAGCCTTGAATACTTACAGAAATTGTAATGGGAAGTGTCAAGACTAGCTCTAGGTAAAAACAATAAGAGTTTCTGCCAGTTCCTAGGACTACCCGTTTCAATTCTAGTAGCAACTTCTAGTAAGTACACAAGGCTGGTCCCCCTCCTTAATTTTTCCCCTCCTGCTGCTCAGAGAAGGGGCAATCAATTGGGTGGGAGATCCTCAACCCCCATTAGGAGCTTGGCAAACTTGTGCCAAAACCTTAAAAATTCACTCTAGGGTTTCTCCTTTGTCCTGCTTTTAAATCTTAGCCAATCTGTTAGACCTGTCCCTTGACCAGCTTTAACCACAGTAAACCCACTGTTCTTCTACAATTTCCTCCAGTGTTTGTTATTCTGGACTTTATAGCTATTTCCTTTTAAAAAAATAGTGTGTGCTTTCTTTCATGATTAATTCAAGAAAAAGTTCTAAAAAAAAAACCAACCCAGCCCTTCCCTTGAGAGTGAAATCAAGTCTGGAAATCCCTTTCCTATACTCTGTCAATTTCATCATTCCAGCCACAATTAATTTTGTTTTAAAAGGGAAAGGCAGTGTACAGGCTCTTGCTGTGCCACAATTGTCAGGTCCCTGCAACTCACCAGTGGGGGGTAGGAGGGAGCATTCCAGGAGTGGGGCAGGTCTCTGCTCCAAACAGTGGTATCCTCACGTGACACTCCTGGTGTAGTGATGTCACTCTGAAGTGACATCATCATATTGGGAATGTCACATGATGACACACTGGTTTGAGGTCAAATCTCTATGGTAAAATTGCCTTCAAACCATATAGTTTTGCAACCAGAGCATTGCCATGTGATGTCCCTAACGTGATGGTGTCATTTCTGCATGGCATAATCATGTTGGGAACATCACATAGGGATGTTGCTGTTTGGAGTGGGGTTTTCCCCTCCAGCCAGCTGACTGGTGGTGGGCAGAAGCCCCAAAAATCAGGGGATCCCCCACCCCTGCTTGGGAACTGGGAACCCTGTGCTGTGCTGCTAGGTTTTCCCCCCAGCAACAAATGCGGGTTTACCACTGCATATATACTTAGCAGTGACTTGCATAATCCTGTAAGCTGTAGAAGTCATATTTTCTTTCCCTCTACCCCCCACCCCCACCCCCACCCCCAAGAGAGCCAGTTTGGTGTTGTGGTTAGGATCCATGGATTCTAATCTGAAGAACCAGGTTTGATTTTCCACTCCTCCACATGCAGCTGCTGAGTGGTCTTGGGTCAGTTAGAGTTCTCTCAGAGCTGTTCTCTCAAGAGCAGTTTTTGGAGAACTCCCTCAGCCCCACCTACATCACAGGGTGTCTGTTGTGGGGAGAGGAAGGGAAGGAGATTGCAAGGCGCTCTGAGACTCCAAGTGAAGTGTGGGGTATAAATCTAATCTTCTCTTCCTGTTAATTTCTGTTTATCACATTTACTTGTTAGTATTTCAGTGTACCCTTAAAACATGTTAGGTGATGTAAGAAAGTCTTTATTATTGCGCTCCACTACAGCTGGATACAGCTTCTGGTGCTGCCATTTTCAGCCATCTACCAGAATGCCTGCTGTTCTTTGGAAACAGAGGCAGTAGAACAGGTGGTCCTGTTTTATCTATCCAGGAGTACCACCTGTGCAGAAACATCAAGGATTGTGAAGGGTTTTTCTTTTCTTTTAAAAGGACAGCATAAAATTGTTGCTTTTTATAAAATATATGTCATGTGTAGCTGATATGATAAGATGTTTTATTGATTTATGCTCTTTCATGACTTCTAAGGCACACATTTATTGTTTTTGACATTTTCCAGAATGCTGAAATGGGTACTTCCTTTCAATCCAGGTTGCCTGTTTTTATCATTGTTTTGCAAAAGCTTTGGAAGATTCATTTCATTGATGTGGGTGGCAAGGTAGTAAGCTGTATAGGTCATATTTTCTTCCCTTTCCCCCCCCAGGAAATAATATGTGGGAGACACTGGACTTCATGTTTCCAACATAGGAACAGAACCAGGTTGGGAATCTCCACTTCTGAGAGAATGCTGGGAATCTGCAGAGGGCGACGGAAATTCCTGGCTGCCTCTCTGACTCTTCTTTTTGTTCCTGCTATAACCTGGATTTACCTGTTTGCTGGGAGCTTTGAAGGTAAAAGGAAAATTATGTCTGTAGTTGGTGAAGTTTGGGAGCTGCAGAGTTTTTGGAGTTGCATCAATGCTTCTTAAGGCTTAGCAGTTTTTGGACAGATGGGATAAATTTGTCATCTGTTGTCTCCCTCAGTAAAGAGGGGAGGGGGAAATGCTCCTATTCTGTCTTTCCACTGTGACATTTTCAATATTTATATTTCTTATCTCCTAGGTAGTTAATTTCTGTGGGAGTACATGTTTTGAGGGCTGAAAGCACAAATTGATTTATGAGCATCAAAGACTGATTATCACAAATAGAAACTGTGAATTTTGAGTCACATTTTGTACAACGAGCCCTGATTCTTTGTTTCTAACAAGTCTAATGGCTGAGAAAGAAGACGGGAATAAATGTTTTCAAAAAATAGCTCAGTATTGCTGTCTCTTGTGCTAGGAAGTTCAGAACTGGTATATTGTTGCAAAATGTCTGCACGTACTTCTTATTCAGGTATTGTGTCTAATAGCGCTTAAGATGTTTTGTTTCATTTTTGGCAAAAAAGTTAAGTGAAAATGGTGGCTTGACTACCATACATTATTTAGAGTTTGTGTTTTAAATGACATCTAGGGAGATAGCCCTATTGCCCTTAACATATCTTAGAGTTAGAGTGCATTAATTTTATAGTAATGTCCCAAATCTGCTTCATAGTTGGGACTGCGTCATATTCCCTGGAGGGGCATCTCTCTCTCTCTCTCTCTCTCTCCTGTCTGTCTGTCTGTCTGTCATCTTATCTGTCCTATGAAAAAGAGAGAGAACGTTCATGCTTGTTTTATTATAGGGATGCCTAACAGTAGGCTGTATCCATACTAGAGAGCAATTTCCTAAGCCCTTGTTGCCAACCTGTTGAATTTTAATCATATTCAAAAGTTTGCTTGGTTTAATATGAAAAGGGGTTTCCCCCCCTACAAGGTTGTAAGATGTATCTATATACCATATACTAATGTTATGCCTATCTTTGATTTTGTATGCAACACAGGGCGTATATAGTATGTAAATGAACATATATGTATCTAGTTCTGTGTGTAAAGTATACACTTTATGAAGGTGAAATTTGTTATGGATTCTCCTTTCCTTCCTCAAGTGAGACTACAATACACATTTTTGGCCTCTGGAGACCAGTGGCCCTGCAAACACAGATAGTCGCTATCCTTATCATACCATCATCATCATCATTGTATTATCTTATATTCTAACAGTCAAATGTGGCCTAATCTGCAAATTCTTAAATCCACAGAAATACTTAAATTCACAAATCTGGGCAACAGTGGCCAAAAACAGATACAAATAGAAACAAACTTGGGGGGCTCATTAGATTTGCAGATAAATCTGAAAATGTTAAAAACAATACAAAGAAAATACATTATAAGTTACCTTGCAGAATTTACAAAAAAAATACATTTGCAGAGCTTCAAAATCCTTTCAAAACAAACCCTGTAATAAAGCAGTGGCTGTTGCTAGGCATTCACAACCGTTTGGCCAGCTTTCCAGGCTTTGTTGGTGCTTGGTTTCTATCACTAAAAGGGGTGGGGCAGGGTTCTTTTGACCTTTGAGAGGAGAATTAATTGGGACTATATCTGGAAGCAACCACCAGACAACTTGATACCACCAGAATGAACCCAGGCCTGACTGCTTGCTACTGTTCAGCTGCTCCCATTCCATGAAAGCTAGTCTGGTGTAGTGGTAAGGATTTCAGACTGGAACCTTGAATCCCCATTCTGCTGTGGAAACTCACTGGACTTGTTACATATTCTCAGCTTACCCTGTATTACAGGGTGTTGCGTGGATAAAATGGAGGAGAGGTTCACATGGTAGAGAAAGGCAAGATATAAACGAAGTAAATAACGGGGGTAGATAGAAAGTAAATTGGCGGTTGAGTGTAAAGGAGAGAAGGAAAGCAGGGAAAGGTGATGAGGATAAGGGAATTGCTGGAATGACGGCAATAGGAAATAATATGGGGAGAGGATGCAGTCCTTGCAGGTTCTTCCCTACTGCAAATATACACAGCTCAGCTGGCACTGCACAGTTGGGCCATAGTTTTCCTGGAGAGAGGCTGCCAAGGGGAGTGGGGAAGGAAAGCTGAAGATGAGAGGGGAATATAAAGGTAGGTTGCCTGGTGAGTTATGGGGCTTTCAAGAAAGGGGAAAGAGGATGCCCACTTGTCTTATATTCTGTTTCTCCTGTTTTATAGCTAGGACTTGCATGTTGCATTCATTTTTGATGTAATCCTCATGAATGTAGGCCAGCACTTTTGCAGATGAGTGTTCAGTTAATTACAGCTCTGATGTAACATGCAGTTACTGCATAAGTATTTCCTAGAAAGAAACATTTACAGAAGTACACAAGGGAAGTGATAGGAACTGGTTACTTGAAATGATGGTGGTGGCATTTACATGTTGATGAGGTTTGATCTCTGCCTCCTTCTCTCTAATTTGAAACTCCTCTCTTGCAGTAAAAAAAACAAAGAAGTGGAATTTTATCTACTTATTTTCTCCTGTTCCAAATATATTGAAGTCTACCTATGGATAATCCCATCTCTCAGTTGCTTGGAGGTATTTACTTATCTGAAACATAAGCATCACTCAACAGGAGGTTGAATTTCTTACTTGGAGTGACTGGTAGAGCAACGCACAATCAGACAATATCAAGGCAGCAATCAAATAGCACACAGGCAGCAAGGTACCTTGCCCAAGTTTGCCTGTATTAAATATTCAAAATAATGAGTGTTGCATTTTGTGAATTTGTAAGTCGAGGTGTGAGAAGGAAATAAGTTGTGAGTTTTAGAAAATGCGCAATGAATTTGTTCCCAGCATTCTTATGATGCCACTCTCAAGGTATCTTGCAGAATTTACAAAAAAAAAAAATCCTATAAAACAGTTAAAAGTAACCAAGGTAGAAACAAATAAGGACAAATAGCAATTGCAAAAACAGCAATACAACAAACAGTAGGCAACCATCAGAAAGAAACCTTAAACCTCTCCAAATGCTCTTTGGAATAAAAAAGTCTTCACAAAAATCTCAAAAGACCAAGAATGAGAAATCCTTGTAGTCTTCTTAGAACAGAGAGAATCTTGTGCCACAGTGTGGTTAGTTTTGTGCCAACCAATTTTACTTCTGGTAAAGTGATCATGCAGAGTTGAACTGAGATCAGTAGCAGAATCATATGGGCAGAGGATGGGTCCTTTAAAAAATCACAGTGGTTGGAGGAAAAAAAATAAGTGAATCATTCTTGCTGTGTTATTGGAAAGATAAATTACTATTGGCACATAGCAGAGGTCCCCAAAACTTTCGAGCCTGGGGCACATTCAGAATTTTGAGATAGTTACCACTGCACCTGAATGGCTGCCATAGGAGGTGGAGCCAAACTCAAAATGGCTGCCACAGAAGGTAGAGCTGAATGAAGCCTCCATCCTCACACTTCCAGGGAAGAAGAAAAGCTTGAAAAGGAAATGTAACTGCATACTGACTAAGAAAAGCCCAGTTGCTTACCAGTCCTCCTCATCCTCTAGTTGAAAACCTTATTTGAAAGGACAGCCAACAACAAGCCCTGCCTTACAATGTCCATTTATGAAAAATGTTGTGAATCCTAAAGGAAGTGCTGGCAGGCAACATAACATGTTGAAGAACCTTGGTATGCGTCCTGAGCCAGCCATATGCTTTTCATATATGCTAGCTTTTAGTTTTTCTTCAAGACCACTTCGAGAAGGCAGTGAGGGTTGATGAGTCAGTACCTTGTCTCCTTCCAAATTTTGCCTCCTGGAGTGACGTTACAAAGATCTGTTACCAGGAATTCAGTAAATAACTTCAAGCCATCTGCAATATGGGAATTAATGAGAATGCGAGTTAAATGTTTTTTAACATCCAAAATCAAATGCATTTTTACATTATTATCTGCAATATTTGTGTTCATTTTCAAATTGTAGCAAAAATACACACAAATGTCACTCTGATGTTTAGTCTTAGAGAATGCTGAGTGCAACACACACAAAAACAAGCTTCCCCTTCTCCAGGATACTGGGACTTAGTGGTGCTAGCTACCCAGGGTAGCAGTTATTCTGTGACTCTGATCCTAGGTGTGAAGAAGGAGGTTTGCTTACTCATTTCATGCAGGAGACTCAGTTACTCATTTCATCAGCAAAAGAAATGTGCACTTCATCTGTTTATATTCTAATAGTCAAGCGTGGCTCAATCTGCAGATATTTAAATCTACAGATTGGGGCCGTATTGTCATAAACCAGATTTTCCTGCAAACTTGAGGGGACTCCCAGGTTTGGAGAAATGTCTGAAAACTTTCAAAAAATACACTGATGAACATATGAACATATGAAGCTGCCTTCTACTGAATCAGACCCTTGGTCCATCGAAGTCAGTATTGTCTTCTCAGACTGGCAGCGGCTCTCCAGGGTCTCAAGCTGAGGTTTTTCACACCATTTTGCCTGGACCCTTTTTTGGAGATGCCAGGGATTGAACCTGGGACCTTCTGCTTCCGAAGCAGATGCTCTACCACTGAGCCACCGTCCCCCCTCAAATAGTAAAAGAACATTCTGTTAACAACTAATTTGAGAATTTGAGGGTCCATTTGAGAATAGATTCAGATTTCATCTTTTATTCAATGGCCTCCCATCACCTCTGAAGCCTGGTTTTGTCCTGGGGTCTTCCAGTTGAACAATCCTGATGTACAGATTCAACTGCCCAGTAGCCTTAGTTTAGTTCATCTCAGTTTAAAATCTGACAGGCTCTGATTTTGCAAGTTGAGTGCTATCTTTCTCTTTCTCCTTTATTGCAGAGGTAGTTGTTTGTTGCCAAGGCTGGGTGGATTTAAATTTCCTAATTCACTATTTCATTATCTCAAAACCCAAAGGATACTAAGAGCTTCATCTATTTAGCTACCATCTTTAAAGACAAAGCTAATACTAAAGCATGAAAAAGAGAATGAGGTGTATATTCCCCAGTGAGTAAATAAACAATCACTGGATGAGCAGTGATTTAAAAGTAACTCTGGCTTCTAACAAAAGAATGTAAGAACATCTGTGTTGAATTATGGAAGTGGTCCATCATGTCCTGTTTCACACAGTGGCCAACCTCGTGTCCTTGGAAGCCTGCTCTCCCCCCCCCCCCGTTGTTGCCTCAGCACTTGTATTAGAGCTGCCAACCTCCAGGTGGGGCCTGGAATCTCCCAGAATTATAACATATCTCCATATGACTGAGATCTGTTCCCCTGGAGAAAATCGCTACTTTGGAAGGTGGACTCTTATGACATATCCCATTGAGGGTTTTTTCTGTTCCCCAAATCTTGCCCTTTCCAGGCCCCACCCTCAGATCTCCAGGAATATTTCAACCTGGATTTGGGAACAGTGACTTGTATTCAGAGGATTACTGCCTCTGAACATAGAAATTCCATTAAGTTATTTCCCCAATTAGTTATTTGTGCTACTTGAGTATAGTTGGTTGTGTTGGGGTTGGGGGTGGGCACCAACAAATTGAAAATTGGTTATCTGAAGGGCCCACACAATAACATTTCAGGCATCTGTCATGATGGGCTCTGGCTCACAAAAGCTTGTGCCATAATAAACATTTTAGTTAGGGCTGCCAACCCCCTGATCTGGCCGAGGAATCTCCTGCCAGGGAGGTTCTCAACCCTGGGCCGGCGGGGGGAACCTCCCTTCACGTCGCTGGCGCAGTGACGTCACCCAGAAGTGATGTCATCAAAATGGTGGTGCCTGTGCGGGGCGGCTTTAAGTGTTTCCAGGAAAACTCTATGGTTTCCCCGGATGCTCTAGCCATTTGGGAGGTAAAACCTCCCAAATGACTAGAGCGTTTGGGGAAACCATAGAGTTTTCCTGGAAACGCCCAGAGCAGCCCCACATGGGTGCCACCATTTTGATGACGTCACTTCCAGGTGACATCATTTCATCGCGTGGCGCCCAGCATGCCACGACTGTCCCCTGCTGGGGGATGAAGAGGACTTGGCAACCCTAATTTTAGTCTTTAATGTGCCACAAGAATTCTTATTTTGGCTGTAACTGGAATGATAGAATAGCAACATTCAAAACTCACTGGTGATTGCTGTGGTGTTCATTGTGTGACCCAGTCTTTAAAAAGTACAGATTGTCTGGTTATTTCTAGAGATTCAAAAACACCAAAGAATGTTGCTGTGCAATATCCCAGTTCTGTATTGTGCAGCATTATAATAAATGTGCTCGTGTATCGTTAAGGAAAAAGCAGCAGTGAATTGCAGCTGTAGCATTCACATTCAGAAAACTGAATGCAGTTTTAAAAAGCAGAATTATAGTAGGATACTATTGAAATAGTACTCCCCTTGGGAACAGGAGCAGATGATTTAGAAGCCCTGTATCCAGTAGGAAGTTTGGGTGAGAGACAATGTAGTAAATATTCTTATTTAATTTTATCCCTAGAAAAAGTTGTGATTCTTACATTTATCATTTGTCACCTGGCTAAGATAACTTATTTATCACTTTAAAAATATTCAGACATATTGATCATCCACCTTCTGTTTCAAAACATTACCTCAGAGAGGGTGATATGGAACAGTTTTAGGAAGCTGTTTATTAGTAAGTCAGTTAACTATTCATGCAAATAAGGATTTAATTTCATCTCTTAATGGCATCTGTATATGAGGCTTCAAATGAAAAATGCAATTAATGTATAATGAAATGATGTTTACTAGTAATCTTTTACGTACTAAAAATGAAAGATCTCACTCTCTACCTTTTGCATTATGACAAAAATAAATAAATTTAAAAGGTTGAAATAATATGAATTACCACCAGTATCTGACTACATATTCATGTAATACGGATCCTTTTCAGACTTTTGCCTGTGTACCTGATCATCCTCTATTCTTCCATTTTGACATTTGCCCATTTTTTTCTGTCTACCACCATACCTCCCAATCCACTATGTTACTTTTTTTCTTGGCTAAAAAGAGAATTAAGATAGGACTGCCAGTGTAGCATTGAAAGGCTTTTTAGCCTGGTAAAAAGCATTATAGTAGCCAAAAGGGAGGGTGAAAATGCTGTTACACTTCTCAAATAGTGAGAAAAGAGCTAACTGCACCTCTGCATAAACCCACTGGTTTATGTTTATCAGATTAAAGTTGAATTCCTTGGTTGTGGATGTGCCTGATTAAAAATAGTCATTGATTCTTGAATCATCTGAACCATTGCATTGATTTGACCTGTTAATTTGAGAGTTGAACACCAGGCAGCATTCTTTCCCCTAAGTATTAATTGTAATAACTTCCTAGTATTTCATTACCACTTTCCAGCAATCTGCTTCAAAGCTAGCGTTTAAGGTAACAGCCTCAAAGGAAAGATTATAGATCATAGAATATTTTATATGAGCTGGAGTACAAATTTCTGTCTCTACATACATAATTATTGGTTTCCAGCAGCTCTAACAAATGTTCTTTGAACTTTTGCCAATATGTAGAGAGGTGAGTAAATCTGCAAGTTAAACTGAATTTACTGTGTGTATAAGGTCATTTCATGTACATTTTACAGGGAGACAGAAGTGTTCTTCTCCATGAATGTTCAAATGCCTTCCTGAAATCTTGTGGAATAGCCATTTTAAGCTGGCATGCAACTACTTTGTGTTCTCTGTGTGGCAAGCCCTATTTAAGAATTGCCGTACCATATGTTGATCTTTGCTGTTGGAGCTGGTCTTCACATTACTCCCAGGTGTAACTGATGGTAACTGCTGGAAGCAGGGAGTTAATCCATCTAAGAACTATTCAAGCATTCTAATTCCAATACTAACTCCTGCCTATCTTATTGATATGGGGACAGTGTGGAGACTTGGTTTGAATCCCAGCTCCCCATGTTGCTCACTGAGTGACCTTGCAGGGATTGTAATAATTAAAAATGGAATCATCTCTTTTATGTTTGTCATCCTGAAGGAAGGGTGAGATATAAATGTGAAGAATGATTGATAAATTAATATGATGAGACATCAGTGGTCTTCCAGCAGCATTTTAGATTGTATGTCTAAAGGTAGGATTTTTGATCCCATTGCAGAATATGTCTCCAGTTTCTGTTCTATCCTGTTAGTTGCTGTTGTTTTTTGCCTCCCTGCTACTAGTAGAGATTAAACAGCTTCTACTCATAAAACAGAAGATAATTAATCTTCATCAAGCACAACGAGAAGTTTAATTCTCCACTTCTCTTTCTCTCATGCAATTTCCCACTTCCCCCCAATGTTCTGGCAGCTGTCATTTGCACCAGTGTCTGTGGGACGTTTAATAATCTGACTGCAGATTCATTTCAGTGGTTTCACTCATTTTGATTTCTTCCTTTGCTCTTGCAGAATTTCATCACTTTAGGTAAAAATGGAAGACCACTGTCAAGAAACAGGGGGAAGGATGTCTGTCCTTTGTGCAAAGCTGTCTCTACAGCTGATAGTTTTTTCTGGTTCGGATGAATTAAATCAAGACATGGTCACATCTGGGAGCAGCTTTCAAAATTATTTCTTATATGCATTCTTGCATTTTGCATGCTGTTTTAAGCAACTGTTTTATGATTGACTTTTCTGTCATGAAGGTAGGAAGGACATTCATTATCTTCCCGGATATCCAGTCCCAACTAGTTAGTTGGTTAATGAGATGAGTCTGACAGTTCTCCAGACCACTTCTGCCTTCAGCTGAGAAACAAGGTGCCAGTTTAGCTCCAGGAACTTACTGGGGTTTTTTTATAATTGGCCTAATTTTTATCTCTCTTGTGTGTGGTATATATGTGTGTGCGCGTGCATATTACTTTTTTATGGTTATCATTGGACTTACTCTCTGCTGACCTCTTATTGACAGGGCACCTTAAAGGTTTGAGGGAGAGAATCTGGTGCCTGACAGAGAACTTTGCCCTTCCAAAGTCAAAACAAGTGGTGTGCACTCAGTATAAACCAAGCAAAAAAAAAAATCCCCCCAGAATACCTTATTTATTTATTATTTTATTTGGTCAATTTATATTCCGCCCTTTCCCATACGGGCTCAAGGCGGATCACAGTTGTAATAAAACAATTAAAATACAGTAATGACTCAATAATATACCAATAAAACAAAGCTAGGATTGGTATCCTTTGGGTATTTTTTTTCCAACCAGCTACTGAGTGGGCTACTGATATAGCTGTCTAACTCAATTCTAGGGCCATTGTACCAGCAACCAATCAGTACCTCTAAACAATTCTTGGATAATCAGGAAATCAACAGCTATAGGCCCAAATGGCATGGAACCAGAACATTAGGAAAGGGATCCATCCATTCTATTCTAGGCTCTTGATCTTCCTCTTCTTTGGATTTCAGGAGAACTAGGAAACCCTACTTCACATGATGCCAGTATAATCTACTCAAGCACAAACACTCTGAAACATCAAGTAGTAATTAGCACTCAATGGAACCTCAGGGGAGTGTCTAAACAGGTTTGTGGCAAATTGTGGGAATTATAGGGGAGCAAACCAGCTGGCCGTGCCTCTTAACTGGATGGGATTGGTTAGTATGAAGTTACCTTCCTGTGTCCCATGACAACAGGAATTTAAGTAAGAAAATTCAGTATTTTTCTGTGATTAGGAAATGAGAAGAGACATATGACTAAAAGATTGGATAACTTTCAAAAGAATTGAGTGTTGGACTGATATTGACTAATAATAAATAAATCTAACAGTTTAAATTATTTTCTTTGTATAGTCTCATTCAATTCATTAAATGTGTTTCAGGGTAAAGTGATCTGGGTCTCAAAACCTGAGAAACTTGACATGCATTCTTAACATTCATGTTAATTTTTATGACAGGTATGCAGTTGCTAATTGCAGAAGGCAAAGCCTTCCTTTGGGATTGCTGCAAATTGCATTTTTATAGACCTAGGGAATAAGAAGTTACCTAAAGTCATACAAATGTCAAAAGCTGTTCAGAGGAACTAGTCATCTATGATAGTGCCATCTCTCAGATTGATTGAGTGGCAGGTTTCCAGAAAAAAAGGTGACTCAACATATCTGCTTAAACACCATATGATCTGAAACTGCAGTAACTCTTTCAGATGAAATTTGAAAGTCATACTTAATACCTCAAATGACCCTGATTTTCAAATTAGTTCTAAACCTCAGCCTCTCTAATTTATCACAGTTGTTGCACTTGGAGATCATGGAGCCAGAATTTCCTTGCCTGCATTGGACATATGACTTAAATCTTGCACAAATCTAATGAGGTCTTCCTGCCCACCATAGATACCAACATTTATTTGTAGACTGCTGTCCCCTAAGGTTCAAGGTGATGAAAATTTAACTATTTTAAATTCTGTTTTGTAAATGTGTTTTACTGAAATGTTATTCAGCATTTCAGTAAAACATTTATACAAAACAAAATTTAAAATAGTTAATACAATAGATAATTTTGTGAGTTACAGTAGTCCAGCCTGGAGGTAACCATTGCACGGATAACTGTGGCTAGTGCAGGCTGAGACAGGAAGGGGGGCAGTTGTATGATCTGGCACAGCTGGAGAATTGCCAATCTAGCAACATTTGTGATCTGGGCCTCTATCAATAAAGAGGCACACCCTGGCTGGCTCTTGGTGGTCAGCACTTGAGTCAGAGGAGCTCTGTCTAAAGCTGGGAGTTGGCACCCAACTGTAAACCCCCTCCCCTCAGCCACAGAACCTCCAGCTTTTATGGATTCAGTCTCAGCTGGCTGTGTGTCAGCCATATAACCACAGAGCTGTAGCCAGGGTTTAAAAAGTGGGTTAAAAAAAAAGTCAGAGAAGCCCTCACATGCCATCAGGAGTGACAAATTAGAAGGTTTAGGTATGGTCACAGGGGTTTCATGGAACTGGGCATAAAGAAGATACCCCAAGCACTCCTGAATGAGATGTGGTTTGATGAGACTCTCTAATCTTACTGAAAGCACTTTAGTGACACTCTCAGATTATATTTTATCTTTAGATAGGATAAGGAATATGTATTTCTGTTCCTGATTTTATTTACATAGGTATCCAAGAGAGACTGGGTATCAAAGAGAGTAGCCGTCTCAATATAACACTGTGATTTAGCAGTCAATGAATTGCTTTGTAATAGACAAAGAAACCCTTCATTTGCATGCCTCTAATTTAAAAAGATTTTTTTCCTGCATGACTGGATAGTCCAGGCAAGCCAGATCTTGTCAGATTTTGGAAGGTCAGCAGGATCAACTATGGTTAGTACTTGGATGGAAGACTTCCTTGAAATACCCAGGGGCAGGCTCTATTCAGCTAACCCTCGGAATATCCTCCAGGCCCTCAGTAGGAGTCAGCCACCATGACTTCCAGGTGCAGAGTCACTCTTTCTCTCTCAAATAAAACCCTTTTCGTCTTAGCAAAACCAAGCAACCTGATTGGTTGGGACTGTGGTATATCAGCATTTGGCCTGTCAGACTATCAGACAAGAGTACTTACATGCCGTTGTTTGAATCCGCTCCTCTCTCTTGCCCAAGTGACTGTTACCATCCAGCAAAACTGATTCTGTTAGTAAAAGGCAGCCAACCTTAGTTCTGGCAGTTACTGGCTCTCGCTACTCTCCCATTGGCTGAGCCACCTGTCACACTGATTCACAGAGGAGAGAAAGAAACCTTTCCTTTGTTTGGCTGGGGAAGGGAGGAGGAAAGAGACAGCCAGAGAAAGGCTTCCCTTGATTGTCTGAGGACTCTTCCCTATCCTCTTTTGGAAAGGGGGAAAAATGGTGTCCTGTGGCAACAGACCAGATACTGCGAGAGAAAGATGGAGGAAAAGTGAGAAACACAGAGGTTGAAGTCCTGTGCTTAAGACCACAATGTTATCAGAGAGAGTGTTGTTCTGAAAGGTTTCTGAGGTAGAACTCATTGGAGCCAGTGCTGACTATAGCTGCCAGTTCCAGGTTGGTGGAAAATTCCAGGAGATTCTGTGGAGGAGTTTGAGGAGGGCATAGGAGTTAGGGCTTCAGAGCGGGGTCTGCCGGACCCAGGTTCTTGGTGTGGAAGCTGACTGGGTGATTTTGGACCAGTCACACAGACTTCCAGCCTAACCAGCTTCACAGGGTTCTTATTCAGATCATAGGGGGGAGAGGAGAATGATGTAAGCTGCTTTGGTCTCCCCCCCACCCCTGCACTGTGGAGAAAGACTGTCCTTTTCCTACATAGAAGCTGCAGAGAGGGGGAAGGCAATGGAAAGCTGAAGTCAGGGGGCAGATAAAGGGAAGGAGATAGGGTTGCTAACACCAGGTTAGGAAATTCCTGGAGATTTAAGGGATGGGGCCTAGAGAGAGTTGGGCTTGAGGAGGAATGGGGCCTCAGACAGGTACAGTGCCATTCCATTCTAATAAAGCCCTGTCACCTTTATATAAATGCCTTCTGAACAATTATGTTTTAGCTAGCCAGCAGGTAAATCTTCCGGACTTTCCTCAGGTAGCCTATTCCACAAGGTGGGAGCTACAGCAGAGAATGCGTCCAATTGTATTGCAAAAAGAGTGCCTGTATGCAACAAAGCATTTAGGGGTGAATTACTTGTACCTTAGGATAGTGGCCCCCAACCTTTTTGGCAGCAGGGGCAAGTATTGTGGAAGACAATTTTTCCACAGACCAGGGGGTGGGGTGGATGACTCTGGGGGTTTTGCCACCTCAGGCTGCCCCCCCATGCCACATCTCTGCCTCCCCCTCCCATTTAAAGACCCCCACCAATCAGCTAATCGGTGGAAGTCTATAAATGAGGCGTAAGCTAATGTCACAGCAGCACTGCCCCTTCTGCTGGCCTGGGACCCTGCAAGGGAAGACAGTCTTGGAGTGAGGCCATGCTGCCTCTTTAGTCCAGGGCTGCTCTGCCTACAGCCCGGTTGCTAGCAGGCCATGGACCGATACTGGTCCACTGCCCGGTGGTTGGGGACCCCTGCCTTAGGACAAATCTTCAAGGCAGCAGTTAAATAATGAGGCATAGATAGGGTAACAGTCTTATCTTTACCAGATAGCAGATGTAATAAATGGTAATCATGTGAACATACTGGAAAGCGTGAAATCAATGGTAAAGTAAAATAAGATCTTATGGAAGAATATAACTCACAACTAAATTAAAAATGGGTAAATTTTCACATTTCCACATGGGCAGACGGTCTAGCCGAAAATCTGCCGATTTATTCATTAAGGTATAAGGCATTATGTCTGGCCAAAAAGAAAAATCTTTGAAAGGCTGGAATAAAGAATTTCAAATAGGAAGCACTGGAAAAGATGGGGTTCTCAGTCTCCAAGAAAGAGGGTGCACATTTCCTTTTGGCATCACTGCATAACTCAAGATAGTCTCTTTGTTCTAAATTAGTAAATATCTTATTCATAACTACAGGGTAATATGAAGGAAAACTTGGGTAAGGAATCTGCAGTCTTAAGTCTTTCATCTACTTGTCCAAGAAGACACAAAAGGATCAAGCTTATTTTTTAAAAACCAGGAAGAATATCCTGGTCTAGTAGGGAAACACACACCCCCGCCCCTGAATTTTGCCATGGCTTTCCAGCGCTTTTTCTTGAGCTGGAACACACAAGAATGCAGTTCCAGCTGGCATGGTGTCAGGGAGTGGGCCTAATAATCAACTGAGTTCCTGCTGGGCCTTTTCTTTTTTAAAAAAAGCCCTGCTAACAAGGAAATGGAACCAAGACCAGCCTCAAAATATATGTTGGAACTTGGAAAAATGGCATGGAGAAATTTTGACTGTAGGGACTCAGTTTTAGAGGAAAGAACAAGAAACCAAATTGTAGCAAAAGTAGAAAAGATCTATTTTTTGCTTTATAGACTCCCAGAGCAAAAGATACAAATTGCCCTCCAGAGTGGTAAAAGAATCTCATAATTGTGGCTGTGTACTTTAGTAGACTCGAGAAGATGAAAATTAAATTTCCACTTGTTTGAAGAAGCTCAGTCCTATGCCCATCCAAGATTTAGAGGTTTCATTTCCACACACACACACACCCCACACATACCATGTATTTCTGAAAGCACAATTATTTTAGATTTGGAATTGTTAATAGAGAGCAAATTATCATGATAGTACAAAATGAAAGCTTGGAGAAGATGTTTTAATCCTAACCTTGTGCAAGAAAGAGGAGCTGGATGATCAGCATACAGTAGAAGCAGTATAACATGGGCAGCTAAGTTAGGAACATGGGAATGGCTAACTTCCAGGAAAGGAAAGGTCCCCTGTGCAAGCACCAGTCGTTTCCGACTCTGGGGTGATGTTACTTTCACAATGTTTTCACGGCAGACTTTTTACAGGGTGGTTTGCCATTGCCTTCCCCAGTCTTTTACACTTTCCCCCCAACAAGCTGGGTACTCATTTTACCGACCTCGGAAGGATGGAAGGCTGAGTCATCCTTGGGCCGGCTACCTGAATCCAGCTTCTGCTGGAATCGAACTCAGGTCGTGAGCAGAGAGTTCAGACCACCGTACTGCAGTACTGCTGGTTTACCACTCTGCATCATGGGGCCACTGGCTAACTTCCAATCATTTGGTAAATGGCTAACTGCCAGTCATTTGGTAAATCATATAAATGGAGGTAAAATAAATCTAGAGCCAAAATACATCCCCATCAAATGTTTTTTGTAACTGGGAGTGGGTTTGAAAGATTACCAGTTATAGGACTTCTTATTCTCATGGAATTTGAAGTATGTAAAAAAAGCAATCAGATATAATTGTTTAGGAATTCCCAGTTGGTTTAATTTGATCCAAAGCCTTGTTCATGAGATGTTATTAATGGTTACCCTAAGGTCCATAAAAATGTTAACAGTTTCCCATTGGGATGTGATGGAATATTTGTCTGAGAGAAAGAAGAGCACATCTGCATGATGTAATGTAAATGAACCTTTAACTCCCAATTTGTTCTGGACCTTGTACTGACAAATTGTAACTTCAGTCATAAATGAGCTGCATATAGTTTTCTTGGTATAGATAACAGACTGATTGGTCTATAATTGTCTGGAGAATGAAGTGAACCCTTCTTACATCTCTCGGCTTGGCTTCGCGAACGAAGATTTAAGAAGGGTGCAATAGTCCACGTTTGCTGCAGGCTCGCTGGTGGCTGACAAGACCAATGTGGGACAGGCAGGTCCGGCCACAGCGGCTGCAGGGAAAAGTCTGATTTAGGGTTGGTCCTGTAGCAGTGCGATTCTTCCTCAATCTCCTTTTGTCCTCAAGACCAGCTATGCGTGTGTTCTCAAAGGAAGAGACAGCCTGGTGGATGGTGTGCCTCCATGCTTTGCGATCTGAGGCTAGGTCAGACCACTGGTGATGGTTGATGTGACAGGTGCTAAGGGATTTCTTCAAGGAGTCCTTGTACCTTTTCTTTGGTGCCCCTCTATTTCGATGGCCGGTGGAAAGTTCGCCATACAGAGCAATCTTGGGAAGGCGGTGGTTTTCCATCCTAGAAATATGCCCTGTCCAGCGCAGCTGCGTCTTCAACAGCAGTGCCTCGATGCTGGTAACCTCTGCCCGCTTGAGGACTTCAGTGTTGGTCACAAAGTCACTCCAGTGGATGTTGAGGATGGTGCGAAGGCAGCGCTGATGAAAGCGCTCAAGGAGTCGCAGGTGATGACGGTATAAAACCCACGATTCAGAGCCATAGATGAGGGTTGTCATCACAACCGCTTTGTAAACATTGATCTTTGTGCCTTTTTTCAGATGCTTGTTGCTCCACACTCTTTTGTGCAGTCGGCCAAATGCACGGTTTGCCTTTGCCAGCCTGTTGTCAATCTCCTTGTCGATCTTGGCATCTGAGGAGATGATGCACCCCAGGTAGCTGAACTGCTGGACTGTCTTCAGAACTGATTCACCCACAGTGATGCAGGGAGGGTGATAATCTTCCTGGGGTGCAGGCTGGTGGAGAACTTCTGTCTTCTTCAGACTAACTTCTAGGCCGAATAGCTTGGCAGCCTCTGCAAAGCAGGACGTCATATGCTGCAGAGCTGATACCGAGTGGGAGACGAGTGCAGCATCATCAGCAAACAGTAGCTCTCGGATGAGTTTTTCCATTGTCTTGGAGTGTGCCTTTAGTCGCCTCAGGTTGAACAGGCTGCCATCGGTGCGATAGCGGATGTAGACACCATCGTCCTCATCTAGATCTACTGCGGCTCTTTGAAGCATCATGCTAAAGAAGATCGTAAAGAGAGTTGGCGCGAGAACGCAGCCTTGCTTTACACCTGTGCCTATTGGGAAGGGCTCCGAGAGGTCGTTGCAGTGTCTGACTTGGCCTCGCTGGTCTTCGTGTAGCTGGATGATCATGCTGAGGAACCTTGGGGGACATCCTAAACGTTCCAAGATTTGCCACAGGCCTTTCCTGCTAACGGTATCGAAAGCTTTGGTAAGGTCGACAAAAGTCACATACAGACCCTTGTTCTGTTCCCTGCATTTCTCTTGGAGCTGCCTGAGAACAAATACCATGTCGGTGGTGCTCCTGTTAGCTCTGAAGCCGCACTGGCTCTCTGGGAGGAGTTCTTCTGCAATGGCGGGCACCAGTCTGTTCAGGAGTATTCTGGCAAGGATTTTGCCTGCGATGGAGAGCAGGGTTATCCCCCGGTAGTTGGAGCAGTCTGACTTTTCCCCTTTGTTCTTGTATAGGGTGATGATGATTGCATCGCGAAAGTCCTGTGGTAATTTGCCTTGTTCCCAGCAGGTGACAAGTACTTTGTGAAGTGAGCTGTGTAGTACTGTGCCCCCATGCTTCCAGATCTCTGGTGGAATTCCATCAACTCCTGCTGCCTTGCCACTTTTCAGTTGCTTGATGGCTTTAACAGTCTCTTCTAGGGTGGGGATCTCATCCAACTCTGTTTTCACCGGTTGAAGTGGGGTGAGGTGGATTGCTGAATCTTGAACTACACGGTTGGCACTGAAGAGAACCTGAAAATACTCTGACCACCGGTTCAGTATGGATGCCTTGTCTGTGAGGAGCACTTGGCCATCTGCACTATGCAAGGGACTCTGAGCCTGATATGATGGACCATATACTGCCTTCAGGGCTTCGTAGAACCCTCTTAAATCACCAGTGTCTGCACACAGCTGGGTTCTCTCTGCAAGCTTGGTCCACCACTCGTTCTGAATGTCTCGAAGCTTGAGCTGGAGGTTGCTACATGCAGCGCGAAAGGTTGCTTTTTTCCCAGGACAGGAGGGCTGAGCAAGATGTGCTTGGTAGGCAGATCTCTTTTTTGCCAGTAATTCTTGGATCTCTTGATTGTTCTCATCAAACCAGTCCTTGTTCTTCTTTGTGGAGAACCCGAGGACTTCTTCAGAGATCTGCAGGACGGTAGTTTTTAGGTGTTCCCAGAGTGCTTCTGGAGAAGGGTCTGTGGGGCAACTGAGGTCCTCAATTCTTGACTGGAGTTTTGCCTGGAAGGCAGCTTTAACTTCGGCTGACTGGAGGCTGCCAACCTGAAACTTCCTCCGAGGGATACCTCCTCTCCTGGGTGTGGGTTTAAAGTGAAGACGGAGATTGCAGCGTACAAGACGATGATCCGTATGACATTCTGCGCTGGGCATTACTCGGGTGTGTAAGACATCTCGAAGGTCTCTCTGGCGCACCAGAATGTAGTCGATAAGGTGCCAATGCTTGGACCGTGGGTGCATCCAGGTTGTCTTCAGACTGTTCTTCTGCTGGAAGATAGTGTTGGTGATGGTGAGCTGGTGCTCCATGCAGAATTCTAGCAGGAGGCGCCCGTTGTCATTGCAGTTGCCAATGCCGTGTTTGCCAAGTACTCCTTTCCAGGCTTCCGAGTCTTTACCTACTCTGGCATTGAAGTCGCCAAGGATGATCACCTTGTCCTCTGTAGGGGTTTTCCGTACGAGGTTGCGTAGATCAGCATAGAACTTGTTCTTTTCTGCAGGATCTGCTTGAAGGGTTGGGGCATACACACTGAAGAGTGTTGCATGCTGCTTGTTTTGAAGTGGGAGGCGCATGGACATGATGCGATCTGAGTGACCTGTTGGAAGGTTTTCGAGTTTGGAGGCAATGGAGTTCCTGACCATGAAGTCAACGCCAGAAAGGCGGCTCTCAGCCTTTGACTTACCCAACCAGTAGAGGGTATAGCCAGCACCGTGTTCTTGAAGACTACCTTCCTCAGGGAAACTACCTTCCTTCTTACATATAGGAACAACAAACACTTTTCACCATTTTTCAGGAATTTTGCCAGTTGAATCTATCACAGTAAATAAGCATGTAAAATTGGAGCCCGCCAATCACAGTATGTTTTTAAAAGTTCTGGGGGCATCCAATCTGAACCAAGAGTCTTACTGGTCTTTATTAAGAAAAAGGTTTCCTGTAATTCAGCTGGTAGGGACCATTTGGAAAAATTACCTGGAAATAGAGTAAAAGATGTAGTGAGTTCTTTCTCATTTAAAAGGATGGTAAAATAGTTTTTCCAAAGATTAATTGGAATGTGCAGAGTTTCTGTACTGGAAAATGTTTACTTGTGTTTACCACTTGCCAAAATGTTTACTTGTGTTTACCGCAATGACGGGAAGCATGCAGCAATTTTTACCAAGTTAGAATGAAATAAATCTTTTTTTTCCTTTTACCAACATATTGATAGTATTTTTTATAAACTAAGTATTGCAATAGAAATTCCTGAGCATTTAATCTTCAAAACTTAGATAAATACAATAATTCAATGTGTTTTAAGTTATAGCAAACGACATAAGAGAAGGGACACTTGTTATCCATTTGCAAGGTACTTTGAATTCCAATATTCCTTTTGAATGGCAGTGTGCTGTGAGATCAGATTTCTTAGTTACTGTATTAATCATCATGTTATTGAAAACTGGCCTTTAAAAAAAGCTTCTCATTGCTGTTGGAATCAGGTAAGGAAGTAGTGATATACTATGGCAGTAAATTAGAAAAAAACAACATTAATGTCAGAATACTATTACACACTGGAATCACATCTGTATTAACACAGTTTTCCTTTTAATTGGCTCAGTTGTTTATTTTCAGATTTGTACAAGGAGATCTGTGCCTGTGGCACAGTTTCTGACTAGAAAGATATAATAATATTTTGTAGGAAAATTTTTAGAGCATGTTGGACACCAATGAAACATGAAATTCCATGCACAACAGAAGGCTAAAAGCCCATTTCTGTAACTCCTTCTCTAGATAATACTTTTGCAAATAACTTATACTTGCAAGAATTTGTATATTTACATATATGGCCTTATGTTTAATTATTAGAGAGTTTATTTGCTTCCATATATCCACAAGTAAAGATGGGAAGCAGCATTCCAGTGGATCTCTTTGTAGAGCCATTTTTAAAGAATTGGAACAACTTATGGCCAGGCTGCAGGAAGGAAGGAAATTTTCTTCAGCATTTATCATTTAAAAACCTAGCAAAATCATGTTTAGATTGCAGGAGGTAACAGAGTTGTTTGGTTGCATAGATGTGACTATGGAAAAATAACTAAGTACAAGAAGGATAATTCATTGACTAAAAAGTGGCATTGATGGCTGCAGGGGTGAGATGAATTGTGCCAGCAGTGGAGAGACTTGAGTATATATTGTAGATGCAAGCATGCACACAAGCAAACAACACCCCCCCCCCGGTGTTTTCAGCCCAGAGCCAGTGTGATGTTGGTTTAAAACTAAGCAGCCTTAAACAGAACTGAAAGTGAAAGGGAACTCAGAAAGTGGTTCTTTCTAGTCTTCAGTAGGCATGGAAAAATCAAGAAACTAACTCCCATTCCATGGGTTTACATTGACTGATGCCCTCCCCCCCTTTGACAGTCAGGAGACAAAATTTTGCAAAGCCCCATCAGCTTGCTAGTAGCAGCTTGCTAGTAGCAGAGTACCATCTGAGCTCTATTTGCTTCTCTCCCTCTATCATCTCTTTAAAAGGATTTAAGCCTGGCTCTTTCTATGAACATGTGAATAGAATTTCATGCCATTGGCCTTGTGGCATGTCAAGTGCAAATAGAATGTCAGGCATAAAATTCCATTCTTGTCCAGTGAGGAGAAAACAGCCAGGAATTAGAATGGTTAACTGCTGTAGTCTTAGGGCAGAATGAAACGGTACAGTAAGATAATTTTTCTTCTGTTGATTGCTAGGTAATACCATATGGTTCCCAAAACCAAGAAATACAAAATAGGAGTCAAATTGCAGGTGCAACTTGACTCCTATTTTGTTCTACTACTTCAGACCAACATGGCTGACTACCAAGAAATACAAAGCAAGTGAGGCAATACCCTGATAATTCAGCTTCTGCTACTTCCTTGTATATATCTTAAAAACATGAATAGGGGAAAGCAGTGTTGGAATAGGCCCAGGTGATGAATGAACAAATTGTATTCCATTAATCTGACTGAACTTAAAGAAATAGGAAGATACTTCAAATTGAAATAACAATTAGTTTTCCTGATGTCATCAAAGCTCACAGGACAAGAAGGGAAGGTTTGTGCTTGTCTCATGCAGATCACAAATGTGCTGCTTCAGATATTTCTAAGCACAATGTAGCACTCAAGTGGAAGAGCAGCATGCTGATGGTAAAAGGTGAGATGTTTTGGGTACCATCACTGTCAGAGATAGGAATGATTTAGCACTTTGTTTCATGCCTTCTGGTTTATTAGCGTCCCTTAGGAGCTGTCTCTATGTATTGCTGCCGTCCTTGACCCCATTTCCAAACAGTAGCAGGCAGTAGGTGACTGTGTCTTACGAAACAGTGGAAGCCAAAATAATAATAATAATAATAATAATAATAATAATAATAATAATAATAATAATAATGAGGCAATCACCTTTTTATGTACTTCAAAAAGCTCATTTTAGAAGAAAGAATTAGGAACATTTAAATTTGGAATATAATCACAGAATTTTAAACTGACAGTGCACAAGTAGATATTGAAGGAGAAGAATTTGGAGGGGGTTGGTGGGGGATACTGGAATGATTAAGAAGTATCAGTGTTAATATTAGCATAAGTTGAGTGAGTGGGCATAAATCATGGCTGGGTAATATTTGAGGATGACTGGTTTACTTTTGGATTGTACTTTGTACATTTGCTTAGGAAATATGGAGGGCTGGCTTGTACATTACCATGGTTACCCCTTCCTTCAATCAAATGACTTGGTACTAAAAGGAAGAGGTGGTGGTCGTTAAGAGTTTTAGATAGTGGCTAGTCAGAGCAGCATGGCCAAAATGCATACACTAATGGTCTGACTTAGTTTAAGATAATTTCATTTGCTTATCTTATGAGAACCATTCATTTGTTACTCAAATTAAAATATATAGGATAAAGTTAAATCTCCATGGTACATTTATTTTCTAGGTCACTTACTGCTTTACTTATAAGACACAGATCTTATACTGTTCTGTATGCAATACAAATAGGTATGTACACTATTGACCCAGATACTGGCTTGTCATTAGATTTTCTCTGGGTTGGTAAATCCAGGCATGCAATTAAGTCCTCATGGATCTACTCAAGGCCTTTTTTGTAGAAAAAGCCCAGCAGAAGCTCATTTGCATATTAGGCCACACACTCTGATGCCGAGCCAGCTGGAACTGCATTCCTGTGTGTTCCTTCTCAAAAAAAGCCCTGGATCTACTCTTGTGTACATTTGGATTTCTAAGGAGGAATGTTAAAATTAAATTCTTTAACACTGTATGCACTTAAAAGTGATAATATAGCAGGGGTGGCCAACGGTAGCTCTCCAGATGTTTTTTGCCTATAACTCCCATCAGCTCCAGCCAGCATGTCCAATGGCAATGGAGTTGTAGGCAAAAATCATCTGGAGAACTACCGTTGGCCACCCCTGTAATATAGAAACAGCCATTCTAAGATTAGAGGACTAAGAAATGGAATTAAGAGTTGATTAAGTGGCACTTAATTATGGCAAGTGAGTGCAGAGGAAGTAAGGTTGGACTTGATGGGATTAATTCAAGGATGAGTTATTAAATTCTTGGGAGACCCATTGTCCTAAAGTATGCAACACTTTGGATTGTGGAGGGGACAGTAGACAGTCAGCCACTCTTACACTTCTGATTGGCATCTATTTTATTTTAATTCAGGCCAGGCATTGATTGTTCTGCACTTATGATTTTTGGGGTGATACTTTAAGAAGGGTGCTTCTGCCTCTCTAAGCTATAAACTGCCTTTCTGTGAGAAGAGAGGTCTGACTGCTAACAGTTTAGTGACCTCTGCCAGGCATTGAGTGCCAGGTGACTTATCTAGTGCATGGCAGACAGATATGAAACCAGTGTGCACAGTAAAATCCAGTTTGAGAGTGCATTGAAAGTGGACTGAAACTGCATTGTTTAGCCTCTGTCTAATTTATTTCTTCCATTTTTTATCTTTCCATTGCTAAGTTTTTTCCTAACTTACACATGTGCCATTCCACATTTACATTGCACTTCTCATTCCGATGGTTGTACACAATGTTCAGCTTTTTATATTTCACATTAAAAATTGTGATGGAGGCACTGGGCTTTTGAGGTAGTTTAATCTGATTTAATACACATAGATACACACCACTTTTGAAAAAGAAAAGTTAGCATTTTTGTATGGCCTAAATGTTCTTCACACTTCCTGAGTCAGTTTGGGAAACTAAACACAGCAACTTGGCCCTGAGGCCTGGACATACTAGATGTAGTAGAAGAGTCTTCAGTTCTTTAATTAGCTAAGAAACTGGTGTTGGGAGAGTAGTTGCGTTGCACACTGTCTCCCCAAATACACTTTAATCAGTACACAACCTATGGAACATTTCCTGGCTTTTTTGTGACAGTAACTTGTACAAGAACAATTAGAATAATCTTTCCTTTAGGAAATAGTATTTCCAACTTCAAACAATCTTGAATTATATAGTTACTAAATGTGTACTTGACAGATTCCAAATTCAGCATCTTGTAAGCCTTTTCTTGACAAATTTTTGCTGGCTCTCAGGTCAAACACAAGCCTTCCACAGAGAACACAGGCCTTCTGTACCCACTGTAAAATAAATACATTACAAAGGCTTATAAATTCAGATGCACGCTGCACAATACTAAATCACCAGTTACTTACTGGTTTTGCTTCATAGGTGCACACATTCTCTTTTGCAGTTGTCATTAGCTATAATGCAAAGTAGTTCTTGTTTTATATTTCCAAAGCACTTTTTAAAAAGGCAGTCATCATAACAATTCCAAGATAAGTAACTGAAGTAAAAACCTTGAGAGAAAGGCCGTGAAGTCAATTGGTATTGTCTAACTCATTTTCTGTTGTTTTCTGGCTTGTTATCGACACAGCACCTGAATTAAATTGTTGAGGGGCCTTCATATGTTAATTACCCTTTGTATGAGTAGTTAATAACACCCACTCACTGGGCCAGCACTTTGAATTTAGTTCCTATTTTTTATTATTTTTATATATTTTCTTTAAACATTTCTATGCTACTTTTCTACCCAGTTCAGGGTCCCCAAGGCAGTGAACATTAAAGCATTTCTTTCAGCCATTAAAAAGCATTTAAAATACACATACATACACATGCAGGTAGTATTTAAAACAAACATAACATATAAACACATAAAAACACACAAACAAGGACAAGGGCTAGTATGAGTTCTGCTGGCAGAAGACAGTGATAAAGAGATACAGACAAATCCCTCTGAGGACGGAGTTCCAAAGTTTTGGTACCATGACTGAGAATTCCACTCATTCAGCCAAAAATCTTTAAAAGACATGTTAGAAAAGACCTAAGCATTAAGCTCCTGGCTAAAGAGATGGGTCTCAGTAAAAGAGCACGTGTCCCAGAGGATCAATCCATACTCCCCGTTTGTAAACAGAAAAGAACAGAGGACTGTTTTACTTAAAAATAGCCTATAATCCTCAACATTCATTCATCCTCAAATTTATTTATTAGATTTTTTTGGTTATCACTCACCCTGAAGTGTAGGGTTGCCAGGTCCTACCTGGCTGCTGGTGGGGGACTCCATTCTTCTTCCCTTGAATCTTCTTCACGTGTGTGTAGCACACATGACACAATGATGTCACCTGGAAGTGATGTCATTGCACCAGGTACGCAGAATCGGGGGCACTCTAGCATATGGGAAAACCTCTGTGGTCACTATGGAGGTTTTTTTTTCAAATGCTAGAGTGTCCCCTGCACAATGTGCCCTATGCGATGATGTCATCTCTGGGTGATGTCATTGCTCTGGGCATGTTGGGCGTACCAGGGTTCCCTGGAGATTGGAACCATCCAGCTCCATGGTGACAGGTTGGAGGCCCCCAAATCAGGGGAAACCCCACCCCCATCGGGGGATTGGGAACCCTAGTCTCATGGCAACTTACAATATTTAGTTTGGAGAAATGGCAACTGATGTTTACAAGATTATGCATAGGGTAGAGAAGGTATTTTTCTCCGTTTCTCACAATACAAGAACTCATGGGCATTCTGCAAAATTGTTGAGCAGTAGGGTTGAATGGATAAAAAGAAGTACTTCTTCACCCAAAGAGTGATTAACACATGAAATTCATTGCTATAGGAGGTGGTGGCAGCTACAAGCATAGACAGCTTCAAGAGGGGATTGGATAAACATATGGAGCAGAGATCCATCAGTGGCTATTAGCCATAAGGTATAGATGAAATTCTCTGTTTTGGGCAAGTTATGCTCTGTATTCTTGGTACTTGGGGGAGAGCAACAGTGGTAGGGCTTCTAGTGTCCTGGTTCCACTGGTGAACTTCCTGATGGCACTTGGGTTTTTGGCCACTGTGTGACAGAACGTTGGACAGGATGCGCCATTGGCCTGATCCAACATAGCTTCTCTTATATTCTTATGTTCTTATTAAAACCAACAAGGTTAAAACAACATAGAAAACAAATAACAAATATAAACTATTAACATTAAAATTTTAAAATACCACTATTAAAACAGCCCAAACACGTGGTTACCCTCAAATGCCAATCTAAACTATATTGCATACCCTGCAGAAATGAAACAAATCCTTCAGGGCATAGATATTATCTGACAGTGCATTCTACAGAGTAGGGGCCACAACTGAGAAGACCCTTCCCCTGGTGACAGCTATCTGAGCTGTCTTGGGACCAAGCACCTGCAAGAGACCCGTAGAGAACCACCAAAGGAGCCTTCGGCTTGTAATGGGAGAGGTTCTCCTATATCTTTGAGGGCCCCAGATGGTTAAGAGCTTTAAATATTAGCACTAACACATTGAATTGGATCCAGAGACTAATTGGTAGAAAAATAAGAATAAGAAGAATTGCATTTATACCCTGCCCTTCTCTCTGAATCAGAGACTCAGAACGACCTACAATCTTCTATATATTCTCCCCCCACAACAGACACTCTGTGAGGTGGGTGGGGCTGAAAGGGCTCTCACAGCAGCTGCCCTTTCAACGACGATCTCTGTCAAAGCTATGACTAACCCAAGGCCATTCCAGCAGGTGCAAGTGGAGGAGTGGGTAGCCAGTGCAGCTGCTGCAGAATTGGAGTAATATGAGCTGACCCTGATGTCAGCAACCTGGCAGGTGCATTTTGGACCACATGTAGTTCCAAAGCATTTTCAAGGGCAGCCCTACAAAGAGTGGTTTGCAGTAGTCCTGTCTGGATATGACCATTGCACAGATGGAAAGGTCTGATTCGAACAAATAAGGAGCCAACTGGTGGGCTTGGTGTAGGTGAAAAAATGCTGACTATGCTACAATGGACACTTTGTGGCATGATTTTACCAGCCATGAGGGATAAGGATCCAAGGAGCAGGTAGCTGGCTTCATGGCTTTCAGGATCCTGTCAAAATCTGCAAGGGTGAGCAGGCCAAAAGAGTCCAAAAAAGAACCAGATAGTGCGAGCAGAGCCCCCATCCCTCAACTATCAACTTCAGCAGCAGCCAACTGTAAGCACCGTTTAGAGACATGATCCACAAAAAAGTTTGCAAATGAATTACAGCTGAGAACCAAAGTGGTATCTGTTTTAGGACATACCAAAGGGATGGCCAATTGTCAAATCAATCTGAATAATTGAGCTGGTTGCGAGCTTTCAGACGCAAGGGCAGGGGCACCATAAGGAAAGCTTCTGAAGACGGCCAGAATGGTTGGTAGGGTTGCCAGCTCTAAGTTGGAAAATTCCTAGAGATTTTTTTTTTGTGGGGGGAGAAGGAGCCTGGTGAGGTTGGGGAGGGGAGAGACCTTAGCAGGATATAATGCCATATAGTCCACTCTCCAAAGCAGGCATTTTTCTCCTGGAAAATTAATGTCTGTGGTTTGGGGATCAGTTGTAATACCCTGATATCTCCAGGCCCCACCTTGTGGTTGTCAACCATAGTGGTAGAGTAGGTTCATGTGGGAGTAGGCAGTCCTTCAGTTGTTCTGGTTGTAGAAGAGGACGTGAGAGTTAGCTGCTGCTGCTGCCAGCAGAGATTATGTGCAGGCCATTCAACAGCAAAAAACTGACCGTAATTTATTTTCCTTTTTGGTGTCTAGGATTTATTTATTTATTTATTTATTTATTCCATAACTTATATCCCGCCCTTCCCACAAGTGGCTCAGGGCAGCTTACAACAAACAATAAAACAATAAAATCGGAACAAAGTTATTACATTTAAAATCAAGCATTTAAAAACCTAAAAACCTTAAAATTTTTACATTGAAGCTATACAGTATAATCACAAAAATCTAGAAAGCTACATTTGTCCAGTCAGGCGTAGGCTAACCGGAAGAGGGTCGTCTTACAGGCCCTGCGGAACTGAGTAAGAGTAAGAGTTAATAGAGAAAAGCCTACACATCTTTGCTTCCTCTCTTTCTGACTAATATTTAAAATTTATTACCATAGGTTGATGTCTTCTAGAAGAGGTGATGATATTTTGGGGGTTATGACCACTTCT
The DNA here is from genome assembly GCF_032191835.1 of Heteronotia binoei. Classification (NCBI taxonomy): domain Eukaryota; kingdom Metazoa; phylum Chordata; class Lepidosauria; order Squamata; family Gekkonidae; genus Heteronotia; species Heteronotia binoei. The sequence goes on from NC_083230.1 coordinate 89,002,771, forward strand.
GTGGGGTGATGAAATGCCTATAATGAATACTTCTGTATAATTGGTACTATTGGAAAACATCAGATATTGACTAAGAATTTGTCACAGGGAAAATCCCCCCCCCCTTTGTGCAAATGCAGTGTGTTAGAAGATAGATGTGGCATCATAGATGTCTCTTAGATATAGGAATTACTTGGAAGAGGCACAGAGAAAGTGTTTGTAGTTTTATGTCTGCATGTATACATAGTAAGGAGAGTGTTTAAAAATAAGGAAGGTGCCAAGCTACTTTTAATTTCTTTATGGGGAAAAAATAGGTTTCAAGGGTGAAAGTAATCTATGAAGGTGACTGAAAATGAAATGCTATTTTCTTTTCTTTGTAGGTTCCTAAAGTGACAAACTGGTCTATTTATCAGAGTGATGTGAATTAGAAGGCATATAGCTAGCAATTTTAAACTTTTTTCCTCTACATCTGAGAATGGATGAAACGGGAAGGAATTATTTACCTTTTGAAGACCTTTATTTTCCTGCTCTAGTTCATTAAAGTCACTTAGCTTATGCTTTCCAGCAATTAAATATTCCACATGCATTTCACTTTGAGCAACATGGGTCAGAGAGGAACATGGGGAAGGCATGCTTGTATAGCCATGCTGTAACAGTTACAATGCAGATTCTAATGCAAGTGCCATCATATATGGCCAAGTAGGATTGCCAGGTCCTTCCTAGCCACCAGCCGGGGATGAGGGGGTAGGGTTGCCAGATCCGGGATGGGAAAATCCTGGAGATTTGAGGATGTTGCCTGTGGAGGAGGACAGGGACCTCAGTGGAGTACGATGTCATAGAGTCCACCCTCCAAAGCAGCCGTTTTCTCCAAGGGAACTGATCTCTGTAGTCTGGAGATGAGCTGTAATTCCAGGGGATCCTGAAGTCTCAGCTAGAGGCTGGCATCTCTATCAGGAAAGGTGTTTATCTGTTTAGATTCAGTATTACAAGTTATTTGCGATATGATGTGAATAAATCTGAAGAAGCTGGGTGATCAAGCAAAGCTGTTGTAGCTATTCTGTTTTCTCCCTTCCTTTCCTCGTCACACTGCTGCTGCACACACATGCAAGACAGTTGAGCTTTGGTTGATGTAAGCACATCCCAGGTATTATGCTTTAATCCAAAGCTAAGCCAATGAAAAGTTAAGACTTTTGGAACCTCCAAAGGGGGTTGGGGTAACTTTGGTGATTCAGACAGAGTGACATTTTCCCTCACAAGTTCTCTATTGTTACCTGAACTGCCTTGTCTCAAATTTAGATGGGGGAATTAGAGTGAGACCAGATATCTGAGACAGATTTTGAGACAGGAATAACAGGTAGGAAATGTCACCTATATATAACAGGATCAGTTCTGAGGGACAAAACTCACTGACCCCAGATTTCAGATTAATATAAAGATTTTATTAAGAGAAATGAATTAAGAACTTAAACATACACACACAGATAAATTATAAATCATGCATACAGGAACATTAGGAAAAAAATAAGTTGGGTGATTTCTTTATTGCATGCCCTAAGATAAGGGAGAGGGTTGTTGCAGGAATATTTATCATCCAGATGTGCAGAAGTCCATGGAGAGAGGGGAGGTGTGAACGACCAGCGTGCACAGCCTCAGCAGCCCAAGCATAAGGTGTACTTGGAGGTGCAACTCAGAAAGTGGACAACCTTAGAATGAACATACAAATGTGCATTCAGTCACTCAGGGGTGGCCAACGGTAGCTCTCCAGATGTTTTTTCCTACAACTCCCATCAGCCCCAGCCATTGGCCTTGCTGGCAGGACTGATGGGAGTTGTAGGCAAAAAAACATCTGGAGAGCTACTCTTGGCCACCCCCATATATTTAAACAGTATATTGGAGTTAAAAGGGATGGGAAGGGGACTTGGTGACTGGGCACTGATGCAAGCAACAGGGATTGGCTGAAACTGTAGCAGGAGGTGGGTTTGGAATGCCCAGCAGGAGTGCTGGGTTTGGAATGCCTCCCCCTCAAAAAGTGGGTCTGGAATGCCCAGCAAAAGGTTTTCTATTAAAAACAAAAGATGAATTGTTCTATAATAGGCACATCCTGAAAAGTGGTGGCTCCAGTAGTGGATATTTGAATCATATTGTCTTATTCAAATATTAAGTAATAGAGGAGTAAAGTAGGATGATAATAGGTGGTAAGCAGAGCTGTAGCTTAGACAGTAAGATCTTGGCAAGATTATGTAAAGGGGGGGACTTCCAGGAGTAGAGACAAGAAATAGCAAGGGTGTTCCCCCTTTGGAGACAAAGACAAGAGCTTTTGGAACTAGACCTTCTGATTAAGCCCTTTTTCCATGGTTGATAAGTTTAGAAGGTCTGAGAAGTTAATACTTACTTGAGAGGGGCGAAGAAGGCAGGGGCATTGTTATAGATTGCCCTCAGACCCAGGCAGATGTGCTTTCTCTCTTTAGTCTACTACAAGTATCCAGAGCCCCTATGTCTGCAGTATGGCTGGCACTTTGATTTACAGACACTGGAGAGGTGCCCTCTAACGGTGCCCTGTGGGTGCAGCAGATGGGAGTGCCATGAGACACATGTGCCATCTTTATTCAAGTTGGTGGCCTGGCATGGGGGCTACACTATCTACCAATTGGCTGTGAAATCTTCATAGCTGAGTTGTCTGAGTAGGGCAAAGGCAAAGGAGTCACCTTGAGTAAATATGTGTCTATGTGTACTTTGGTGTTAAATCTTGAACTGGATGTTAAGTCTTGATGCTGGTCAAGAAAGCATATAAGGAGATATGACTGGATGGGAACTTATTAGGAACTGCAGCAGGCTAAGAACTGATTTGATTGGGATAAAATGATTTCCAGGGACAGTAAAATCCATTGGCATCTAACTTGTGAACAAGCTTGCAAAATTGGGCTTATCTCATTCCACCATATTTTAATGTATTCTTTTTTCCTAATGGCAAACCAGAATTATGGAGATTAATTGTAATAAGTGAAGATCTTCACATGCCACCTTAGATTGTCAACCCTACTTCCAGCCTTTCTTCCACACCAGTAGAGAGCGTCGGTCTAATGTTGCATTTATACAACTTATGCCTAACAGAAAAAGTGCCTTGCTAAAATCTTTTCTTGTATCTTAAATGACTGATAAAAGCTGACTGTTTAAGGTTGCCAGGTCCTCTCATTTCACCAGCAGAGGGATTTGGGGGGATATTCTGGGATGTCCCCAAACTGATGACAGCACCTGGAAGTGATGGCATAATGTTGGGGATGTTGTGTGGTGACACTGGCTTTTGGGCAAAACTCTGTGGAGTGTGGAGAAACTGGCCTCAAACCAGAGCATTGCTGTATGACATCTCCATTGTGATGACATCACATCATTGTTTTGGGGGATCTCTCTCTCTCTCTCTCTTCCTCTCCTTCTCTACCTCTTTACCTCCCTCCACATGCTTTCGGTAAGCCCTATATCTGAACAGTTTTGGAGTTCATCTGCTTTGCCTTGGTTTTGTGTTGAAACTTCCCTTTGATTGTTAACAGGTCAACTTTTCCTTACCCACCAATATAGTTCCCCCTCCTTCATTTGACATTATTTCTTCTAGACAAACTCCATCTGGACATCTTTATGTTGTTTTTGATGATAGCCTAATATTTTTGTTTGTTAGGATTATGGGATTAGTATGACTTTTAAATAAGTGAAATAGACAGTTTCTCATTAACATTTATATTGCTTTTCCATCCTCTTTGTTTAGTTTTGTCCAATAATATTAAAGTGCTGGATATCTATAGTTTAGGGAATTTCTTCAATGAACAATAACTTCTTTAGAGCTGTGATGTGGCAAATCAAGCTAAATGCAGGGTTCAGCTCTTATAGCGATTACAGAAGCAAATGAATTTAGGAGAATCTTATTAAAGGGAAACACTTTAGCTCATGCAGCAAAATGTTTTTGCTTGTGGAAGACTGAGCAAATGTTATACAACTTAAGGAAGAGATCTGAAGACATAGGAAAAAAACTTTTTAAAAAACCTACTATAAAGAGTTTCTCCTTTGTACTATGTGAAATCATATTTAAGGCAGTATTTATTTACAGTGCAATCCTACTCAGATCCTACTGAAGTCTACTAATTTTGGCTTACTCCCAGGAAAGTGTTTTTAGGATCACACTGTTAGTTACTCAGAATGGATACCATGAAATATTGTATGTAAGACAGTATACAGCGTTCGATTATGGCAATTCCTGAGTTTGTTCTCAACATATAGTGCATTTTCCAGCATCTGTTATTTTAAATGGTAACCAGAAAAAAAGCCCATAGGAAAAAAGCTCACAGAAAAACGCCATGGTCATAAATGCTCACATGGAAAAATACCCACAGAGAAAAATGTCCACATGGAAAACTGCCCACATGGGAAAAAGCTCACACAGTGAAAAGCCCACACGGAAAGAAGCCCATATGGAAAAATACCATGTGAAGCACCATAGATAAGCACCCACCTCCATTTATGAGAATGAACAGGTATTACCTATATTTGATGTTGTTATTTTAGGATTAAAATATGCCATGTTCACATGCAACAATTTGTGTTGAGATTTTATCAAGTATACTTAATAAATTTGCTAAGTTGTTTGTATATTTGATGGACTGCAGGGGGACCTGGCTTGCCCATGGCCAATGTGTGCGAATAGGCTAGGTATCTGGTGGCCTGGGGCGCCACCTCACCTATATGGCACTGCTAGGTGCCCACACCCTGCCGCTCTCAGCTTCCCAGATAACAGACCCGGGAAGTACAGAATGGCTGGACAGTGCATTGGCACTTGCAAGGAAGCCTTCCCTTTTAAGGGAAGCCAGGCTGCAAGGAGAACGTTGTCACGAGCTGGGGCTGAGTCAGGCAAAGTCCAGGGGCAGTCCAAGGTCAGCAACTCGTGAGCAAGGAGGGTCCAAGGCGCCAAAACAGAATCGTAATCCAGGTATCACAGGTCAGAGGTTCAGAAGCCGAAGTCAGGGGGTCCAGAGGTCCAAGCCAAAGTCAGGAATCCAAAAGCCAAAGTCAAGAGCCGGAGTGGATGCTAGGATGTCAGGTATGTGACTAGTTGCTTCCACAAAGCCTCCTCCCAAAGCCCACAGCTATATAGCCCTCTGCTGCCTGTTGCTCATTTGGGCTAATTGCTGTCTCAGAGCAGCAGCCAGGATCCTGCCGAAACTTAAGCATCCTCACACTTAGAAGGGCCAGAATCCTTTCACCACTCAGGGCTCAGGGAGCGTCTTGCTTGTGAGCGTGCCGCCCTCCTCCGATCCCTGAGGTCCTGACGAAGGCGGTCACGCACACGAGCCACCCGAGAGGGCGAGGCAGGGGGGCTTGGATCTTCTTCAGCAGGAGGCAGGGGCACTGGTGCAGGTGGCAGGGGCACAGTTCCTTCTGCAGGCTCTGCAGGCTCAGTTTCTTCTGCAGGGTCCCCAGCACCCATGACAAACGTGTCCTGTCTGGCTGCTCTCACCTTGAAGGGCGCATTCTTCTTGTCTCCACAAGGGAAGCCAAGCTAAAAGGAGAAGAGTATTCCCAGCCCCACCTGGCTGCTCTCGCCTTCAGGTGAGAACAGCCAAGCAGGGCGCCTTCTCCTCCTCCCAAGTTCAGAGGAGAAGAATGTGCCTGGCCCTGCTCACTCTTGCCTTCAAGGCAAGAGCAGCCAGGCAGGGTCTCCTTGCAAGGGAAGCTGGGCTCGAAAGAGAACACCTGTGAGTGCGTTCTCAGAGGCGCTCCGAAATTGCCCTAAGAATGGCAGTCTCGGATTGCTTCCGAGAGCATGGGTGCAGCTTGCCTGGAGCCCTCCCTGCACTCTCCTGCCACACCACCATGCTTGTCCTCCCCATGGGTGGGGGTGCAACGGCAGGGCAGGCATGGGCTGGGTGTGTGTGTGTGGGGCCAGGTGCTGGCCTGAGTGCCCAAGGCCCTAGCGCTGGGTCTGGTCTTGCCCCAAGCTAACACTGGCTAATGCCAGGCAGGTCGCCAAGAGGAAATATGAGGCACTACATGACATGGTTGCCACTTCTGTGCAGCAATATGAACAGGTGGAAATAAACTTGATTACTTAAGGAGACAGGCAATGAAGAATTATATCTGAGTTATTATTATTTTTCTTCTTAAATAATTGTTTTTACTATTAACGTTACATAGTCTTTTGTTGTGGTCACTGGTGTACCACAGTGTATTTGTTAAAATACAAGTGAAGGGAAATTGAGCTAGGAAATCGACTTATTTTAATATCATCTTATGGTTTTGTTATTTTATGGTTTTAATTTTTAATAACAAAATAAATAATATTATTTGGAAAATTTTAAGCCATATTGTTGTTCAAAAGCTGTGAATACTAGACAGTACTTTAGAAACTACTTCATACCAACATTTAAAAGGTTGACAAATTGTAAATTAATAAATTTAAAATATTTAATATTATTTAGAAATATTTCTATATAGTTTAATTTCTGTTATTATAGTTTTTCCTTAATAAAGTTCATCGATAACAAAATGATCGCTTTTATTTCCTGTATTTTCCCTTCCAAACCTTTACACTCAAAGAGCATTAAAGCCCTCTTCATACAGGCCACTTTTGTAAAGTAATGAATTAATATACAAATAACTTAGCCAAATTACTATTTAAGCATACTTGATAAAATTGCAGCACAAATTGTTGTATGCGAATATGACATATTTTAATCCTAAAATAGCAGCATCAAATGCAGATAATACCTGTTCATTCTCATAAATGGAGATGAATGCGTATCCACAATTATAAATATCTATGGTGCTTTGCATGGTATTTTTCCATGTGGACTTTTTTCTGTATGGGCTTTTTCCTGTGGGATTTCACCGATGTGGACATTTTTCCATGTGGGCTTTTTTCCTGTGGGCTTTTGTCATGAAATCATTTTAAACATGAATAATTCTTGAAACGGCTGATGTGCTAGACTATGTTTGGCAACACATTCTTAAACAATTCACCTATATGCTCTTGTTTCCATTGTTGACTATATAATTTATTTTTATTCATTAATTCAATTTATAGCCTGCTCTCTTCTCTATAACAGGGCTCAGGGTGGGTAATTTATTTTACTGGAAAAAATCAGCTTTGCTAGCTAGCAACAGCTACTCTGATGGGAGAGAGGAGCAGATTCAACTAATGGCATGCAAATATTCTTGATTGATAGTTTGACGAGCCAAAAGTTGATGTACCACAGTCCCACCCAGTCCCAACAAGTCAAGTTGCCTGGTTTTGCCAAGACAAAAGGGATTTTATTACATTATAGATTGTATTAAGTGAAATGCACCAAATGATATGTCGTTGTGGCACTTAGCACACAAAACTGACAGTTTTGTATGCCTAGCATGTGAATAATTAATATAGAGAAAAACTTGTGACTTTCTATTCATTTTTAGCACCTACTGAAACTCAAGAGATGTTGTTGTGCGATATTTTGAGACATCTATGCATATTTCATTGCAACAACACTTTAAGGTTCAGTGGAAAAACACTTTCACAAATCTTTACTCACAGAAGCTAAGCACTTCCCATTTGCAGCTGTGGTGGGAAACATAACATTCTTTGTGCTTTAGGACACAGGTTTACATAAACATCAACAAAAATATGATATGTACAGAGAAGGAAATAACTGATGTTTTCAAAAGCATACTGTGTCTTGCCTTTTCTGACTCTCATCTCAAATCTTATTGCATTTTCCTTAGTTCCTCTGAGGACATCTCTCTTCTGAACTTTCTACCTTCATTGTTCTTTGTATTCAATTTGATAATCACTGCTGGGCCAGTTAATGAAAATTTTCTTCCACATCCTCCTGCCCTTTGTCCCAGCCTCCAAGTAGGGCCTGGGAATCCTCCGGGGTTACAGCTAGGGTGACCATAATGTCTGAAGGCCAGCCAGGGACACCTTGGGGGGAGGAAGGTAGGGGTGCGTGCGCGCTCCGCCGGAAACAGGAAGTGACGTCACTTCCGGCGACGGCACTTCCGGTGATGTCATGCCTCCGCCGGAAACAGGAAGTGATGCCACTTCCGGTGACGGCACTTCCGGTGATGTCATGCCACCGCTGGAAACAGGAAGTGACGCCACTTCCTGTGACATCATTTCCCCCACGTCACCTGCCGGAAACGGGAAGTGACATCACTTCCTGTGACATCACTTCCCCCAAATGACATCATTTCCCCCAAATGCCACTGCCGGAAACAGGAAGTGACTTCACAGCACTTCCTGTGACGTCCCCAAAAATCCCCCAAATATCACCGCCGGAAACAATTTTGTTCTCAAATCCTGTATATACTTCATCAGTATATGGGATAAGGCACTTTCTCAACTGTGCTGCATAATGCAGCCTATTTATTTTGTCCTGTTTGCTCTGTTGGCTCTATCTGCGCCACCTTCATCACTTTCGGGGTGTGGATCCCCCAGTGGGGTGGTCTCCCGACTCCCTCCGCCGGCTATTTCTGATAGCCCTGCGCCCCCTCTTTCATTTGATATGTGTCCCATGCGGGTGCCACCCTCCCGCCAGGAGATGCCGCAAAATGAGCCCCCTTGAGGCTTATGGCGGCAGGGCTCGGGGGAAGCGAGCTAGACTGCTGTTCTTTTGAGGGGTTATAGAGTGTTTCGAGCCCGTCCCTGTGGCATCGGTCCCATCATTGTGGGACCCAGGGGGCCAGCGCAGCGGCACGCCGAAGCAGCCTGTCACTAATAACACAGGTCGAGATGCAGGACAGGAACCCGGAAGTGACCGACAGGCTGCTTCAGCGTGCCGCTGCGCCGGCCCCCTGGGCCCCACAACGATGGGACCAATGCCACAGGGACGGGCTCGAAACACTCTATAATCCCTCAAAAGAACAGCAGTCTAGCTCGCTTCCCCCGAGCCCTGCCGCCATAAGCCTCAAGGGGGCTCATTTTGCAGCGTCTCCCGGCGGGAGGGTGGCACCCGCACGGGACACATATCAAATGAAAGTGGGGGCGCAGGGCTATCAGAAACAGCCGGCGGAGGGAGTCGCGAGACCACCCCACTGGGGGATCCACACCCCGAAAGTGATGAAGGTGGCGCAGATAGAGCCAACAGAGCAAACAGGACAAAATAAATAGGCTGCATTATGCAGCACAGTTGAGAAAGTGCCTTATACCATATACTGATGAAGTAAATACAGGATCTGAGAACAAAATTGCACCAGAAGACACAAACACAAAGCTCCCTTACACTGAATCAGTGCTTGGGTCCACCAAAGTCAGTATTGTCCACTCCAGTCACAAACACAAAGCTCCCTTACACCGAATCAGTGCTTGGGTCCACCAAAGTCAGTATTGTCTACTCCAGTCACAAACACAAAGCTCCCTTACACTGAATCAGTGCTTGGGTCCACCAAAGTCAGTATTGTCCACTCCAGTCACAAACACAAAGCTCCCTTACACTGAATCAGTGCTTGGGTCCACCAAAGTCAGTATTGTCACATAAGAACATAAGAGAAGCCATGTTGGATCAGGCCACTGGCCCATCCAGTCCAACACTCTGCGTCACATAAGAACATAAGAGAAGCCCTGTTGGATCAGGCCAGTGGCCCATCCAGTCCAACACTCTGCGTCACATAAGAACATAAGAGAAGCCCTGTTGGATCAGGCCAGTGGCCCATCCAGTCCAACACTCTGCGTCACATAAGAACATAAGAGAAGCCCTGTTGGATCAGGCCAGTGGCCCATCCAGTCCAACACTCTGCGTCACATAAGAACATAAGAGAAGCCATGTTGGATCAGGCCAGTGGCCCATCCAGTCCAACACACTGTGTCACATAAGAACATAAGAGAAGCCCTGTTGGATCAGGCCAGTGGCCCATTCAGTCCAACACTCTGTGTCACATAAGAACATAAGGAGGGAAGGGAGGGAAGGAAGGAAGGAAGGGAGGGAGGGAGGGAGGAAGGAAGGGAGGAGGGAAGGAAGGAAGAAAGGAAGGGAGGAGGGAGGGAAGGAAGGAAGGAAGGGAGGAGGTTGGGAGGGAAGGGAGGAGGGAGGGAAGGAAGGGAGGAGGGAGGGAGGGAAGGAAGGGAGGAGGGAGGGAAGGAAGGAAGGAAGGAAGGGAGGAGGTTGGGAGGGAAGGGAGGGAAGGGAAGGGAGGAGGGAGGGAAGGAAGGGAGGAGGGAGGGAAGGAAGAAAGGAAGGAAGGGAGGAGGGAGGGAAGGAAGAAAGGAGGGAAGGGGGGAGGGAGGGAAGGAAGGGAGGGAAGGAAGGCAGGGAGGAGGGAGGGAAGGAAGAAAGGAGGGAAGGGAGGAGGGAGGGAAGGGAAGGAAGGAAGGCCGCCCCCTCCCACCAGCCCCCCCCCCCGCTTTCGGCCCCCACCCTCCCAGCTTACCTTCTTCCAGGGGGGCGGGTGGTGGCCTCTCCTCCCGGCGGCTGGTGCTGCTGGTGGCGGCTGCGGAGGCCGGGGAGGGCCTGCGCTGGTCTCTGGAGGGCCTCCAGGGACCAGCGCCGGCCTCTCCACGGCCTCCGCGGGTCGGCGCTGGTCGCTGGAGGCCCTCCAGAGTCTCTGGAGGGCCTCCAGGGACCAGCGGAGGCCGCAGAGAGGCCTCCGCTGTTCGGCGCTGGTCGCTCTGCGGCCTCCGCTGGTCGCTGGAGGCCCTCCAGAGTCTCTGGAGGGCCTCCAGGGACCAGCAGAGGCCGCGGAGAGGCCTCCGCTGTTCGGCGCTGGTCGCTGGAGGCCCTCCAGAGTCTCTGGAGGGCCTCCAGGGACCAGCGCCGGCCGCTCCGCGGCCTCTCCGCGGCCTCCGCTGGTCGCTGGAGGCCCTCCAGAGTCTCTGGAGGGCCTCCAGGGACCAGCGGAGGCCGCGGAGAGGCCTCAGCTGTTCGGCGCTGGTCGCTCCGCGGCCTCCGCTGGTCGCTGGAGGCCCTCCAGAGTCTCTGGAGGGCCTCCAGGGACCAGCGCCGGCCGCTCCGCGGCCTCTCCGCAGCCTCCGCTGGTCGCTGGAGGCCCTCCAGAGTCTCTGGAGGGCCTCCAGGGATCAGCGGAGGCCGCGGAGAGGCCTCCGCTGTTCGGCGCTGGTCGCTGGAGGCCCTCCAGAGTCTCTGGAGGGCCTCCAGGGACCAGCGCCGGCCGCTCCGCGGCCTCTCCGCGGCCTCCGCTGGTCGCTGGAGGCCCTCCAGAGTGTCTGGAGGGCCTCCAGGGATCAGCGGAGGCCGCTCCGCGGCCTCTCCGCGGCCTCCGCTGGTCGCTGGAGGCCCTCCAGAGACTCTGGAGGGCCTCCAGGGACCAGCGGAGGCCGCGGAGAGGCTTCAGCTGTTCGGCGCTGGTCGCTCCGCGGCCTCTCCGTGGCCTCCGCTGGTTGCTGGCACGCGCAGGGACGCTCCCTCCCTCACTCGCCACCTTCCCCGCCGGCGCCCGCGGCCCACCGCCTCCGGGGCTGGCTAAACCGGGACCTTTAATGGTCCCAGTATAGGCAGCCCAGGAGGCGGGAATTGGTGGCCAGACCCGGGAAAGTCCCGGGAGACCGGGACGGTCTGGCCACCCTAGTTACAGCTCATCCCCAGACTACATAGATCAGTTCCCATGGCAAAAACTGCTGTTTTGGAAGGTGGACTCTATGGCATTGTATCCCACTGGGTTCCTTGTCCTCCCCAGGCTCCATCCCCAAATCTCTTCGCGTTTCCTAACCTGGATCTGGCAATCCTACCTCCCATCCCCCTCTTGTGGCCAGGGGGATTGGCAACCCTAGCCCAAAGTGTTCTTTGTGAATAAAAATTTCCCATATTCTTTCTTTGCAAAAATCTTTCCCTTCCACTTGTTTCCATTATATTAATCTTAGGTCATTGTAAGCCAAAATGCCCTCAAAAGAGGTTGGGGAATTGACAGGTGGGCACCTATGGCTTAAAAAGGATTTAGAATCTATGTATACAGGATTCCACTTCTAGAAATTATTGCTTAGATTTGCCAAGGACACTAATTAAGTAAAACAGTTAAAATTTATTACAGAAAAATATAGAACATACATGCAAGGTACTGGATACATACAACACACATACAGTCCTAATAAAAATAGAGAGAAATATATAGAGGTAGCATAAGGATGGACAAACAGGATGATAATTACTGATTGTAGTCTTCAAGTAAGGCTCCAATGGTGACAAACTAGGGCGATGGGGGAAGAGACCTTCAACTGATCAGGAATCGGGGATGTATCTAAACAGCAGGAATGGGGTACTGCTAGATGCACACCTGTGGGGAGCTGGGTCACAGGTTATAAGGACTACCTTGAGCCCTTAGGGGATGGGAGGTACAGGGGCGGATGACAGGTGGTCAGCTGGTACATGACCTCAGAAAAAGGGAAGGTTTCGCAGTGACCATTAGGTTGCCATTAGATAGACTTATGCGGTAGCCAATAGCCAGTTTATTGGGGGCACCTGATTGGATGCCCGTATCTGGCCAATGAGCAGACTTGGCCCTGGTTACCTGATTGGACTTCCAGGTAACAATGGGCCAAAAGGGGGAGGCTCCAGGATGACCATTAAGGGAAAGAATGGGAGAAATTATTGGGGTGGAGGTGATTAAGGCTATCAAAACTTATCTAAAAGGTGACAATAGATGGCCAAATTGCTACCTAAGGTAACACCCAATCTATACAAAGAAACTTGGCTCTGGGTGAAGATGTTCTTCCTCTTCTTCATCCTCTACTGGCACCAGCCTTTGTCTTGGGTTCCATTGGACAAAGGTTTAGGCAGTCTGACAGGATCCATGCCTAAGATAAGCTTGATGGCCTTATGCATAGGTGACATCTGTTGAGTACGTGAGCCTTCCGCTTCGTTGTAATGGAGTCTGGCACTGCAGGAAGATATCTGCTGGTGATGTTAGCCATCCCATATGGATTCTATGGTCAAGGCTGGAAACTGCTTGCCTGGACAGTTCCTTCTTCCACTGCAACGGTCGAGATGGTGATCGCACGGAGCGACTGGAAACCCATCTGTTCTCTGGGTTAGTACTCTTCCAGAGACACGGAATGCTGCTGCAACGTTGTGGCTGTTTGTACTCACATAAATCCCTACACGTTGGTAGATAAAACCCACGTTCTCCTGGCAGATGTGTGTGAGTTGAATCTCCAGGCACCCTGGCAACTCCAAAAGGTTGGTGAGGCAGGACTTCCCTTTGCAGAAGCCATGCAGGTGAAGATTAAAAAAAAAACCTGGCAAGATTGTGATCTGAGGGTGGAGAAATGTTTTTGTTTCAAACAATTTTATTAGTAACATATGGTAATAAATTTCAATTTCTTACATAATTAATAATTGCTTTTTATCTATCCCATATATTACTTTCTATCCACTCCTCCTCCCGTTACTTGACCCCCGCCGGTGTTATATACTTAAAATCTTAATATTAAAGGTACCCTTAATTAATAAGAACCAAAATTAATATCCTCCTCCTTCTTGTACTTAGTCATTATCAAAAATTGTCCAATGTCCTTTTATTTTCCACTCTTTTTTTACGTATCTTCTGAACTTTTTCCACTCCATCTTAAATACTTCTAAATCATAGTCTCTTAACTTGTCCATTTCACCCCCGTGTCATAACTTTTACAATCCAATCCCATTTCTCTGGTATTTTTTTTTTTTGCTTCCACAACTGTGCATACAGCATCCTAACTTTTTCCACTCCATCTTAAATACTTCTAAATCATAGTCTCTTAAGGTTCTTGTTAACTTGTCCATTTCACTCCATGTCATAACTTTTACAATCCAATCCCATTTCTCTGGCATTTTTTCTTGCTTCCACAACTACACATATAATGTCCTAGCAGCTGAAAGCAAGTACCAAATTATAGTTCTATCTTCTTTTGGAAATTTTTCCATTTGTAATCCCTACAGAAAAGTCCCTGCAACTTTCTTAAATTCGTATTCCAAGATCCTAGAAATTTCTTGTTGAATCATCCGCCAATGCTTTTTTGCTCTTTCACAAGTCCACCACATATGGTAGAAGGAACCTTAATGTTTTTTACATTTCCAACATCCGTCTGGCATCTTATTATTCATCTTTGCCAATGTCACCCAGTGAATTGCATTTGAACCCAAGTCTCCTAGGTTCTTGTTTAACACTTAACCCGCTAGAGCCAGTGGAGTATTTTACTTACTTTACTGTAGCCCCCGTCCGGTTTTTTTTTGCTGAGACTGAAGGCAGCTTACACAAATGTAAAACAATGTACTCAATTAGGATAGTCATTAGAGGGCCACACTAGGATCCGGAACCATCAAGTTCAAATCCTGACTCTGCCATGCAAGATTGCTGGTGACTTTGAGCCTATCACGTTCTCTTGCCTTAGCCTACCTCACAAAGTTGCTGTTGTGAAGATAAAATGGAAAAGGGGAAAACCATTTGATAAGCTGCTTGGTATCATGATTAGGGAGGAAAACAGGATATAAATGTAAAAACTAAGCACTACATCACAATGGTTTCCATGAAATGTGTGGGCTGGACAGTGGTAAGAGATCCCAGAGGCTACTGTTACATGGCTAACCCTACTGGCTTCCAAGCTCTGACAAAATTGGGCTAGTCAGTTATATTCAGGCTTCCCATGAAACATCTACTTGCAGATAATTAGAGAAATAAGAGCCCCCTAAAGCAGCAACGATAAATTCTTCTTTTTCTTTTTAGAACCCTAGGCAACCTCCTACTGTCGGGGCCTGTTCATTGCCTCAGTAACCCCCAGACAGCTCCTTGGAGTGCTAACAGGTGGAGGATGCTGACAATGGAAAAAGGTGACGTGTGTGGCGTCCCTGCTGCCGTTTCCTCACCAGAGACCAGAGCTGCTGTGTTAAGGGTCCAAAGCAAGAAGCAGAGACTTCTACACCACTCCTTGGATCTTGCCTGAATAGCATAAGAGGACATTTACATTTCCCTCCCAGGTGACACTAGAGGATGTTTGCCCTTCTCTGCTGTCCATGCTGGCTCCGTTTGAGGCAGGTTGCAGAGGAAGTGACTCTGCAGTCCGCCTCAGATGGAGAACTTGGGGTAGGTGGCAGCAGAGAAGGCACACACCATGCCCGAGGAAATATCCTCGGTGTCAGAAACATCCCATGTTGAGGGAGGGATCAGCTCTTTTTCCCAGTCCTTCTCTCTAATTGCTCAGTAGCACCAGAGTAACACGGTGGCATGGCCAGCTTTGATGGCCGGACGTAAGATTCACAGCCAGTCTTGAAGGTTTGCATCATGGCAAAAACAAAACAGCCTGACTTAAATTGTTTGGTTGTATTTTATACTGCATAATGTCTATAGCGTAGTAACACCCACATTCAGGATAATCACCCTTCTTTGTTTTTAAGCAAAAACATTCATAAGAACATAAAAAGAGCCCTGCTGGATCAGGCCAGAGGTCTATCTAACTCAACATCTTGCCTCACAGAGTGGACAGCCGGTTACACTGTCTGGAGGGCCAAGCCCTTCCTCTGATTTTGCCTCCTGGCACTAAGATTCAGAGGTTGACCACCTCTGAATGTGGAGGTTCTTGCCCCTCATCCATACCTGTACAGAAAGCTCACTTCTGCTCTGCTTGTAGAGCCAGTGAGCAACTACATGTATAGGTGATCATAATGAACAGTCACTTGGGATCTGAGGCATCAAGGGTGGAGGAGAACCAGTCCTCAATGTGGTATAACTTGCATGGGAACTTCCCCTCTTCCCAGCATTTTTTTCCCCAGCCGAATTTCAGAAGCTTCTATGCAGAGCTGTATATGTTTTATCCATCCATGCTTTTTTTTTTTTACTCTGCAGGTAAAATGGTTCTTTAATGCAGGAATCTCAGTTTACATTTGTTCTAAAGCATTTTTCTAGTCCTTGTAATCACTGAGAAAAGCTGTTGGTTGTGTGCAGTACTTATTGAAGTCTTGGGGACCCAAGAGTGCTCAGGCAGGGCTTCTCAAAGACTTGGGGCAGGGGGGTAGATAGCAATACCCCGACGGGGCCTGTGAGAACTCTTGAGACCTCTTGTTGATGAGAGTACAACTTCTCACCATAAAAATCAGTGACCTAGAGTTCTGACCTTTTTAGGGTTTGCAGGTCAAATGCTGTTTGTCTCACAAATAGCAATATATAAGATAGATGGAATTAGAAGGAATTATCAAAACAGCTTGAAATTGAACACCTCTAGTTTGTTTGTTTTAGGGGTAAGACCTTGCAGAAAGATGTTTGCTTTTAAATAGGAAAAGCTATTTAAATCACAGACCAAAAGAACAGGAAATTTTAAAAATGTTCTTTGCATTGAAATGTACAAGGATGGTAAAATACACTTTTACTGTGGATGTGTGTGTGTGTGTATATATATATATATAAATGTACATATACTTTTTCCTTGTAAAACACAGCCTTTGTACATTCACAAATGCCCTACATTAGGAAACAGCTGGCATTCATTTACCGGTGGATCAAGAGTTCGGGACCCCTATCAGGACAGTTGCCTCAGTGCCCATAGGAAAACATCTGGTATTCCTTTGGGGGACCTGTCACTTTTTGATTGCTGTTGATGAGGAAAGGGGCGTACAATCACTACTTACAGGTTCAGGTGGTGTATACTATCATAGGGACCATTACATGCACACCTTTTGGTTCAGGCGCGAGATTAGTTCAAAAGCATTTGTTACAATTCAAGTGTTCTCACACTAACAAAGCATTCTGTGAAACACCCAGAGATAGTAGCCGTGGTCTTGAGTACCAGACTGTTTCTCAGGAGGCATGTAACTTTTGGTTTCTCAGAGACAAAACTAAGCTTACATTCTCTCAGGCACATTGGAAACAAGCAGATAATGACAAGGGATTTGACACTATGTTTCCTGTCTCATTATCAGAGTCTGCTATTGTCATTTGGCATCTGAAATCACTCCATTCTCCAAGTTCTAGCTTGATCTGAAGAAGAGAGAAGTGACTCATGAAAGTTATGCCCTGCCACAAATTTTGTTAGGTGCTACAGGATTCTTGCTCCTTTCCACTAATAAAGATTGCAAGCTGTGCTGCTAGGTTTCTTTCATTTTTTCTTCTTCATCTATATAAACTGGAGAGGTGGATCTCTCCAAGTGAAATAATGTGTTGATTTCAGACTGGGCAAAATATACTCAGTCCTAGTGATAATAATTAAACAGTTTAAAAACCAAAAGGGGAGTGAAGAAAGGCAGCTAACAAGGTGGGAAGGTAGAAAAGGGAGACATGTTGATCTGGAACATATGGAACCATAGATGTATTTTTAAATATTTAGCTACCTATTTCCAATCATTAAACAATGGAATCCAACCCCAATGTTCTAATTCCTGATCAGGGTATTTTTGAAATAAAAACAGAGAACTCTAATATTAATTTTTTCAGAATAAACCGAAATAATTTTCTTTTAATTCTCCTTTCCCCGTATCCCAATACACCCCTTCCTTTTAACATGTGTGTGTGTTTGTGTGTATGTGTGAATGAAAGAGAGATCAAGTCTCAAAGAAAACAGTAAAGCACGACCTAAATGTAAACTGTGTTTATCAGAAGGAGGTGATAATGAAGATGAAGAAGTGTGCCTGCACATGAAATAAAACTTATACCTGAAATAAAACTTCTCTGAATAAAACTTATACCTGAAATAAAACTTTGTCTTTCTCTTTCCCACCCCCTCCTTTCCAAAGGAGGAGAGCTTGGCCAATGGAGAGAAATGAGACTTGACTTTGTATTTCTCCCATGAAAACAGGAAGCAGCAATTTAGGGAGCTCTATGTGTATGTGTGTATGTGAGTGAGAGAGAGAGAGAGCAGCAGAGGAAGCTGGGTAAAAGTGGGCTGCAGTGTTGTGGCAGGAGGAAGCAGGATTGGAAGCTAGGTAAAAGTGAGCTGCAGTGTGGCGGCAGTAACAGCTTTGGGGAAGAAAGCAGGAGACAGTTGCTCGCAGGCTGGATCAGAGGCGTCACTAGGGTGGGTTGCACCCTGGGGTGTAACTGATTCAAGTCACCCCCCCCCCATTGGGCATCACCCCTTTTGGAGCGCTGCGTCACCCCCTCCGCACACAACCCCGCCCACTTCACATGGCCCCTCCCTCATCCACCCTCTGGTCACATGACCAGCCCCCGTAATCCAAGATACCAGTTTTGCAGCATTTAAGTTTCCCCCACTCACCCACACGCTTTTAGCTGAGCCGGCGGCAGCGCGGCCCTGGTTTCAGAATCCCGGCCAGCCCACAAACAGCAGCAGCGTTCTAGTCCCAGGGCCAGCCCCTTCCTGTTGGGGGGGGGTCATGGGTCAGTGCCTGGTCCAATGAGAATGCTCTGGGGGAGGGCCGATGGCCCCCTTGGCCCCGCCCTAGTGACGCCGCTGGGCTGGAACCAGGCTGCATGTTTGACACCCTTGCTTTAAAGATTGCTGTTGCTATGCCACTCTGAAAAAAATGGGAAGAAATGTAGCTGTCTGTTTCAAATTATGGAGGATTGAGAATTTGAGTTCCTAACTGGTAGCAAATCACTAATTTTCTTTTTTGTGTAATTTTATTTGCATATTTATTTAAAATATTTATATCCCAAAATACTCCAAGCAACTCAACACTCTGTTGATGCAAATTGCAAACATAATCTAAAACCCAATTAAAATAGTGTAGTAAAAGTGGAATTACTTTATTTATGACCCTTTTTTTACTCCAAATTAAAATAAAAACCAATAAAATAAAGCACAATATATACAAAATGTATGAAAAACTAGTTTTGCAACTATAAATGAGAGCGAGGGAGGGAGGGAGAAGATTCAACAGTTTGTGTGCAACTACTAACAAGGCTCTGTCTTTAGTTGCTGCTAGCATACCTTGTGATAATTCAGACTCCCAGAACAAAGCAAGTTGTTGAAATGATTCCTCGTAACCTTGTTTCATTAGCACTTTTGAGTTGTGCTTAGAAACAAACTGGAAGCCAAGCAGATATCTTAAATATTGGAGTAGTAAGGTCTGAGTAGTGAGTTAGGAATGTTGCAGTAATTTAATCCAAACACGATTTGAGTCTAGTATCACCCTTAAGAGACTATAAGGAGAGCCAGTTTGGTGTAGTTGTTAAGTGTGCGGACTCTTATCTGAATAAACAATTTTATTAGTAACATATGGTAGTAGAACTATAACTACAACTTATAAAAAGCTTAATATATATTAAGAAAAAGACCATCATTCTACCCCACATCTTACTTTCTCCCACCCCTCCCCCAATTACTTGACCCCCGCCAGTGTTATTTTCTTTAAAAAAACAGATATTAAAGGTACCCTTAACTATCAAGAAAAAAAAACGAAACAAAAAAGAAACATAGGGAAGAAGAACCCCCTTCAAGAGTTATATTGTTATCTTAAAAATCTTAATCCTCAAAAATTGTCCAATGTCCTTTTATTTTCCACTCTTTCTCTACATATCTTCTGAATTTCTTCCACTCTTGGTTAAAAAGTTCTAAATCACAGTCTCTTAATTTTCTTGTTAATTTGTCCATTTCACTCCATGACATAACTTTCATAATCCAGTCCCATTTTTCTGGTATTTTTTCTTGCTTCCACAACTGCGCATACAATGTCCTAGCAGCTGAGAGCAAGTACCATATTAATGTTCTATCTTCTTTTGGAAATTTTTCCATTTGTAATCCCAGCAGAAAAGTCTCTGCCTCTTTATTGAATTCATATCCCAGGATCTTAGATATCTCTTGTTGAATCATTTGCCAAAACATTTTAGCTCTTTCACAAGTCCACCACATATGGTAGAAAGAACCTTCATGCTTTTTACATTTCCAGCACCTATCTGGCATCTTATTGTTCATCTTTGCTAATTTTTTTGGAGTCATATACCATCTATACATCATCTTAAAACAGTTCTCTTTAATACTATGACATGTTGCGAGTTTCATGGAATTTTTCCACAGATATTCCCAAGATTCCATCTTTATTTCTTTATTTACATTAATTGCCCATTTTATCATTTGAGATTTCACTACTTCATCTTCTGTAGCCCATTGTAAAAGTAATTTGTACACTTTTGAAATTAATTTCTCATTATCTCCAAGCAGAACTCTTTCCATTTCTGTTTGTTCTTTCCTTATTCCTTCAGCTTTGATATCATTCTCCATCAAACTTTTTATTTGTTGCATTTGAAACCAATCATATTTATAGTTTAGTTCTTCTGCAGTTTTCAATTCTATTTTCCCGCTTTGTATTTTTAGTAACTGGTTGTATGATAGTTGTTTTTCCTTGACTGTTTTGGCCGTTAACTTTATCACTTCAGCCGGCACTATCCATAAAGGTCTCCTCTCATCACCATATTTCTTGTACTTTATCCACACATTTAATAAGCTACTCCTTATATAATGGTGAGAGAAAAGACCGTCCATCTTCTTTTTTTCATAGTACAAATATGCATGCCAGCCGAATTTTTTTCCATGGCCTTCTAACATTAGAAGTTTTTTATTTAATAACGTTATCCATTCTTTTAACCATACTAAACAAATTGCTTCATGATACAGTTTCAAATCTGGTAATTGGAATCCACCTCTCTCTTTCGCATCTATCAGGACTTTCATTTTAATTCTAGGTTTCCTCCCGGCCCACACGAATTCCGAAATTTTTCTTCGCCATTTATCAAATTGCTTAGCATCTTTCACAATGGGGATGGTTTGAAACAGATACATAATCCTTGGTAAAATATTCATTTTTACTGCAGCTATTCTACCCAACAGTGACAAATTGAGCTTGTTCCACTTTAGCATATCTTCTTCTATTTTACGCCATAGCTTTTCATAATTGTTCTTAAACAAATCAATATTTTTCATTGTTATCTCTACCCCTAGGTATTTTACCTTAGAGGTAACTTCACAACCCGTTAGTCTTTGTAGTTCTTGTTGTCTATTTTTCTGCATATTCTTACATAAGATTTTTGATTTTTCTTTGTTTATATAAAGTCCCGCCAACTCCCCAAACTCTTGTATTCTCATTAACAACAAAGGTGTAACTTGTAAAGGATTTTCATTTATAAACATTATATCATCTGCAAATGCTCTGTATTTATAGGTAAATCCTTTTATTTGTAGTCCTTCTAAATCTTTTTCTTCTTGAATCTGCATTAGTAAAATTTCAAGAGTCATTATAAACAGCAATGGCGAAAGCGGGCAGCCTTGTCTGGTACCTTTACTAATTTTCATTTCATCTGTAAGATCTGCGTTGATGCACAGCCTTGCACTTTGTTCAGAATATATTGCCTTTATCATTCTTATAAAACTTTCTCCAAGCTCCATTTTTTCCATCACTGCAAACATAAAGTCCCAATTTAAATTGTCAAATGCTTTTTCTGCATCCGCAAAGAATAGCGCTACTTCCTTTTCTGGATGTCTTTCATAATATTCTACAATATTTACAACAGTTCTAATATTGTCTCTTATTTGTCTTTTGGGAAGAAAACCGGCTTGGTCCTCTTTTATAAAATTTATCAAATATTGCTTAAGACGTTCTGCCAGAATTCTTGTAAATATTTTATAATCATTGTTCAAAAGTGAAATTGGTCTGTAATTTTTCACATTTGTAACATCTCTTTCTTCTTATCTGGAGAACCAGGTTTGATTCCCCACTCCTCCACTTGCAGCTGCTGGAATGGCCTTGGGTCAGCCATAGCTCTGGCAGAGGTTGTCCTTGAAAGGGCAGCTGCTGTGAGAACCCTCTCCAGCCCCACCCACCTCACAGGGTGTCTGTTGTGGGGGAGGAAGGTAAAGGAGATTGTGAGCCGCTCTGAGACTCTTCGGAGTGGAGGGCGGGATATAAATCCAATATCTTCATCTTCTTCATAAAAGTTTTATTCAAGGTATAAGCTTTTGTGTGCATGTGCAGTTCTTCAGATACATAGTTGAAGTGTGCATGCACGCAAAAGCTTATACCTTGAATGAAACTTTGTTGGTCTTAAAGGTGCCACTGGGCCCAAACTTTGTTCTTCTGCTTCAGACCAACATGGCTTCACTCCTGAATCACACTTTATTGATCTCTTGGTTTGCAGGAAATTTTGCTGACACTAAACTAGGGTAGCTTTTTCAGGTCTCACTGATGTATTTGTTTAAACATTTTATGGATTCTGGATTGCTTAAATGGTGGCTTTGGCAAGTTACCTTCACCTCCTGCCCAGGCACACACATATGAGCAATTAAGGAAATTGTAAGACAAAGGTAGCTGTCATAATCTGGTTTACAGTGACAGCTAAAACCTAAATATGAAAGAAATCCTTATAATCATACTCCTTTAATTAGATTTTCATCCATTCTTGGACTTCATTTTCTTTCCTGCTTCCACATTTGCTTGAAATTTGCAAACATTGAAGCTATTCCTGTTTTTCGGAAACTGAAGGGAGAGATCCCCTTTTCTTTCTTTTGGTCTTAGTGGCAATTTAGGATTCAAAGGACTTTTACCCCCCCCCCCCCCAAATTGGAATAAAGAATCAGATGCAAGATATTGGTATAACTAAGGGCCACTTTATTAAATATAAGAATAAACGGAAAGGGCTAACCAGAACCGTGGCCTGGTCAGGGCCAAGGGTCTCAACAGACACCCCCCCCCTGCCATTCAATGGGCGAAGGACCCAGCCCCCAGCCGAAGCTGTATGCCACAGCTCCCGCCAGGTCAGC
The DNA here is from genome assembly GCF_032191835.1 of Heteronotia binoei. Classification (NCBI taxonomy): domain Eukaryota; kingdom Metazoa; phylum Chordata; class Lepidosauria; order Squamata; family Gekkonidae; genus Heteronotia; species Heteronotia binoei. Next base: position 89,025,392 of record NC_083230.1, read on the forward strand.
TCAGCAAGAAGGCAAGCCCCAGTGGGTCCAACCATCAGATGGACATCTCAGTTGAATGCACCCACCAGTTGAGCCCCAAAGGACGGTCTGCATTCTCCCACCCTGGGTCATCCAACCCAAAGGTTGGTCCTGTCAGACCCCTAACCCCCCAAGAGGGGATGCTTTCTGGTCCTCCCCTAGCTGCACAGTACCATAAGCACAGTAAAACCTGCCAAACTAAAGTGACCAACCTATTTAACAGCACCTCCCTATAGCCAGATACACAATCCACTGATCTGCTATGTAGGGTAGGTGAAAAAACACCCCAACAAACTGCCAATCAGCTGGGGAGCAAAAAATTCCTACCTGGCCCCCCAAGACTATGAGGCAACCTTGCCTCATAACAAACAGGGTGGGAGGGAAGGCCAATGAACAGCCAGTGACTGAGGAAGGGGGTGGATGGTGCTGCCGTTACTGCAGCAAGCCCCGCCCCCTCAAGAAAGTGCCCAAATGGGCCATAGAAGTCCTCCCTTCACTTACCAGGAAGGCAAAAACGTCCCTGCAGCCAAGCAGCCTTGCTGCTGGCTGCTAGAGATGAATTCTGTACTGAGCTGTGAGAATTCTGGGGTAAACCAGTTTTCCAGAGTTTATATGCTTCTAACAGCCCCAGCTGCCAGTCAGATATTGTTTGCGCTAACCTGCTTTGCTGCTAAGTGTCACTTTTTTGGTAGTTTTTAGTTGGTTCAGAACCTTCCAAGATTATTTTTGAAAGGCAAATGAGCAACAAGGAAAACTAGTAGAATGCTTTTTACTCTTGATTTCTGTACTTTCAAGTTCTCATGCAAAGACGGAAGCTTCCAGCTTTGTTTCTGCATTGCTATTGGTTGCTATCTCAGTCTTCCTGCTCCAGTGCTTCTTCAGCTAGATATCTTGTATTTTCTGTCACTCTAAGGTGAATAAGGATGATATTCTGAAAACAGCTCCCAGATTCATCCTCTTCCATATTGCATGTAGGGTTGACATACCTGTCAGTTAAGTGGTCAGATATTATCCACTGACTGGTCAATGGACTATTATTTGATTGTAGCTACAAGCATTTCCAAACAGGAATAATTACCCTGTTGCCTTCCTAGCACAACTATCTTTTGCATTACTGGTGTTTTCTTTTTTTAAAAGGATGAAACTTTAGATTGGTACTCGTGTTCCTGGGTAAGACACAATACACATGTCTGGTTAAGCATTCACATGAAAGGCAATGCAACATTGTTAAAAGATGCAATGATTCATTGCAATTTTTATAAAGTTAAATGAATTATTATACTATAAAAATTAATTGTTTTGTGATTAGCATTATCTCAAACCTGCTGATCTATAATATATATGGTCAAGTTGAGTTGTCCAGCTGCTTTTAAAGCATTAGATCTTTTTTGATGGGTCAAATGGTTAGCTCTAATCAGTACTAGCTAAAAACTGCACATGTGCTGTACCATTAAACATGCATGAAGTTGCCTTATATTGAATCAGATTGTGTCACTTATTGGACTGTCAAGATCAGTATTGTCTACTGTGATTGGCAGTGGTTCTCCAGGGTTCTTAAATAGGTACATTAGCCACTACCAGGGACTTGGTTATTGGTAGTTAAAAACAGTTGCTTTACTGAAATAGTGGAACCTGCATAAACATGGTTGCATTTTTCTCAGTGTAAATGTATAAAAGTTTAATAAATCAGGTTGCTAATAATGAAGGTGTTGTAAAGACCATGGAACAGCTTTTGAATTGAAAATACAAGTACAGCTACAGAGTACAGAAATAACTACAGATAATCTGGAAGGGTCTTTCCCAGGGATGTCCTGTACAGTTTTTTCATTAAGATAGATCCAGGTGGATAGCCATGTTGGTCTGAAGCAGCAGAACAAAGTTGGAGCCTAGTGGCACATTTAAGACCAACAAAGTTTTATTTAAGGTAATAAGCTTTCGTGTGCAACTACACATCCTCAGATATAGTGAAACAGAATTTCCTCAACCATTACACATAGGGGCTGGAAGGGGAGCTGGTTGTCACTAAGTGCCAGTGAGAGTCAAGACGCATAAGAACTGGGTGTTTATAGCTGAGATTGGATTAAGGCAACATCTGTGAATGGCAGTAGATTAACATACACATACAAGAGTTAAGCAGATGTGAGAATGAAGTTTGAGTCCGGTGGCTATACCGTTATATGTAATGGTTGAGGAAATCCTGTTTCACTGAGGAAGTGTGCTTGCCCACAGAAACTTATTCCTTGAGTTAAACTTAATTGGTCCTAAAGCAGTGGTCCCCAACTTTTTTGGCACCAGGGACCAGTTTTGGGGAAGACAATTTTTCCATGGACCGGGGGGGGGGGGGGAGCAGCAATGGTTTTTTGCCACCCCAGGCTGCCCCCTAGCTGCACCCCATCCCTGCTCCCCACAGCGATCTTTAAATGGGGGGAGACTGGGGCTGTTTCTGCTACCTCCTCGCTAGGTGGCCAGGCGGCAGAAGGCCAATCTGCCTCCCCCTCCAATTTAAAGACCTCCTTCTGATCAACTGATCAGTGGAGACCTATAAATAAGGGGTAGAATTAAGTGATAGCGGCGCTCTGCCTTCTGCCAGCCCGGAACCCAAGCAGATGAAAGAGGTGGTGTGGTCTTGCTCTGCAGCCCGGTTGCTAGCAGGCCACAGACCGGTACTGGTCCACGGACCGGTGGTTGGGGACCCCTGTCCTAAAGGACTCAAACTTTGTTCAGTCTTTTAATTAGTAATGGATTTAGATCACTGCTCTTCAGCTAGTGGGGCAGGACTAGTAATGTACTTATTTTAGCATTTTTAGGTGCATTTTCTGCCATAAACACAACCCATACATTTCCTTTGTATCTTGTTTATAGTTTTTTTTTTGGGGGGGGGGGTTAAAGAAGAAAAATGTGAATTGATATGGGAGTAAGAAGGTAGATTGGAAGGAAGGAGAAAGAGGTATGCCTAGGGTTGAAGGGGATTTCCAATTTGGAAAAAGTTGAATGGAGCAAAGAACATTTTTTCCATACTTGCAAGTGATAATGGAAGATGCTAAAATTTGATTAAATTTTAAAATGCAATAGTTCTTTCTAGCTTCAGAGTTTTAAGAAATATTATTTTATGAGTTGGAGGGATAATGTCCTAGCAGGAGTTAGTGCCACAAAACAGCCTGTTTGAAACCAGGGCTGGCATGTGGAAGTAGGCCAAGTAAGTGCCGCCTCGGGCGCCACTTGGCCTAGGGGTGCCATGAGGAACCTCCTCTCCCCGCGTCCACTGCCGTCCGCCCCCTCCCCATGGTTGCCTGCCAGCCTGCCCGCCAGCCATCTGCCCCCTGCTTCTCCTCGGCTGCCACCATGCACTGCCCGCCGCCACTGTCCTTGCCCCCCCCACGCCGGCTCCCGGCTCGGCAAAGTCCAGGGGGGGCACATGGCAGTGACGTCATTAAGACATCACTGTGGTGCGTGAGCCAAAAATAACACTGGGGGGGGTGGAGTTTGGGGGTTTGGCCTAGGGGCACAGGCACCCCTAGCCCTGGGCCTATTTGGAACTGATTTTTGGAAGACAGTTCTCTCTTCCCTCTTCTTCTAGCTGTACTTTTCTTAAGATCACTGGGAAATTATATTAATGTTCCCAGAAAGTTCTTCCTAATTGGTAAATCTAAGGAATCTGCCATTGCACTAGGTTGATAGATAAGCTTTGTGTCCCTACATTCCCTTATATGCACATATAGAAAATATGGGATTCTGCCTACAAATCCTGTCTTCTCACAAATAGTGAGTATTCATAACTTAATAGAGACAGGATTTTTAAAATGTCTGTCATAGAAAAGTCCTCCAAAGGTTCACTTTCTGCTTCTTCCACCCACTCTTGATTTCTAGAGTGAAGTAATAGCTGTTATGTTCAGAGATGTTGGAGCAAATGGAGAAAGGCTTTCATTTTAATTAAAGAGATTCTACCCAATAGGAGGTAAATGAACCATTTGTACAAGATTCCCATTAATAGTATTCTGCATTAGGCAAGATGCTTAATTTATGTTCTATTCTGAAGCCTGCTGGGGCTCCTATTCCAAGGCATCTGACTGCTGCTGTGAGTTTGGGATTAACCTGCATGGTAGTATCAGAGAAGGCATGACATTGCAAGGGCTGAGGTAGGTAACCTTTGTCCCTGCATTCCCTTAAAAACACTTGCAAAATCATGGTAGTGGATCTGCAGTGCCATGGGATGAACAAGCACACAGAAGAGTATACTTGTTTTAAAGAGGGGTTGTGTTATGTAGGACAACACAATACTCATGACAAAATGCAAACACTGATCACTATATCAACAGTCATGCCCATCTGCAGGACAGGTTGTATGCCCCATGACAGTGACTCAGCATGCTATGCATTCATCCAGTAGATAACCCATCAGTTGGTTTTTCTGCAGACTTAGTCTCACAATAATTTGGAATTTATTCAGCAGTGGCTAAGGTATCAACGATGTGTGAAATGGAATCAAATCTCCCAGGCGGTCTTGAATTGAGCTAGGGTCCACTCAAGCAGGAAATTTCCCTCCCACTCTTTTTGGATCTTTGCATGGGGCTGGGATATCCTGTTGAAATGCTAGTCTGAGTATCATTGGTGATGGCTTCACAGCAGCAGCACATGGCATTCTGAGGACCTCCTCTGAAGATTGCTTCTTCATTAGAACTGTGGCCAGTATGTGGAATTCTGGGAAGAAAAAACAAACAAACAAAAACTTTCTCAGGTGATTGGATAGGAACCCTTCATGCTTTACAGAAGTTTTGTGAGAACAAATTAAATGTCTTTTTGTGAGCAAATAAAAGTATAGAAAACCCTTTCCAGAAGCAGATTGTTCCAACTTTTTGCACAGAAACTGCCATTTGATATGGCTAGAATGGCTAGAATAATGCACATTTCAGGTTTTTACCTTTTAGTTTCTAATCTCTTATTTTATAATTTCTGCTTCCTGTTTTAAGGCCTGTCAGCTGCAACAAATGCTACGTGATTCAACAGTATGATATGGTGGCGGGACAGAGGTGGGAAATAGCTCCCAAATAGTGTTTCCTCTTAGCTGAGTTAGTGTGAGCTAGCTCACAGGGATTTTTTTTTTGCCCCTGGCTCACATATTTTTGTCTTAACTCAGAAAGGATGGCCCCAGAGCAAGCTAATTTATGCAGTAACTCACAACTTTAATGCCAGTAGCTCACAAAGTAGAATTTTGGCTCACAAGACTCCACAGTTTAGAAGGAACATTGCTCCCAAACACATGTATTCCTGGCCCAATATCCCAGCCTTAGGTTAACGTAATGATTGTTGATCTCACCCTGTTCCGGTTTAACATTCCTGAATTCTGTTCAGTGATTCAGGCAGGCTGCAAACAGTTGTACTTGCACATCTCTTTCATGCAAATCCCTATCAGTTTAAACTATGGTTAATACTAACCAGCATTCCCTAACCAGGGTTTGCTGGCCAAAACCCCAAGGATTCTACTTAATAGAGGACACTTGTTTGTTCTAAACATGGTTAAGGTTAATATTAATATTGGGGCTAAGTAGTGCCAGAAAGAGTGAGAGGCTCAGGGAAGAGTAGACACTCCCAGTTTCTAAACTGTGGTTGAGAGGCTGCCAATACTGGTCTTCACTGGCCATTTGTTTCTCTGAATTGTCCATCTTGAAAGGATCAGCACAGTTTTTATTTCATTTTTGAAGGGCTACAGCATGAATTTAGCTGCATCCCAGCCCTTTGCAACCTGTCTACACTCTAATTTCCTCTCTTGTTAGTTAGATAATAGAAGCCATGGATGTTGAAGCAAAAGTGCATTAAGTACATCTCCATTCCATCGAATTTTGAATGTGTAACAGTTCTAAATTGTAGATGTCCTTTTAGCTGAGGAAATGAGTGGACATCATGCGCAGAGTTAATAAATTATAGTAATCTGCTTTTATCCATAGAAGTACAGATCTTGCCAAGAAAGGCTTTCCAGTGGGGTCAACATTAATAAAGTTATATATGTAACTTTACTGTCGACATAGACCTTCATGTAGCTTCCATTGTATAGGGAATTTTTTTGAGCCATTGATTTGAGTTCTACAGTACTGAATACAGTGCTAGCTTCTCTTTAAATTCGCAGCAATTATTTAGTTTAAAAGATTGTAAAGGCTCCAAATGTAAGAGTTCTCTCTAGTTAATTGCACAACTTTTTCTACTCCATGTACTTTGGTGGTTTAAGTCCTGCTTGGTAGTGATGGAAAGTGCCAGCAAGCTGCAGCTGATTATGGGAACCCCAGAGGGATTTCAAGGCAAGAGAAGAACAGAAGTGGTTTGCCATTGCCTGCCTCTACCCTGCAGCCCTGGACTTCCTATAACTTCCTTTCCTGTTCTGTGCATAGCAGCCATGGACCATCCTATCCAAGTACTAACCAGGTTGGACCCTGCTTAGCTTCTGAGATCTGAGAAAATCAGGCTAGCCTGGACCATTCGGGTCAGTGTTAGTCCTGCTTATCTGAGGGAATGTCTCCACCCATATTTACTTATTTGTTAGTACTGGTATTTCTCAGTGTTTGATCATGTTATAGGATTTGCAGAGCATGCTGGTACCCGTGTTCCATGATGTTCTCCTCAGGCAAAACCATTCGACTACCTCAATGTTTGTTTGTTTTTTACATCACCAAGTTAAAAAACTATTTTGTTCAGAAAGTTGTTTCTAGGAAACTGAGTTGTTTGTTTTTTATTGTATTTTTTTAATCTGGCTGCTTGCTGAGACAGTGATTTTGTTTTTTTAATCTTTGCTGTTTTAATTGATTGGCCTTGAACATGACAGATCTTATTCTCCATTACTGCCTTGGTTGGTGATCAATATTACTTATAATGTTTTATGAATTTTATTGCAGTTCATCATTTACAACTTCTGTACATAGCTTCAGGTGCTGTTATCACAGAGAATGCAATTGATACATTCTCATTCTCTCTTTCTAAGAATTAACATTTTCCGTTTTTTGTTCAAAGGTGTTGTTGGCTTTCAGCCAGAGACATACACACTTAAACTGAGCCTGAAAGCATGCTGGCTTTTTCACATAATTGCTTCCGCAATATAAGCTCACACCTCTTTTTGGAGGAGATGGTTAATGCCTTCAGTATCTCTGCCTCCTCATCCACATGCTTAATTTACTTTCATTCATCCATGATTAAGTTTAGAGTGACATAATTCAAACATCCATCTGGTGCAGCAATCTACATTGTATTAAGGAGACCTCAGAAAACATGCTGTTGATTATGCTTAGCAAAAATCTTACCTTCCTCCCCAAGAACTCATAAACCCCATTCATTGCTTTGCCCACTAAAATGATTAATTCTTTTGCCCATCCGTGACCTGGTACCTGGTGTGCTAGATTCATTTTAGTCTTGCTTTCCTTTAATGTTCTTATAAAGCCAAGTAATTACAATTTTAATTTTATACCTTGGAGAAATGAGGCTGAGAGACAGCGAATTGCTCAAGGCTCTTTGCCTGAGCCAGTAGTGGCCTGTGTCATAGTGCATGTTGTAGTCCCTAGGTGCCAAGACTGGTTGGCAATGCACATTTATCTGTAAACTGTTACTAGGCAAGGTGGCTGAGGATTGTCTGCCTGATGCCAGTACCACCATTCTGTACCAGTGTAGCAGTGTATGTAATACCATAATGTTTGTATCACTGGTCCATGTTGAAACAGGTCTGGACAGATGTAGTATGGTAGTTGCTTGGTTTGCATAAACTGTCCTGGCTGAAATGCATGTTACTGTTCCCTTGGCTAGGTTTTAGGTATAGACTGCAGCTGGATAATTTTTGGGTTTTTATGGAGTGTCTTCCATATTCAAAGCTAGCCTTTTCTTGACTAGACGGTGCTCCCAAACACAGAAGATTCTTTAGATCTGACCACTTTTTATGAAGGTATTCTGGAAGCATTATAAGGGCTGCTTCTGCTGTACTTGAAGCATTACTTGAAGTATTGGAACTACTTTCTGAAGCATCTTTGCACTGATAAAATGCTTGCTTACTGGGGCCAAAATAACAGCCTACATCTATATTTGTACCTTGATGAACCAAGTCTCCTATCCTCTTACTTGTTCAGTGTACAGAGTCCAGCATTTTGCTCTTTTAAAATTAGCCAATACATCATATCACATCTATTTAAGAGTTTACGGAAAACTCCAAATAGGAGCCACTGATTAAATATTTAAAAAGCAGTTAAATGTCCAGCTAAATGTGTGGATTTCACTACTTATAAGGTATCCCTGTCTAGCACATTTCACTAAAGCAACATATGGAAAGATGGATTATATCATTTGTTTTGTTTTGTTGATTCATATCCTGCCCTTTCCCACAAAACAGGCTAAGGGCAGGTTACATCATAAGTAAAACAGTTAAAACAAAGTAATCACAATAAGACAAATAGAAATAGATAGAACAGCAGTTAAAATACAGTATAGCTTAAAAGCCCTGCTTCTACAGCAGTGACCTATCGGTCTAAAGTTTGTTGGATCCCATATCAATGAACAGGGGAAGCCAATAACAGATGACGCCCACTGCTTCAGCTCAACAGATGACGCCCACTGCCTCAGACCTGGTGGAACAGCACCATTTTACAGGCCCTGTGGAACTCAAGCAGATCCCTCAGGGCCTGGATCTCTGACGGAAGCTCATTCCACCAGGCCAGGACCCAGGCCAAAAAGGCCCTGGCCCTAGTTGAGGCAAAGCGAACATCCCTGGGACCAGGAGCAACCAAGAGGTGCTGGGTTGTTGATCTCAGAAACATTTCTTAAGATAGCCAAAGGATTTCAAACCAAATAAAACACACAAGATACAAATGTAGATGCAGGCTGTTATTTTGGCCCCAGTAAGCAAGATTACTAATGGAGATGATCAGGCTTATAAATTTAAGATCAGATACAAATAAAGCATCCTTAATTATAAAAGTTGGCTATTTAAATGACCAATTTAAACAAGGTGTATTTGTTGCTATTAACTTGCTTCTTCATTGTGTTGTGAATTTCACAGCTATGCTTTTAGGAATTCTGAATCAAGTAGGACTTTAAATAGCTCTGTCACTTATCTGCTTGTAGCTTTAAGAGCTCTGGATCACCCATAGGTTGACTTAGATTCGGTGTAGTTGTATGTTAACAGGGTTTTTATGTGCTCAGGAGACAGGGAGTTTATAATTTTCTTTTTGAGTTCTTAAAGACTGATATAGCAGTTTCCCCTTTAGTTCTATAATATTTATTTGTATTATTCTCATTAATCTCTTTTTGCAAAAATTCCCTTGGGGTTTACATTGTCTATTTTCATTATTTTACTTTTATAAGTATTTTATTGTGAAGCAAACCTGCTGTGCTGAAATTACTGCCAAGTATCAGGTCATATTAACCCATGGCCCTGGAACAAAGAGTGAGGTGGGGGGGTCACCCTTTGTATTGTCAGCTGGAAACTAAATGTCCACATCAGCAAACACTCTTCTCATGTTGTGGGGGAGGGACACTCAGGATGTAGATTGGTCAACTGCAGAGCAGATGAAGGAAGGAGGCAAGCAGGCCAGAGGATTTGTTAGGAAAAAGCAAGAACTCACAGAATGGCATCAGGCATCCATGTCTAATGAGGTTGTATTCCTTTAAAGAATGATTGTTTCTTGTGAACTTCTGTCTGGATCAGGGGTGGTCAAACTGTGGCTCAGGAGTCACGTGTGACTTTTTCACACATATTGTGTGGCTCCCATCACCCCCTCAGCTGACTTGGAGAAGACATTTCTTTCTTTAATTCACTACTCTAATCCAAGCCAGCTGGCAGCTTGGAGAATGCATTTAAAGTTAAAGTTGCTTTCTTTCCACCTTTCCCTCCCTCATCTATTTGCTTTCCTCCCTCCCTCCCTGTCTTGGACTCTCAAGTATTGGACATTAATGTCTTGTGGCTTTCAGATATCTAACTTTTATTCTATGTGGCTCTTACATTAAGCAAGTTTGGCTACCCCCTGGTCTGGATGCTTTGGAAGTTCTTGTTAACAGTAAAGACCTTTTATCCTTTTAAAAATATTTTCAACTATGCTAAATTGAAAGTTGGGACAACTTGAACAGGTTTGGATATTGCTGTCATGTTTTACAGCTGAAATTCTCAGCATAGAAAATCCTAGCTGCATGAAAAGGATCTCTTTCCCTTGTACCTTGGCTTTTTTCTGTGTTGAATTGACTGGGGAACTTCTGTGGAGTTATCAAAATGCAGAAATCCAAAACAGGGTGGGGGGGACCAGGAGAACAGTAAATTGCCATATTCTGTATAAGCTGAACTTTTAAAATTGTTAACGTGATTGGATTTAGAAAGGAAGTTTGTTTGTGTTCTCTGCGGTGTAATGTACACAGTTGTGTTCAAGGAAATTGGGACTTCTCATTTATATTTATAGTATTTTCCCTCCCCTGGATTTAGAAAGGAAGTTTGTTTGTGTTCTCTGCGGTGTAATGTACACAGTTGTGTTCAAGGAAATTGGGACTTCTCATTTATATTTATAGTATTTTCCCTCCCCTTCTGCTGGTTTTAGCTATATGTATATAAAGTCTTTACCAACTGATATTGATTTCCCACTAGCCTCGTGCCTCTCTCTCCTCTTCTCTGCGGGGCTTCGATTGGATTTCACACAATCTGCCCCGAGGCTGCAACTTTCTCAGCCTCTTTCACGTAGCAAAGAAGATCCTCTAAAAACCAGTTTCTGTTTGCTGTGTGAAAAAGGCGAAGCTAGTTGCAGCCCCGGGGCAGATAGTGTGCAATTCGACAGAAGCCTGGCAGAGAAGAGAAGCTTGAGAGCGGCATAAGGCTAGTGGGAAATAGGTCTCTGTGTAAAACTTCAAGCATATGATAAAGTGAGCTCTGGCTTACAAAGTCTTGTGTCACAGCACATTGGTTATTCTTTAATGTGCCATGAGACAGTTTGTATTGGCTGCAGCAAATTAATATGATTGCCTCCCTGGAATTTGTGTTTAAAAAATGATTGGACCTGGATTTTTTTCATCTGAGGTCTGTATAAACCGCTTGGATCAGTTATGTCTGTAATGTTATAAAATTGATAAGGATGAGTTTAATCTAGAATCATACTGTGAAGAGAAGGCCAACAGAAAATTAATGAATTGAAACTATTTTTGGAATAACAAAGCCCATGCAGTTTTTAAGGTGCTTGACAGTTTTGTAATGAAGGGATTGCAACGGGAGGAAAAGTGGCACAAGTTCCTGTTGGTGGAATTTGTTTCCAAGGGTTGCTACATGGGGTTGGACTTGAAATGCTGGAACTATTTCATCCTTTGTTTAGAGTGGGGCTGAGTGCTTGAGACATATATTTGTGTCTCACCGTTCTGAAAATGTGACAAATCTGTGTCAGCTCATTTCTTAATAACATTCAAAAGACTGTACTCCCTTTTTTGGCACTTTTGAGTACCTTATTTTATTTAAAATCTTGTGATGTATCCCCCCCCCCTCCTTAAAGTATTCATGTACTACTTTTCCTACTTTTCAAAAGTATCTTAGAAATTGAGGGATGAGGGGAGAATATTCATTGTATTGAATGCTCTTGTGCTGGTAGAGTACGTGTGGAAAAGGCATGTGTTCTGGCAGGACTTTGACCATAATTTATTTGCTTACCATGTTTCTGTATCATCAACAAGAACTGTGCGAATAAGATGATTTTCCTTTTTGTTTGCTATGCAAGAAGCAAATTGTTATCTGATGCAGCATGGGGGAGCCAATGACATGCTGACCTACCACTGCACAGTGTCATGTTACATTTATGGTTCATAAGAAGGATTTAGAACAACATGTTCTACACATGCAAAAGACTTAAGAGTCATAACTTATTCCATAGAATTTGGTGAGTTTTGCCACTTTCTTCAACAGGAATAAACCTTGGCATAGAATGTGTTGTCTTTCGTGTAAAAGTAATAGGAATGAAATCAACGGCTTGCATGTATGTTGACTACAATAATTTATCACTAGCATTAAAAATGGATATGCAGCTCCCTACACTTATAGTTGAATATTTGCAATTGCAGCCAGATGTATGAATAAGCATTTTTCAATGAAAACCAAAGGATTAAGCTGCCTCCCTTCTATATATATAACACAGACTGTATTTTTATTCCTTTATTGTGAGTTCATGCTTTCTTATAAAATTCCTTCTAGATTTATTTAAGAGAGACATGATGGTTCTGGCTAAAGACCTGCAAATTCCTTAGTGTCGCCTTGGATCTGTTACTTTACATGACTGTGTGAGTGTGTGTGCGTGCTTTGTTAATGAAAGTAATGTATTTTATGCATGCTATGGAGAGGTAATAGTTGTCACTTCTTTTTGCTGAAAGGTGAATCCTGTTTGTTAGAAACTTGAATAATAAACTGCACTACAATGATGAACCTTTTACCTGTGTTTTCTCCTTGGGATTGGATGGTATGGATTTTCCACTGGTGGAGGCAAGATCTGTCCTTGCCTTTCCTTTCTCCTCAAAAACCATTCCTGGGAGTTGGGGGCCCTCACAAAAAAACCCATAAAGGTTGCATGGCATGTAATGAGGCAGGAAATCAGACAAGATTGCCCTCTTCCATCAGAAGACTGTCCACTGGATTATGAGAATTCTATTTTCTTTGAATAAATATTAACTTTTCACCCCTGTTCCAATATGCTTTCTGGAATAATGCTATTATTCCAGCCTGTAGTTCAGAAATGCAAGAGATCAAATCAGTGGAAGCAAAGATCAGATGCAACTTTTTTTTTTCTTATTAAAAGCCATGTTTACTTTTGCCTTGTCCGAGGCTTGGTGAGAAATTGCCTAGTGATGAAGTTTGTGACATTTATGCAGTCAATCTGAATTTCAGTGGAACAGCACACAGTCTGACATGGGCTTTTCTTCTCTTAAAATAAATTTTAAAAAGCTTAACAGCCTTTTATATTTTTTATTAAACAAATGGCCAGCAAGTACTGTGTTGCATCACAGCAGCAAATGATTTTCACTTACTTGTTTTGAGGCCATTTGCTGCATCTGCTAGATGGAGATCTGTCATGGCATTTTTCTTCTTCTTGAAAGGGAACTCATTTGTGAGTTGCTTGTCTCCCTCAAAAGTGAAGATGAATGTTATAACAAAGATGAGCCATCATGCATTCTGAATATGCAGTTATTTTGCTTTTTCCTCTCTCTGTTCTGTAGGAATGAAGTGGCTTTAATAAAAGGTACAGTGAATGAAAAAGTCTGGGAAGATAAGGACCGAATAGAAAGCTCCAAGCACTAAGAGTCTATTAATAGTCCATTGAAGACTATGCTGTCACTGAAATAATACAGATGTTAACTACCCAAATATGACTATTTGCATTAAGCTTGTCCAATACATAAAATATGAGAGGTTTTGTTACATGAGAGATCCCACCAGTATTTTTGTGACCCAGTTTGGATGCTGCATTATTAAAAAACAAAACGAATGGAAGAATAACTTCTACTTAACTGTCTGTGGTCAGATCTACATACCTCAGAGTTTTCTTTGGAGCATGCATATAATTGTTGATGAGGACCAAAGGACAGTGATTTGGTGGGCTCAGAAAGCTACCAGGTGTGGTTCTGACTACAGAATTCAGCTGCATCTAGAGTTTTAACTTTAGCTTGTGTGCATGTTTTCAAGTACATGCCTAGTATTTATGATTGCAAAGATAAAGGATTTCAAACCTCTAGGAATCTTCACGTTCACAAAGAGGGTAGATTTCTGTGCCTTTTGCCCACTCCTGACTTCTATTCTGTGCTTTGAAAACCTGCTAAATCTATATGTGTGCAAGTGACTATATAATATACATAATATATACAGGCCACATAATCCAGCTGGTTTTGGCAGACTTAAAATATTTTGGGTTCAAAAAAAAATCCCAGTATGATATTTGGTGTTAGTCATATTTTATGCAGTTTAGTTTTCCCTATCATTGTGGCCTTGGCTGATAATTCTCCTGTTCTTAAAAGGCCAGTATGGTATAATGGTCAGAGCATTAAACTGGGATCCCCATTCTGCCATGTAATCTTGCTAGGGCAAGTCACATGTCTTCCTCACATGGCTGTTGTGAAGATAAAGTGGAGGGGCAGAGAATAATATAAGCAATATACATCTCAGCTCCAGCTAAATTTATGGAGTGATCAGACCAAATCAAACAGGTAGTTCTAGAGACTTGAGTTGACTGCTTCATGTTGGTTACTTCTCCATTTTACTGCCCCCTTTAATGCAAGAGAAGTACTACCATATGTTGGTTTACGGATGGACGATGTATACAGTACTCATATGCCTCAACAATGGAGGCAAGTATTGGTGCACAAAAAGAGGGTAATCCTTTTTATACCAAGGATGGCAAAGTATACTTGGCAGCTGCACTCAAGTCTGTGAGGCAGTAATTATCCCAAGGATGTTGCTTCACTGATTGAACCAGATTCTAGAGTCCAGTAGTGCCTTTCTATCAATTTGGCTTGAGCTTGATACTGTATATCAGTCATGTACAGTACATACTTGTGGGGGGGGGGAGCACCATTTTACAAGAGTCACCATTGCACTTGTTCGTGTATATGTAATTCTGGATGACACAGTTTGTTTCTCTTAATATACATTTTTTGCAAGTGTTTCCAAGCAAGCAGCTCATGAATCTTTCTCATATCTTTTTAAAAAGTCATTGCAGGTTATCTTCTTCTTACTAGATGCTGTTAAGATATGGATTGTTTGCTTTTGCAATATATTATAGTGGGCAAGTTCTTTCCATATTGCCACCTAGGTATATATCTACATTTATCCACTGGGGCTATCTTTATGAATGAATATAGAATTCATTATATAGAATTTATATAGAATTCTATCTTATCTCCTAACTTTTGTTCTCTCTTAAATATACTGCAATGAGTGGTCACAATTCCATTGATAGAGGTCACTTCTGAATCTATGAAATGGCTTTATACCAAATAAGACTATTGGTCCATCAAGCTTAGTATTGTCTTCTGACATTGGTTCTCCGGGGTTTCAGTTGTTTTTAGCATCAATAGCCAAAGAATCCTTTAACTGTGGAATTGCTAGGAATTGGATCTAGGAAGGTCTGAATGCATAGCTAGTGTTTTACCACTGAGCCATGCCCCTTACCATCCTGCCTGTAAAGTGCCCCCCCCCCAATGTTTCATGCTATAATTAGTATTTAGGTTTCTTCTAATAAGCAACACTAAAGAAGGGGGAAACTATCCACTAACAATGAAAAATCTATTTTGAAAAACATATAATTACATAGAAGAAATATATATATATATACACACACACATTTCTTCAGACAAATATTACTCTTTTCTTCAGATACAAAATGTGTTTCTTTTTTGTATGAAGCCACCAATAAAATGAAGAGCTGAAGACACCAGGTTCCCATTAATAGATTCAATCAACGCAAGGTTACAACTGTAATGGGGAAAGCTAGGTTCAAATCTGTACTCATCATGGAACTCACTGAGTGACCCTGGCCCAGAGATTCTCTTTCAACCTTAATCAAATCACAGAGTTGTTAGGATAAAACAGAGGAGGTGGGTATTGTGTAAGGCTGCCAAACAGATAGCTTTCAGCACTAAAACTATTCTGCATCTTAAAAGCAGAAGAGCCCTGCTGGATCAGACCAGTGGTCCATCTCATCCAGCATCTGTATCATACAGTGACCAACGTTACTCTGGAGGGCAAATAACAGGGCATAGAGGCCAAGGCTTTCCCCTGATGTTGTCTCTTGGCACTACTATTCAAGAGGTTCACTGCCTCTGATAGTGGAGGTTCTTTTTAGTCACCAAACCTAGTAGCTACTGGTACATTTATCTTCTGTGTATCTGTCTAATTATCTTTTAAAGTCATCACTATATCCTCTGGCAGTGAATTCCACATTTTAATCATGTGCTGTGTAAAGAAATCTTTTCACTCTTTTGATAAGATGTGGCTATTTAGGGATGCTTATTAACAAGCATCTCCACGATCCATCACACACACACACACACACACAGAGCAAAAGAGCCCTAAGTGTATGCCATCATTGTTATGATACTGGAGGCTGGATACATGTTTAGATGTATTACTTTGGATTTGCAAATATTTTAGAATATTGTGGAGCTTAAAATATTTTTCTGGTAGTTATGGGTAGTGGCGGGGTTGTTTTGTAGAAATATGTGCTAACAAATTAGATATTGTAACTCTTATGTTTAAGTGAAAGATTTCTGTGTCTGCATACTTGTATGTGTGCATATGCATACACACACAGTTGAGTTCACTGAATGACTGGCTTAAGGAAAGTGCAAAAGTACACCCTATCAGCCTTGTCCCCAAATACAAAAATGCTGCACTATCAGAACATAAAAATCCAGCCTGCAGAGTTACAGCAGAAGAAGGGAAAAGAGTTCTTTACATAGGCAAATACTGTTCACAAGTTTAACTCAGTAATTAACAGCTGGAGTCTTCTGTTGATGAGCAGCTGAGGCTATTCATCAGCAGGAGTATCTGAATTAGCCACATCTGGGTGCTGAGTTAGTCTTTTTATCCATTGATATTTTTTCTGTGCCAGTGTGCAGTCATTTGAGTGTATCTGTGACGTGCTTTTGTATATTTAAAATATTTCAGTGGACTATTGCTGTGTGTGTGTGAGTTTATGCAAACATTTTCTGGAAAGTTTCCTGCTACTTTTTCACTGTCCTGACAACAAGGATCTGTCTTGTATTTCAGTCTGTCATTAATGATAAGGGATTTCCACAACTTATAGGCAAAAGGAGGTCTTTGGTAATACCTCAATTAAGCCTTCCATGTTGAGAGCCAGTTTGGTGTAGTGGTTAAGTAGTGTGGACTCTTATCTAGGAGAATCGGGTTTCTCAAGGCTGTTCAGCTCAAGAGCAGTTCTTGGAGAGTTCTCTCAGCCCCACCAGCCTCACGGGGGCGTCTGTTGTGGGGAGGGGAAGGAGGGGAAGGAAAAGGAGATTGGAAGGAAAAGGAGATTCACTTTGAGACTCCAAGTGAAGAGTGGGATATAAATCCAATCCTTCTCCTTCTGGAAGTGAATGGAATGTGAAAGACGTTTCCAGTCAAACTGTATGTGATGCTGAGAGATCTATGACTGGATCTCCCATTCAACTGTGAAAAAAAGCATGGTGATTCCCAGTACAGACGGATGAGTTGGAAAAGGAGGAGTTTATCTTCCCACAGTACTGTTTCCCTCAGTGAACACAGCCATTGCTTTTAGCCCTAAGGAAGGGTGCAGGAGAAACTAGAAGACACAATATGGGGCAACCAGTGGGAGGGCTTCTAGTGTCCTGATAGCACCTGGTTTTTTTTGCTACTGTGTGACAGAGTGTTGGACTGGATGGGCCATTGGCATCTCTTATACTCTTATATTGACATGGCATCTGTTATATTCTTATGTTCTTAATATGTGTATCTGTATTTGTCTCATACCAGAATTTAAAGCAACCTAGGCAGTGGGGCATGGCATTTTAATCAGAAAACTAGTGTGGGAGAAATGTTCAACAACTTCCTTTCTTAACAGAATTTATACCCTTCACCATTTTACAACTAAATTGCATGTCAGATATGACCTCAGATCCATGTTGCTGTTCTTGATTAAGAACTCTGTTGACAGCACAAACTTGTCTGCGTGCATTTTAGAGGTGCAACTTTTAAAGCATGTGATAATGTTGGGAAGGTGGCTTGGAAATACCTATAATCAAAGTTTGTGTGGGAGTATTGTGATGTGTTTATATTACTAAGAAACATGTAAAAGTGGTTTGCAAATTTGGCAATACATAGGGTTGCCTCTAAAAATCTTTTATCCCCACATGACAGCTTGATTTTCATTGAATCTTTCCCCTGTATTTTTTGGCAACCAAACCCTTACTTTGGACTTTCCTGTACTTCTGTTCTTCACTTTCATTCCAGCGGCAGTCTTACTTTCTAGATGATTATACCGTATTAGGTTGCTTGAACACCTGGTGGTTTGGCTCACTTTCTGTTCCCCAGTGGTGATCAGGCAGCTGATTAACCTACAGGCTATTTGGCTGTTTGTACTCTATTTGCAAAATTGGGAGGGGGGGGAGGAATCAAGAGCCAATACTCAACTGATTGCAGGGATCAGCTGGAAGTCCAATTCTTCTGAACTCCAAGCCTGGAAAGTTTGTTTCATTCCAGCTTTGCTGAGAGGAAGCAAATAGGGAGAGGAATCAGCAATACAACTGATTCTCCTTCTTTTCTCCCTTCCCTACATTGCCAGTTTGGGCCTCAGCCAAAGCTGTAGGAATCTGCTCAGAAGAGGAGGCTTGTTCTTTTCTCATTACCTAAAGCTGGCAGCTCAGGTTGAGGAAACACAGGAGTGACGCAGGGATCAGTTCCACTGGAGGAAATGGCTGTTTTAAAGGATAGATTGTGGGGCATTGTACCATGTTGAGTGAGGCTCCTTCCCTCCCCAAACGCTGCCCACTTCTGAATTCACCCCCAGAGTCTCCAGATTTTTTCCAACACTGACCTAGCAGCCATATCTGCAGTCCAAGATGAGGTTTTGGGAATAGGGAGAAAAGCAATTCACTTTCCCCAGCAAGAGAGAGCCTGGACTGAGAATAGGACAAGCTCCCCTTTCCCCCAAACACAGCTTCAGCTGCAGGATAACAGGAGAGATCTGCTTCTGTTCTCTGCAGCCCCAGTTCTGGTGCAGGGTGGTGGGTGGGTGGGAAAAGGAGATCACCATTCTCCAAGTTCTCAGTTTCTGGGAAGAAGTAAGAAACAAATTCATTTTGAGCTTCTCGACGGATGGCTGTCAGCTTGGGCTGCATAGAATAGAAACAGATCACTCCAGTTCTCCTGCAGTTGAAACTGTCTACTCATTTTGTTGGTCTGGGCTGCAGAGAGAAGGAAAAAATGGGCTTCTTTAATCTCTACCTGAAACTGACAGAATGGGCTGCAGAGAGTAGGAACAATCTGCTCTTGTTCTCTGCAGCCTAAGCAGACTGTGGGGGTGGAGTGGAAAGATGCCATTTGCTGTCACCCTGTTTTCTTCTCTTTTCCAAAGGCCTGGAACATGAGAATTTTGGGTGATCAGATGCAGAACAGACTAAAAAACTCAGCTGGTATCTGCAGAGAGATGGCTTTTGATCTTCCACACCAGACTTCCTGCTATGTCGTTGCTCTCTCAGTAGAAAGTTCGGGGGGCCGTTTCTATTTGGCAGCTGTTAAAGTTGTTCATTGGGAGCTGAACAGATTGGATGTTCAGCAGTTGAACATATTCACCATAAAATTCATGGCATCCTACACCATACATACATTGCAGATTTAATACCCTAAATTGCAGTCAACAGATGTAAAAATGTCAGGGTGCCTTGGGTTATATCTGTACCAAATTTCTGGCTGCTATTAACAATTCTAATACATTCAGTGAAGGGTCTAAGGGCGTATGGCTCATATCTTCCTGGCTACTTGGAAGTTTCCCTTTTCCCCAATTTAATCTGTTAAATTATGTGAAAGAGGAGCAAGTGTTGGTTTTGGACAAGATTTCCAGTTCCTAATTAAGAATAAACTCTCCAAGTCTCTTGGACAAACCATTTTTGGCCTCAGAGCTCCATCTGCATTCATTTTAATGGTGGTTTATTTATAAAGCTGCCTTATGCTGAGTCAGGCCATAGTCTTTCTAGCTCAGTTCTGTCCATTTTTACTGGCAATTCTCCTGGTTCATTCAGAAAATGGTCTTTCCCAGACCCTAGTACCCAAGACCATTTGGAGTGGAAATGCTAGGAGCTGAACTTGGAAACTTTTGCATGCAAACTAGTGTTGCTAGGTTTATCTTCTCCCCAGTAGGGGGATTTGTGAGGTGTTCCTGGAGGCCATCCCAAACATGATGATGTTATGCAGAGTAACATCACGTCACGGATGCAGTTCTGCATGCACATGTCCCTCACTTTCCCTCAACCATTTAAAGGGAACTATGCACATCTGCCCTGCAAGCTGCAAACTCGCAGCTGTGGGGCAGGTGCACATGGCACCTGCTCTTTTCAAGCAGGGCTGTGGATGCAGGACTTCCCCCACCAGCTGGCTAGCATCTAGGGGGAGCCCCAAAAATCAGGGAATCCCCAGCCCCCATCTGGGGATTAGCATCCCTAAATTGCAAACCCTGAGCCTTGGCCATTCTGCCTGAACCATGGCCTGCCAAGGTAAACTAAGTAGATAATTTCTGTAAAGCACTGTGCACACTTTGAAACATGGGCCTGCATCTAAACTACTTCAACATTCAGAGCAAGAGCTCAACAAAGAGCCAATATAAGCAAGCCTGTTGGTGTAACTGAAAATATAGAACTTAATCTTACTGATAATTTACATGTTAATTGATAATCCATAAAGTTTCTGTTATCAAAACACTGGTTGTTGCAAGTCGTTTATTATGAGATAGCATACACCAGGAATCACTATTAAACAGATGAGCATGCTGCACAATTGGCACCAAATTTCCAGCTGTCTGTAATTCGTGCTTGGATTCTTGGTTCTAGTGCACCTCCCTTGTTTTGCTTTGTTCAAAGCATCTCCAAGAAGCCCTTAAGTCCCATGAAAATCTTTGCATGCCATTCTTGTAACTCCAGCATAACACCAAGCCATCCAGTACACTTTACTCTTTGTTTGTGTGAAGTGCTGTTAAGTCACAGCCTCATAGGACTTTTGAAGCAAGTGATCAATAAGATGTGGTTTGCCATTGCTTTCCTCTGAAAAAATGTCCTTAGTCCCACACTCAAGTACCATCTCTGCTTAGCTTCTGAAATCTGATGAGATCAGGCTACACTATACCATTCTTCATCCCATTTGGTTCTAGAGCCATAGGTTGCAGCCTCCTGCTGTAAAATGTATGAATAATTGTTGGAGTGGCTTACACTTCAAGGCTGTATTTTAGCCAGCCAGTTTGACCTCTCCTCTGTTATTTCTGTAGTTACAGAGTAACAGGGATAGTTCTAATTTTACCTGGAAAAGGTATTTCCTTCTCACTTCCCCAATTCCCATCCCACTAAGTGTTATCAGAGGTCTACTGTGCTGGAAAGAAAAAAAAAAAACCCAAACAGCTCTCCCCCCCCCCCTTCAGTAGAGGGGCTTTGAGAAAATAACAATTCATCAAGAGCACAGATGGTTGATTTAGAACCTAATAGGTATTAACACACTATTTTCCCCAAGCTTCGCTCCTGATATTGATAATACGTTATCTTTGCCAAGCCTCCCCTCTTGATAACACGTTATCTTTGTCAAGCCAAGCCTGTGATAAAATCTTATTTTTCACTCAGTGCTTACTTTGATAAAACGTTATTTCCATTTGGCACTCCTCCTAGCCAGAAAAAGGAAAGAGCGTTTCTTTTAAAGAGTTTTCTTTTCACTGGAGTTGTGCATTTCCCCAGGTCATGAAAAGTGGGTTGCAAAAGAAAGCAGAGATATAACAGGGAAAGGTAGTGGCTGTTTGGAAGTTAGAAATAATAGAACATGTAGCTACTTCTCCTTGGTTTTCAGCTGATAGTCTAACCTTAGTTTTCAGCAGATGGGCCCACTGTTGAGCAAATGGGGAGTTCCAGAAATCATTCAATCTTGAAATTAATCATAGTATTTCAGGAAGAAATAATATTTTGAGAGTGCTGTCAAGTCACAGCCTCATATGGCTTTCAAGGCAGGTATCTTTAGGCAATCCAATAAATCATTTACTGGAACTATGTTTAAGATTCCAAATAATTGTGTCCTGGTTAAAGTGCTACCACTTGTCTATTTTCTCCATCAAAATATCCAGTGCAGTTTTAACACCTCTGTTTTTCATCTGATGTCCATATTGGTGTCCTCTTTTCTATTGAGTACATAATTTATCACACACCTAATGCTTCCAGCAGACTGCAAATAGTGGGCAACTGTAGTTTGCTGTTTTTCAGGCTGGGGTGGGGGGTAACATCTTTGGTTGAAAGTTTGACTTAGTTGCAGAAGCATCAAGGTTATGGAATTCTTGGCAGAAAGTTTCTAGAATAGTTCAGCTGTGTATGATTTGAGCAAACCTTGCCCTCTTATGAATTTGGAACTATTGACTTATGACAGTGTCAGCCTACAGTGACATTAGGATGATACTAGCTAGGCTCCTATGCAAGTTACCTGCATCTTGCTAAATAATTGTAACTAAAGAGGAGGTAACTTGGGTTTGTGAGATTAGAGCTAGACTAGGTTTACCAGGACACCCCTGGCCACCAGTGGGGGATGGGGGATAGAGTCGCCAGATTTAGGTTGGGAAATTCCTAATGATTTGGGGATGGAACCTATGGAGGACAGTGACTTCAGTGGGATACAATACCATAGAGTCCACCCCTCAAAGCATCCATTTTCTCTGAGGGAATTGATCTCTGTAGTCTGCAGATGATCTGTAATTCCAGAGGATTCCCAGGTCCCACCTGGAGGCTGGCATCCCTCAGCCAAATATTGGTTTGTCATTAAATCTGCAGTGTCTGTATCTAGCCATAACTTCTGCATTCTGCAACATAATACTTTTAAAAGTGGTATTACTATTGCATATGGTTCCAATATCAACATTCTAATATTAACTAAACACAACCAAACACTCTCTGTTTGTTTCTTTTAATATTAATTTATAGTATGGTATGGTATAGTATGGTGTAGTGGTTAAGAGCAGTGAACTCTAATCTGGAGAACTGGGCTTGCTCTCCTACTCGTCTGTGTGAAGCCTGCTGGGTGACCTTGAGAGGATGCTCTCAGTCCCACCTACCTCACAAGGTGCCTTAAGTGGGGAAAGGAAGGAAAGGAGATTGTAAGCCACTGTGAGATTTCTTGAGGTAGAGGAATGTGAAGTATAAAAAAAAGTTCTTTTCTACTTTACTAGTGGTTTTGATTCACCTCTTTTCATTGTTGTTTTTGTAATTTGCTTGTAGAGTGTGAGCATGTTGTAAAGCATGTGCAATTACCAATATTGTAATGCCTCTGATAGATCTATAGTGTGGCATCATTTGAAATACTATGTTCAGTTCTGGTCACCATGTCTCAAAAGCAGAGTTGGAAAAAGTGCAGAAGAAGGTAGCCAAGATTATTAAGGCTTCCTACGAGGAAACCAACCAACCAAGGGAGGGGCATGATGGATGTTTATAAAACTATTAATGGTGTGGAGAAAGTGGAAAGAGAGAGAGAGAGAGAGAGATGTTACTCTTCATTGAACACAGGGCCACCCAATGAAGTTGATGGACAAAAAAATCCAAGACAGGCAAAAGGAAGTACTTCTTTACTCAATGAGTAATTTAATTGTGGAATTGACTGCCTGTATACAAAGTAATGGCCACAAGCATAAATGGTTGTAAAAAGGGATTAGACAGGTTCATGTCTGATAGATTCATCAGTGACTACTAGCTATAGTGAGAACCTCCACATCCAAAGGCAGTAAACTGCCAAGTACCAGTGCTAGGAGTCAACATCAGTAGAAGGCTTTGACATCTATGACTAATTTGGTCACTGTGTTAAACCAAATACTGAACTGGTCGGACCTTACAATTATTATGCACAATTTATGTTGTGTGTAAAATATTGTTTTATCAACTCACAAAACTGGAAATGCATACATCCCCCCCAAAACAAGAATGTGATATAAAGAAATGGCAAGTGACATGAAAATAAAAATCATGAATTAGACTCATAACAAAAGAAAAGTTTAAGTGCAGTGGGGATTTTAAAGTGGAGAGAGCAAGAATGAGAGATTCAGTCACCCTGTATTTCAGTATTAACTATTTTATGTGCAACATCAGGCCTTATATACCTTAGTTTACTCAAGCTTATCTATAGAAAAATTGGAACCTAACTTTAAAATAAGAGGGATTTTCATAAGAGGCTTATAACTCCCTTGTTTGTTTTGTTATGAATTTGTAGTAGGTATGGTACCAGAATTCTGACCCAAAAAAAATAGTTTCTCAGTGTCATTACCCAAACCCCTCCTTCAAATATTTCACTTAAGGGAGGGAATAGCTAATGTTGTCAGCATAGTCTATCACTATTGGCTGCAGCTTTTTAAAAAGTAAAACACAAGAATATTTGGAGTGTGGAAGGGCAAAGGCAGGATTCCTCCCCCCGCCCCGCACTGGAACCCACAGAAGCAGAGCTCCTATGGGCTTTGGCATGGCCTAATATGCAAATTAGGCAGTGTGGCCTAAAATGCAAATGAGCTGCTGGACTTTTCCTACCAAAAAAAAAAGCACTAGGCAAAGGTAACATGCCTGATAACAGAAGATTCACCATCCATTGTATTCCATCTCTCTATAAGACCACTGTGTTTCTCAAATGGCTTACACTGCCTTTCACCTCCATTCACTGCCCCCATCACTAACTTTATGCTCAGTAGGTGAGCATTTGGGCATCCTTGGATGCATTTATGTGCATGCATGCAAAGTTTTGTGGGTGGGGGTATTCATCGCAATAACAGAACCCATCTAATATTTTCCAAAAACTAAATGCTGTGAAACTTCTTTTGAGCTCACATTTGAATAATGAGGGTCTGGACACTGTCATTAGAGGAGCAGTTATTGCACAGATCCAGTATGCAGCATTAGGGTCATCTGTCAGTAGCCATTGCAGTTCACTCAGGTCCTTACTAATTAAGAACATAACCGGAGCCCTGCTGGATCAGACCAGTGGCACATCTAGCCCAGCATCCTGTTTACTACAGCAGGCAACCAATTGTCATGAAGGGTCAACAAGCAAGGCTTAGAGGCCAAGACCTTCTGATGGTGCCTTCTAGCACTGGCATTCAGGGGTTTGCTGCCTCTGTATACGGAGGTTGCTTATACTCACCATGGCTGGTAGTTACTGATGGACCTGTCCTCTCAAAAAAGAAGAATCTACTATCAAATCACAATTGATACGGTGACTCCATCCATAGGAACTTCCAGACAAGTGATAAGGAGGTTATTTGCTATTGTCTTCTTCTACATGGGAACCTGTATCTCCCGAGTACTGGCTTTGATCCTGCTTAGCTTCCAAACTCTGACAAGCCCAGTCTAAACTGAGCTATTCAGGCGGGTAATCCTCCTTGAATCTAATTCTCTTTTAAAGCCGCATGTGCTTGTGGCCATCACTATGTCTGCTTGGCAGAGAATTCCACAGTGGTGGGGAGAAAGTTCTACTTGCCCCATCTCTGTGGACCAAAAAACACCCACTTCAGATGCCCCATGCTTCCCTTCCAGAAGGGGCTATGTCTGGGTCTTTAAGAAGATATTGGATTTATATCCCACCCTCCATTCCAAAGAGTCTCAGAACGGCTCACAATCTCCTTTACCTTCCTCCCCCACAACAGACACCCTGTGAGGTGGGTGAGGCTGGAGAGGGCTCTCACAACAGCTGCCCTTTCAAGGACAACCTCTGCCAGAGCTATGGCTGACCTAAGGCCATGCTAGCAGGTGCAAGTGGAGGAGTGGAGAATCAAACCTGGTTCTCCCAGATAAGAGTCTGCACACTTAACCACTACACCAAACTGGCTCAGTTGACCTAAGTTTTTGTTCCTTATGTTGTGCTGATCAAGTGTTCAATTTTTTAAAAAAGAATTAACTTTATTAAAACAACAATTAGGGATTATTCATTAACAGGTTTCATAATGGTATTAATTATGAAGTAAATTAGTTATGTTGTTATGAACAATAAAATTTACATTTTAAAAGTAATTAGTTAAACTTCTAGCAATAATGGGTAAAATTTCTGTAAACATGAATTATTCATACAACAAATGTTCTTTTTTGTTTTTAGCCTGGAATATCATGGTTAGTCCATCCCTCGTGAGAAAGGGATTTAACAAAAAATTGGCTAGACTGGGGGTTATATCATCTTAGGCAAGAGAGCATATGGCAGGATGGGTGAAGATGTCCTGGCTTATCTGTATTCATATATGCGTTGTGCTTTTTTCCTGCCCACAGCCTGCAACACAGTTCAGTTATCTGAACCTAGTGCCTAACATGAAAAATGGCAGGCTTTGTGTGTATATTGCAAGGTGGGTGGGATTTTGGAGTGCAGAATTTGAGGGTTATGAATATGGGACTCATGGAATGATCTATAAACTTTATTAAACATGGATTTCTTAAAGCCAGTTTTAATGTCAGAGAACAGCATGCTCAAACTTGTTAATTGGTTTGGGTTGGTAATAGTTGAAATCCTAATCCCTTTATAGTTGAAGCCATTTTGGTTATTGCTGTCAATAGATCAGTATTTTATAATCCCATAGCTTAATTTGAGTGTGGGCATAATGGTTTCCCAATGTTCTGACAATAAATGTGTCAGCTGTATGTACCATATCAAACTGTAGGAGGGAGCATTATGTTAGTTTGGAAGCCTGGTGCAATGGGAGCTAGAGTCTGTACTAAAAATACCAGTCCAACAAGTAATGCTTTCTATGTCATCTGTACTTTCACATTGCTCCCCTCCCTTTGTCTTTCTTGTCTCATATTTTACTGGGCAGGGACCATTCTCCCTGTATTCCATAAAGCACTGCACCCATTCATGGCAACATATAAATAATAGTTTTCCATAGATCTTGTGTACATTTCTTTATTATTTCTTCTCAAATTTGAGCATTTCCTTAATTTCAAGTGGAGCTTGATATTGGAGCAGCCAGAAGTACTCATTGGTTAGCTGGTGTGATGCATGCTGAAGAATTGATCTGAGTTGTAGTGGCAGCAAAAGCCCTTCATATGATCTGGCATGTCATTGTTGCTGCCAGTGCTTTAAGATTAGATTGAGACAACTTCAGAAGATCTGAACTTGCATTTATGGATATTATACTAAGGTACCAATTTTAGAGTGAAGGAATTAAACTGGGTTCCTTGTTTCCTTATGTTTGCAAGTATTTCCAGAGGTTTGCATCTATCAGAGAGAGGATTGCCTTGTTTACAGTGCAGACATCTGGAGAAAATTGCTCAGCATCATTCAACAGTTCTATAGACTGCTGTCAAAACAGCTCATCAGGCTGTATTCTCTAATTCCAGCTGTTGTTATTGTGGAGGAACTTATAAACTTACAGAAGGACATGGGGATATAAAATTTTTCAGTGGGTGTTGGAATGAGGGTCTTAGCAAGACCTATGATCTGTGCATGGGAACACAGGCAGTGAAGGATCAAGTCGTTAGCAAAAAGCAGCCTCTTTTGAGCCACTGACATTCATGTGAGCAGCCTTGGTGCCAGGAATCCGTAGGAGGTAGGACTGGAAACCAACAAAATCTGAAATGATGAGTCTGTGTTCCCAAATGGAGCATTTTTCTTCAACTCAACCCTTTCCCTATTGTAGAAGAAGAAGAATTGCAGATTTATGCCCCACCTTTCTCCCTGAATCAGAGGCTCAGAGCGGCTTACAATTTCCTATGTCTTCTCCCCCCACAACAGACACCCTGTGAGGTAGGTGGGACTAAGAGGGCTCTCACAGCAGCTGCCTTTTCAAGGACAACTCCTGCCAGAGCTATGGCTGACCCAAGGCCATTCAGCAGGTGCAAGTGGAGGAGTGGGGAATCAAACCCAGTTCTCCCAGATAAGAGTCCGCATGCTTAACCACTACACCAAACTGGCTCTCTTGTATGTGTTCTTATGATAGATAGATAGATAGATAGATAGATAGATAGATAGATAGATAGATAGATAGATAGATAGATAGATAGATAGATAGATAGATAGATAGATAGATAAATTTATTGTCATTGTTCTAAAAAAAGAAAAGAAAATGAGAGCAACAAAATGAGGTGCTCTTCCACAAACATACCAACACATCAACACCCCCCCCCCAAAAAAAGGACATATACATAGACCATTTAAATGCATCTGAAAACAAATAACCATTCATAACCCTGCATTTAGCCTAACCACGGCACTTGGGTAGAAGCTGCCCTTGAATCTGTTTGTCTTAGCCTTCAACACTCTATATCTATACAGTGTTACTTATAGAGTTTTGCACCCTTCTAAGTTCCAAATGAAAGTGGCTTCAGGATTACCTTTTTAGTTGTGTGTGAGACAGTGTGTGACAATGTGTATGTGTGACAGAGTAAGCATTAGTGGTGTGCAAAAAATCATTTTCTCCCTGAATACCAGTGTTGGTATTATATTGGTATTTCGGCAAATATTTATTAGGCTCCATTATACCCTGTTGCAGGGGCAGCCAAACTTGCTTAACTTAAGAGCTACATAGAATAAATGTCAGATGTTTGAGAGTCACAAAACATGAACATCAAATGTTTGAGAGCCACAAGACTGGGAGAGAGGGAGGAGGGAGAGAGCGGTGTAAAGATGGCAACTTTTAACTTTAAATGCATTCTCTAAGCCACTGGCTGGCTTGGCTTGGAGAAGTGATTTAAAGAGACAAATGCATTCTCCATGCTGCTGACCAACAGGACGGGGGGGCATCAAGAGCCACACAATATGTATGAAAGAGCCACATGTGGCTCCCGAGTTGCAGTTTGGCCATCCCTACCCTATGGGGACTGTCCTCATAGGGTATAATGGAGAATTGATCTGTTTAAATTAAGTTTAAACACCTTTGGAACTTGACAAGTTCAGAAGGTATTTTAACTTTAAATGTGTTCTGATTTCACTGTCATGCCATGGCAGTGGCATAACTTGGACAGTGAACTCTAGCCTTGTCCAAATAAAAGCAGAATAATGACTTTTATTCTGGCATGGCTATTTCAGTAGCTGAATCAGATTGTCTAATCTGTATTCAGCTCAAACATACTGAGCACACACCTCTAGTTAGCACGCATGCAAATAGGTAGATATGCCCTTCTTTACTGAAACTCTATGTGTCCACTTACCTTATTTATTTACCTCTTTATTTATTTATTGATATGTTTGCTTTTTCTCCAGTGTTGTGGATTCAATGCAGTTTACAAAATGAGATAGCCAAAAAATGCAGTTTAAACATGTCGGTATGTCAAATAAATATGGTTACCAGGTCCCTGCAGGCAACTGGGGGGGGGGGGGGATGAGGGGAACTTATGAGGAGAAAGAAAGAGATCTAGGCCTTATTGTCAGTGTTGTACAGGAAGTGACATCATCACACGATGTCCAGGAGATGCTTTGGTATTTGGGCAAAAACTCCATGGTAAAACCAGCTTCTTTCATAGAGTTTTTTTCCCAAATGCCAGAGTGTCACCTAGATATTGCTGAGGATTGTAAGTACGGGAGTGGGGATTATGTCCAGTTGTACTTCTATATATAAAACTTCCCAGAAACGTTCCGCTACACTAGGAATGTTCCAGTGTCGTTATCCTTCCAAAACTGAAGGGTGATTCAACCTATCAAAATTAAATGGAGGGCTAATATTTATCTAATGTTTGACTATTTAAAAAAAATAAATCTGTGGTCTCATGAACATGTACGTGTGACAAGAATAATCACAATGGATACTAGTAGATACTTGGAAACCTTTTATAGATATTTGTAGACTTGCTATTTTTTTATTTATTTCTATTTGAGGATTGCAGTCAGGCCTTGAATTCAGCAGGAGCTCACTGGAGCATAGCTCCTGAACCTTTCTGATGATCCCCTTCCTCTCCGCCACCTACCTTGTTCATTGAATAGTAGGTGTAGCTGCATAACAATTCCTGGATTAGGAGATCAGGCAGCCAGCCAGCCACCAGGAGCTTTGCCATACCCCAGCAGCCCTCATTAACCCCTGGAGAAGTCTACACCACCCTTTCTCCAATTCTTATGTGGTTTTGGGTGGCTTGCTGGCCTTTTGATGGGGGTGGGCAGGAGAGCCCCAGGTGAGTGAGGCCTGCTTGGGCTGGCTGGATTTCTAGCATAATTAGCATAATGAGTTATACTAATGAGCTCCATCACCTATTTTTCTACAAAGCGAACCCTGGCTGCAGTTAAAATTTAAGAAAGAGGGTGGGGAGTGTGATACCATTTCCCCAGAAATTATCTCTGAGTGGGATGACAGGAAAGAAATGTATATGTCACACTGGACCTTTTTTATTCTTTTTCATTGTTTATAGCAAAATGATCACTGTCAAAGAAAAGTACTAGAGCTGCCATGTTTTGCCTTGTGCCGTAAGGTTCATGAGGTGAGTTCTTCTGAGAAATCGCCCAGATCTGTTGACACAGTGTAGCACACAGAGCCTTTGGAACAGATTTCATTGCATTGATGAGGGAATCTGGGAATCTCCTGGCTATCCTAATTCCAGTATGTCACACAGACTCGTAAGCAGACTTTCCATGGCTAAAGTTGATTTTATTTACTTTCTTCCCTTTCTCACAACATAATGAAGGCCTTCCTCATGGTTTGAGGAGCTACTTTAACTGTATGACTTTAAATTCAGGTTGGTAGTCATGTTGGTCTTAAGCAACAGAACAAAGTTAGAGTCCAATGGCACCTTTAAGACCAACAAAATTTCATTCAAGGTATGAGCTTTCATGTGCAAGACATAACAAGCCAACAAAACACACTCTTTCTCTCTTTCTGTAGTAAAGCAAAAAGCTCATACTTTGAAAAAATGTCATTGGTTTTAAAAGTGCTTTCTTTATACCTCTCCCATACAATTGATGGAGGGAACTGAGCAAAAGAAACTCTCCCTCTTTCCCTCTCCCTCTTTCCCTCCCTTCCCATGGGATGAGGAGGGGGAGGAGCCTCAATGAACAGAAGGATGAAAGGCTTGGCTTAGTAGCTCTGCAATGTGATTGAGAATGCCTGGCAACCTTGGCAAACGCAATCACACAGCAGAGCTCAGCTTATCCATTGGCTGAGGCTCCTCCTCCCTCCTCCTCCCTTTTGGAAGAGGGAGGGGGAAAAGTGAAAGAGCAAGAGACTGCTTTGCTCGGCTTTCCCATCTCAGAAAAGAGCGGAAAATGGTGACTGAAGTAGGCAAGGGAGAAGGAAGCAGATGATGTCCATTTGCTTGGGGGCCCAATTAGAGCTTCTGGAGTGGCGCTTTAGGCAGCTCTGCCCCCAACTGAGGCCTGTTTATTTGCTGTTTGGGAAGTTTCAATTAGAAAGTGAGGCATAATATTTAAATTAATAAACCAAAGGTGTAGATTGGAGGCAGGGAGGTATTTGTGAATTTAATATGTTTTGCAGGGGAATTAACTAGATGATCCTGGAGTTCCCTTCCAACTGTATGATTCTATGATTCATTCCTTTGAGAACTGATAACTGGGAAGATTGGTGGAAAAGGAAAGTTGGTTTCCATGTGACCTACAGATTGTATATTCTCACTGCTGCGTAGCATTTTTTGTTTCCTCAAGAACTCTGATATTATTATGTCATGCAAGAGCTCTGAATTTGCTTCTGTGGTTAAAGTGTTTGTCTGTTTGTTTTTCAGTCTTTATTGTGCTTTGTCAGTTCTTTCATCCTGTCCACTGATGAGTCTTCATACCAGAAATAAAATAATTTTAATATTCTGCAAAAGGGTTCTAAGCCTCATTTGGTTTTCAGTTTTAGTAGAGAAGAGGGTTTTTTTTAACAGAAGAGATGTGGTTTATATTCCCTTCTGAAACAATTGCACTGTTTAACATGCATGCACACACAACATGAACATAGTTCTCCTTTGTTAACAGGTCAGATTCTTCTTTCTAAACCCTCATGGGCAATAACATGGACCAGGCAAAGGAATTGCCTTCCTCTGGATACATTTCATCTAATTACATATCTAGGCTAGTTGCTTATGGGTCTCTTATTGAGCAATGATAATTGGTCCCTTGCATGCTATTGATTGTGAGAATTGATTGGTCCACATGGGTGTGGCTTCTGAAGCCTTATTGTGTAATGATCAGATGACAGAGGAGTATTGGGAATGGAATATGTCTGTATTTATCAATTTCATGCCATTTTGTAATTGATCGCCTTAAGTACCTACTTGTATTGAATAATCGTTGAATGTTTCTGAAGTCAGTGCAAGCAATAACCTTTTATCTTGTAGATTTTTTAAAAGTAAAACACCTGGCTTGAAACTACATAGGCCAAATACCAGCATTTTGCACATTTTGTGCCTCCTCTTCATACATCCTATACAGACTACAAACTCCCATCCACAAATGAGGGCTTTATGTGTCAGAAAGTACACATCTGGCAGAGCTTTTCACTGCTCCCTTAGCAGTCTCCATTTTGAAATGTAAATGGTTGAAAGAGGTAGCATCTCACTCTTACAGCTGCGTCTTACTTAACTGGCATCAACTATACTTAATCACAGTTCAACAGGACATTTTATTCCTCATTTTCAGTGGAGTCTAAAAGCAGAACTTCTCCAGGCTGTTTCTCAAAAATTTTATTCCTTTCAGCCATGCTATTAATTCCCCTTTGCCAGAAAACAGGTAGAATGCAATGGGTATTTGAGCATAAGCATCCATCCCTGCAATTATACATGGTACAATGTGTGTATCTGCAATAAAGCATGCAGCTATAAGAAAGAGACAGAGCCCTGTGGTAAAGCTGCAGTACTGCAGTCCAAGCTCTGCTCACAACCTGAGTTTAATCCCAGTAGAAGCTGGGTTCAGGTAGCCAGCTCATGGTTGACTCAGCCTTCCATCCTTCCGAGGTTGGTAAAATGTAAATTACTGGGGAAGGCAATGGCAAACCACCCCGTAAAAAAGTCTGCAATTAAAACATCGTGAATGCAACGTCACCCCAGAGTCAGAAACAACTGGTGCTTGCACCTTTACCTTTTTATAAGAAAGAGATCCTGTCCCTTTTTCATCTTCAGACTCTTTAATTTTGGAAAACAGAGAAATAAAGGAGCAGTAGATATAAGAGCATAAGAGACGCCATGTTGGATCAGGCCAATGGCCCATCCAGTCCAACACTCTATCGCACAGTGGCCAAAATACACACACACACAAACACACACAAGGAGTGGCTAATAGCCACTGATGGACCTCGGCTCCATATGTTTATCCAGTCCCCTCTTGAAGCTGGCTATGCTTGTAGCCACCACCACCTCCTGTGGCAGTGAATTCCACATGTTAATCACCCTTTTATCCATTCTAACCTGACTGCTCAGCAATTTCATTGAATGCCCATGAGTTCTTGTATTGTGAGAAAGGGAGAAAAGGACTTCTTTCTCTACTTTCTCCATCCCATGCATAATCTTGTAAACCTCTATCATGTCACCCCGCAGTCGATGTTTCTCCAAGCTAAAGAGCCCCAAGCGTTTTAGCCTTTCTTCATAGAGAAAGTGTTCCAAACCTTTAATCATTCTAGTTGCCCTTTTCTGCACTTTTTCCAGTGCTATATTATCCTTTTTGGGATGCGGTGACCAGAATTGCACACAGTACTCCAAATGAGACTGCACCTTCGATTTATACAGGGGCATTATGATCCTGGCTGATTTGTTTTCAGTTCCCTTCCTAATAATTCCCAGCATGGCGTTGGCCTTTTTTATTGCAGTCGCACACTGTCTTGACATTTTTAATGAGTTCTCTACCACGACCCCAAGATCTCTCTCTTGGTCAGTCTCTGCCAGTTCACAACCCATGAACTTGCATTTGTAGCTGGGATTCTTGGCCCCAATGTGCATTGCTTTGCACTTGGCCACATTGAACCATCTGCCACGTTGACGCCCACTCACCCAGCCTCAACAGATCCCTTTGGAGTGTCTCACAATCCTCTCTGGTTCTAACCACCATGAACAATTTAGTGTCATCTGCAAACTTGGCCACTTCACTGCTTACTCCCAACTCCAGATCATTAATGAACAAGTTAAAGAGCATGGGACTCAGTACTGAGCCCTGTGGCACTCTACTGCTTACCGTTTTCCACTGTGAAGACTGCCCGTTTATACTCACTCTCTGCTTCCTATTAATTACCAGTTTTTGATCCACAAGAGGACCTGTCCTTTTACTCCATGACTCTCAAGCTTACTAAGGAGCCTTTGATGAGGAACTTTATCAAAAGCTTTCTGGAAGTCAAGGTAAACAACATCTATTGGGTCTCCTTTGTCCACATGCTTGTTCACCCCCTCAAAGAACTGTAACAGGTTAGTGAGGCAAGATCTTTCCTTACAGAACCCATGCTGAGTCTTCCTCAATAACTTGTGTTCATCAATGTGCCTACTCATTCTGTCCTTGATAATGGTTTCTACCAACTTTCCTGGTAGTGAAGTCAGACTGACTAGCCTGTAATTTCCTGGATCTCCTCTGGAACCCTTTTTAAAGATGGGGGTGACATTTGCTACCTTCCAGTCCTCAGGAAAAAAGGCAGATTTCAATGAAAGATTACATATTTTTGTCAGGAGAGCCACAAGTTCAACTTGGAGTTCTTTCAGAACTCTTGGATGTATGCCATTTGGACCTGATGACTTAATAGTTTTTAATTTCCTCAATCAGTTGTAGGACCTCCTCCCTTGTCACCTCAATCTGACTCAGGTCTTTCAACACCCCTTCCAAAATTAGTGGTTCTGGAGCGGGCAAACACTTCTCATCTTCCGCAGTGAAGACTGAGGCAAAAAATACATTCAGCTTCTCAGCCATTTCCCTATACTCCTTCAGTAATCCTTTCACCTCTTGGTCATCCAAGGGCCTCACTGCCTCCCTGGCTGGTATCCTGCTTCTAATATATTTGAAGAAATTTTTATTGTTGGTCTATGTTTTTTGCAATATGCTCCTCATAGTCCCTTTTTGCCTGCCTGATCACAGTCTTGCATTTGATTTGCCTCAGCCTGTGTTCCCTTTTATTAACCTCACTTGGACTAGCTTTCCACTGCTTAAAGGAGTCCTTCTTACCTTTTACAGCTTCCATTACTTTGTTTGTTAACCATGCAGGCCTTCTCTTATACCTGTTTGTGCCTTTCCTAACTTGTGGTATATATTTTAACTGAGCTTCTAGGATTATAGTTTTAAATAGCCTCCAAGCTTCCCCAAGGGTTTTGACTGTATTTACCTTTCCTTTCAGTTTCCTCTTCACATGCCTCCTCATCTCAGAGAATTTATCCCTTTTAAAGTAAAACGTGGTTGTGCTGTTTTTTGGGGGCAACTCCCTATTTATACAAATGGTGAAATCAATAACGTTATGGTCACTGCTCCCAAGTGGTGTGATCACTTTTACATATCTCACCAAGTCTTGGGCATTACTTAGGACCAAATCCAGGATCGCCCCACCCCTGGTAGGTTCTGAGACTATCTGCTCCATAGCACAGTCATTGAGAGCATCTGGAAACTCAATCTCTTTCTCTCGACCTGAACACATATTGACCCAATCAATCTGCGGGTAGTTAAAATCACCTACTACAACACAGTTTTTACATTTAGCTGCTATCTTTAATCCTTCCATCATATTATAATCATCCTCTATCTTTTGATTTGGTGGGCAATAACAAACTCCCATAGTTAAATTTCCTTTTGGGCCCTCTGTTTCGACCCAAAGCGTTTCTAGAAGGGAATCTAATTCTTTGACCTCAGTCTTACTGGACTGTATACCCTCTCTGACATACAGAGCCACCCCCCCTCCAACCCTTCCCTCCCTATCCTTCCGATATAACTTATATCCAGGAATCACCGTGTCCCACTGATTCTCCTCGTTCCACCATCTGGAGACTATTTCTCCAGATGCAAGTTTCCTAATATATAACATTGCAGACACTTCTTAGAATCTGGGTAGGAAGAATTAAAATGATAAGTTTGTTGAATGTGGGTGTCTGGCCTTAATAACCAATTATAGGTGTCTAGGGGCAGATGACAATTATATTTGGCATCTCTCATTGTCACACTGTGAAGGCCAGGTAAGCCATCATTATCTTGCAGCTTAACTTGCCTCACAAGGTTGTTGTGAGGACAAAATGGAAAATAAAGAACACTTTCTTGGATTAAAGGGAGAATTTTAAAAAATGAAAGAAATATGTCATGCTGGGGCTAGATAGAAATGGTTGTTTTCGTGAGACATCACTTCCAGAGTCATATGTTCTTCACACTTCTGATTTATATCGGCAGAATAGTTGTTGGCCTGAATGAAAGTTCCACTCTTGACTGAGAGACATAAGTCACAGGAGTTGTGTGGTTGCTGTTCCCAGTTGCTTCATGTAACACCTCTCAAGTGAGGTAGAAACTATATAGAAGGGGGGTGGATGAGGTGAGAAGATTACTCATCTTTTCCTCATACATTATCTGATGTTGATGTGATTCTTCCCACATTCTTCTACATGGTTTCTGTTTCTTTATTCTGCCAAAGGGCTGGAACATGGAGCCAGAACTGTGGCAGTTGGCCACACTGCTAAGAAACAATAGCTTGCCTTCTTTGTGTATAATCTTTGGTGTAAGAGGAAGGGGACAAAAGTATCATGAGCATGCTTTGGAAGCTAATGGAGGGAAAAGTTGCTTTTTGCTTATCTTGAGCATAAATTTTAAACTGAATCAATAAATATCTGTTGTTTTTTCCCCTCTCTACAGATGGGAAGCCAGTGTCACTGTCTCCAATTGAATCTCAGCCCCACAGCCCTCGCTACACAGCCACAAGTCAACGAGAGAGAGAGAGCCTGGAAGTACGCATGCGGGAAG
This sequence comes from Heteronotia binoei, assembly GCF_032191835.1. Lineage (NCBI taxonomy): Eukaryota > Metazoa > Chordata > Lepidosauria > Squamata > Gekkonidae > Heteronotia > Heteronotia binoei. Next base: position 89,061,909 of record NC_083230.1, read on the forward strand.
TGGAAGAGGAAAACCGGGCACTTCGCAAACAGCTCAGTCTGGTGCAGAGCCGGAGTTTGTCCCATCGTCGTGGGAATCACTCAAAAACTTATTCGATGGAGGAGGGGACTGGTGACAGTGAGAGCCTGCGGGCTGGCATTGTGGCAGGGAACAGCTCTGAGTGTGGACAACAGCCGGCAGTGGAGAAATGCGAGGTAACCAGATGATCTTCCCACCCAAAGCAACTCTTGTGGAAGTGCATTTAATCCTGGGTGGTCTTTAGTTCCTGCACCCATTTGCCAGACATGGGCCGCCTGCTGTTTGGGGCAGTCTCAGCTATGTTTAGGGCACTGGTAACAGCCATAACAAAAGAGTGTGTGTGTGTGTGTGAGAGAGAGAGAGCATACTTGTAGATGTAAGTCAGATAGAGAAGGAACAGCTGGTAATTGTTTCCATGTGTGTAGTATAGCCAGGAGATCCTGGCAGGTAAAAGTTCTAGTTCTTTAGTGTTTTTCAGGGTGTACCACAAGGAGGTGAGCTAAAAAGATGTGGCTCACAAAGTTTCTCACATGACTTCATGAGAACAGCCAGACTCCCAGGCGATATCATGGAAGCAAATATAGTTGCTGTTGTAAAACCTGTAAAGCCAAAAAATCTGGTGGAAAGTTACAGACCTTTTCCCTTCTGAGTTCCTGTTATAAACTCTTGAGAGTCTAATCCTGAACAGAATCAGTGACAGAATTGATAAACATGTCCCTATAGAGCAAGCTGGATTTAGAACCCATCGTAGTTGTGAAGAATTTAACAACTTTCATTGAGGCAGGGTATCACAAGTGTTTTAAAACATCAGCAGTTTTTTGTTAATCTGAGTGTTGCTTATGACAGTGTGGAGGGATGGTCCGCTGTATAAGTTCTAGAAGTTTTCCCCTGCAGAAAATTTTGACTTCAAAATAACATGTAAAGCAATAGAATTTTCCAAATAGTTATGGGTCAGTCAATTGCACTAAGGTACAAATCGATTAAAAGGAGACTGAGGAAACAGGGGACCTCAGAATTTTGGCTGGCTACTACTGTAAATGGCTTATCCCAAGTCCAGGGAAAAAAAAGAATTCTCCTGTTTCCATCTCAATAAGAATCTTGCCAACTGTGAACTGAATGTTTACCTTGATGACTCCTGACTTACACACAACCATACGCCTAAGTATATTGAATTACCCTGGACAGGACCTTGAGCTAGAAACACCATCTTACCAATCTAGCTGCAAAAATATGCACAAGAAAGCTCTTATTTGTGAATATAGAACAATAATTGAAAACATAGGTGTCCCTCCACAAAGCAATGGCTGACGTGGGCCTATCCAGACTAAGATCCCAACACTCAGCAATAAGATCTGCACAAATTCTGCAATCACAAAATTTCAGTCTAGGGAATGAATGGTTGTGAACATGGATGCAATCAGTTCCACCCAATGTCCATAACCTGATAAACATGAACGAGAGGCCTGCAGGATTTGACTTGCCACATAAAGTATGGACAATGGACAAAAAATATGAAGAGGCTTTTTGGTATGTGCAGAACTTGTTTAAATGCAGCAAAATACTAGGACCTGAATATGATTGTGGTGCAACCCACCAAACTGTTTTCCACCTATCATAGGAATGTGAGTATTGTGCTTTCCAGGGAGATACGAGGGAGGTCTTTGAACTATCCCCAGCTGTGACTGAGTGGATTGAAAGATTAGATATTATTATTTAGGGGGATTGCCCAGTTGGTCTGCATACCTTTTATATCAACTTGGTTCCATATTTTATACTATCTTGTGCTTCCTGTGTGTAACTCTGCCATACAATAAATAACAAGCAGGTAATTAGAGGCAGCCACAGTGAGGCCATATTAAGGACTGGAGATATTATTGGGATCTTTGTCAAGCTGCCTTTATGGCAGTCCTCAACTTTCGCTATGTGGCAAATCTTTGCCAGCTCCTGGTACATAAGATCTTCTATGGATGGAAGAAACATCATGGATAATGCAGTGCATTTGATGATATAAAGTTGGTATTAGGAAAACTGGAAAATATACAGAATCCATATTAGTTGGTTTTTTTAAAAAAAAAGATGTTGAGAAGGCCTTTAAGTACAACTAGGAAATAAATGTGTTTTTAAGAAAAACGTGACATTTTATAAAGTGAGTCAAGGGAAGTTAGAGTTAGTGAAGGAAGATGGCAGTGTTCAAGGACAACTGCTAACTAAAATGCTGTGAAGTTTTATAAGACATCTGTTTGAGTCCTGAATCCTTTGTATTGCCTAAAGCACTGTGGAGTCTAATCAGAAAATTGTTGAAGCCGGACTGCTGATTACTTAAATATTCAAAAATACGTTCTGCTGTAGGCACCCCATTCAGCCATTATCCTCAGGTCTTCTACCTGCAAAAAACTGTGTACTTTTTATAGAACTGTTGGCAGAAGTTAATAAAATATGTAAACTAGTTTGCATGATTCAAAGTGCTGGTTCTTGCCTTTGAAAAGCCTCCTCCCGTGTTGTCCAGCCCACCAGTTAAGAGCTGCTTCATACGCTCTGTGCTGTCTCACCTTCAGAGGTGAGGCAGGTGGCAACCAGAGACTGGGCTTTCTCAGTAATGGCACCTCAGTTAAAGAATGCAGTTCCCCTTGAGGCTTGCCTGGCCACCTATGCTTCTTTCTTTTAGGTACCAGGCCAAAACATTTCTGTTCATCCAGGCTTTTAATTAAGAGGTTGCTATTTTTTTGACATTATTTTAGTCTGGGAATTGTTATTTTAAGCCATTAGTGGTCTTTGCTTTTTATGTTGGTCTGGGTTTTAACACTGGATTTTAATTAATATGACCGTTTTCGCACACAGCTTACCACGCAGTCACAATCCTGTTCCCTCCGCAGCGTCCGGTTGGATTTCCCACCATCTGCGCCAGAGTTACAGGAAGTGCCGTGGCTTTTGCATAGCAAACGTAAACTGGGTTTTAATGGTTTACGTTTGCTACACAAAAGCCGTGGCACTTCCTGTAACTTCGGTGCAGATGGTGGGAAATCCAACCGGACGCTGCAGAGAGAACAGGATTGTGACTGCATGGTAAACTGTGTGTGAAAACGGTTTATTGCTTAATGTTTTGGTGGTTGTATTTTGCAAGACCGCCTCAGACAGGTTCCTAGCAAGGCAACATAAACATTTTCTTAAACAAATATGGTATGCAAATGACAATTATAATACTGACAGTCATGTATTATGATGGTCTCTATTATATTTACTCTCAATTCCTGTGTCTTGTTTCTTCCATCTGATTTTGTAATCTCTCTGTACACAGCCACCCCTCTTCTCCATGTACAGCCAAATATTCCAGAACTTCTCAGATTTCATTAACTGTAGCTGGCAACTTGAATTCTTTGATTGTACCAACGGTCATAAAATGTAACCATTTTTGTGAAGATGTGCAGCTCAAAATGTGCCACTGATTTCCCCCCAGTAGTTATAAAGTCTTTCTGATGCCTTTGTGCTCTTTGTTTCAAGATGTACTTGTCATTGTCACTCGTTCTCATTTGTAGGTCATAGTCCTTAAATTTAAAAAAATCCAAAACAAAACAGAAGAAGGTGATCCCTCACTTAGAAGAAAACTGTGTTCTCTGGTAGCACTTAATAGAATAAGCCAAGGATAAATCAATAAACAATGGAATCAGCAGACTCTGAAAATAGCTGTGGGCAGCCATTGGGAAGCTCATTTCCTCATTTCATACCATGGTTTGGAACAGCTGGCCAGCATAAGTTTCCCCCCCTTCCAGAAAGAAACAACTGCAGCCCATCAAGAAAGAACCACAGCTTGAAAAAATAATCTTGACAATTTTGGATCTCACCATGTAAGCTCTTCATTATTTTGTTTTTGTGCTAGAGAAAGAGATCATTGAAGGATGTCTTGACATTAACAGGACAGTCCTAAAAACACTTTCCTGGGAGTAAGATGCACTGGATAGATCTGAGTAGGATTCTGAGAAGACCTGTTTAAGATTGATCTCTTCATATCCTCTAGGATGTATTTTTCAGAATAATAGTTATGGCAATTGTAATACTGTCATGTATTATGATGGTCTCTATTAAAATTGCCCTTAAGTCTCATGTCTTGTTTCTTTCATCTGATTGTGTTATCTCTCTGTGATATGATAACCATCTTCTTACTGTCTTCTACGTGAAGGACTGTCATCTAGAAGATGGTGTGGAGTTGTTTTCTGTTGTCCCAGAAGGTCAGACCAGAATCAGCAGGTTGAAATTAAATCAGAAGAGTTTTTGCCTAAACAATATGAAGAACTTCCTGACAGAGCTTCCTGAGGAGGTGGTGGGATCTCCTCCTTTGGAGGTTTTTAAACAGAGGCTAGATGGCCATTTGACAGCAATACTGATACTGTGACGTTAGGTGGATCATGAGGAGGAGAGCAGGAAGGGTTGCAGCAATGCTTAGTTCTTGCGTCCCCTTCATAGACATCCAGGGAAATGCTGTTTGCCACTTTGGGGGTCAGGCAGCAGTTTTTCTCCAGGTCAATTTTCTTCTTTTTTTTGCCATCTTCTGGGCTTGGAGCAGGGATCACTGGGTGTGTGTGTAGGAGGGAGGTACTGTGAATTTCCTGCATTGTACAGGTGGTTGAACTAGATGGCCCTTCTCTTCCAGCTTTCTGATTCTGTGATTCTGTGTCCTAAAAAGCAAATGTTGCATTTTCAATTAATATTGTAAAACATGTGTTAAGTACTGTAGATTTTGACACACTGTACCTTCCTACTTATTCTTGGATTTTAAGAGCTTAACTGGAAACCTGGTAGGAAAGATAGAGATAGTAACTACCTATCCTATACAGTGGTAGGTGGGCAGGCTAGGTGATACAAAAGAGTACTAGAAAGCTTTTTCTTCCTTGCCGAAGTTATAAATTACTTGTGTTAAAAAATGCAAATCCCATTGACATTTTTCCCACAGCAGCTAGAAAACTAGGCAATAAACCAGACAATGAAAAAAAAATCCACATATATTCTCAGAATATCCAGTCTGTTTTTTGAGTCGGAGCTCACTGGAGCTCAGCTCCACCTGTGATAGCCAGGGCTCCCACCCTCCTCTCAAAGCTGTGGTGGAAGCTTCCTGGAGCCTGGCTCACTGGCTGGGCTTGCGTTGCCAAGCCATGCTGTGGCGCAGCTTCCTGGAGCCCAGCTCACTGGCTGGGCTCATGGGGTTGAGCTGTGCAGTGGCAGCAATTTCCTGGAGCCTTTCTTACTGGCCAGGTTCGTGGGGCTGAGCCACTCTGTGTCTCAAGTTCCTGGAGCCTGGCTTGTTGCACTGCGGCAACAGCTTCCTGAAGCCCAGTTTGCTGTCTGGGCTTACAAGGCCGAGCCATGCTTCCTGGAGCTCCTGCTGAGAATATCTATACTCAAAGAAGTAATGATTATGTGATACTCCTGGATTCTGCTCCAAGTTGCAGCCCCATATCTTTCCCCTCTCCTCTCCACTGTACCTTCTAATAATTAGCCTGGAGTGTTTTTGAAGCAACTCAGCAGATGTTATGTAGAACACATTTTTAAAATTGTCATCATCATCATCTCCCCATTTTGTTCTGAATCTGATATTTCTGCATCTCCAATTTATGGGGAAAACTGCAATTTTCTTTTCTAACTGGAGGGAAATTCTATAAGTAAATATGCTCTGGCCAACTTGCCTTGCTCTAATGCTGAGGTTTGGCTATTTGAATCTTTAAGGCCTAAAGGCATGTAGTGCTACAAACCAGTTTAGGATAAAAAGAATAGCTGCTAAAAGGAGGACTAGCTTAGATGGCCTTCCTAATGATTTCCACCCATAAATTTATTTGCTCAGCAGGGATTAGCACTATGCCTCAGGCAATGGTTATGTAAAGTGTGAAACTGTGCTGCCCTTGTGTTACATTTATCTTAACCACACATAGTTGTGATGATAGCTTTCATTTTCTCATTTTAAGGATTCACCTAGTAATTCTGTGACAGAATGTAAGCTTAATTTAAACATCCCTATTATCAGATTTGCCTTTAGGGATCTCATCATTTAGCCTATTACTGGAAATGCCAGTTATATGTTTACTTGAGAGTCCTGTATTCCCTTATCCCATGCCATGGTTTATATTTTTTACTCAGAGATTAAATAAACTTCATTGTTGTTGTTGAGATGTGGGGGTGTTAGCAGCAAGAATAAGGACATAGGTTTTCTCCAGATAAGGAAGGTTTACATATGAACTGGGCATAGTTTTGCTTACTATGATTGGAGTTCTCTCACTGGGAACACACACTTCCCACCACCACTTCTTTAGGAGGCCAGAGGAGCATTAACAAAATGATCACCCAGAAGTGACATCACTGGATTCCTAGAAAGGGTTGATGTTACTTTTAGGGGGAAATCATAGTGTTCCCAAAGGAGTCACCCATTGCCATTGGGTGACAACCCTAACTGAGAAGTCAGGTAAATCAACAATATTTTGCTAGTACTTCTCTGTTGGTTGAAACTCATAAAAATTCTGAGATATCCTTTTTGAGAAGCACCATAATTTAATAAGTTTTAAAAACTTAAAGAAAACTTAAAGCACCATATGTTAGGGGAGGGACGGTGGCTCAGTGGTAGATCATCTGCTTGGTAAGCAGAAGGTCCCAGGTTTAATCCCCGGCATCTCCAAAAAAGGGTCCAGGCAAAATGGTGTGAAAAACCTCAGCTTGAGACCCTGGAGAGCCGCTTCCAGTCTGAGAAGACAATACTGACTTTGATGGACCAAGGGTCTGATTCAGTATAAGGCAGCTTCATATGTTCATATGTTCAAGATGGGAATTGTTGATCAGGGATAGAGTAGATACTTAACATTAAATTCCTAAGTAAAGGTTCATTTGAAGCATTGGAAATGGTTATTGTTTGCCTGAGACCCTGCAGAGCCACTGCTCAGCATACTGAACTGCTCTAAGTTGCCTAATGGTTGTAAGGGAGCTTCATATGTTTAATTAATGTTTTTGGAAGTGCTTCTGATACAAGCTAGTACAAGTAAAGCAGGAGGTTCTACAATGAGATGGAGTCTAAATGACAACGCAGTTCTGGTGGCTGTATCTCAAAAAGAATAATGCGAAGCTGGAAGGCAGCCGACATGATTAGGAGACTGAAACATCTTTCCTATTAGGTAAGGCTGGAGAGACTGGGTCATTTCATTTATGACAGAAGATGGCTAAGAGGAGACATGCTAGAGTGGTGGAGAAAGTGGATAAAGAAAACTTTCCCCCCTTCTTTGTCCTGTAACACTACAACTCAGGAGCACCCAGTTAAGTTGCTGAGAAACAGTTTCAGGACAGACAGGGGGGAATACCTGTTTATTCAGTGAACAGTGGCATTTACTGCTGGTGGATGTAGTGATGGGCTAAAGTGTAAATGGCTTTAAAAGGGGTTTAGAATGATTTATGAAGGAAAGCTCTGGCTGCTAGTCCTGGTGACTGAAGGCAGCCTCCCTATGCAAAAGCAGCAAACCTCTGGATGCTGATGCTGGGAATCAGCAGCAGGGGAGAGCCTCAGATTTTATGTCCTGTTGTTTTAGCCTTCCAGGTCAGCTGGCTGTCTGCTGTGTTAAACTGGTGTGCTCAAGCAGGCTCTACTAACTTACATTGTTATGTTCTCATGGAGGATAGTTATGTAGATTGTTCTTCACCATTAATGCTAAGTGTGGTCTCCCATGTTTTTGGGGCAACCAACATATCTGAATACTGGATATTGTGAACACACATTAAGGGAAAGTCTATTGCCTTCATCTTATGCTTGTGTGCTTCTTGAAGACTTTTTGGGTGGCTACTGATAAGAACTGAACACTGTATTAAATGAAATTCTATTGTGATCAAAGTGAGTCTTCTTGTGTTGTTAAGGTCATCCATTGAGATTTGGCTACAGTTTACATGGGTCTCTGTAACATGCCAGCCCATCAGAAAGTAATTAAAAGTAGAAGCAACAGACTCTGTTCTCCCTTCCAGCCCTTTGAGGATTTATCTGGATAAGATTATTTGCTTATTTGTAGACTTGAGAGTCATTGAACACTACAATACATTATTTAGGGAAGCTAAATTGAAACAATTGGAGGAGAGTAAACATCATACATTGACCAAGAAAGATCATTGAAATATAATGAACAACATTTATGTTGAGGAACAAGTTAGGAATTCTTTTGACTTTTCTTTTGATGTGTGGTTAAGAAATAAGACTTCAGGTTTGAAATTAAATGCAGTTTGCTTTGCCTGCAGTTTTGCTTTATGTTGAGCTATATGAAACAAGAAACTGAAGCATGTTCTCTTGCCTACAAATCAGGTTCTGTTGACCACATAATTAAGCTACATAACTGTAACCAACAGTAGCTGGTGTATGATATCTGAATGCAGCGATTGACTTCTGGAATACAGATCTTCCCCATCCCCATTTTATTCCTAGGTAAAAGTAATGCGGAATGAGGAATGAGAGATTCCATGACTATAACTCATGTTGTAAGGTTTAACAGTCCTCCTTTTCTGTACTTTTGAAATGTTATTCACATACGCAGGGATTGCACATGCCCACATTAGGAATCTTCCTCACAAGGGAAAAAGCAGGCGGCAGGGCTATTTGAGATGGAAAGTAAAGCATGTGGAAGGAGGACTTCCTTTCTCCAGTGGTCCAGGGTGAGGCAGTCTCTACTTCTGGGAAGAAGCTCCTCCCCGGAGGCAGCTCAAGCACTCAAGTAGCAATAACTCATCCTTTCACAGATCAGGAGGCCATATACCACAGGGTCCCACAAACAACCCCTTGGCATGACTGCTACAGGGACTCAGACCCATCAACAGTTTGCAACCCATTGGGAGTCAACAGTGGGCAACAGGTGGGTTTCAGATAAGTTTGTCAATGGCTACTCTCTGGAATTGTACTCTCCTCCTACTGCCAGATTTATATAAGATCCAAGGAATCATTGCCGAAGGAAGCACCTCCTTCTTCAAGCCATACAGAATTTACTAGACATTGGAGTGATAGAACCAGTTTGGGAGCCCCAAAATGCATTGGGAATCCATTCAATCATTTTTGTAGTTCCAAAAAAGAATGAAGCTGTGAAAGCCATTTTGGATTTGAAATGTTTAAATAAAAAATAAGAAAGAAAAAGTTCAGGATGGAAACTCTCAAATCTGTACTCTTATCAAAGAGCTACTTCCTGTCATCAGTAGATCTGTCAGAGGCTTATTTGCATATCCCAGTTTAGGAATTCCATTGGTGGTTCATACACTTCTCTTACAATGGACTGCCTTTCCAATACCAAGCTCTGTCCTTTGACCTTAAGATGGCACCAAGAGTGTTCACCAAGGTTCTGGTCTCACTGGTGATGCATTTGGGGAGTCTCCATCTTCTCATCTTAATCAGATCACTCTCTTTTCAACTGGGAATGACAGATGTGGATCTAAACATCTCTTGCCTGAAAGACCATGGGTACATCATCAACAGGAAAAAGAACTTCTTGTTCCCAGTCCACCTAAGGGTCACTCTAAACACAGTTTGAGACAGGGTATTTTTATCTCAGAAAAGAAAGAAGATTCTGACATTGATACAGGAGATCACCTGGCATACCTAAGTGGAGGTTATGACCTTGGTGAGGCTTCTGGTGGTGTTGGTGTCATGTCAGGAAGCTGTTCTGTGGGCCAGGTTTCAGAGGTTCCTCCTCTCCTTCCAGGGTGTGTAATAGTCAGCAGATGGTTTGGCTAGTCCAGCATCACTGATTCAGGAACTCCAGTGGTTGATCTCCCCATCTAGGTTCCAGGAAGAAATCCCACTAAGGGAGTTAAAGAGGTTGTTGATGACTTTGGATGCCAGTTGTGGGGGGCTACTCTCAAGAGAAGATGGCACAAGGAACTTGGTCCCAGAAAGAGAGCATCGAGTTGCTGGAGCTCAGAGCTATCAGACTTGGCCTTTTGACCTTTCAAGATCTGCTAGCCAGACAGGACATTCTAGTACACACAAACACCACAACTGTCAAATTCTATATCAGCCGTCAAGGAGGCACAAAATCCAAATCCCCTGCCTACAGAGGCAAAGTGGATCCAACATTGTGCAGGGGTTCATTTGCAGTCAATTAGGGCTTCCATGTCACAGAGAAGAACAAGATCCTCATTTTCTGGCTCAGTTGGAGATCCCTGAACCAATCAGAATGGATGCTGAACAGGGAAACCTTCCAGCAGATCTGTCACAAATTCAACATGGACCTCTTTGTCACGGAAGTTTCATGATTGGTCTAAAGGGGTAGACGTGGTAAGTTACAGCTGGCCAGATCAACTGCTGTACATCCTTCCTTCTACACAGCTAATTTAAAGAGTCATCCAAAGAATCATAGACCTCAGAGCAGAAGTAATGTTGGTACCTCCATTCTGGCCTTTGAGACCATGGTTTCAATACCTTCTGAGGCTGTTCTCAATGGAACCTTGGTGTCTCTGAATAGGGATCTTCTCCTTCAAGGGATTCTAGTTCACCCACAGCTTGGGTCTCACAGCCTGGAGGTGGGGGGACACAACTTAAGGAAATAGAGTATCCTGATAAAGTCATTGACACTCTTACAACTTCTAGAAAGGGCTCTACCAATAGAGTTTATAACAATACTTGTAAGTTTTCCAATCATGGTGCACTAGTCAAGGTGGAAGATCTCCTTTCCTTTTTGCAATCAGGTAAGGGCCTAAGCACTAGTACTCTGAAAAGGCAGGTGGCAGCCATCTCAACAATAAGGGTAGCAAAAAAGGATGGAGCTTCTTGCATTACCCCCATGTTACACAGTTTCTTAGGGGTGCATCTCTAATTAACCCCCCTATAGCTCACAGGTTCCCTTCTTGGAATCTGTCTTAAGGCCCTCTCGCAGGCTCCTTTCGAACCCATGGCTACCTATCCTCTCAAGGAACTCACTTTTAAGACAATTTTTCTAGTTGGGGGTCACTTCAGCTAGAAAGATCTCAGAAGTCAGTGGACAAAGAGCTCAATGTCTTCCATAATGAACAGGTGATGCTCCATCCTGTTCAAGCTTTCATCTCTAAGGTTAGTTCTTCCTTTCAAAGGTCCACAGAGCTAATTCTGCCTTCCTTTTGTCCCAATCCTAAGCATCTCCAGGAACAGGAATGGATGTTAAGAGGGTCCTTAGTTACTATTTGGACAGGGCCCTTAGTTTCTACTTTCCATGTTTGCTTCCTTTGGGAAATCTTGCCTAGGCCATAAGGTCTCCCACTTCCTCTAGTAGAAGATGGGTCAGAGGTTGCATTTTCCTGGCGCATAAGTCCAAGGGTCTGGATCCACCTTTAGGAGTTACAGCCCATTCTCTCTGAGGGGTGGCTACTTTTGCTGTGTACTGCCTCTTTCCTTCCTTAGAGGTAGTTTATTTTTTATTTTATTTTATCATATTTACGGTATATCCTGCCCTCCCCAAACAGGCTCAGGGCTGCCACCTGGAAGTTGGTCCACTCATTCACCAGGCATTACAGGATTAACAAGATAGCCTTGGCTGAGATTGCTTTTGGAAGAAGGGGCCTCTATCCCTTGTTTTGCTGTATCCCAGTAGAGACTGTCCTACCCCAGACCACTGGAGAGCAGAAGACTTTTTTCACCACAAATCTTCCTTCTAGTGGTCCGGGGATGGGGCAATCTCTTCCCACTCTAGGGTAGAATTCTGTTTCTCAGTGGGCTCTTGAGCCAGAGTGGGTATGCTCTTTTGACGCTATGGGGCTTTCTTGCTACCTGGCCTGGTGGGCCTATTTTAGAGTTTCTCAACTTGTTTTCTGTATGGTTTGTTGCCTTTCTGGGGGATCCCTTGTTTGAGATCCATTTTTTTTCACATTTGATATATTTTGGAATTGTACTGCTTCAGGACCAGACTGGGGCCTGGAAGTGAAGCCCCTCCCCTCCAGGAAATGCAAAGGTCAGCAACCCTACCTGCCTCCAGGGAGGAGCTTCTTCCCAGAAGTAGAGACTGTCCCACCCTAGGGCCATCAAGAAGGAAGATTCATGTTAAGTGAGAGAAATATTCTGTTCCCAGCCAGAATTTTATTGCTCCAAGTCACAGCCCATCTCAAAGGTGGTTTTCTTAGTAAGGAACATTCATCAGGATATCACTATGTGTCTTCTTGTTGGGCAGGAACAGAGGTGTGGGTGTGCTATGCACACTTTGGTGTGTATAGGAAGAGGAACTAGGACTTTGCAGGTCCCTTACTCTTTTAGATAGTTCACTAACATGATGCTCTCTACAGATGACATTTGGAGCCAATGTAAGTGCTCTGTTTTTCCAGAAGATTTCTTTTTTGCTTCCCAGAAGCACTTTCCCCTCCTGCTTCTTAGGGAACATTTAAAATAGCCTTCTTATTGTTACTCTTGGCCCTTTCTGGAAGAGTGAGCTTCTGTACATAAGCTTTCTTTGGTTCACTTCAAGTAAACTTGGAGAAGCTCAGGTTGTTTGCTTCTGGTCTCGGGCAGGACTGCTCTCACAAAAACTTAGATCTACTGTTCCTGTGTAGTTAATTTAAGAACATGTAGTTTATAGCAATAGTTTCCAGTGGGGTGTGTATTACACAGGTATTAGAATATATACAGATATTAGAATATATTTAACATTTTTAAACAGTTACAAAATGCCACCTATTAGTTTCAAATAATAGAATTGTCATTTTCCCCCTGTATAACAAATATCAGTACCTCCAAGTACAATTGATCTTTCTTCCTTTGTTTTTATTTATTGTCTCTTTATTTTCTCTAGACAATCCATGTCGCCATTGTCTGTGCTGGGTACAATGCCAGTCGGGATGTTGTCACACTCGTCAAATCAGTCCTGTTTCATAGGTAATGCCTTTTTCACCTTGTTGCATGTTTCTTGTAAAGATGAATATGTGCCTGCTCCTGTACACAGTATGTGGATGATATCATGTCCTTATCCAATTCCAAACAATATTCTTACATACCTGTCTAAAATTTCTTTATGCACATGGATGAAGAACATTATACAACTGGTCGGTGAGGGTGGGCAAGTTTTCCATGGGCAGAGAGGGGTCAAGAGAGATCTTTTGTGTGTAAGGTGACTTGCCTCTCTTGGCTTGTTTCTCACAACAGCACATTCCTGGTCCTTGGCTTGTGCTTTTTATCTCCACCTCTTTTAATCTCCTGCCCATGGCCTTGATGAAGGCCATAACACTGCCTCTTCCTGTCATGTGATTCTGGTATCATGTTACTTAGGGGTTGTTTGTAGAAAAAAAGGTCCAGGAGCTCAGTAGCATATCTCATTTGCGTATGCCCCGGGATCTGTGTGCAGCAAGGAGAGAACTCTCCACTATATGCAGACCCTGGCTGGAGGTTCAGGAGCTGTGCTCCTGTGAGCTCCTGCCGAATTCAAGCCCTGATTGTTAATTCTTATGATATGTCTACAGACCTATATGTGCCACACTGTTGCTCTGCTACCTGGGAGTTATTTAAATGGTTGAAGGCTAGTGTCTTAGTTCACTCTTTGCTGGTATAAGGCAGTACCATAACATTAATTGGTTTGACTTGGCTTTTTATATAAAAATAGAAATTAGAGATTTCATGTGCACATTTTGCTGTTATTTCACTATAATATACAACTTAAATCACCTTGTATTATTATGTGCCTGGTGTGTGTGGAAACCATGTGTAGCTTGAGTACAAATGGAAGTGGCTATATATAGCTTCACAGATTTCATCACTTCTTTTTTGTGAGTAATCCATCCAGCTCTATGATGGAAATAGACTCCTAGGTATCTAAAGCTTTTGACCTGTTCGATCCTGTTCCCTCTTATATTCCACTTGACAGGTTTCCAGGTTTTCCTAAAAGTCTTGATTTTAGATTTATCCAAATTTAAGTTCAGTTTATTCAATTCAAAATAGTCTAAAAAGCGAGATAACATCCTTTTCATCCTTATTTCTGAAAGGGAGAATAAACATCATCATCTGCATACAAAAGCAGTGGTACATGCATCGCCCCTAATTTTGGATTATGACCATCAATTCCTTTCAGGAAGGGGGCTAAGTCGTTTAAAAAAAGATTAAATAATAAGGGAGCTAAGATGCATCCTTGTTTTACTCCTATGTTAATTGAAATCTCAGGACTTAGATCATCCTTTTTGGAGCATCTAACTTGACTTCCCCTAACCTTCATAGAGCCTTCATGTTAGCTCGCTTTAATGTCCTCCCTTCTGCTGTGCTGTATGGGAGCTTTAAGAAAATTCCGTATTCCAACAGGTTTTGTGATTGTGGTTCAAGGGATATAGAAAGGGATATAGAAAGTACTGAACATGTTCTCCTGCATTGTACATTTTACTGTGGTATTTGTGCCATGTACTTAGACCCTCTTCTTTGAAATCATGAGGGACAATCTGATGGTGGTTAGACTCTCTTCCTATTGTCCTCTCATAACCCTGAGATTATTGAGACTGTGGCTAAATATCTGTGCTGTGCTTCTAAGAGGAGAGGAATGTTTCAAATGTTGGGGTAATATATGTTTTCTCCCTTGCCGATTGTGCACATCTATGCTGTTATGCCAATAAAGGTTGTTGTTGTTATATATACCTTCTTATTTTTCCTTTGATATTCATCGCCAATGGCCAATTTTGAAACCAATTAGATATCTCTTCCTCAGCTGGTCTCTTCTACTAGAGACAGTTCACAATATTTGGGTGTTCCTTCTTCTGTGGCTATTCCAGAGGGCTGTTCTTTTCCACTGTTGACAGGGCAACTATGCAGTGAGGATTATTGACATATTCTCTGTGATATTTGAGTTTATTATAGAACATAGTGGCAGAAGGATCTCTTGAGCCTAAGCCATTAAGGGCTTTGTAGATCAACATGAACTCCTTGAATTGTGCAGAAGTGACAGTAGGATTAGTACTGATAATAGAGGAATGTTGTAATGTGCTCTCAAGAACTCAAATTCCATCTGTCTGGTTATATTCCACACATGCTGAACCTTCTAAACATTCCTAGAGCAATGTATACACCTAATGAATTGCAGAAGTCTGCTGTCGGAGCTGAAATGTTGTGAAATGATGGTCACTAAATCTGTGGCTGGAAATAAAGATTGGGATTTTACATTGTAGTCAATGTTGCTACAGATATTCCTTACGAAGTTTTTACAGTGTTGCTACATGTATTCCTTACAAAGTTTTGTTTGTTTCTTTTATATCTTACATAGCTTTGAATTGTCTTGTTTCCTGCTGTTAAAAATAGTAAATTAATCTGAATGAGTGTGGAAACATCACTGTTGTTAATTTTAAATATGTATTCCCATAGTTTTGTAGCTTTACATCTATTTCCTTACAGTGAACAAGCTATTTTACTCAAAATAGTAAAAATTACATAATACAAACCTTGACTTCTGGGGTTTTTTGGGTCTCTAGGTCGGTTGACATAGTTTGAAGTCTTTCCTTTATTTATTTAAATTTAGGAAACTGAGTTTAGCCTGGTATTAGTTAGTTTACTCTATATAAGCTAAGTTCCTAGCCACCTAAAGGTAAGCTTAAAATGTTCTTACCATGAACTACATAAGATAAATGCTAAATGTGACAATTGGACCACTTTTTCTACCCAAGGCAAGATCAAATAAATTGTTTTTACAAATAATTCCTTAAGTTTAAAATAAGCTTTGTTTCTTTGTTTCTCTTTTCAATATAATTGGTATGTTCACACATCAGAAAATGTCAAACAACTTTTCTCAGTAAAAAGTCCGTGCTTTGGTCTTCTGAAGTGGCTATAGCAGGGGTGGCCAACGGTAACTCCAGATGTTTTTTGCCTACAGCTCCCATCAGCTTCAGCCATTGGCCATGCTGGCTAGGGCTGATGGGTGTTGTAGGCAAAAACATCTGGAGAGCTACCGTTGGCCACCCCTGGGCTATAGCATGAAAGGTCAGTGTTACCTGTTCAAAAAAACATGATTGCTTAACCCAGCACCTCCTCTGAACACAGCACAGTGCTTGTCCAGGAAATAGTAATTAAGGTGACAGGAAAGAAAGGACATTTTTATTACCAGGAACCAAATGCTGCAAAACTAAAACCAAACACTGCTGTAGATATTCTCTATGCTATCTTAAACAATTAGATGGCATGGTTGTACTTGAAAATAATCAGCTCAGGGAGCTGACATGATTTTAACTTTGGCTTTTAAGTGAAAATTGACTTGGAGGGGTCTCATCCTCGACGTGACTGGGGCATATAGCAAGCACTGAGATGCTACATATTCAGTATGAGTAAGCAGGCTGGGTGAGCTGGAAGAACTGAATTACTGGTGTGTTGAAGTAGCTGGAATGACCTGTGCAGTCTTGTGAATCAAGTGAAAGATCATAGAAGTTTGCCTGCTTTCTGCTGTGCTCTTAAGTCTGAACTGTTCTTGGCTTTTGTGATCATCAAATTTATTTCCATATATACTAAACTTTTAAATGGAGAAATGCATGCACTTGCAAATGTATTACTCAGATTTCTTTGACAAGATGCGTCTCCTGATCATTTATATCTATACTTGACAATTTACTGGCACAGTGCTTGCAGTGAAGTAAAATGGAAAGAGAATGCTGTATAAACAATGTACAGGTTGCAAGAAAAGAAACAAACATTTTTAGCTTGGCTAGGCATTGCCTCAATTCAGATGACACATCAAATGAGGGCTTTTTTTGTAGCAGGAACTCCTTTGCATATTAGGCCACCCACCCCTGATGTATGTAATCCTCCAAGAGCTTACAGGGCTCTTAGTACAGGGCCTACTGTAAGCTCTTGAGGGATTGGCTACATCAGGGGGGTGTAGCCTAATAAAGGAGTTCCTGCTACAAAAAAAGTGTTGCATCAAACCATGGTTTAATTGAACTAACTGCAGTAAGTAGTGGTTTGTGGTAACATGGGTAATTCAGCTGTAGTTAACAACAATCTGAAAACTGTTTTCTTATGGTAAAGGAATTCAGTTATCTTGTCTGGTGATACCCTCATTTCAATGCAGGCTGAGATTCCTACTTAAATGCCTCCTGGTCAGCCCTAGGGTCTGTGGCACCCCAGGTGGACTGAGTGCCCACTACCCTCCTCTGCAGGGGCACCCCCGAGCTGCCCCCCCTCCGCAGGGGCACCCCTGGGCCCACCCCCTTACTTCTCCTCTGTGGTGCCACAGCACACCGCTGCACTCCGCCCCCTCCTCCAGCATGCTTAGAAGAGTGATGCCAGCCTCCTGCTTACCCACTTGGCGGGCATCACGTTCTCTTAATAGAGAGCAGAAAGAGGCTTCACTCCCCACCTCCTGTTCTGGAAGGGAGGGGGGGAGTGAAGCCTCATCCTGCTCTCTATTAAGAGAATGTGATGCCCACCGAAGTGGGAAAGCAGGAGGCTGATGTCGCTCTTCTAAGCATGCGGTGGGGGGGGGGGTGGCTCATTGTGTGTGTGGAGGAGAGGCAAGTCAGCGGGTGGCAGGGACAATGGACAGCAGGGATGAGGTGGGCCAGATGAGCTACAAAGGAGGGGAAGGGGTAAACAGGCAGAGGAGGACAACACATGGCAGGGACGAGGCAGGCCCAGCAAGCTACAAAGGAGGGGAAGGGGCGAGCAGGCAGAGGAGGACAGCGGCGGCAGGGAGGAGGTGGGCCAGGTGAGCTACAAAGGAATGGAAGGGGCAGGCAGAGGAAGTGGCAAAGTAGGGATTTGTCTAGGGCATGGAAAGGGCCAGTTTGGCACTTCTGCCCTGCCGGTGCCCTAGGCAATTGCCTAGTTTGCCTAGTGGACGAGCCGGCCCTGGACCCAGCACAAAGAGTTTGATGGTAAATGCTAGAATGGGACTAAAAAGGAACTGTAAGGCATAGTCAGGGACTAGAAGAGTCTGGAGAGTAATGCAATGCTAACCCCTTACTTCAATATCTCTTCATGGCAATAAATAAGGCCCATTGGAGAATTGCTGCAACTGAAAGATTTCTCATGTGGTCCTTGCCTGCATACCTTGCTGCCATAAGATGGGGCCCTCCCCCCAGCCTGCTCCTTGCTGACCACCAGTGGTCATTATGCCAGTGGCCCAGTCCCTAAGTGAACACACCTGGAGACCCTCAGTTTCATGCATTCCATTCCTCCTACTTCCAGCTTTTACATGCAGCCAGCTAATTATTGCATCAGACCAGTAGTTTGCTGTTATATCTGTATCAGCCTGTCATAGTTTGCACTTTACTAGGAATTTGGGATTACAAACAGTGGTTCAGTGTAAGAATACAAGAACTCGTGGGCATTCGATGAAATTGCTGAGCAGACAGGTTAAAACGGATAAAAGGAAGTACTTCTTCACCCAAAGGGTGATTAACATGTGGAATTCACTGCCACAGGAGGTGGTGGCGTCCACAAGCATAGCCACCTTCAAGAAGGGGTTAGATAAAAATATGGAGCAGAGGTCCATCAGTGGCTATTAGCCACAGTGTGTGTGTGTGTGTGTGTGTGTGTGTGTGTGTATATATATATATATATATATATATATATATATATATATATATATATATATATATATATATATATATATATATATATATATATATTTGGCCGCTGTGTGACACAGAATGTTGGACTGGATGGGCCATTGGCCTGATCTAACATGGCTTCTCTTATGTTCTTATGCAAGAAATTTCCCAGTGAACCTGTAAGATGAATTTATATTGTTCAATGTGATCAGCCTGTAAGCTGATAATGAATAGACTCAAATTGCGTTGAACAAATTTGCAATTGCTTGCTGGTCAGAATCCGATTCCCAGCTGATTGGAGAAATCTACTGAAGTCTGGTTCTTAACCATCCTGCTTCCTCCGCGAAAACAAACACACACTGAAATTGGAAAAAGAGTTGTTCCCTCCCAGCTGCTTTGAGACAGAAGCAATGCTTTTGATCTCTACTATTGATTACTAGTTATAAATAAATATGTATTATAAATAAATAAAACCTGAACAAGACAACAACTACATGGTGAGAGGAATATAGTAATCTGTGTCCACTTATGAACAGAGTGAGTATACTCTTTAGAATCTCAAATTTATATAGAAGCAGCATTTTATTATTCAGAACCTGGAAAACATCATAAACTTTATATTTTGTTGTGTTGCTCTCCAAATCCTAGAGAATACAAGAAGAGGAAAGAACCTGGTAGGTGATATGCTAGCCTTTTTTTCCCCTTTGCAATGTCCAGTTAAGTGCTTTGAAACTGCAGTTGACGTTTCTGTTGAAAAAGAGGCCCCCAGATCTGCAAATGTATGTGCCAATTCTATAGAAAGCCTGAAAACTTTCAAGTCAATTTGACACCAATTGTTCAGGTGAAATAGAATTGCACTTGGGCAGTTGCAAGCCCCAATAATGGGCAGTGCTGCGTAGAAGGAAGGTTGAACAGTTATTCATCAGTCTTTATCTTCTGAATTGCTGTGTTACACCAAGTCTATGCTTTAAGTTTCCAGTGCAGAACCTTTTCCATTGCAAGCTAAGCTAGAGCCATTGCCTATATTGCTCAAGATAGGTTCTGACAGCATGATATTAGCCTGTCTTCCTTTTTTGTTTTATCTTTTGAAATGAACTGTCAGTATGACTGTCTGACCCTATGGCACATTTCACACCATGGTTTGTCACTGGAGGAAAGATCCTGTGGAATACTTGGGCTCATATGCCCCTTCCTTTCTTCCACTGCTTCCTTCCTCAACTGAAGCATGGCTAATAAATGAATAAATTTCCTCTTTGATGACCAGGGGTGGAATTCTAGCAGGAGCTCCTTTGCATATTAGGCCACAACCCCTGATGTATCCAATCCTCCAAGAGCTTACAAAAAAGAGCCTTGTAAGCTCTTGGAGGATTGGTTACATCAGGGGTGTGTGACCTAATATGCAAAAGAGCACCTGCTAGAATTCCACCCCTGTTGATGACAGACTGTTGTTGTTATTTCTGAATCACAAACAGTGGGTTATTCTCTTGCATCCAAATTGAGATTCCAAGCTCTGGTTTAGTAATAGTTTGCAGGGGAGATCAGTCTGTGCTTTAGCTATAGCCACAAAACTTTAGTTTGCTGCAAAAGTGGGCATGGTTGGTTTCTGATCTGCACTTGGAAGGATAGGGTGGAAGTTGCATGTGTTGTGTGCATACATGCATGAGTTTGAGAATCTGTCTATTTTATTCAACAAACTATGTTTTGACATTATGAGGTGTGCCAACATGTATACTGACTGTACTGTATACACATACACGTTGAATGATTCTTCTTTGAGTCCATGCAAGTTCACCTCTGTGTGCTGTGGAAGGAGGGTTCTCTTACTGGCCTTCTCTTGCCACAGCAGAAGATGCACAGATCATTCAGTGTTATATAATTTACTGTATTGGGTGGAACTGGAACATTTCCAGTTCAGCCTCTGCAGATTTTTGCACAACACAGTGTGCAAGGCTGTTTTCCAACCTTCCTTGTACAGTTGCCTTTATAAATGATATGGGTTTTCCTGTTACTGTCTGCCTATGCTTAAACTATAAGGTTGCCAACCTCCAGATTGTGGTTGGAGATCTTCTGGGATTATGACTGATCTCCTGGCAATGGTGATCAGTTCACCTGGAGAAAATGGCTGCTTTGGATGGTGGACTCTATGGAATTATACCCCATTGAAGTCTTTCTCTTCCCAAATTGCTTCATCCTCCACTATAACTCCGAAGTATTCACCAACCCAGAGCAGGCAACTTTATTAAAATATGGTTTGTCATTGTAATCCCTGCAGGTACTGACTCTCATGGTCTACATGTATCACTGTACTATCAAATTGTTTAAAAAGATTGCTGGATGAATCTTAGCTGAATGTCTGAACTGCCTCCATTGCAAATATTGTGTCTGAGGTAGCTGTAGAGCTATGCAAAGAACTCCTCTGTGGTGTTTGATCTGTGATGGCTATTAGAATAACCTTCAAGATAGAAAGTGCATGTTTGAGCTCTGGCTAACATGCAACAGTTTTCATGAGTCCATGTCAGGCTCTTGCAGGGCTGGCCCTTCCACTAGGCAAATTAGGCATTTGCCTAGGGTGCCGGCCCTGGGGGGGCACCAAATTATGTGCCCCCATGTGATTTTCTAATTTTATTAGCTGCCTGGCTGCCTCTCCTGCTTCACCAGGCAAAACCCTGCTTCACTTCACCTGCCTCTGCCTACTCTTGCTCAGCCCTCCCACAGCCAGCGAGCCAGCGAGCAAGGCTCCAGTGCTCCCCCACATGCACTCTCTCCCAAGCTGCCCCAAAGGTGTGTGTGTAGAGCCATCGGCAGCAGCATGGCCCGGTGCTCTTTGCTGGGCCAGTGCTGTCCCGGAAGGCAGGGGGTGCATGCATGTGTCTGTAGAGCCATTGGTGGCAGCACAGCCCAGGAGGTGGGGGGTGCTTCCCACAGAGTTGCCTTCCGAGTAAAGATGCACAGGCTTGGAGGAGGGGGGGGGATTGCTTTTATGCCCCCCTCCCCCAGGGTTAGGGCTAGTAGTCTTTTTCCAGCTTATCTGCACTCACTGAGGTAAAATGTATCTCTTGGAGAAGTTAAAAAAAGCTGTCCAAAGAAATGACGACAGCATGCCTGGATTGGTGGATGGGTGAGAGACAGCAGGGTGGGTCTGCAAAATGTGCCTCAGCTGTCCAGGAAAGGGGATTGCCAGCCAGGCCAAGCCTCAACAACCAATCTCCAGCGGCACCTCCAGACTTTCTTTTCCTGCCACATTGCACAGCTGCTCCTGAGGCCTCTTGGGATTGGGGAGCTCCCTTGGCTGGCCTGGCATGCCCATCACTGGGCAGGGCTCTTTGCCCCTCAGCACAGCATCAGAGCACCAGTCCCATGAGATGCACACCTGTTCCGCCTGAGAGACTCTGGATGCCTCCCCCGCCCTGCTTTATTGGCCAGTTCCAGCTCCCCCCCACACACACACACAACTCTGTGATTCAGGACAAAGGCTAAACTTTCTGGGTCCCAACAGGGGAGTAGGCAGCTGGAGCCTTCTCACTTCAGCAGGTGAGGCTGCCTCACCCATAAGCAGGGGGTGAAAGTGAGTGCATATGTGTATAGAGCCAGTGGTGGCCGGCAGTGCAGCCCAGTGCTCTTTGCCAGCCAAGCGCTGTCCCATGGTGTGGGCGGGTGCATGTGTGTGTGAGAGCGGAGGCTGCTTGTTGCTGGGGAGCAACATCAAACCCATTTCCACCAGCTCAGAGTGGTGCAGACAGGAAAGGGACTGCATATTTGAAGTAAGTTCGGGATGGGGGGAGAAAGAACACAATCTCCTGTGGGGAGGGGGCATGCCAGAATGTAGCCTTGCTTAGGGCACCTTAAAGTCTAGGGCTGCTCCTGGGGTCTTGAGTGGTAGAATCTGGTTCTTGGGGCTTACTGTATGCGTCTCAGGCACAATTAAAATGCAAATAGAGTTTAGAGGTCTGATGAGTCATAATCTGGTTACGTTTGAGTTATTTTTAAAAAGCATTTCCCCTTCATATTTACTTTTTTGAGTGGAATACTGCATTCCAGTAGAAAGAGATAGGTGAGAGGAGTGAAGCACTGAAGGTGGGGGATGGGGATAAATATTGTGGCCCTTTATGAATGGGTTGAAAGACCACATACACATGCAAAACTGAACAGTACACAGAAAGGCAATTCTATGCAAAAAGTATACAGATGAGCACAGTGATCCCTTACAGAACCACAATAAAGCCTGGGGCTCATTAGATCTGATAATTTTCTCAGTTTCTCTTGTTATATTACTTAAAATAACTGCATATCTGTGTTGTTGCCAATTTACTATTGCTGGGAATCATCACTGTGCTTATCTCTACACACACACACACACACACACACACACACACACATATATATATATATATATATATATAATTGCCTTTCAATTCAAGCTTATTCTATGACTGTTCTGTTTTGCAAGCATGCTCATTTCCATAGTTCCTTTATACCAGCAGAAAGGATGAGGAAAATGCATCTTTGGGAAAAAAAATTAAATATAAGATTTGTAGAGGAAGTTTAAATCAGGGCTTGACAAATCCTAGCTTCCAGGTTGCCATGGTGCCTAGAAATGTCATTGTGGCGCCTGATATTTTTGTCAGTTATTTTATTGTAACGTTTCTTAATGATCCTTAGGCTAACAGTTTCACATTAGAATATGTTTTGCTGTATGACACAGAAATATTATCATAGGTTATTCTATAGTTGCCCCTTTTTCCTCTATCCCCTTTTAAAAGGAGTGTTTTCTTAATAGCATGCAGGGCTTAGAAATAAGGTTAAAGCTATTGTAAATGCTGCAGTTCCAAAATGGTACAGATTTGGCCACACAAGGTAGCAGGCATTCTACATACACTAGCAAGCTAAGTAGGTGAGGTTTCTATATTATTTTTAGTTTATTTTCCAGTTTGTCGTTTTACAAAGCCTCAAGGCAGTTTAACGACATTAACTGTTATAATAAAGCCTTGTCAATACAATGTGTGTATAAAGTGCCATGAAATCACAACTGATGGCAACACCAACAAGGTGCTTTCCAGGCAAGTGAGATGCAGAGGTGGTTTGCCATTGTTTTCCTCTGCAGAGATCTCCTTGTTGGTTCCCCTTCCATGTACCAACCCTGCTTAGCTTCTGAGATCTGATAAGATAAGGCTATACCATGCTGCTTTTCCTCCCCCGTCTACAATATAGGATTGCCAGGTCTGACTCAGGAAATATCTGGGGACTTTGGAGGTAGAGCCAGAACCAGGAGCAGTGTTGTGACAAGCAGGATTGAACTCCAAAGGGAGTTCTGGCCGTCACATTTAAAGGGACCACACTCCTTTTAAATGCCTTCCCTTCATTGGAAATAATGGAAGATGGGGGCACCTTCTTTTGGGGCTCATAGAAATGGACCCCCTCATCCAATCTTTTTTAAACTTGGGGAGTTTTTTTGAGGAGAGGCACCAGATGCTATGCTGAAAATTTGGTCCTGCTACCTCAAAAAACCTCAAGCCCCAGATACCCAGGGATCAGTTGTCCATCCCTGGTCTCCATAGGGTATAATGGAGTGCCCAGAGGACATTCAAACCCCCACCATACTTTTTGATTACCCTAGAGTGGGGGGGACCCCCGCCCCAAACTGGAAATTGGTTACCCTAATACAATACTATTAGTTAAAATTAAATAATGTAAAACCAATCATATAGCAGCAAGTCAGACTGGGGTAAAAGAGTTTACATTTTCCTAAGTGCTTCCTTCAGCAACTTCCTGAAAGCCAAAACAGAGCAATTCTGTGAAACCTTTTATTGAGGGAGTTCCATAATGAGGGCATCACCACAGAGTGTGTCTGTTTCCTGTGAAAGATCATCATATTTAGTTCAAAGAAAATGGCTTGTACTGAAGGATATTTAATGGACTAGTGAGCTTTGAAAAGGCCAGAGGAATCTTCTTGAACAGAATGACAGTCCAAATTCTCCCTTTGTACTCACTCAGCATGTTTAAAAATTGCACTCATTTGGTTAGTGAAGTGTGGCAGTAGGAATGTAAGTAACTCAAACCATATTTTATGGTGCTTTGACATCAGTCTTGTGTTTAAAAAGCAAACATTTCTAAAATGCATAGTGATAGTTTTCTCTTTCTCATGTTCTCTTTTCTCACCACCTTGTGGGAGATACATACCTATATCTGGGGGGTGGGGGGGAGAGAGAGAGCTGATGGGAACAAATGGGCTGTCTTAAAGGGAAACCCCTTTTAAGTGTAACTCCACACACACACAACTCTCCTAAACTCTTACAAAGCTACTAGGGATGTTGTTCAGTTGGTCAGCAGTAGCAGTAGGTCAGATCATCTTGAAACCATCCAAGCCAAATGTTACTCAGTCTGATAAGAAGAGGAGTCTAATCCTGGTTGTACGGTTCAAGGGTGGAACTAGGAGCCAGGCCAGTGCCCACCAACCACCCAGTCAAAATCCCATTATCCAGGAACTGTCTGGGACCACTAAAAGGCTGCCCCAAACCATCTGGACCAGGGATCTGTCTGGGGTCCTTTCCTAGTTGGCCCAAGCTCATCTGAGACTGTCTACTGGTAGCCTCAGCTGAGGCTCCAGTGACAGCAGCTGCACTGCAGCCAAGGAAAGAGTCACAGCAGGAGGATTGATGCTCAAGGCCATCACTCACTCAATCTTCCTTTGATTCCCTCTCATCCTTTGCTGACTTGATCATTGTCGCCAGGGACTGCCCACCAGTTGCCTCATCTGAAGTTTCAATGTTGGTTGTCCCACAGCATTGGCTATTACAAGAAGAGCCACAGCAGAGCCGGAGAGCATAGCACCCAGATGCCATCCCAGGGATGCAGCCACTGTGGCAGGTGGAGATCAATGCCAGAGATTAGCTCAGTGGGGCGGCTGCCCAGGGGGACTTGCCCAAGCTGCGGTGCCTCCTGCATCACAAGCATGTCCATATGGACATCTGCAAGGAGAAACAGGAGAGAAGGGGAGCCTTTCCTTAGAACACCCACACACACACATCTGAAAACAGTCATATTTTGAGTAACAGGGAAGATACTCCAAGAACACTGATTTCCTGTGCAACCTTAAAGCCACTTCCCTGGGAGGAAGCCAGCCCTATGGAAGAGGCGCCCGTGATGGATTCTGATCAGACCTGCTTCGGATTGCTTGGTGTGAGCTCACTTTGGTTTGCTTTTCCTCCTCCCCTCCCAATCAACTCCCCTGTTTTCTTAAATGGCTGAACAGCCTGGGATTCCCCAGGAGCACAACCCTGTGCAGTTACTCCAGAGCAATCCAGCTGAGCTGCATGGCATAGGGCACCTCTGACTGCAGCCTGGGTGAAGCCCAGCTCAGAAGGGTGTGGGCACTGCTCTGTATGGGAAAAGCAGGAAGCTTCTTCCCCGGATCTGCAGCTCTGAAAGAGAGGCCGAGATTGGTGATTGTGTGTGTGTGTGTGTGCAGGTTTTGCTTTTTGAAGGGGTTCAGGCAGGGCTGGTGCATGGGAGTCAGCAATGGCCTGGGGCACCAGCTCTCACAGGTGCAGGCGGGGGCAAGCGCCTCCTCCCTATCCCTAGTCATGCCATCCCTGAGCCTTTCTCAGCTCTGAGGGGTTGGAGGAGCTTCCCTGATCCCTCAGAGCTAAGAAAGAACGTGGCTTCCCCTGCCCAGCATGCTCCAAACTAGGAGCACACTGGACGGGGGAAGGCACCCAGAGTACTTTTGGGGTTTTAAGGGATCAGAGGAGCTCCCCCTATCCCTCAAAGCCCAGGAAGAATGCAGATTCCCTTGCCCAGAGTGCTCTGAACTCAAAACACACTGGCCAGGGGAAGGCGCCCAGCAGCCCTGTCCTGTCCCGCCAACCCCTTGTCCCAGCAGCCCTTCTTAATAGGGAAAGAGAACAAGGGAGGACTTGGAGGAGGCAGCAGTAGAGGAAAGTCTTGCAGCCAGATACTGGGAAGCTTTCCTCTTGAGTAAGTCATTTCAGTCTCGGAAGACACACATCTGGTTTTTTTTAAAAAAGAGAGCCAGTTTGGTGTAGTGGTTAAGTGCATAGACTCTTATCTGGGAGAACTGGGTTTGATTCCCCACTCCTCCACTTGCACCTGCTGGCATGGCCTTGGGTCAGTCAAAGCTCTGGCAGAGGTTGTCCTTGAAAGGGCAGCTGCTGTGAGAGTCCTCTCAGCCCCACCCACCTCACAGGGTGACTGTTGTGGGGGAGGAAGATAAAGGAAATTGTGAGCTGCTCTGAGACTCTGAGTGTTGTTGACATCTTTGTAGGGAGCTCAGCAGGGGCTGCGGGGGGTGGGGTCATTGTTTCTTCACTCAGAGCAATCAGTGGAAAAATAGTGCCCCCGCAGCCCCTGCTCAGCTCTTTACAAAGTGGGACAGGGTTGCTGGGCAGGGGGTGTGTTATGCGCCATATCGATGACATCACTTCTGGAGCGGTGGAGGGTTCTGCCATGGGCAGCAAAATCCCTAGTGCCAGGCCTGGGTTCAGGTGGGTAGTTGTGTTGGTCTGAAGTCTGCATCTGTTAAAACATCTTCATTATGTTGTATGCTAATTGCTGCCATCCTCTACCTATCTGTATGGACTGCTGAATTCCATTTAATTGGTCATGAGGAAGAATGTATGCACAGGAGAGTTTATCCCTTGGTCTTAAAAGGTGCCCCTGGACTTGCTTTTCCTTCTCAATGGGGAAAGAGAACAAGGGAGGGCTTGGGGGAGGCAACAGTAGAGAAAAGTCTTGCAGCCATATAGGGCCTGAGGCATTCTGTTTGGTTTCTTAGATCCTATATCAAAACCTAGTCAGCTGATCCCAGACCAAGAGGGGAAACTGCTGTCCAGGATGTACTGTTATGTGGAGGTTGTAGCAGCCAGACCTGTGGCACAGGTGGCAAATTGCTGGGTTGGAACTTGTAAGCATATCTGAATGCCCCCCCCCCCTCCCAGCACCTTACAACTACTGCGCTATGACTCCTTTCAGTTTCTGGATGCTGAAGATTCAGAAAACTGATACATGACCCACATGGTGGTTTAGTTAACATAAACCATGATTAACCATTACAAATCCTATGTATATTGTTTGAAATTAGCATAAGAGCTGTGATAGTATGGTGCTTTGCACCTTAGGTTTGCTTCCTCTGATGGACAATTAAATACTCAAATCACTTATTTAATAGACATTTAATAGACATTCACTTATGTAATGACTATCAGACATTTAGCTATACTTATTGTCGATTTGTGTGGATTGCATTCATAATTGTTAATAACTGTGGTCCTGCCTTGCTCTGGTTCTTAATTCTTTTTCCAGCCCAATTTGCATCATAACCAAAAGCCCTGAAAGAGATTTTTGTGTTGGAATACAGCTACTTCTTTATTTCCTTGTGGGGTATTTGTAACACAAAACTGTAGTTCACAAGATTCCATTTCATATGTTCTGGGATATCTATATTAGCCACAGATGCCAATAACATCTTAATTTCCCAGTTAGCTTTCCACTTTTCCAATAGCTAATTTCATCTGCTAATATTGAATGCACTTCATACTTAAACTCTCCTATGGTTTAAAAGTGATGGGAGTCTTTTGTCATTCTTTATCTTAACATTTCTTTTCCTTCCAGATAAGAATAATATGAATTAATTATCTTGAAAGGCATAGAAAGCAAGACTAACTCTGTGATCTCTCACAATATTTTATCTGTAGGTTTTCTATTTTTGTCTAGTACCTTTAGGATTTTCATTCTTGTGAAAAGAAGTCACCTTGAACTATACTGTTTCTGATGCCGTATCCAAATAAGAATTAATTTTATTCCAAAGACAAGGAGGTTTTGTTGTCATTTTAAAATTCTTTTTCATCTGTGGTAATCCAGAAGATGTTTTTAGAAGACACTAGCATGTATATGAAGGCACATGTAGTTTTTCCTCATTCCTGCCTGCAGCCCCTTTTGACCCCCAGAAAGATCATTATGCAAGAACATAGAGGGAAAGTGTGTATGGAGTGGTAGGATTCATGGCACTATAAAACATTTTAGCAATCCTGTACCACTTCTTGTTTCATATTTGCCTCATAATCTGATCAGTTGTGCACCACCATTTCATAAACCCCCCCTACCTCGCACTTAAAAAAAAAAGGGATTCAAATAACTACCACTGGAATGAATGGAGAAATGAAGCACCGTACTCCAGACTTTTAATTATACTGGCCCCAAACATACTGTGGAATTTCATCTGTTATAATGGTATTACATCATCTGTACAAAAATATTTTTTGCTGTGGAAGTACATAGAGGTCAGTTATATCCCAGATGAAAAATTTGACTACCAGCACACAAGTTTAACTTTTTTATATATTTTACAGTGAGCTTTCATAGTGTGATTCTGTAGGGTTTGTTTTGTTTTGCTTTACTTAACCCCCCCCCCCCATTGTGTTCTGTTAGTTCTTTTTTTTTTTAATCCTATGTGGTTGTAGAGGTCACTTTGACCCCCTCTGCTTAGTTTTCATGGTGGTTACTAAATTGTTGAAACTAAGGTCTCTGTTCCTTGCAAACTGAATTGGGATCATCTTTGGGTCACCTTGTGAATTGTTATCTACTGTTCAATCAAAGTTTGTTTTGTGACTATTCAGATTATATAAATTTGGCAGTAAGAAAACATTTTAGAAAATAAATCAAAAAAGCTGTACTGCATTGTTTGAATGCAGCTGATGGGCATAAGGCTGTGTGAGTTGTTCATAAGTTAATATTTTTATGCTGTTGTGGTTTTAATCATAGCAGTTATAAAATTTACATTCAGTTTGAAAAATAATGTAGATGTTGTGCTCACAAGAGGGAAATGAATTCAACCTGATAGAATTGTTTTGGGGGATTATAGCTCACATGATGGTTCTAAATGCCAGGGCTTTTTTTGTAGCAGGAACTCCTTTGCATATTAGGTCAAACACCCCTGATGAAGCCAATCCTCCTGCAGCTTACAGTAGCGACTGTTCTAAGAGCCCTGTCAGCTCTTGGAGGATTGGCTACATCAGGAGTGTGTGGCCTAATATGCAAAGGAGTTCCTGCTGCAAAAAAAAACCCCTGTAAAGCTTTCTAAAAATGTTAGAACTGTGGTAATGTTCGGGTTTTTTCAACTATGACTGTGAGTGGACTGTATTTCTGTGATTCAGTTTGGTTCGCGGCTGAACCATGAACTGAACCAGTTCATATTGGTTTGGCCAAGTCATTTAACCCCTTTTGCGGTGAGCAGAAAGCAGGGGGTTAAATGGAGCTTTTCAGTGCTCTGCTTTCTGCTTACTTTCAAAAGCAGTGGTGAGCAAAAAGCAGGAGTTTAAATGGCTCATAGCACCACCACAAAATGCATCATGAACTACCATTGCATCAAATTGCATCAAAATTTGTGGAAGTTCATGATGGCTCTTCGGTTCATGATGGCTCTTCGGTTAGTGAACATCGCTTCGTGAGCCATGGACCGGCCAGAATTCATGATGGACTTTTGTGAGCTGGTTTGTTCCCATCCCTAACTATGACTAGTTCTGAGTAGAAGTACATTATCTTATTTGGAGATTAAATTTTGATAGCATATTAGGTACAGAATCCATAGCAGACAAAATAGCTTCTAGAAACTCTACCAGGAATTTATCTTGAATTTATTTTTACTCTTGTGCATTTCTCAGTCAATTCACCAGGGCTCATTCCAGAGAGATTTGTTGGGGATTCTAATAAGTTCTCATTTGTATTAAAAAATCATAATACAATGCATGCTTCCCCTTCAGTTTATACCAAGTTGTCAGAAATGCCAGTGAGTTTGTGCTCTCTTTTCAGCATATTAGGTTATTATGACAACTCTACTGCAGTGTAGTGGTTTATCTTAGATCTGTAACACACACCCCCACTGTTTGCACTTACCGGCTACTATATAATGATCTATTAAGGCAAATAATGCCCTGTGTTTTTACAAGGAGAGTGCCTCCTTTAGACTTTCCCTCCACTAGATTTTTGGACAGAAACCTTCCTTGACATAAGCTGAATGTCTCTTGAAAGGCTAAGTAAATGATATGGTATTACCTTGCATATGTGCTGTGCATGGATTGTATGGATTTAGCAGATATTTCCAAACCCAAGTTACTAAATTTAACTCTTGGATGCACACTGTGACCAAATTTGCATTATCCAGGATTGATTATTATCCAAGATCACATTATCTAGGATCGATTATTGACTTACTGACTAGGCATACCCTCTCTCCCAACTCAAAATGCTCCCTTTTGAATAGAATCCTTTCTTGATGTAAACTGAATGTACCCTGATCTTGATTTATAAGTATACACCCTTAAATAAATCATTTTACTTACATAAATTTGACAAAGCCTGTGCTGTCTGTTCCTTGGGTGAGTGAGAACTTTTATGTTCTGGGCTTTTTGGAGTCAACAGACACTTGTGTCAAGTTTTTTGCTGCTTCCTTACCCTAATAAAAAGGATTTAAAAGGGGGTTCAGCTGTTTCTTCTCAGTCCCTTTTAGTTTGATCTTTGTTTGCAAGTCCTTAATTGGTTCTGAAGAGCAGAAAGCAACATTGAATTAGTCAAGAGATTCAAAAACAAGGTCAGATTCTGGGAGAGTGGAGCACACACATGACTGTATTAAGATCCAGGTTTGGAATATAGTAATCCCTCATATTGTTTTGTGCTCCATTTTTAGAACTCCATAATATCAAATCCTCAATTGGAATAGATCAATACAGCTTCACTAACTGACATCAGTAAAGGAACTGCTGTCCCCCCCCCTTCCCTTCTATTTTTGACAGTATCCATCGTGCAAGCAGATTCCCAAGACATTACACATAATCCTTAGTTGTTTTCCCTCTTTGAATGAAGGAATTGAGAGCCTTGCTCTCTGATGCTTGTGTTTTCTGATTCACTGATTTTTGTACTTTGTTTCTCCTGACCTTTTGCCTTCAAGTGAATTTTTTTTTTCTAATCTCTCCTATGAGAGTATGTAACATTTCCAACTTAATGGCATTCTCCATCCTTCAATCTTGGTGAAATGCCTGGTTTCCCCTTAATGACACAGTGCTCAGTTCTTACCTTTTGACCAGTTGATGTCTTTCCCTTGAGATAGCATAGAGTGGCACTCAGCAGTAGGCAAACTATAGTTATATATTTTGTTCCTTTCCTGTTCTCTTCTCTATGATTCCCTAAAGTCTTTCAGGTGGATCTACATAAGTGTGTCAGTGTGATTTTAGTTTTAAGTTTCTTGATCTTTTCAGTTTAAAGGCAGGCAGGCTCAAATTGGTGAGCTTTTGATTCTGCATTATTGTTCTTATAGTACCTTTTTGCATCTTTGTCCACAGCACAGAATATCTGGTCAAGCCATTCTAAGTGAATATAGCAGCTATTAGAATAAACCATTGTTGCAAAACAAGGCCCGAAATGATGATTAAAAACAAGCCCCCTTTTATATATGTTCCACTGGCCTCATCATACTAACAGGAGTTTTTGTATATATGCAGATGACCTAGGACTGGACCAATGTCACTTATTCTGTTCTTTAGTTTTTCTGTAGTTTTGCTACATTGGTGAACTACATTCATGTACTACACAAGCAATTTATATTAGATAGGGATGGGCACAAAGCAGGAAAGTTGAGATTTGGGGTTTTCATAAACCAGGAACCTCCAACAAACTCCTCCACTGGATGAACTGGTTCATCGGTCATCTAGTTCATCCTGTTCTCAGTGAGCTCCAAAGGCATTTAAATGCCTCTAGGGAAACACCAGCTTAAATGTAATTTTCATTCGAGTTCTTTGGATACTAAAGATGAGACTGATATATTATTGTTTTATTAGTATTTATTTTATTTTATTTTATGTATGTATTTATTTATTAGACTTATATCCTGCCCTCCCCGCCGAAGTAGGGTAACACAGGAAGGACACAACTTTTCTCTTTCTCCACGATTTTTTTTTAAAGATGAAGTCAGAACCTCTCTTTCTTATATACCTAAAGCATCCTTCTATAAATGAGAAATAACATTTGACAGGTGCACCTATATAACTTCATAAATCCAAAGTAGAGTTTGCAGGGGACTAAACCAGGCTGAGGTAATGCTGAAAGGCTAAGATGGCTATTTGTAGTTTTACTGATTTTCATATCTTTATTTGTTCACCTAAGTAAGAGAAAAGAAGATATTGGATTTATATCCCGCCCTCCACTCCAAAAAGTCTCAGAGCGGCTCACAATCTCCTTTACTTTCCTCCCCCACAACAGACGCCCTGTGAGGTGGGTGGGCTGGAGAGGGCTCTCACAGCAGCTGCCCTTTCAAGGACAACCTCTGCCAGAACTATGACTGACCCAAGGCCATTCCAGCAGGTGCAAGTGGAAGAGTGGGGAATCAAACCCGGTTCTCCCAGATAAGAGTCCGCACACTTAACCACTACACCAAACTGGCTCTCTGTAGAAGCTGTAGAACCCTGGGTAAATATGCTGTACTCCTCTTCCTAAAATTCTGTAAAATTTCATTATAGATGTTGACTAAAGCCTAGCTCTCAGAATGAGGAAATGAGGAACCACACCTATTTCTGAGATGTATCTGTGGCAAGAGTGAACTGACATGAGCAAATAATACTTTATACAAAATGTTCATAGAAATTGGTCAAGTTGAGGAAAAGACTGTTAGAACCCTTTCTTCCTGGTACCTAGTATTTTGTCTGAAGGGATTTAAAAAGATATATTTGTAAGGAGCAACAGCTAGAGTGGCACAGCTCAGATACAGGATTGCCTCCTTAACTGATGGTTGTGAGACCTTAGATTGATCTCACTGCTGTAAAGAAGTAAGCAAGTGCAGGAGTGAGCCTTACTATGACAAAGAAGAAAAACAGGGTTTTAAAAATACCATCACATCCCAGAGTAGTGTCTAACATATTAATAAAATCATAACAATAACTTTCCAGAGAACCATAACATATTCTAATAGCAAAGTTGGGATTTTTTAGATACAAATCCAGTGACTGGAGCTGTGAATGTGCAAAATAGATCTTTCTACAAACCTGAAATGGGTCATGGGGTTGCAGAAAAATGGGAAGGAAAGAAAGAGAGAGAGAAAGGAAGAAAGAAAGAAAGAAAGAAAGAAAGAAAGAAAGAAAGAAAGAAAGAAAGAAAGAAAGAAAGAAAGAAAGAAAGAACGAACACTGGGCAACTGTAAAAAATCTTAAAATGATAGGAGTGCCTATAGCTTTAAGCAACAGATTCTGTCAGTGGTTGTTGCTAGGCAGCCACATTATTCCAGGCTGGGTTCTGTCAGTAAAAGCAAGAGCAGGGCCCTTTCTAGGCCTATTTTGGCCTTTGAGGGAGGAGTCATTGCGTCCAGGCCTGGGCCAAGGATTGCCAGCTCCAGGTTGGGAAATTCCTGGGTAATTTCTGGTGGAGTCATTGGAGGTCAGAGTTTGGAGAGGAGAGAGGCCTCAGCTGAATATAATGCCATTAAGTTACTTTTTTCCAGGGGGACAGATCTCTGGAGCTCTGTGTAATTCTGGGATATTTCCAGTTTCTACCTGGAGGCTGGCTACTCTAGGCCCAGATGCATTCAAAGTAGAGTTTGCTGTGGAAAAGCTGACTAGGTGATTTTTGGACCAGTCACATACTTTCAGCCTAACCTTACTTCTTAGGGTCGTTGTGTGGATAAAGAGAAGAAGTGAATTAATAAATCGTAAATAAACTAAACTAATTATGTAAATTGCTTTGGTCCTCACTGTGGAGAAAGGTGGGATATAAATGAAGGAAATAAAGAATAAATATAGCTGAAGATGGGAAGCAGATAAAAGATAGGTTGGTGAATGGCTGAGAAGAAGAGAATGAGGCAGGAAGAGGATATGGGGATTGCCAAGAGGAAGAAAACTAGGAAATTCCTAGAAATTTTTTTGGGGGGGAGCATAGGGAGAAAATAATTTGAGGAAAGAATGCTTGGAGGGATATTATACCATAGACTCCTCCTTCCACAGTGGCCATTTCCTCCAGGGGATCTAGGGCTTCCCACCTCAGGTAGGGGCTGGAGATCACCCAGAATAACAGCTACTCTCCAGATGACTTCCCCTGGAGAAAATGGCTGCTTTGGAGGGTGGATTGCTTCCCTCCCTAAACCTTACCTTCTCATGGCTCTACCTCCAAAACTCCAGGGATTTCCCAACCTTGAACTGGAAACCCTAAGGGGAACCGATCACTGTATGTGAGAGATCTGGCATGATTCCCAGAGATCCCCAGCCCCTACCCAGAGGTTGGCAACTCTAGAAAGAGAGAAGGAAGCAAGAAAGGAGGAGAGGCTGTGGGGGCTTTCAGGAAAGGAAAAGAGGAAATAATGGGGGAGGGGGAAGTGAGATGCCTCCCACAAGTCCTTGCAGGTTCCCACTTGTGCTATAATATTCCACTAAAGCAAATTATCAACCCAGCAGTTCTTGGGGAGGGTCAACCAAAAGAAAGTTGTATCCTTTATTGAAGTCAGTGACCTTAGAAGAACATATCTCTGTTTAGGATGGCTCTACAAGTCTCAGAAAAGCAATTTAGACAGAGTTGCTTCTAAAATGCCCACAGTGTTTATTAAAAGTCCAATTCAGGATGTTGGGTTGTTCCATTATGCAAGTGTGACAGTTATGATGTTATATTGACTTCACTTGGTGTATTTAAACAGCTTGTTTGGAAGGATGAACATAAAGGGATTTATAATCATTTTCGGACAACTTTCACTCTATTCAGCATTGAAAGGTAAATCACTAGTCATTTCTGTGCAAGCACCAGTCATTTCTAACTCTAGAGTGATGTCACATCACAACGTTTTCATGGCAGACTTTTTTATGGGGTGGTTTGCCATTGCCTTGCCTGATCATCTACACTTTACCCCAGCAAGCTGGGTACTGATTTTACTGACCTTAAAAGGATGGAAGGCTGAGTCAACCTTGAGCTGACTACCAGAACCCAGCTTCTGCTGGGATTGAACTCAGTTCGTGAACAGAGCTTGGTTTGCAGCACTGCAGCTTACTATTCTGTGCCATGGGACTCAGCATTGCCTTGCATCAAAACAGTTGTCCAGGACCTTGTTAATTCCTCTTTGACTGTTAGCTTGTGAAACACAATTGATCTCACAATGTGTTTTCAGAAAGGCATGGGAACTGAATCTGTGCATGCTCCAGTAAGGTCTGTTGGAAGCAATCGTGTGCATTTGATTAACATGGGAAATAACTACATATGTCACCTGATCCATATTGCTGCTTCCCACAAATGTTCTGGAATGATGCAAGGTAAAGTCATAAAGATCCCTATTTTGCCTTAAAAATATTTACAAACCCAACATAAGTGTACAGATATGGCAGTGCTGGTTTTTCCATTCTGTTTTTCCATTCTGTCTTAGACAAAAATGTTATGATTCAGAAACTTTGGTGCAAATCATATGAGTTATTTAAATACCCAAAGTAGGAGTGAATTAGTCGCCTTTGAAGAAGCAAATTAGATGTTATGAGCTGCATTTTCAAATCATAGCTGAATTAAAATGGAACTTTAAAAATGTATCCCAGTAGATTGTATGGTTGCACCCATCTATTATGAAATGGTGTAGGTTGTAAAGTTTGTAAAGAGGGAGAGCTTCTTTTATGTTGAGTCTGAAGCATTTATGAGTGTTCTCTCTCTCTCTCTCATTTCTTGCCAACAGACGGAACCCTCTTCACTTCCACCTCATTGCAGATGCCATTGCAAAACAGATCCTGGCGACCCTCTTCCAAACATGGATGGTCCCTGCAGTTCGGATAGACTTCTATGATGCAGATGAGCTGAAGGTAAAGAAAACATGGAATCCTAATTTCTTTGTTCATATTTTTAACTCTATGAACTCTCTGAATGTCTGGATTTTAAGGATGACAAACTGGGGCTTTGTGTCCAAATATGGCCCCTGAGAAGTGCCACTCAACTCACATTTCAAGGTTTGGATGTTAAACACAGCTGTGTCATTTCCTTGTAGTATGTAGTCTGGCCTTAGGAAATCATTCACAATTATAAGGCGGGGGCAATTGCAGTCTGCATGATTACCACATCCCCAACTTTTTTTTCCAGCTGGGTCACTCAAGTTTTTTTTTAACTTCCGCTGCACTTGCATAATAAAATACTACAGGTTATACGGTCAGTATTCATCCCAGATCCTTGAAGTCAAGATTTGAAGACATTCTGCACACTTTTTTCATCTTGAATAATATTAGATGTCTTCTAGGAAAGTTGTTTGTACCTTTACAGTTTTCACTCAAATGATCAGGTGGATTACCTGTACAATCTCTCTCTTCCATAACAAAAGTGTTATATGTGAAAGGACATGTGTCAGTGGGTCAGGCACTAGTTGACTGATCAATTTTTCAGATGTCCATAATGGTGAACTCAAGAATTCAGCTTCCTGAGCCTTCTGAAAATTGAGACAGCTGCTCAAGCAAAATGTGGGTCTGGTTCATAATGGGCTTGCTGCTGCTCACCTTTCCTCAAAACTTACCTGTGTGAAAAAGAGCAAAATTTTAACAGTAGAAGAGATCTTTTAGGGCCTTGGAGTTCATATATAGCATTTGTTCATATCAAGGAATTTGTAAAATGGAGTTTCCAATGCTTCTTTGCTCATGGGATTAAACTGTGAGGCACTGGGAACTGCTAGGTGGCTCCTGGTGCTCTGTGCAAATCTTCAGGCCTTAATGATGAGGTCTTTTGCCACTTCTCTAAGCATTCTGTACCAGTCATCCCTACTACCATATTTCTGAAAGGTTAATTTGGAGGGGAGGATGATGGGAACTGGTGGTAAACACCAGTATTACAAACATGTAGACGGTTTCTGAAGAAATAGTTATTCTGAGAGTTCTTCCAAAAAAAGTTGGCACAATCAAGCTAATTATAAATTAAGCTGGAGGTGTGGTGAGCTTAGGGCTGGTGCGTGGGAGTAGACAGGGTGGGCGGTGGCCTGGGTTGCTACCCTGCCTGGGGGTGCCACCAGGCATCCCCATACCCACGCAGAGTGCTCCTCTGCCCTTGCCTTGAAGGCAGGATCAGAGGAGTGCTTTCTCCCTGCAGTAAGCTCAGCACACTGTTTTAGCAGCGCCGGTTGCTTTTGGGTTGAAACCAACCGGCACCACTACAACAGTGCACTGAGCTTACTGCAGGGGGAAAGCAGCATCGCGGCAGCACTGTTGTGCAGCACCCATTGCAACATAGCAACAGTGATCCATGCGACGGTCACCTCAAGATTGGACTACTGTAATGCCCTCTATATGGGGCTGCCTCTGTGCCGAACCCGGAGGCTGCAGCTAGTGCAGAACGCGGCAGCTAGGCTGTTATTAGGGCTCCCAAAGTGGGAGCACATACAGCCAGGGCTGCGTGGGCTGCACTGGCTGCCAGTTACATACCGGGTTCGCTACAAGGTGCTGGTTATTACCTTTAAAGCCCTATATGGTCGAGGACCTGCCTACCTGAGGGACCGTCTTTCCCCATACGAGCCCCAGAGAGCACTGAGGTCAGCGGGGAAGAACAAGCTGGCTATCCCCGGGCCAAAGAAGGCGAAACTGCAGAACACCCACACACGGGCCTTCTCTATGGTAGCTCCACACCTATGGAACCAGCTCCCGGAAGAGGTGCGGGCCCTGCGGAGCCTCGACCAATTCCGCAGGGCCTGCAAGACCACCCTTTTCAGGATGGCCTTTGTGGACTGCTGATTGAAGGATTGATGGATTGATGGGTTCGTCTAAGTGACTCTCACCTAAGTGACTCTCGCCATCATGCTAACCGACAGAATAGCACCAGAAATGCCTATTGTTATTGCCAATTTATGTTAACTGTAAATTAGAATGGTTTTAAGACTAATGTTGATTTTAAGTTTTGTATAAATTACTGTATGGACATGTTGTTAGCCGCCCTGAGCCTGCCTCGGCGGGGAGGGTGGAATATAAATAAAATTTTATTATTATTATTATTATTGTTGTTGTTGTTGTTGTTGTTGTTCTCTTGTCCCTGTCGCCTTGCACGATTATGTCACTTTTGGTGATGTCATCATGCCGTGCGCACGCAAAGCGTGTGCACAATATGAGCTCCATAGAGGGAGTTTGGGGGGGGGGGGCGGGTAGCACAGCGGAGGGGACTGCCTCGAGTGGCAGAACACCCAGCCCTGGGCCTGGGTGAGCTATCATTTAACATGTCTAAAATGTAGGAGATATTCCGTGTAATGATATGTCTGATAAATGTGCAGAAGACTTAGCACCTACTAAACTATGCTGTTAAATATAGCAGTACTTCTTTTCATTGAGTTCTTTCCTTTAGCAGTTGGTGAACACAAGAAACACTATTTCCAACAATTCAACAATTATTACTTATAAGTAATTTTTATTTATTTTGAATATGTTTGAAATAAGTATTTCAAAAATGTTTGCTTTAGATGTAAGTCTTGAATTAGATTGTGGCAATTTATCAATGGGTTGAAGTGCAGAGTGAATGTCATCCAAAGAAACTGATGAAAATATTTAAAAACTTGGCATCTGGAGGCTGTAGTGGTAATTTGTATGGCATATCAAATCAGTGCCATGCTAAACTTGATTAAAATCCTGTAAAAAGGTAGAAACAAAATTTAGCAAATTGCTGTACTAATTAAGGAAATTCCAAACCTCTCTACACTCTAAGAGGAAGAGAAAACAGAGTATAATTAGAAGAAATGGCAAAGGGGAAAGATTACCTGTCAGAAAAATAATGTCATTGAACAGAAATGACTGTAGTATCGCTTGTGTGTTAAGAAGCAGACAAATATTAGGCTGGGTGCATTGCCAAGACCAGATTTTGAAGAAAATTGAGAATTCATGTATAAGCTTGTACACTGTCATTTACAGCATGGAATATGTACACCGATGATGTTTTAATTAAGACTTCTCCTTGAGAGTCTGATGGCATCATTTGCTCCCAACTAAAAAAAAAGAGAGAATGTTTTCTTGGTTTAAGAAATTCCCTTTCACCTCTGCCTATTATGACTGCTCTCATACCCTAAGATGCTGTGTATATAAGAGAAATATAGCATACATTTTAAAATATTTATTTAAATTCTGTCCAAACTGTTTACTAGTAGACAGTGAATGGCATACAGAACAAGAATTGTTCTGATACAGCACCTGTTATTTTGAACAAGCCAGTGTTAAAAAGTTGGATGAGAGTTTCATTTCCACACAGGGTTTTTTTAAGTACTTTTGTTTTATTTTTGTGTGTATGTGCTTGTGTGCCTGGAAGTCATGGTGGCTTCTGGCAACCCCAGGAGAGCCAGTTTGGTGTAGTGGTTAAGTGTGCGGACTCTTATCTGGGAGAACCGGGTTTAATTCCCCACTCCTCCACTTGCACCTGCTAGCATGGCCTTGGGTCAGCCATAGCTCTGGCAGAGGTTGTCCTTGAAAGGGCAGCTGCTGTGAGAGCTCTCTCAGCCCCACCCACCTCACAGGGTGTCTGTTGTGGGGGAGGAAGGTAAAGAAGATTGTGAGCCGCTCTGAGACTCTTCGGAGTGGAGGGCGGGATATAAATCCAATATCTTCATCTTCTTCATCTTGGTGGGGCTAGGACATTTCAGAGAGGTGTCTTGAAATCTCTGAGTCCTGATCTCAGTATTCCTTGGAGGTGTCACTTGCCAGGGTCAGCCCTGCTTAGCTTCTGAGATCTGACAAGATTGGACTCACCTGGGCTATCCAGGTCAGGGCACCACAGAGTTTTTAAAATCATAAGCAACATAAGGAGAAACAAGAGTGATGAAGGGAGGGACAAATGAAGAGTGATGTTTCTGAGTCAGGGCAAGATGTGTTACCAGTCATTGGTCTGCTCTAAGACAGAGGAGCCCAGCTAGGGCAGCCATTTATAGCCTCTTGATACATTCAAAGTGATCTTTTGCACAGAGCACCTTAGTTATCCCTTCAGAGAATGTAATGTGTGGTCCAGGCAATCCAAGGAAAGAGGTGCAACTACCGTGAAGATGATCCTTTGATAACAGGGATTACAAAACTTCCAGCCATGACTGAGGAAATACAGAGATGCTACAGCTGTGTTGACAGAAGGCTTAGCCTTGCTGTGCAAATGTGACCTCAATGATAGTGGCGTCCTCCAATGGAACATTTTTCAATGTCTGAACTAGTCTTAAATTAGAGTGCAAAACAGAGCACCCTATTATAGTAGATTTCAAGTTGTTCAAAGCCTTCAGAGGGGATAAATAATCCAAGTCCCTACTGGAATACATAATAGTCAAGCACTCTCTACCTCTAGCAGTAATAGAACCACTGTGCCCTTGTAGGGGAGCTTCTCCAGGAAGCAGTGCCATTAAAACAACTGTGCATCATACAGCATCTAACAGAAAAGAGAAATTCAGGAGTCTCTAGCATTATTGTTGAGGCTTGCAAACTGAAGATATGTGTTTTGCACAGCAGTAATTATGTTTTGAAGACAGTAAATTAAAATCACACTGTGGATTTATTTCTGCATATTTACATTTCAGTCAGTTTCAGAAGTATTGTACAGACAGTATATTGTTAGGTGCTTGAATTCTTGACAATGCATATAGTATTGCTGTCTTCTGCTTCATGCTGAGTTCATTAGAATATTAGTGCATGTGAAGCTTGTGTGCGCTGGGAAATAGTACTCTGAAAGTACACTATAAGGCCAGGCTGTACTTTATTCAAACATTCACAGTGTGAATGGTGAGATTCCCAGGCAGTTTAGTGGATGAGTGGCTCAGAACAGTGAGGCAAGAGATAAGCAGAATTCCAAGACGACAAAACTGAATTTCTCTCCACGGCCTTCAGCTTCCATTTGCTTTGAGTAGATTCAGTAACAAAGACTGCAAGTACAGACATGGAGGTCGGAGATTGAGGGGCTAATGGGAGGATGTTGTACCTCTGAATGCTTTCTTGAAATTGTCTTCTTTCATAAAGCTGCAGTTCAGATAACTGTGGCCCTGACC
The DNA here is from genome assembly GCF_032191835.1 of Heteronotia binoei. Lineage (NCBI taxonomy): Eukaryota > Metazoa > Chordata > Lepidosauria > Squamata > Gekkonidae > Heteronotia > Heteronotia binoei. Next base: position 89,103,364 of record NC_083230.1, read on the forward strand.
AAACAAAGGCTCTGATGCTGCACTAGCTGGACAGAGTTGTGTCCAGTTGGAAGACTGAAAAGGATGGTTCCTCTGGCCCATCACAGGGAAAAAAGAGACACTTAGATACAGGAGGCTACCAGCCTTCTGAAATGGGGGAAGAATCTGAGGACTTCCTCTAAGGAAGAATGAGAACTTTCTGAGGAATAGTTGGAAGTAATTCAGGCACCTCAAAACAGACTGTTCCCTCCTGGTATTTTTTCACGTCTCTTCCCAAAGATTATTAGAGCCTTGGAACTGAATTATAACCCTAAAGTCAAAAGAGGAAGAGGAAGTGGATTTCCCAGTGGGGTCAGAGAAAACTATCCCCAAGGTTAGATCCAAACCACAACTGGTACCACTGCCAGCAGGGTTTTTCTCAGTTATGAAGACTGAATGGAAACACCCAGCTGATTCATTCAAGGCGATTCATTCAATTTTCTCTTAAGTTTTATACTCTCATTCCAGAAGCTATGAAAAGGCTCAGACTGCTTAGAGTAGATGATCCCATTAACAGCTTTGCTTCCTCTTCCCTCCTACCATTGGATGTGGATGGCACACCTAAGGACCCCACGGATAAAAGAATCGAACAAGTCCTGTGAAGGGATTTCGAGGCATCAGCCAACTCTCTACAAGCCTCGATGTCAGCATCCTTGGCGGTCAGAGCAGTCTGCATGGCCTCATGCAGTTTAAAGCTACTGACCTTTAAGATCATCTTCTTGGTTGGGATTACTTTGGCACGTAGGGTGTCTGAGATAAATGCCTTATCCATACATAAAGACTTCTGTGTTTTTCACTAAGATAAGGTGGTGTTACGCCCTGATCCAGCCTTTTGCCGAAAATGAACTCCTCTTTTCATAGGTCACAGGAAATTGTTCTCCCTTCCTTTTTCCCTAACCTGAAACACGAGAAGGAAAAGCTATGGCATTGTCTGGACGTCCGCAGAGCCTTAAGCTTCTATCTGGATAGAACTAAGTCCATAAGGTCTGAAGAGTACTGTTACATGGTAGATTTCTAGTTGCTGAGTTGTTGTTGGTTATACCAAAGAGTTATTGGTTACGACCTTGCTAAATAAAGGAAGTTAAAGGAAAGTGGCTGTGCTTCCTTGTTTTCTTGTCTGAGAGGGAGGAAGATGTGCTGCATTTTCTTCCCCATGTATAAGTTTTACAGGTCTTTCAATGGAGTCGGTAGGCTTGAAGATGAACTGAATGTTAAGGGGAACAGCAGCTCCCCTCCTGGACTAAAGGTTTTGCTGGCCCTGCCTACGGAGAGGAGGAGCTAGATCCCAGTAGTCAGGACTGACCCACTCTGGGACCACCGAGAAGGAAGACTTCACAGTAAGTGAACAGAATCTTCTGTTCTCTTCTCCTTTCATATTCTAAGGAAGATCTTAGAATCTGATCTTAGGCTCAAGCTGGATCATTATAAAGTGTTAAAGAAGAGGGGAAAGGAAGGCAAATCTTAGGGAGCAGATATGCATTTCCTTGGCTACTTTAACATCTGGTGTCATCTTTGCTCTAGAGACACCATCTTCACTTTATTCAGCTTCTCCACCTTTAGTTGTTCTGTTGGTTTATTCCAGTATTTTAGAGGTTCTAGTTGAGCTGAATGCTAGTACTGAAAACTGTCATTGGGGTTAATGCTACACATGTGTGCATTCACATTCAGTTGATGGGGAGAAGTAACTTCTTCCCTCTCTCTCCCCCAAAATGGATTTGGCTATCGTTAACAGACTCTCTTTTGCACTATGAAGATCTACATATTCATAATGAATAGCTCCACATCAGCTTTTTTTGCCCTCTTAACTTCATGTAGTACAATAATTTGAAAGAAAAGGTAGGGGAGAAATTCTTCCACTAAGGATCTTGTATGAATAAACAGCAGTTATACAGACCAGAAGATCATGAGACAATTTCTTGTTCAAATGAAAACAAAGTATGGGTTTATCTTCCACTCTGTCGCTAGCCAGCATAATTTGTAGGGCCAGCACTGTCTTTTACGTTTATAAATTCTGGCTCCCGATTTGCTGTTTAAAGCTACTGCTGTTCCCTGTTTTTTGTTCTTTGGTTTTAATTTCTGGAAGTGTAAAGTGAGAGTTTCCCTCTGACATCGTGCAATGTGACTTTGTTTGATTAAATGGTCAGGATTCCATCAGCAGTGATTTTGCATGGATTGCAACCCACTTTATATTGTGAAATTATGCTGAAAATCATCTGTACCTGAACATGTTTGGCCAAGTCTGTTTGGTTAATTGTATTCTTAACTTATGGCTGGTGTCTTTTCTGAAACTGTTGTCAGTACAGAACAGGTCAAGGAGGCTTTCCATAAAACAGTATTTTTCTCTGAAGTATATATTTATATACTCTTACAAAGCCCATTAGCTCCTGAGCTCGTTTCTCAGTGTGACTTTGTTTTCCCATGTCCTTATATATAAGAAATTCTGCATCTAGACAAGTTCTGCAGTTATCCCTTGTACCTGGTTTCCTTGACAACTATTCATATAAATAGTCAAGATTTGTTATGGGGTAATATCAATATAATCACAGTCTCTGAATCATCTGAGCAGGGATTAAGGAGAGGAATATGATTCAAGGTTACAGTTATGGGTTTTAAAATTAAAGCAAGCACTTTTGCTAATGTTTACTAGGCATAAGTGAAGGCCCTTCATTGTCAGTTGTAACACTCAAAAAGCCAGAATGGCTTTTATCTTAAGAGCAATACAATTATACCTTTCCAGGTTGGGGTGTCTCTCTAATTGGAGGTTCTCTTCAATTGGAGTTTTTAGCACTTGTAAAAATGTATACATTTAACACCTTTTAACTGGGGTTTGATTATGAGACCTCCTGGTCCATAATAGAAGAAAGGTGGTGTATACGCTGCTATAAAAATGCAGTAAAATAATCTCGACCAGATACTACCATATTCCTCCCCTGTTGTATCTAAGAAGAAAACATGCTTTTTTAGGACTAAGAACTGCTTGATGTTCCAAAATATGCTTTGATTTCTGATGCTGTTATATGGTTGACACAAGTGTTGATTGAAAAATGGAAAGAATACCACTATACACGTTAACCTTGATTTAGGTTATGACCAAATGTAAAAATGAAGAGGTGTGGGTTTGTTTTCTTTTTAGTAGCTGAAATGGAGTCAGAGAATAAAGTTTCCATATAAATGTTTTAAAAGTGCTATGGTAAGGAAAATCGGTGTTCCCCTTATGTATTAATTGCATATGGAAAAGTTCAACATTCTCTGTCAATGTAAGCGTTCATATTTTATTGTGATCTCTTTTCTATTCAGGAAGTGTGCTTCAGTTCTTAGATGGTTTATATTTTAGCAGAATAAATTGATAGTCCATAGAAACCAGACAATTCTTCCCTCCAATTTAGCAGTAGTTTTATAATCAAGCCTTTTACTTTAACGTTGCTAACTTTTGCATCATATACCACAGTTACAATTTTATTAAAAAAAAATAATGAAAGCAAAACTGCTACAATTGGGTCTAGAAATCATCATGGCTGATTATGAAATCTAGGTTTCTTTAGCAAAATATGGAAATTTGTTTCAAAATTAAAAGAATTCCCATTTCTTAGTTGTCTGCTTTTTTTTTTTTTTTGCATAATCCGGAACATCCTTAGTTTTATGCTTGTGACTTTTTTCACTTTTCCTAAAATGCAACTCTGGAACATCCACTGAAGTGATATTCGGGACACATAAAAGGAAGCATTTATTCACACAGCACACAATCTATTTATGGAAATCACTGGATGGGATCACACTGGGAATTTGATGCGGCACTATCCCAGCTTTGACAAAGCTGATGCCCTTTGATGTGTGCTATGGCAATCCCACAGCCCCCACCCTGCTGCCAGGAGAGGCACGGGCTGCACACATGCAAGAGGACAATTCAGACAGGTGCATCAGGAGCCCTGGCCATTCAGATAGCCAGGAAATGCACCCTGCATGCATTTTAGAGCAACGTAAGCAATTTAAGACTCCAAAAAATTACAAACTGTAGCCATGCCTCTTCACATAGCTTGCAAAGTTTTGTAAAATATCGCTGGGGATTCCCTTTCAAATTAATTATACAAAGAAACAGTAAAACTTATGTTGCTACCTCATTAAAAGGGGTTCAGAAAGTTTTGAAAGAGCTACAGCTGGAACTTCCAAGTGAGAGTAACGTTACAGATAAGGACTCAGAAGAAGAAGGAGGAGGAGGAGGAGGTGAAAGGGAAAATGACCTAAGCGAACGGCAGATACAGTGAAAGAGAATGAGGGGAAGGGGAAAAAAACAGATAGGACAAAGAGCTAGAACTTCAAACTGTCCCAAACTTCCAAAATTAGCAAAATTTAAATTATGATGAAAATGTAAGGGTGAATGGTTAACTTTAATTTAAGGGGCAAGCAGAATTAAATGAAAAGATTTAAAATATTCAGCTTTATTGAAGGAAACTATAAAATGCTATTAATAATTTAGAGTAAGAGAGGGGTTATGGTGTGGATGTAGGAGAGAGAAGGTGGGAAAGGATGAGTCACCTAAAGATGCCACAGCATGGCATAGATGAAAATAATCTAGGCCATCTCACTTCAGAATTGGGGGATTTTGGATATGACATCTATTCCGTTCAAAATTGCTTTACATATTTGGATGGAGGACTCAAAGCAAGATAGATGAAAATTTGCAGTAAGTATAGAGATATAAATATAGCAGTTGAATATGTCTATAAAAGGAAATGTTAAAAAACTATACATTTAATGTGATCCTATTAAACAAAGGTGAGTAGCAAATTAAATAAGAGAATCAAATCCAGATGTTATAATGCTTCAGGAGATGCACCGTTATAAAAAAGATCAATTACTGTAATATGGATATCGTGGACAACATTATACAGCACCAAGGAATAGTAAATCAAGAGGGGTAGCAATAATTTTTAAAGAGCATTCCCATTTTTTTAAAAAAAGAGATTCGCAAGGCTGTTACATCTTTGTAAAAGGCCAATATACAAATAAAACATTTGCATCTATTTGTGCACTGAATAAGAAGCAATTTTTTGAGGAATACATTTAAAATTGGATAAATTTTAAGAGGGGAAAGTTAGAATTGAGGATGACCTAAATTGAGCTCACATAAATTACCTAGATAAAAAAGGGAAGAAAAATATAAAGAAAATAGGGGAAAATAAACACAAAAAAATTACAGGAATTTAATTTTATAGATACCTGGAGAGTAGATAATCCACAGAAAATGGGTGTTACATATTAGTCACATAGACATGATACATATTCTAGAATAAAATATTTGTGGTCTCTGTGCTTCACACTGGTGGAACATAGCATGCCTGCAACAATCCCCATTGGTACTTTGAGAGCCAGTTTGGTGTAGTGGTTAAGTGTGCAGACTCTTATCTAGGAGAACCAGGTTTGATTCCCCATTCCTCCACTTGCAGCTGCTGGAATGGCTTTGGGTCAGCCATAGCTATTGCAGAGCTGTCATTGAAAGGACAGATTCTGGGAGAGCTCTCTCAGCCCCACCTACCTCACAGGGTGTCTGTTGCATCTGGATGGGAGAAGGTAAAGGAGATTGTAAGCTGCTCTGAGACTCGATTCAGAGTGTAGGGTGAGGTATAAATCCAATATTATTATAATCATCATCTTCTTCAAAGCCTATAGAGAAGGATTTTCACGCCCTTCCCAACTGCCATGCGCAGGGGCTCCACCATGCATGTTCATTAGGATGGGCATGAGGATCCCACTAGTTCCTTTCTGACCACTGCACCGATATGATCGTCCTCCTTCTTGTCAGAACTTATCTCAACTGGACTTCTATTGGACTTTGTTGTTTTTCTTCCACCCACTGAAGAATATTTTTCACTCTCTTCTGGTTCAAACATCCTGCAGAGAGAGACATAGGTAGTCAGTGACTTATTTTTCCTTTCTCACCCCCCATTTTCTTAGGGGGAGATCCCGGGCAAACTCCATTCCCTGCCTTTAACTCCTCCAACACCTCCCCCCATTGCATGGAAAAATGTTGGGGGTGTTTAAAATGGTGCAGGAAGTGTAGTAGTAAAATCCCTTTACTGGATAGCCACACACCTTCTCTGTCTTGGGGAATCCCACTGTCTGGAGTCTTGTATTCACTGTATGAAATTCTCCAAACAAATGTGCAAGAATTGGGCTGCTAGGCTTCGAACAGCCCTTCTAGAAGCAATGCTCACTGCTCCCAAAGCTCTGTCTGACACCAACCAGTTGGTGCAGAAACGGTGCACCCCAGCCTCCAATTCAGATACCTTCACTTCTGCCAAAAAACAAGAGGGTTCAGGAGGGGTGGGAGTTTCTTAAAAGCGAAATACAGAAAGCACAATCACAGACGATGAGAAGAAAAAACGGAAAAAAGCCTAAAGAAGCCGAGTTGGCTCCATAAACAGCTCTCTAAAGACTTGAGAAATAAAAAAGACTCCTTTAGGAATTGGAAGGAGGGCCTTATAACCAAGGATGAATATAAACAAATCACCAGTGCTTGTAGAGAAAAAGTTAGGAAAGCTAAAATTCAGCATGAGCTTAGGCTGGCCAAAGATGCTAAAAATAACAATAAAGGGTTCTAGAGTAAGAAAAAGAGCAAGGACATGGTAGGCCCATTGCGAGGGCAAGGAAGTGAAATTGTAACAGGTAATGAAGAGAGGGCAGAACTGCTGAATTCCTACTTTTCCTCAGTCTTCTCTTCTGAGGGAAATGGTGCTCAACATGGCAAAAACAGAACATATAAGGAAGGTATGAAGTTCCAACATAGGATCAGCATAGGGGTAGTACATAAACACCTAGTTTCTTTAAATGAAACTAAGTCCTCAGGGCCAGATGAATTGCATCCAAGGGTTCTAAAAGAAGAAGAAGATATTGGATTTATATCCCGCCCTCCACTCTGAAGAGTCTAAGAGCGGCTCACAATCTCCTTTACTTTCCTCCCCCACAACAAACACCCTGTGAGGTGGGTGGGGCTGGAGAGGGCTCTCAGCTTGCAGATGTAATTTCTGAGCCTCTGGGTATTATTTTGGAGAATTCTTGGAGAATAGGAGAGGTACCAGAAGATTGGAGGCGTGTGAATGTTGTCCCCATCTTCAAGAAGGGGAAAAAAGACAATCCAGGTAACCACCGACCCATCAGGTTGATGTCTATACCTGGAAAATTTTTTAGAACAAATCATCAGTCAGTCAGTCCTGGAACATTTAGAAAGATTACCAAGAGCCAGCATGGGTTTCTCAAGAACAAGTCATGTCAGACTAACCTGATCTCTTTTTTTGAGAAAGTGACTACCTTGCTGGATCAGGGGAATGTTGTAGATGTCATTTATCTTGATTTCAGAAAGGCTTTTGATAAGGTTCCACATACTATTCTTGTTGACAAGTTGGTAAAATGTGGTTTGGATCCTATTACCATTAGGTGGATCTGTAACTGGCTGACAGATCGCACCCAAAGAGTGCTTGTGAATGGTTCCTCATCCTCTTGGAGAGGAGTGACAAGTGGGGTGCCTCAAGGATTTGTCCTGGGACAGTTTTGTTCAACATCTTTATCAATGATTTGGATGAAGGAATAGAGGGAATGCTTATTAAATTTGCCAATGATACTAAATTGGGAGGGGTTGCAAATACAGTAGAAGACAGAAACAGGATACAGGATGATCTTGACAGGCTGGAAAACTGGGCGAAAATCAATAAAATGAATTTTAATAGGAATAAATGTAAAGTTCTTCATTTAGGTAGGAAAAATGGTTATAGAATGGGGGAGATTTGTCTTAGCAGTAGTATGTGCGAAAAGGGTCTAGGGGTCTTAGTGGATCATATGCTGAACATGAGTCCACAATGTGATGCAGTGGCTAAAAAGGCAAATGCAATTTTGGGCTGTATCAACAGAAGTATAGTGCCCAGATTACGTGATGTGATGATATTGCTTTACTCTGTTCTGGTAAGACCTCACCTGGAGTATTGTGTTCAGTTTTGGGCACCACATTTTAAGAAGGATATAGACAACCTGGAATGGGTCCAGCGTAGGGTGACGAAGATGGTGAGGATTCTGGAGACCAAGTCCTATGAGAAAAGGTTGAAGGAACTGGGGATGTTTAGGCGGCTGAGAGGTGATATGATCACTATCTTCAAGTACTTGAAGGACTGTCATCTAGAGGATCGTGTGGAATTGTTTTCTGTGGCCCCGGAAGGTAGGACCAGAACCAATGTGTTGAAATTAAATCAAAAGAGTTTCCGTCTCAACATTGGAAGAACTTCCTGAGAGAGCGATTCCTCAGTGAAACAGGCTTCTTCGGGAGGTGGTGGGCTCTCCTTCCTTGGAGGTTTTTAAGCAGAGGCTAGTTGGCCATCTGACAGCAATAAAGATCCTGTGAATTTGGGGTAGGTATTTGTGGGTTTCCTGCATTGTGCAGGGGGTTGGACTAGATGACCCTGGAGGTCCCTTCTAACTCTATGATTCTATGACCTGCCCAAATCTCCTCCACAACCAGAGCTCAACCCATCTGCACTTATGCCTCCAGACAATTGGCAACTCCCACCATCTCCACCTTAGGACCAATGGCAGTGACCTATATGGAGTGTACCCCACGCCCTCCGGTTTTCCATGGATGTCTTGCCCACCTTTGGACTGGGATATCTGTTCCATGGTCTCCTGCCACTCTTGACACCGAGCTCTGAGATTGATGCCGGAACCCCACTGTCAAAACCTGCTCCAAGAGATCACCCTCCGAAGGAACCAGCTCTATGGAAACCTCCACTTTCCAAGCCAAAACTCCACCTCAACCATCACCAGAGCTCTCTGAGGAGGATGCATCATCATTCCAATCCAGGCATGAATTGGACTAAGCCCACTCCAAACCTATCGACTCCAGTGCCGAACGTTTCCCACCTCAGAAGCTGTCCAAGGAGTCCCAGTCTCCACTTCAGAAGACCTTTGAGCTTATGAAGTTTTTGTGAAGCACATGGTTCACACCTTCGCTTTACCTGCCGTCCAACCCCAACTGGTAGTAATTGACAGTGTTCAACATAGTACAGTGGGACGCTTCCACGCCAGTAGCACTACCCATGAAGTTGGTCCTTTTACAGGCTGCCAAGGCACCTTGGCCCAAGCCAGGCTCAACATCAATATCCTCTTGAAGAATTGACCACATGTATAAAATTCAAGAAGCCTATACTAGTTTTCTCTTCAAACATCCAAAACCTAATTCAGTGGTCATCACATCATCTTTGAAAAGAAAATATACTCATTCTATCCCACCGGACAAAGAGGGTAAGAAGCTTGAGTCTCTGGGATGCAAGTTCTATTTGGCAGGGGCTCTAGGCATCAAGACCACAAACTATGCAGCCTGTATGGGGTGCTACCAGTTTGCTTCTCAGAGCAAGTCACAAACATAATGACATTGCTTCCTGAAGACAAATGCCAAGAAGCTCGCTGAATACAAAAGGAAGACATGCTCTATTTAGCAGCAGTTTCTGCTTCTCATACACCAGTGGATGGTTTTTCTGTGTTTACTGACCCTTACACTAAGTGGTTCCTAAAAGGCCCTCATGCGAGTCTTGCCTCAAGTAAGACAGCCAACTCCTGCTTGGGGCTTGCCTCTAGTGCTGCACCATCTCACAGGAAAATCCTTTGAACCCATGGCCACCTATGCCCCACACTTCTTGGCCTGGGAACTGATGGCTCTTCACTGTGATTTCCCATACCTCTCCTTTCATGCAGACGGTGTCTCCCTGGCCACAGATATTAACTTCCTGCCCAAGGTGATCTCGAAGTTCCATCTTTCTGCAGACATTGTTCCACCCACCTTCTGTCCTCATCCAGCTAATGATGCTGACTGTCCACTCCATGCTTTGGATGTCCACTGGGCCTTATCATTCTACCTGCATCAGACACCGGACACTTGTAAGTATCAAGAGGATATTGATGCTGAGCCCTGGGATGTTGGAGCGCCTCACAACGCCTATCTAAATGGATCGTGGAGACCATAAAACTTTGTTACTTACTCATTAAAACACCCCTTCCAGATCCAGTTTGTGCCCACTCTATGAGGGCCCTAGCAACCTCCACAGCTTTCCGCAGGGGAGTTCCTCTGCTGGACATCTGGCAATGCCTCACACATTCATGACACTATGCTCTGATCATCCAGCATAGTCAAGGAGCTCCAGTGGGCTGAGTAGTGTTGCAAGCATCATGTATCTGAGCACCTCCAGCACCCTCATCCAGGTACTTTTCTATTCTTGCTTGCTATTCTCCCATCAGTGTGAAGCACAGAGATCACAAAGAAGATAGGTTGCTTGCCTGTAACTGTTGATCTTCGAGTGGTCATTTGTGCATTCATACTACTCCTCTTCCTTCCCCACTGCTGTAGATTCTCCTCTAAGGGCTTTCAGCAGTCAGAAAGGAACTGGTGGATCCTCATGCCTGTCCCAGTGGGCATTCACGGTGGAGCCCCTGCGCATGAACATATGAACATATGAACATATGAAGCTGCCTTATACTGAATCAGACCTTTGGTCCATCAAAGTCAGTATTGTCTTCTCAGACTGGCAGCGGCTCTCCAGGGTCTCAAGCTAAGGTTTTTCACACCTATTTGCCTGGACCCTTTTTTGGAGATGCCAGGGATTGAACCTGGGACCTTCTGCTTCCCAAGCAGATGCTCTACCACTGAGCCACCGTCCCTCCCCGACATGGCAGTTGGGAAGAGTGAATTGCACAGGTTCATTATGTCCCATCAGTGTGAATGCACAAATGACCACTTGAAGATCAATAGGTATCTTTTTTATTTTAAGATCATTAAACTTAATGCAAAATATTATTAAAGCAAAAATTGGCATTAAAAATGATCTAATCATTCCCCAGTATTGGAAGTGGTGAATATCCTTGGAGAGCAGTCAACCACCTTATTTGTGAAGATTGAATATTATTTTATTAGCTAAACCAGAATCTAAAGGGAAAAAAAGATGTTATATAAAATTTCTTTAAAGAGAAAATAACTGAAGAAATGCCAATACATATTGTTTGGGATGTATTAAAGGGGGATATGTATTCAAGAAATCGCTAGTTTTAGGAAGAAATTATTATGAATTTGGCAACAAAAGTTATAAGTTACTAGCAAGTACTTTGAGAAAACATGAAAATAGAAATAGAATAGCAGTGACAGAATATAATAACAAAAAATACACAATACAGAAAAAATAGCAAAACAGTTTGCTATTGATTTTGAAAAATTATACTCTTCAGAAAATCCATATATTAAAAGATGAATATTTACAAAAAAATAATATCTCTGAAGAGTGAGCATAATAACATTTTAAACAAATCAGTGAAAAGTGACGAAATAAATAGTAAAAAAACTAAAAAATGGAAAATCTTCAGGCATAGATGGATACAGTTCAGAATTTTATAAACAATTTAAAGACTTATTACTACCACATGTGACAAAGTTATTCAATCAGATAATGAAAGACAAACAATCACCACGTTCATGGGAAGACACAAGAATTAGTGATTTTAAAAACTGGTAAACAAATTGATCAGCTAGATTCTTACCGACCAATAGCATTATTAAACCAGGATGTAAAATTATTCACTGCAGTTCTCACATATAGAATGGGTGCTATGTCTTTTCAGATTAGTCAGGATTTATACCCCAAAGGCAAATACCAGACCCAACACATCAAATGCCATTTTTTTATGTAAAGAGAGAGAGAGAGAGATACCTCTAGCTGTTGTATCTCTAGATGCACAGAAGACATTTGATCATTCGTAATAGGACTTTATTATTGGACTGTTAAGAAAAGTAAATATTTGGCAATATTTTATGAATGCAATACAATTAGTCTATCAAAAACCAAAAGCTACCGTGCAAGTTAAGGGTTTTGACTCTGAAGCTTTTCTCATGACCCATAGGTTTTCAAGGCAAGAGATATTCAGAGATTGTTTGCCTTTACTTGCTGCTGCATCATGACCCTGGTATTTTTCGGTGGTCTCCTGTCCAAATACTGACCAGGGCTGTCCCTGCTTAGTATCTCAGATCTGATGAGATTGGGCTGTATCATTATGTTACCCTACAAAGGGACCAGGGGGTAAGCGCATGTGTGCACACATGTGTACATCTCATATTTTCAGAATCTGGATCTTCGTATACATAGATGTTGGCTTGAAATTATATTCTCCTAAAACAAAAGACTGGTTTAACTAGGCTGACTTTGACTAAAAAGTTTATAGGACTATAAACAAGAAAGAGAGGTAATTCAAAAAGCATCAGCAATAAAATGCAATAAAATTATTAAGCTAATTAAAAATACTGTAGCAAATTTAAATCTAAACAATTTCTAGTGTCCTGGATATTTAGGTAGTGTATGCCCTCAAGGGGGATCAGCAGGACTTGTGGGTATGAGATCTTCAGACAAAGGTTTGGGGGTTTAGGAGGGAAGGCATGGCAGTCTTGTCCTTTTCCCTCCCTCACATGAAGGATTTTCTCTCAATTTTTCTTCTTTCCCTCTTTGAGACTGATTTCACACTCAGCTTACTCCACTGTCACGTTGCTCTTCTCCGCGCAGCGTCCTTCGAATTTCTCACTATCTCCTCCGGAGCTGCAGTAAACATCGCTGTTTTTGTGGGGCAAACAGAAACTGGTTTTTAGCGGTTTCCGTTTGCCGCGCAAAAACCGTGATGTTTGCTGCAGCTCCAGGGCAGATAGTGGGAAATCTGAAGGACGCTGAGCGGAGAAGAGGAACGTGACAGCTGGGTAAGCTGAGTGTGAAATTGGTCTGACTTTGCAGCACTTTTATCTATTTTCTTCTTCTTTGAAGGTTTATGGTTGTCACATTATTTATATTTTGATGTTGGCCCAGCCCAGGAAGTTGGAAGAAGAGACAAGATTCCTTCTTAAACTTACACTTCTGAAAATGGCCCACAAGAGGTTTTTGAAAGTTCAAAAATAAACAAAATATTTTATTCAATGTAGAGGAGAAAAGGGCAGGTGGAATCAGGAGTAAAACGTCTGTGGTAAATGAATAATAATTCTGAGGTAATATAGTAAACACACAAACTGCAGTTCATGTATTTCCAGCAAGTAAGACTTTTTTTCATCTTCTCATGCAGTCCCGCATTGGGAATGTGCCTGCACAGGCCAACCACAGACATTTTCTTTCTAGTTAAAAAATTCCAAAGATGGAATGACCTGCCCCTTTCAGAGCTGGTGTTTGTGCAGGATTCTCACCCAATGCAACACATGCTCTGTTGGCAAGTGCCTTTTTCCCTCAGTTCCTTTTTCACCACTGTGAGGATAGGAAGCTTTCTAGCGTGCTCAATTGAGCTTTTCTTTACTGTTTGTGGATGAGAGAAACTCCTTTTTTTCACATTAAGGAGGTGTTTTGTACTTCTTCAGTTTACTTTGTGGGTAACAGGCCTCTTTGTCTGGATCCCCCCCCCTTTTTTGTGGTGCTTATCGTTCTTCATTATGGCATTCAAGGCACTATTTGAAAGGTTTTCAAAATGTGGAACAAAGTTGATTCACCGCAATGAGCACAACCTGCCTTCTATGCTTAGGAGAGGCCCACTGTCAAGCATGGTTTTTGTATCAACTTCGACTCATTGAACCCGCATGCTTGACACCCACAGTGTTTGCACTTCTTCAGTGTGCTAGCAATTTACCCTTAAGGTTCAGTCAGATAGAGCCTCTAGCTGCACTGTGAGAGAGGGCTCTGTTTTCCTTTTGAGGTGGCTCTGAGCTCGGGTCCTACTACCTTGGGTCTGCTCCTTCTAGTTTCATGAGTGAACGTTCAGACCCTCACTGGTCTGTTCAGTTCCTATGGGCCCTATTATCAAGATGTCTCCAGTCCAGTGTTCCGTCTAAGCCAGGAGTGTTGAACTCATTTGTTATGAGGGCCAGATCTGACATAAAAGAGACCTTGTTGGGCAGAGCCATGTCTGGTTGGGCTGAGCCATGTAAGGCTGGGCCATGTGTGTACCTCTTTAAGACTAGGTAGCAAAGATATAAATTTTATAAAGAACACAGACAAATATATATTTTAAAAAACTTGAAAAATGCTGAAAATGGTAGCGCTCGTTGATCTTAAAGGTGCTTTCTTTATATTTCTCCCATGGGATCCAGGGAACTGGGCAAAAGAAGCTCTGGTTCTTTCCTTCCTTCCCCAAGGGAGGAGCCTCAACCAATGGAGAAAATAGAGGTTTTGTTCTGTAGCTTCTGTGCAATTGAGCAAGCCTTGCAAAGCAAGCTGTTATCCAGAAGGAAGCAAGATACAGGGAGAAGGAAACAGATGACAGCCAGTTGCTCAGGGGCCTGATTTGGCCCCCAAACTGCACGTTTGACACACCTGTTCTAAGCTGAGTTAGCATGAGCTAGCTCACAGATTTTTTAGCCTCCAGCTCACACATTTTTGTCTTAGCTCAGGAAGGATGACCCCAGAGCACAATCATTTATGAAGTAGCTCACAAAGTAGAATTTTTGCTCAGAAGATTCTGCAGCTTAGAGTGAACATTGCTCCAGTCCGTGCAAAAAGAGCCACTTCAGTTGCTCCAGAGGCAGAATCTAGGAACTCACATTCACCTCTCCAGCACCATCGACTAAGGCCCAGTTGCAATTAGAACCTCCTGAAAAAAAGCATAAAAAATCAAAATATAAGTATAATATCAACTCTGCATCCAAATCAGGATGTGTCAGATCTCTTAAGGGTCTGATCAGAGACTGGTCAGAAAAGACATACCTTCTTTATACGATGGCTTATGCATTTCTTCCTTCTTCCACTTCTATGAAGTTTTTTTATGATATGTATCAAGTGATATTATGAAATATTGTTCTGCTGAAACACATTTGGCTCTAGAGAATTAAAAATGACAGTGATCTTCATTAGACATCTGCATCATAGCCTGCCTACAGCTGGTTATTGGAAGAGCAGGTGTGCTACCATAAAGAACCACTGTCTGACACACTCATGGAAAGATGCACAGATGTTTCCCAAAGTAACAGTTTTAGACTTCTAAATACTAAAGATTGGTTCTATAGAATTCTTGGAATGGGGGAAAGGAATCAAAAATCTGTTAAAGTTACCTTGGCAGAGGAACAGAATTCTGGTTCCTGACCTGCTTAACAGGTTGAAAGACTTTAAATGCCATGTTTAAAGACTTGCATGGATAGTCTCACTGCCTGAAATTGAAGAGCAGGGCAGTCCAAAGGCTTTTGCTTGCTAAATTTGCATCTCCTATTCCCAAGACAGGCATTGTAGCAAGAGAAATCTGACAGGAACATGATTAACATGTACAGTTAACTCTAGCATTCCTCTGTGTTTGTCAGTAGCACTTCTCTCAGTAATTGTGTTACTGCTTGTTCTTTCACACCTAGTTTGAATTTCCTTTATTTCTTATTTGTTTTATGTATAGCCTACTTTCCGTAAATGCAATGATACTCAAAGTGAGGGGAGGAAGCAGCATCAGATAAAATTTAAAATAGGCAACTTATTGTGTATCAGGACATGATGGATGGTGGTGGTTAAAGTTGTATTTGAATCTTTTCATCATTCACAGCATCTTAGCTCTTGAAAATAGTAGGAGGAAAAACTGAATCTTTTATACTCCTGTGTATTAATGAACACCAACATAGCCTTACTTTCATATTTTATCCATCTTTATTTATTCTTTACTGCTGTTGCCTGCTTAGTTGTGCCATGCACAAGCCAAGTACAGGCAACATTCTGGGGAGCAAAGCAGACCTGTAGCCAGAAAATTTCGGTAGGGGGGGCCCATGGGAAAAAGTTTGGATGAAGGGGTCCCCCCTCCGGTGGCCCCCACTCTCTCCACCGCCACTTTTCTCCCCCTGGCTCTGGAGGCCCCGCTCCCGTCCACACAGCACCTCTCCCTCCCACCCACTTACCCACCGACCAGGCAAAAGAGTAGAGCCAGCTCTTAGGACTCTTGCAAGGCGCCCCCTCTGCCAATCACATGATCAGCAGAAAAAGCTGCTCTGAAGCCAGCTTTCCAGAGCGATCAGCAAGTTCAGTGCCGCTGGGGTGGGACTGCCAGAGTCGTAGGGACAAAAGTGGCGGCAGAGAGAGTGGGGGCTGGAGAAAGGAGGGGCCACAAAGGTCCAAGGGGGGTTAGGTGGGGGAGCCATGCCCCCCCAGCCCCCCATGGCTATGGGCCTGGAGCAAAGTATTCATTCTCCAAGGAGCTGTCTGTAGCTAGAATGCACAACAGCTGTCTAGGCAAGCCTGTGAGCTTCTACATGAACAGGGAATCAACCATATTTATGCCATTAAAAGCCATCTCTTTCAGGCAGGTGATGATCTTGTTCCCCCTGAATACTGGTAGCAGGGTTATGTTTGATTCCCTCCTTATTTTACTTTGTTTTCCTCTGTAGTTTGTTCATTTACTACATTTCTAACTAGAACTAAAGGCAGTTTACTTGGAGATCATAGAATCATAGAGTTGGAAGGGGCCATACAGACCATCTAGTCCAACCCCCTGCTCCATGCAGGATCAGCTTAAAATATCTCTGACAAAAAATCATCCAGCCATGTTTTGAAGATTGCCAATGAAGGGGAGCTCACCACCTTCCTAATCAGCTGGTTCCACCTCTGAACTACTCTGACTGTAATCCCCCCCCCCAAAAAATATCCAACTGGTACCTTTCTGCTTGTAATTTGAGCCCTTTGCTTTGGGTCCTATGCTCCTTTGCCAAGTAGAACAGTTTATTGCCCTCCTCTAATTGACAGCCTTTCAAATATTTAAAGAGAGCAATCATGTTCCCCCCTCTGTCTTCTCCAGACTGAGCATTCCCAAGGCCCTCAGCCTTTCCTCATAGGAAAGATCATCCTCATTGCTCTCTTCTGCACCTGCTCGATTTTGTCCACATCTTTTTTGAAGTGAGGCCTCCAGAATTGCATATGGTATTTCAGGTGTGGCCTGACCAAAGCAGTATACAGCAGAGCTATGACCTCCTGTGATTTTGTTGTAAATAGCCCTTTTGATACAACCCAGGATTGAATTTGCCTTTTTTGCCATGGCATCACACTGACTGCTTATATTTAGTTTACAGGTCCAAGTAGTCTTCCATCCAGGAACTGGCATGGACCTGCATAGCTTCTGCAAGATGGTTGCATAATATTTAGCTGTGGTTACTGAAAACCACCTTAAACTCTGGAAGGGCAATATAGACATTTTTAAAGAAAAATGATTTTTTTAAAAAAAAAAAATCAAGTATCATCCTAATTATATTATTCAGTTAGAGGCAAATTCTAAATTATCGTGTTTAGTTATTTTCCACTCTTCCTTGATTTGTCCTAATGTTTTATTCTCTGAATTTGCTGGTTACTGTGGAGCTGATTCCTATTACATAAAAGTACAAGTATCCCAAATATTCTGTAACTTGGTTGTTATTTCTTAGGATGCTAAAGTATCTAAGTTATTTGTCATCTGCAGGAAAAAAACAAATTGCACAAATAAGAGTGAAACTAAAGACGGCAGTTGAACCCAAGTTCATGCGGTTTTCCTAGAAGATAGTGAGAATGTACTTGAGTTAGAGAGTTATTTATTTATTTATTTTAGGCACTTTGTATTTATTTATTTATTTTAGGCACTTTGTATTTATTTATTTATTTTAGGCCCTTTGTAGTCTGCCCTTTCCCAGGGAAGGGCTCAGGGTGGATCACAACATTCTAAAAACAGTATAAAAACAACTGTTAAAACCTGGATGATGTGAACAATTTTACAGATCATAACAAAATATAAATGACAGCTCAGCTGGTCATATATTTATGAACTGAAGATAGTAAATAAAATAAACATATTGCAGCAGAGGTGGATCGCCACATAGGGCCAGTCTGTGGAGTAGGATGCCCGCTACCTCAACCAAAGGCCTGGCAGAATAGCTCTATTTTACAGGCTCTGCAAAAAGATAACAATTCTGTGAGGGCCCTAGAGGTATCTGATTCACCAGCTGGGGCCAAGGCTGAAAAAGCCCTGGCCCTGGTTGAGGCAAGACGGATGTCCTTCGGGCCAAGGACAGTCAGCAGATGTTGTGTGCTGGATTGTCGTGATCTCCAGGGCATGTATATGGAGAGGTGGTCCCATAGATATGTCAGTCCCAGGCCATGTAAGGCTTTAAAAGTCAAAACTAAAGCCTTGAAATTGATTCAGTACTCAATTGATAGCCTTTCCGGGCACACATTCAGCCAGTGTTGCGTCAACTGCACTAGTTGACGCAACACTGGCTGAATGTGTGCCCGGAAAGGCACTGTTATCAACAGCTGAGCTGCTGCATTCTGCACCAGCTGAAGTTTTCAGATCAGTCTCAAGGGTAAGCCTATGTAGAGCGAGTTACAGTAAACCATCTTGAAGTGACTGTCACATGGATCACTGTAGTTAGGTCTGGGAGATATATCTGAATATCAATATTGGGGGCTTATAATACAAAACTCAACAGATCACCGAGCCTCCAAGCCAATTATAAGCTGGGTCCATGGAACTCTAGTATTTTTTGACCCCAGCTGATAATGAGCTTGCCACTAGATAGCCCTCCCTGCTGTTTATCCCACTTTCCCCATGCATTCCTCCCAACTGGCAGCAGGGATTGTTAACTGGAAAGCGTTATAGACATCATCCTTATGACCTGAATGCTTTTGAGCATGTGTAGCAACATCTGTTACTTCCAAGAGACAAAAGATTTATAATTTTAATACCTCAAAACCCATTTCATTGTAGTCATTGTGATAACCAGTACTTGTAAAATCAGGGAGTGCTTTCATTTGTCTTGCCAAATAGACCAGGGATCCTGTGAGAGGAAACTGGAGGAGATAGTGAATCATTTAATTTCTATTTTATGCCATTAAAAGGGAATTGAAATTGGCAAAGCTTTGTCATTCACTGTGGCTGGCTTAGTTAGCACAGATAAATTCAGCAATGTGAACATGTTCCAAGGGTGGCAGTTGGCCTAGAGATCTCTGATAAGAAGTTCAAGGTGATTCTCTGAAGATGAATCTGGTTGCAAGATAGAGATTGACACACCTAAAGGAATGATCAGGAGAGACTCTCAGCTGTGCATTGACACATTGCCATGGGTAATAGCCTGAGAGGAAAGAAATTAGTAGCTGTTTGAAGGTGACTCTTCTCATTCAAAAAGACATCCTTCCTGCAAGCATCTCTACTTGTGTATGAATCCTCCACAGCAGGTGGCATTGTCATGCAGTGTTGTCTCTCCATTAAATAGACTGGGGGTGTAGTATCAAAAATTAATGAGCAAAAAAGCTGACCCCCCCCCCCCAAAAAAGCAGAAAACATTTTTAAAAATCCATATACAGGCACAATGTCTAGATAGTACTGGATTGCAAACATAAATGATCTCTTTTTTAATGGAAAAGATTGCAGTCAGAAAGTAAAAATACAGGGTTAGCAGGATTAGCACAGTAGCTCTGCCTAATTTATTAAAACAATTGATACAGCATGTACAGTCACAGTTAAATCAGTAGAAACCTAGTCAATGCACCTACATCACATATGAACTTATCTGTGGGTTGTCTTTGTATAATATAACTCATTGGATGATCTACAGTTAGTACAATAAAGGGTATTGGTGCTATCATGATTCTCTAGCATCAAGCTGATATACCTGACCTGCAGTTTATCAATTCAGTCCTCATTCTGCAACATTTATAGACCCTGTCTGTCCCTTCACATAGCTCAATAATTTGTGGGAAGAGAGTGATTAATTATACCATCAGTGTTAATGAATACTGGACTCAAAATCCCATCAGAATTTTTTTTATTTAAAAAAACCCATTTATTTATTTATTTCTTAAATTTCTATCCCGGCCTCTCCGTGAGTGGACTCTGAGCAGCTCACAGTCAGTTCAAACCAGTTCAGATGTTATATTTACAATTAAAACCAATAAAATACAATTTCAATTAAAACATTCCTGATGCTGTACAATTTCAATATAGGTGGGCTCTTCTTTCCTGATGGTGATCATATAGTAAACATAGCTCTTTAGTGATGTGGGGTGGCAGTCCTCTCCCGGCTTAGCTGTTAAAGGCCCGTCGGAACAGTTCAGTTTTGCAAGCCCTGCGGAAAGTAGAGAGATTCCACAGGGCCCTTATGGCCTCCGGGAGGGTATTCTACATTTCTGGTGCTGCCACCGAGAAGGCCCTAGCCCTTGTGGAGCATAGCCTGGCCTCCTTTGGTCCAGGGATGGACAGTAGGTTTTGTGTCCCTGAACGCAATGCTCTCTGGGGAACATGAGGAGAAAGGCAGTCCCGTAGATAGGCAGGTCCCCAACCATAAAACATATAAAGTCCTAGCAAGTATGCAATAAGCTGCATAGCCAAAACATTGGAAACTGTTCTCTCGTACTATAGCAATCATCACAATTAGATTGGTTTATCCACACAGGGAAATCCAGTAGCAACTCTGCAATGTCAGTGCAATATCCAAGGATGTGTGGATGTAGAGGATTACAATGATTATTCAGTTCTTATCACTATGAATTAAATTTTAAAAATAATTTTATCTATTAAAATATCCCATTAAGGTCAGAAGTTGCATGTTACAGGCTTTTCTTCCTGAACTGATGCAGATAATTATGGACCATATTATAATATGAAGAAGGGAAGTGTGGTGGACAATAAGCTCATTGGTTTGGAACAGTTTTTCTGTATAAGGATTTAAATCAGCTAGAGGTACATTTTCAATATCAAAGACAGAGATATAGCAATTTTTTTGGGGGGGGGATAGATTTGGGCAATTTGTTTTTTTTTAAATTCTGTTCAGATTCTTCCATATCAAAGTGGTATGTTTCACCTTTATTATTTGGATAATGTTTCCTCCAGGTTTCAGTGGACAACATGTAACATTTTGTCTCCTACCTGACAGGGATGAAATACACAGAAGTTCTACCTCTCAGCCAAGAATATTCCTTCTCAGATTTTGGGCAGATAGCGGAAAGCCTTCCTATTTTATTATTCCTATTCTAGAGGCCGGTTTGGAATAAAAGTTGGTATGAGGTACCAGTATGGAAATAGCCAAAGTACTACCTCCCATCTTCTGTTGCAAGTGCCCTGAGAGAATCAGTACCATTAAGGAATCTTTGATTCTCAAAAGCTTCTACCCTGAAAATCTTGTTCGTCTCTAAGGTGGTACTGGATTCAAATCTAGCTGCTCAGTACCAGTAAAAAAATTAAATTACTTTTATCTCTGTATCAAGGCAATTAGTGTGTTGGATGGGGAAAATGCTTCAAACTGCCAAATGTTCTGCACAGTAGGAGAACGCTTTCATATCCCTACCAGTGTGCTCTGCTTTTACTTTTAAAAAAAAATTAAAAATCCCTTTTCCCCATATGAACAAGTGGACTCACTCATACAGAGTCATCTCACAACTACTTACCTTTAACCACAGTTTAAAAATACTCTTTCAGATCTCAGATCCAGAGTAAGCAGTTCTCTCTTACTTAGATGAATGAGGGAGGGGGAGATGTATATATCTCTGTGTGTGTTTGCCTCTATGTTTGTTCACTTAAGCCTCCATGCCTTCCCTTGCCAGAAAGATGAACTGCCTATTAAGCAAGGGTAAAACCTAAGCTGCTGCCTGTACCCCCTTTTCACAGCAAAGCTTTTCCCTTGCTTGTGTTTAGTTCCGCATAATGGAAGCACTCAGACAAGCTTGTGCCATACTTATCGCATCAAGAGAACCATCTATGGGCCCATGGTGTAGAGATGGAAGAAGATTCTTGCTGTGCATAGAAGCACCAGTCAGAGTGATCCTATTCAGCATGAAGATGAGCTAATTGTTTTGGCTGGACAGGATCTATACCAGGCACATACCTGCTGAGTCACTCTCTTCTCTTACAAGTCCTATCCTTCACTTTCTCAGGAATGGTAGTCAGCATGGAGAAATGGAAACTGAAGCAGAGTGCAGCTGCATATATCATAATGCCATCAAATCTGTAATCAAATACAGTCTGGTTCTTTACAGGATATTGTAAAGATTATTCACTATCATCCAAAATAATTAACAAACGGGTCTCATTTCTGGATTATATGTTTGTTTACAAGTCAACTAAATCAGATTGTATTCTCATTTCTGTATATGTCTGAAAGTATCTTCTAGTTCTCTAAAACCTTAATCAACACTTGAGGTGCTATCATGGCTAATAGGACCCATTAAGTAGATGCTCATTCTGTTCTGCCAGTTTTGTTATATATGTAGTCTCTGTTGCTGCTGTGAACAACTGATTGTTCACAAAGCATGTTGAAAAATGATGGAAACTGCACAGAGTTCTTCAGATAATTTGAACCCTGGGTCATTTTTTACTTTCATTTTGAAAAGGTCACATTTCTCTCATTTTGGAAATTCTTAAACTTCTATGATGATGTCTTTCTTCCTGAAGCTGTAATGTAGAGGTCAGCTGGTACATCCCTGCTGGTAATGAATGGTGTAGTCATGATGGAATGATAGTCTGTCAGTGGAGGTAAAATTGGGGTGGGGGAGATGAAAGGGAGATCTTGTTAGAGAAAAATGCCTAGCTAGAGCCTTTCCTGACACTTACGTCTAAATAAACTTTGGACACCAATGATAACTTTTAACGAAGGGAAAGGTGGTAGGAGTAGAGAAAAATGGGTTCAGCTGTGAACAGGTATCCCAGGTAGAATTAAATACATGCAGCTACTCTGATTGCTGTGAACATTGGCTTCTCAAATGTTGTAATTTAGAAGGACTGGTGTCATGTGTTTTGACGTTTTATAGTACAGTCACAGGGTTATACTTGAAAAAAACTTGCAGAGTGAATCAAAATTTTGAGATTATGAAGCTACTTAAGTAATATTTGAACAAGCACTTTAAGATCGAAATCTGCACTCCATAATGCACTGTGACATCCCTTAATGGTAATGAAAACCAGTAGTTTCAGCACAAATCTGGTCTCAAAATATGGTCTCATTTTGTCTTTTTAAAAATTCAGCTTCCAAAGAGTTGTCCAACTTGTTATCTGTATATCTAATTCTCCACATGGCCAAATCTGTGGATACATAAATTCAGAAACTGGTGTCATAAGCATAAAAGACAAATCTTTCCACAAACCCGAAAAAGTCCCAGGTGTCTGGAACAAATCTGAAACCTCATAATAACAGAAGCAGCAACTCAATGATAGAAGCAGCATCTGTAGCTTTAAGAAACAAATGCCCTGTTCATGGCCTTTTTTTTTTGGGGGGGGGGGGGGAGCGGCCGTTTGGCTAGGTAACCACAACAGTATTACCAGCCTTGATTTCTGTCAGTAAAAAGCGGGGGGGGGGGGGAGGCCCTTTCCGGGGCTGTTTTGGCTTTTTGAGGGAGGACTCAGTGTGGCCAGTCCTGGCAGCAACCAAAGAGCAAATTGCTACTTCACAACTTGCATTATTCACCCAGGACTGGCTGCTTGCTGTTGTTCAGCAGCGTCTACCACTCAAGAAGCCAATGTGGTGTAGTGGTTAAAATTTCAGACTATGATCTGGGAGATCCAAATTCAAATCCCTCCTCTGCTGTGTAAGTTCACTGGGTGACCTTGGACTAGTCACACATAATCACCCTGACCTACCTCACAGGGTTGTTCTGAGGATAATATGGAAAATAATGTAAGCTGCGCTGCTTTGGGTCCCCATTGAGGAGGAAGATGGGAGTATGATAAATAAAAGAAGTAAATAAAATTGGGGGGAGGGAGAATAAAATGTAGATCAGTTTGTATGTGGAAAAGAAAAAAGGAAACACGGATAGGTGAGGATATGAGGACTACCAGGAGAAGAGAAAGAGGAAATAATGTAGAGAGGGAGATACCAGTGGGAAAACAAGAACCCACCTCAAGTCCTTGCACTGCACAGTTGCACCCAGCCACTGGCACTTCACAACTGGGCCAGAGTTTTCCTTGGGAGAGGCTGCTAAAGACAGGGAAGGGTGATAAAGGTTAGCTGGTGGGTGAGAAGTAGGAAAAGGTGAGAGACTATAGGGGCTTTCAAGGAATGGAAAGAGGAGATAGTTGGGGGTGGAGAAATGAACGTTGACCTCAATATACTTTAGGGTTGCCAAGTCCAATTAAAGAAAAATCTGGGGGCTTTGGGGGTGGAGCCAGGAGACATTGGGGGTGGAGCCAAGAACAAGGATGTGACAAGCATAATTGAACTCCAAGGGAGTTCTGGCCATCACATTTAAAGAGACAGCACACCTTTTAAAATGCCTTTCTTCCATAGGAAATAATTAAGGATAGGGGCACCATATTTTGGGGCTCATAGAATTGGACCCTCTGGTCCAATCGTTTTGAAACTTGGGGGGTATTTTGGGGAGAGGCACTAGATGCTATACTAAAAATTTGGTGCCTCTACCTCAAAAAATAGCCCCCCAGAGCCCCCAATACCCACAGATCAATTTCCTATTATTCCCTATGGGAATTGTTCTCCACAGGGAATAATAGAGTGCCTCGTAGACATTTCCCTCCCCCCCACGCTTTCTAAAGGGGGGGAGGGCCTCCAAACTAGGGAATCCCCTGCCCCCTCCCTCTCTCACACACACACACTTACCAGATCTTCCTCCGGACAACTCTACTTCCTGTGAAAACGAAAGCAAAGAAAGGGAGGGGCCGTTCTCAAAAGCCCTTCCTGCTTCCGGCTTCCTGCCCAGCCTTAAAGGGGCAGACATTTTGCAAACGGCTCAGGAGCTCTACATGAAGCCTAAAGGTATGTTCTCCCCCCCCCTCCACCCCCGCTTCCAGAGTTTTGAAAAGCGGGAGGTGAGGCTGTGAAACCAGAAGTCTCCCGCCAGAGCGGGAGATTTGGGAAGCCTAATATACTTGGACATATAAGGATGTAGTCCTGCTTAGGATTTCACTGTTAGTATATTTGAGGAGCAGAGCAAAAGAAACTTCAGTTATGACTGGAATTCTGCTCTCTGCTTCCTCATTCTGTGTCCTTATCTCAGATAACTGTCCCTTGGCCTTCTTGGATTCACCCTGTAACTACAGTGAAGAGGGAGAGAAAAGCCTTCTGTAATTCTTACTTATCAGCTTTCTAGTTTTGTGAAGCAGGCTAACAGATAGGAAATACTTGTAGCCATTCTCCTTATACTTTGGGAATCCTCTTCTACCATCTTGCATTTCTGCATGTAACCCTCAAGGAAGTAGGCCTTTTACCCAGGGCTTTTTTGGTAGAAAAAGCCAGCAGGAACTCATTTGCATATTAGGCCACACCCCCTGATGCCAAGCCAGCCGGAACTGCATTCCTGCTCAAAAAAAGCCCTGCTTTTACCCCAAATCTGATTTAGCTACAGCTTAATCTCTATTGAAAAATATGAGCTAACATGGGTATTTACTATGTGATACAGTTCATCCAGAGGCAAATACAGCTCTAATCATAGGAAAGTGACCTTGGCAGTAAGTGCACTGCAGTGGTGATTTGGGATTCAAGAGTAAAAAGGATCTTTCTTGGAATCAGGTTGTCACAGTTATTATTATCACTCACACATGCACATATTGCCATCAAGACACAGCTGTCTTACGGTGACTCTTTGGGGTTTTCACAACAAGAGATGCAGAGGTGGTTTGCTATTTCTTGCCTCTGCTTCATGACCTGGACTTTCTTGTGGTCTTCCATCTATATACTAGCCAGAGCCAACCCTGCTTAGCTTCTGAGATCTGATGAGACTGGGCTAGCCTGAGCTACCCAGAACAGGGAAGGGGGCGGGAGAGGGATAGTTAGTGTAGACCCTCTACTGGTTGCCATTTGTTGCCAAGCTCAGTTTAAAGTATTGGCTATCACATATAAAACCATTCACGGTCCTGGCCCTTCTTATTTATGAGACCATCTCTCTCCTTACACCACAGCAACTCCACTCATGTCAGCAGGGGTTTCTGCAAATGTCAACCGGCAAATGGGCAAAATCAACAACAGCTCATACACCTGCTTTCTTCATTGCGGCTTTATGCAGTGGCCTGCCCAAGGAAATAAAGAAAGCAAAGCTCCCATTCCCCTGGCCTTCTGGATCCTACTTACAATATACTATTATGCATTTTCTGTACTGTACTGTATTGTCTAATTTTAATACTTACACTATGCTTCTGTTTCTTTCTGATGCTTCCAGACTTCTAATATTCTAATTGAGTGTCCCAGTTTGGTGATTATAGTAATTCACTATGTGTAATCTGCCTTGAGTCCATGTGAGAAAGGCAGACTATAAACAACATAAAAAAAATCAGTATATACACACATCCAACTTTTCTCCTCAGTGGGGGCCCAGAATGGCTTGCAATGTCATACTTCACCTCTTTTTATTCTTACAGTCACAAAAACAGGCTGGGAGTGACTAGCCTTAGGTTACCTATCAAGCTTCAGTGGCAGAGTGGGAATTTGAACTTGGGTCTCCCAAATCCTAGTCCAACATTCTATCCACTACACCACACTGACTTTCAGTTGGAAAGTCTCTAAGGTTCTTTTGTGTGTGTGGCTCAGGTTGGATATTTCAAAGATGTTTGAAGGTCCATATGATGTGTTCCCTTTTGAAGAGGAAAGCTTGCCTCCTAAGCCTTTCTTCTAGTTGGTCCACCTGGTTCCTGGGGGCTTCTGTAAGTTCATATATTCTCCTATTGAGCAGCATCTCTTTTGATTTCTAGGGCCAATCTTAGAATGTTGGAAAAGCTGTTTTTCATCTAATAAAACTTGTCTCTTCCCTCCTTCCTTCTCTCTTCCCTTTTCCCTGTCCCTTTCATTAGTCTGAAGTATCCTGGATACCCAACAAACATTATTCTGGGATTTATGGGCTGATGAAGCTGGTTCTGACAAAGACTCTTCCTGCCAACCTTGAACGAGTCATTGTACTTGACACAGACATTACCTTTGCTACAGACATTGCTGAGCTATGGGCTGTCTTTCACAAGTTCAAAGGTATCGTAATGCCTTTCTGTTTTTTCTATTCTTTTTGTTAAGCATTCAGGGCATTTAAAGTTCTTTTATGGTTTGGGATGACTATTCTCTGCTGGCTGCTGCTTTCTTTTCACAGAACTGCCTACTCAGTTACTGCTGGCAGTAAATCATGGAATACTGAGGGAGGGGGTCGTGTGTGTGTGTGTGTGTGTGTGAGAGTATGTACGTTACAAAGTAGTGGAGAACAGGATCTATGATAAGTGTGGCTGTTCCCCATGGGGCAGCTATTGCTTTGAGACTTTGGCCATTCTCAAAGAATTTGTCTCTGATCTAAGTACTACCCTCAAGAGATCAGCAGGAAGAATTGGACACACAATATGACCTTTCATGGCTTAAGCCAAGGACTGATCTTGTTGAACTGGTTTGTGTCTGTTTATGCTCTGCTCCTGCATAGAAGACACCAGTAAAAGCTGAGTTTGTCAAAACAAATTAAGAACATTGTATGTGCAATGTAGGAAGTTCACTGAGTGCAGGTGGGTCAGGCATAAGTTTAGCAGGGCTGCTTTAGATTTCAGCTTCAGTTTTGCAGTGGAAAATGAATTCAGCCTTGTACAGAGTATAATAGATTAGGATGGAATCTACTTGGGCTAAGGTAAACTAGAAATTGATATGGTCAATCTTTAGTTCTGTTAATAATCAGGTGAAGACATGTATGCACGTTCCAGAGAGCTTCCTGTCTTTTCCTCCAAGTTAATTGCCTCTTAAGAAGTATTCGTACATTTTAACCCATGCAGAGATGCTTTCCAGACAGCTGGATAATGTGCAAGTTACCCATATTTATATTAAAACTGTGAAACAGGTATCTCATTCTCTCTTTTTGCAGAAGCCAGTCTGTTCCTTCTAACTCATTTTCCTTTCCATTGTTTCTCTCCCCCCCCCCTCACATTCATGTCTTGTTTGCTTAGATTCAGTATGTTTTCTTTTCTTGCAATTATTGCCATTCTCAGTACATCTGATTTAGTAAGAGTCATGAATTGTTTCTGTCCCCAGAACATCACCTTAAAGAATTGATTTTTATTTATTTATTTATTTATTTATTTGGGATTTATATCCTGCCCTTCCCACGAATGGCTCAGGGCGGCTTCCAACAATTAATCAAACTTAAAAATAAACAATTTCAAATATAAAACAGTTAAATAATTTAAGCAGTTAAAACATTAAAACAGAGTAATTCAGTTTCCTATGAACAGATGGCTGGCCAGTTTCCTCAAGTTGTTATCCTAGCTAAATGTAGGCTAGGTATAGGCTAGCCGGAAGAGGGTCGTCTTACAGGCCCTGCGGAACTGCGCCAAGTCCCGCAGGGCCCTCACCTCTTCCAGCAGCTGATTCCACCATACGGGGGCCATAACGGAGAAAGCCCTTTCCCTGGTGGCTTTCAGACGGGCTTCTTTTGTGATCTGTAGTGATTATTTTAGGTTTCTTCCTCTGCATCCCCAGTAAGAGGTCTCAAAGCAACTTTAAGAGCGCCTCCTAAGGACAATGTACTATGGTACTTGAAACAGTGCTTAACACAAGGTTAGTGATACTGTCATTAGAAGACAGTTCATCCTTTGTTAGGGCCTAGCTCCATATTCTTCTCCATTTTTTTAAACCATTGATTTTCTTGCTAGAACAATAGAGGTGCCCAGTGGTTGGCTAGAATTGTCTTGTATAAACCTTGTCATGTCTGATATTATTTGAGCAAATAAAATAATTTTCTCAGCAGGTATTGCAGGGAGTGATTGAGCTGTCTTCTTGGATGCAAAGAAGAAACACTTTAGCTCACTCTGTTCAGATTTACAGGGAAGACCCTAATAATTCTGTCAGTTCTGTCTATTATAGGATTCTTGCCATTCATCCTAAATAAACTAACCATTAATTATGATCTTAGTTGAAAGCAATTTATATTATATTTCTGAGTGTCAGTCATGAAGCTGCTCATTAAAAAGTAAAATTAACCTGAACAGTCACCAGTCCTTCACATAGGTTTTCTTATTGTTAAGCTGCCTCATAAAGAAGATAGCAGGAACAGCATATTTCAATATACATAAAATAAAAATAGAAAACTAGAATATTTAGCATCATTACTAGTCTTGGAACCCTTTGTGTGAGAGATCACCTTTCCATGGGAAGTAAAATTATAAAATGAAGGATCATTCAAAAATGCAGTATCCCAGCTGTTTTCTAAAGTGGCACCATGCTAGATGGACTCTGCGATATGCTTTATATTTGGATCATTCTTCAGTTATTTCTTGAAATCTTCAGGTAAAATTATTTTAAAACTTTCCAGTATCTGTGAGTGTCTAAAAAGTACAATTGGTAAAGAATGCTACAGCCAGAATGCTCACTAGAGTGGTTTAGAGCAGGGGTGTCAAATATGCAGCCTGTGGACCGCATCCATCCCCCACAGGTCTCCTATCAGGTCCTAGAGGAACTTGCTGTCGCCTGCTTTCTTCTCCCTCTCTTGTTTCCTTCTGCATCTCAGCTTGCTATGCGAAACTCTCTTAATCACACAGGAGTTACAGACCAAAAGAGTTTGCTTTGCCAGGCTCTCTTAATCACATAGCAGAGCTTCTGAGCCAAGCCTCCCTTCCTGAGGCTGAGGCTTCTCCCCCTCCTCATCCCCTTACTTTGCCCAGTTCCCTCAATTGCACAGGAGAGATTCAAAGCACCTTTAAGACTAACAAAGTTTTATTCAAGGTATGAACTTTTTGCCTTGTTACACAGTGTGTTTGTGTGTGTGTGTGTTTGTTTTGTTGGGCGTATTATGCAAGGCTATCCTGGGTGCAGCTGGGTTTGCCTCCCCTTTATGATGGTATTCGTGCCCGTGTGAACAAGTCTTTCTCAGTAGGAAAGCATGTGAAGTATTTGGATGAAGAATAACAAGCCAGTGAGGTGGATTAGGCTGAGAGTGTGTGTCCAGACCAAGTTCATACATCACATTTCCTTTTATTTTTTTCACATTTCAAAAGTCAAAGTATTTTAACTTTTGAAATGTGAAAACAAAATCACATTTCACATTTTCCTTTGATTGCTTTTGATAGATTGGGGATTTTAAACTTAGACTTCCTAGATAGTTGGCTGATACTGACCACTATACATGGCAGTCTCTGTAGTCTTGCACTGCCTCATAGAAATTGTAGTTATTTCTTTGGAGAAGACTATAGAGGGTTTTTTAGACAAACACATAGCCCTCAGTCTGTGCCATGGTGAATCCACATGTTCTTGACTAGCACACAAAGCAATTTATGTAAAAAATCTCTCAATGTCCAGCCATTTCATGTTTTCCCTTGGGTCTTAGCTCAGAGCAATGTAATGAATGTCAGTAAAGCAAAAGTAGGTTTGCAACTTACAAGCTGGGTATAGATGAGCAGCTTTGGGTGGCAGCCTCTCATCACAGAAAAAAGCCAGCATAGTGGAAAGCATCCTGGGGGCAATCAGCATGTGGCCCACTGCCAGAACAGGAATGGTCTGCACATTCCCCGGAGGAGCAGTCACACCACTCAAGTACATGAGTGATGTCTCCCTGGCGCTCGCTGGCTGTTCAGATGGTTGGGAAAGACACTCCAAAAGCACTTCAGTGATTTGTTACTATCTGGTAGCTTTTTGAAATGGCAAGAGCAAAGGTGGAGAAAAGGGTAAGGGTGGGAGCGAGGCGGGACCAAGATATGTGCCTTTGAACGTGTCATTTAAATCCAGACATGGGCTGTTCCTGTGTCAGCCCAGATTGGCCATCTGAATTAAGCCTCAGATACGTGCCTGAACAACACCTGAACAGCATGCTAAGGATTACTACAGCATAGGCATTGTCTCCAGATTTTGATGCAGAGCAAGATGTGTCAGTAATCAAAGACTGTTAAATAAACAAAACATTGCAGAAGTGCTAATGTTTTAAACATGTTTTAAGTTTTTTTTTTAATTGTGTTTGTGTCCTTCATAAAGTTTACATCTCTGCTGTCTGGTGTTACAGTTTATGATACACATGGCCCAGCCCAACAAAGTCTCATTTATGCCAGATCTAGCCCTCATAACAAATTAGTTTGACACCCCTGGTTTAGAGGGACATCATTCCAATCTTACTCCACCTATGCTGGTTCACAATTTAAAGTGCTGCCATTGACCTTTAAAGTCCTATATGGTTTGAGGCCAACATACTTTGAGGAACATCTACTTCTACATGAACCTAGTGAACCAACAAGGTCATCTTCCTGGGCCCCACTTTGGGTGCCCCTGACATCTGAGGCTAGGTGGGTGACTACCCAAGAAAGGAACTTCTGAGTTGTGGCAACAAAATTGTGGTATTCTTTCCCCAGAGAAATTCATCTGTCCTCCTGGATCATTATCTTCTTCTAGTGAATGAACACTTCTTTAGTTTTCTTTGTCAGTAATCCTACTTCCCATTTAGGTGCTCTTTGTTTAATTCTTAATTGTTTTTATGTATGTATTTTTAAAAAAAACTTCTTTATTGATTTTGACTGTTCTCCATGTTGGGGACCGTAAGATGAGTAGAAAAGCAGCTTTAAAAGACTTTAAATAAATAAATATGCAGAATGATGGTCTTTTGTCATCTGGTTCCTAAATCATTGCAAAATCGTGGTTGGAATGCTCTGGGGAGAAAATTATACTGAACATACTAGGGTTGATTCCGCACTCACCTTTCTCCGGGGCAGGCTTCTGTTTCTGGGCAGAGCAAGCTGACAATTTTGCACCAGTTGCTCCACGCCGCCATTTCGAGTGGGGCAAACCCGCGATTTACACTGCGGCGGGGCAAATCGCAGCGCGGAGCAACTGGTGTGAAATCGCCAGCTTGCTCTGCCCAGAAACGGAAGCCTGCTCCGGAGAAAGGTGAGTGCAGAATCAGCCTAGAACTGACTTCAGAATAAAATACATAGGGTTATGCTGTGGCCCTGATAGTGCCAATGTAATGTTCCTGGCTTATCAGGGGTAGCCAACAACTGCCAAGCCACTAATTTCCCACTTCATACCTGTATATTTGATTTACCTCTTGTGAACCATTTTAACATCTGAATTGTCCTAAGTTGGTCACTGTCATCATCTTACTGTCTGTTTCTTGAAAATGTACTGGATTTCTCCATGTCCTTTAACTAAAACATTTCTCATCTCTCAGATCCCCCTCGGAGGAGGGGGAACAAAATAAGATAATGATAGTGGCTCATACCTTTTAGGGAATTTGAGCAGAGAACATTATGTAAGATCCCAATATAAAATTGTCCTTGTAGGTTAGATCCCAGAAAAGAGCTCACGGATGGAGCTGATAATCCCTCCTCCCCACACACACACACCAGTCAGTTTGCCATTTGTTTGAAACTCCTTTCTGAGAATTAGGAGAGCCCCAGGAGCAAAAGGCCCCAAAGGACAATGATGCTGCAGTGATGGAGGAGGGAGAGATCAGGCAATGTCTTTCCCCTGTTGATGCAAGCCATGTGAGGGGAAGATGGGAGATTTTAATTGATTTCTCCATCATCACTACAGCATCACATCCTGTGGTGCATTTTGCTTACAAGGCTCTCCTGATCAGCACTGGAGTTTTGAGACAAGTGGCAGGCTCTTTGCAGAAGGGGAAGGCGGGGACAGAGAAAGACCTGCTCTGTCAGCTTCTTCTGTGACCTTTTCATCTGGCTCCAGCCCTATCCTTTCCTTGTGTGAGTAGTTATGATGATCTTAGCTGACTAAACATGAATATTTCACAATTTGTTTGGACTAAATTCCATCCAATTATTACTCCAAGCCTGTTAGATTCATCAGTGCCCACTATATGGCGGAAAGGTATCAGAAAACAAACCCAGCCTAGAATATTCTATGTTCCTTGGAGGGCAATGATCATGCTTAGTCCTGGCCAGACCTCTGCTTATTGGTGCTCACTTTGTGTAGGGCACCTTCATGTTTGCTTCTCACTATTACTAATATGAGATGTATGTGTTGTTGCTAGTTATGCAAGTAGGGCTGAGCATCAGCACTGGAATTGTTTACTGATGATGTCATGGAAACATTGATACTTCCTTAAAATAAAAAAACAGAAATCCTCTCATCATATATATAGACCCATTCATTTCTATTCTGCATGCATGGGAATAATAGCCAAATGGAGTTTTACCTAACTATTATACTGTAGACCTTAAGCAGGTGGTGTTTTTACTGTCCCTGGTAAGGTCATTGCACAGTAAGACCCAACATATGCTTTATAGGAGCTGCACTTGTACGTGGAGAAAATCTTCCAGCAGAGGCATTCAGGTTGTGAACAACAAAACTAATGGATCTGTGACATTTCTTCATGCTGAGTGATTTGCATGGACAATCCATATTTCTGTTCCTCTGGGCCTTCATAGAGGTCTGGTTAATCACTCCCAGTTGTCTACTAGCAGCTGACATATGCTAGCCTTGCTCCATTTTGCCTGCTGACAGAGACAGACGGGCTTACCGCCATTTTCATGTGTGAGCAGCATCGCAGAGCCAAATAGACGAAAGGTGTGATTATAAATCATAAGTAAAGAAGAGCGAGGTTTCAGTTCTCCTGCTGTGATTTTAAATCTAGAGGGGAAGAATACCACATTGGAAGCATTCAGATTCAGACCTGGAGCCTAATCGTTTAATTTAGGCCTAGTCTATGCACCCAGCAGAATGAGGCGGTAAGGAGTGGACAGTATTACTTAACACTGCAGGGGAAGGAGTGCACTCCCTCCATTAATTATTCCCAATAAATGAAAGACCATTGCATCATGCAAAGAGCTAAGCTACAACCTTTCTTTCTAATTTACTGATTTTTAAAAAAAGCAGGTTTTTTTACGAGCAGGAAAAATACCCCACCTCTAGTCCAAAGTGGTATAGCCCATTCTACCACCTCAGTTTTCTTCTATCTTATTCTTCAGTTTGTCTAAACCAGGTGTGAGAGGGAGTGCATGTTCTGATAGGGTTGCCAGGTCCTACCTTGCTGCTGACGGGGGAATCCTGGACCTGATCCAGGAGTCTTCTACACACACAACACGATGAGGTAATCATGAAGCTGACATCATGCATGGCGCTCTAGGTTTTGGGCGAAAACTTAATTTTTTTTGCTACAAAACCATAGAGTTTACCCAAAACCCAGAGCATTGTAATTGATGTTGCCAATGTGATGATGTCACTTCCGAGTGACTTAATTGTGCCAGAGACATTGTGCAACAATGTCCCTGTTTGGGGGTGGAGTTTCCCCTGCCAGCCAGCTGTGGGTCAGCAGATTGGAGCCCTGAAGATCAGGGGATCCTCTGGCCATACCTGGGGGTTTGGCAAGCCTAGTTCTGAAGATACTTATCTTTAAGGTGCAAGACCCACCACAGCATAACACTTCCTCTGATAGCAAACAAGATGATCCTGTGCCTGTCAGTAGATCAGCAAACCCAAGCCACACCTATGTTAAAGACTGGGTTTCTGCATAACCTTAGGACTCACCAGGTTTGCAGAAAAATATTAATCTACACATTTTAGAAGGAAGGAAACCCCTCCCCAAAAATGGCACAACAGGAACCCAGTATTTTTCATGCAGCTGAATATCAGTGTGGAGGGAGGAGGGAGGGAGAAGGAAAAAATGAAGGGAGGATTGGCCTGATTGAGTTCCTAACAACCACTAGCACTTATTATAAATAGAAACATTCCGCTTCCCCACTACCCATAGCAAACTAATAGTATGTGTTAATTATGTGGATTCAAATGATCACCCTTTTATGGATTGGCACCGTTATTGCATGGTGCCATATCCTCGGCATTATCCCAGTCTCATTTATTTGGGTAGAAATAGGTGCCAGAATTTCTGCCCACCAGTCGGTGTTAGAAAAGAGTTCCAGAGGGATCAAGTCAGGACCTGATGCCTTACTGGTTCTTGTCTGATTTATTAGACTCTTTATCTCTGTTTTAGTTCTCAAAGGCCATTCATCTATCTCAAAAATGTAGACTCAGTCTTGGACATCACCTGTGTATCCATCTTGGATGTGGCAGACAAAGCTGTAAAATGTTCTTCTCAGTTGTTAGCAGGAATATAGCAAGGCACAGAAGAGCTCCAATTTAAATTGTTTTCTACCGTATTCCAAAATATTTTACTATCTTTTGTTTTGACTGCACAAATCAAACAATTCAGTTCACCCAATACCATAGCCCCTTTTCTAACTTTTTTTTTTTAAGGGCTTAAGTGAGAGCAATTATGTGTTTCTTTAATATTGGAAGACCTAAATTGCCTTACAATCAACACCAAACCACTCCTCTCACTTCTTCCGGCCATAAATGGGATGTACACAGTGATTGAAACAACCACAGTAATCAATGCAGAGCCAAAAGATTATTCTCAGGGGCTGAATTGATATTTTACATTGTCTGGTCTCATAGGCTGGCATTAACCTCACAACTTTTTTTATAAATATCTTTGTTCTGCTTTACAAGTCTGAGATTATCATGATTTTATTTAGTCAGTAGTAAAAGGCAGATGCTTGTAGGTTAACAGAAGTTAGGGAGCAGTTCTCTCCCCGATGTTATTTAACATCTACATGCGCCCCCTTGCCCAGATTGCCCGGAGTTTTGGACTGGGTTGTCATCAATATGCGGATGACACCCAGCTCTATCTGCTAATGGATGGCCGGCCTGACTGCGTCCCAGTGAATTTAGACCGGGCACTGCAGGCCGTGGCAACCTGGCTTAGGCTGAGTGGGTTGAAGCTGAACCCGACGAAGACAGAGGTCCTTTGCGTGGGGCGCGGCGCTCTGGGAAGGGAAATACCTCTCCCGGTTTTTGACGGTGCGCCGCTGAAAGCGGCGGGCCGGGTCAAGAGCCTGGGAGTACTACTGGAGCCTTCACTATCAATGGAGGCCCAGGTAGCGGCCACTGCCAAGTCGGCATTTTTTCATCTGAAGCGGGCAAGGCAGTTGGCTCCCTTCCTGGAGCGCCGGGACCTCGCAACAGTGATCCATGCGACGGTCACCTCAAGATTAGATTACTGCAATGCCCTCTACATGGGGCTGCCTTTGTGTCGAACCCGGAAGCTGCAGCTGGTGCAGAACGCAGCGGCCAGGCTGTTATTAGGACTCCCGAAATGGGAGCATATACAGCCGGGGCTGCGTGAACTGCACTGGCTGCCAGTTACATACCGGGTCCAATACAAAGTGCTGGTTATCACCTTTAAAGCCCTATATGGCCGAGGACCTGCCTACCTGAGGGACCGTCTCTCCCCATATGAGCCCCAAAGAGCACTGAGGTCAGCAGGGAAGAACATGCTGACTATCCCTGGGCCAAAGGAAGCAAAATTACAGAGTACCCGGGCACGGGCCTTCTCTGTTACAGCCCCGTGCCTTTGGAATCAACTCCCGGAGGAGGTACGGGCCCTGCGGAATTTGGATCAATTCCGCAGGGCCTGTAAGACCATTCTTTTTAAGCAGGCTTTTGTAGACCGTTGATAGGATGGCTGTTTAATCCATCAACGATTTATCCAGTGACCCCTGCCATAACATAAGTGAACAGAACAACATCAGGAAGATCACTGCCGTCCAAACCATGGAATGATCCAGGCAACTGGAACTGGTTTTAGATCGCTGTTTTAAATTATTGTATAATCTTATATTGTTTTAGATTGTATTTTATATTACTGTATAACCTAATTGTTTTAAACCCTATATTGTATAACTTATTGAAATGTTGTTAGCCGCCCTGAGCCTGCCTAGGCGGGGAGGGCGGGATATAAATAAAATTTATTATTATTATTATTATAAGTTGCTGTAGGGGTAGATTTTCGCTTCCTCTGTATTCTGTACACATAAAGTTTCAATCACAACAACTCCGGTAACACAATAAAATCAATACACTGGCACTACAGTGATTGATATATGTATGGTTCCCTTCTCTGTCAAACCAAAGGCAGCTATTTACTACAGTTAAACCATTGATAGCAATGAGGAATGCAGACCTTTCCCCAGCATTGTTGATTTTTAGATCTTTAGATTTAGAATGGCTTAAAATGCCCACTCGGTGTAGTGGTTAAGTGAGCGGACTATAATCTGGGAGAATCAGGTTTGATTCCCCATTCCTCCACATGCAGCTGCTGGGTGATCTTGGGTCAGCCACAGTTCTCACAGAACTGTTCTCTCAAGGGCAGTTCTCAAAAGAGTTCTCTCAGCGCCACCTACCTCACAGGGTGTCTGTTGTGGGGAGAGGAAGGGAAGGAAATTGTAATCTGCACTGAGACTCCCAAGTGATGGGCAGGGTATAAATCCAATTTGAGGTTTCTGTACTCTCCTTGGGATCATCTGGAAGTGTGAGAATGGGCTGAATGTCATCTGGATATTGATAACAGCCCAACCTAAATCTCCAGATGATTCACCAAGATGTTTTGTATAGATGTTAAAGAGCACAGGGAACAAGATGGAATCTTGTCGGATTCTAAAGGCCATGAAGTAGAGCAGAATTTTACCAGCAGTACCTTCTGTTACTTACTCTCCAGGTAAGATCAATACCATAGCAGAATAGTGCCTCCCAGTCCCACCCCAGAAAGGCAATCCAGAAGGCTACCATTATCAATGGCACTGAAAGCCACTGAGGGGTCCAGGAGAATCAGTACAGTTGCACTCCCACTGTCCATCTCCTGGCTGTGGAGAAAGCAAAACCCTGCCGGTTCACAAGTGACATATTGGAGATCACTGGTCTAGAAGATGCCTTCATTTCATGAGTTTTAGAGCATTCAAAAAAAATTTTTTTTTTAACTGAGTGTTAGGTATGTACAGGGACAGTGCCCTATTAAAGTAGTTCTTTTTGAAAGTGCCCTATTATAAGTAGTTAAAATGTGTGAGGAAGAGAATCATTAAATAAATTCATTTGCATTCTAAGGGCTATTTTGCACAGTGTGCTACGCATTTGCTACTGAGTATGTTCAATAGGAAGTGGCAGATAATCCTTATTTGTACAAAACAGATGTGTTAAAACATATAGGCGGAAGATCACTTGGGAATGACCAGTCACTCTCCAAGAATTAAAAGCAGCTCTCTACCACTCCTCTAGTGCTGCTCTTAACCATTTTCTTTTTCTTCCCTTTAAAGATGCTGTGGAAGCATCTCTGTTCTTCCTTTCTCATGTAAAGAAGGAGAAGAGACAGGCATGCATCTTTGCCCTATCTGGGAAAATTACAGTATCAACACTCTTCCCTGTCTGGCTCTCGTTATTCTCATTCATGTACACCTAGTTTTGCTCTGCATAACTTTTTCTAGCATACATGTGTGAAATAATCTTGTGATTAAATCTAAAACTATTTGTGGAATGTTGCTCAACCTTTTTGTTGTTGCTGCTGCTTATTTGAACCCCCTTCCCCTTTCAAAAAGTTGTATTTAAGATTATCCAAGAAGCTGGACAGAAGGTGATGCAGGTTGATTGAAAAAAGGACTGACATCCCAGTGCTTCTGTCTTGCCTGGATAAACACAAACCTGTTTGCTTTGCGTCAACAGCTCAAACAGTAATAAAAATCTGTACTGACATCATAAATACCAGAAAAGGTCACCAGCGATTTGGGTGCAGGCTCAAGTGCCCGCAGCCGATGAGGGATTGGCATATAGTCAATCCAGAACTTTTAAATCTTTAAGCTCCCAGAGTGTAACTGCACTGGCATATTACTCTTCAAAATGCTGGCAGTAACAGACTCAGGTTATGTAGTTTTGTAGTTCTTTTCAAAGAATTTTTTTAAAAAATGTAAAAGGAATTTGCATAGTTGGCTTGCAAATTGTTTAGGAAGCATTACCTCAAATAAAGGTGCCATAAAACAGCCATTGAAATCCTGCAGGATAAATCAGTCTCTGCAAAAAAGGTCACACTTGCAAATGTCGCACTGCCCTCTGGGAGTTTTACACCAGTGGTATTAATGGCTACAATGTAGGATTGGAGTGCCCTAGAGGGAAGGTCCAGAAGGATCCAAACTTCCGAAAAACGTGCAGTGGTCAGTTCTGTGTGATAGGAATGGACATGAGCCTGGAAAATTAAGATTCATTTCTGTTTGTAGGGCCACATGAATCACAAACCTTCCCATTTACTGAACTGATTTATTTTGTGAGGTTCATGATTCAGTAGAATGCCCCCCCCTCCAAACTTGCAGCAATTCTGATTTTTCTCTACATGCTCTCCAATTCTGGTGAGAATTAGAGATGACCCCAGGTTCAGGAGTGAGTTGAATGCCCCCCCCCTGCAAGCTAGAGGCATCAGACTCACAGTGGACCTCCTGGGATACACCTTTGCATGCCCTCCAACTTTTGGCAGGGTGGAGTTCATGAGCCAGTTCATGCCATCTCTACTGTGTGAGGTTAGGATTTAAGCAAGCAATCTTTAGGTCTAGAGAGAGAAAAAGAAAGCAGGCTTATGCGGTGGCTAGGTTTGATTCAAACAAGTTCAGACATTTAAACTGGAACAGAAGCACAAAATAAAGCTGAATTAGGGGAACAAGAGAATTATCATGCAAGAAAAATAATCTGGTGGCATGAGTTATGTTTTTTTACTGAAGCCGGCTGCCCAGACCAAACGCATATGTTTTCAGGGCTGGCTTGCCCACTAGGCAAACTAGGTGGTTGCCTAGGGCGCTGGGAGGGAGGTACCAAATTGGACTCCCCTCTCCTGGTGCCCAAGACAACACCTAGTTTGCCTCTCCCCCTGCCACCAGCAGCTCCACTTCTGCTGCTGCAGCCCCCTCCCACCACACTCCTCCTCCCTGCTTGCTGCGACGAAGCTGGGCCCTACCAGCTTCGAGGCAGCCG
This sequence comes from Heteronotia binoei, assembly GCF_032191835.1. NCBI lineage: Eukaryota > Metazoa > Chordata > Lepidosauria > Squamata > Gekkonidae > Heteronotia > Heteronotia binoei. The sequence goes on from NC_083230.1 coordinate 89,143,085, forward strand.
CACATTTTTTGAAGCCACCACTGGAGGAGGCTTCGCTCCCCCTCACTTCTGATTTCAGATAGGAGGGGAGAGAAGCCTCCTCCCATGATGGTTTCAAAAAACATGCGGCTGCCTCGAAGCCGGTAGGGCCCAGCCTCGTCACAGCAAGCTACCGGGGGGGAGGGGGGAATGACACGCACGGCTGAGCGCAGCGCAACGGAGGGAAGACAGAAGGTGGTGGAGGGGGCACCACAACCATATATGCAACCATATTTATGTGGGGATGAACTAATAAAATAATGGTTTTTATTTGGGACAGTTTCTGTAAGAAGTACCAGCCTATTTTTTTTTTGTTTGAAAAAACTGTCTGTGTTAAAGTAGGTTCTATAAAAGCATGTCAAAAATAAACTCATCAGTTTTTTTAAAGGTAAATGACTGCCATATAGAATGCTGGAATTCTTTGTTGCATTCTACATTAAGATGAATTGGAGAGATTTTCTCAGGGTGAGAGGTATCTGAGCAGAGAAAGCCATTAAAGGTAAGATTCCAGCAGCATATGTTGATTATAGCCAGAGGTTTTATTATTCATGGTTTTCATGACCACCAGCACTACCTTTAAAAAAATTAGCCATCTTTGAACCATCAGGGCTTTCATCATTCCTTTGAAAATTTGCACGTATGCACATAATAGTATAAGTAGTCCCACTGAGATCTCTGGAATTGCTGACAATGAGTAATATTCCATGTTAGAGTATATGTTCATGTTGTGGATTGCTTAGATCTTGATCTTTGTCTAGTTTCCATTTGGGATGGGTACAAACCGGCAAATGAACCCTGGTTTGAGCTTGAATCAGGCCATTTTGTGGTTTATGAACCAGGGCATAGCTTCCATGATCTGACCATGAATCTCCATGTTTGTGAAGTTTGTGAAAGGGTTCATGCAGGCTCCAAAGGCATTTAAATACCTTTCAGGCTTACTCCCGGGTCTGGTGGCCCAACCAGACGTGAGCTCTGAAGGCATTTAAATGTTGTTGGAGCCCACCACCAGTCAGTGGCCCAACCCAAGTGAGCTCCAAAGGTATTTAAATGCCTTTGAAACTTACTTCCTGGTTGGGCTGGCCTGACTGAGCTCCAAGAGTGAGTGGCCCCACAAACTTCCCGAAGCACAAACCAGTTCATGCAGTAGAAAAGTTTGTGGAAGTTCGTGGTTCAGGGGTTCTTGAAAACCATGAACCATGAGTCTCTATGAACTTCCATTTTTCCAGTTCATGCTCACCCCTAGTTTCCATTCAGCCTTGTGTCCTTCAGGTACAAATTGATGGTTCTTCTCCCTTTTAAGACATTTCAGTTTGTTTAACACAATCTCATACAAATTATTTTTCACTGTTTTATAGTGTAACATCCATGCATATGAATTAAACTTCAGTTTCAATCTAACAGCACTTAGAAGTAAATTGACTAAAATTTAGTTATTTAGTATATAAATATAGTTTTTAACTAAAGCAATCAGTTGGTATGTTTGGCTCTATTATTACAGAAATGCATACAATAATAGCCTACCTAGCCTCCTGTAATGCAAGATCAGTCAGAAATAGACTGTGTTTAGTTGTAAATAAATCTGCTGTTCATGCTTAAGGATTCTAACCTTTACTGAGAATGCAGTCCTTCTTTGGGAAAATTGCTAGAAGCACAGATGGATACCATCAAGGATTTTAATTAGTTATTTAAATCACAGTTAAAACCAGTGATTTAAGTATAACCCACCTTAGTTTTGATAATATAAAACTCATTTCCTTGAAGCAGCTCTACTAAGTACTGTCATATGTTGGAAAACAGGCTCTAGATCTTCATAGGAGCTTCCAGAATGGATTTTTGAAGCAGTATTCATATAGCAGGTTGCCATGATAATTTGGGAGCAGATTGTTAGGCACACTTTAAGAGAGAGACAGCACCATCACCACTTGGGTAACATGACCAAATTGAACTATGTCTGACTTTCATGATTTACAATCTAATCTCAGAATTACTAATCCAATGTCATTGCTGCATTATGTTCTTATAAGGAGGTTAGACAAATTTATGGAGAATCTCTCCCTCAGTATTTCTAGTTATGGGGGAAAAGTAGGGTTGCCAAGTCCAACCCGAGAAATATCTGGGGACTTTGGGGGTGGAGCCAGGAGACACTGGGGTGGAGCTAGGGGGGAGGGGGGAAACGGCGCCAGGGAGCGTGGCGAGCGCTGCTGCCTCTTCTCCGCACGCCTATCTGCTTCCTTCTTTCCAATGGAGGGAAGGCATTTCCAAGGCGTTGAGGTCCGTGCAGATGTGAGCGCCAGGACTCCCTTGGGAGTTTAATGGTGCTTGCCACACCCTTGCTCCTGGCTCCCCCCACCCCAAATTCCCTGATATTTCTTGAGTGGGACTTGGCAACCCCGCATGGAGACAGCAGCCTGCAGCCACCTCCTCCTCTTCCTCTGCCCGAGGCTCTGTTTACGCGCCAGGCGCCCAGCCCCAGTCCACCCCCCACGTGGCCCGGGCAGACCTATCGCTAGCTGTTGGCCGCCTCCAGCCAGGCCCGGTGTCCCCCTTCTCCGTCTTCTCCCCGGAAAGCCCAGCTGGTCTTACCTGCTCCGGACCGGGCACACGCGGGGCTCGCCCCGGGCAGCGCGCAAAGGGTGCACTTGGCACGAGCAGCGCACAAGGGAACTTGGCACGGGCCGGCGGGGAAGGCGCGAAGAGGAGGAGGAAGAGGCGGCCGTGGGCGGGGCCGAGCAGGGGCCCAATCGCCTGCCTTTGTCACCTGGCTGGGCCGCATTCTGCGCTGGAGCCTGAGCGGTCGGGAGCGGAGCTGGAGCCTCCGTAGCGGGTGAGCCAAGCAGGGGCGCACAGGGTGAGGGCGCATCGCTGGCTGCATGCCCAGGGGGCGCTGCTCGGATGCAAGCGCTTGGGCGTGCAGTGCAGCGGCGCGGCGGCCTCGCCCGATCCATGATCGGGTGGCTCGCCATGCTCCCCTGTGCCATTTCCCCCCTCCCCCCGCTGCTGTTTTTATGGGGAGCGGGGGAAGAGGGTGGAAAACCTGGGGTCCCCCGCCAGGGCGGGAGGGTTGGGAAGCCTAGGAAAAAGAGAAACTCTACATACAGGGGAAACAAATATATGTATAGTAGTACTGAGAGGCAGAATACAGGGAAGACTTTAGACCCTGTGCTCTGTTTGTCAGCCCTCCAGGATAAGTGGCTGGCTCCTTTGTGGAACATGATGCTTAGATAAGCCAGTGGCCAGTTTCAACTGGGTTCTCCTTATGCTGCATTGTCTTTTTTGTTTGTCTCAATTTAATTATTATGTGCTTTACAATGATACTTCAAAATCCAAAGGGAGCTACAGATAAAGATGAATCCTACTCAAACATTGTTGCATTTTAATTAGCATTTAATGATTTTGAAATTTGAAACTCATGCCATCTCCTCCAGCAGGACCAAACAAACTATAATTAAATCAACATGGCCATCCAATCCCAGATGGGCAAGAATGTAAGATATCCTGTGTTGTTGTTCTGCTTTAAAAACCTGCATGTAAAGAACGCTAATGAAATTCAAAAAGCCAGCAAGACTTCAGAAACTAGTATAGGTTTAGCAAAAGATGTGAATACATGTGCTTAATGTTTCTCATACTGTGTAACCAAAGCAGCTTTAGGTAAATTGTTGTGTGTAATTTTTTTATGGATTTTCATATTTCAGGAAGTTAATCCATGAAATTAGAGCGAGTGTGGTCTAGTAGTCAGCACTGAACTGGGAGATATGGGTTCTCCAGTCTCCCTTTGTTCAGTAGCTTGCTTTGGACCATTCACTGTTTTTCTGGCTACTTTATAGGGATGTTAAGAGGAAAAATAATGGGAACACCCTATTACTGAATACTTCTTGGAGAAAGGGTTGGTTATAAATATGATGAATGCATATTATAAACAAAGCTTATCCATGTGTTTCTGAAGGGAGAATTCTGGGTTCAAAGTTGTCCTTCTTCCATCTTCAAAAACATGTGGTTCAAGAGGCAACAGGGAGCAATAGCAGGTATGTTTCCCGGGGCTTTTTTTGTATCAGGAACTCCTTTGCATATTAAGCTACCTCCCCCCCCCCGATGTAGGCAATCTTCCAAGAGTTTACAGGGCTCTTCTTATAGGGCCTACTGTAAGCTCTTGGAGGACTGGCCAAATCAGGGGGGTATAGCCTAATATGCAAAGGAATACAAAAACAAAACCTGATGTTTCCTTAAAAACACCAACTTTATGTGAGAAAGCTCTTTGCAGAGATATGATATAAGATTCACTTTTAATAATAACACTACTTCGTACGAAAATAAGGAGATGTAAGGAGCCTTAGACACACAAGATCAGTTTTCTAGCTATATGTTCAGTCAGGCTAGGCACAAGGGTTTCTGATGCCCCAGGCCTCCAGCCCCCACCCCACCCTGTGGCAGCAGGGGCAAGGGTGAGCATGGCAGCAGCAGGCAGCTTGGCATTCAGTGCCTCCGAGTGCATCTGCCACTGTGCCACACCTGTTCAGCCTTGCCAGGTCCATGCTTCCACCGGAAACACAGACCCCGGGGGAGGCTGAGTGGAGTCTGTGCAGCAGCACGTGCACTTGCAGTGTACCTGCTGCCTCGCCGACCCGCCGAATCCACTCAGTCTTCCCCAGGTCTGTACTTGGCTAATGCTGAGCTGGGAAAATTCCAACTGACTTGGTGTCAGGGGGTATGGCCTGGTATGCAAATGAGTTCCTGCTGGGCTTTTTCTATTAAAAAAACTCTGCAAAACAATGGTGACATCAGGGGGTGTGGCCCCATATTAAAATGAGTTCCTGCTGTGCTTTTTTTGTAGAACAGATTTTTTTGCTGAGCAGATCATAGCTGCTGTAATCTCAAAATGGGTAATGGGCAGTGCAGCTCCAGACTGCTGCTGAGCAAGGCTTTCTGTGTTAATGAGTGGCTGCTCACGCACAAAGCTTAGAAGGAACACTGTACCTCATCCATTCATTAATGGTAATTTTTGTGCCATTTAGATGCAAGTGGATCTGAACAGATGTCATTTTTAATAGTGCTTAATTCTGTCACATTTCATTGATGTGGTTAGGGAGGGAGAAGATGACTGCAGTTTTCGCTTGAGCCAGGAGATCCATGTCTGGGTTTTCAAATCAAAACAGTATCTTTACAAAGTTTTGTACAAACTCCCAATTTATACATATCTGGTGCGATTTTTTGAACACTAGGTCTGTGACATGAACCATATTTTTTTCTAGTGTACTGCATACTTGATTTATTTGAACTTGCCCACAGCATTCTAACACATGTCTATAGAAACAGAAACGGAAACATTTTTTTTCTTAAATCCTGCAGTGATCATTCTCATTAATTTAATAGTCAATATAATAGGTTTTCATGTTCTTGCTAATTAAGACAAGCATTAGTGTCTCTCATCTTTTGTTATGTGTGAAAATCTTCAGTATAGGCTGGCCAGTATGAGAAGGAAATGGGATGACAGACTGCATTAATAAAATTGTCAGGCAGCTATTAAAACCGTTTAAAGTGTCTGAGTTTTTATAGGTATACAGGAAGGCTGAATAACACTTGTCTTCACTGTATAAAAAGAATGTCTGTTCCTTTTTGCTGGACCTACATAAATGTCTCATAGTTGAGATACAAATAGTTTATGTTAAACATGGAGTTTTGTTTTGACATACCAGTTCCTTTGGGGGCTGTGTTTAAACTTTCCTTTGCTCAATAACTGCATTGCAATATCTTTTCTTATACTGTTTCAGCAGCATTTTTTACAAAGCATTGTATTTGATCGATTTTATTCATAATACGAACGTAGTTTTTGCCTAACTGTGGCTCCATGGCTTTTAGATCTTGCAGAATAATTATTGGGTAAGAGCATCAGGGTTTTCATCAAGGGATAGCTTAGTCTCCTTCCAAGAAGGTATGTATTGAGATGAGCAAATGGAGCAGAAACATAAAAGGGTAGTTTGCCATAATTAATCTAATACCTGATACTTGTCATTTTGGCAAAAAAAAAAGTTTATATCCTACTTCTCTCCTTAATGGGGACCCAAATTTGTACAGAAAAAAAAATACAGCAGAAACTAATGGAAGGGGGAAGGCTTTTGAATGCTGATCAAATCTTCCATTTTTCTGCTAGCTGTAGGCTACAGCCCTCAGGCTAAGAGCTGAAGGACAAGAGCCTTGGGCACACCCAAGCTCTTAGTACTAAGTTGTGAGCAGAAAAGAACAAATTCAGTGAGGTGGTATTCAGGTGTTACTAGCCAGCTAGCTAGCAGGATTTTTCTCCTGCCAGTAATACACCAAGGAGATCCTGTGATTGCACATTTGAGGGTCACAAGTTTTTGACTTGATATACTAGCCAGCCATAATTTCTGCAAGTCACTAATTCCTTCCCTTCAGTCTTCTTTGTAGGCCAGGGTGGTTGAGCAGGGGTTACTATACATGTCTTATCATACTTTATAAAATGTAGTGGAAGATCAAGTCTGTTTCTGTATGCTGCAGAGTTCTTACATGGTGCATATGGTCCTTAAGGCCAGACACACGGCTGTTCCAAATCCTACCACTCTGCTCAGAAAGCTTGACTCTTTCCTCCAGCAAGACTTTTTCAGCTGGAAGAAGGTGTCAGATTTTACGAAGTAATAATTATTACCAGTAATAATTATTACCAATTATTATTGCCGGTCTGGCATGGGAAGTGGGGGAGGGGTTGGCGATCTGGCTGGTGTACCGTCCGCCTAACGCACCAGCCAGCGCCTTACCGGCCCTGATGGAGGCGGTGGCGGGCTGGGCGTTGGAGTTCCCAAGGCTTATGGTCTTGGGTGACTTCAATGTCCATGCAGACGACACGGCCTCCAATCAGGCGCTGGACCTAGTGTCTTCCATGGCGACACTAGGACTCTCCCAATTTGTTACCACCCCCACGCATCAGGCTGGGCACATGTTAGACTTGATCTTTGCGTCCAGGATTTTGGTGGACGGTATCGCAGTAGAAGCGGTGCCAAGGTCGGACCACCTAGCCCTCAAGGCTCGTGTGGGTGCGCCTCCTCAACCCTGTACAGGCAGCGAGCCTATTTTGGCTCGCCCGCGGAGTCGGATGGACCTTGAGCGGTTCCAATGGGCTCTGCGGGACCCCTGGCCCCCTAGTAATTCCCTTGATGACCTGGTAGATACCTGGCATGACAGGTTATCCAGGGCCATCAACGAAATTGCACCCTGGCGTCCTCTGCGCCCTCGAAGTAGGCTGGCCCCTTGGTATACCTCAGAGCTACGCCAACTGAAACAGGGACTCAGACGACTAGAGAGGCGGTGGCGGCATACTCGTGACGAAGCGACGAGAACATCCTATAGAACGTTTATGAAGTCTTATGAGATGGCAGTCAAAGCCGCAAAGAAGGATTACTTTGCGGCTAGGATTGCATCTGCAAATTCGCGCCCGGCACAATTATTTAAGATAATTGAGAATTTGACCACTCTGCCCCAAGGCAGACCAAACATGAGAGAATTGGAAATAGGCTGTGAGGCTTTTGCGAAATTTTTTGTAGATAAAATCTCGTCGCTCCGCCAGGACTTTCCTGCCACATTGGATGCAGTAGATGAGCCCGGGGCTCCGTGCCTGTCTTCCGATGTTATCTTGGATCACTTTGACGCACTTAGTCTTGGGGAAGTCGACGAAATCCTCTCAACTGTACGCCCTACAACTTGTGACCTTGACCCATGCCCCTCCTAGCTAATTAAATCTTGCCAGAGGGAGCTTAGATATCCTGTGTGGGATATCATAAATAGATCCCTCTTGGAAGGGCAATTTCCAACATCTTTGAAAGAGGCCATGGTCCGCCCTCTCCTAAAAAAGAGTACAGCAGATCCGGCCGAATTGGCAAATTATCGACCGGTCTCGAACCTACCATTTTTAGGTAAGGTTATAGAGAGGGCAGTGGCATCACAGTTGCAGAGTTTTTTGGATGACACTTCCGCCTTAGACCCTCACCAGTCCGGCTTTCGTCCGGGTTATGGGACGGAGACAGTGCTGGTCGCCTTGGTGGATGACCTCCAGCGGCATCTGGACCGAGGCGGCGTGGCGGTGCTGATACTGTTGGATCTGTCAGCCGCATTTGATACAGTCGATCATCAGCTACTGGCCCGCCGGCTCGCCGACACGGGGATTGGGGGATTGGCCTTACAGTGGCTTTCCTCCTTCCTCGATGGACGGGGACAAAGGGTGGCCATTGGGGGAGAGCGGTCCCGGAGGCACCCACTAGTATGTGGGGTGCCACAAGGGGCAGTTCTCTCCCCGATGTTGTTTAACATCTACATGCGCCCCCTTGCCCAGATTGCCCAGAGGTTTGGGCTTGGGTGCCATCAATACGCTGATGACACCCAGCTCTATCTACTAATGGATGGCCGGCCTGACTCCGTCCCAGAAAGCCTGGACCTAGCATTGCAAGCCGTGGCAGGTTGGCTCAGACTGAGCGGGCTGAAGTTGAATCCAACGAAGACAGAGGTCCTTTGCTTGGGTCGCGGTGCCCTGGGAAGGGAAATCCCCTTGCCGGTCCTTGACGGTGTGCTGCTGAAAGCGGCACATAAGGTCAAGAGCCTGGGGGTTCTTCTGGAGCCTTCATTATCAATGGAGGCACAGATAGCGGCCGCTGCCAAGTCTGCGTTCTTTCATCTTCAACGGGCGAAGCAGTTGGCCCCCTTCCTGGAGCGCCGTGACCTAGCAGTGGTGATCCATGCTACGGTCACCTCGAGACTGGACTACTCAACGCCCTCTATATGGGGCTGCCCTTGTGTCGAACCCGGCGGCTGCAGCTGGTGCAGAATGCGGCGGCTAGGCTGTTGCTGGGGCTCCCAAGGTGGGAGCACATACAGCCGGGGCTGCGCAGACTGCACTGGCTGCCAGTGGCATACCGAGTTCACTACAAAGTGCTGGTTATTACCTTTAAAGCCCTATATGGCTGAGGACCTACCTACCTGAGGGACCGTCTCTCCCCATATGAGCCCCAGAGAGCACTGAGGTCATCTGGGAAAAACCAGCTGAATGTCCCTGGGCCAAGGGAGGCCAGATTGAAGGCCACCCGGGATCGGGCCTTCTCTGTCGCAGCTCCACTACTGTGGAATCAACTCCCTGAGGAGTGAGGGCCCTACGATGCTTAGATCAATTCCGTAGGGCCTGTAAGACTCACCTCTTCAAGATGGCCTTCAACTAGTGATAAAGCTAGGGATACTGCTGAAAATGCTTTTTATTTACTGAATCCCATTGAAGATTTAATGTTTATAACGCCATATTGTTAATGTTAATTTTAATAATCTATAATTTGTTTTAACCATGTTTTTATAAGCATAACTGATGTACTGTGCATTTTATGTTGTGAGCCACCCTGAGCCTGCTCCGGCGGGGAGGGCGGGATAGAAATAAAAATTATTATTATTATTATTATTATTATTATTATTATTATTATTATTATTACCACCGTAAGGCAGTATGTGTAGTATAGCCAGGAGATCCTAAGATTGCCTGGAAGTCAGAAGTTCTAAAATAAGCTCTTTTAGCATTATGCACCACTAGGTGGGTAATCTAGTTTTTTAAAGGCAAGAGACATTTCAGAGGTGGTTTTGTATTGTCTGTGTCATGACCCTGCAGGTCACCCGTCCAAATTCTAACTTCTAAGTTCTGATAAGATCAGGCTAGCCTGGACTTTCCACATCAGGTTATTTTACAGAGTAATGTGGAAGAATACAGGCCCTTCTCTCGAGATTTTTTTCTCCTATCAGAACTCTAATTTCAGAAGGAGACTGTGCCTGATGGAGAAGTGAGTCAGTCATCCCTTTATGAGACATAAGGTCTGCTTGACACCCTCCTTAGAAGAGACCTCAGTAAGCTACAGCTGTAAGCTTTCACTCCTCCTTCCCTCATTTGTTTCTCATAATTCGTTTCCTAGTGTGGGATTTTTGCTGTGCCTCCCCAGTTCTGCAGTTTGGGATTATTGCTGTGCTTCCCCATAATTCACTCTCGTAGCAGGTTGATGTCCAGCCTTTATGGAATATTGGAGTATGACAGCTGGAAAGGCAGAGAGGAGTCATTTCCAAGAAAAAAGACAGATCTGCTCAAGCTAGCTTTGAAAACTGATCAAGGGCAGAAGGAAGGGTGGAGCAACAGACCAAAAGCTAAGTTTGAAAGCTGATCAAGGGGAGAAGGAAGAATGGAGTGACAGACCAGTGCAGAAGAGTTAGTGAGCTTGTTATCATTATTGTACTGAGCACCATGCTTATCAGAGCGGAGGAGGGACAGTCAGCAAGCAAATCTGTGGACCCCTTTGCATATTTCCACTGTGGCATAGTGACAGATTAAGATCTGAGGAAATCAGGTTTGAACCTCACTCTGTCCTGGAAGCCTGCCTGGTGACCTTGGGCCAGTCATGCACATTTATCCTAACCTACCTCACGAGGTTGTTTGGAGGAGAGGAGAATGTTGGAAACCACTTTGGGTCCCCATTGTGAAGAAAGGCAAGGATATAAATGAAGTAAATATATTTCCACCTAAAACATTCTCTTTATAATTGGTATTGCTGTTCCTATTATGGGAATGATGAGGTACATTAATAAAGTTAAGTGGGTTATTGTATAGTGTAACCACAAAGAACTCTAATTCAAGTGGCATTCTAAAACTTGTAGACAATACATATACATATTCAGATTGCAAGGCAGACATTTGTATTTTCTGTCTCATGCATGCATGGAAATTTCAGCTTAATTTCTTCTGTCTTTGATTTTAATAGTTCTGTGGTGAAATGAGGAATGATGCCATTGCAAGCTGATTGAATGCCTTTCTACGGGTGCTGTTACACTGAGTTCAGGTCTGCTGAGTAGGTTACAGCAGCACAAGTTCAAGATTCTAGTAAAGGCACCCCTCCCCCCCACAAATGTATAAATCAAAGCAGTTTATTAAGTACAATGGCATGTTAAACTAGCAATCATAATCAAGCAAAATCATATAAAATGTATCATATTACTTCAACCATTGGAATTAAGGATATCAACTGACGCTCAAAGGGTATCCAGCAGATTTTTTCAGCGGTAAAGAGCAAACTAACCTTAACTTGTGTCTGGAGTCTTGAGTATCTACAGTTTTAGGTTCACGCTGCAATTTTATATTCATAAAAGTCCATATGTCAGTCTGGAATGCACCAAATTTCTTCTCTGTCTCTCTTTTTTCCAGCAACCCCTTTCATTAATTGTGACATAGGGTGTGTGTTTTTTAAGCACATTAGGGGATTAGTGCAAGAGTTGTTGTTAAAAATGAAATAGAGCAGATAGTTCAGGTTCTCAAGCGATTACAGCTTCATTGCCGGTTCTGATATCTTTATTAGTGGACATGAGCCAAAGTATTGCCCCATAAACTTTTTTCAGGGTTAAAAAAAAGTCTTCATCAGGGGAGGCCATCCCAAATGTGTTTTTAATTTCTTTGTGACTATCTGCAGCCATGGTGTTATCTTTTCTGCTCCTCTTTATGTTCCAGTTTATCTACTGTCACTGTGTGATCCTAGACAGTCAGGGATCACATACTGAGCATCATGATGTCAGGCTGCTGTACACCTGTTAGATTGGTTATGAAATACTGCCACGATTAGGAGTGTTGCACAGGGATGTAATCTCTCACATTTAATGTGGGCAAACTTTCCCCCTTATAGCCCTTGGCCACCTTACAGTGTTCTTGAGAGTCAAGGGCCCATTCAAGATAAGTTCTACTAGTAGTTGGTTGAAAGCATGTTTAAAATTTGAGATCTATACATAGTTGTTTGTTAGAACCTGCCATAAACACTGACTGGGTTTATTAAATTGCCAGACCCACAATTCTCTCTGTATGGTGAACGTATGGCCAAGAACTTTCCCCTTTTTAATCATGTAATGCAATGTGAGGAGGCTATCCTTTGCAGATGTCAATAACCTGCATTATTTTTCTCTATCAAAAATTGTGGGGCTGCCGTTGAAAATGGTTGGTCTAAAAATGTCGTTGGTCTAAAATGCTGCAGCCAGGCTATTATTTTATTATTCATGTCCTAAAAGATCTTCAATGGATGCCCATGTTCTTTCTTACCTTTAAGGCCTTTAATGGTTTGGGGCTGGGAAATCTGAAGGGCCGCCTCATCCCAAACTGCCCAGCCTCACCAGTTAAAATCTTGTTCTCCAACCCTACTCTCTGTGGCAACCAGGTTCAGGACTTTCTCAGTGGTTGCACCTTCTCTCTGGAATGGTATCCTAGAGATTTATGCAATCTAAACAGAAACCAGAGTACTTCTATTCATGTTATGTTATAGCTTTCTTCGTGTTTTGTTTTTGTGGCTTTATATATAAGTAAATAATAAACTTTCACACTTATGGACCAGCACATGAACTATTTACCTCACATATTTTGCTAACCAGCTACTGAGAGAGCTGTTATTCTCCCTGGACTCCATTTTAAGTTCAGCAAAATTTGCTTTTTATGCCAAAGAAATAAAAAATCAGCCAATACTCCTCCCCCCCTCCAAACCATATCAGTTTTGAAAAACCATGTACACTCCCAGTTATGACAGTGAGAGTACAGTAGGCATTCCAAAGTCCTCTGACCAAATCCCACTGTGATCCCAAACACTGCAACCCCAGTTGCTATGGAAACTTTGGCTATGCTGGTGACAGAAAAGGAAGGCCAGTTAGAGGAAGGAGGAGTGTCTCTGTTCCTGTCTCTCCCCCAACCCATCCCTACAAAAAGTGCCCTGGAATGCTACTTCTGCTGCATGTGAGACATGAACAGTCTTGGGAATTATAGTCCCCAGGGTACTAGCTTATGTATTAATTGCAAGTAAAGAGAGTAAGGGGAGGGAAGATGGCATGGTATGGCCCGATTTTATCAGATCTCAGAAGCTAAGTAGGGTTGGTATTTGAAAGGAAGACCACTTAGGAAGACTCTGCAGAGGAAGGCAATAGCAAACCATCTTGCTTCTCACATGCCTTAAAAGCCCCTTGCTGAAGTCACTTTATGTCAGCAGCAACATGATGGCATTTTACATACACACGAAGAGAGTAAGAACAGACAGAGATTATAGAAGGAAGAGGTACCTGTCCATCATCTCAGTGACATTTCACTTCATATCTGTAATGATATTTTGGCTCAGAACATACAGAAAAGGCCCTGAAGATGAGACACAAGGGTCAGTCATGTCACTAATGACGTTTACTTTGAGGTTTGATAGTTACTTTACAGGGAATAAAAGGATAGATTTTAATGCCTAAGGACCTTGTACTAATCACAAGCAATCTATCAGACACATTGTTTTTTCAGTTCTCTGTGACAGGCATGATAATCACTTGATATCCTATTTTTTAAGACGCAGGCATGTTCTCTGTCAGCCCACCCTAGCTTAAATTTTAACAATCCATACTTCTAAAGACCTATGGTTCATTTCCAGTTACAAAGCTCTCCTCTGGAGTCCCACCTTGGGGGTCATATGTTACAAATCATGTCTATAATGCTGTCTTTGTCAGCAGAAAATTTTGCATATGGTATAATATCGCATAGGTCTTATCTGCTTTGCAGACAAGAACTGGAAAGTGAAAGGAGGGCTGTGGGTTGTTGGTAGAGAATACATTCTGAATGTACAAGTTTCAAGTTGGATCTGTGGTATCTCTCTACTGATATCTGACCCTGGAGAAATGCTGCCAGTCAAAGTGCACAGTACTGAGCTAGGTGGGTCACTGGTCCAATACAAAGCAACTTCCTGTGTTCATATTAATTTAATTAATGTATGAGTTTAGTTACCCTATCAACTGGCAGAGAATGTGATGCTACACATCCAGCAGAGGAAAGTGCTGTTGTTCTTTGGCAGATTGTTATAGAGTATAGCATTTTGTTTATATTTGCCACCTTTCATGAAACGTAGGGAGAGGGAAAATAGGCAGAAGGATTTCTTTATTGGATCAACTTAGATATACAAGCTTTCAAGTTTCAGAGGACTCCTAATCAGGAAGAAATTCAGTTTGAAGAAAATCAGAAGCAGGATGCCAAAGGGCCAAATTGACATTTCCCACAAATACACATCAAAGTGCCCCAGTGGCAGTTTTGTTCAGAATTACCATATGCACAATTTTCCATGGTTTTCAGTTTGTATCTTTTTTGTTGCATGTTAATTGATACACATGTGCACTCCTGTGCATAGATTGAATCACAGTACAAAAAGGATTCTTGATGCAATTACATGATCATTATTATTTTTTTGCACTGCAGTGTCTTCAGTTTACATATGTGTTTGTGTACACTGGTTATATATAAAGGGTAGAGAACAAAGTCAAAAAGACTAACTGCTATACTCAGGGGTCTGAACAAATCAAACAAGGAAGATGCTAGATTAGTGACTCTAAAGACTTGGTCAGGTAATTTGGTACACTGAACCATTGGTGAAAATCTGAATGGAACAAATTTCATAAGCCTTCCTAGTTTCAAAATTATTCAATATTCATATAGGGAAAATCTTCTGGGATTGCAGCTTGGATCATAAAAACCAAACCGGGGAAAGCTAAGTACCTCCTCCATTTCTCCATCTCCTTTCCTACTTGCTTTATCCAAGTGGCATTTCCTGACCAAAATGACCTATTGGTCAAGTTTCATGTTTTTTGTGTGTGGTATGTATTTTGGCTTTCCTAAAGAGCTCAGTGAAACTTGAAAGCTTTTACACTAACTTGACTTGAGTTGCAGTCCTGTTTACCTGGGAATAAATCTGAGTGAACACAATGGAGCTTATTTCCAACTGTGAACACTTGGATTTTGGCTGTGAGTCCAATACAAGTCGTAATTGCACCTAATTGGTATATTCTGTTTCTTTGGGACCTGTATGGCAATCACTGTTTCCTAAATCTCATGAAATATATAATATGAAAATGGAGGGGAAACTGCATGATTTAAGTAAACTATGCAATCAGCTTACTCTTGTATACAATTTAAACAGGATGCTTTGGCTGCCTTCCAATCTAGGTTGTATTGTCCAAGAAGTACCTATCTGTGAACTCCTTGCCCCACATGGAGGAAAAGAAGAGATTCATGAAGGACCATTGCCACCATTCCTGCTTTCTTCCTTTCTCTTGCTGTTTGTAATTTGCAGAAGGTTCATATTCTCCTAGTGCCCTTTGTGGGAGCTTAATTAGGAGAATAATTTTCTGTTTCTCCCAAGTTTTTTTCCTTCAAGTTAATTTAAAAAAAAAAAATACCAGCAGATCTTACTTTGCTGGAGAGGCCTTTATTGCTGGCCATTCCAAATACACAGCAAAGATTAGTTCATAAACCTCATTACAAGCTTGTAGTGTGGCTTTGGAAATGTACAGTTTGTAGGTTAGAGAGTCTACAAGTACTTTGCTTGGGTTTTGTCAATGCACTTCAGTTTTAATTTGTAGTAGCCAACATATAGTAGCTTTAGTTTTGTAAGGAATTGAATGGTGCAAGTTAGCATCTAGAGGCCACTTTTTCAGTTCTGATTCTTGGAATTTAGATCAGTGCCTAGTTGTCTGGCAGTTCAGTGTAATAGTTGGGGTCAATTCAGTGTGGTATAAGCATTTGGAGTAGTCTTTGACCATTTCCGATCTAGGACCCACTGTAGAATTCATTGAGCTGTGAGTACATTGCATCTGAGTTGGTTGGCAGAAGGAGGGGGAGCCAGAGTTATGACCTCATTGGTGTCAAGGCTAGGGCTTTGGGCAACAAATCAAGGGAACAAGAAACAAAGTGAACACCACAAGGTGAACTATAATGAGGAACAAGCCTAGGGTCAGAGAAATTATCTCTATCAAGGAGTGATCTCACAATACCATCCTGCTGTTTTTCTCCATGCATGCAAATAAAGACTGGGTGTTATGATGATCTTTCTCTCTATGCAGGTGTACTAGCAGCAGGTCCTTCCAAAAGGTCCCCCCCCCCCAAAAAAAAAGATTGCTCTTTGAGGATCCCAAATTACAGGGATGGATGCTGGTTTGGAGTGTTTATACCCTCCCTGTCAAACCAAGAGGGGAACCCAAAGAAAATGACATTGTTCTCTTCTCCATTTTATTCTCATAACAACCATGTGAGATAGGTTAGACTGAAAGTGAGAGGCTGGCCCAACATCACCCAGCAAACTTCCGTGGCAGAGTGGGGGATTGAATTTGGGTCTCTCAGATCCTAGTCTGACATCCTAACCACCAGGACTTTTTATGCAGAAAAAGCCCAGCAGGGACTCAGTTGCATATTAGGCCACACCCCCTGATGTCACCATTGTTTCACACAGGTTTTTGTGGGGAAAGCCCTGCAGGAGCTCATTTGCATATTAGGCCACACCCTCTGACACCAAACCAGCCGAAACTGTGTTCCTGCTAAAAAAAAGGCCTTCTAACCACTATAACACACTGGCTCATTTAACACCTGGAGAGATTTGGATTCAAGTGATGAGTGTTGTGAATCTCACTGGTTGAAATTGTCTCTTAGCTTAACTTATAGGGTTGTTGAGAGAAAGTGGAGAATAAGAGAGCCATGTATGCTTCCAGAGAAAAGACAGAATATAAGTGAAATAAATAAATTGCTAAATTTCCTCTTTTTTCTTTTTTTTTTTCTTTTACTTTTCTTTCTTTCTTTTTTTGCTGCATTTAGATGAGGCCCTACATGAAGGCAGATAACTTTTAGGAGTGATGTAGCTAGGAAGTGGATTCAGAATGAAGAAAAAAATAGTGACGATATCTGACTTCACCTGCCTGGTTTCTGTCATTTTTTTCCCCTCACAAATAGCAGGAACCTATCAATAGCCTACCTAACTAAGCATCCTACACTTAAGTCAGGGGTGGCCAATGGTAGCTCTCCAGATGTTTTTTGCCTACAACTCCCATCAGCCCCAGCCAGCATGGCCAATGGCTGAGGCTGATGAGAGTTGTAGGCAAAAAACATCTGGAGAGCTACCACTGGCCACCCCTGACCCTAAGTCTATATGAGCATTTAATTTATTTATTTATATTTAGTTTTTTGTCAAATGTATATCCCTCTACTGAATGGGACTTGAGGTGGCTAGCAGCATTTAAAATATATCAATAAACACAAAACAAAGGTACAATAAATAATCTTTAAAATGTAAAACAGTTAAAAATCTTTCCCCATTAAAATTTTTCCACTCCCAAGCAGGGTAAGATGTGTGGATGGTGAAGACACAGCTGAAGTATACCAGCTGCATGGTGGATCACAGTCTCTTAAAAGCCACCTGAAAAAGAGCAACCTTGTATGCCCTGTGGAACCTAAGGAGGTTCCACAAGGCATGCACCTCTTTGGACAGCTAGTTCCACTGGACAGGCAGTTCATGGACCAGGGACCTTCAGTACATTCCAAGATGAAGATCAGAAGAGATAGGGAGGATTATGCTGAGAAAGATGGTCCCGAAGGTATGAAGGTCCCAGGCTATTTTGGGCTCTGAGGTAAGTACCAATACTTTGAATTGGCACTGGAAACTAATTGGGAGCCAGTGCTGCTGCTGTAGGATAGGTGTTATATCCACTGATCAGGACACTCCTGTCAGCAATCTGGTAGTTGTGTTCTGGATCTCTTGTAGCTTTTGAAGCATCTTCAAAGGTAGCCCTGCATAGAGTGTGTTATAGTAGTCCAGTCTTGAGGTGACAGTTGAGTGAATTACTGTTGCAAGGTCCTCCTGAGACAGATGGGTCTGATGTAGATGGTAAAATGCAGTCTTCGTCACCAAGACAACGTGTTTGTCCATGGAGAGCAAATTGAGCCATATTCCCAAATTCCTGACAAGATCAAATCTGCCTCTCAGTGATATTCCTCCATTTATTCTCCTGTAGTGAAAGCTTCTTCAAGAAGTGTCATGACATTGTTACAGTTATGATTAACCACAACCCGAGAAATGATTTTTGTTTTTTAGACTGACCTTCAGATTTTAGTAGTTTGGTTCATGGGAAATGTTACCACAGAGGAACAAAAAAAGGAAAATTACCATACTACTATGTCATAAATAATATAATAATATATGTCAAGTAATTTAATATTAATATGCTATAAAAACTAACCTCACCTGCAGATGAGCACAAAATAAAGAAGAAAATGCACTTGCATTTCCTACCATCTGCTACTGGAGACCAGTGTTAAATCCCCTTGAGGGTCAAACCCTAACATCTTGACAGGTGATTTGATCACGTTTGCCTTCCTGACTTTTATCTTGCATTTGATCCAGACTTATTAGAGCTGTGACAATCCTTATTGGTAAGGGAACCTTGAGAAGCCTGTCAAATGTAACAGACACAATAGGCATGTGTTACAACTTGAAAGAAGGAGGTATCACAGAGTCTGTGTTTAAAGATTAAGCAGTGCGACTAGGAAAGAAACCTTTTCAGCTTAGTTTCTCCTGTTGATTTTAAACAATTGGCTTAACTAAAAGCAATTTGGAGATTTTAGCTAAGTCATAGGCATCCCGCACAGTTCGGCACATTTTTATCACCTCATGAAATACACTGGTCAAGATTGCATTTGTTAAGAGGAAGCCCAAGTGTGATTGTGATATTACAGCACAACGTAATAAAGGCATTTGCTTACACCGAGATACAATCTCTCATTTCTTCCCCCTGCTTCCAAGACTGTTTGATAAGTCAGACATACAGAGCAAGATATAAAATGTACAGAAATTTCTGACTAGAACACATTGACCAAGCAAGTCAACTATTCTTGGTCATTTCTTCGGTGGGGCACATTGCTTATATTTAAGTCCTTTGTCATAAAGCAGTACAACATTCTGATTTTATTTTATTTTTTTGTGAGAATTAGGCTTGATTTGAATGGGATGCTGGAAAGCAGTCCATAACATATTGTTTCAAAGGAGCTACGTGTGCTTATTTTTCATTCCAGGGAGTAGTAGCTGTGTTAGTCTGTTGCAGTAAAATAGAACAGGAGTTCAGAGGCACCTTAAAGACTAACATTGTTTATTCTAGCATGAGCTTTCATGAGTCAGAGCTCACTGCCTCAGATTTGTGTACTAGAGAAATATCTGCACAGGGTTAGGCTCTCTAGTGTGCATGCTAAGCATATGCAGGGGTTGCAGCACACTTTAAATGATACACTGAGCCCGTGCAAAGTTGGGCAAGGAAGCTTTTTGTCTTGCTATCCTTGTGTTTAAATCAGAGTAAAGGCCTTACTCTTAATGGAGTGGGACCAGGGCTTTTTTTTAGCAAGAACGCACAGGAATGCAGTTCCAGCTGGCTTGGTGTCAGGGAATGTGGCAAATGAGTTCCTGCTGGGCTTTTTCTATAGAAAAGCCCTGTGTGGAACAATGGTACTGTCAGGGGGTGTGGCCTAATATTTAAATGTGTTTCTGCTGGGCTTTTTCTGCCAAAAAAAAAAAAAGCCCTGAGTGGGACTAAAAGCAAAATTTTTGAAACTTTTTAAAAAATCGACACACTCAAATGTTTGTATGTTGTGACGGACTCAGGCCCTTAACCTGAGTAGCTAAGAAACAGGCTTGCAGCGATTGGCTGGAACGTTGCCCAAGCAACAGAAAAGTATCCTTTGGAGGTTTGCTCAGCAGAAAATCACCTCAGGATTTTTAGTCTGAGCCAGAGGTCTGAGTGAAGTCTTCAGTATTCCAGTCTGAAGTGAAGACAGTGGGCTTAGGCTGGGCAGCTGTAAAACCAACTGGATGAGGGGCTGAGCGCGGTCGTGGCTGAGCTCCTTGTGGGAGACAGAGCTGAGTGGACTCTGTCTGGAAGGGGGAGTTTTCAGATGGTTTGAAACTCTCTGAGGGAGATTTTGCCAATGCATCAGGCAATCTCCAGGTACAAACTAGATCACACGAATGCACACTGAGGGGTGAACTGGATTGTTGTGGTCAGCAGGATTGCCCAAGACGCAGACCAGAGGACTAGCTGTGGGGCTGAGACTCATCGGTATTGAGGGGTGCGAGTCCTGGAAGATAGCTAGTGTGAAAGGGTCTGTGAGGGAGAATACTGACACCAGTCATGAGTTCTCTATGTGTGTGTGTTATTTGTTATTTATATGACTTGGCATTGCCTAGGTTAGGGTAGAACATCTGAAGAAACAGCATTCTGAGTGCCCAGAAGGCACAGACAGCCTGTGTGAAGTAGAGTCTAGTGGGATTCTGAAACCTGCCTGGTTTATTGTTTATTTTAAAGATATTCTGCCACAGTAGTGTTATATTTTATGTGAATGTATCCAAGAATGAAATCAAAGGCACAAGAATAGTAGCAAAAATGGCCCTTTCTTGCATACCCAGGGAAATGCTGATCACTGCTTTGGGGCCAGGAAACAGTTCCTTCTCCAGGCCAGTTTGACCAGGGATCCTGGAAGGTTTTTGCCATCTCTGGGCATGGAACACTGGTCACTGGGGTTGTATGTGGAGGAAGGTGTTTGTGAATTCCCTGCATTGTGCATGGGGTTGGACTATGTGACTTGAAGGTCCCTTCCAACTCTATGATTCTAAGAGCCCCATTCTATGTGTTCACAGAAGGCACCAGTTGGTGTGTGGTAATTGCAGAATGCCCCCATGGGTATCTTCTGCCCAGTACACATAGTGTACTTTAAGAGACCACCACTCCTCCCACAAGCCACGTTTATGCAATGGAGAGGAGAGCATTAAATTCGACTATTTTATTTTGTTTTATTATTGTACTATTGTATATTGCATTTTATACTATGTGAGCCGCCTTGAGCCTGCTTTGGCGGGGAGAGCGGAATATAAATTAAAAATTATTATTATTATTAAGAGACACTTCTCCAGCAGTGCCAGGCTTCCCCATCAGCTGAATTTTCTGGAAGTCCAATATCAACAGCCTGCTAACAATCCCCCACCATGTGTGTGTGTGTGTCCCCCGCCCTTAGGGCCCTGTAAGACTTTTGGTTTATGTCCTGCTTTTATGTTAGTGTTTTTATATAGTTATACAGATTACAACACATAAATATTGGTATCAAGATGAGAGGACAAAAACTCACTCCCCCGTTCGTGGTTCCCCTGATGTCCACGTTTAGCCTTGGTAATCGATAAAACAGTTATTGAGATGTTGCCTCTCTATACCAAGGTAGCAGTTGAAATGGACCTACTCTGTTTCCAGGCTCTAATCCTGCGGGGTGGGGGGGGTGAGATTCATTAGTCCTTGGCCAGCAGTACCAATAACTGTAGTGGAGTACCTAGTGTTCACTAAAAATAGGTGTCTGTGCTTCCTGTTGCCTTTCTCTGTGCCTACTAGGAGCTTGCCTATGTGACCATCAGCGGCCCTCTCTTTTCACAATGCATATTAACTGCTTAAAACAGATAAATACAGAAAAGGAAATTAGTACATAAAGTCATTTTGTTTTGGGAGGTGGAATGAGATCACATGTTCAGAGGTGGGGTGGATATACTTTTCTCCTTAGTAATGGGCCTCCCTCACCCGCTTACCTATTTATAATTGCCTGGTTTTTTGAAGTTCTAATTGCTGGAGTATAAGTAAGGTTTCCGAAAGTAGATGTTCAAGGTAAAGGCTTAAAGATGAGTTCTGGCTGTATTCCCTTCCTACTGTGCTGTAAGCCCTTGCAGCTCATCACTTGAGCAACATGCCATTCATCAGAGTTGTCATAATAAAATTCCCCATGTGTATGTAAGTTCTGTAGACATGAAAAAAGACTGACAGAATTCCATGCATACATGAGATCAGCATTCTCTAGTTGAAGTTATGAATTATGATCTGTTGATGGCATGCCATGGTTGGAATTCAGTTAGCTGAGATTCAGAATCGTATCCTGTGCTATAACTGAGCCAACAGGGATGGAGGAGATAGGAAGCAGGCATCTGAGACTGTTGACTAACTTCAGTAAGAATGTTTTAATTGTCTTTTTTGCATCTGTTTTGCTATTGCAAGGAACAACAATGTTCCATGAATGAGCATAGCATTCGCCCTTCTCTGTGTTCCTCTCCAGCCATGACTCTGCTTTTCTCATGCTTTGCCTGTTGTACAGTTTTTTTCATTTTTAAAAATGATTGCCAGAATATCTTGCAACAATTTAATAAGAGCACAGATATAAATTAAAATATATTTAGTCAGGTCTTCATGCCTAGCTGCTGCCCCTTATCTTTCTGGCCTTGGTGTTGGCTGCTGGATCTTTTTCCTCAGGTTTTTCTGATGGCAAATTTTCCCCCTGGCAATTCACAGCCTTGGGGGGAGGGGGATTAGAAGCAAGCAGAAGCTATCCTACCCCCTTGCCCAGTGGGTATCACCTACTGGGATAGGACTGGATAGTTAAAGATTGCTTTGATGGTCACACACGTTGAACCATGTAATGGCACCATGTGCCACACTCTCATCAGATGTATGTTTAGGGCCAGGAGGAAGGAATAACTGAAAAACTCATTTGTATGATTGGAAAGCATCCACAATAGTTTTAAACTGACGTCCAGTTTCCCCTATTCTCTTGGGTTTGGCTTGTAAGATTGCTTTAAAAAGCACTAGTTTCCATAACAACAGGAAGCATTTCTTTATATTACCATAGAAACAAGCTGCTATTGTTGGATGTCCTCCCTCCTCCCCTTTTGACTTTATGATGGTACATTACTTGTTTTTATATAATGACATTTTTGCAGATTTGTCACATAACTATGGAGATTTTGTAATATGGATGCAGCATTATATAACAGAATAGGGGAAAAATTGGTACAGCCATTAAAAGAGCTCTTTGGCTGTGATTGACAGACAGCTAAGTTGCTAAGGTTTCACCAAATATTCTTCATTTTAACTTTTGCATAGAAAATATTGCTTCTGAAGTAGGGAAGAAGTATAGCCCAAGAGAATTTCTTATCCACCTCTTTAAAAAAAATAAAGGCACATTGTCTCCCATACCTTTTACTGCTTTAGCACTTTCCCCCTTCTAATTATAACTGCTATTTATTTCTGGTGTAGTCACATGGTTCTATTCAGCCAATCAGGGCTTATGGAAGGATAACACAAAGTATAGTAGTAGTCAGCCAGATATGGCTATATGATGACATCACTGAGATGAGAGCAAATGAAGCAAACTGAAGGTAGTGCTTCCTGAATCAGTCATATCCATGATCCCAGTCACATAGTGATCAGAAAGACATCACAACCCTGTGCAGCCAATCAGATACAACTGTGTAACAATGTTACTTAGGTCATATGTAGCTGATTTAGAGAATGGACAATGCTTCTGGAAAATTCCCATTGGATGTTTTCATTATTCATACCTGGTATCTTTAAGATGCCATCAAGAAGAGAGGACTGTTCTCTAAAGGGCAGAAATTGTGATGAGATGGAGGACTGAAGCATCATATAAGGGCACATAGGATCAAGGCCTTTCACAGTGATGGAAATCACAGATTTTTTGTTTTAAATAAAATTTGTATAATTTGTGGTAGGAATTTGCCGGCCAAAGGGACCTCTTACATTTCAAGCTGCCTACCCTTAGATTATAGATATATACATTCTTTTAGTAAGCTGGGGAAAGTCATGGGGCATTCCAGAGCATCTTTTATGGAACATCTTTTATCTGTGGCCTATATAATGTATGACAACTGCGAACAATAAAATGGGCCTATGCACTAGATATGCATACTCTGTAAAGCGCCATGAAGGTTATGTTTGCTTTTTTTTTTTTTTTTTTAAAGGTGACTATCCTATGGAGATTAATGGAAGGACAATAGATTTAAGGTATAAAAGTAACTGCATCAAAATTGGTTTTTAAAATGCTATGCTTTGTTGCAATTTAATCTTGAATATATTCCTTTATTCTTTGAAACAACAGTAGAGAATCTTCTTTACGTAAGTCCAGAATTTGGGCATGTGTTCAAAGTTCCACAAGAATCTATTGCTTTATTTATCTATTGCTTGCACATTTCAGCTGGTGGAATTTCATTTCTCCCTCCCCCCCCCCTTCAAATGTGAAACTGTCTCTGGCAATAAGTATTTATATTTATTTACTCCTCAATGGGAAGTTTTACCAGTGGGAGACCCAGAGCAACTTACAACATCATTCCTCTTCCCCTCCATTTTATCCTCCCAGTTACAGCTACCACTCAGTGAAGTAGGTTAGGTTCACTAGTCCAAGGTCACCCACCAAGCTTTTGTGGCACCAGATACTAGTGTGATGCTCTAACCCAGAGGTCTCCAACCCTTTTCAGCCTGTGGGCATCTTTGGAATTCTGACACAGCATGGTAGATACAGCCACAAAATGGCTGCCAAAGGAGGTAGAGGTAGCCACAGAGTCTGCCACCTTCAATCACACAGTGAAGATCTTTATGTTGTATTGGCAGTTACTGCCATAACAATATTAAAAAAAAATTCTGCACAACCAATCAGAACTCCAAAGGCCAATCAGAAAGAAACCTTATTAGGCAAAAGTCCCATTTGATCCTTTCAGCTTTCTAAAAACACTTGACAAATTCCAAAGAAGTTGTCAGTGAGCACCATGGCTCCCAAGGGCACCATTCTGGGGATCCCTGCTCTAACCACTCTACCACACTGGCTCTCAATAAGGCCATATAGGATAGCTGTCTGTGCTAATTATTTTTTATGCAGTGCCTCTCAGTTTCCATAATAGTTGGTGGCATCCTGTTATTGCACAGTTTAGCTGTAGCAGCATAAAGTACTCACCCCAATTTCAGGCAGAGGGAGGTTTTTTTAAAAGACAAAAATCACCTTGAAATTAGTTTCTATTACCCTTAAATTATTAAAGATTGACCACCGTGCAATGTGATTTCCGCCCTCATTAATCTTACTAACTGGCTGTGTTCAATACGAATCCTTTCCCAGAGTTGTCCTCCCACCTATAATTTAGAATTGCCTGTGTCAGCCCATTCTTGCACTCTATTAACAATCTCTTTTCTTCTACTTTAATTTGTTAAAAGTGAATGGTGTTTTCTTTCTGGCACCAATAGATCTTTATTTAGTGGACAGTTAGGCACAATCTCTGTTAGTTATTTTCCACTCTTTCCATCTGTGAAATCATCTAGGAATAGTCCTTGATGGACATGATGCTGGGGGATGTTTGCACCTGCAGAGGATTGTTGAAATGGCATTTTCCACGGTGATCAAAAACCAAGGTGAGAGCAATTCAGAGGCAGAGCACTGGGAAACTGTTGACGTATCACTTTATTCTGGACTGGTGATCAGCGTAGCAGAGTCCTTCTGTAGAGCTCCACTAGATTAGACATCCCAGTTGTTCAGATCCAAGCACGGTTTGTGAGTTTTCTTTTCTCCTACCACAAATTATTCTAGCTCACATGCAAAAAAAAATGAACTCAAAATGTGCCCTTTAATAGTATTGTGTTTGTTCTAGCCTAGGTTTTCTCTCAGTCATCCATCCATCTACCTTTCTAATATATTTTTGTCCTTCCCTTTCTCCAGGGAGATCAAAACAAAGTCTGTGGTTTTACCTTCTCTGGAAGTAACCATGACAATGCTGTTGACCCATTCAGTAACTTTTCTTTTTCTTAAGGTGTACAGGTGTTGCCCAGAGCTTCCATAGCCACAGGAAGTCTTTTCCTCTACTCTTCCACGGTACCCCAGCATCTGTTTTACTGGATCCGCACATTGCTGGATTTTGTACTATGGTAGTAGTTGCTCATACGAGATTCTTCATGAGGCTGGATTTTTTTAGAGTAGCAAGGGACCCTTGGAGAGGGAGATTTCAGGAACTGATCTTCTGGCCTCTTATCTAATCCTGTGTGTCATTTGAGACAGATTTGAGTAGATTAAAAGTAAAGGTAAAATGTAGTCCCCTTTGCAAGCACCAAGTTGTTACTGACCCATGGGGTGATGTCACATCATGACATTTTCTTGGCAGACTTTTTTTTAATGAGGTGGTTTACCATTGCCTTCCCCAGTCATCTACGCTTTACCCGCAGCAAGCTGGGTACTCATTTTACCAAACTCAAAAGAACTGAAGGCTGAGTCAAGCCAGCTACCTGAACCCAGCTTCTTTTGGGATCGAACTCAGTTTGTGAGCAAAGCTTGGACTGCAGAACTGCAGTTTATCACTCTTTGCCATGGGATTAGATAGTGCCAGATGAAGTTGCTTTTAGGGTTGCCAGATCCACGTTGGGATACATTTGGTGATTGGAAAATGGGGAGGGGAGAAGACAGGGACCTCAGTATGGTAAATGCCATAGAGTCCACCCTCCTCCATTTTATCCAGGGGAAACTGATTACTGTACTCTGGAGATGAGTTGTAATTCTGGGAGATCCCCAATTGCCACCTGGAGACTGGCTTCCCTAGTTCTGGGGAGAAGAAGAAAACACAGCAACATTCAATTGGAAACATAAAAAAGCAGCAGTTGATCAAAAGTGTCTCTACCAGCAGGCAGAATATACAGGGCCCTTAAAAGTCAGAGATCAGAAAAGAAACATGGTAGTCATTATATCAATTATATTAATACTCAAAGTAGAATGAGATTTTCTACTGCATCTCCCACATTGGTACCCAGGAATCTGTACACTCCATCACACTCATTTTGGGAATTGCAAATAATTGCTGAATGCTTTCCTTCTAAAACATTTAAGGAAGTGATATGCAGAAATAGTAAAGGGGGCCTTGTTATTCTTGAGCCCTCTGCAATTTTGCAAGAGAATAACAGCCACTGTTTTGGTAGAGAGGATTCAAAACCTCAGTCCTTTTCTCCCCTAGCTCAGGGTCAACTTCTTAAAACTGCATAAAGTCCTGCATGCTTTGGCACAAACAGGGAATCTAAATTAAAGGCAATTAGCAGTTCAATAACTGCCAGTTACTGTTCAGGCTTCTTAATGAAGATATAATTAGTACTAATGATGACTTTATGAAGGAAAGTATCTGTGGATGAAACATGTACTTGTCGCTCTTTTTTCCTCAAAGGCAAAATACACAGCATCTGAAATCAAGCTTTGTGACCTTAAAAAAGAAACAGCAGAAGCATCTTAAACCTTACTAAACCAATGACAAACCTATGTCATTCCCTTCCAGTGGAAAAACTTGTAATGGCAGCTGTCCAAACATTTCAGTGTCAGCATTCAATGTAGATGGTATTAATTAAAAACTGAGGGAGAGAGACCACTCTCCTGTTTACTCACAATGAGATTTTCGCTATACTTGAAAGCATCTTTGTGAATGTAATTGGCCATCAAAGTTAAGGATTACCGGATGTATAATGTAGTGGATTTGTGCTAACTTTCCTTATAAAGCTAATGTAGCTGCCACTGTGATTTTGGTGATATTGTAGGATGTGGGAGATCCAGGATTAAACCCCATATATGCCATGAAAATGCCAGAGGACTTAGAGTCAGCCACTCTGTCAGCCTAGCTTACCTCAGAGGGTTGTTGTAGTGATGAGACAATGGAGGAGGCCTCGATTGACATGAATTAAATGTGCATGGTGTAAAGACATGCTTTCTTTCTTTTATGTTCACTGAATATACTGAAGATGTATGGTCCTTAGGAACTACAGAGTTCAGTTTTGTTTCAGATCAACTGTCAGGTTTAGCCACTTGGAATGTGATGTGCTTTGGTCTTCGCACTACTGCATACCCAAACACTTCCCTGCAACTGTATAAAGCTAGAGAAAATTTGCAGAGGGAGCTTTCATTCTTGGGGGTTGGGGGACAGTCCAACATAATGCATTCTTTGTTCCTGTACAGTGATGTGCTTTTGTGTGTGTTAATAATATAATCCAGAGACAAGCACCTGCTTTGTGCAGTGTCATTTAGCATGTTTTGCAATTCAGTTATCAGGAAACATTCTATTATTTGGCACAGGTTATTTCTTTGGCTTTGGTCCAGATGAAGTAGACCCTACAGAGCTGCCAGCACCAACATGACTCAGTTTCTTGCTATCCCACCGTTGACATCCAGGGTAGTGGCCCAGTGGGAGCACTCACTTACTTACATTAAAGAGCTAGCCTGTCCCCGATTAGCCATGTGCTGTGGAATGTGCCCCCGCACCTCTTGCAATATGATGTGCTGCTATAACAGGCAGATGACTATAGAGAAAGGGCTTCATGAAAACAAAATTTTAAAGCCAATGGCCTACATAGTGGACAGAATCCCAACACTCCGTTCATAGGACATATTGTTTTCTTCTTTTTCTGCTGTTTTCTATGTTTTTGCACCCCCTAGAAAGATTGTTCCCAGGGGCACAGGATCACATGAAGGAATAGCGCTGCATAGGTTGGGGTAGCTCTACTGAGGAAATGGATCAGTTTTCATCCCTTTGTCACTTTTCATCTGCAGTACACTGACCCTTTTGACTGTTGTTCTGCACAGATCATGGAATGTTTTTCCAGAGATTAGGAAAAGCTGGATGAATTACAAAGAATATGGGAGAATTCTCTCTTGGATGGTAGAGTACTGCCCAGTGTCTTGAAGAATCCCACCCTAGCTACAGATTACCTCACTTTTTACAGTTAGAAATTATTTTACTGTCAAGCCCAGAATTCCACAGCTGCTTACAGAAGATCTTGAAACCACTGATGGGAAGTAATATGCCTTGACATTGATTTGAATGCTTTAATAAATGAATATTTGTTGCATCTAGAGCTGGGGATTATAGAGGTTCTGTTACTAGAAACTAAGAGTGTGTAAAAATTGTATGTTTTTTTGTGTTTGGGTAAATTGAACCCCAAAAATACCAGTATTCCGCAGTATTCCCAAATCTCAATACTGGCACAGTATTCTGATTTTGGAAATATTCAGGGTTGCCCCCTCCCTCCCTCCCTCCTTTTTTTTTTTTTTTTGCTCTGTTGCACCCTGTGGGGATCGTTAGGGAGACAGAAGATATCTGGGGGTATCTAGGGTTTTAGGGAGGCTGTTTTTTGAGAAAGAAGCACCAAATTTGCAGCATAGCTGCTGGTGCCTCTCCTTCAACACCTCCCAAGTTTAAAAAAGATCGGACTGGGGTCCAATTCTATGGGCCCCAGAAGGTAGGTGCCTTCACTAGGATGCTCTAGCACCATAGAGTTTTATACCAAAATGCTGGAGTGTCCCGTGTGATGTGCCCAGTGCAATTTCGTCACTTCCAGGTGATGTCTTCATGCCAGGCATGTTGGGCACCATCAGAGCTCTTCGGGGGTGGGGCTTCCCCACCAGCCAATCCTGTTCTGGTGGGTTGGAGGTCCCAAAATTAGGGAACCCCCACCCCTAGTGAGAGGTCCCAAAATTAGGGAACCCCCACCCCTAGTGAGAGGTTGGGAACCCTACTTTTAATGCCTTCTCTAAGATAAGAACATAAGAGAAGCCATGTTGGATCAGGCCAATGGCCCATTTAGTCCAACACACTGTGTCACACATTGGCCCCCAAAAAATCAGGCACCATCAGGAGGTCCATCAGTGGGGCCAGGATACTAGAAGCCCTCCTACTTTGCCTCCCCCAAGCACCAAGAATACAGAGCATCACTGCCCCAGACAAATAGTTCCAACAATACGCTGTGGCTAATAGCCACTGATGGACCTCTGCTCCATATGTTGATCCAATCCCATCTTGAAGCTGTCTAGGCTTGCAGCCGCCACCACCTCCTGTGGCAATGACTCCATAAGTGAGTGAACTCCAAAGGCATTTAAAGAGCTCATAGTCCATTTAAATGCTTTCACCAAGCTTATAGTTCACTCTGAAGGCATTAAAAGGGACCGAAAGCCATTTAAATGCCCTTTAGTTGTGTCTATCCAGTGGTCCCAAAAATCGTGATTATTTTCAGTATTTTTCAGGATGGGCATTTTTGGATAGCAAAATCAGTAGCCCACTTGGTAACTGGCTGAGAAAATACCCCATAAATACTGATAAGGTGTTTTTCGGGGGGGGGGGGTGGCTTTCTTAACTGGACATAGCTTCAAAGCTCTCTTCATCATACCTCATCACTCTCCTTCCTCAGGTAGGATTCTGCTGAACTCCTGACCTATTGACTTGACTTCTACAGTTTGCTTCTTAACACCCCCCTTTTCATTTTAAAAAAGAGCAGAAAATGGACAGGGGGGTCGTATTCTGGCAGGAAGACAGCAACAGAGCTGTATAAAATATGACAGAATCAACAGTGAAAGGAAGCTGTTTCTCCTTGAGGTTACCCTAACAGTGAACAACCTATTTTTGTCTATGCCATTATGTTGGCCCTGCACAGGGGATAAGACAAGCTCTGTTCTCTGGTGCATCCCGATTCAGTGTTTCTCAAATTAATAATAATTGTATGGTTACATAAGCACTCTCTCTAAGGAGCCAGTGGCACTTCAGGACTATTAATGAATTAATTTGTACAAACTCTGGACATAAGAGGTTGTAGTATTGCTCAAATTTTTGCTGGCAGCAAGAGAGGTAGAATAAGTTTTTCAGGGTCATGCAAAAATTCTACAGCACAGCAAGACAGCATACAAGAGGAAGGGCTGAAAAAAATCCTTAGTCCCAGTACAACACCTTAAAAGCCTATCTGGTTACACAAATAGTTTTTACGCCAGAGATTATTTGGTCTCCTTTTAGAGGGCTAGTGCCGTGGTTATTCACACAAGAGGATGTGCTAACCTTTTTTGTTGTTGTTTCTGTATTCCATTGCAAATTCATGCCTAATTTACCATCCACTACCAAATACTTAGCACTTATCTTTGCAATGTGTTATGGGCCTTACCTAATCTTCAGCAGCACCTCTGCGATTTACAACAGTCTCGTAATCCACCCTCCCCGCCTGTACTTGCTGAAATGAAATGAAAGCAAAGACGAGATGATTTGCTTGGGGACTTTGGCTCACAATGGATCAGATTCTGATACTTATAAATATGCAGAATTACACCTGATTCTGTCTGTTCTCTCCTATTAAAAATTCTGCTCCTTTTTATTTTTTTAAAGTAAAGTATTAGTCAGGACTGGCCCAATGGGATTAAATAAAGAATTGCTGCCTTTCCCTTGGCCTTGAGAAAATGCTGATGGAATATTCATCAGGAGTCCTTATGGAAGTGTCCCTGTCCAATCACACTAATTGGTGGGTTGTGCACAGTCCATACCAAGCACTAGATTTTTAAAAAAAAATTGTGCATGGGGCAGATAGAAGAATATTTAAAGTAAGGAAGAATAACAAGAACTCTGATTGCAGAAGACCTCACTTCAA
This sequence comes from Heteronotia binoei, assembly GCF_032191835.1. Lineage (NCBI taxonomy): Eukaryota > Metazoa > Chordata > Lepidosauria > Squamata > Gekkonidae > Heteronotia > Heteronotia binoei. The sequence continues at coordinate 89,174,210 of NC_083230.1, forward strand.
ATCAACAGCACTATCCTGGTGAACATAGCTTAATATGAGAACCATTACAGTTCATGAATATAGTCTACTTAGAAGTATATTTGAAAATTGTTATCAGTATGGTTATAGGATAATATGCACAGAGCTACCCTGGATGCAGTGAAACTGATAGGTTTGCCTCTTAGTTCCTACTGTTAAGTTGCCTTTCAGATTTTTATACCGTTGCTAAGTCCCTTTCTTAAAAAATGGGCTGCATGCTGTGTTCTTTTATCTACGAAATAATGGTTTATGAAAGATTGTGTTGCAACCCTTCCCCACTTAGGTTCAATTGCATTTTGAACATTTATCACTACCTTGATGAACAGCTGCTCGGTAACAAGGTATGTGGCAAGTAGCTGTACATAGGAGTGATGTATGCTTACTATTATATAACATCCTCATACCCTACCTGGGGAGTTAGGTATACTTGGGTATACTCCCTTCAGAGTTGGTTTTTTTTTTTGAAGTTTCTGTTCTTATTTTTCTTTTGTTACTGTATTTGGTTTCAGGCTTATCATATCCAATGATGTTCTTTCTGACCAACTTCCACTGGTCATGAAACCAAAATAATAATTAAAAAATAATTTGAGAATGCTTATTAAAGTTTTCAATTGATACTTAAGGGGGCTTAATATTCACTCAGGGTTTCCTTTCTTGTTTGTACTGTGGGTGATTTTAGCATTCATTCTATTGAAAACAGTGTTACATTGAAATCATTTTTTTTTTGAGAGAGAGAGAATGTATCCAGAAGACCTTATGAGGCAGCCATTGCATTTCAGCTTTAAAACTTCCGAACATAAATAATCATAAATACAGGAGCTTAGTTGCCCCAGATCATCTCAACCTCCAATTTGCTCCCCTGTTCAGCATATTCAGCCACAGTGGAAACTCATGCCATGTTTGTTGTGGGTTATTCTGTGTTCCTTAGAAATCAAGTTTCTTTTTGCTGGTAGAAAGGCAAATTTATTCCTTAGATTTTTGTCTTGCCCTTCTTCCAAAGAGCTCAGGGTGAAATATATGGTCCCCTGTCTTCTTTTGTGTTCACAGCAACTCTGCGAAATAGGTTAGGCAGACAGGGTATGTTCGATCTAAAAGTACCTCATGCCAGGGATGAGAGCGGGATTCGAACCCAGGCCTCACTGGTCAAAATCCAGTGATTCAGCCACTATATAATGATGGCTCCGTGTCAGCATTGTGATGGTGTTATCAGTTGTCCATCATTCTCTGACTGAGAAGTTTTGCTCATACATTCCTATGTTCTGGCTTCGTTGGTCACAACAGAAGTAGCTGGCACCAATGGTGCCATTACTCCATGCTTCCTTCAGTGAGCACTTTGGGGAGACAGAACATAGAAGGGTTTTCCTTCACATAACTGCCTCAATAGACATGTTTTGCAGCTGTGATGGATGGTAAATGGTTAATACTGTTCTGAGAACTTTGAGTGACATAGAATTCAAATGGAATTTTTCAATTGAGAGTGTCAGTTAGGAGGGGCAGTTAAGAACCCATAGTTGACTGGGAAGGAAGCTTGAGGGAGTGAGAGGATCAAGAAGGATCCCCATTCAAGCTTGAGGGAAATAGCTCGTAGAAAAAGGGGTGATCCCTATTAAGTGGTCAAGAAGGGAAATTGAAACTTGAATGTCACTGTCTTCACCCACTTTAGTGTTTGTAAAACCTAGAAGCTTATACTTGTACGTGGAAGCAGAGACTGCCAAGAAATTTCTCTCAAGTTTTAAAGACCTGTTTGAATAGCCAAAACAGTTACTTGTTTGTGACAAATTATCAGGTGTTTATTTGTATACAAAGTTACTTCATTTCTGTTCCCAGTTCACCTCACAAGTAATAAACTTGATTCATACCTATCATTTCCCCTCAAAGTGAAACAAAACAGTGGTCGTTTTCGCACTTAGCGTTTGCTCCCCTTATTCCACGGCGCAATTATGTCCGGATCATTTTTCTCGTTTTCGCACATTGCCTCTTTAGTGGAGTCGCTTTCCATGAAGCCCCGGCTCAAATCGTTTTCGCACTAGCATCGACTTGAGTTTGATGCCCTGTCAATCATTTTTTTTTAAGCGCAAGTCTGGTTGTGTAACTACGTAACAACGTAACAAGAGCATCACGTGTGCCGCTTCTGCTTATGGATTGGCTGCAGCTGTAGCATCCTCCACAGCCCTTTATGTGTTAACAGAAGGATTCACAGTGGAGAATCTGGATGTCAACTTCCCGCCACTGATGGTGACTGGCGGGTGCTCAGCACGCTCCGCGGAGTCGTCTGGGTGTCCCCAGTCGCCTCCGCTGGCTGCGTAGACTAACGCTATTTCGTTATAACGAAATGGTTGCGCCATAATGAAATGGTTATGGCGACACAGTACACGTTGTTCAAACTGGAGAAAGCTTTTACATTTAAGCCTCCCAGCACTAGTGTGTGTGTGTTTGGCAGGTTCTTCCCTTCCCAGCCTCGCTCCCTCCCGGGTGGCGAAGCTGGGATTTCCTCCGCGCTCTGCCCTTTCCCCGGCTGGCGCTTGCAGCTGCAACGGCGACCTAACGAACTAACGAAATGGTTGCGCCATAATGAAATGGTTGCGTTATAACGAAATGGTTATGGCGACACACTACACGTTGTTCAAACTGGAGAAAGCTTTTACATTTAAGCCTCCCAGCACTAGTGTGTGTGTGTTTGGCAGGTTCTTCCCTTCCCAGCCTCGCTCCCTCCCGGGTGGCGAAGCTGGGATTTCCTCCGCGCTCTTCCCCCTCCCCGGCTGGCGCTTGCAGCTGCAATGGGGACCTAACGAACTAACGAAATAACGCAACAGCGGAAAAGCAATAATATCGCTATTACGCAAGAAATATGAAGTTAAAAAAAAATGGCCGTGCGGGCACTTTTGGGAAGTGCCGCGAAGGGCTGATGATTGGCCAAGGGGGTGGATGGGGTGGGAGGACGGAAAGGGAGAGGGTGACGCCCACAAAGCAGTCGATCCGGCGTGGATGGATTTCCCACAGCAAACTCCGCGGAGTGGATCTGGAGTGGATCCGGAGGTTTTCAAAAACTCTGGAAGCAGGTGGATCAAGATACTCCGGCGTGAAACCCCTGCAGCACCGGAGCAAACCACAGCACTGGAGCAACAGGTGCGAAAACCAGGAAAAGATCCGGAGGTAAATGGGGTGCTACGCCGGAGTAAACGCTAGTGCGAAAACGGCCAGTAAGTTAGTTTTGATTTACCATCAGCCTTTTGTGTGCCATTGTCAAATCAGGACAAAAGAAGGACTTTAATCTCTCCCCTAATTTACTAATATACATTCAAATGATTGGGTGGGACAGCCAGAGAAAAACAAAGAACAAAAAGAAAAAAATGGGCTTTTAAGCCAAGAAATAGACAAATGGAAATCCTATGAGGGAGAGCAAAATAATGTTTTGGTGGCAACTTAGGAACAATCATGACATGAACACACACACAAAAAAAGAATCAGAAGCAATATGGGCTGATGGTATTGCAATGGATCACACATAGGAATCTCAGTGGGCTGAGTCGTGAGTGAGTGAATAGCAGGAGCTCATCAGAACCGAGAGTCCAGAGAATATGGAAAGGAAGGGAAGAGTGCTACAAGGAGGAGCTGATGCCACTGCAATTTGTGCAGTTTCCACCTTGAAGCTTAACTAACAACAAAGTTCAAATGGGATCAATTATGGGGAGAAAGGACTCAACTATTGATTTGATGCTACTTAAACTGTCCATCAAGAATACAAATGTAGTGGGCTTAAGGCTTGTCCTGGATGTTAGTTTCATACTCATACTTTGGTGCTGAATTTTCATAAAGTTTGGTTCTTGCTATGAAAGTCTGGGGGAGCAAATTTTTTGTCAAAGTGCTTATTCGAGATGTTCTTTTTATTTTTGATAGTTTACATCTGACCACATTCATTGTGCTCCCAGTCTTCTGATGCTTCAGATGTGGGAAAGGGAAAGAACATCTCCATAGATCAGACAATCAGTTCAATGCTTTCTGCCTCACCATTCTGTGCTGGCAATTTCATTGAGTACCAGCAATGCACAACTGAACTCTTGCCCTGATCCTAATTGAATTTAGTTTCACATGCATAGTTCAAGCAAAAAGTGGATCCAAGTGTGCATTTATTTGAAAACAACATAGTGCTGATAGATGACAACACCATTTAAATCCTTGTCCAGATGTGGATGTCCATTTGCAGTACATTAATTCCAGTGAGATGCACATTTTGGATGCACATCTGCATTCAGGCCAAGATCTAAGCACAGCTGGACTGGGAAGAAGGAATTAGCAGTGGAAATTGGGTACTTTGTCTCTTGCCTCCAACACCCACTTCCTTTGGAGAGGGATGGTGACTCAGTGGTAGAGCATCTGCTTGGTTAGCAGAAGGTCCCAGGTTCAATCCCTGGCATCTCCAACTAAAAAGAGTCCAGGCAAATAGGTGTGAAAAACCTCAGCTTGAGACCCTGGAGAGCCGCTGCCAGTTTGAGTAGACAATACTGACTTTGTTGGACTGAGGATCTGATTCAGTATATGGCAGCTTAATATGTTCATATGTTCCTGATCCATCCTTCCTGCCTGCCTTTTTCTTGCAGCCTTTTATGGACGGGTGTGAAAGTAACCTAAAAGCACAGGGGAGGTGCATTTAAGAGGAATAAATGTTTGCAAAATGTGTGTGTTCATTTTGGCTCAGAACTACACTAACAGAATAAGTAAAGTAGATCATTCAGGAAGTCCTGAATGAGACTTACTGGCAAATTGTGTAACATACCAAGGTGATGGAAGTGAGGTAGGATTCAAATCTGACTTTCAGCACCTTAGAGCTCACAAGACAGGGCCAGCTGATGACTTAAAAGACAGGCAGTCTCTTGTAGCCTAGCAACAGCACCTGGACTGTGGTCTTCAGACCAGCTTCAGGCACCACCTGGCTGGCACTCATCACATGACCCTCAGGGCAAAGAGAAGGGGATGCTCCCTAACCCATAAGAGATAATTATATAGATAACAGAGCTAGGTATGCAATAAGAATAAAATGTTATTATCTTAAACAGGAATGATTACTCTTAATTCCAATTACCGTATATACTCGATTATAAGTCGAGATTTTCTGCCCAAATTTTGGGCAGAAAAACCCCCTCCTCGACATATACTCGAGTCACTATTCAGCCGTCAGGTAAAAAGGGAGGGAGAAGCCCCGGCGGAGCGGGATCCTTACCAAGTGGCGGCTCGGCCGGCGGCAGCGGCGGCGGCCCCACTTTCCCCCGCGGCTTCCGCGCCTTCGCCTCCTCTCAGGGACGGCGACGGCATGGCGAAAGGGAAGGCTCGCCGGCCGGCCTGGGGTCGTTGAGGAGGGGGGAAAAAATAATAATCCGCTCGCCGGCTTCACTGAGGGGGCGGCGGAAGAGGCGCTTCCCTCAGCCGCGGAAGGCAAGAGGGCGGCGGAGCGGCTCGGCACGGCAACGACGACGACGCCGGCCCAATTTCGCACGTTGACGCGGCTTTTTTTCTTCCTTCCCCGCCCGGGAAAGGGGGACGGACGAGCCCTGCGGGACACGTGACCGGCGCCGCCCGTGGGTTCCGCCGCTCGGGGGGGGGAGAAAGCGGCGGCGCTCCGCCTTCGCCGTGCAAGGGGGGGCTGGCAACAGGAAGCGGCGCATGAACTGTTTTGGGAAAGAGTACAACATAAATTGGAGCCAATTGCTGGAAATGTGTAGGATTCAACAAACAAAACACAAAAGAACACCTGCATTTGAGGAGGGGGAATCTGCATTATTTCAGAGAATGCAGATTACTTTAGAAAGAACCCGGCTTTCCTGCATCTAGGGGAAAGAGCAGCTGTAGACTTGGAAGGGCAGGGAAATCTGTGCTGTAGGAAACAGAAAGAGAATTCCTGATGGCAGTTAACTGGGCACACTGGCCCAGCAGTACCTCCTTCAATGGAAGAGCTGCAGACTCCCAGTCTGGGTCCCTTCAGGCATTAGAGGAAGATGCCTTCTCTGCTCATATAGCTTAGAATCCAAGCAAATGCTTTTACCAAAAAAGCCTCAATTTAAAAGTATAGCAGGCATTGTACCTGTTTTCTTTAGGATACCAACAGCTGAAATTACAAGACCCTGATTTTAACTGATTTCAGGAATCACTTGGTTAATCCGTGCCTTCCAAGGCTCTAATTCTTGACAACAGGATACCTGTTACAATACATTAGATTCGTCTGAGAATGTTCTTAAAAGGAGAGGTCTGACCGATGGTCTGGCTGGCACCGAATGGGATGCAATCCTACAGCTCACTCTTTTCTGGAAACAGTCAGGCAAACATACTATAAAGCATGTAAAAATGCATTATCTATGCTGTTATGTAACAGTGCAACAAATTAAATCCTTAACATAGATAAACAGCATAAAAAACCCTTCTACAAATATTTCAAGTAGTTTATAATAACCAGGAGTGGCCAAACGGTGGCTTGGATGATACGTGTGGCCCTTTCACACATATTGTGTGGCTCTCAAAGCCAGATTTGCTTAATGTAAGAGCCATCTAGAATGAACATCAGATGTTTGAGAGCCACAAGACATGAACGTCAGATGTTTGAGAGCCATAAGAGGGAGGAAGGAAGGAAAACAGAGGGGGGAGGTGGAAAGAAAGCAACGTTAGCTTTAAATGGATTCTCCAAGCGGCTGGCTGACTTGGCTTGGAGAAGTGATTTAAGGAGAAAAAAATGCCTTCTCCAAGCTGGCCAACTTGTGGGGCAGTATATGAAAGGTACCATAGGTTTACCAGTAACTGCTGCGTTTCCCACCCTCGGCTTATACTCGAGTCAATAAGTTTTCCCAGATTTTTGGGGTAAAATTAGAAGCCTCGGTTTATATTCGGGTCGACTTATACTCGAGTATATACGGTATATCAATAAAATAAATTATCTCTAAAGTATTACATAATGTGCAAAATCTACTCTAGTTACCGAAATTGTGGCATTAATGAAGGATCTTCTAAATGTGTCAGTGCCCCCCCCCCCATTTTACAGCCATGTGTATTTGGACTCTTATTTGGACTCTTATTTGGACTCTTCAGTGGCTAATTTGCTTGGTAAGTAAATAACAAGTTCTTCAATAATGAGACCAGAATGCTTGTATTCCTTAATGGAGGAGTGTCCATGTGAAAATTAGAAACCACTGCTTAAAATCCTTTTCAATTGATTCATCAACTGTTGGGTTTTTTTACTTTAGTTAATTCTGTTATGGAGGTACCTGTTCTCTGTGAAAAACTCAGAACTGCTGTTTATCTTGGGAGACTTTGAACCAGATCCTTCTCTCCTAGACTCTCTTACCTAGAAGTGGCATCAGAGATTCAGGTATTTTCTAGTTTAAGTTTAGCCAGCACCCTGCTGTTGATTCTTAGTTATTTTTTTCAAACTAGCATTGACTTATATTAGCAGATCTGTTCCTTCTGTTTAATCATCGAATAACTCCTAACTCTGCAGCAACTGAGCCTTGCTTTGCCTCAAGCTTGCAAATCTGTTTTCGGGAATGTGGTGTCCTTATGAAGTGAATGATGCATTTTAGCCAGTTAGCAGCTATGGCTCTTACATAAGAGTGACAGCTTCTATACACAGTTTAGAGCAGGCATTAGAGAGCTTTGAATAAGAAATTTATTTGCATTTTGAGATAACAATAAATGTTATTGGCCGTTTCATGCTCATAATTGGGTTTTCAAATTACCATTGCTTTGTATTTCTATTGTCCAGACTTTCACAGTTTATGAACCTCCTAGGCCAATGCAGCTTACTTGTCTTATATTGTGACCTACCAGGCCCTGGGCAATCCCCTTGATTTTCCAGGTCTTAGGCAGACAGTAAAAAACAACTGGATAGACTCTGCTAGGCTGGACTGTTTCTGGTATAGTGGGTTGTCAGTTGAATTTGATTGGGGATAAAGTCTGGCTCCTGTCATGAAACAACAACACTTGTGGCATTGAGCCAACCCAGGACATTGAATTAATATACAAGGAGGATCCATACTGCCATTTCAGTGGCATCTTTTCTCCAGATGCAATCTTAGAAGAAGCAAAAGTGATTTTTATGCAGCATAGAAAGGGACAGAGGTGAAACTGTGGGGGGTGAGGAGCTTAATAATCTATACACTTCTAGAGAGCTAGCTGCTTTGCTGGGCTCCTAAGCACTTTTTATATTTGAACAAATGTTATCCTGTTGTGAGAAGTGCAGCTGGCTAGTTTAATATCCATAACATGCTGCTGTAGTTGCATCAGTGTAAAGCCACACTTGGCCATGTCAAAGATCTGTGAGATTGGTGTGCCAGGGCCAAATAGGAGCAAATATCCTTGGGTCCCATTTAAAAAAAAATCCTGGTACAGATAACATATAAATGGAAAGTATTTATTTCTCCCACATCGTTCATTCATTCATATTTTTTCTCTGAACCTTTCTGTTTCTATTACTTCAACATGTTTAAGAAACCACCACACAAAAAAAACATTCTGAATTCATCTTTAAACAATTTTATCTTTCCAGTTCTAAGGCATACTTTCAACCTTTGCCACAAGACACAGCATGCCCATGAAATTGTATCACAAGGTCAGAGTTCTCTGCACATTATTAGGCAACTGTAACAGGAGGGTTTTTTTGTTTCTATGAAATTATCTTCTTTTTTAGCTGGGCCTGAGTAAGAGTTGTAGGTGTTGGCGGTTTTACAAAATTTCCCAAGGCGTGCATTCAATAGAAAAGGGCATAGAGTTGGATGTATTATTTCTATTTCCCCACAAGTTATAAGGACCTGGGGAACACTAAGCCAGGAAATGATTTCTCTGACCTCTAGCCTTGTATGTCAGCAAAACTGCATGCTGCAGAACTCAGTGAACTGGGGTGCGGAGATGGGAATACTCCAGATTCGCATTGCCATCACACAGTTGTGATCAGAATTGGATTGAAACATATTTGGCAGTTCTTTTGGTTCACTTTTGGTTTGAAAAATATGCTTGCATATTAAAATGCACATACTTATGAAGTTGCAAACTATTTTCATAGATTACTTGTTTATCATATTGTGATTTCATTCAGAATTTTGGAGCCACTTTGTGGATTCTTCCTACTGTTCATATCTTTTCTATGGCTGATGCCACCCTCCAATTGATATTTAGATTTAGACTGACGCTAGGCTGTTCTGCTCTTAAAGTTGTTACCCTTTCCATGGAAATCACATCAGCCTTGCTAAAAATGAAACAATTCAGAGTAAAAGGATAATACAGACCACAAGCATATTTGCTTTTTCTGTAGCAGAATCAAATGCAGTGTTCCAAGTTTATTTTGTGTTCTGCCATAATCTCAAGATCCTTTTCATCAGTTCTGCTGCATTCAGAGATAATCCTCCCTTTGTATTTATGTTGTGATTATTGCTTATACTTACTTATTCCCATTGCTTTTTCATTGTATTTTATTTAATGTAATGCTTCTTAGGACTAGGCTGCCTGTAATGCATGAAAATGCTATATGTTGAGCTGTTTTCTTTTTGAGTGGTTTAAAACATGGCAGTTCTGGCAACTGCTAACCCTTTGGCAGTTTGGATATATACCTAGTTTTATTTGAGAAGATAATTGAGTTGGCTAGAAAGTGTGCCTCCCCACATTGTTTCCTAGAAAGGAAAGATGCTGTCTGTGGTTTAGCTACAGAGCCATGCTGGGTCAGCAGGGGTTAAGCAGATATGCTTGGTGGACATCTTAACCTGCCAGTTACTCAGCATGAAAGAAAGAACCTGCTGGCTTTCCTTGGATATGTCCAAGGAAACCATTGATAAAACATCAGAGTTTAACAATCCATTATAAGGACTATTTATGGACAATTTGTTTCCTTTTCCTTAAGCATTTCATTTGCATCAGCAAGACCCTGACCCTGACGGTCCTTGAGTGCTTCTTTGGCAACTACATGGTAGGGCCTGATTCTATATTCCTACAGAAAAATAAATCCGATTAATAAAGGAGCTAACTGAGATAACATCTTGTTGTCTACACACAGTGTTTTAGGCTCCACAATCTCTGTTTTAATTTAAATACGGAAAGACTATAACCTCTGTTGTGGGAAATTTCTAAACTATTCCCTGCTGCATCTGTTTGTCCCTAATATCAATCCATTTCCCTCTCTCCAGATTCAGCAGTAATGCTGTCCTTTTCTGTTTCACATCAAGGTACTTCCTGGCATGCTGCCAAAGAGATAGGAGCATTTAAACACTGTTTTGGGCTTCAGAGTGTGACTTGAATGTCTGAAATCTCAGCTAAAAGAGGATGGAGTTTTAAGTGTACCCTAGGGTGGGCCCTGAAAGATCACTTCCCCAGAGACCAACGAAACATTAATTTGGCCCTAACTGCACATCAGTTAGCTTTAAATGCTGTACCTTACTTAAAATGTGGTACATGGTTGTAATTTTCAGCAAGACTGATTACCCAAAGTTCCTCTTGAAATCCCAGTCTTTCTTCTCTTTATAGCTTGCTCCTTCTCATATAGCATCTTTGACTCTAGTAAACCAAGAATACTTTCTGTGGCTATCTAGTAAGCTGGTATATTGAAAGCAGGTGTTCAGAGGCCAGTCTTCTATGCTGGAGAAGATAAGGGAAATTAACCCTGCTGAACTACCCAGGACTTCCTCATGCAGTGATAGCCAGTAGAGATAAACACAAGACTATTGTTATGCTCTTTTCAAGATTAGAAGGTGTGGGTTCAGACTCTAGATTGTGATGTGATTAATGGAATGAATTTAGTAACCTCCTCTGAGTTTTTAATAGTTTATTTTCCAAATTGTTCCTCTGCTATATGATTGATGGTCCATTTCAGGATTTAGAAATACAGCACAGTAGGACTGGGGTAAGGGAAGATGGCTCAGATGGTTATCTGATAACTGCTGTGTCTGCTCCTTTCTCATTGTTGTGCATTTGCTTCCTGGCCAGTGTCCATGGAGTCTGTGTACTGTATTAAAGTTCTTCTTTTCCAAAAACCATCAAATACATATTGTGGATTTTCTAGAACCAGGATTGGAAGGTAACCCTAGAATTTGTAATCCAGCCACCATGCACAGTTCTTTCGTACCCTGGCATTCCTCCTGGATTTGTCAGTGTCCATACTGTAGAGGGCCACGAGTAGAGTACAGAATGGAATATTATGCTAGAACAAAACATAGTTTTTAATAAAAAGTACTCCAAGAAAAGTGCCCCTGTAGAAATAGTTTAAAAAGTCAAGGCAGAATGTACCTGTTGCCTTAGGGGAATGCATGTTGTGGAAGCCTCCATTGTTGTTCTTTGGGTTATAAGAAAGACCAGCACCACCTAGTTGTGTTTAGGCTGACTGTTAGTTTTGTTCTTCAACCTTTTCATTGTTTAGCTGAAAAATATAGCCAGTGAGCATCTTCCGAATCCAAGATGTGAAGGCCCATGTGTCAATCTAAGATGCTTGGGAAATTTTATTTGTTTACATTATCTACATTCCTTCTTTCTCATAGAGACTCAAATCAGATTACACAAGTTAAGTCGATGCAATCAATAGGATGAGACATCTAATAGGCAGTTTAATAGCACTGGGATTGCAGAAATCTGACCAAAGCATAAGTACTAAGCATATGCTAAACAAGCAGTAAATGATATTACCCAAGTAGAAATACAATGCACTGAGAAGAGCATAATGCATAAAGCAACAGGCAACATCATACCCACAAACAAATATCAGTAGATTGCTTCTCCTGTGATGGTTAAGGTTTTCAGTATCCAGTATCTTACCTTAGGACAGAAAATGGACCAGATTATTGTCATGCCACTAACAGCTCAGCAGTTCTAGGAAATTTCACAGCCAAGATAGTATGCCAGAAAAAAAGTAATTTCCATGATCATTCATGGTGGGTGAAGCCAATTTTAAGTTACTTGGCTTTTTTCAAATGAAACGTAATTATTTGGATTGTGCTCAGGAGCTAATTGGAAGTCAGTGAAGAGTACAGTTGTAACATTCCTTTCCCAGTTATCACCATTTTTCTCCAGTAGCCAAGCAGGAATGTTCAGCTCTAAATGGAAGGTTCTAAATGACCTTTGGTAATACCCTGAGTAGAGGTGGGCATGAACCAGCTCACAAGGCAGAGTTCGTCGCAAATTTTGACCGGTTTGGGATTTGCAAAGCAATGTTCATGGATGGGTATCCAGCATGAACAGTTCGTGAACTTTCATGCTGTCAGTAGTGGTTCGTGACCTTCTAAATGACTTTCAGTAACGCCTGGAGTAGAGGTGGGCATGAACTGTCTCACAAAGCTACATTTTATATATTCCCACCCTTCCAGGTGTGAATCACCCCCTCTGTGCCATGAGGGTGAAAGTGCTCATCATGGGGGAAGGGTGCTCGTCATGGGGGAAGTTGTCTTCCACCTCCTGTGTAATACAGACAGGGCTGGCCTGCCCACTAGGCAAACTAGGCACTGGCCTAGGGCACTGACAGTCCAGGGGCACCAGGCACAGTCTGGCAGCCCCTCTGAATGGCAGCACCTGGCCCCCTGCTTCAGCCCAGTGCAGCAATCTGCCTGGATCTCATTGGCCCTCAAGAAGCCCAGCTGGAGCAGAGTGGGACCCTTGGCTCTCAGCTGGCAACTTGGCGGCTCTGGCTGCAGCGCTCCCCCATCATCGCCACCCTCCTCACCCGGTGGCCCCATGCCTCAGCATCAGAGCACAGCAGTGCTGCCCAGCATGGGGAGGAAGGATGCGGCATATACACTCCTGAACCTTCATCTCATTTCCCCTGAAAGCACTCTCCTGAGGGCACCTTCTTTGGGGGTGCTAACTCTGTAAATCCAGTCCTCACCCGGCCAGAGATTCCCTGTCATTTTGGAACCTCTAGCACACCAGAGGGGTTCTGCCATGTCGCAAACCTCACAAACCAAATCAGTTTGTCAAGCATCAAAAAGTTTGTGATGGCCCATGGTTTGTGGACCATGCACCCCATGCACTACAAACCATACTGCATTTTCCAAGTTCATCCCCATCCCTGACCTAGAGATGAAGTAGGGCTGGATTCCACAGGCAGTCGAATGAGGTAGCAGAGTGCTGAGGTGATAAAATGGATGGTATCATTGCATATTGCAGAGCTGGGACTACTTTTTTTTTTTCCAAAGGTCTCCTGAATTAATAATGTAATTGGGATTTAACATAACATGTGAAATGTTAGACTAGAATAGTTCTCCCTCATGTGTTTAAAATTACCTTTTTTCCCTGTGAGAAACATGGGGAAGTTGATAAAATGTGATTTCAACCCCAACTACAGTCTGCATTAATACATTCCATAATGCTGCCTCATAATTCCATCTTCTCATCCTGATGCATGTCTACATGAGCCCAAAGAAGTTTGTGCTGGAAATCTGGAGCACCACATGTGGCTTCCATTTCATATCTGCAGTTCAGGTAAAGAGAGGGCATCTCACGAGTCAGCCAGGGATCAGCAATAGTAAGGACATCTTAGGAGAAAAGGAACCTTGCATAGCCAGCCTTGAGTTAACAGAAGCTGATCAGCAGGAAAATGAGCTGCAAGCTTGTCAGGATTCACAGCCAACAGCTGGTGCAGAGCCATGGATACTCTTCAGCCCTGATTCAGAAGTTGAACATCAGTTGGCCATTCCTAGCCCACCAGTATCACTTACCCCCTTAGAGCACTGCAGATGAAGGCTGAGAACAGAACTGCAGACAAGATGGCAAAGTGTATGCCTCTGGCCTGATGCCATCTGTTTTCTGATAATGAAGATGAGAAGTTGCAGGATTGCTTCTGAGTAACTGATTGCAAGCATGACCTTTAGGTGTGAGGCTATAAAACAAGCCAAGAAAAGCTGTTAGGCATGGGCACTATGTGTACAATAGACTCTAAGCCCCTGACTCTGTCTTTCTTGACTTCTGGACCTCTGACTGGGACTGAATGACTCCTTTTTGCCTGATTTCTGAACCCCCTGACCTTACATTGAATGATTCTGAGTTGTCTGATACCTGATACTGGGAGCCTGCAAACTAGTATAGAGCACCAGCAAGGACTGAGGGAGAACAGCTACTTGGCCCCACCCTCCTATATTCTTGAGGCCTTGAAAGATTGTCTGGAGGAAATGATTGTGACTTGCTTGATCTGTGTAATGCAAAATTTTTGGTGCTGTTTACTGTATATTAGATTTTGTTTAAAGTGATTTTTTATGGTAAACCACTCTGGGTCCTGTTTGCAAGAAAAAGGCAGGGTAAAAATAAAATAAATTTTAGTGAAAGGTGATAAACAGCCCTGTCCGTGTTCAAGGATAAATTGCCTGAAAGTAGTGAATTGTAGGAGTCTATTTCTGAATAATTCCAAAAAGCATAATCAACAGAAGGGAGAATGGCTTTCTCTCTTTGTATAATCCACAGGAACTTGTGTCTTTGACATGCATGACTTATGTAAGCATATTTAATTGTATTAAAATACTCAGTGTACTGAATCAGTGAGCTGGCCAAAAACATTTTCCTAAGTAATAATCATATCTGAAAAGGAAGTACAATTATCCCATCCTTCCTCCTCTCCCTGAGTGGCACCCCTCATATGGACAAAATCAAAGGACAATCATGCAAAGCCTACATCTCATCATAAAATGTATTTTATTGATTTTATTGTATTTATAGATTGATTAATAGCATGTATGTGTTTGTATATTAAATTGTATATGCAGATTGTATATTTATAAGCTGTAGTCACCTGTGAGCTGGGCTCGAGAAGAGCAGGACACAAATATAATAAATAAACATATGATTTCTGTCCTTTGTGCATATGAGGAGTTCTGGAATCTTCTCTTAGAAACTGAAAGGCAGCCTGTGAATGTGCCTTTCTGTTGTTTACCAGTTTAATATTTCTAATGCTGCCTAACTTTAATGGAGGAGGAAGGCCATATGTAGTCAGCAGAATGTCATGGGTACCCGTGTCTCTGATACAATGCCGCTTCTCAAGGAAAGCTTTCTCAAGATCTCAAAACCTCAATAGGCACTGTGGGATGTATTATTTCCTTACTGCTTGTAATTCCTTATTACTGCTGCACTTTTTATGTCACTGGATCGAATTTATTGAGTTGCATATATTGTTTCCAACAAGACTTAAAACATGACACAAGGAACCACAGTACTCCATGGTTCCCTGATCTGATAATCACCTTATTTTTTGGTGGTGTTTCTCCTCACTTCTATAAGTTGTGTGTTTGTCACCTCTCTGCCCCATTGCCTGTGTCCCTTAAGTGTCTATTCATTCATTTATCTGTTGTGTAGTTTTGCCATGTATTTAGCAGTTTATGTTACTTCATAAGATATTTTGACCCTTGTCTTCATCAATATTTACTCTTTAGGTCTTTTACACCTATGCCTGCTAGCTGCGCATCTGTCTGCCTAATTGCTATCTCTTGTCCCTAATCTTCTTTCTTTTATTTTCTCATTACGTTGGTGAGTAATAGCCTTGTATTATTAGGGATCTTGTAGAGGAACAGTATTGATTGGATCTCTTTTATTCCCTTAGTTAATAAAAGCAACTAAATAAATAATTGCGTCCCACCACTATAGCCTAAATGGTTTTGCATCCTACAAGGCACAAGGGAGTTCCAGCCTGCTTGCTCTTTAATTAAAAATAAGTTTTCAGCCGCCTCTTTCATCATCAGAATTTTCTATCACCTTGAAATGAAGGCTCTGATGTTGTCTTCTGAAATTATTGAGTGCTAGCCAGCTGGGAGAGTTGAGTTTAAAGTATACATTAATCTTCTTAACTACCTTCATCAAGATGACTGTCCAGACTGCCACAGATCCTGTGCTTTTGTTCTCTGTATCTCCCAATTGTTTGTCTACTTTTTGGGTACAGCCCATGAAATAAGTTAAATTGTATGTGTGCTAATTATTGGGAGCCTGGGAATTGCAGGCTGTTTTGCATCCTATGCAAGGAAGTACTTCTTCACCCAAAGGGTGATTAACATGTGGAATTCACTGCCACAGGAGGTGGTGGCGGCCACAAGTATAGCCAGCTTCAAGAAGGGTTTAGATAAAAATATGGAGCACAGGTCCATCAGTGGCTATTAGCCACAGTGTATGTGTGTATATAAAATTTTTTGCCACTGTGTGACACAGAGTGTTGGACTTGATGGGCCGTTGGCCTGATCCAACATGGCTTCTTTTATGTTCTTATGTTCTATAGCTCTACCCAGATTTCCAAGGTTATAACTAAGGTCAGTAAGAAAAATAAAGAATGCTATTGGGATTTTTTGTGTTTTTAATAAATTCCAAGTTTAAAAGTGAGTAGTGGTTAAATTAGTCCAGGGGCGGCCAAACTTACTTAACATAAGAGCCTCATGGAATAAATGTCAGATGTTTGAGAGCCACAAGTCATGAATGTCAGATTTGAGAGCTACAAGAAATGAACATTAGATGTTTGAGAGCCTCAAAACATGAAGGCAGACAGGCAGGCAAATAGATAGGGGAGAGGGGGACGAGTTGGAAAGAAAGCAACTTTAACTTTAAATGCATTCTCCAAGCCACCGGCTGGCTTGGCTTCATGGTTTGGCCATCCCTGGATTAGTCCATCCAAGAAATACTGGCATGTATGTAAAAAACCATGGAGCAAGGCTTTCTGCTTCCTCTTCCCACTGTAGACAACTGAGCTCTTCCCTCCCCCAATTTTATTTCTGGAACAAGACAGAGTCAAAGAGAGAGGGGGAGGAAGTCAGTGGAAATCATCAACCTTTTGTCCAGAGACTTGTGCCCTTCAGAAGTGCATGGTTAGATACATGCCATTCACTGTAACTTTGTTTTAGCTACTCAGTTTTTGAGGGCATGTGTGTGGAAGAAAATTTCCCAATGTGGATATTAGATTGGTATTCTGAGGAACTATCACAGGAGTGTGCACTTCCTTACCTTCAAGACAGCTCCCCCACACTTCATTTTTCCTGGCTTTATTAACCATGCCCTATAATATTGCACCAATCCAAACCAAGGTTCCCTTGTAAATCAGGACACAAAGACAATGGCTGCAGCTTTCAGTTGGTCCATAAAATACAAATTGCAGCTTCATTTTGCCTTAAGCCATGCAAGGAAGGGAGAGAGGGGATGGCCCTCTCGCCCAATTACTGTTCTTTCTCAAATGTCCCATTCTTGAGCAAGATGCTTTGTTTATTATTAGCCATCACTTGCTTAATAACAATTCAGAATTACAAAAAATGAACAACAGCCAGGCACGTAAAAAGTATAAAAAACATTTAGCCAGCTACATATTACAGAGCAATTATTGTGCATTTAAAAATTTAGTAGATAAATCTATCTTAAAAAGGCAGTTATTCACACAGCAGATTTCAGCATACCCTTTAAAATATATCTAAATGATCTGTAAAATTATAGCTCTCTATAGTTTATGTAACATAAAATACTCAGCATTCAGTTACCATATATTATTATTGGATACTACTTATCTAGGGTTAGCCATATCCAACCAGATGAGGTGATTGAATAAGTGATGACTGGCCAGCTTTTGAGATTCTGAATGAAGCAGATTGTTCAGAGCCATTCCAACCTCGTTTCAGGTTTAGTTATGGAACTGAAATAACCTTAGTTGTCCTGGTGGATGACATGTGCCTGGAGGTGGGCAAAGGGTGTGCAACCCTGGTCATTCTCCTGGACCACTCAATGGCTTCTGATGCCATCAATCATAGTATCTTTCTGGATTGCCTTTTAGAACTGAGACTGGGAGCTACTGTGTTGTGGTTGTTCCAGCCCACCTTGAGGGTAGGTTTCAGGGTGTTGTGCTGGGGGACTGCTCCTAGCTCCTTGGGCTGTGGGGTTCCATCTTGTCCCCCTTGCTTTTCAGCATGTAGGTATTGCTTCTAGGAGAGGTCATCCAGAGATTTGGGCTGAGCTGCCACCAAAATGCAGATGACACTCAACTCTATCTTGCGTTACTAGCAGGTCTCAGGGAGGCTGTGGAAATGATGAACAGGTTCTTGGAGGCAACTTTGCAATGGATGAGAGTGAACAAATGAACAAGCTGAAACTTTATCCTATCAAAACAGAGGTGCTACTGTTGGGGGGAAGGTCTGACCCAGGAAATGGGTTATCTACAGTTCTCTATGGAGTTACTCTTCCCTTAAAGAAGCAGATCTTCTTTGTGGTCTCTGTGCATCACACTGATGGGAGTAAGGCGCCTGCGCCGATCTCGATCGGTAAACTCAAAAGCTGCGGATTTCCGCGCCGACGTCCCAGTGCGCATGCCCAGGAGCCCCCACCGCGCATGCTCACTGCGACGGGCACGGACATCCCGCCAGTTCTCTTCTGACCGCCGCACTGATCAGTCAATCTTCTTGCTTCGGTCGGTGAACTCTCTCTTTTTGTCGTATTAGTGTAGTTAGTTGTAGATAGTTATTGTAGTTATAGTTATAGTTGTTAGTTAGTGTTAGCTGCTTGTTTTTTGGGGGTGCGTGTGGGTGGAACGCATTGGTTTTTGCTTCCCCCCCTCCCCCGTCTTCCCGCCTTTCTGGCCGCGTATGGAAAGACGGTGGGGATTTTTTCGGAGGTGCTCCAAGTGTGGGAGCAAGATAGCTCCGCCTGACGGGCACTCCCTGTGTCTCCTGTGCCTTGGAGAACGACATCGCCCCGACTCTTGCACGCATTGTGCAAAATTCTCTAAACAGACTCGAAAAAATAGAGCGGCGAGACTTGCGGCAGCCCTCATGGAACAGACCCTGTCTCCGGTCTGTTCATCGGCAGAAAGGGTAGACCAGCCTGTCGCTACCGACCTGCCTTCAACATCGACGTCCTCGATGGTCGATACCGAGCGCCCTTCTTCCGACGCCGAACGGCATGTGAAACGCACTGCCCAGGCTTCTCTGTCGGATCCCTCTGTACCTGCTAAGCGGTCTAAAGGGGATAAGGGCTTGCAGAGCGAGCAGAAGAAGAAGGCGAGAAGGCTGGATAAGCCGAAGCTAAAATCCTCGTCTTCCACCACTCCCACCTCTCCTCCGGACCCAACGGCTCCGATCATACCGCCGCTGAAGCTGCTCGCTTCCCCGGTTCGGCCGATAGCCTCGATGTCGACGGAGCTCGTCATCTCTTCCGACTCCGACCAAGAGATCGAGTCCGGCCAACGTCCCGATGCCAACCGGAGCCCACCGGTTCGACCTCGACCTCATCGATCCCACAGCCCACACTCTCGGGACCGAGAAAGAGGACCCAGGGACCGATCGTCCAAGAGCCGCTCGCCTCGGAACCGGGACCCTTCACAGATTCCATGGGACCAGAGGCAATGGCAATATCTCTATGGGGCTTACCCCATGCAGCCATCCTTTCCCTGGCTCCCTCCTCGTCAGCCGGATTGGGATCAATCCTCTGACGCCTCCTACCGGTCCAGAACATCTTACCGTCCTCCACGCCGGATGCCTTCTGCGTCGGTTTCGAGGCCCCCTGACGTCGAGGACATGAGACCTTGGGTTCGGCATAGAGCCCCAGTGGAGAAGCTGAAGCCGAAACGCCCGGTATCGCCGCCCGATCCTCATCTCTTGGACCGTTCGGACTCGCCAGCTAGATCTTCTAGATCGCATGAGGGCTCGTCTGCTGACGAACGGGAAGGATCTTCATCCGGGGAACCCTCCCCTCCACAGAAAACATCTGAGGAGCAACCCATTTCCCCGTCAGAGGACCTAAAATCATACGGGGATTTGATTAAGCGTATGGCCCAGTCGCTGTCGCTCACCACAGTACAACCCCAGCCAGTCATTACCGACACAGTGTTTGACATCATGCAGATGGACACCTCCACTGCGGTGGCCCTGCCCTGGACCAACGTCATGCTGCACACGGCCAAGGCTTCGTGGGATAAGCCGATGTCAACGCCAGTATCATCGAGACGCCTGGATCATATGTACCGCATCCAGGAATCGGAGTTCCTATACAATCATCCTCGACCGAATTCGGTCGTAGTCTCGTCGCCCTCGAAGGCCAAAAAGACTCACTCCACTCCTCCCGACAGGGAGGGGAAGAAATTGGACTCTTTGGGCAGAAGGCTATACTCTGCCGGGTCTCTGGGCGTTAAAATCGCCAACTACGCGGCCTGTATGGGTCGCTACCAATATGGTTTGTGGGACCAAGTCTCTACGCTCCTCCCCAGTCTTCCTGAGCAGACCAAGGTCGCCCTCCGCAGACTTCAGAAGGAAGGCATGCTGCTGGCAAAGCAGCAGTTAAATTCCTCCAAGCACTCGGGCGATACCTGCGCGAAGACACTGACTACCGCCATCGCGTTGCGTCGCCATTCCTGGCTCCGCTCCACGGCCCTCCAACATGACACCCAGGCCTACATAGAAGACCTGCCCTTTGACGGTTCCGGTCTGTTTAGTGCAACCACCAATTCGGTGTTGCAAGAAATGGACAAAAGCATAAAAACGTCTCGGAACCTGGGGGTGTCCACCGCTCGGTCTCAGTCCAAGCGGCAATGGCCAAAACCGTGGAGCAGGAAACCGTTCCCTAAGTCACCGGACCAACCATGGCGCCCCAAGTCTGCTTCGCCGTTCTCCAAGCAACCGTACACCCCAAAGCCAAAGTACTCTCCCCCTGCTGGCCAGTCTTCCAGGCAGAAGGGCTCTAAACAATCCAAGCAGGGCCTTTGACTGCCTCCCGGCCCTGCTCCCGTGCCCTTCCTCTTCGCCGAACAATACCCGCCTCTTCCCTTTCTTGAAGGCCTGGTCGACCATTACTACCGACAAATGGGTCCTCGGCATAATTCGAAGGGGTTACGTTATAGAGTTTTTTCAACACCCTACCACCCCCAATTTCGTATCGACCAACTCCACGGACATGTTGAGGGAAGAAGTCATCTTTCTCCTTCAGAAGGATGCCATCGAGCGCGTCCCCTCGGACCAGAGCAGGCTCGGGTTCTACTCCCGTTATTTTATAGTCCCCAAACGGGACGGGGGCCTGCGGCCCATCATGGACCTCCGGGCCCTGAACTTATTCATCAGCTATCACAAGTTCCGGATGACATCTCTGCCGAGCATCCTCCCTCTCTTAAACCGTGGGGATTGGATGGCCACACTAGATCTAAAAGACGCATACTTCCACGTGTCCATCCACCCTTTCCACCGGAAATTCCTTCGGTTCACAATTGGCTCAGACCACTTCCAGTATCGGGCCCTCCCGTTTGGCCTCTCTACGGCCCCCAGGGTCTTTACAAAAACTATGGTGGTGACTGCAGCCTTCCTACGGTTACAGGGTATCACCCTGTTTCCCTACATCGACGATTGGCTGCTAGTCGCGCCATCTCGGGAGACTCTGTTGTGCCATATCGTCACTACGCTTTTGCTGCTGCAGAACCTGGGCCTATAGGTCAACCACAAGAAGTCTCGGCTCCAGCCCTCACAGAGGGTGCAGTTTATAGGGGCCATCTTGGACTCCCGGGCCTGCAGAACGTTTCTACCGTCCGACCAGGCAGATGACATTATTCAGGCGGTGAGAGCTCTCCAGCGGTGCCCAGTGAGCTCCGCCCGTCAGCTTCAGCGGCTGCTGGGCCTGATGGCCGCCACGACCTCGGTGCTAGTGTTTGTGAGGCTTCTACAGCTTTGGTTCTTGGCGTACTTCAGGTGCGGAAGGGACTCGCCAGAGCGTCGCCTGACTCTCCCACCAGAGGTTCTGGCATCCCTAGACTGGTGGACACAGAGGGCTCATCTGCTGGAGGGAGCGCCCTTCCACAAAGATCCTCCTGCTCTCACGATCACCACGGACGCCTCCCTGTGGGGCTGGGGGGCGCATATGCAGGGCTTCTGTGTGGGGGACCGATGGCCCCAGTCCCGGACAAGCGACCATATCAACTTCCTGGAGCTCCTAGCGATATTTCACGCAGTACGATCCTTCTGCAAGTTCCTCCGGAACAAAACTGTAGCAGTTTTGACGGACAATACTACGGCTATGGCGTATGTAAACTGGCAGGGCGGCACCTTCTCCCGCCGGCTCTGTGGTCTGGCCTTAGCTCTGTGGGACATGTGCATTACCCTAGGGACGTCTCTGGTCGCCACTCACTTCCCTGGGGACTTGAACACCCAAGTGGACTTTCTCATTCGGCGGGGCGCTGCCATACACGAGTGGGAACTCAACTGGACCTTTCTGCGTCCTGTCTTCCTGTCGTGGGGGACACCGGAGCTCGACGTGTTCGCCACCAGGACGAACAGGAGGTGCCCTCTCTTCTGCTGCAGAGGCGGAGCAGACCCGCTGTCCCTCGGAGACGGACTCCTGGTGCCCTGGACTCGGCACAAGGTGTATCTCTTCCCTCCGATTCCCTTGATCCCCAGGGTGATCCAGAAGATCATCAGAGAACGGCCGGAAGGCATTCTCGTGACTCCCTGGTGGCCCAGGCAGCATTGGTTTCCCCTGCTCCTTCGATTGGCAGACGGGGTGTATCACCACTTCCCTCAGGCCCCAGACCTACTGTTGCTGCACGGAGGACAGGTGGTGCACCACGACATCCCACAACTGAAGTTGACGGCCTGGCTCCTCCAGCGGGCTCCTTGTCGGAGAGAGTTAAGTTCGTGATGCTGAACAGCAGGAAACCTTCCACTCGCAGAGCGTACTCCTACAAGTGGGGGGTGTTCGTTCAATTCTCTTCGACTCGAGCTAGCGATCCCGTGACGGCAGGCCTGCCAGTCATCTTCGATTTTGTACTATCCCTGCTGGACAAGGGGCTCTCGCTTTCCTCCGTCCGCATGTATCTCGCGGCCATTTCTGCGTACCATTCGCAGTTGGATGGGCGTACTGTTTTTGCCCACCCGGACACCAAGCACTTCCTAAGGGGTGCTATCAGACTCTACCCAACGGTGAGGCAGTTGGCTCCAGCCTGGGACTTGACTTTGGTTCTGCAGGCCCTTTCAGGGCGGCCGTTTGAGCCCATGGCCACGTGCTCCCTCCAGCTGCTGGCCTGGAAGACGGCCTTCCTGGTAGCCATAACTTTGGCTCGGCGGGTAGGGGAGCTGGCAGCTCTGCGCTGCGATCCTCCCTACTTGTGCTTTTCTGAAGACGGAGTGCGTTTGCGGCCCAACATCGCCTTCCTCCCGAAGGTAGTGTCCGCGTTTCACCTTAACCTCGAGACGTGCCTTCCAGTCTTCTTTCCCAATCCGTCCACGGATGCGGAGCGTAGATTGCATGCCCTGGACGTGAAAAGGGCCCTGGCCTTCTACCTACATCGAGTCAAGCCCTTTAGGAAAGACTCTAGACTTTTTGTGTCCTATGTCCAACCTTCTCTGGGGCATAGGATTTCGGCCCAGAGGTTGTCCAAATGGATAACAGAGACTATTAAGCTCTGCTACCTACTGAACAAGAGGCCCCTGCCCGGGCCCATCAGGGCGCATTCCACTCGAGCAATGGCCACATCGGCTGCCTTCATGCGGGGCATCCCGCTACAGGACATCTGTAGAGCCGCGACCTGGTCCTCCGGGCACACCTTCGTACGCCATTACACGCTGGACCTACGAGGACGCAGCGAATCTGCAGTGGGCCGAGCGGTGTTGCAGTCTGCTTCCCGTTGATGGACCGTGGCACCCGCCTCCAGGTATCGTTGTGGCTTGCTAGTCTCCCATCAGTGTGATGCACAGAGACCACGAAGAAGATAAACAGGTTTCCTACCTGTAACTGATGATCTTCGAGTGGTCATCTGTGCAGTCACACTCCCCGCCCTCCTTCCCCGCTGCGGCCGGTCCATCTCTGGGCTGACGTGGCGGTCAGAAGGAACTGGCGGGATGTCCGTGCCCATCGCAATGAGCATGCGCGGTGGGGGCTCCTGGGCATGCGCACTGGGACGTCGGTGCGGAAATCCGCAGCTTTTGAGTTTACCGATCGAGATCGGCGCAGGGGCCTTACTCCCATCAGTGTGACTGCACAGATGGCCACTCGAAGATCATCAGTTACAGGTAGGAAACCTGTTTTTTCACAACTTGGGTGGATTCATGGACCAGATGGCAGCAGTGGCCAGGGATGCTGTTCATCAGCTTCAGCCAGTGAGCCAACTGTGGCCCTTCCTGGGCAGTGCTTGCCATTGTGGTAATTCCCTGATGACATCTGGATTAGATTGCTGCAATGCATTCCAAGTAGGGCTTCTCTTGAAGTCTATCTGGAAGCTGCAGTTGTTACAGAATACTGCAGCCACATCACTCTAGTCTTCTGCCATCTATATTGGCTTCCAGTTTGCTTCTGGGCTCAATTCACTGTGGTGGTATTGACTTTTAAACCCCTGTACAATCTGGGACCAACATACCCTGTGAACCACATTCTCCTATATGAACCTACCCATTCACTCTGGTCATCTGCAGAGGCCCTGTTTCTGGTGTCCCCTCCATCTGAAGCAACCCAAGAAAGGGTTTTCTTGGTCATGGCACCAAGAATTTGGAACCCCCTCCCCAGGGAGATTTGTCTGTCTCAGTGTATCAGTGTTTTCTGCAGTGGGTGAAGAGTTCTTGTTTTGTTGGGCATACCACCAATTAACAGTTTGAGTGTTGATCGTTTATGTGTTTTCATTGAATTATTTTATACTTGTAAAAGTTTTTAAGTTGTTCAGATGTTTTAATGTTTTTATGTGCGTCACCTCGGGGACACTGATCAGGCAGAAAGGCAGCATATATATGTTTTAAATAAATAAATACACAAAACAAATCCTTCAATCTCTGCTTAGTTTCACTATTCAAAACCAGTTCTCCTGGTTCGCTGTTAGCCCTTGAAATGCTCATTGTTTGAACTGGGTCTTCAAACCATTGTTACAAGGTTTTGTGCTAACCATGATTTGTATTGGTGCATGTGAAACCTCACAATAAGAAGAAGGCAGGGAATGCTGGGGTGAAGAAAGAGCAACTGTTCATGAGTTTGTCTTCCAGTTTGCCTCAATGACAGTTAAGTTGCATTATGTTTACTTTCTGACAAAAAAAAATAGTGAACGAATTAGGCCTTTCCTAGGGTTTGCCAGCCTCTAGGTGGGCCTGGAGATATCCTACTTTTACAACTGATCAGAGATCAGTTCCCCTGGAGAAAATGGCTGCTTTGAAGGGTGGATTCTGTGGCATTGTACCATTCTTAGGCCTTTCCCTTCATGCCACCGCCTCCCGGATCCACCCCCAAAGTTTCCAGGTATTTTCCAACACAGACCCAGCAAACCTGCCTTTTCCACAAAATGTTTGAATTTGTATTTCTGTGAACAATCTCTTCGTTTCTTGAAGGAAGGGTGGGATAAGAATGTGATAGATATATTCTGTCTCGGGCAATGGTTCACATACAGTCTGAGATCATCTGATCCTTTCTATGGCTCTTTTATTGAAAGCATATCCCTATGTGTGCACAGGTTTAGTTTGGTTTTCAGTCCATGGCACTGGTCAAGACCACTGCTTATGAAGCCACTGCCTATCAGTGTAAACTGTACTGCTCCACTTGCACAATACAGTCTCCATTAAAAAACCTTAATTAACAACAACAAAATGAATGATCACACAAAGTACCCATTTAGCATTAAAGCTCTCAAATGTTGTTTCCCTCTCTTACTTTTCAATTCTCTTAGCTGATACAGAAATCTAAGAACAAAAACCAAATTGTATTCTTCCTTTACTGTACTGTTCAAAATAATTGTCGGTTATCTATGTTACAGAATTAAATTATTTAATCCTGACTATAAATAATTTATTTAGAGATTTTCCAGATTTTGCCTTGCCTTAGAAATGTATTTCATTCTGTCATACCTGTTTCCTAATTACCTCCTCAGATAGGGCCTTTGCATCATCAACAGAATTTATTTGGAAGACATGAGGGAAGAATAAAAGAGAGAGGATGGAGGGAACAGAGGGATAGCCTTCAAATTGGTTAATAATTTATAGTGCGCTGTTTAGTCAGTTTAGACCTCCATTATTCTGAAGGGTTGGCTTCCCCCTCAGTTAGGAAATAAAACATCATATAGCATTTTTCCATTCCAGAGGGTGATTTAAATCACAGAACAATATACAGAAGGCCCATTTTCCATCTCAAAATCAAATGATCATTTCTTTTAACATCTCAATAGGTTGCAGGTTTAATAAATCCTATGTTCCCTGCATGTATGCTCATTGTGCTGCTTTTCCACAGCCACTTTGCTAAGGTAAAACTAGGGTTGCCAGCCTCCAGGTGGGACCTGGAAATCTCCTGCTTTAACAACTGATCTCCAGCTGGCAGAGATCAGCTTCCATGGAGAAAATGGCTGCTTTGAAGAGTGGCCTCTATGGCATCGTATCTTGCTGAGGCCCCTCCCCTCCCTAAACCCCACCCTCCCCCAGCTCCACCCATAAAGACTCCATATATTTTCCAACACAGACCTGACAACCCTAGGTAAAACTATTTTAATTTTTTTTCAGAGATTTTATTCTAGGTCTAGATGGTAGCCGCTCTGCACTGCTTCATGGTCATATATCATATGCCCATTGCATAAGGAAATTTTCCTCTTCAAAGTCCTTCCTGTTGTTCTTCTTGCATTGCCATTAGAATCAGGGCCAGTGCCAGGTTCCTTGGAGCCCTAGGTGAGGCTACCTACTTGCACCCCCCCTGCCAACAGAGGCACTTGGGCTGCAGTAGGGACTGTGCAGAACTCCTGCTTGGCGTGGGCATCTGGGCATGGAGCAGGGGTTATTGGGGATGTATGTGTGTGGGGTAGGTATTTATGAAGTTCCGCATTGTGCAGGGGATTGGACTAGATGACTTTGGAGGTCCCTTCCAACTCTTATGATTCTATGAATTCATTTTCTTTTTAAAAGAGGAGGGCAACAGATTGAAGGCCCTCTGACCTAACACTGTCCCACACCATCTGAGACAGGGGACAAATACATGGCTGAAGCCACAGCAGACTTCTCAAGACAAATCACTTCAAAATCCTGCTTAGATCTAAGTCTGACAACGCAACTGGGCCAGATGCTGAGCACCCCCCTCCCACTCTTCCCAGCGCAGGTTTCTGCGGTTCCCCAAAGCTGTGCCTATGAAAATTGTTTTTAATTGCAACTCTTGTTTTGGCTGTTATGAAACAATGCAAGCAGCAATAATATTAAGCATCAGAGGGAATAAGTTCTGCCAACTCACAGACTTTTACTAACCTCACAGTGAGCCAGACACCTTGATGATATTTTTGTAAGGAAGCAAATTACTACATTATGGTCCTTTTTTAACACACACACCAACCTCAGTTTTAAAAGGTTAGCCATCAATACCCTTTTTCCTTGGCTTTAAAACACACCCCTCCCCCAAAGCCGGATTCCCAGCTTCTTAATCTGTGGTCATTATGTTCTTTCACTACAGAACCTGAGAGGAAAAACACCTCCTATTCCTGAAGCCACTCAGAAAAACCATAATGTTGAAAAATACTTATTTTGTATGTAGTTGACTATTACGTAAGGATGTCATGAGGATCCTGGGAGGGAAGAAATGGAATGAGCATTCAAGTGTCTGTTTCCAAATGCCATTTCTTTCCCTGCCACAGCCCAGCCTAGCACAACCTGGGTTCAAACCCAGAGGATCAAAACATACAAAATGAAAATTAAGAAAACACAAAATTGACTTTAGGGGGAAGGGAATGCTAATGTCTGTTGCAATTTTTTCCCGATTTGACCCTGTTCATGATGGGAAAAGTAGGCTCCAGGAACCCAAATGTGGAAATAAATTCCCACCCCATTCCTTGGTCTTTGTTGCCCCATAGAGTGCCAGATTCTAACCCAGCCCTGGCATTGGAAGAAGCAGACACCACCGGATAGACCAGGGGAGGTTGTTTGGGTCTGGCCAGTGAGGCAGGGAGACACTTTTCAAACTTTCATGCCGAGTTGTCCTGCAGTTCCTACGCTCCTTACCTAGGGCGTCTTTGGACTCCCATCAGGCTGTCTGCAGGGTCCATCATTTCCACGCAGCAGCCAACCATGAAGGCCGCTTAGCAGCCCAAGCAGTGCACCAGCCAGGTGAAAAGTGCTTTCTCACATATAGCAGCCATTCACCTGGTCGGGCAGGGAGTGGTGGCAGTGGCACCTTCATCAGGGGATGCGTCTCCTCCTCTGGGGCACTGCTGCTGCACGTCCAACCACCGTTCTTCTTCCCCATGTGCTGGAGAGGAACTGGAAGCTACAGATCACCTGCACAGCACAACCAAGAAGGAGGATGCCAGCCGAGGAGCATGCTTTGCAAACTGTAAGACTTGTGGGAAATCTGCTTGGGGGGCGGGATTTGGCACGTGCGCACAGTCTCCTCCCCACACTGTTTCTAATTTTCGCTGCAGTGGCAGGGACTGAGGCATGGGGCTGTTGCTACCTCTGCCATCGCTTTCTTTTTCCTGCCTGCAGTAGCGCATCCCTGCCACCGGATGGCACCCTAGGCAGTGGCCTACTTGGCCAACTCCATGGTGCCAGCCATAATTAGAATCCTTAAAGGAGCTGCTATGTTAAAGCAGACCAGCACAATCTTGGCACACTCGATCAAGTTGCATTCAGTCAGATGTGTTACCTCTTTCAGGGCAAATGGGTGTGTAAATGAAAAGGACTTCTAGGTTTGTGATAGTCCTGTTGAGATCTAGGAAATCTGTTTTATTGATTTCATAGTGTGCTGTGAAAGCAGTTAGAAGTCATATTGTGTAGCCTGTAAATACACATCTTATACAAACACATATAATGATAATCCAGTGAGTCATTTAGATCAGGAAATGCTTCTTCAAGTGGCGTAAGGGGAGAAATAAATATTATTCTGAACTCTTAAATGTGTGTTATCTACTGTGCTACCTCTCAAAATGGGCTTCAAGAATCTCCAGGGATCTGTGATTTCCCTGCGCATTCATGCTGCAGCACTACCCCCAGCCTCACCCCTGGTACATGATGTGGTTCATACTGTACCACATGTCCTTGTGCTGTTTGCATTGTTCCTTTTTAGGATTAACAGTTGCTCGTTATGATTATTTTAATCATGTTTAACTCATTTCTGAAATCCACCGTTGTTGGTGGTACAAAGCAGTGCTGGTTCTGCACTGACAAGACAATACAAATTCTGTTGCACAGTGGAAAGGGGTTTGCCTTGCACTGTCCTAAGCCATGCTCACAAGATGCCAAACTATGTATAAGACCGATTTCTCACTAGTGTTGTGCTGCCCCCTGGCAAGTGATCAATTTCTCACCAGTTGCTCTGCAGGCACATTTTGACTCAGGGCTCCTTCCAATTTCCCATGCAGCATAGTAATCCTTAAAAGACGGCATCACAAAGCCATGCAGGGGACTGGAGGGAGCCCCACATCAAAATGCGCCCAAGGAGCAACTGGTGGGAAATAGATTGCTTGTACCAGGGGAAACTGAAGCCTGAAGGCAGAGCAATGCTAGTGAGAAATTGGTCATTAGTCAGCTCATTTTAATAATTTAGTAAAGAGAGGATACATTTTGTATTCCATCTGTTTCAAAGGATCATCCCATGGCAGATATATTTGCTCTGCCTAACTTACCCACTCACATTACTCCTATTGTTCTAGGAGTAATTCTGTAAAACAGCGGTAACTAACTAGCCTGCAGGTAGAGTCCATTCACCACTGTTCTGTTTGTGTTGCTGCTGCCCTGCTTCACACACAGGGAGAGGATATTCCCAGACCTTCTGTCCGCATACAGATTTCAGATCTTCCAGTGGGGAAGTAAGTTCTTCTAAGTGGTGTTTTTATTACTGAAAGGCACATGGGCCAGGAAGAGAATATTTACTTGTCATGACAGTGATGTTCTTTAAGAGCCCCCTTAAATGGTGATAATTATCAAATGAGTAGGATGTGTACTGTGTGTGAAGATAGAATGGGTGTGAGACAGCACACTAAGGCATATTGGCTGTTTCTTGGAAGATGACTCATCAGCCTTGTCTCCTGAAAAATCTTTGGAACAGTTTGAATTTATAGCCAGCTGGAGTATCAAAATATACCCCAAAAAAGTATTTTCTCCAACATAATAAACAGTGAGAGATTTATGCTCATTTGACTCTTTGTTCTTATCTTTTTGATTAATAACTTCATCAGATAATGAGATGAATACAAAAGTTGTTTTCCTGCTCTATAAAGAAGAATACTCTTTCTATTTCACATGTTAGTAGAGAAAATGAGAGGAATAACTGATACAATAATTCTCTGATTTGCTTTTAAAAACGCAACAGCTGTACGTCCAGGGTTCAGCATTATATTAGTTATAGCATTAGATTGTTGTCTAATTTTAAAAAGCCCCCTCCACATTTTTT
Organism: Heteronotia binoei; assembly: GCF_032191835.1. Taxonomy (NCBI): domain Eukaryota; kingdom Metazoa; phylum Chordata; class Lepidosauria; order Squamata; family Gekkonidae; genus Heteronotia; species Heteronotia binoei. Next base: position 89,204,483 of record NC_083230.1, read on the forward strand.
TTTAAATTAAGAAGACTCACAGGTGGCATTTTATTTCTGGGAGTTTGCATATCCATTTAAACTCCTGATTGTGAATAGAATGAATCTCTACCACTCTGCAGAGTGTGTCTAGAACTCTGGCAATATCATATGGTAGTATGTTCACAAAACAGTCTGCTTCCATTTAATGCACATGACAGAGCTCTTTAACACTTTTTAATGTTCTAAAGTATTCACATTGAAAGGACATTAGAGAACAAAAAAAATTACTTGTTTAAAAAGACCAGGAATACACTTATTATTTCATTTTCTTTTTCAAAGGCAGGAGGGAGTTAGCATTCCCTACTTCTTTCCAGGGTGTCCCCCAAAAAGTACTTTCTTTCACTGTCGAAATACAGCCAGGAGGAATCCTAGGATAGCCCTATGAATGTGATCTGTCTCGAAGTAAAAGCACTGTTATCTTATAGAAAAATAAAGCACACTGTGGTAACTTAGAGGGATATTGTTTTTCAATGTGCAACTTTGTCCCTGTAGTAAAGAAACAATTCTCTATATTCCCCATTGCTGTGAGGACTGCCAGTTTAGCACAGTAACAATGAGGCTTCCAGATAGTGGGTTTTCCTACACTTTCCCCCATTCCTCTGTTGCTGCCATTCACCTGGCACCATGGGAACCTTTTTCATTATATATATAGATTGCTGTAGTATTATAACATTATTGTCTATATACCTAATAGCAACATGCGGCCATCTATAGATATCTAATGTATGGAGCAGGGCCACACTGACACTAAATAAATTTTCCTGAATACTTGGGGGACCCCACAGGTTTGCAGGCAAAAAAAATTGAAATCTGAAAACTTATCATAATGTGACCAAAGTACAATAGCCTCAGTTTAGACATTTTAACTTCTATGGAGAGTTCAGGGTTGATTTGGCCTAGGACTAGGGGTCCCAATCCCCCCGCTTTAGCGGGAGACTTCTGGGTTCCCAGCTTAATCTCCCGGTCTTCAAAAATTGAGAACTGGGGGGGTGGAGGGGGGGAGAACATAGAGCTCCTGAGCAGTTTGTAAAATCCCTGTCCCTTTAAGGCTGGGCAGGAAGGAGGAAACAGGAAGGGCTTCGGAGAACGGCCCCTCCCTTCTTTGCTTTCGTTTTCACAGCAGGCACAGTTCTCCGGAAGAAGACCAAGTAAGTATTTGTGTGTGTGTGTGTGTGTGAGAGAGAGGGAGGGGGCAGGGAGGGGGATTCCCTCGTATGGAGGCCCTCCCCCCCTTTAGAAAGCGTGGGGGGGGAGGGAAATGTCTACTGGGCACTCTATTATTCCCTATGGAGAATGATTCCCATAGGGAATAATAGGGAATTGATCCGTGGGTATTGGGGGCTCTGGGGGGGCTATTTTTTGAGGTAGAGGCACCAGATTTTTAGTATAGCATCTAGTGCCTCTCCCCAAAATACCCCCCAAGTTTCAAAACGATTGGACCAGAGGGTCCAATTCTATGAGCCCCAAAAGATGGTGCCCCTATCCTTAATTATTTCCTATGGAAGAAAGGCATTTAAAAAGGTGAGCTGTCCCTTTAAATGTGATGGCCAGAACTCCCTTGGAGTTCAATTATGCTTGTCACACCCTTGTTCCTGGCTCCACCCCCAGTGTCTCCTGGCTCCACCCCCAAAGTCTCCTGGCTCCGCCCCCAAAGTCCCCAGATTTTTCTTTAATTGGACTTGGCAACCCTACCTAGGACCCACTAATTTGTCTTTTTGGCGGTCCACAGTATCCATAAAACTCTCTTTCAACACCACATTTCAAAGGAATCTACTTTCTTCCTGTCAGCTTTTTTTCATTGTCCAACTTTCACACCCATACATAGTAATGGGGAATACGATAGTATGAGTTATCTTGATCTTAGTCACCAGCAACACATCCTTACACTTTAGGATTCATTCTAGGTCCTTCATGAGTGCCCTCCCCAGTCTCATTCGCCCTCAGATTGCTTGGTTGCAGTCTCCCTTTTGGTAGATGATGGATCCAAGGAATAGAATAGAAAGGGAGACTGCAACCAAGCAATTGTAAAGTTGTGTAATTCCTCAGCAATCATTACTTTTGTCTTCTTGATGTTCAGCTATAATCCTGCTTTGGCACTTTCTTCTTTAACTGTCATTGTTATTCCTTTTAACTTTTCACTGTTCTCTGCCAGTAATATAGTGTCATCTGCATAACTCAAATTGCTAATGTTTCTTCCACCAATTTTGATTCCACCTTCATCAAAATCTAATCCAGCTTTCCTTATGTTCTGCATATAGGTTGAAATGACAGAGAGATAAAATACACCTTCATACACCTTTACCAATTGGAAACCATTCTGTTCTCCATATTCTGTCCTAATAGTAGTCTCTTTTTCAGAGTATAGGTTTTGTATGAAAATAAGATGTTGTGGCACACCTATTTCTTTTTAATCAAGACTGGAAATTCAGAGAACCTAATAAAACTGTAATGATATAGCATCTTGGTGAAATAGTTAAGAGCTGTTGAGAGCCAGTTTGTTGCAGTGGTTAAGAGCAGTGGCTTCTGATCTGGAGATTTGATTCTCCACTCTTCCACATGAAGCCAATTGGGTGATCTTGGGTTGGTCACAGTTCTCCCAGAATTCTCTCAGTCCTACATACTCCATTGCTCTGTTATGATTTTATTTATATATGTTTTTGCTCATAATGTGCATCACCCAGAGTGATGCAGGGATTAGGCAATTCACAAATTGTTGTTGTTGTTATTTATATTGCATAATTAAACAGTTAAAACAAGAACATTAAAACAATAAAAACCGTCCATTAAAGTAACAACAGTAACAATAATATCACCTCCTAAGGTGGCTGTTGTGGGGAGAGGAAGGGAAGGTGATTGTAAGCCGTTCCAAGTCTCCATTGAGCAGTGAAGGGTGGGTTATAAAACCAACTCTTCTTCTGTCTAGCTATTGCCAATTTTATAAAAAAAAAAAAAACAGTTGGCATGGGGAGGAAACAACTTTGCGAGAATGTGGCAGAGAAAATGGTGCTGAACTGCATGGTACCTTTCGAAGTGCAGCATACCTTCCATGTGGGAGACAAACACAATTTGGCTGCAAGCCAGCAGGAAATGTTGGATCAAAGGTGGTTTGAGAAAGCATGGGCAAACTTTGGAAAGACAGTGGGTGGGCAACTAAGATGTGTGGAAGTTTGAAAATAATTATCTGCATTTAGGTGCCCAAACTGGAGCAAAAAGCTTTTGTTAAAACCACCTAAAAGTGCTTTAATCTTACAGACTGTCAAAGTTATATTGGAGTTGCTAATGCAGGTACCTGCACAAGCCGAGGCATTTTCATGAATGCAAACATTCTACAGAGAGAGTGTGTAAGTAGTCAAGCTACTTGCTGTGAAGGCTGCCATTCCTCACCTGCAAATTTGGTTATAGTGGACTTATTATCAACAGTCACTGTATTTTTTGCATGCTTGTAGCCTGTCACAGAGAGTCATGCATTGCTGATTTCACTACAATGGAGGCCTCAGTTTGTGGTCTTTCTGTACACTTAAAGCTTGGCTACATGTTATATTCCTCATAACCATCCCCACTGGAAATTCTCTACCCTCCTTCTGTAACTTTTAATAGCGTTCAGTGGCGGAATTATAACATAGTGAACCTCCTATTCACTGGCAGCTGCCGACAAGCACAGGGAAACTACAATGAGATACCTCCATGTATGCTGCCATGAGCCCCTTGAAGAAAGGCTATAATCACAGTAAATGTCTTAGTATTCTGCTAAGATTTTGGTGTTGAAATAGCTGTAATTTCTACCCACTGCTTTGTATTCGTGCTTAGTGGTAACTTGGCACTATGATGAAAGAAGCTTTAATATTCTTAAGCTGCAGTCAGAACATCTACTTCATAGTAGCCCCGTGGATGTTATTGGCTGTTTGGCTTTGGGGATGCTGCTTCATTAACTCTGCTACTTGATGGACCCATTGGCAAGTGATAACTTATCAGCAAGTGATGTAATTTGAGCTTTTATTGTAAACTGCTTTGGTTTCTGTTATGTCTCCCATGTACATCCTGTCTCTTGGCAGGGCTGGGCTGAAAACTTCTATATGATTTAATGCAACTCTTCATTCCCAGGAAACACCCATCTTGCAGTGTGATGATGCATGCAGAAGGGATGACTATAAATTATGAAATGTATAAGACACTCAAATGGATGGGACTTAGGGCATGATTCTTTCTAGTCCCTTCTATTTAAAATGTACACATTTAACTGTTTTCCGTTTAATGGGGCTTAAAAAGAATTAATTTTTGCACGATCATGGCTCCTCTTTAGAAAGTATTACAACATGTCCGTTAAGTCAGTCCTCAAGCTTTCCCTCACCCCATTGAATCTTGGATTGCCTTCATGCATTCATGCAAATACACATGCATGCCCCTTCTGTAGTACAATCAGATCCTGATCAGTAAGGTGACAGAATAGTCCAACCATACAACGGGTCTATCACACTTTATTTTCATTCTTCATCCCAATAACATTATGACTGGATCACCAAAAGAAAAAATCACAATCACTTTATCTACTTTGTGATTAAATAGTTCTTCTGCATTCCACCATATGGAAGCACGCAATTCAGAATTTATTGCACTGCATACAGAGGGAGTAGGTGCACATTGCGTGGCAAAAAGCATTACTTCAAAATCATAACTATGTCATTTATATTGCCCAGATTATACAAGAACCATGTTTTGTGTAGGACTCTCTAGTGAACTCAAAAATGCCTAGAAAAAAGGAGCCCTTCATCTACTGGGGAGAGGCACTCTTGATGTCAAGACATGGAGACTTTTTGCACCCTGTTGCCTTCTGCCCATATAATAGCAACATTATCCAGTGTGCAAACTCCAAGTAATGAAGTCTGAGTCTCTCCCCATCTGTCTCACTAAATGCCACTTGGAACAAGCGCCTTTTCATTTGACAATAAAATCAATGAATGAAATATTGTAGAACTGAAAGAGATGGTGCACAGAATTCATAATGGGTGCCCAGTTTTGTTCCATCAGAGTCTTTTTGCCTTTACACCTTTCTTCTCCTCCTTCTCCACCTATACCTGCTTAATGAAACCTGCAATCTCCTATTTACTTGCTTTTAAACTTTAACCCTTTTATAACACTTCAAAACATCTATGACTCAGAGCAGTGATTTGAAACTGCTCTATCCCAGTCAGAGAATTTGTCATGCGTTTGTCTCAATTAAAGCAACTATGGTGTTAATTTGATAATTAAAAAAAGAGAAGCAGAAGAGATGATCACAGTGCTTAATGGCTATTCTTCTCCTTTTTCTACAGTCCATTAACTCTGTCTGTTATTTCCTCCTTTTTTCCTGGTACATTATTCTTCAGGATGAAGAGAAAATGTACAGCTCTAAGTAAACAAACAATGAAAAATGAAAAATGCAAGCACTAGGATGGACTTCCGTTAAGCCCCTTCCAGATCTTTGTTTCTATCAGCAAAGGTTGCAGATATTATTCTTTTTATCTGAAAATAGGTTCAGTTCTCTTTGGGGAATGTCTGTTGGCAGAATGTTGTAACTAGGAATGTCTTGTGGGTGGTGCTTTATAAATAATCATAAAAAGGAAAAAAAACGGTAGAGATGCAAAGATCATCTAATATAACCCAGAGTGCCAAGGCAAACTCAAATTGCCACTGTTGTTTTAATGTACAAAGTACTTTTCAATCTTTTGTTTTGCATGCTTTCCCAGTAACTCTAAGAGATAAGTCTGAAGACAATCTGAGCCTGAGAAATAATGGGCAAAGGTTAGGGTAGAAGAAGAAGATGATGATTTTGGATTTATATCCCACCCTATACTCTGAATCTCAGAGTCTCAGAGCAGTTGCAATCTCCTCTACTTCCCCCCCACCACCACACACAACAAACACCCTGTGAGGTAGGTGGGGTAGGCTGAGAGTGCTTTTACAGCAGCTGCCCTTTCAAGGACAGCTTCTATGAAAGCTATGGCTGACCCAAGGCCATCTCAGCAGGTGCAAGTGGAGGAGTGGGGAATCAAATAAGAGTCCGCGCACTTAACCACTACACCGAACTGGCTCTCAGTAGCCAATCTCCAGTGGTGGCTGAAGATCTGCTATTATAGTTGATCTCCAGGTGACCAGTTTTAGCTCCCCCAGAGAAAATGGCTGCTTTGGAAGGTGGACACCATGGCATTATACCTCACTGAAATCCCTCCTGTCCCCAAACCCCACCCTCCTCAGGCTTCACACCCAAAATCTCCAGGTATTTTCCAACCTGGAGCTGGCAGGTCTACCAAGGTGGACTTTGATTTTCCTCAAGTGTAGTACTGTCTTCTGAATCACACAGGATCATCCCTCCCTGCATCTGTTGCAGTAGCAGTCATTTCTCCTGTTTGTAGATCAATGTGGACTGTTCATGGTTGCTCTCTGATAAGCACTTTGAACATGCTTTCAGAGGAATTTTTGAATTGTTTTCACCTGTTCTAGATGCAACTGTTAGCACTGAAATTGATTTCCATGACTCTCTTCAAATCAGAGAGAAGTATTCCCCCCCTCCATGGGTTATATCTATTTTTTCCTGAGGGTGTGCAGTTATAACATTGTATATGCATTGGAGTTTTATAATCAAAATGTGTTTGTTTTGTGCGTTTTAATTGTTCCACATCATAAGTAAGCCCAGGCTGGAAAATCTAGCTCCCTGCCATATTTAGGTAGGGCTCAACCTCCTGGTGAGCCCAGAAGATTTCCCTGAATAACAACTGATCTCTATAGTACAAAGATCAGTTTCTGAGAAAAATGACTGCTTTGTAGGGTGGACTCTACTATTATATCCTGCTGAGGTGATCCATGATAGTTAAGAGCAATATGACTTAATTCTATACAAAATCTGAAGATGTGAGAAATTTCTCCTCATCCTGTCCTTGGCACATGGCTAGTTCTGGATCTAGGCCCTAACAACAGACAGCTGTTTCCACCTTCAGGATTGGTAAAGCATTCTTCTCTCAGTGCTTAAATCATTCTCTGTAAAAATGATGCATACACATAACTCTTCTGAAAGTCTAACACTGGCAATTCAGATTGGCTTCTGCATTAAAACAGATCAATTGCCACTGTAGGAAGTGATAGGTATATATGTTATTTACTAATAACAATATTTGTGTGCTGGAATCAGGAGTATTTTATGTTTTTATCGCTTCAGGTACATTAGTATGCCTAGAGAAGCAGACACTTCATGTTTTATTTTGTATTCCAATGAGCAGTTGAAGACATTTGGAAGCAACCAGTTGTCTCATGCTTTGTATTAGCAAGCACTGCAGTTGGTTTGCCATCTCATAATCTAATTTCTTGTCCCAGTTTTTGCTGAGATTTTCCTGGTATGAGTATTATGTGGACAAATTTTGGCAAATAAAAGTACATGCACTACAATACCTATTCACTACTAGGCAGAATGAAGTATGTGGTGCTGTGTACATGCTGACCAACAGAACCCATGATCGCCATGTTAGAATGCTATTGAACCTTGAGGTCACCTGGTGAATACCAGGACAGTCAAGGCAAGATTGACTTCCTGGATGAACAAACTGACCTGGTTGACTTGACTGAAAGAGATGGTAAGTTTAGTCTCCATTGTGCCCATCAGAATTTTATTTGTAGCATCAGTATAGGCTGATAGCTGATGAAGTAGTCACCATGGTCTTTTAAAATGCCATTTCCCTTTCAAGCTGTCCTTTCCAGCACAGCCCAAGTTCTGAATGATTTTATGTGGTTACAAGTGATCAGGATAGGTTTTGGATTCTGTTGATGTTCCATCCATCCTCTGTCTAATTTATATCTCTCTATCTGGGCATGTGGAGATAGTCTACACTTTGGTGCTGAGGGATCCCAAACTTTTAATCATGGGGGATTTCTGTATCTTTACCAGGGCTTTTTTGTAGAAGAAGCCAGCAGGAACTCATTTGCATAGTAGGCCATACCCCCTGACACCAGCCAGAACTACATTTCTGTGCATATCAGCTCAAAATAGCCCTGATCTTAACTGAGGCCATTTTAACTAGTGCGACTCAACTGTATTGCTACCATAATAGTCAAAGGACTGTCTCAGAAAATCATAGTCTCTGCATGTACATCAGGACACATTAATGGTTTGGAAGGAGGCCAAATCATGCCCCCAGAGGGTTCCTATCAGACCCCCAAGCAACTGGCTGTCATCTGCTTCCTTCTCCCTCTCTCTCGCTTCCTTCTGCATAACACTTTTGCACAATCGCACAGGAGCTACAGAGCAAAACCTCTCTTTTCTTCATTGGCTGAGGCTCCTCCCTTGGCACCTTGAGTTTTTTGGCCACTGTGTGACACAGAGTGTTGGACTGGATGGGCCATTGTCCTGATCCAACGTGGCTTCTCTTACGTTCTTATGACAAGGTAGAGGCAGAGCTTGCTTTGCCAGGCTCTCTCAATTGCACGGCAGAGCTACTGAGTCAATTCTCTCTTCTTTCTATTGGCTGAGGCTCCTCCCCCTCCTTGTCCCCTGGGGAAGAAAGGAAAGAGACAGAGCTTCCTTTCCCCAGTTTCTTGGATCCCATGGGATAAATACAAAGAAAGCACCTTTATGACCACTGAGTGCTAATGTTTTAAGCATGTTTTATTTTAAGTTTTTAAAAAATATATTTGTGTTTGTCTATGTCCTTTATAAAGTTTATATCTCTGTCAACTAATCTTAAAACAGGTGCTCATATGACCCAGTTATTGTGTTGGTTAATCTGTGAAGGATATACAGCTCTGGTATTTGAATTCCTTTGCTTGTATCTTATTGAGCTTAATTCCTCAGTAAACTGACAAGAAGAGATGCTTGGCATCACTTACAGAAAAAGAGGTCACTTTAGATAATACTTGGAATTTCTCTAGTAGCTTCTGAGGAGATCATATGGATAATGAGACACTTAGGTGAGAAGGGCGGGGTATAAATCTTAATATAAATAAATAAATAAATAAATAATGACACTGACTGCATATGACAAGGCAACTGCTGCATTCTCCATTATGTGGATACATTCTACTGACAGGACTTGTGCTAACTACCTGGCTTATCACAGAGTTTTTATCCCCTTGAATAATAAAATAATGCATCTGTGAAAGACACAGTCATGGTGCATGAGCTATTACTTTAATGCCTTCAGCACATTCCTTCAAGATCATTTTACTGCATTATCACTTAAAGGCAAGAGAGGGTGGAGAAGACTTTTATTCCATAAACATATTTCTGCATGTTACAGATGCACACTTTGCACATCTACTAGGCATGGCTGCTACCATCCTTCATTCATTGCAGTCCTGCTGAACCCTTTAAGAGTGAGCAGGTACCAGGCAGTGGTTGCACCAGGGGGTGGTTCTTTGTACTCTTTCATGCACCTGTGCTTATAAAGCTAATGCATAGGTATATATGCATTATTTATGCATATATGCACATGTATGTGTGTGTGTGTGTGTGTTTTATAAATACAACATTTCTAGGGTTACCATAGTGTAATATGTGTTTAGCACTCAAAAGTATGCTGAGTGCTGTATAAAACACAGAAATATCATCTCTGCCCAGAGGATTAATTAAAAAAAAAACACAAAATATAAACTCAGTAGCAACAGGGACTGTTTGAAGAACTAGTGAAAATTTAAGGATACAGAGGGATCACTTTTCTGTTTACACACTCACTCGCTATGGTTAGCCTTATGCACATGAAAAAATGACACTGATCTGTAGGGCTGTGGATCCTGTAGGGCTGCAGGTATCTCTGTAGATGTGGTGTTAGAACCAAGGTTGGTTCATATCCATTGCCTGTCTGGGGTTTGTTTGTTTCAGTAGTTCCACTGACACCTTAATTCCTTTGAATGACTCCTTTGCTTTATGGCCTGGCAAGGAAACAACATCCAACATGAGCTGTAAGGAAAGAAAGCAGATGCCTTGGATGTTTCATCATGGGATTTAAAAGTGTTTTCATGTGCACGGGAAATCTGAATCTTGAAACTAAAGCTGGCCCACACATTTAGCTGTTCCACATGAAGCTGCAAAAAATGTTGGGGCCCTGCTGACTGGTGCTGCCACTCAAATGGTTTGTTGCATTTGATCCAGGAGTTGTGCTCCAGAATCTTGTGCAACACTGAACCCATTAAATGGTTGTATCCTAAATGATCAATCCAGTGGGCTGAATATTGTCTGTAAAGTAGAACAACCCCCCCCCCTTTCCTGTTATCTTTGCTCTGGAGGCAAAAGATTAATTCCTCAGTCATTCACATGCATGCCTTTGACTGAATGTCCAGACCTTTTAACCCAGGGGTGTTGAACACATTTGTTACGAGGGCCGGATCTGACATAAATGAGACCTTATTGGGCGGGCCATGAGTATCATAAAATGTAATGTCAGGTAGCGGAGATAAAACTTTAAAAAGGACATTATTGTAGATGTTTTTTAAAAAAAAAACTTAAAACATGCATAAAAGATTAGAACTCTTGCAATCGTTTATTTAACAGTCTCTGATTACTGACACCTCTTGCTCTAAATTATTGCATCAAAATCTGTAGACAATAGGCTGTAGCAATCCCAAGTATGCTGTTCAGGTGTGTATTTGTAAGTTGCAAACCTACCTTTGATTTATTGACATTCATTACAAAAATCTCATGGTCAGTGCTTTGAGCCCAATACCCAAGAGGAAAGCATTAAATGACTGGGCATTATGAGCTTTTGGCTTTGCTCTGTATCTCCTGTGTGATTGAGCAAGCCTGGCAAAGCAAGCTGTGATGCAGAAGGAAACAAGAGAGGAAGAAGGAAGCAGACAACAGTGAGATGCTCGCAGGTGTGGAGAAAAATTTGAGACAGTTGGTCTGAGTGTAAATGCGAAGTTACATGCCAACAGGTTTGGAGAGAAAATAGCTGTGATCAAGCTCCCAGCAAAACATGGCAATAAGGAAGCTAGTGGCCCATCTATGGAAATTGTGGGAGGGACCGCATTCAGCCTTTCAGTTTGTGAAGAAGAGTGTTTGCAACACATGGAAATCTTTTGAGACTTTTGGAAATGAATATATAGGCTAGAGTGGAACCTTGTATATATTTTCTCTTATTGTTTCATGCGAATGGCAATTTTGTATTTACTGATTTGAGATTGAGACTGAGTTTTGTGATACAGAAGGAAGCAAGAGAGGAAGAAGGAAGCAAGCTTGATAAGAGCCTTCCAGGGGCCTGATCTAGTCCTCAATCCATATGTTTGCACCCCTGTTTTAATCCTTCCTTTCACAGCTGAGAGAGTTTGCTTTGCCATTTTATGAAGTTTAGAGTGGGTCCCACATGTATTTTCTCCAATCAAATTAAGGTGCATGTTTCAGTATCTTTGTCTCTATAAAGGAAATTCATCTCCTCTCGTAAGGCAACCTGAGAGAGTTTTGGTTCCATTCCCGGAGAAAGACTGTTTTCTCTGAGATAAAGGCCTCACTGAGTTTTAATCAAGGAATTCTGCATCTCTTTGTCATAATATTCCCCAGCACTCACAACTCAAAGTCCTTTAAGTGTTGGTGTCAGAGACTGAACTTTGGACCTTCTGGAGACATTGTCACCAAGCTATGGCTTTTCCTTTGTAAGAGGTTTTGCTGAGCATAGCAGCTCAGAGAAAGAGCTCTGATATGGAAAGCTCCCTGCTCAGATCTTGCCTCTGCCACAAGCTGACTAAGGTAGCCTTAGGCAAACCACTCTCAGCCTCCCATCTGCTGTTTGGAGGTTGAAATACTAATCTACCTTAAAGGACTTTTCTAAGGATTACAGCAATATTATTCATATGAAATTCAAAGCTTTAGGTTGCTGTTTTTGTTCTGAGAAAAATGTTGTGCATTGCATGTTGCTGAGACATGCGTCTTTTTGCTGGTGCCCCTAAAATAATACTGTTCCAAACAACTACTCGAGTTGCTAGTGTAGTCAGGCCAGTCTTGCTGGCAACGCATGTTGCATTCTCTAATTCTAGGAGGTAATTGCTAGAGGAAGCAAGGCAGAGTAGGTGGTGTAGCATTTAAAAACAAACCTCCATAACATGGAAAAGCTAGATTCTGTCTCTAAACTTTGGTGGGAAATACATTCCAATTACCATACACCATTAGGGACATGTAGGGGTTTTTTTACCAGTATTTTTCAGTTTGGGTCTCTTGGACTTGAAAAATCCTGGATCCCAATACCGGTATAAAATTCGGATCTAGGATTTTTTTTGAAATCCTGAATTTTTCTGGGTCAAATAGACTCAAGAAGAAAAATGTTGATTAAAAAAAGGTCAGCCTGACCCTGGGGCTGGCCCCTGAACCTGTGTGCAGCAGGAAAGTCTCGCCCTGCTGTGCGCAGACCTAGAATCATAGAGTTGGAAGATTCTAGGGTCATCTAGTCCAACCCCCTGCACAATGCAGGAAACTCACAAACACTTCCCTGTAAATTCACAGGATCTTCATTGCTGTCAGATGGCTATCTAGCCTCTGTTTAAAAACCTCCAAGGAAGGAGAGCCCAACACCTCCCGAGGAAGCCTGTTCCACTGAGGAATCGCTCTAACTGTCAGGAAGTTCTTCTTAATGTTGAGCTGGAAACTCTTTTGATTTAATTTCAACCATTAGTTCTGGTCCTACCTTCCAGGGCCACAGAAAACAATTCCACACCATCCTCTATATGACAGCCCTTCAAGTACTTGAAGATGGTGATCATATCACCTCTCAGCCGCCTCCTCTCCAGGCTAAACATGCCCAGCTCCTTCAACCTTTCCTCATAGGACTTGGTCTCCAGATCCCTCACCATCTTCGTCACCCTCCTCTGGACCAGTTCCAGCTTGTCTATAACCTTCTTAAAATGTGGTGCCCAAAACTGAGCACAGTTCTGCAGATGAGGTCCTACCATAGCAGAGTAAAGCGATACCATCACATCACGTGATCTGGACACTATACTTCTGTTGATACAGCCCAAAATTGCATTTGCCTTTTTAGCCACTGCATCACACTGTTGACTCATGTTCAGCGTATGATCCACTAAGACCCCTAGATCCTTTTCGCACATACTACAGCTAAGACAAGTCTCCCCCATCCTATAACCATTTTCCTACCTAAATGAAGAACTTTACATTTATGCCTGTTAAAATTCATTTTATTGATTTTCGCCCAGTTTTCCAGCCTGTCAAGATCATCCTGTATCCTGTTTCTGTCTTCTACTGTATTTGCAACCCCTCCCAATTTCATATTATCAGCAAATTTAATAAGCATTTCCTCTATTCCTTCATCCAAATCATTGATAAAGATGTTGAACAAAACAGGTCCCAGGACAGATCCTTGAGGCGCTCCACTTGTCACTCCTCTCCAAGAGGATGAGGAACCATTTACAAGCACTCTTTGGGTGCGATCTGTCAACCAGTTACAGATCCACCTAATGGTAACAGGATCCAAACCACATTTTACCAACTTGTCAACAAGGTAAATCAAGATAAACGACATCTGCAGCATTCCCCTGATCCAGCAAGGTAGTCACTTTCTCAAAAAAAGAGATCAGGTTAGTCTGACACGACTTGTTCTTGAGAAACCCATGCTGGCTCTTAGTAATCTTTCTAAATGTTCCAGGACTGACTGTTTGATAATTCGTTCTAAAAAATTTTCAAGGTATAGACATCAACCTGATGGGTTGGTAGTTACCCAGATTGTCTTTTTTTCCCTTCTTGAAGATGGGGACAATATTCGCCCACCTCCATTCTTCCGGCACCTCTCCTATTCTCCAAGAATTCTCAAAAATAATAGCCAGAGGCTCAGAAATTACATCTGCAAGCTCTTTTAGGACCCTTGGATACAATTCATCTGGCCCTGAGGACTTAGTTTCATTTAAAGAAACTAGGTGTTTATGTACTACCCCTATGCTGATCCTAGGTTGGAACTTCATACCCTCCTTATATGTTCTGTTTTTGCCATGTTGAGCACCATTTCCCTCAGAAGAGAAGACTGAGGAAAAGTAGGAATTGAGCGGTTCTGCCCTCTCTTCATTACCTGTTACAATTTCACTTTCTTGCCCTCGCAATGGGCCTACTATGTCCTTGCTCTTTTTCTCACTCTGAACATAAGAAAAGAACCCTTTTTTGTTATTTTTAGCATCTTTGGCCAGCCTAAGCTTATATTGAGCTTTAGCTTTCCTAACTTTTTCTCTACAAGCTCTTGTGATTTGTTTATATTCATCCTTGGTTATAAGGCCCTCCTTCCAATTCCTAAAGGAGTCTTTTTTATTTCTCAAGTCTTTAGAGAGCTGTTTATGGAGCCACTTCGGCTTCTTTAGGCTTTTTCCATTTTTTTTCTTCTCATAGGAATCGTCTGTGATTGCGCTTTCAGTATTTCGCTTTTAAGAAACTCCCACCCCTCTTGAATCCCTTTCCTCCTAAGTATCTCTGACCATGGGATTTTACCCAGCATAGTTCGAAGTTTATCAAAGTTTACCTTTCTGAAGTCCAACTTATAAGTCTGACTACGTATAGCTTTTCCCTTCCCTAAAACTGTAAATTCCAAAATCATATGGTCATTACTGCCCAGGGTGCCCACTATTTCCACTTCTTCAATCAGTTCTTCCTTGTTGGTGAGAATCAAATCCAAGATAGCAGATCCCCTTTGTTTCCTAGCTGGGAAGGCTTCTCCTGCAGCATGATTTAAACCGTGCTACAGGAGAAGCTGGCCCCAAGCTGAGCTGTCAGGAACAGTCTACTCCCCCTGGTGTAGCTGATCCTTGGGCTGTCTTCTGCAGTCCCTTTAAGCCAGTTTGGTGTAGTGGTTAAGTGTGCAGACTCTTATCTGGGAGAACCGGGTTTGATTCCCCACTCCTCCACTTGCACCTGCTGGAATGGCCTTGGGTCAGCCATAGCTCTAGCAGAAGTTGTCCTTGAAAGGGCAGCTGCTGTGAGAGCCCTCTCCAGCCCCACCCACCTCACAGGGTGTTTGTTGTGGGGGAGGAAGGTAAAGGAGATTGTGAGCCGCTCTGAGGGCGGGATATAAATCCAATATCTTCTTCTTCTTTAAAGAGACTACAGTAAAAGCTCAACAACCAGCCGAGAGGCAGGAGCAGATTTTCAGATCTGCTGGTAATTCCTGGATATATACAGGTTTTCTTGGGATTCCCACCCCCCTCGCAGTTTTCCCATGAAAACCCAGATACATTTGGGAAGCTGAAATATACCTGGAAAATACTGATAAGGTACATTTTTCAGGTGTATTTTCAGCTTGGGTAGATCCAACTGCACACCCCTATCCCCCATGGAGATTTGCATTTGAATAAAGCTGAATCTCACAAATATATACACCAGCAAATCTGCAGTTAAAGTGGATTTTCAGGTTTACTGGTGCAAAGATCATCCTAGTCCTTCTCCCACACTGGAAACACAGATCATTCTGAGTGACATCACACTTTACTAGCCAGTGTAAATTAGGCGAGAAGAATCAAACTTTCTTGTAGTACAGATTATGGGCAGCACATTTTCATTTAACACTTGGTTGTCTTGGTTCATTTAATACTCATGTGTTCATGAGAAATGTGCTTTGGATCAGCAGTGGGCCAGTAGTTCAAGGGTAGCCAAACTCCAGCTCGGGAACCACATGCAGCTCTTTCACACATATTCTGTGGCTCCTGAAGCCCCCACCACCCTGTCGGCCAGCTAGCCAGCAGTTTATAGAATCCATTTAAAGTTAAAGTTGTTTTATTTCCACCTCTCCCTCCCCTATCTATTTGCCTTCCTTCCCTCCCTCCAAGTTAAGCAAGTTTAGTCACCCTTGGCCTAGCTAAAGCTGAGTCACTCAACAAGGATGGAAGTTTGAAGGGAGGGGGGCTTTGTGACCTCTCCTCACACCATCAGTCATCTTATGAAGGCAGCTCTTCCTGCTGTGCCTTGTTATGTGTACAGGTTGCATCATTTTTAGAGGGCGAAGAATGGTGTACCCCACTTTGATCTTATGAGAGGAACAGCAGAATAAAAATACAACAAGTAATTGCTTCTAGTAATAGGAGATGCGCCAATTAGGATGGTAAATGCAAATTAAATCTTACTTTTAAAAAGCTCAGCTTTGGAATTCGGACTGCTCATGCCTATTGACTTTTCACAATTCCAGATATTATAGTAGGATCTCATACGGTGGAAAAAATGTGATACTGTGCATTCTGTGTCAGAGAACAGTGAATGCTCTCAATATGCCTTGGTGGGACATGGCACCAGAATCCACAGAGGCCACTTTCTGCCGTGTGTTGATCATTATCATACTATGACCTTTCCTTGTGCATTTTATTAAAGCAGACATTTCTGCTATTATTCATCTAACTTTCCTGAACAATAGCGCAGTCTTTACAGAATAAGTTTCCTTTAGAGAAGAGAGAGGAGTTGAGACTTGGAGTATCTGTGTTCTTTTACAAGGGAAGATGTAGAGCAGGCATGGGGTGCAAAAACAGGCATACATATTGCTTTTTTCTTTTATGTGAGCTGTAAGACTGGAGAAACTTACTCCAACCTCCTCTCATTCATCAAGTGAATCCTACTCTGCAGTCTGGCTGAGATTCTTTGCATAAGGGGTGTAGGTTTGGTTCCGATACAGCATGACCTGCCCAAGTCCAGACTTCATAGCTAAACTGGGATTTGAATCTAAAATTCTTATCATTCTTGCAATTACAGCATGAATTCAGCAGTTTAAACAGTGCACCATATTGACCTTTTCCCAAGTCCCAGTGTCTTTTCTATGTAATATCCCCCCCCTTTTTTTGCAACAAACCAAAAGTAATTTGTCCAGCTTTTTTCCCTCCTTTGGAGCCAGTATGCAAGCAGAGCTTGCTTGCTTGCTTTTTCCCCATCAAGTCACAGCCAACCTTGGATGACCTCACAGTGTATTCAAGCAAAAGTCATTTAGAGGAGGCTTGTCATTGCCTGCCTCTGTGTAGCAACCAGTGTTCCCTCTAAGATGAGTTAGTGTGAGCTAGCTCACAGATTTTTGACCTCAGGCTCACACATTTTTGTCTTAACTCAGGAAAAATAGCTCCAGAGCAAACTAATTTATGCAGTAGCTCACAACTTTAATGCCAGTAGCTCACAAAGTAGAATTTTTGTTCACAAGACTCCATGGTTTAGAGGGAACATTGATAGCAACCCTAGACTTATGCTGGAATAAATTTAGTTTCCTATTGGATTCATGCAGATTGGATTTCCCATAGGGAAATCCAGCAGCTGGATTCAGCCCCACCAGCCAGACCTAATTAGTGTTCAATCGTGGTTTGCTGCTGCCTGCTTCTGTGTGGCGACCCTGATCTTCCTTGGTAGTCTCTCGTCCAAATACTGACCATTGCCAGTCTTGCTTAGCTTCTGAAATCTGATGAGATTGGGTTGACCCTGGGCTATCTAGGTCCGACAAAAGCAGAGCTGACCCACTGTAAAAAGTGGCTCATGAAGTGGGATGCTGGAGCCCTATTTTTACACACAGTGTAATTCTTCTGGGTTTTGATACATTTTTTCTGTAGTCACGGCCAGTATCATAGCCTTTTCTCACCCCCCCCACCCCGTTGTCTCCCTGTTAATGATGATGTATGAATAAGTAAAGAAGACAGCTTCATTTTCATAAAAAAAGCTTGTGCAAGGAGCAGCAAAGAGCGAAAGGAGAGCACTTAATCATAACTGTGGGGCCAGAGTAGAAAACAGTGACAAAGCTTTTGCTGTTAGCCACGGTGTTTTACTATAATAACTCTTAAGAAAGAAAGACAGGCAGAGCAGAATGCTGAGCCAGCCATTGAAATGCACTGTGGTCTCTGCTTTGTTCTCATCTAGCAAAGAATCGCGATGTTTGCTTTGACTTCCCAAAGGGATTCATTCTCTTTTTCCAAGGGTGCTGATGATTAGAGAAGTTAATGCTTCACCTCAGGAGATGTTGCTTCCAAATGCCTGCACAGTAAGAAGTGAAATGAGTTTGGTGAAGTGGCCAGTGGAGAATTGATCATAATAGAACAGAACGTGCCCAGAGGGTTTGGCATTGTGATTTCTTCCCAGGAGAGCTCCAAGAGAATATTCTGCTTTGTCCAACCTGTGTGTAAATGGCTGGGATGAGGAGTCTATAATAGCCCCAGATAAACCAGCTAGGAGGCTTTGATAATCATCTTTTTCAGCCTGGGTCAGGTTGACCCAGCCAGCAGTACAATACACTAAGTGTTGCAGACCTCCTGCAGTAGAACAAGTCCTATTTCCAGTAGCATTTGATGCAGCTATAGTTTGTCAGGAGGAAAGCATCACAATGTATTTGTGAAACCAATTAGTAGATGACTAGCATGAGCTATTTATTTTCCAGACGACCCAAACCTACCAAGCCCTACCACCCAAACCTACACATAATGCTTAGTTTGATATTAGTTTTGCATCTCAGAAAATGTATCCATATCTCCCATTTTCCACAAGGGGAACAAGATGTTGATTACATTTATGGTTGAGATTCTGCACTAGAGTGACATGTCTGTAGGACATCAAGGGGTGATGTTATAGGGCATCTCTTCTGAAAATGAAATGGGCTCTGTCATTTCCTTTCAACAGAGAGGCTAGGCCACAAAGTGAGGTTAACTGGCCAGCAAGGTAGCAAATGTGGTTTCTGCCAGCTGTAGTATGTAATAACAACGCTCACACTCCGCATAGAAAAAAATGTTCAATATTATCCACAATTTGTTTCTTCCAAAAATTGTCAACAGTGTTACAAACAATAAACCATTTATTTCACACACGCAATAGTATCTATGGTTATACTGTTTTACAGAAGCAGTGAACTAACATGAACACTGATACTATATAATCCCAATGAACTCCATTCTATCTGCCCAGCTCAAGGGCACACATCTGACCTTTATTTATCTTTCTCCATCTTGTTGTTGATTTAAATTGCATAGCTGTTTTTAAGATGATTAACTGGGTTTTTTAATGTTTTGACTTTGTTGTCACCCTCCCTGAGCAGTCTTGCAGGGAGAGTAGGATAGAAATGAAAAATAATAAATAAACAAATAAACTTCTGAGTAGAGAGGAATTACTCATTGGTGCTAAATACAAAAACAAAACCCTTAACTAAATAGAAGTCTTTCTTGTTTTACTAAGAAAAACTTTTAATGAGAAGTCAGTCAATACTATTTGAGCCAAAACAGAGTTCTTTGGGCTCAAACTGTGTTGTATAGATGGCTATTTTTCTTCTCAAGATCACCAGAGGAGAATCCAGTTTCTGCTCTTCAAATTATCACCTGTGTATGCGCGAAAGCAGAAATTGGCTGGCCTGAAGTTAAATATGGAGGATCCAGAATTTCCAATGAAGGGAAGGCCTTTAAGAGGAGTGTAATCTCTTTAAATGTGAGGCCAGAACTCACTTCAGAGTTCAATCGTGTTTGCCACAACCTTGTTCCTGTCTCCACCCCCAAAGTATCCTGGCTCCATCTCAAAGTCCCCAGATATTTCCTGAGTCATACCTGGCAATCCTATCATATTGTTAGGGAACAAAAACAATGCTGATGTAGTTAAAGGACTTATGGTGCTAAACTATGCCATGAATGTTGGGTGCATTCACACTACACTAATTAATGCATTTTACATCCGGATTTTTACTATTCTTACACAGTAAAAATCCACATATAAAATGCATTAGTTAATGTAGTGTAAATGCACCCTTTTAGTTATTTGTTGTTGTTTATTACATTTTTGTGTCATTGCTCCTCCAAAAGTTCAGAATGGCTTACATGGGACTCCCATGTACTTTCCCATCCAGATGGTTTATAGGTCCAGACCTGTTTGGCTATAGCATTCCAGCTGCACCATACTTCTCAAAGCATAATTATGCAGCGCAATTGGTGTTTTTTAATACATTGAGCTGACCTTGAAGATCAAAAAGTATGCTGTGGTTCAGAACAATCTTTTATAAACTTCCCATTTAAAGTATCATATTGGGAAAAAATGAAAAGAAAGCAATAGTTCAATTAAAGATAAAATATTAATCCCACACTTATTAAGAGTCTGGGATGTTTATAGAAATAAATTAAGTCCAGGCGGTTCACCACTGTTACCAGTTATTTACCATGCTGAGTTTAAGACAGCAAACTCAATGGGAGGCTTCTTTTGAGGAACAATATAACCTAGTAAGTCTGTGTGACATTATAATAAGAAACCATATGATTCCAGTCTCTGAAATAATAGAGCAAGCAGAGGAAGACTTCCTAACTTCAATATTTACAAATTAAATCCTTTATTTGTATTAAATCGTTAAATAACAAAAAAAGGAAATTAAAGCAGCAATCACCAATTTGAAAGACCTATAAAATCTAAGTGCTATAAATTATTTCGCAATGGAAAAGCTATGGAGGGAAAAGGAAAACTGATATGGGAAAGAAAATTAAGGGGACCTGTTTTAAAGTATTACTCATTTAATTATTAAAAGGCAAATGTGAAAATCTGTGATATTTAAGGTCAGCTGGTCAGAATTTCCCTCTCCAAGTCCATATGGTGGCATGCTTGAGCTTTTCCCATTTTATTCTCACACTAACCTTGTGAGGTAAGTAGATCCAGGTGGGCAGCCATGTTGGTCTGAAGCAATAGAACAAAGTCGGAGTCCAGTAGCACCTTTAAGACCAACAAAGTTTTATTCAGAATGTAAGCTTTTGTATGCATGCATACTTCTTCAAACAAGGAATGAGGTTCAGTGAGCAGAGCTACATATAGCTGGTGGGCATGCTAAACCATTGTACCTCATTCTTGTCTGAAGAAGTATGCACTTCAACAATGTTTGTGTTCATTTCAGGGAAGGCATGTTTTTGATTATCCCAAGGTCTCCAGACTGTCATTACTGTTTTAGGTTTTTTTTTTCTTTTAAGATCCCCCAAATTTCGGACTGTTTTCCCAATTCCTTGCCCCCATTTCTGCCCCTCCCCTAGAGGCAGCAGGAGAAGGAAGAGAGAGAGAGAGAGAGGATGCTGGCCCCACCAAACAGCTGTCAGTCTGTCTCCTATCCTTTTAAATTTTAAAGGGACAAGAAGTTCTAACAACTAATGCTGACTCAAAGCTGAAAGTCCAGAGGGAGGGCTGGACTGCTAGCCTGAACCAAAAACCTGGTCTGCTAGCCTTTGGAAATAATGGTGCCATTATTTTCAATGGGCTATAGAGCTACCAATATCTATCCAGTAGAAATAATAGGGAAAACTGCCAATAGGTGAGAGGAGGAAGGGTAACTTACCTGGGGGATTGGAAGAGGGCAGGTGGTTGGCTAGCCTAGTAACTGGGCTCCTGCCATATCAGTAGTGTGGCTTGTACACTTCTGGGAGCCTTGGCTGAACAATTTTCTTCTGGGCAAATTCAGGGTGCCATTGTTGACTTTAAAGCCCTGTACAGTTTGGGACCAGGGTACTTCCAGGAACTCCTGCTCCATATAAACCTACCTAACCACTGTGGTCATCATCAAAGGCCCTGCTTTGGGTGACCCTGCCTTCTGAGGTTAGATTGGTGGCAACTCAAGACAAGAGAAGGTCTTTACGATCATGGCATCAAAATTATTTCATAGAAAAAGAGGTCATTTCATAGAAAAAGAGGTGCCAGAGCTCATTAGCGCAACTTATTTACATAACTCATTTGCATATGCCACATGCCCCTGACATCACCAGAAAGTGTACTGTCAGCTCAGCATCTACTTTAAAATGCTTCTTGAATTATAACTGTCATAATAAAACCTTACTCCCATCCTACTTTTAAAAATTACTTTCTCCTATGTGGCCACAGTGGCATGGTAAAGATTTCCATCTGTCTGCTTTATATGTTTTGGTTGTTTTCCCATTTTTTGTGGAGCAAAAATATTAGAAAGTTTGTCAACTCTTAGAGATCAGCCAAATGATCACAAGGGGTTTGAACAATGGAGCCCAAAAGCAAGTGTTTGGCAGGGGTTGGGATAAGAAAGAAAGCACAATAAAATTTAGAGGATCCGGAGCTCCGTTCCTGTGAGCTCCTGCCCAAAATTAGGCTTGGAGCGTCCTTCCTAGGGATATTCATCTGCACCGTTCTGTCACTGTCTTCTGCCAGCAGCTGAAGACTTCTTTGTTTCATCTGGCATTCCCTCAGTAACCCTCTTTTCTTCTCTATTTTAAGTGCCATGACTGTGTTTTTTACATATGTATTTTTCTTTTGTTTAGAATTGTTTTGTAATCTGTTTTTTATAATGCTCTATTTTTAAATTGTTGACCAAAATTGGTGGTCCTGATCTAGCAGAAATGTAGGATATAAACAGGGGTTGTTTTGTAGAAAAATAGGTGGTGGAGCTCATCCAGGGATTGTTATGCAGCTGCACCTACTGTGCAGTGGACAAGTGGGGAGGAAGAGAGGAAACCATCAGAAAGGTTCAGGAGCTGTGCTCCTGTGAGCTCCTGCTGAATTCAAGGCCTGAATATAAATAAATAAGTGTCAGCAAAGAAAATTATGTGCCTTTTTAGATTGAGTTGGTGTCCAGAAACAGTTGTTCTAGTTAATCTGATACCATTTTCAGCTTAATGAGGTGGCTATTCTCCCTGATAAGGGAATTGAAGAAGTGATGACGGAACAGCTGTTCTTTGTTTTCCTTGTACCACTCTGACATTTGTGTGTACCTAATGTCTTTTGTAAAACAGTCTGCTTTGTTTTTGTTTTTCAGGCCAACAAGTTCTTGGTTTGGTGGAGAATCAAAGTGACTGGTATCTAGGAAACCTCTGGAAGAACCACCGCCCTTGGCCAGCCCTTGGAAGAGGCTACAACACAGGTAGACCACGTAGCTTCATGGAGCTAGTTGTAATTACTTTTATTTATTTAAAATATGTATTAGCCATCTTACAGAGCTCAAGGCAGCTTACAATCAGGCATCTGAGCTCGGTATATACCAAGCCAAATAAACACCTGAGTATTTATTTAGCCAAGTAATGGGGATATTGCCTTCAGTTTGCTTGCTGAGTTGGGTCACAGTGCACAGTGAACTGACCATAGTTGAAGTTTAAATGCCTTCACTTTGCTTGCTGAGTTGCACTACAATGCCTTCAGTTCGCTCACTGAGTCACACTACCCTGGTGGCCCATAGGGTATAATGGGAGGGGCCATAGGGTTTAATGGAGTTGAATAAATTTAGATTTTCTGAATATTAACCTGAATACCAATACTGGTATTCAGGAATATTTGGGAATATCAATATTTTTTGAGTCCAATAGAGCTGAATCGATCAAGGATTTTTTTTCACATCCATACTTACAATATTAATAAAATACATAAAAATAGATTATAAAAAGCATAAAATCACAACTTAAAACTGTTTTAATCAAAATCAGTCCTAAATAAAACCATATCCAGCTACTCCTTAAGACTGAAAGTAAGGGGCCCAGGCACACTTTCCTGGGGAGGTTGTTCCATCGTTATGAGCTGCCACTGTTAGAGATCAGCCAAATTATCACAGGGGGTTTGAACAATGGAGCCCAAAAGCAAGTGTTTGGCACACTTTCCTGGGGAGGTTGTTCCATCATTATGAGCTGCCACTGAAAAGGAACCTCTCTTGCTTACCCACTGAACGAACTTCTTTGAATCATGGGACAGTCAGGAGGATCTCTCCCAGTGTTCTTCCCAGGTAGAAGCACATGTTAAAAGACAGTCTTTTGGATACCCTGGTCTCAAGCCATGTAGGGCTTTCAATATGAACATGAACATGTGAAGTTGCCTTATACTGAATCAGACCCTCAGTCCATCAAAGTCAGTATTGTCTACTCAGACTGGCAGCAGCTCTCCAGAGTCTCAAGCTGAGGTTTTTCATGCCTACTTGCCTGGACTCTTTTTAGTTGGAGATGCCAGGGATTGAACCTGGAACCTTCTGCTTACCAGATGCTCTATCACTGAGCCACCGTCCTTCCCTAAATATCAAAAGCAATACTTTGAATTGGACTCAGGAATAGATTGGTAGGCAGTGTGATTGTAATATTGGAGTCACAAGCTCCCAATAACTGGCTCCAACTAGCAGTCTAGCTACAGTTTCCAGACATGCTTCAGGAGTAGCCCCAAGTAGAGCACATTACAGTAGTCCAGTGTAGTTGTAACTAAGGCATGGATCACTGTGGCTAGATCTAACTAATACAGGAACAGGTGCAGCTGATGCTGGGCAAAAGCACTGTGAACCATCACAGCCACCTGGTTTTCTCTGGTGGTTGATCTGTTGAGTAGCAATTCCAGGCTGCAAACCTAGCTTTTCAAGGTGAGGATGACCCCATCCACAGCAGGAGAGATCTGAAACTTCTGGTCTGACTTTTCACTAACCCAGGAAACCTCTATCTTGTTGGGATTAAGTTTCAACTTGTTCACCCTGATCCAGCTTGTTATTGACTCCAAGCACTGCCAGTTTCTTTGTAGTAGCATACACCTGTCATCTTGAAACAAGGTCATAGGAAGGCCCATGGAATCTGTCAGCAAGAAGCCTATCAGGCAGTGTTGAGGGAACTAGGTACCTCTTTCCTTCAGCTCCTGCTGCTACCTCTGACAAACAAGAGAGAAAAGGTATTTGTGCTTTTTTGCTCAGGTTGACTATTAAAATTTGTGTGCACTCTCCAGAGTGATAAAGTTCTTCATCAAAGGCTCCTTAGTAAGCTCGAGAGTCATGGAGTAAAAGGATAGGTCCTCTTGCGGATCAAAAACTGGCTAATTAATAGGAAGCAGAGAGTGAGTATAAATGGACCGTCTTCACAGTGGAGGACAGTAAGCAGTGGGGTGCCGCAGGGCTCAGTACTGGGTCCCATGCTCTTTAACTTTTTCATAAACGATTTGGAGTTGGGAGTAAGCAGTGCAGATGACACTAAATTGTTCAGGGTGGTGAGAACCAGAAAGGATTGTGAGGCACTCCAAAGGGATCTGTTGAGGCTGGGTGAGTGGGCGTCAATGTGGCAGATGAGGTTCAATGTGGCCAAGTGCAAAGTAATGCACATTGGGGCCAAAAATCCCAGCTACAAATACAGGTTGATGGGGTGTGAACTGGCAGAGACTGACCAAGAAAGAGATCTTGGGGTCGTGGTAGATAACTCACTGAAAATGTCAAGACAGTGTGCGATTGCAATAAAAAAGGCCAACGCCATTCTGGGAATTATTAGGAAGGGAATTGAAAACAAATCAGCCAGTATCGTAATGCCCCTATATAAATAGATGGTGCGGTCTTATTTGGAATACTGTGTACAATTCTGGTCACTGCACTTTAAAAAGGATATTATAGCATTGGAAAAAGTGCAGAAAAGGGCAACTAGAATGATTAAAGGGTTGAAACACTTTCCCTTTTAAGAAAGGTTAAAACGCTTGGGGCTCTTTAGCTTGGAGAAACGTCAACTGTGGGGAGACATGATAGAGGTTTACAAGATTATGCATGGGATGGAGAAAGTAGAGAAAGGAGTCCTTTTCTCCCTTTCTCACAATACAAGAACTCATGGGCATTCGATGAAATTGCTGAGCAGTCAGGTTAAAATGGATAAAAGGAAGTACTTCTTCACCCAAAGGGTGATTAACATGTGGAATTCACTGCCACAGGAGGTGGTGGCGGCTACAAGCATAGCCAGCTTCAAGAGGGGGTTAGATAAAAATATGGAGCAGAGGTCCATCAATGGCTATTAGCCCCAGTGTATATGTGTGTGTGTATAATTTTTTTGGCCACCGTGTGACACAGAGTGTTGGACTGGATGGGCCATTGGCCTGATCCAACATGGCTTCTCATACGTTCTTATGTACAGGAGGGAATACTACAACCGCAATACAAAGTTGGAAAAATACTGATGGTCCAGAAAACTGTTTTTACTTTATAATGTGAAGGACAACTGAAATCTGTTGCATGTTATTACTGTTCAATTCTGTACTTTTTCCATAAAAAACTTATTCAGAATATCTCATTGCATTTTGGATCTTTGGAATTTTTTTCCCTTGCCCTTAGTTGCTGGGGAAAAGCTGTACAAAAATTCTCAGCATATGTATTGAACATTTGAGTGTTTAGGTTTGAAGACTCCAGTTGAAATTCTTGGCCATATTCTGCTGAAAATGTTTAGGCTTGAATCGCATACCAGTGTGAGGCTTAGAAAATATTTTATTCCCGCCCTAATTTACATCTTTTTCCTCCCTGTGCCCCCTGTCCATCTGCAAAATGAAGAGGAGATTATCTTCTGTTTGATACCAGCTTGTTGCTCACTTCCTACTACAGAGATGTCAAAAGACATGTTTGCAGAGGCTGTTCAGCAGTTCTGTAACCATCCTTTTCCTGAAGACAAGCCACATCTTAGATTATTCCTCAAGCCGGTTGGAATCACTCTGAGGCCATTTTGCTTGGGCTGATAGCCTTGAGTAATCTGGTAGAGCAACAGCATTCTGAAGTATATTAATCTTATTTGCTTTTCACAGTTTTGTTTTTCAAGGAGGAAGCTAGGCTTCTGAGAAACTTCAGAGCCCTTGCAGTCACTAGCCATTTTCCTTATTCAACCACCCAGGCCACCTTTGAAGTGTATGTAGGTCCAGCAAGTAATACTCTCCCCAGAGGCTGACTTCAAAGTATAGAAGGTATAATTCTTTCAGTAAAGCAATAGGATCATAATTGCCCATATAAAATAAAAAACCCTGACTGTCAAATTTCCTTTCCCAAAAAGGAGGGGAGGGAGCCGTATATTGTCTGTGAATTTATTATATTGAGAAGGACATGCATTTTCTGCTGATTTGTGTGAGAAGTGTGAGTAGACATGCCAGGTGCATAAAGAACTCACACACAAATGCATCTAAATCAATTCTGTCTCATGCTTTGTGTGGTAGGGTAGTGACTTATGTTCCATCTGCACCTGTAATAAAAGGGGAGAACAGATGGGGAAGGATTCATTTCTAAAAAGATGTTTTTCTTTTAATTAATGATGTACCACCAGCCTGTTCTTTATTGTAACACAGATTTTGCTCTGAAGAAATCCTTGGGTCTATGGGGGTGGGGGGAAGGTTAATTGATGGGAAATGACTTCAACAAGCCATATTTGTTGTGCCTGTCACAGGCTTTATGTGACTGTAGAAGGGCTAGTGGTGTCATGGTTTTCACTCTTCATCATTTGCAAGTGCATCAGTTTAGATCAAAATTCTTAACATAAATGTACTCCTGGTTTCATAGACCATTACAGTGTTCCAAAGATGTAGGCTTAACCTTTAATGTGTCATGTTTACTGCATGCTTTCACAATAGTGACATAGCTTTATTATTTGTGCCACTATGGTTTCTTACTGAGAAAGAAGGGAGGATTCTCCTTAATTTATTTTTCCAATCTTGATAATTTTTTGGAGAGAAACAGCTGGAAGACATATTTCTATGATCCTAGTTTGGTATCTCAACCTTTCAAAGGTTTTCCTCCCATCTCATAGAGGCAGCATACAGCTTGGGATCAGTTTCTTACATCCTGGAAAGTAACTACATCGTGCAAACTTCTTTGATATCTATATTAAGGAATAATTATGAAAACATATACATAAATATACCAAAATACTGAGTCAGATCTTTGGTCTGTCCACATCAGTAATGTCTAGTCTGACTGGTGGTAGCTCTCCAAGGTTTTAAGTCAAAGTTTTTCATAACACTTACTTCTTGCATGTTTTACCTGGAGATGCTGAGGATTGAACTTGGGAAATTCTGCACACAAAGCAAATGCTTTGATACTGAGCCACGAACTCTCCATTTAAATGTTGTGGTGAGTTATGTTATATATCTAGACATTTCCAGCAAAAGGTGGACTTTGATAGGAATGTGGCAAAAAATACAAATGGCTGAGCATTATCTTGTTTCATACCTGCTTGTGCCAGGATTATGTAGGTGAATTACAGGGGGTGGAGTTGAACTACGCTGAGGTAGAGCACTGGACTACCATACTTCCTTCTAGAACTGTAACTGGTATGGATATGTCATAAATAAAGACAAAATGTCCCCAGTTAAATATCCAGTAACTGAATATGTGTGTGCATAAAATACCGTCAAGTCACAGCCAATTTATGGTGACCCCAGCAAGGTGTTTTCAAGGCAAATGAGAAGTAGAGGTGTTTCGCCATTGCCTTCCACTGTAAAGTCTTCCTTGGTAGTCTTCCATCCAAGTACCAACCGAGTTTAGCTATTGAGATCTGACAAGATCAGCCTATATCATGCCACCTTCCCTCCCACAACATAGGATAATGGATTCACTCATATCTATACTGATCCACAGGATGACTCAACCAATCCGTGGCTATTAGCCACAGCGTATTGTTGGAACTCTGTCTGGGGCAAGTGATGCTCTGTATTCTTGGTGCTTGGGGGGCACAATGGGAGGGCTTCTAGTGTCCTGGCCCCACTGGTGGACCTCCTGATGGCACTGGGTTTTTTTGGCCACTGTGACACAGAGTGTTGGACTGGATGGGCCACTGGCCTGATACAACATGGCTTCTCTTATGTGGGAAAATAACCAAAACATACAAAGCAGACAGATGGAAATCTTCATCATGCCACTGTGGCCAAATAGGAGAAAGCAATTTTAAAAAGTATGGTGGGAGTAAGGTTTTATGCTGACAATAATAATTCAAGAAACATTTTAAGGTAGATGCTGAGCTGATATAATTTAGTACACCTTCTGGTGATCAGGGGTGTGTGGTATATGCAAATGAGTTCCACTAATCAGGCACCTCTTTTTCTATGAAATGACCCTTGAAGAAAACCACCGGATGGATCACCTGCTTATCCTGTCAAAGATGTTCTTTCCTTTATGGGTGGATGAACAAAAACCATGCACGTAATATAGGGTATATGTGACACCAGCACCAAGCAGGGAACTCAGTCTGTATAGCGGCTCTAGAACAAAATAGGAGTCCAGTAGCACCTTTAAAACCAACTAAGTTTTACTAAGAGTGCAAGCTTTTGTATGCATGCATACTTCATCAGACAATGGAATGGGGTACAGTGAGCAGAGCTATATAAAGCTTGTGGACAGTGGTTAAGAATGAAAATCCAATGGCAAAATAGTGAAATTAACAAACTGAAGGAACATTTGGTCTGGATAGCACTTGGGTGGGAAACGAATAAAACTTGGGGTTTTTGGCCACTGTGTGACACAGAGTGCTGGACTGGATGGGCCACTGGCCTGATCCAACATGGCTTCTGTTATGTTCTTAATGGTCTTCTTCCCATGAGTGAAGAGCAGGCAGGCATTTTCCTCATCTACATACATTATATAATGTTTACATACAGCTATGTTCATTTGTTAGATAAGACCCCAGAACAATATCAGTGGAATACCTTTTATGAGGACCAACCCAAACTTTATGAGCTAATCAGCAACATTTCATTTTCCTGAGAACTCTTCATCAGGCAGGATGTTAAGTACAAAGGTGGCCCGGGGGGGGGGGGGGCGGGGCGGGATGGTTAGGGGATTCTTCATCTCCTGATAGAAAAGATCTACCTTCAACTTGTGGAAGTCTTAAAGTGGAGAGCAGGAGGTGCTGCAGACGTAATTAGATTAAATGATGTTAGGTGCAAAACATTTCAAGTGCACCAAAAACTGCTGGCACAAAGAAGCACAAAAATAGTCATTTCTGTTTGATAGTATAAAAGACGATCATAATTCAGATCTCTCTCAGATCTCCATTACACCTGACTTTATACTTTCAAAGAGAAGTCACTATGTTTTCTTCTTTGTGCCTGCAGTCCTTGGTGTAATGTGAAATGTTTTTACCTAGCACCATCTAATTTAATTAGATCTCCAACACCTCCTACACTACACAACAAAACTTAGGTTTTCTAGGGCTTTTTTTTTCTGCCAGAGCCCACAGAAGTGGAGCTCTGCCTGGGCTGAAATGTTTTGCACCTAACATCATTTAATCTAATTACGTCTGCAGCACCTCCTGCTCTCCACTTTAAGACTTCCACAAGTTGAAGGTAGATCTTTTCTATCAGGAGATGAAGAATCCCCTAACCACCACCACCACCACCCCGGGCCACCTTTGTACTTAACATCCTGCCTGATGAAGAGTTCTCAGGAAAATGAAATGTTGCTGATTATCTCATAAAGTTTGGGTTGGTCCTCATAAAAGGTATTCCACTGATATTGTTCTGGGGTCTTATCTAACAAATGAACATAGCTGTGTGTGAACATTATATAATGTGTGTAGATGAGGAAAATGCCTGCCTGCTCTTCACTCATGGGAAGAAGACCATTAAGAACATAAGAGAAGCCATGTTGGATCAGGCCAGTGGCCCATCCAGTCCAACACTCTGTGTCACACAGTGGCCAAAAACCCCAAGTTTTATTCGTTTCCCACCCAAGTGCTATCCAGACCAAATGTTCCTTCAGTTTGTTAATTTCACTATTTTGCCATTTGATTCTAACTTTGTGCCACTTTTCACTCTTAACCACTGTCCACAAGCTTTATGTAGCTCTGCTCACTGTACCCCATTCCATTGTCTGATGAAGTATGCATGCATACAAAAGCTTGCACTCTTAGTAAAACTTAGTTGGTTTTAAAGGTGCTACCGGACTCTTACTTTGTTCTAGAGCCCCTATACAGACTGAGTTCCCTGCTTGGTGCTGGTGTCCCATACACCCTATATTACGGGCATGGTTTTTGTTCATCCACCCATAAACGAAAGAGCATCTTTGACTGGATAATCAGGTGATCCATCCTGTGGTTTTCTTCAGGGGTCATTTCATAGAAATAGAGGTGCTTGATTAGTGCAACTCATTTGCATATACCACACACCCCTGATCACCAGAAGGTGTACTAAATTATATCAGCTCAGCATCTCCCTTAAAATGTTTCTTGAATTATTTTTGCCAGCATAAAACCTTACTCCCACCATACTTTTTAAAATTGCTTTCTCCTATTTGGCCACAGTGGCATGATGAAGATTTCCGTATTTCTGCTTTGAATGTTTTGATTATTTTCCCATTTTTATTGGGGGTGGAAGTATTAGAAAGTTTCTCAGATCTTGGAGTTAAGCAAAATTCTCACAGGGGGTTTGAACAGTGGAGCCCTGAAGCAAGTATTGGGAGGGGGATTAACGAAGAAAGAGCACAATAAAATTTAGAGGTTCTGGAGCTCCACTCCTGTGAGCTTCTGCCCAAAATGAGGCCTGGTCTTCTTTCCCTCTGTCATAGTGAATGTACCATTAGGTATTAATGTAGATTAGATGCTAGGAGGTCCACTACTGTAGGATTTAAAGCTAAATTACAGTTGTGTGTGCCCGAGTTCAGAGTATAGCATGTTGGAAGGTTTAATCTTGACCTGAGTAGTGAATTCTGCTTAGAAGGAGGCAGATTTAATCCTTCCACTATCCGCATGGTGTCACCTATCAAACCTGCCTCCCAGTGCTGTTGAACAAAAAGGTAAAAGATCCCAACCAACCATTCCAGGGTTGATAACACAAAGAGGACAGCTCCAGTAGGCAAAAACTGCACTGGATGAAGTTTTAAACTTCTGCCACCACAGCTGTAGCATTGATCCAAACTCTATCAATGTGTAGCTAAAATGGTGGAGATATGATTATGGAAATCATTCAGGGAAGAAAGAAAGCTGGTCAGGGATCTGGAAAACAAGTCCTATGAAGAGAGGCTGGGAGAACTAGATATGCTTAGGTTAGTGACAGCTGAGACAGGAGCTCATTCCTAGGGCTTTTCCTAGGGTTGTCATCTCTGGGTTGGAAAATACCTGGAGATTTTGGGAGTGGAGCCTGGGGAAGGCAGAATTGAGGAGGAATTTCAGCAGGTTATACTGCCATAAAGTCTATCCCCCAAAGTAGCCATTTTCTTTAAAGGAGTTGGTTTCTCCAAGGGAGCTGATTTTGGCTGTCTGAAGATCAATTGTAATAGTGGGAGATCTTCAGAGTCGCCTGGAAGTTGGTAATCCTAGCTGTCACATAGATATGTCTGCTCCTCCAGAAGGCAAGGCAGGATGAAACGGGCTTAAATTGCAAGTGGGTAGGTTTTATATGAGCATTAGGAGAGACTTCCTAATGGTAAGGGTAGGCCAGCAACAGAGCCTCTGATTTGGGAGGAGGAGCTTTCCCTTGCTGGAAGTTTTCAGGAAGAGCCTGGACAGCCATTTATTGAGAATGCCCTAGTTTGAATTTCCTATACGTAGTGGAGTGTTGGACTAGATGACTTATAGTGCCATTTCCAACTCTATGATCTTCAGTTGCCTTATCTAGTTTAACCTGTAGCATAACAGTGTTGAAAAGATGGGTAGAGGTGCAGAAGACACTTGGGGGCACTTCTTCAGAAAGGTGAACTGAATTATCAGGTATCACCATCCCTAGAGTTAAAGTCAAATGGCTGGCATACAGGCTGAACAATAATTCTTGATGGACTTATGTCCTTGTGTATTTATATATTCATGCATTATTATAGATTTTAGTCTGCTCATACTACCATTTTTCAGTTGTTGCTGACAGATCTATTAAAACTTGCTCCTTTTCAGCTCTTATAAGGAGTAAAAAAGGGGTGGGGAAACAAGCCAGAAAGGCTGGTGAATGAAGGGAAGATTGGAATAGGAGGTTACAGGAAATGGAACAACATTTTTCAAGAACATGGAACAAGAGGTCATTGAGACAAGAGACAGTTCAACCTCTTTGAGACAGCAAAGGATGGATTATTGACAGAGTCAGCATATGTTGCCATAAAGAAAACCCCTAAAAATTGAGATGTATTGTTTGACTCAGTGCTCCTGAAGGAGAACAAAGACATAAATCTCATTGGGAGGGTGAAGAAATAGTAAAGGAAATTCAAGTTTTATCAGATACCTGCTCAGTAAATTAGAGCAGCTGTCAAATAACACAACTCTGGGGGCTGAAGGGATCCAAAAGGCACTAGGAAGTGCCAAAGGAGAAATGAAAGCCACAAGAAAATCAATCATGGTGGAGGAGAGAAGAGTCAGTGGACCAAGATAATGAAATATTTAGCACAGAGTCGGAAAGCAAGCTTTGAATAGAATCAGCAACTCAAATGTTTACTACAGAAATAGGGACGGTGTTACTCGAGCCTCTAGGTAAGAGATTATGAAAGTCACATTCACTTCAGCACAACTGTATCCATATAACTGTTCCAAAGTTAAACTGCTGCTTTAGACGCTATATAAATAGCCACATAAATTTCAGCTTCATGAAGAAGAGATGTCCTGTACTGGTTCCTCGTGTTTGCATGAGTATTTTACTCCCATGTCTTAGTAAATTATATTATCATCTCAAGATATACCATACACTCCTTATATCTTGTTATGTTGCCTATGGTTGTAGAAAAATGGCTTCTCCCTTCTCAAGGTTTCATGGGGCTTACTGGGTATATTGCTTTGTAGCCTTCTTCTGGTCTATGAAGTACATGTTGTACATGGAACTGTAGTCTGGGGGTGGGGGCAGTGGTAGCTGGTAACAACAAAACAACCAGTAATCAGAAAATAAAGTTTGAGTGCAGTGGCTCCTTTAAGACCAACAAAGTTTAATTCTGGGTATAAGCTTTCATGTGCATGTACACTTAATCCGATAAACATAAACACTTATACCCAGAATTAAACTTTGCTGCTGGACTCAAACGTTATTCACTTGCTTCAGACCAACATAGTTACCCACCTGAAACTAGTAGCCAGGACAAAGTTAAGTGGTGTGTCAGATTTATCAATATCATTTTTAGACTGCTCTGCTTTATGTGTTTTATGTGTTTTTTTATGTCTTGGCTTGTTTTATTGACTTGCTTTATGTTTATTTCAGTGACTTGACATGTTTTATAGATATGTTTAATTTCTTGACTGGCTTTGTTTTCTTATTGTAGTTGCAAAATGCTTTGAGGAGGTCTGGGGAGGGGGCATACATGTTTTCTAAATAGATAGATGACTTACACTGAGCCAGTTGAACCTAATTCGGCAGCGGGGGGAGCCTATTTCTAGGGATTCACTTGAATAATCTAGGGATTCACTTGAATAATCAGATTCCCAACATTGTAGTTTGCTTCCATGACAGTACTCCTGAAAGCAGTAGCTATGGTCCTGTAGACACAATCCACCTGGATTCGTACCCAAACCAACCAAACTGCCTCACATGATACATACTTGAAAAGCATTAATAACTGTGTTTCATTGCCAGATGAGGCATATGTCAACCTTGTTCTTTCGACAGTAACGTTATTTTGTGCAGCTATTCTGCGGTGGCTTTCCTTTAATAGCCATCTTTTGAATACTGAATATGAAGCTATACATGAATAGGAGGGTACGGTGGCTCAGTGGTAGAGCATCTGCTTGGGAAGCAGAGGGTCCCAAGTTCAATCCCTGGCATCTTCAAAAAAGGGTCCAGGCAAAGAGGTGTGAAAAACCTCAGCTTGAGGCCCTGGAGAGCCGCTGCCGGTCTGAGTAGACAATACTGACTTTGATGGACCAAAGGTCTAATTCAGTATAAGGCAGCTTCATATGTCCATATGTCCATATATATGAATATCCAAATTCTGTTCTGGGAAACACATGTTAGTTCACCTATGAGTAAGTGAAAAATACAATTCTTGTACTTTCAGGACCGTTATCCCTTGTTTGTCAATGAGAAAAAACTGTTGTGTCAGCATGGAGTCACCCATGCCCCTGTGATATCCGTGGGATTGTCAGCAAAAGGGTTGTAACTTTTGTAAATAGCAGGTATTTTAAGTCTGCATACTGAGCACAGAGGAAGTATTCTGGGAAAACATAACTGTCCTGGGACTTATATCATTATTTAATGTAAACAGTTGGATGCAGACATTATGACATTATAGCAGTTGTCTGTGGATGAAATTACTTCTATTAAAGAAATTTGATTTGAACCCAGGTCTCGCAGATCCTGGTCTGACACTCTGATCACTGCACCCCGCTGGTTCATTTGTATGCATTTTGAAAATAAATCAGTGGCAAGCAGCAGAGAATATGGGATGCTATCTGGACATGTTTACTGATCGAACAGATTTTCTCTGAATTTCATGTTTTCAACAACTGTAAGTCCAGACACCCTTTTCATAAGTGGGTGTGCATTGTAACCTAGCTTCTGATACTTTTGTCTGAAGAAAACTAAACAAATGTTTCTTTAAAAAAATAAGCCGCCACTGTGAAGGATGTGTTGCAACAGCGCCTTCATTTATGCCCAAGAGAGTTCCATTGACAGCTGCTCTTTATGTCTAGCATTTCAGCCACCATTCAGTTTAATGAGTAGTTTTAGTCTCTTCGCTCAGATTTCTTCAATTCTCTAGTCAGCGAAACCCAGTATGGAGGTATATCAAAAGACAATTTTATCCTCAAAGGGCTCCTGTGCTACAAACCCTATTAATTTCACCGGGGGTCCCACCTGTGGCCTGCTTGAAGTCTACACATGACACACAGGTAGCAGGAACTCTCAGGAAGTGGCAACTATAGATCCCTGGTTCATTAAGTAAACTCTTCCTTTTTTAATGAACACATGCCAGTGCTGTATACATTGTCACTGATACTCAAGCACTTTTTAAAAAATTGCTGTTGATTAGCTAAGGGCATCTGGCATACTACATTTTTTTATCATTACTGCAAGTATTACTTTATCATGTGTAAAAGCTATCCCAAGATATTATCTCTTATTGCATTAGACAATTAACTTTCAGTGAAAGGCATATTTGCCTGTAAAACTAGATATGAGGATCACTTGTGTGTTGTGTTTTTACTAATTAGCAGCCCAGATGGCTGTTGCAAAGTGTGAGGAAGTGGTGCTAGGAGAGGCGGTTCCTTAGGTTTCCTAATCCTCCACCCCCTCTAAAACAATAGCAGCAGCAACAACAACAACAACAAGTTATCTCCAGGAAGAGGAAGGCCAGATACAGATCTCTGGAGAGTCCATGGTTCAGTAGCAAGAACACATACATGAATAATATGTTTCATCATGGATGGAGTAAATCAGCTTTACCGCAATTGTATTTTGTTTGTTTGTTTGCAGAATGCATAGAGAAACAACTGTACAACCGTTCAGACACTGTCACCTAGGCTGTACAGTAGTAAATAATGTGCCCCCAAGGTTACCACTTACAGCTTACTTTCTGTAAACAAAAATGCACCCAAGGTAGAAAAACCACCTAGAAATCTTATTAATTTTTTCCAGTGGGCAGGGGAGTTGCTGGGCGCATCATTTGTTTGTTTACATTAAAGGGGGCATAAATAAACCCCTAGTAAAAGACCATTATTCTTAGAAATTTATTAATTGTTAATGTTTTTATATAAAGGTTTGTTAGTTGTCTGATACCAAACGTATTTTTTGTTGTTTCAGATTTTTAAAACTTATAGGTTTATAAAGAAACCATTTTGGCGTACA
Source organism: Heteronotia binoei (assembly GCF_032191835.1). Lineage (NCBI taxonomy): Eukaryota > Metazoa > Chordata > Lepidosauria > Squamata > Gekkonidae > Heteronotia > Heteronotia binoei. Next base: position 89,240,841 of record NC_083230.1, read on the forward strand.
TTGTTTAGTATGAAAAAGAGGAGAAAAAGAAACATTCTGCCATGTTCCAAACTATGTTTTCAAGCTCTGGATGTTTTTGTCCTGTGAAACACAGTGATTTCTGCCACTAGAAGTATTTCTGTGTTTCAAGGACATTTTCCACTCAAGGATACAATGGAATCTGGCTTGGGGTAAAAACATACCCCAAATGCTATGTGTCATAAGTTTTTCCAAACTTGGTTAGAAGGTTAGGAAGGGAAGGATCTCATCAAGCTGAGCTCCTCTCCACCAACACTGGACACAGCCACATTGAACCAGCTGGACCAATGGGTGTGGCTGATATAAAGCTGGACAAGACATTTAGGCTCCCCCATTAAAATTTAAATTTATTTAAATTGCAACTGCCTGTTATTTTGACTCTGGAGCAACTAGGTTGAGATGGAATGAGTATCCTTGGAATTCAAAGGCTGTTTTTCTCTGGGAAACCACACTTTTCAATGCCATGCAAACTGCACCCCATAATCAACTGAGGAGGAAAGTTTGTATGAGCTAGACTACTCTTTATGCAGAAGATGGAATATACTGAAACATCACATCACAGTCCCTTCACTTAAGACCCTGGTTGAAGTTGTCTTTTAAGTCAGCGTGAGTTAATGTGACTGGCAAGCAGGTGTAGCATCTAGGCATAGGGTAAGTGATAACCAGCAGACTATCTCTCCCTGTCAGATGATGCTATATGGCAATGAGGGCAAGGGATATCTGGGTAAGTACCCGGCAGGCGTACAGCTGCTCATTAGCCAGAAATGCCAGCTGAGGTCAATGACACAGACTCCTGCTGTGCATACAACCAGTCAGCAGTCACATGGTTGCATGTTGTTGACCCAGATGTTTCTTGGCTTTACAGTATCTGCCAATGTGGGAATACGGCCTCCCACTTACTCGGTTGTAGCTCCATAGTGAGCTACAGGTTTTCCTACAGGTCACACTCATATATGAGCCACCAGTGATGAAGCCACTATAAATTTTGCAAAGTGGATGGTAAATTCATGTTTCACAGTTAAAATTAACATGTGGATCAAAAGATGGAATTGTTCACCTGCTGTTAAGGAGGGCCATAGGGCCAGCCATAGACCACCCTCTGCCTCAGTTGTGCATTGTGCTGTTGCTTCTGGAAATATTTGTGGGAGAAATTTTATGAAAAATAGTTTTTGACTTTTCGTAGGTCACAACATTGCATGCACCTGAACAAAAATTAAATTGATTATGGAGTATTGTAAATCATAAGTGAGTGCATGTATCCTAGTAGAAGGGCAATGAGATCTACTTCATGTGTTTATGCCAGCAACTGAACACTGAAATACCGGTTTAGTCATTTGGTGGTTTCTTCCCTGCATCAAATTTTCCATAATACACAGATAGCGATTAATTTTTAGATATCTAAAAATTAGCTGCAGATCACCATGATAGCTTCAGGTTTGTTTGTTTTGTAATTCTCCTCAGTTCCCAGACTTCATTATAAGCTTTGGACTAGTTTATACCAAGTATTTGACATTTTAGAAACGGAAGTCATCACATTATCATTTTAAACATGGAATATGCAGTTGCATTGCCTGTTCAAAGAATAATGGCATCACAGTGAACGTTACAATGAATAAATTGGCACTCTCTGTCTAATATTTGCTGTCCCTTAGCAATTTAAACTTTCACACCTCATGGTAACTGCATGGATAGCCAGCTTGATGGCCTGTGGTCCAGATCTAGCCCCTAAATCAATTTTATCTGGCCAGCATCACCAGCAAATCAAGGTGAAACAAAAAGAATGTCTGCAGTTTCTCTCAAACGAGAAAGATGAAAGATTCTTAGGGTGTGGAGCCTGACTGCTTTTGAGAGTGAGTTTCATCTCAAATACAGAGGACATGTCTCCATGGAATAGCATTTCTTTTAAAATTGGAAGGTCTCCAGTTCAATCCACATTCCAGTTAAAGGGTCAGGTAAAATACCTCAACCTGAGACTGGAGAGCTGCTGTGAGTTGGAGAGGACTATACACATTTTGTCTATGCTGAATCTGACTCATATGTTCATTTAGAGAGCTCACAGACCACTATTTGGAGAACAGAACAAGCACACAAGAGATGGCCAGACCTGCTTTAGACAGTCACCATGTCTTATGCTACACCCCCCCTCTGGTGTGTGTGTGTGTTTATATGTGTGTGTGCGTGCACATCAGCACACCTGGAGGTAATGGGAACCTCTGATGCCTGACCCCTACTGGAGGATATTCAGAGAGGTGGCTGAATAAAGCCCATCCATGTCTTCCTCATTTGGTATTTGATGGAGGTTTCACATTCAAGCACTTGCCAGAATCAACCTGGCTAAGTTTCCAAGATCTGGCGAGATCAGGCTTGGCTGGGCTACCCAGTGTCAAGAGTCACTCCATCTTTCTTCCTCTTGCCATATGTATCCAAACAAGTATCATGTATACAATGCTAATGCTTGTGCTTTGCTATGCTGGTGTTGAAGCATCTCCGCTGCTTATCTGGAGGGAGGGTGGCATGTGTGGGAACTTGCTAGATACTATGCAACCAAGATCAGGGGAGCTGGAGGAGATGTAACCAAGTGGATGATAATGAGCACCTAGGGTGATGACTGAATAGGAGGGAACCCGTACAAAATCCCCGCTTTTGCTTGGCACGCTTGGCTTGAATTATAACGGTTGGGGCAAGGGGCTATAAGAGCCAGGAACTGGTAGGAGAGCCAGTTCCGACAATGCCTGTATCCACCTTTGAAGCTGAAAGAAAGATCTTGAACTCTACTTGTCTCTTCCTTGCCTCTGGTCTGACATTTTGTTGAAACTCTACCCACCCCTGAGCGGCCTGAACCCAGACCAACGATGGCTAGTGAACAGAATCAAGCTACACGGACAACCATAATCACTATGATCGAGGATGAGGAACCAAAGCCTGAATGGCTGAGGGTGACTCCTGCCGCGGTGACGGTGCGGAGGACAGAATGGGGTTCCATGGATTTCCGGAACAGTATTATTGGAGATCTGCAAGAGGACCCCCAGCATCACAGCTGCCTCTTGGGGCTACAAAGGTCCTACCACCCGTGGGGATTTCTGGGTGATGAGAATGGTGGGGACTACCCCTGTGCAAGTGGCACGGGGAATGGCGCTGCCAAATGGGTACAAGAAGCACTTGCCAGCCAGAGCAGCCAGCTATGCAAGGAGATGCAAGCCATTCATGCCTTTTTATCCAAGAGATGGGCAACCTTGCCCAGCAGCTACAGATGGTGGCAGACCAGGTCGCAGCCGTGCCCCTCCCTCAACAAGTCCCGGCGAGAGGAAGTGAACCAGCGGCTCCAGCAGGAGGAGAGCCACCAGAGGGGGCCCCCAGCCTCAATCCAGACCAGAGGAACCTGTCCCAGTATCAGGCGGGCTGCAGGTTAGCGAAGCAAGTTTCGATGGGGATCCTGTGGAACTCACCTACTTTGTAGTGTCGGTGCAAGGCCACCTCAGCATGTGGGCCCGCAACTTCCCGACGGAGCAGTCGCAGGTAGTATACATTGGGAGCTGCCTTCGCAGGGCAGCTGCCCAGTGGTATGTCACCCTGTTTGAGAGTCGATCTCCAGCCCTCAACTCGGCCACGGACCTCCTAAGGGCCCTATGCTGCCACTTTGAGGACCCCTTGCAGGAGACCAACGCAATATCGGCCCTGCAAGACCTGAAGCAGGGCGCCGGGTTGGTGCGTGACTACCTCAACAAGTTCAGGGCACTGAATTCTAAGGTCCACCGATGGGACAAGGGGGCCAGGATCGAGCAATTCAAGAGGGGCCCGAACCCTCACATTTACGGGGAGTTCTTGAAGACGGGAGAGCCGAGAGACCTGGTTGGCTGGATCCAACTAGGCTGTGAGATAGAGGGCTGTAACAAGATGATCGCCCTCCACAAAAAGCAGTGGGGGGCACCTCAAAGAGGGCCAGGAAAAAACCCCAAGGCCAAGCCTACCCAAAAGGGCCCCCGAGTCGCTTTCCCAAGAGGAGCGAGACTGTAGAGCCATGGCTAAATTGTGCTTCAAGTGTGTGGGGGGGAACCACATCACTAGCGAGTGCCCAAGGGAACCATGAACCTCCACACCGATCAAGCAGGAGGGGAAGAAGAAAGTCAGGTGGTCAGGGACCCCGATTGCCAAAGCCAAGTCTGCGGTGCTGCAGTTCAGAGAGCTGATCCTGGAAGAATCCAAGGGGGAGGACAGAGAGGCCCAGCCGATGGGAAACAACAACGACCTGCTGTGAGGAGCACGCAACAGCAGGTCCAAGCCATGGCCGTGCCACTACAGGTGAGATTATCCGGGACTTTGTATTATGTGTCCATAACCCTAGTGAACCCTGTCACAAAACAGTTTACTTGCATTAGAGCCCTACTGGACTCAGGGTGCTCAAAAGACTTACTAGCACCTAGCTTAGTAGAGGCGCTAGGACTGAGAACTGTGCCCCTTAAAGAATCTTATATATTTGAGCAGATGGACGGGAGTCTGATGAAGGGGGAATCATTTAGCACGGGAACAGAGGTTTGTGCCCTAGGGGTGGGAAAGCACTGGGAGCCCCGCACTTTCATCATAGCCCCGGCAGCCAAGTTCCAGGCCATTCTCAGCCTGGAGTGGTTCTCAGCCTGGAGTGGTTGGCTGACCATGACCCGCTCGTCCAATGGAGTGGGAGCGCCATATATTTCCTAGACCCAGTGTGCGAGAGTCACTGCTGGGACAAAAGGTGGGGCCCACATCCCCCTCCCCAACTGGAAAAGTTGTGTGTCACCAGGGTTGAAGCACCCTCCCTACCCCCAAATATCAAGACCTCCACAAGGTGTTTGATAGGAGGCAGACAAGCTGCCCCCCCCCACCGGGATATGGACTGTGCCATTGAGCTGGTGGAGGGGAAGCCGCTGCCTAAAGCCAAGCTATATTCGATGAGCCGAGGGGAGCAGGAGGAGCTACAAAAATTCTTGGAACTGAATCTACGCCGGGGTTTCGTACGCCCTGCCAAGTCCCCCCATGCTGCCCCCGTGCTCTTGCGAAAGAAAAAGGACAGCAGTTTACGGCTATGTACTGACTTTCACGGGTTGAACATGATTTCTATGAGTAATGCATATCCCCTCCCGGACCTTTTGGGAGAGGTATTCCAAGGGAAAATCTTTACCAAACTCGATCTCCGAGACGCGTAGTTCTGGGTGCGCATGAAGGAGGGAGATGAGTGGAAAACAGCATTTAACACCCCGCTCGGACAATTTGAATATTTGGTCATGCCATTTGGCCTCAAGGGGGCCCCGGGGATGTTCATGAACTTGATTAACGAAGTGTTGCACAAGTACCTATATAGAGGCGTGGTCTGCTACCTGGATGACGTGTTAATATATTCTCAGGACCTCCCCTCACACGTTCAATTGGTGAAGGAGGTGCTCCAGACCCTGTATGAGCATAAGCTGTTTACCAAGCTATCCAAGTGCGAATTTCACAAAACAGAACTTGATTTCCTGGGATATCGCATCTCCATGGGGGGGCTGGGGATGGACCAGAATAAAGTTCAATCAGTGATTGACTGGGAACCTTCCCGAACCTGCAAACAGCTCCAGAGTTTCTTGGGGTTCTCTAATTTTTATAGGGGGTTCATCAATGACTTTGCCAAAGTCACCCTACCCCTCACAGAACTGTTGAAAACTAAGGGGAAGGGGCCACAAGCCATAAAACACAGTTCCTGCTTTCAATGGACTGGGGAATGCCACAGAGCGTTTGATGAACTGAAAGCACGGTTTACCTCCGAGCCCTGTCTAATACACCCTGACGAGAACAAAAGGTTTGTGGTTCAATGTGATGCGAGCGATGTCGCCTGCACAGCCATGTTGCTTCAAGAGGGGCCGGACAGCCAATTGCACCCCTGTGCGTATCTGTCCCAGAAATTTAGCCCAACCGAACGCAATTGGTCTGTTTGGGACAAGGAAGCTTCTGCCATTAAACTCACCCTAGAAAAATGGACTCACTGTTCACGCCCTCCCAATTGAGCGCCTTAGTGACCACACGTGCGCAGAGCCGAAAGGAAGCCAAGCCCCCTGAGGGGTTATTATTGGAACTGAAACAAGCGGCTTTGGATAATCCACCAGGCGGAAATCTTCAGTTAAAACAGACTGAGGACAGACTTTGGCAGAAGGGAGAAAAACTTTATGTGCCCCCACCCTTATGCAAACAGGTAATCCAAAGATCACACAACTCCAAATTGGGGGAGCATTTCGACTTTGTGAAGATGGTGCATTTGATCCAAAGACAATTTTGGTGGCCCGGACTTAGAAGGATGTGGGGGAATATTCCACAGGGTGCCCCACTTGCATCATGGCTAAGAAAAGCCCCCCCCAGGACATTTACAACCCCTTCCTCCAGTCTTGCGCCCCTGGGAATGTATATCTATGGACTTGATAACCGACCTACCCCCGTCTATGGGGAAAACAGTGATTTAGGTGGTGGTAGACTTCTTTTCTAAACAGGCTCATTTTATACCTTGCAAGCAACTACCCATGGCCATGCAGCTAGCCCAGCTGTTCATCCAGCACATCTTTCAGCTACACGCTTTTCCCAGTAATGGGTTTCCGACCACAGACCATAATTAGTTGCCGAGTTCTGGTCACACCTGTGTGAATTAGCTGGGATGGAACAAGGGCTCAGCTCTGCCTATCACCTGCAAATGGATGGACAGATGGAACGCACCAACACGGTGCTGGAACAATTCTTACGCTGTTACATGTCCTTCCAACAGGAGAATCGGGTGACCCTTTTACCATTTGCAAAATACGCTTATAACAATAGCCTGCACAGTGCTACTAAAGTAAGTCCATTGCAAGCAGTGTATGGTTACGAGAGCAAGCCGTTTCTTGAACTCCCCCCCCCCTTGTCGGCCCCAGTAGACTTTATGGAATGGTAGAAAAGAATAGCCAAGGGATGGGCAGTTATTAGGCAACAACTCCAGAGGGCGCAGGAAGCTTACAAGACCCAATATGACAAAAAGCACTCCAAACTTTGGGATTTGGCGGTGGTGGACAAGGTGTATGTTTCAACTAAGCACTTACCCAATGCCCAAAATTGCAAAAAGTTGGGGCTGAAGTATTTGGGGCCTTTCCCGATCAAACAGATTATAAATAAAGTGACGGTTGAACTGGACTTACCAAAAAAACCTTAAACATGTGCACCCTTTTTTCCATGCCAGCTATCTGAAGAAAGATTCTGGGCCTTCGTTGTGGCACCCCAAGACGGAACCACCGCCCCTGACCCTGGTTCGTGGTCAGATTCATCATGAGGTGCAGGGGATTCTTGATGCCAAGATCAAGCATGGTGAACTCTTATCTCATCAAATGGACTCACTTCCCATTAAGTCAAGCAGAGTGGGTTCGGGCCAAAGACATGAACTGTAAAGCTTTGATTAAAGACTTTTACAACAAATACCCCGACAAGCCCAGGGGGAAGAGGTCTTAGGGGGAGCAGAATGTCAAGAGTCACTGCATCTTTCTTCCTCTTGCCATATGTATCCAAACAAGTATCATGTATACAATGCTAATGCTTGTGCTTTGCTATGCTGGCTTTGAAGCATCCTCGCTGCTTATCTGGAGGGAGGGTGGCATGTCTGGGAACTTGCTAGTTACTATGCAACCAAGGTCAGGAAAGCTGGAGAAGATGTAACCAAGTGGGTGATAATGAGCACCTGGGGTGATGACTGAATAGGAGGGAACACGCGCAAAATCCCCGCTTTTGCTTGGTGCCTTGGCTAGAATTATAACGGTTGGGGCAAGGGGTTATTAGAGCCAGGAACGGGCAGAGAGCTAATTCTGACAATGCCTGTATCTGCCTATGAAGCTGGAATAAAGACCTTGAACTTTACTTGTCATTTCCTTGCCTCTGGGTCTGACATCCAGGCCAGGGCTGTATAAGCCTTCTCTCTTAATGAGTGGCTTCTTTATTCACAGAGTTTATGAGCAGATTTCCAGAAATTTCAGAGCAGTGCACAACATGATAAAAGGCACACATACAACAGGCATAAATCCAACCCCACCCTAATAAAATAACAGAAATGCCCATGCCTGGGTCTAAAATGTTTTTTCTAAAAAATACAGTATTTAAAACCATATAGAAAACAACATAAAACAAAGTCAGCATGTGCTGATTAAAAGACACAGGAAAAAGTTTTTACTTCTCACTGGTTTGTTGCATGCTTATTGCCCTGGATCTCTTTGTGTCATCTTTTTAGACTACTGTGGAATATAAAGCAGCTCCATTAAATAGGGTGGCACATACTTATGTCCACTTTTTCCGTTCAAATGAAGGAGAAATCAGGCTGTAGTATTATTTCAGACTCCATTATCAGAATATAAATGCATGGGGCTATGTGTATTGCACTATAAATTACATGCTATACAAAAAGGATTCTTGTTTCTCTCCATCCTGCTGTGGACATTGAAGGGGGGGAGCACATTTTGAAGTATGAACTAAAGAGCATGCTAACTAATTATGTTGCCCAGAACTCAGGAAGTGTTCTTCCCTTTTTAGAGATAGGAGGCCTCTCAACAGTAATTTTAGCTCAGACAAAAGAATTGCACATCAAAGCCAAGCAATGCTATCCTGGTGACTAAACTGAACAAAAACCAAGTCATAGATAATGGGTATTCCATGAAACTACATAGCAGCAGCAGCAGTAGTAGTAGTAGTAGCAGTGATAATAACAATTCTCACTTACTGAACACTTTTATCCCCTTTATTCATGCCGTGTTTCAACAATGATTAAATACTAATATCTGCTTAAGAGATGGGGGCAGAGAAGGGAGAGAGAATGGAAGAGACTTGTGAATGATTTCCAAAAGAGAATCCATTGTGTTTATCCCTCCTCCAGATGTACTAGTAGTTCCCAAAAGGTAGAGTGATGGAACCGGAAAGGGCTGTGAAGGGGGGGAGGAGTAAAGGTATTTCTTGACTGGTTTCTGTTCCCACCATGTGATATACAGAAGCTTATACACTGACTCAAGTCTTGAAGATTTCACATAGCTATTCTCCAGTGGGACAGTTCATACATCTGGGAAGAAGCTCCTCCTCCAAGTAGGCAGGGTCATCACAGCTTTACAGTTCCCAAAGGGAGAGGGGCCCCTCCCACATTCCCCCGTTTTTCAGCTATGCCTTGAGGCAGCAGGATGCTGCTTTCAGCACTCTGCTGAAGAGCACAACAATTCCCTTTTTTATTTTAGATGTGTGGAGGTTTTTTGCCTGGTTTGTCCAAGTAGCCCTTTGCTACCTGATTGCCCAACGAGCCACCAAGCCAGGTTAGGCATAGGCAGGCCCTGATGAGGTGAACTTTCCAGATGCTGGAGATCAAACCAGGAGCAAGAAGGCTAGTCACCACCAACCTTCCTCTTCACACCAGGCAGCTGCTGGATCCAACAGGGAGCTGTTTGCAGCAGTGGGAGCCCCCTGCCATTGTGCTGTCTGACTATGGAGTTCTCCAGCCTTCAGGCAGAGAACTTCCCCAGGTGCACCCAGAGTCCTCTATGTGGGTGGGATGTCTCTGGAATAAGCAATCAATAGAGTGGAGGCTCCCAAGGCTCAGAGCAGCAAGAAACCTGGGAAGAATCACCTTGTTTAAAGCATCTGGAGGATTTTCCCCCCTTTTCCTTTGACAACATTAGCAAGGAAGGGGAAATGGCAAGAAATGGCAGTAAGGGTGGGCTTAGGTGAGTCCATGTCCCAAAAGTGAACCCCCTCTCTCACTCCAGCAGCCTTCTCCCTAGGAGTCGCAAGCATTGCTTAACCCAGTGGCTAGCACAGGACTTGATCTCTGTGGGGACAATGCTCAAGCCAACCTCATGGCTTGGATAAGGGAAGAGATCAGAGAAACCATCTCGCAGTCGCAGGACATGCACAAGGGCTGCAGATTCCATAGCAGGCACAGGTGTTCATCCCCATCCAGCGCTGCATCAGGCATTAGGGATATGGACCAAATCACCCACTCTCCCCTCTGCATGGAGACTGGAACAGCTGACCAGGGCAGGGAGAGATCTGAGCCCACTCCTAGGGGATGAGGAGCAGGACCCAATAGGCTTGGATTTGTCCTCACACAAGGGGAGTGGGGAGCTATCTGATGAAGAGGAACCTATAGTCACTACCATGCAGAATTACCTCTTCCCATAATAGATCTTCAACAAGATCCTTCCCAAAGTCTTGCACATCCTGGAAATTCTAGTGGGCAGTCAGGGACCAGAAAAGAATGATCTGAAGTACCCAAAGGGTTCTGCCAGGAGTTTGCCCCCTTGGGATCCTTTTCCCACCAGTGTTCAAGAGGTGAGGTGAGGGCTGGGGGGGGGGGGGCATGCAGCCAGCCCGAAGTCTAATCATCATATCATTTTGAAATTTTACCCTCTGGTGCCGGATGCTATTAAGCTCTTCAGGTTCCTGTAAATTGATGACCCCAAGCGGCAGCCATTATGGCAGTCAGGGGTACCAAGCAGGCCAAATTGCTGTCTCAGCATCCCCTCGTTAAGAGGCTCCTGAGATGTACTGCATCACTTAATCCCCCCAACTCATCACTTCCCCACATGGAACCTAAACATATTACTCAAGGCCCTAGTTAGGCCAGCCTTTGAGCCCACAGTTACATGCTCCCTTAAGAAGCTCACATTCACAACCATCTTTCTGGTAGGCATTACCTCCACAAGGAGGGTATCAGAGCTCAAGACTCTCAATGGACAGGGAGTTCTGTATCTTTCTTTCATAGCAATAGTGTGGTCTGCCCAACAAACCGACTTCATACCAAAAGTAAACTCCACTTTCCACATGTCAGAAGACCTAGTTCTGACCTCCCTTTGTCCTACTCCTAAGCATCATCAGGAAAAGGAGTGGCGCTGTTTAGATGTGAACAGGGCTTTGAGTTCCTATCTTGGCAGGACTGAGACATTCTGAACGACTGACTCTTTCATCCATGGATCACAAGGTATCCACCTCCACCATCAGTAGGTGGGCCAGGGAATGCATAATTATTGCCTACATGTCTGCTAGTCTTGACCTGCTGACAGGAATCATGGCACACTCCCTCAGAGGAGCGGCAGCCTCAAAAAGGCTTCCCCTTGCTGGAGATCATTTGCAAGGAAGTTCGTTCACCATGCACTATAGAATTGACAAGATGGCCTCAGTAGAAGCCACCTCCAGGAGGAGGGTCCTACAGCATACTGCTTTGGTCCAGAAGCCCATCTCTTCTTCCCAGGGATAAACTGCTTTTCTAAATCCCAGATGTATTGACTTCCCCACTGGAGGACCACTGGAGAACTGATGATTTGCCTCACCTTCTCTGTGATCTAGAAGTGGGGCAGTCCACTGCTGCCTGAGGGAAAGTTACAGAGAGGTTTCTATCACAGTGAGGGCATGCTGTATATCCTAGACTTCTAAAGTTTAAGAACCCACTTCTTCGGCTTGGCCTCGTAAGAATGTAGGGGAGTGTGGAATATAAGTATTAGGTTTAAGTGTTAGTGTAAGATATCTTTGGTGGCATGGCACACAGTGGTTGGTTTCACACTGTGAAACTGACATTATTTTATCCCATTGCGAAAAAAATCCGCTTCAGTTTGAATGGTTTCTGGGCTATCAGACAGCTGCTGCTGAAGTGGCAGGATCCCAGCAGCAGTCAGTGCTTGCCCATTCACACTGCTAGCTAGCTCAACCATGGACCTGCTGTAGAAAGGGTTGTCTTTGGCGGGGAGGGCAGGATATAAATGTGAGGAATAAATAAATAAAAAAGACCCCGCCCTGTGTGTGCTCAATCAGAGAAGTGCACAAGTGCTGCTTGGAGAGGGGTTAGAGAAAAAAACACCTGACCTTGCTGGAAATGGCTTGGCCCAATCACTCAGCTCTTCCGTTTATGAGTGGCCCTGGGGCATTCAGACAGCAACCAATTATGCGACCTACATCCGATTCAGGGGGATGGTATCGGGAAAATCCAGGGAGCTTTTTTATGCTGATAGGAGACACCTGGAGATATGGTGTGTACAGGTGCAGCTCAGAGGGCAGATGTGCTCATGTGATCATTCACTTTTAATCCGAATGGGAGGCGGGGCTAGATTGGGGCAAATCTCCTTTGTGAAACCACCCAATGTGTCCCAGAGGTTTTGACGATTGTGAATCTCATCATATGGAGAGGGGTCATCTACTGCTTCAAGATGACACTGAAGATTGTGAGAGAAGCCCCTCCCCCTATGCAAATCGCATAGCTGTGATAACCTTGCCTACTTGGAGGAGAGCTTCTTACCAGATGTATGGACTGCCCCACTTCAGATTACTGAGAAGGAACATAAGATAAGCCATGTTGGATCAGGCTAATGGCCCATCCAGTCCAACACTCTGTGTCACACAGTGGCCAACAACACCAACAAAAAGTGTCATCATGAGATTCACAAGTGGGTCTAGAAGCCCTTCCACTTGCCCCCCCCCAAGCACCAAGAATACAAACCATCACTGCCCCAGACAGTTCCAATAATATACTGTGTCACACAGTGGCCGAAAAAATTACACACACACACACACACACACACACACACACATATATATATATATATATATATATATATATATATATATATATATATATATATGTGTGTGTGTGTGTGTGTGTGTGTGTGTGTGTGTGTGTGTGTGTGTGTTTTAACCTTTCTTAATAGGGAAAGTGTTCCAAACCTTTAATCATTCTAGTTGCCCTTTTCTGCACTTTTTCCAATGCTATAATATCCTTTTTGAGGTGCGGTGACTAGAATTGTACACAGTATTCCAAATGAGACCGCACCATCGATTATGATACTGCCTGATTTGTTTTCAATTCCCTTCCTAATAATTCCCAGAATGGCATTGGCCTTTTTTATTGCAATCGCACACTGTCTTGACATTTTCAGTGAGTTATCTACCACGACCCCAAGATCTCTCTCTTGGTCAGTCTCTGCCAGTTCACAGCCCATCAACTTGTATTTGTAGCTGGGAATTTTGGCCCCAATGTGCATTACTTTGCACTTGACCACATTGAAACTCATCTGCCATGTTGACGCCCACTCACCCAGCCTCAACAGATCCCTTTGGAGTGCCTCACAATCCTCTCTGGTTCTCACCACCCTGAACATCTGCAAACTTGGCCACTTCACTGCTTACTCCCAACTCCAAATCATTAATGAACAAGTTAAAGAGCATGAGACCCAGTATGGAGCCCTGCGGCACCCCACTGCTTACCATCCTCCACCACGAAGACTGCCCATTTATACTCACTCTCTGCTTCCTGTTAATTAGCCAGTTTTTGATCCACAAGAGGACCTGTCCTTTTACTCCATGACTCTCGAGTTTACTAAGGAGCCTTTGATGAGGAACTTTATCAAAAGCTTTCTGGAAGTCAAGGTAAACAACAACTATTGGGTCCCCTTTGTCCACATGTTTGTTCACCCTCTCAAAGAACTGTAACAGGTTAATGAGGCAAGATCTTCCCTTACAGAACCCATGCTGAGTCTTCCTCAATAACTTGTGTTCATCAATGTGCCTACTCATTCTGCCTTTGATAACGGTTTCTACCAACTTTCCCGGTATTGAAGTCAGACTGACTGGCCTGTAATTTCCCGGATCTCCTCTGGAACCCTTTTTAAAGATGGGGGTGACATTTGCTACCTTCCAGTCCTCAGGAACAGAAGGTAGCAAATGTCACCCCCATCTTTAAAAAGGGTTTCAAGAGGAGATCCAGGAAGGGTCACAATGAGGCAAATCTTCCATTCCGGCTCATAGCCACTCGTAGATCTATCCTGCATGCATTGTTAAATTCTTCCTAAGCCAAAGCATAACTTTTATAATACGGGTAGAGTTTGCGAATTACTAAGCAGGAGTAAGACTGCAATCCTAAATGCATTTACTCCTGAGATCCATGTTTAGGATTGAACTGCATCTATGCAGTCTTAAACAGCTACGCCCTTCTAAAGCTCTTGATGTAAAGTGCTTAGAAGGGCGTAACTCTGCTAGGATTGAACTGTAAGAGTTTCAAAGACAGTAGTTTGAGCAATATAGTAAGATGTCCCCAGTGAACTGTGTATTGTACCCTTTTAGACAGACATGCAGCAAATAGAACAGATGCTTTGCTTCTGCTGTGGAAAGGTGCCATCACATCTTCCAAGTAAATTAAGTCTATAAATGGGTCATTAGAAATAAGATAGGTAATGAGTCCTATGTCTCTATGCTTATTCAGGTTTAATATCTTAGTGCCCTTGCCTAGGGCCCGTATAGATCCTGCTTTGACTTCTTGTGATTCTGCCAGCGTCACATCAGAGGCAAAGACATAATCCTCATATTTTCAGTGCATGATTTCAAAATATGTCTAAACAAAGTACTAGTAAGGTCAGTTCTGGTGTCATCACAAAAGTTCACAATATAATAAGCTTGGTGCACAGATAACACTGCATCAAAGGCCCACTTTCAATGCCTAGATCCAGAGTGATCGGTTGATACATTATACCATTCTTCATCCCTCCCTGCTATCAAGGGAAGCTTGCGTTTAAGTGCAAAGCATACTACATTTTTTGTTCTGTTTTTAGAAGGAAAGTTAAAATGCGGCAGTACCGTGTGTTCTTCTTCCGCACACTGTATAAAACTGCATACTTTGAAAACAGCTTTGCTAAATTATTTTCTTGGAGGCATTTTTTATATCCACAGAATACATGGCTGAGGACCAAAGTAGACGTTGCCATAAACATTTGGCTACCATCCCATGAGTTTTCCTGCATTTGGCCAGTAATGTTTAATTAAAGAAGGTGCATAGTATGATGTCATTATGCCTTGTATTTTCCCTGGTTCTTGCAAGCAACAGCTAATGGAGCTAAAAGGGGGAATAGGGAAAGTGTCCCATTATGAATCTTCTATAATCATTATTGGCAGCGGCAAACACAAGCTTATGGTAGAATGCCATTTGGCCTTTGTGTTGTCTCTCAATTAAGATTACATGAACCAAATGGATTTTTTAAAAGTTTGAAATGTTCTTATTGTAGTATAATTTTCCAGAATAAATTCAAATTCTCTGAAGTGTTTTGTAACGTATTGAGACAAACCGCCTCTTTTCCAATGACATTTACTTACTTACTTCATTTGTACCCTAACTTTCTCTCCAGTGGGAGCCCAACGTGGCTTTACAGCATTCTCTTCTCCTCCATTTTATCCTCATAACAACCCTGTGAGGTAGATTAAGCTGAGAGAGTGTGACTGTCCCAAGATCACCCAGTGAGCTTCCATGGTATGTTCTCTCTTCCCCCCCACCCCCCCTCCCGTCCCCGCTTCCAGATTTTTTGAGAGCAGGGGAGGAGGCTGCAAATTCGGGGGTCCCCCGCCAGGGCAGGAGGGTTGGGAAGCCTACTCGCAAGCTGCAAATTTGCGGCTCAGGGTAGGTGCAGCCTGTGCCCATGGGTTCACTGGGGGCGTGGCTTCCCCCGCAGGGCAGCTGGCTTGGGGCAAGAAGAAGCCCTCCAAACCGGGGAAACCCCTGCTCAGACTGGGAGGTTGGAAAGCCCTAGTTTGATTTTGGGAATTATTAAAGTACCTTCGAAGGGCCCAGCGGTAACTGTGAGTGGGGGAAAGGCACGCTTAAAAGACTTTCATCCTCTGTGTGTGTGGATGTATCCAATACTTGGGAGAGAGGTTAAAATTCCCTTGTGCACCCCTGCTGAAAACTTCACCAACCTTTCTCTACTTTTCATACTGAAAAAAGGATCACTGTTGTTTTGTCTGAGAATTGGGAATGAGGGAGACCAGGACCTGCTTGGGTGTGTGTGTGTGTGTGTGTGTGTGAAGCTGAAACTATTCTTTGTGGAATTTCATGGGGTTTACTTGTGTTTAAGTCTTTAGCCTACTTGTATTTAATATACATCTGTCATGATATGACTAGCATAATAAATTGATAGGATATGAAAAAAGCTACCAGATTTACCTATGCGATGTGCATAACAGCATCTTTGGCTGACATGCTGTTTTGTAATTTCCTCCCATGGTATTTATGTAGATTTCAATACCTGCCTATCTTTCTGCATCAGTATTATCCCAAGAGAAGATACCAAGGGAGTAGCAATCTTGCATTTGCCAAGGTTTTAAAAAATAAAGGAATATATGCAATAAAGTCTGTAATTTACAGTAAAACTGGCAGGAAATGCCCTGAAGCTGGCACTGGAACATGGCTGGAGGGAGGCAAATAGGCAGAGGAAATATATTAATATGAAAACTATACAAGGAACCAAAGAAAACTATATTCCTCTCCAAAATCTCCCTAGAAAAAGATGGCATCCTTTATTTCTGACATGTTTCAGTGTTTATTCTTTTTCATGGGTTGCATAGTTTCTAGAGTTAGTAAACAGGGCTGGGAGAAAGTTACACAAGAGTAACTGAAATTAATACGAAAGTATTGTAACCAAAATAACTAAGGATCACCAAAGTATTATAATAATGTAATCTTATGTGTCTTGAATATACAAAAAAAAAATACTTTCCCACAGCTTCACAATTGCCACATCAAGATGGAGAGACTTCTAAGAAAAAACAATATTTGATATGGACTGCTTTACAATATATGGACTTTTGTACTTGTGTTTATGAAAATACTCGGATTTATTATTGTTCTATAAAGCTATTTTATATATGAGTCATAAGATTGCATTGTTATAATACTTTGGTGATCCTTAGTTATTTTGGTTGTAATGCTTTGGTATTAGTTTTCAGTTACTTTCTACAGTGGCCAACTTCAGTGTGGAAAATTCCTGGGGATTTGGGGCCAGTGCCAGTTGAGAGTGAAGTCTGTGGTGGAGATGAGCTTGAGTAGGATCATGGTGCCAACCTTCCAAAGCTGCTATTTTCTCCAGGGGAACTGATTAGAGTCTGGAGATCAGTTGTAATTCTGGGGGAACTCTAGGCGTCACCTAGAGGTTGGCAGTCCTATAATTTACATTTAAATCTAAGTAGCTAGAATCCATTCAATTCCTGTTGCTTAAATACTCTGATTAAGTAATGACCTTGAAGGAAGATCCAGGCAGATAGCTGTGTTGGTCACATCCTTGAAGGAAGTTTCGACACCATCCAGTTGCCTTGATTTGGAGACTAAATCATTGAAACATTTCAAGAATAAAAGTTGTAGTTTCTTTCTATATAACTGCTTTGGTAGGTTGAATGCAAGGAATAGGATTGTGGTGGGACTTGTAGCAAAACAGTCAAGCATTTCCTTTCTTATAAGCCTAGATTCTGATATTCTTAAACCATGGATAATGTTGCTGCACAGAGTTGCCATTTATATAATGCTTAGAGTGTTCAGATTGTTTTGCTTAACATCTATATAATAGCAACATGTGGCCCCCAACTGCAGATATCCAAATCTGCACAAATTTAGGGGACCCCCTAGGTTTTCTAAGTAATCTGAAATCTTTAAAATAATACATTGGGGAGGTTATATTCCCTCTCTCAAATAAAAATGCATTTTCTGTGCATGCACAGACAATGCAGTTACCTACTTCCTTCTCAGTGGTGGTGATGGCAGCCAGGATCTTATGCAGGCCTGGCTATGGCAGCGGCAATCTGTGCTACATCTGGCATTAGCAGTGTTGGTGGGGGAGGGAGAAGACAATCCCAGTGGCTGTGAGCTGTGCTAATCCTATCAGTGAGAGCACTGATGCCAGTAGGGGGAAGCTGCAACAGGCTCAGCAGTGGCATCTGCAGTGATATGAGGGGAGGAAGCCGCTCTGTCTCAGCAGCAGGCTACAAGCTGTGATGGGAAAAAGAATCTAAGGCAGGGCAGAACCAAGAGATTTTCTGGGGCCACTAGAGTTGTTGGTGATGGGGGGGGGGGGATCCTTGGCAGCCTTGAGGATAACAGCAGCATGGTAGTTAAGTTCAGGAGGCCCAGCACAGGTTGCAGCAGTGTATCGGAAGAGAACAATGGGAGCTCTAACGTCAGCACTGGCGGGGGGGGGGGGGCGGCAGGCCAAAGCCAAGAGCTGCACTAGGCCTGCCAGAGTTGTTGCTGATGGGGTGGGGGAGAGATAAGAGTCATGGTGGCCCCAAGGATGGCAGTGATGATTGGGGGTAATTAAGATGTGGAGAAGTCCTCATCTCAGGTCCCCACTTGCCCATATACTAATAGCAAAGTAAGCCAAATATTTGGATACTTAAAGCTGGTGATTCCAGCTGTAAAGGAGCAAGACAGATGTTTCTACAAAGCAGATTTGCAGAAAAATGTGAAATCTAAAAAAAAAAAAAAAATACATGAGGGAGTTTTTAAAAACCACAAAATGATAAAAAAGAGTCCCTGTATTTTAAAGTGAGGGTTTCCTTCAGTTGCTGTTGCTAGGCAATATAGTATTCCAGTTTGGATTTCTGTGAGTAAAAAGGGAAAAGGAGAGAGCAGGGTCCTTTCCAGGCCTATTTTGGACTTTAAGGGAGGAGTCATTGCAGCCAGACCTGGCTAAGGTTGCCAGCTCCAGGTTGGGAAATTCCTGGATATTTTATGGGTAAAGTCTGAGGGGTGGGCAGGGTTTAGGGAGGGGAGAGGCCTCAGCCATAAAGTCTATCCTCTAGAGCAGTCATTTATTTTCAGTGGGACAGATCTGTCATCTGAAGTTCAGTTGTAATTCTGAGAGATCTACAGATCCCACCTGGAGTCTGGCAACCATAAACCTGGAAGAACTGCTGTATGACAACAATTTTCACACCCTTTTTCTACTATGCTGAGAAAATTGCTGTGGGCATTTTATTCAAGGTGCTGTAAAAACAGACCAATTCACTTGAAACTTGGAGAGTCTTTAGAAGGGAAGGGGGACTAGGTTCCCTGATATTTTGATACCATTTGGTGGGAAAATCTGCTATTTTCCGTGCATGGAAAGTGATGATAGACATCCAATCCAATCTTAATGAAAACAGAAATTGAACCAATGAGTCTTCATAATATTTCTGAGAATTTTTAGAACTGATATACCTTCCCTTTTTAAATTACAATATAAAATCAAAATGATAAGTTTTCCAGTGCATATCCCTACAATTAATATTTAATAAAAATGATAATGATGACTCTCAAAGCATTCTGATAGATGAGGGGTTGCACAGATACACCTGCAATCCTGCCTACAGAAGTATCAATACATCAGTATTCTGGCATCCAACTTTAGTCATCAGTGCCTGGTGAAGTGACATTTTTGTTTTACTGATTCTAAATGAGGAATGAAGCCTGCAGATGAGAAAGTGTAGTGATGCCACATGATAATTATATCCTTCACCCATACGTTGTTGAAATTTAAAAACAAGACATTGGCATGCTTCAAAAATAACAACAAACCACAGTTTATTATTGCGTGACTGAGTGTGGTTATCCTCAGGGCCACATGTTTCCTCCTCCCTTCCCTTTGCACATGATATGTTTTTGTTAACATCTGAATCATAAACAACATTTTGTGTCATTTTGGTTGGCCATAATAAAAGGTATTAAGACCCCCATGGCGCAGAGTGGTAAAGCTGCAGTACTGCAGTCGGAGCCCTCTGTTCACGACCTGAGTTCGATCCCAGCGGAAGATGGTTCAGGTAGTCAGCTCAAGGTTGACTCAGCCTTCCATCCTTCTGAGGTCGGTAAAATGAGTACCCAGCTTGCTGGGGGGAAAGTGTAGATGACGGGGGAAGGCAGTGGCAAACCACCCTGTAAAAAAGTCTGCCGTGAAAACATTGTGAAAGCAACATCATCCCAGAGTCGAAAACAACTGGTGCTTGCACAGGGGACTACCTTAAACCTTTTAAAATAAAAGGTATTGCATGGATCTTGTTGTTTGCTTTCTTCCCAGCTTTGGAAGGTAAGGGAGCATATGATCATTTGTACTTCAGATATAACAACAAACTATGGGGATTTGCCTGTAATTTCTTTTTTTTTAAATAATGGATGCTCCATCATCCCCTACATCCCACTGAAATTCCTGATCTTAATTGTGATATAAATTTAAGGAGTAGAAACAGCCAACAACAGCAACAAAAAAGCATATAACCTGTTTTCCTCTAGAGCTGTGTTTTTGTGTCCATAAGCATCATGGCTGATGACATATTACATGAAACCTCCATGCCTCTGTAATGTTTTTGTTTGTTTGTTTGGCAAGTTTTCTTTAAATAGTCATGACCTCACTAATTGACATGACCCACTTGTATCTTCATTCCACTTTGTGAGTATTTCTTGGCATAGTTTCTCCTCACCTTATGTGTGGGAAAATAAGGGAGGAAGATGCTGCTGGGCTGGCATCAGAAGATGAAAGGATCCACAACGGAGGCCAGATGTCCAAAGGAAAAAATCCTTTGATTCCCCTCATCCCCCACTCCATGCAACAGATGAGGACAAATCCCTTTGTCCCCTACATGCTGCTGGTTGTCATCATGAATCTAGCCTGAATTATACTCAGTCTAACTCTTGGGAAAGGAAAGGCCCTGTGAGGCAAATTGCTCTCTCCCACAGCTGAGCACAGGCCTTGTAGTATATTGGGAACATGAATGTTGTATCCTGTTAACAAAGGAGGGAGTTATACAAATGCCACATGGATTCTAGACACTTTTTTAAAAAGAAAAAAAGATTTTTAAAGAAAAAAGTTTACTCAAACTTTTAATTATTTATTTTAAAAAATTGTTGCTGATGCCATTATCACACTAAGCAACAAGAAATGTGTAGAATTAATTTGCTCCCTCAGCTCTCATTCTTTAGTCTTTAGTTAATGGAAATTATGTGACCTTTCTAGAAGTAAGTATTCCAAACTGCTATAAATTGGTTTGTTTTCTTTTATAGCAGCACTCTATATCTGGATAAGCAATCCCTGGATAGTCTTGGGCCTGATAGTCTTAAAACAAATCTTTCCAAGAATTAACAGTGGAAATCACTTGTGCATTTCAGAACTGTTAGAAATGAATTCTGCATATCATTGTGCTAAAAAAAAAATCCAGAAGTTGTTTGAGACCATCTTGGGTCATGTACTTTATACAATTTTGCATTCCCCATCCTTTGTTTTTGGTCCTGTCTCTGTTTCTTGACTCTCTTTGTTGATAACCCCTTAATCTCTTCAGTCATGACACTATAATCTCCCTGTCTGGGAGCCAAAAGGAAAAATAGAGTGGAAATAAAGTAAAAAAAATATATATAGTACAAAAATTCTTTCTTAGACATTTTTCAGATATATATAATAAGCATAAAACCGATTTTACACATCTAAGAGTGTGAACAACACATGTCCCATTGCTTCTCTCTATATTGCATTTTCATAACCAAACTGAAAATCCTTACCATCTGCAGGTAATCCACAATCAGAAGAGTTCTTTTTCCTAATCTGTTGCCGCAATGAGAAGATTCTACTTTACACTGACCTTTCCTCATGCTCCATCATTCTTCAGCAATGTTCTTTGAAACAGATGGACTTTCTCCCACATTCCCCCACATGCAAATTGCAGGCAGAATTAAAGTTCTGTTTCCATTCAAATGTTGAATTGATTTTTTTTAAAAAAAAATACATTTTAGGGGAGGGAAAGTTTGGCTAGAATTTTATCTAGCTCAGTGTTTTCCCTGATGTCTTCTTATACCAGAAAAATGATACAGTAGAAAGTCTAGTTTTAAAGGCCAATGGACTATTGTGAAAAATGTCACTCAGATAGGTTGTAGAATTTCCTACCACAGAATTTCTTTCAGCAGAGAATTCCAATTATTGTAGTATTACCAAGCTGAAACCATTGAAATATTTTCCTCCCATGGCTGAAAGTTTCAACCACACTAGACTGCAGCCTATTAAAATAATTGTTAATAGTGGGACAGGTCTATAAAGTCCCTGATGAAACATGGACCCCATAGTTTTAACAGGCTTCAGCCAAATATGTGTTAAATTTTAAATGTCTTTCAGGCCAAAAGCCACAGAGCATGCAAATGGGTAACTAACAGCACAGGCTAGCTGTTCACTTTTGCCTTCATGTCAAAGTAAGAGAGCAGAAAATTTTGCAATTTGATAAAAGTGCACAAGCAGCTTTATGAAATGAATCCATGTCCAGATGTGGACAACAGCTGAATGAATGAAAGAATGAATGGAAACATGACTGTGTGCTGAAGACCTATGTCAAGAGAAGACTGGCGACAACAGACATAAAGAGATCACTATCAGGAAGGTCCCCGTGTGACCTCTACCCTGGTGATTGAAAGGGGCCAACATCAGCTCCTTACTGAGGATAAAGGGAAGCCATGTCTAAAGGTGCATGTTAGCAGACCTCCAGAACTTCTTTGAGTCAGGATTATCCCACCAATTGACAGGACTTGGATCAATGGATGCCAAGATGACCATACACGAAGAGACTCCCTGACAAGAAAGCAAAGACATAAAGAAAGAATGGGCTATAAAATCTAGAGATGCTTGAGGTGGGGCAGAGAACTGAGGAGCAACAATCTACCCTCAAAGTTTTCTTCTGATCAGTCAGCACCCAAGGCTCAGACAGCCATTTTATCGAGAGACCTCCTTTGAAGCTCTCTCCTGATCAGTCAGCGTCACAGCCATTAGGGTGAGTGTATTCATTGCTAAGGCAGATTCTGCAATCAGTGACGCTGCAGCTGTGTTTTCAAGACACACTGGTGTCCTGTCAATTCCCTGGTGCCTATGACTTCAATGAATTCCTAAGTAAGTTGGTGGAGGTGGAGGTAGAGTTTGATCATCTCTCCCCCTCTTACTCCTCAGGTTTTTACCCACTGTAAATGCATGTTGTAAGCTCCTGGATTCTTTCATGCTTATTATCCTGACATGTTAATTTTAGGCCACCTTCAACTAAGTTAAAAGTTATTAATATTCTCTGCATTCTCCCTCCCCCCCATTGCACTAATGAGTATGTTAAGTGAAAGAGGGCCTATCACTGATCCCTCAAGACAGTTCCTAACTATATGATATGCTGCTGTTTATCAGGACTCTTTTATTTAGCAACCAACAGCCAGCTATCATCCTCCAAATGGGATTTTTATCTGTGTCCACTGGCATTTCTTTGTAAGCTCACTGAGACACTATATGAAAGGCTTCTTTAAAAACAGATGCGGTATTTATACTTCATCATCTTCATCCACTAATCTTTTCCCCCTAAGTTTTGTTTTTAGAAACATAGAACAGCTTAAGTGGTGGGGATGAATCAGCTATAATGAATACGAAGCAGCCTATTTTACACACTAATTTCTGTGTTGACTCTGTTTTCATTGCCGTGCCCATCATAGCAGATGTAACTCATTTTTTTCTATTTGTCCCCATGTGTATTTCGTGCTCTGGGAAGAAAAAGACATCCTTCAGAAACTCTTCCTAGTCAACTCATAATGGGAAAGGCAGAAAGAATGTCACGTTGTACACATATACACATATTCCAACATGGTACATAGAAACACTGGGGAATATCCACTGTTATCTTGGTGATTCTCAAACCTCAAACATTCACTTACTAAAGAGGGGGGAAATCCAATATGTGAGGTTTTTAGAATGGAAAACTGCTCATATTTTTGAACCAATTTGGATTCCTTGTTTTCAGCAAAATGATGGCCTGGTAATGCCTTACAATTCCTACACCCCTTTTACACAAAGTTCTTGTTTTAACCCTTGTCACGCAGCACTGGTGCGTGAAGGTCCTTGCTTTAACACATTTTCATTGCAGCTTGCTTGTTCTTTCCACTGCTTTGTTGATTCCAGGGGTCATTCTACTACTTCTGGACAAATTGCGCAAGATGAAATGGGAGCAGATGTGGAGGCTCACGGCTGAAAGAGAGCTAATGAGCATGCTCTCCACTTCATTG
Source organism: Heteronotia binoei (assembly GCF_032191835.1). Classification (NCBI taxonomy): domain Eukaryota; kingdom Metazoa; phylum Chordata; class Lepidosauria; order Squamata; family Gekkonidae; genus Heteronotia; species Heteronotia binoei. The sequence continues at coordinate 89,264,686 of NC_083230.1, forward strand.
GCTGACCAGGTAAGTGTGTAGCTTCAAGGTAATAACATAAAGATTGTTCCTGAAATTGGGGGTGGAGGAGGCCATTTACACAACAGTTTTTTTTCCCATCCAACCACAAGTTTTTCTTAAAGGTTTCCCATGAAAATGTACTAGAGAATGGATGCAAGGGGTACTTAATATGACTGTGATGTTAAAAAAAAACTGTTTTAAAATCTGCTTGAAATATTAAATATGTAATTATATTTGTATAGGTGGTTGTTCTTTGTTGTTTTAGTCATCCATTATTTTATTCACACTGGTTTGGATGCACTGCTGCCGTTCATACTACAAGTGAATGGATGTGCTTGCTGCACTTATCCTGCTACTCCTTTGCAACTAGCAGCAATTGATACCAGAACCAGCATGGTCCCTTATGAGTTGCGCAGAGCACCAAACAAGGTTGTAGGTAGGGGAAAGGGGGAAAGCAACAATAAACCACAAACAGTGGTTATTGAGGTTGTAAGTTGGGTACAAGCAATAGAAAAAGTAATTCCCAAAATGGCAAGATGATAGGATTGGGAAAGTGCTGATGATATAGGCTTGGGAAAGTGCTCATTTCTGTGAGTGCTCTGGGAAAAAAATGAGAATTGAAACATTTAGGTTAGGGCTGGCTAGTCAACAAGTTGCTAAGCTTGATGGTGTGTGGTTTGATGCTCTCTCTTCAAACATTAATAGACTGATGATTAAGTCCACCTTCAGAGTATGAGACTTCTAGGAAGTAAGATACCAGCCAGACCTGTTTCCTGCCTAGTGATGGCAGAATAGGTGCTTGGGGGACACCTGAACAGATATTATTTTTAAATACCCCATGCACAACCAGAGTTAAACCTTTTTCAAGGACCATAATGTATCGAGTCTTGAGCAAGCTCTGTTGACTGCATTGTCATTCTGGAGAAAATATTGTATATATTCAAATTATCCATGCAGCCTATATTTGTTGCTGCTACTGCACATGACTTTTTCGTTTCCTGATTTTTTTTCCTTGTTAAAAAATTCATGTAGTCTACCTTTTTTGAAACAAAAGGCTCCAGGCTTATAAGAAACCTGGAAATACTATTTCCTTCTCTACTAGTTTTGTCATTCTCAGTTCAACAAACAGTCATTACAATTTCATCTGTCTCCAGCTATTGCAATCACCTCCCTCTCCTCCATCCTTGGCCATCCAGTCCGAGCACCTTACAGACATTAAGGATATTATCCTCACAGCACAGCTGGGAGTTAGAGAAGACTCATTACCCTCATTTTGCAGAAGGGAATACAGGGATGTGGAGCGATTAATGTCATGATTCAAAACCTATCAGAGTCCATTTTAAAACTCCTGCCAAGTTTGGCCGCAATTTTGAAGCCATTTCCTCCAGAACAGTAAGTTGGAAATTGTAGAGACTGCTCCAGAGCGAGCGTGCTGTCAGCACTACGAACTTAGAATAGTTTTAGGAATACATTCTTTGGTAATAGTGGCCAGAACAGACTATATTAAGGGTAAGAGTTCCAAGTGCTGGGTGATCTGCATTCCAGTCTGTCATTTCAGCATTAGACACTAGAATAAAAATTGTATTATTATCTGGCACTTTTTAATGCATCAACCATTACGGTTAAAGCATGAATAAAAGTGGTTTCTGTGATGCATGTAGAATTTCTTGAGTACTGCAAAAATAAGAGGTTAGTACTTTTTCTTGTTCTCATAAGGCAGGTAACTACCAGAAATATTTGCTTTCTTTTATTGGATGTGACAGTAAATCTGTAAAATCCACTACTTAACTAAAACCCACACAAATCTCTGGGGGAGGAGGGATGACTATACAGTTTCCATGTGATTGTGCCATTTCCATTAATGAGCACAAAAAAATTTGTGCCCGATATTTTTGACTGTCTACGTTAGAAAATTATGACCTTGGTAAGGCCATATCCTTTGCATTGAGGGTTACATCACACATTTTAGAGTTTTTTAAACATTGATATTACTTCAATAAGAGCATGAAGGGTGTTTGTGAAGAATGTATATGTTTCTCTCTTGCAGTACATGCATAATGTTGAACAGCTGTGGCCAGTCCCAGTTTTGTGCTGCATGGCTGCAGTGATATTCCGACACAATGTCATATGTATTTTATTTTATTTTCTCTGAGTGTAATAATACCTTTGTTGCATTGTGGTCCATTTCAATGCTTGTGTTGTACTGTTAGGCCTACCATTTTGAGCTAAGAAAATATCAATATTCCTCAATAAAAAGTTGGCTGAGGTGGTAACAGTGTTACTTCATGGATTCAGTTTAACTATGAGCTATGAAAAGGATAATCTGATACTGAAGGCTATTCTGATTTGCAGGCAGAAGCAATAATTCCAGAGGAAAATTCCAAAGGTAGCCATGTTAATCTGTTGTAGCAAAACAAAACAGAACCTTAAAAACAGAATGAGCATTTGTGAATCACAGCTCACTTCTTTAGATGCAAGAGAAAGGAAGAAAATCTTCCCCCATATTTATCCAGAAAATTACAAAAGGAGGAGTGACAAAGGCAGAAGTGACAGACATATTTGACTGACTGATAGCTATGGCAATATATTACCATACAATGTATTTCCAGGGTGGTGACTTGCTATGGATCCATAAATATATTAGCTGATTAGATACAAACTCTGTGCTTCCCTCTTTCTTCTTCCTGTGTCTTTCTAGCCCACCATCCATTTCCCAGCACTACATGACATTTGCACAAATGTTCCCTGGACTTCTCTCACACCTATGTTAACATTTTCCTCTGACACTTCTGATCCATATGCTGTTGTATGACTTCTTCCAAGAGAAGAAGCACAGCTTGGGTAGCACAGTTTTATAACCTGAGGGTCAGCTTTCATCATTGGGAGAGGGGACTGAGGAATATGCGTGCGCACACACACACACACACACATATATATATTCATTTTGTATTCATTTCAAGCTTTGTTCATTTTATAGACGATTAAACGCAAAAGACATTTCTAGCTGTAAGGTCTTTGTTTTCCATCTAGTTTTGGATGAATTTTTCAGGGATTGTACCTGTCACTCAAATGATTATCCCTGCCAAATTTTAGAGAGATGGGCAATTATAAACGAAAAGCCTTTTGAAACACAAACAAAATTGAATGCTGTAGCATCTTGAAAACTGTTTATGTAAGTATTTGTACATCATAAAATGCGAAAAGATATTTGTGTATCCAAGGACTTTGCTACATGCTACAACAAACAGGACCTCCAGAAGTCAGCCAGCATTTCACACTGGATACAGGAAGAGGGAGGCAGTGTCACAGGGTCAGAAGTGGCTTATTTGCCATCCTTAGAGCACAGAATGAAGATATTTTTTCTTGTCTACTAGAGTATCTTCAATGCAGTCATCAGGTTTGCTAGTAGTACAGGGGGAAATTTTGGCTTGCCCCACACAAGAGATTACTGAGGATGCACAGAGGTAAGCCTAATTCTTGTGTCTCCAAGAAAATAGACAACACCATATAGCTTTTACAGGCTGGTATTTGGCATTCACAAGAGAATAGACAGGAGGGCAAAGAGACTGAGAACTCCAGAGAGAGGGAAGCTCATTATTTGTGTGCACTACAATCAGAGATCTACATAGACTTAATTAACTAACCACTGGCAATGGAGGAAAAACACAGCAACTAAACAGCAGAATATCAGAAAATGGAGCAATGAAAATATCAGCCTCAGGGAAAACAACTATCTCAGGCAAAAAGAAAAGTTGATGAAAGCTGCTTCTGCATAAAACCAAGAAAACTTTCACTAGACAACTGATAGCAACGGGAGGAAACTATGTGGAAGGAAAGACATGTCAATACAGTATCCTTCTGTTACCAGATCTGTCTGACTTTGGTTATCAGAAAATTTCAGTGTCAGCTTCACAATTCTGATTCTTTCCCATCCCTCTGACCTCTCTAAGACAGACTGCCATGGATCAGGCATCAAAATGGAAGGAAGAAATGGGTTCATTCATTGACATTACAGTCCATTTTTTGTTACCCTGATGAAAATAATAAATGGTGATGTTTAGGTTTGTTTTGTTATTCGCTTGGAAACAAAGGCCGTAGAAAGAACACAAGAAAATGTTTCCTACCCATTCCCTTGATCAGGGGTCCCCAATGTGGTACACGTAAATGCCACAGTGCCCAATAACATCTTTTCTGATGCCCACCAAGTGTTTCTGAGAAGTGGTAGGCTTTAGCCCAGCAAGGCTTCTGATTAACTATTGGAGATTTGATTGACTGTGCAGATTTTTTAAAATGTTGGTTTGGCAGCAGCTGCTACCACAGCACAATGATCTGCACAGTGTTACTAAAATTAAGCTGTGGCAGTCGTTTTGTGGCAGCCATTATGTTGCTGTGCCCGCCATGCCATGTCAGAATTCCAGATGTGCCCTCAGTCTTTAAAAGGTTGCGAACCCTCACCCTAGATAATCACAGTCACACCAAAAGGTAGATTTTCATAACAGTGGCAGAGAAGCGATATATACTTATTGTTTTATATTCACAGACTTTGTTGAGCACTAAACTGTGAGCTTTTTGAATCAATAGAAAAGTTTGAGTTCAAACCTACAAGCCAGATGCTGGAGAGGCAACACTTTTGTTGAAAGTCAAACTCTGTTATTGATTTACAGTTCAGATGAAGACTAGCAGTTCCTCACTATCTTACCCTTGATTTTGAAGGGCTAGAATGTGATGCCTTTCTCAGAACAGTGACAATTCTCACCAGATCTTTTTTTCCCCTCCCTTATTTACCAGGATATCTTCAATGCAGTCATCAAACAGAATCCCTTTCTGGTGTACCAGCTTCCTTGTTTCTGGAATGTGCAGTTGTCTGACCACACCCGCTCTGAACAGTGTTACCGTGACGTGTCTGACCTAAAGGTAAAATTGAACAAAGTTGCTGACTAATGGTATTTGCCTTGTTTGTTGTTAGGGAGCACAGAATGGTTCCTTTCCCCCCATTCCCCCCATTTCTGCCGGCTGTGACTGTACATGGATAGAGTGTAAGTCACAGTTAATGCAACACTGGGGGTGCATTTCCTGGGTGAAGGACATCTCTCCACAATGCCATTTGTAATGTTCAGATTTCACTTTCAGAATTCAGTGTTATTTCTGTTAAAGGGCTAGATGCTCAGCTATTCCAGTGGGTGAAATAGGGTCGGGCAATGAGAGTAAGAACTCGTGACTAAGTAGCATTTGTTTCTCTGATGTATTTGCTATGTGCAGCTCTTCTTCTTTTAAGTTAGAGTTCATAAGAGTAAAAATGCCTCCTAGCATACTTCAGAACATTCTTACTTTACTGAATATCCTTTCATGGGGTGATCTGTTTCCTTCCTTATATATGTAGCCTCTTTCCATACAACATAACAATTTCCCCCTCCATGTGTTCCTTTAGTACACAGTGGGGAAGGGACAAACACTTTGCTGTTTGTATTATGCACTAATGGCATATCTATGCAGAGAGCACAAAAGACAGCAAATCATCAGAGTAAAATGCAACTGCAGAGTTTGTGCCAGAAAGGTCTAGGTGCATGACAGAAGCCAGCTTTTGAACCATTTTTGAAAGAGATTGCCACAGCCTGAATTTGTTCATGCTTAAGCCATGTTGCCTGTTGTGTTCACCATTTTAAGCTGAATTGATCATTGCCTTCTTCTAGAGTCCATTGAATTGATCATTGCCTTCTCACTCTTTGATCTGCCCAACTTGCAGTTTGTAAAAACTTCAACCTGTCAATACAACTGACACTTTCCATTGTGTGTCTGTGTGGTCTTTTGAGGGGAAAATATGTAGCTGACATATTTAGCACAGAATCAGTTTTTTTAAAAAAACAAAAAAACCTTGGAAATTGGGCTGTTCCAGTGACATTTAAAATAAATGGCATGATGCAATATATTTAGCACATTCTCTATTTTATACTGAATAATACTGGAGTGAAGAATAGTGTAGCAAAAGTCTCCAGGGGGTGGAAGAGAAAAAGATGAATTGTATATGTTGGTGTTACAGGATTAAGGAGGATGGTGTGGGAAGAAGGAAACACAGAAGGAGATTTTAAATTCAAAGCTAAGCTGGACCCGGGCCTTAGCGTTCCTCAAATCAGATGAAGCCGCAGTATTCCCACAGAGCTGAAATGGCACCAATTTAATTCCATCCGGTCTCAAAGTCCCAAGGATTTGGGGATTTGTCATCATTACACAAAACAATTATGCTTCAAACTTAGGGAGTCTTCATAGTTGGCTGCTGTTCAACTATGTAGGTATTGCTCTGCTGCTCTGTTCACAAACTCAGTGATGGAAACATTGTCTTGTTAGGCAATGATATGACCCCTGTGTGCAAACAGAGCTCTTCTCTGTCTTCAGTGAAATGGAAAGTGCCCTCATGTACTTGCAGGATTTCCATCTGCAGTAGTTGGCAGTAGAAGCACATGGCTCAGGTACACAGTCATTTTGTACCCAGCATGTTTTATGAAAGTGAATGTACATAATTCATATAAATAGCAAACTGTGATTCGTTTGGACTATTCTCACCTCTAATTTACTGCTTAATCTCATTCCACTAGTTTAACAAAGAGTGATGCTTTTACATTCAGAGGGTTGTGGGGAGTTGGTTTTGCTAAATCATTTTAAAATCAAGTAAAGCTATCCTGAGCCTTTAATTCAAAATGCTCTGTTTGAACACAGTTTTGTTGAATGTGGTATTTATTTGATTACAACTAGAAGGAAAAAGTGAATAATTATAATGCCTAATTTTCAGTTATCAACTACCAAAGTGAAACTAGTAGAATTAAATCCAGGTGGATAGCCATGCTGGTCTGAAGCAATAGAATAAAGAATAAAGAGTCCAGTGGCACCATAATAAGATCAACAAAATTTTATTTAAGGCATGAGCTTTCATGTAGATGCACACATTTTCAGATTTCATTATATCTGAAAAAGTGTGAATGCACACAAAAACTCATACCTTGGATAAAACTTTGTTGGTCTTAAAAGCGCCACTGGAGTCTAACTTTATTCTAGTAGAAATAAAATACTTTTTCTCCCTGAAGAAATCTTCTGTCCAAAGATTTGCATAGCCTTTTGCCATACCTTGGGAAATGATCTCTGTGTTCCATCCCAGACATCAGAAGGATGATTCATATGTTGCCTTATTACCAGTCACACATATTCAAGTCTGATTCTGCTTGCATTGACTTCCAGAGGTTCCCTTCCTCATCAGCCAGTGCTTAGTATCAGTAGCCAAAGTGTTCTTTTCAAACTTGCTTATGTTGCCCAGCCCAGTAGAGCAAGGAGATATTCTCATTCTTCTGACACTGCTCACTCACTGTGGACAGCCCCCATTCCTTTGACATATGCTGTTTTTTGAACAAACAAGTGAACTTTTCCCCACCCCCACCAGCTTCTCATAGTAGAGCTAGAAACTGCATTCAATATGGCATTGCCAGCAAAAATTATGCACTGTATCAAATTAGTGTCTGCATAATGCTTCGGTATATGTACCTTTGTCGGGATGTCATCACACCTTGAGTTTCTCCAGCCCTTCTACGCAGCATCAGGTTGCAGAGACCTGGAAATGCACAACACAATACAGTGACCAATTTCGCACTTGATCTTTAATCCTGGTTTAGCCCTGTCCCCAAACTGACATTCTACACTAGAATCAGAGAAACCAACTCTGTTATTCTGATTCTATGATTTTAGTGTAGAATGTCAGCTTGGGGACAGGGCTAAACCAGGATTAAAGGTCTACATGTGAAATTGGTCAGTGTTGAACATATGAACATATGAAGCTGCCTTATACTGAAACAGACCCTTGGTCCATCAAAGTCAGTATTGTCTTCTCAGACTGGCAGCGGCTCTCCAGGGTCTCAAGCTGAGATTTTTCACACCTATTTGCCTGGACCCTTTTTTGGAGATGCCAGGGATTGAACCTGGGACCTTCTGCTTCCCAAGCAGATGCTCTACCACTGAGCCACCGTCCCTCCCCAATGTCCCCAGTGTTATAATGTAGTGTGTGTATCAGGTCAGATCCAATGCAAATTTTTTGTTTGTACCAGTCCTGTTGTGCAAGCCAAACTGAGGAAAAGATTGCAGTAGCTTCTTAAACTAAATATAGCTTATTGTATCTTTGTTTGCATAATATATAGGAAAGAAAAGTGCTAGGTGTTGCACAAGATCTTGTATCAGTGGACTGTGCCAAGTCAGTTTACATTTCTAATTGTGCACTGCTGTTTCCATCACTGGAATTTTCAGCTACAGTGCTTTGTGAAAGACCTTGCAGTAACAGAAATCCTGTACAACAAGGTGATTTTTACAACAATGACCACACTGCATTAGTCCAACAACAGAAGTTGCTAGTTGTCAAGAGTACAACATACATATTTTGGACAATCAAAGTAACTAAATTAGACTTTTTTGTTTTTGCAATCGCACTTCCTTCAGATACATACAAAAGCTTATACCCAGAATAAACTTTGTTGATCTTAAAGGTGTCACTGGATTCAGACTTTGTTCTGCTGCTTCAGACCAACACGGCTACCCACCTGAATCTAGTTATATGTGAGTTGCCATGTCTTTCTCAGACATGTTTTCCAAACTAGAACAACCTAGTGAAACTTGTCTGCTAATATTTGCATTATATCAAGGCCTTAACCCAAAAAAGTCATTTCAAATTCACCTCAGACATTTTCACCTGGTGCACCTCTTGCTAGTCCAATTGAGCTCATGGATGAGCTGACTGGCTTTATCAGTGTCCTGGAAACTTTGCAGCATAATGAAAGCATCATCACCACTGAAAAAGTAATGGAACACTCTATACAAAGACCTTGGTTTTATTGCCTTGAACTATATCCATCACTTTGCACCCCCTCTGTCACATATCCTGTAGCGTCTCATCTGCTTTTCCTCTTGCAAGAAAACTTATTCAGTAAAGATCCATGGCTATTATCCTTATGCTGATGTATTTTATTTATTTACTTCACTGATACCCCAGCTTTCTCACAAATTTGGGACTGAGAGACTTACATCATTCTCCACTCCCCCCTCTGGCTCTGTTTTATCCAGTGAGTCAGACTGAGAGTTTATGACTATCCCAAGGTCACCCAGCAAGCTTCTATGGCAGAGTGCAGATTTAGACCTGGATCTCCCAGATCCTAGTTCGACACTCTAACCACTACACCATGCAGGGTCTCAGGTTGCCAGTATTTGGTGTATACCTAAGGTTACCAGGCACACATTGGTAAAAAATAAAGGCACCTGTCATTTCCGACTCTGGGGTGATGTTGCATCACGTTTTCACGGCCGACTTTTTATGGGGTAGTTTGCCATTGCCTTCCCCAGTCATCTACACTTTACCCCCAGCAAGCTGTGTACTCATTTTACTGATCTCAAAAGGATGGAAGGCTGAGTCACCCTTGAGCCAGCTATGTGAACCCAGCTTCTGCCAGGATCGAACTCAGGTTGTGAGCAGAGCTTGGATTACAGTGCTGCAGCTTACCACTCTGTGCCACGGGGCTCCAAGGTATACCCTGAGGGTGAGGGAATTCCTGTTCGTGCTCTCTGTTGCCCACCCTCGCTCTAGTGAACTGTAGGAAGGAAGTAGGCACTGTCTGGGGTCAGGACAGACTCAGGCAGGAGAGGCCAGAACAGTCAAGCCAAACACTAACTAGAGTCAAGAGTTCAGACCAAGAGCTGTGCACAGGTGAGTCCAGCAAGGGTTAGAGCAGGTCCAAGAAGCGTGGTCAAACAGGTCCAAGAGTCAGAGTTCAAGAGGTAGCAAGATCTGGTGCAGCGGTCACAGGATTGACAATATCGTGATGAGTTGTTCCCACACTTGAGCCTACTGGTGTTCCCTCTTTTATGCTAGGCTCACAACCGGGGCCTGTTGAGCCTATGAGTGAGCCGTCTGCCTGATTTGTTAACCCCAGGTGCTCCTCGTGACTTGATAATAATTGCGAATTTCCAGGCATGCCTGCTGCCTTCTGCATTTCGGTGACTCGAGGAAAGACAGAAGGAAGGCAACCTGTGGAGTCTCTTTGGGATCCTGGACTGACAGGGCACTGCCTTGCAAAGTTAACCCCTTGGTGGTCCCTGCACTCGTGCGATCTGACAATGGGAAAGGGAGGAGGCAGGGAAAGGTTAGGATATGAGGGATGCTAGGAGGAGGTGTACTTACAAGTCCTTGTGCGCTCCCAACCACGCAACTGGGCCTGACACAGCAGCCAGCTCTGCACAACAGGGCCAGTGTTTTCCCAGGTAGAAGCTACCAGGGCCAGGGATGGAGGAAAAGCTGGATGGGGGGGGGGGGGGAGAGAGAGAGATAAAGGTAAGTTGCCTGGTAGGTGGGAGGGAGAGAAAGAAACAGGAAATGGAGAGGTTATTGGGGCTTCCAGGAAGAGGAAAATGAAACGCTTCCTGCAAATCCTTGTGGGTCCCCCCACTTGTAAAGAATACTTTCTTTACTCAAGTTTAGAGACAAGGGGACTGAGAACTGAAAGCAAAATAATTTAGTGCCATATTTATTTGAAAGGAAGTTGACTCTGAATATACTCTGAATGTCTGTATATACCTGGGTGGATCTCAAGAGAGTGTGAGAGAGCTATTGTAAACACAAATAGCTTTATTTGCCATTTTAGTACCTATTGTTCTCTGTAATTTTAGGTTTTATATATTTTAAATTAGTTTTTTACTGTTAATTGTTTTTATGATGTAACTCACCCTTAGCCTGTTCTATGGAAAGGGCAAGCTAAAAATAGAATAAATTAAATATTATATACAAAATAGAATAAAATGAATAAAATTTAAAAAACCTATACTAGGCACCTGAGAACTGATTCCTTAGGTAACCACATATGTACCATGAAGGCACACTTTTAAAAGGTGAGAGGGAGAATTGGGAAGTTTTAGGGAAGGGACATATAACCTGAAATCCTGGGCTTAAGATCTAAATAGGTCCAGGGAGAAATACAGCTAAGATCCAAAGAGCAGAGCAAGGAGCAGGCTTAGCAAGGGGGGAAAGCCTGTGAAGTGCTGCAGGGGTTCTCAGCAGGAAACTAGAGTTCTAACCAGTGGAGATCTTCCCAAGGGATCTGAGTAACCATTTGCTACAAAATGGGATACTTTTTTTATGGACATAAGATCCCCAGGGTAAGTGAGATTTGGATTAAAAAGATAAAGCACCAAGTCATTGCTGACCCATGGGGTGACATCACATCAGTTTTATTGGCAGACTTTTTACGGGGTGGTTTGCTATTGCCTTCCCCAGCCATCTACACTTTCCCCCCAGCAAGCTGGGTACTCTTTGAAATTTTACCAACCTCAGAAGGATGGAAAGCTGAGTCAACCCAAACCCAGCTTCTGCCAGTATCAAACTCAGGTCATGACTCGTGAGCAGAGCTTGGACTGCAGTACTGCATCTTACCACTCTGCACCACAGGGCTCCAATTTTGGATTGGGTCAAAGTTAAAAGTTTGAATCTCATTGGCTGGTTTAAAGTTAACTGCTGTTGAATTATGGCAGGAAAAAATGGGAGAAATGCCTTGATTGTGAGCCAAATCTGCATGGGTAAGGCAACTAGATTAACATACCTTAATTAAGTTGAAATGAGCCAGATCTGCATTGATACAAATCTTGGAGTGAGTCAAGATAGCTTCAGAAACAGGATTGAGCATAAATTAGTGATGAGTGGCCTTCTTGATTGAGTAAAAAAAGGAAAAAGAGAACTGGACATTGGGTAATGTAATAACAACTTCCTTGGGCAGGGCAAACACCTCTGTTCCAGTGCTGAAAAGTCATTTTCTTATTGAGAATAATAATAATAATAATAGATTTTATTTATATCCCGCCCTCCCCGCCTAGGCAGCTCAGGGCGGCTAACAACATTTCGCACGATTAACATAAATAGATAAAACTTTAAATTTAACAATTAAAAAGAAATTAAACATAAAAACCAGTTAATTAAGTTAGGATACATAATTCAAATTACATTAAATATATCTGGCAGCAATAAAATTGTTTGGCGCTGGTTCTGCCAGTTTAGATAGTTCCGTGATCGTATTATAGATGGCGGTTCTTTATTCTTAGCAACTCAGCAGTCGATATCAGCATAGGCTTGTCTGAAAAGGGCGGTCTTGCAGGCCCTGCGGAACTGGTCAAGGTTCCGCAGGGCCCGCACTTCCTCCGGAAGTTGGTTCCACAGTGCCGGAGCCACGGCTGAAAAGGCCCGTGTTCTGGTGTTTTGAAGTTTGACCTCTCTCGGCCCAGGGATGGTCACTTTATTTTTACCCATTGACCTCAGTGCCCTCTGGGGTTCATATGGGGAGAGACGGTCCCTTAGGTAGGCTGGTCCTCAGCCATATAGGGCTTTAAAGGTAATAACCAACACTTTGTACTGGACTCGGTAGGTAATTGGCAGCCAGTGCAGTTCGCGCAGCCCCGGCCGTATGTGCTCCCATTTCGAGAGCCCCAATAGTAGCCTGGTCGACGCGTTCTGCACCAGCTGCAACTTCCAGGTCCGGCACAGAGGTAGCCCCAAGTAGAGGGCATTACAGTAGTCCAATCTTGAGGTGACCGTTGCATGGATCACTGTTGCGAGGTCGCGGCGTTCCAGAAAGGGGGCCAACTGCCTCGCCCGCTTCAGGTGGGAAAATGCTGACTTGGCAGTGGCTGCTATCTGGGCCTCCATTGATAATGAAGGCTCCAGTAAAACGCCCAAACTCTTTACCTGGCGCACTGGTTTCAATAGTGCACCGTCGAAGGTTGGGAGAGCTATTTCCCCTCCTAGAGCGCCGCGAGAATGAATTGAAGTCCTATTGGGAAATCTTTTTGAAACCCTGAGTTGGGGGAGATTGCATTTAATCGGCTTGTAATGTCAACGCCCGTGGCACAGAGTGGTAAAGCTGCAGTATTGCAGTCCTAAGCTCTGCTCACAACCTGAGTTCGATCCCGGCGGAAACTGGGTTTCAGGTAGCCGGCTCAAGATTGACTCAGCCTTCCATACTTCCGAGGATGGTAAAATGAGTACCCAGCTTGCTGGGGGGAAAGTGTAGATGACTGGGGAAGGCAATGGCAAACCATCCTGGAAAAGACTGCCGTGAAAATGTTGTGAAAGTAATGTCACCCCAGAGTTGGAAATTACTGGTGCTTGCACAGTCACCTTTACCTTCTTCCCAGGGATTTTCCAGTGTCATGGCTGTACCCAGGTGCCTTTATGAGACTCCTTATGTTTCATGTCCCCTAGACCAGTGTTTCCCATTTGCAGGATCGTGACCCGGTACCGGGACACGGAAGCCTCACTACCGGGTCACAAGAAAAGCCAAAGCTAGCCTTGCCCCCAGCAAAGCTAGCCCTGCCCCGTCTCTGTGTTGTGCAGAAAGGAGCTGGGCTGCCTCTCCTTCCTTCTCCCCCGCTCCTAGTGCTTGAGAGAAAAACTGGCATCCATTGGCACTTTAAACCCATTAAGTGTTCTTCAAGGTATGAGCTTTCATGTGTGTGTTCTTTTGGGGAGATTTCCTTGGGAGGCAAAGAAGGGTGTGTGTGTTTTTTTCAACTGAGAGGGGCGGCGAATGGGCTTTTCAGTAGCTGGGTTTTTTTACCAAATGACCCCTGGGCAGAATTTTTGCTGATTGGGGTCATCTGATGGTGAGGAAGGCTTTTTTTGTCTTTGGCCGCCCCCTTCTTTCTTCCTTTCCCTGCAAGTGATGCTCTGTCTGTATTCTTGGTCCTGGGGGTGGGAAGCAAAAGTGGGACAGCTTCTAGTGCCCTGGCCCCACTAGTGGACATTCTGGTGCTTTTTGGACATTGTATGAAGGAAATTTGGACTGGATAGTCCACTGGCCTGATCCAACATGGCTCCTCTTACATTTATGTTCATTCTTTCCATGTCTTTCTTTTCCTTTCCTTTCCTTCCATTTCATTCTTTCCCTTTCTCTTTCTTTCTTTCCTTCCATTTTTGCTGGATGAAACTTTTCTGTTCATCATACTGTTGTTGCAGACATAGGAGCTCTGCCAATGAAAAGTTGGCACCCCCAGTTGTAGCCAGGTGGCCTTTTATGAGATTTCTGTGTGAGTGAGTGAGAGTAAGAGGTGTGGGGCAGAAAGAGATTATTGGAGATTACTGCAGTATATCTCAACAGCACTGGAAGAGATGGTACTATAAACTTGGCACCATTTTATTGATCCTGCTTTTAACAGCTGTCTGACACCAAAATTAAACTTCTCCTGTAGATATTAAAAAGGATGAAAAGTAGTTCACTGGCTAAGTATCTGCACAACAGGTTGCTTTTAAAGGCATGGGAAACACAGCCAGTAAAAAGCTACAAGACCCTCATAAATATCCTTTTTGGGATAACTGCAGAAAAGCTTGTATGAACTTCATATAACTTGAAATTAATTCATTAATTGCAGTACAATACTCTGCTACCTTTCACAGCAATTTCCCAGTGTTTCAACCAAAGAAAAGTATGAAAAATAGCTGTCAAAAGTTTTTCTTGAAACCAAGCAAGCTTGGTTGTAGCTTGAGACAGGGTTCCAGTAGTAGCAGCTGAAGGAAGGGCCTACTAAATGTGTCAGCATATTTTGAGGTAGAGCAACTGCCAGGGCCCAGTGTGGGTGGTACACAGTGCTGGCTTTCCTGATGGCAATGGCAACAGCACTCCCAACTGCATACACTGGCCAGTGCTATTGAGGAAGGGATGTGTAGGTGGTGCAGGCAATTGAACATGGGCATTAGGAGTGCTTGCAAGCTGGAGAAGAATACACAGATAGGTGCATGCAGGTGTGGGAGTGAAAAGAGAGGACTGCCCACTTTCCATCCCCATTTTGGCTCAGCATGAATTTCAGAGAGATTTTTCTGAAAATGAATTTACTTCCAAAGAAGAGGCAGGTTTGGGGGAGTGCCCTGGAAGTGACATCACAGGAAAAGGTGGAGTTTTGGTTCAGTGTGCCCCAGAAGTGACATCACCTGATCCTTGACACCACAGGAAATGACATAATTCCTGTCTCCCGGCTCCACCCCCAAAGTCTCCTGGCTTCACCTCCAGATTTCAGTGGGCCACAAAGGAGAAGTGTAAAAATAACCGAGTCACGAGAAAGAAAAGTTTGAGAACCCTGCCCTAGACACTTAGGCTGTAAAAGGGGGAGACCCCACTAAAAGAGAGGAGGATCCCACTAACTAAGGGGGTCTGAGCTGGAGGAGGGGGCAGGGTCCTAACAACTTCTAGTCTTGCATTTGAGTAAATACTGTGCAGGAGGGGGCGTTTTACTAAGTATTCAGGGTACCTGATATACGCAATCTCCGTAGTCCTTTAGTCCTGAGTTACACAATTTACTAATATGGATAACAGGTAGGAATGCACTACTAGAGACTAGTGAGTTCATGGCAGCTGGAAGATTCTCTTAATCACTAAAGTGTGCTGGTCTCATAGATCCTCATTCCTGCAGGGCTTACTGAGTTGATAAGTGTTGGGAAATTTGCAACAAAAGAAAAAGAAGAGAAGGAATAGACATGGAACGTTTGATGTGGAATTCACAGTATTGAAGTTAAAATGAATAATTTCAAAGAAAGCTGAGAACGTGTGGGAGGAACCATGTGCTCCAAGAGAAGATGAATTGGTATCCTAATCATTCACTTCAAAGTAAGCTTGTTGAAATTAATGAAGATTAGTTTAGATATCAGTCCTTATGACACGCAGACTAGGCAACTTTTAAAATGGAAGCGAACTTAATTCCCTGTGCATGAGTAAGCATTTTCACTTTTGGCACTGTCCTTTTCGCTCTCTGTTAATGAATAACATCATCTCCTTCTGTACAACTGTACTTGCCAGATGTCCCTTATGGAGCTCCTAGCTGCAGAGGAAACAGCTGATGTCCTTAGCTTCAGAATGTCTCAATTCCATAGTGTGCTTGGGGATGTAATTCTGAAGCTCTGTAATGTTCCTTCTTTTTGAAACATTGATCCACAGCCTTGCTTGTAATTCTAATTTGGCTTCTGTTTCATAGTCTGTCATAAATATAAATTATGAACACAGTGCACTCTGCTTCACTATGAGAACATGCAATTGTATTTTAATTCTCCTCCCCCAAAGGCTGAGTCTCTTCTGTGAATAGTAATGACTACTGAAGAACTAGAATAGCATCAGCTTCTATTTTGAAAGTCCCAGGTTGTTCATTGGTAGGTGGCCATGTGCTTAAGTATGTATGAAACTTTATGTTTTTTATGTTTCAAATACCAAGATTAATTCAAAAATTAATTATATTTTCCTAGTTCTGGGGAGTCTGTCAAGAGGCATAGAGTTGGTCCCAAGCCACTGGAAAAGAGAGTGTCATTCTGATTATAGTGGTATTTGGAGCCAGGGATTTTGAAAGCAATTGCTTAATGATTGTCCTTGAACAGTTTCCAGTTCCAGATGGCAATGGGGAGTCTAGCAGATGTGGCATCACTAGTCACTGCAGCTTTCCTCCCCCAAGTACAATTTCCATTGGCTCCTGTGTGTATGTCACTAATGGAATTGCATGGCAGGGTCAGTTTCATGAGTTTTTCCCAAAAAGATCATTATTCTCCCTTCCAGTTCAGTGGCTATTAGGTGGGGTTTTATGAGGTGGGCCGCACCTATCCACATGGTTGTGTGGTATTTATGCTGAGTTATTGTGCCACAGATAAGTGACTTCCAGGCAGTAGCAGGTATTATCAAGGCAGCTGGATGTACCAGCTAGATTTCTCCCTGCAACATGTCAAAGGGACCCTTAAGCCAACGAAAGTGTGAGAGCTGCTTTCAACTCTTGCAGTCTCATTCCACTCTTGGAAAATATATATCAAAAACCAGTTGCGGTTTTTTAAGATATATTTTCCTGGAAGACTGTGGGATAGCAAGATGAGGAGGCAGCTGCTATGTGTTGTGTGTAAATAAGTCCCAAAAGACACAAGAACTCTTCCTGCTGAGGTACAAGGGTCTTTCTTTTTTGGCCCTGCTATTGTAAGCTGCTTTGAGTTCTCTTGGGGAGAAAAGAGGGATATAAATGTTTAAATAAATAAATAAATCTATATCTGGACTGTACTATCTACAGATTGGGGCTTGTATGGAAAAGAATCCACCTCTACAGAAGGAACGGTGTTGAAGAAACTTAAGCTAGTACCCTTATCTCAGACATTTCATTTTCAGTGCAAAGGAGTGTTTTTAACAGAGGAACGAACATTCAATCACATGATCCTATGGCTACAGCCTCAAGTAGAAGAACACAGTTTCAGATTGGTCGCATCAGAGGGAACTAGGCCTTAGTTGCTGTAGCAACTCTATCAGATTTATAGCCCAAGTTAAGCTAAAGTTATTCCATTCTCCCCTCCCTAGTTTTTAAGAAATGAAGGTGATAGATGTAAGAGTTGTTCTGCCCATTAGCCACCACCGACAACTGTGCAAGATAAGACTGGGACAAAATTTAACTTGCAAATAGATCACGGGATTCAACCCACAAGATATAAAGTCATCCTGTGTGGGAATAATGCAAATGCTTTACATTTTACCAATGGAAAAATGCTCTGTATCTCTAAATCAGTGTATTGGAAATGGATATTTTATGCCCACTTACAGTCACCTTTTACAAGAAAAGCAGGCAAAACAAAAGTGCATATTCTTAGATAAAATGTAAAAGAAAAAAACTTTTAAAGGAATTTAGAAGGCCACCTTTCTCCAATTAAGTAGTATGTGACCTTTAGATAGTAACTGGTCTTTAAAGAAATGAACATGAAAAACACAAATACCAATTAGTCTTGATTTTGGCCTTTATAAAACAAGGCTATTTTTTTAAAAGTGAAAGAACGACATACTTGCACTAAAGCTTTGGGTCATGCACTCCATGATAGCACTTTAGATCACTGCCACGTGATAGCTCAGACCTGTGCAGAAGACTATCAAGGTCTGGGAAAATATATTCTCCAAAATTTTTAGTTGGCTACTTATATGAGAAAGAGATTATGAGTTTCTGGGTTCTCTCTAGGAAGTCTGACTTGAAATGCTGTAGTTGACATTGTGCATCTTGAAGCTGAAGCATGTGGGTGGTAATATTGACTTCCACAGAATTAGGATTCAGTTAAGTATATTGGTTTCCAATAGGCTCCAGTCCTGCAGCACATTCATTTGTAAATAAACACGTTTGAGTTCTTTGCAGTTACCATGCACACCTCCCAGAACTTGGATTCAATTCAAGAATTTGTGCAGTGGGACACAAATGAATTTGTGGAAGGATGCCATCTTTCCTGCTGACAGTCCAAGTTGCTAGCAATATACAAGAATATATAGATCAAGATACAGTGAATGGCACAATCAGAAATCTGAGCCAAAGCAGATTTGGAACTTGTGCTTCTCAGATAGTCCCCCCCCCCTGTTGCATGTCAAACCACATTTAAAACTTATGGGGGTCTCAAATATTTTTGTGAGCATCCTTTTAGACCTACCAGGCTTTTTTCTGCAGCATATCGTACAGTTTTACTGCTGGTGAAAAAGCATGTTTTGTTTTATGAAAGCTGCTGTCCATTGTGTGCATTTTGGCCTACCAGATATCTAGTTTGCTTTTTTTAATGATAAAAATCCCATCACCCTTGCATCTAGCACTATTGAGCATCTGTAAAAGCCCTTGATCTTTCATTCTGCTGTTCCCCCTCCTGCTAAAATCTTTCTGTCCTTGAAAGAAAAAGGGTTCTGGACACTAATCAGTTTCATTTAAATCACTCCAAGCACTTCTGAGATCAGTGCACTTGCACATATTTCAGTTTTGTTCAAATCACAACTATCAGGTCCTGCATAGCCACAAACTTCTGAACACGTGGTAACTTCTCAACTTAACATCATGAAGAAATGAAGTATGCAGTAGGGTAGATCAAGTACGCCCACAAATCTGAAAGGTAGAATCCTTTCAATTGTTACATTTTACACAATTTAGACCAGAAACTGAAAGAACATATTGGTCCTGAGACACTTGGTAAAGATTATCCTCTCTTGTGTGCTTAAAATAAGATGGTTCCAAAGCAGTCTTTTTTTCCTTTTCTTTTCTGGTAGCTTCTTGCAAAACAGTGCTTGATCCGCTGCATAGGTTCAAGGGTGGATATAGGACAAACAGATTTTGCTGTGATAGCGTTAGGGTTGCCAGGTCCAACTCAGGAAATCTGGGGACTTTGGGGGTGGAGCCAGGAGCAAGGGTGTGACAAGCACAACTGAACTCTGAAAATAATGGAGGATAGGGACACCTTCTTTTGGAGCTCATAGCATTGGACCCCCTGGTCCAAACTTTCTGAAATGTGGGTGTTTTGAGGAGAGGCACTGGGTGCTATGCTGAAAATTTGATGCCTCTACCTCAAAAAAACGGCCCCCCAGAGCCCCAGATACCCACAGATCAATTCTCCATTATACCCCATAGGGATCGGTCTCCATAGGGTATTATAATTGAATGCCCAGCAGACACTTCCCTCCCTCCCCTGCTTTCTGATACCCCTGAAGTGGGGGTGGGCCTCCAAACTGGGGGATCCCCTACTCCCACCTGGGGATTGGCAACCCTAAGTAGCATGCAAGCATTCATTTAGGTAACATCATTCTCCTTTGTTCTAGCTGGTTTACTGCTAGCTGGTTTTTATGCACAGATTGAGCAATCGAGACCTAGTAAATTTAAAGTCCCTGTTAGACTGTATGCATTTCTTTTGCAAGATTGAATCCTAGTGCACAATACCAATTAATTTATCATTTTTAAAAAATGGTTTTAGCCAAAGGTTAGTAATAGCAAACAGAATAATACAGAATTCCAGTTTGGCAGTCAGCCAGGATGTATTTAAGATGTTTCAACAGAAAATGATGCTCAGGTTTGAACATCTATAACCTGAAATGATAGCAATTTTCTCACTTTTTCCCTCTCTTCCAGAAACAAAAGTTTGATTTTATACAGGTTTTTTTTAAGATGATCAATAATTCCTATGCTGAGCCATTTAGGCAAAATCACTTTCTTACATCCGTCTGACGTTGTTTAGAAGCAGTTTAGGTGATCTTTGCTTTATGGCTTGGGTTAACTTATTTTTCTGCTTCACTGGGTTCAGGGGAAGTGTAGCTTCATTTTAGCAATGCTTTAGCATGCCCTGTTCTTTAAGGTTTTATTCAGTGGGGAAAAGATAGGGGGAGAGAGTGTTTTTCTGGGGGTGAATCTCATAGAAGAATTTGAATGTAGTTCAGATTGGTACCAAATACTTTCTATGTTCTTTTATTACATGAACATCTCATTGGACAACACTGAGGCCTGGTATTTCACAGCTAAAACTAGACTCTTCCCTTCAACAGTAAAAGGCAGTGACCAGAATTTGCTTTAGCTGGTGTCTTTGTTCTTAATGTCAACTGGTATAAACATAGCTTAAGGTCTCTTCAGACTTTTTTTTTTAATTCAGCTAATTTTAAAGTACTCAGCTTCTTTACATAGCTCAGTTACTTATACCTTGAACTTGGCTCATTCTGAATCAGTCCCAGAAACTCAAAATGGTTTTTCCACCTTTGCCTAAGGAAGAAGGAGACAGTTTCCTATTAGTGCTGCAAAGTGCCAAGGAGAAATCACAAAGGTATGATACAGCACTGTAGCCTCTGCTCACTCAGCACTTGGCAGTTGGCGAGAGAGAAAGCATTTGCTACTCAGAGCGCTACCACCTCTATGTGTAATTTCTTTAATGGATGTACAAAAGCTTCCAGTAGTCACAGTTTGGAAAAGTTCCCAACAAAATCCTCTGTGGAGAAATAACATTTTCTCCTGGAGGGAGGCTGGCATGCAGCAAGTTGCCATTTTAAAAGGTTTTTTCCCCCTACAGGCTGAGAAGGAGGAAATCCGTCAATGCTTTTTAGGTGCACCTCTTCAGAAATGCTAATGAGACTGGCTAGAGACAATGGAATTGTCAAACTACCTCCTGTCCATCCCCTCTTCTCCTGGCAAGGAACAGAGAGTTGGGAATGTCAAATTCTAGGGAGATTGAGGAAGGGACTTCCTGGAGACAACAGGAAAAGAAGCCTTGACCTTGGGTGACTGGGATCAAGGGAAAGAGAGGATAAATTCTTCTGGTAGCAGACAAGGCTTTTTTTGAGCAGGAATGTACAGGGACACAGTTCTGGCTGGCTGGCTTGGCATCAGGGGTATGCAAATGAGTTCCTGCTGGGGTTTTTCTACAACAGGAACAGGAAATCACTCTCTTTCCTTTGGGATGTCTGAGGTTGGGGTCAAGCCTCGGTTTGGACCATGCAGCTAGCCTAGAGAGCTGGACTAACCCTCAAGATAATGAAGGGTCTTTAGAGAACTAGGACACCTAAGATAAAGACCCTGTCCTAATTTTAACCTCTAGATAGGATATGTTTTAGAGAGAGAGGGGCAGAGATTTGCATTTTACCGGTTTCTTTTGTTCTTCCTTGCTTCAATCTGACATGGTGCTAAAAGTATGTTTGCAAACATTTTCTTTTTAATAAATATTTTAAACTGTTATTCTGGAAATGGTTCTCTGTACTGTGTAGACCCCTAGTGTTTTAGACAAGCTACTTTAAATGGGAGTCCCAGAAGGGGAAGGCATGCAGTTAGCAACTGGCTATATCCCCAGGGGTGCACAAGGCATTAATCTTGTCTCCCTGGTACCAGGTGCTGGGCTAGCTGGGCACTGAGGCAAAGCATCTGAGCTTCATAGGGGAACTGGGAGTCTTGGTTCTCTCAATGGAAATCCCCTATATCATGGTGGCAACTACTGAAAGAGAGAAAGGAAAAGCCCTTCCAGTGGAGTTTGGAACCCCAATGAGGGCAAGACAGAAACAGAGCTTTTATGCTGGAGCAGGCATATTCTGCCACATCCTCTTTCTTCCCTTTCCATAGTATGCACATATTCAGACCTCTTTTGAGTTCACAAAAGTAAATTCTTGAAACAGAAATACTTTTAATGCCTAGAATGTGACTTCTGTTAAATAAATGTGTTCCAGTCTTTCACTTTTCAATCCTCATTGCAGTCTTCCTCGGGGCCTTAAATCTCATCCTGTTGCTTCCCCTATTTACATTGCCAAAGAGCATGCTAATTTGGAATGAGGGGGACAAGGGGGGAGACTGATTTTTTCCCATCAAGTCATGTGACTCATGGTGGCCTCTGGTGGGGCTTTCAAGACAAGAGAGGTTCAGAGGTGGTGTGCCATTGCCTGCCTCTTTATCATGACTCTGGTATTCCTTGGTGGTCTCCTATTCAAATACTGGCCATGGCCGACCCTGCTTAGTTTCTAAGATCTGACAAGATCTGACCAGCTTGGGCTATCCAGGTCAGGCCAGGACTGATCATACATCAGCTTTTTCAGTGGACTAGCCTGTAACAAAGAAAACAAATACAAGCTGTTAAGGGGTCACTGTGTGTGTGAAGTGGGGTGGGTTACTTGTGAATTTCCTGCATTGTGATAGGGATTGAAGAAGATGACCCCAGCTTCTGGCAGGGCATACTACTGTCCCCCCCACACTTGGTGGAGTTCTGTCACTCATACTCCTAGGCCGTTTTCGCACTCACGTTTTACTGGCGCCACGACCATCCTGACGCCGGCGAATCTGCATGAATTTCGCACCAGAAGCTCCGGCGCTCCCAGAAGCGCCGGCTACTTCCGTCGCTAAGCCAGCGCAAACGGAAATCGCAAAGATGCAGGAAAACGTTTGCGCTGGCTTAGCGACGGAAAGCGCCGGCGCTTCTGGGAGCGCCGGCGCTTCTGTTGCGAAATCCATGCAGATTCGCCGGCGTCAGGAGGGTCGTGGCGCCAGTAAAACGTGAGTGCGAAAACACCCCTAGATACTCACATTGCTAGTGCCACTGGGGCAGTGTAGATGGCTGTGAGCACTGGCAGTGGGAAGGCTTGCAAGTTGGCAGAGGAAGGACACACAGGTAAGTGGGAGGCATGTGGATGGGTGAGGAAGAAAGAGGCTGTGAAAGGAGGGCCTGGGGGTGAGCAGCAAGGGGGGCTGGAAACTCTCTGCCCACCCACCCTACAAAAAACTTGGAGGAGGCCCTGCAAGCTGTTGATGCTAACAAGCCATGCACAGTTTAGTGCAAGCCTTCAAATTGCACAGAAATCCTTGGCACTGAAAGCAAGAAGAAGAAGCACAGTCTATCCTACATAATTGTTCAATTTGAATCTGATCAGTTTTCTCCAGCTCATTGTAAGGAAAGGTTTCTAAATGGTTCCTTCCCAATTAAATCCTCCTTAGTGTTCCAGTACTAAGAAAAGAGGAAGGGAAAATATTGCAAAAGCAGGGGCTAAGGAAGGATAAGATTACAGGAATATGACTGGATTTGGGTGACTGGGTATGTTCCATTTTTGTTTTCTCTACTAGGTGATCCATTGGAACTCACCCAAAAAGCTGCGAGTCAAGAACAAGCATGTGGAGTTTTTCCGCAACCTCTACCTGACTTTCCTAGAGTATGACGGGAACTTGTTGAGGCGTGAACTCTTTGGCTGCCCCAGTGAGGCTGATGTCAACAGTGAAAATGTAAGTTTGGAAGAACATAGTTTAACGCTGAAGATTTGTTTTGACACAGCCCTACCCAATTCTGGTGGAGAGTTTTCGCTCTGATTTTAAAAAATTGCAGATTCATCCATTCATATATTACTTTCCCTTTCAGAAGATTCCTCTTCCAGCTACTAGCTAGGAGGGTAAGATTGTCCATTGTGCAGATGGGATTGATTCCCACCCTATTATGTATATGAAACCAGTAGAAGAAGATCCTGCAGGAATTTGGAATTGGGTGCCCCGAACATGCAGATGATACCCAGCTCTGTTTCTCAGATGGGTCTGTGGATGTCCGGAACAAATGTGTGGATATAATAACCAGGTAGCAAAGGACCCACAAACTGAAGTTCAGTCCAGACAAGACTAAGCTGCAGTTAGTCAATAACAGATCCATTTAAGGGCTGAGGAGTCAGTTGGTCCTGCAGCCTCCGTAAATGAACAGGTTTGCAGTTCAGGGTGGTGTAGGCCTACAGTTGAAGGTTAAAGTTTTCCCCATGGCACATAGCGCAATTTATCCGCTATGATCGTTTCTTGAAAACCATGATTTGACCACAGGGATCCATGTTCTGCTCAGATCCAAGTGAGATTACTGTAATACATTTCATGTGGGGCAGTCTTTGAAAATTGTCCAGAAATTTCAGTAGGCCCAAAATGCAGCTGGATACAGGGATCTTATGGTCCCCTGTACTCAAATATCTGCACTGGCTCCTCATTTCAAAGGACAATTCAGACTGTTGAACCTTATCCATAAAACCCTAAACAGCTTAGGGCCAATGTACCTGAAGAACCATTTCATCTGATGTTGACCAGTGCACCTGTTAAGATCCTCTCCCCGTGGCCAAGCTCTGATTTCAGTTCTCCTGCCTTCAGACAGGTGGTGACCAGAAAGGGCCTTTTCAGAGGTGGCACCTCACCTTTTGGTTGCACTCTCCCACAACAGATACCTGCTTCACTGATGTTAAGGCACCAGGCCAAAAATTTTCTAGGTTATCTCTCTGCTAGGCTTTTAATTGGAATGTTCTGCCTTTAAAATGTGTTTTAAATGTCTACTTCTAGCCCAAGAGTTGTTTTATGGACATTTTACATTGTTTCACATTGTTTTTATGGCATTGTTTTAATCTTGATAGTTTTACATTCTTTTATTGATTTGATTGTACCTGTCTTTACTTTGTGAGCTACCTTGAGTAAGCCTCTGCCCAGGAGAAAGAGAGAGAGAGGTTAGTGTGTATGCATATACACACACATACAGTTTCAGAAAAAGTAAATTCCAAGTAAATATAAGTATACTAAGAAAGAGTCTTCAATATTATCTGAGAAGGAATGAGCAGAGTGGGAAATGGATAAGACTTGTTAAGTGTTTTCCAGCCACAATAGGCTGTGATTTTGAAATGAAAAAGAGATGGAAGTTGCTAGACACATTTTTGCAAGTAACATGTCTTAGTATTTTTGCATATATATTGCGAGGCATATAATGGGGTAGCATTTGAAGGTGCAATTATTGTGTGAGATTGTGTGAAATTACAGGTAGTTTCCGTCAGTAATAGCTATATGCAGAGCTCTTCTTCCTTCCGTGTCCCTACAAAACACAATAGCAGTGTTCAGAGCAACTAGAACAAAACTTGCAATTCAAATGTGTCAGATAAAGTGGTCCTTTTCAATTAAATGCAAGGCTATTTATATATATAGGTGTGTTATTTGTGTATGCAGTATCCATTTTGTTTAAAATGTTGGAAGGAGGATTTGATACACAATACATTTCAAAGGCTGTCTCTGCAATATAGGCAAAAGAGAAGTTTTGGAACCATCAGCAACTAGGTAGGAAGAAATTTTGAAGTGCCCCTTCTGCAAAAAGGAGTGCAGACACCCCAAAGTACATCCTCATCTACATAGCATGTTTGACTATACATAGTGGTTTACAAAAGTTGCTTGTTGAAGGTCTTATCAGCTCCAAGAGGGAAAGTAGACAGAAAGCAGAGCTACGTGTGATGAACAACATGTTGCCAAAACCAGCATCCATATGTCAGTTCCTTTCCTGTTGCACTCCATAAGATGTAGCACGCATTTGTCACATTGTCATAACACTGTGTGTTTCCCCACTGGTAGCAGCCAATGATGTAGAGCAGGGACAGAAAAAAAACACAATTTCAGAATGTCACAGCATAGGAAAAGTTTGATTCTTTTCCTTTTCATCTGATTCAAGAGAAAAATAATTTGGATTGCACCTGGATTCCACCCCCTACAAATGCTGCTCCTGATGGACTGGAGGACTCCACAAATAGCTTAGGGAGGAATCTGAAGTCATCTAGGGGTATGGAGCTGGTGAAAATCATTCTTGCACCCAATTTCAAGCCAAATGATGTGTTCAATGGGTGTGTAAAATCAATTGAAGACTGGTTAGGAATAAACAGAAATAATCCATACTAAACAGAAATTCTGTTGGTAGTTATTTCCACTAACTTGGGAGGTCACATGCAATCTGTTACCCTTAATGATCAGTTTGGTTACTCTCTTGGGGGAGCTGTTAGATCCAGCCCATCCTTTGAAAACTTTAGTGGCACAAAGTGCATTTCTCAATCTAAATTTCATGTCCCAGCTGGAGACATGAGAGAAATACACTGGGTGCATTTTTTTCATGTCCTGGTAACAGTGAGACTGGGTCACAGCCATCAAGATTAGATTGTGCAAAGGGCTACCTTTGAAGATTACTTTGAAACAAATGTTCTAGAGGTCTGTTTACAAGGCTTTTGGATGTCTCATTTGGTCTGACAATAAGGGGAGAGTTCCAGCTCTTTTAACTCAAAGCCCTCTCAACTATAGCACTCTCAACTGTGTTTTGGTATATTTGGACAGCAGCAGACCACTCTCTTTAGAATGTGAGAAATGTCCAACTTGATTAGACCGATGGTCAAACTGGTCTAGCATCCTTCATTTCATAGTGACCAACCAGAAGTCTCAGAGGACCCACAACAGAGTCAGAGAAGCCAAAGGACTCTCCCCATCACTGCTCCTCATCATTCAGTACATTGCCTCTAAATGCCTAGCCATCATGGCTAAAGCCATCAATGTCTATTGATGCACCTAATCCTTTTTTTAAAGTTCTCTAAGCTAGTGGCCAACACTGCATCCCTAAAAAATTACGTTTTAAAAATTTCTGGGAGCACCCAGCACAAAACTCCCATGCATATCTGCTAAGGCCTTTAGATGGGAGCACAGAGGGGAGGAAGGTGGCATGCTTCCAAAGTAAACACAACTTACAGTCTTTCTGATCTCCAAGTAGGTGCATGTGCTTGGAGTAGAATAGATAATCAGCTACATGGCATTAGCAGATGTGGCAGCTGCTGGTGAGGACATTATTTCCTCCAAAGAAACTGCTGGGCTGGGCTGGTCTTGGGAGAAAAAAAATGTCATGTTGCATTTGCCCAGTGGACCAGCCATTCACCACACATGAAAAAGAGTAGACTGGGATTTAAGCTGCCTTACC
The DNA here is from genome assembly GCF_032191835.1 of Heteronotia binoei. NCBI lineage: Eukaryota > Metazoa > Chordata > Lepidosauria > Squamata > Gekkonidae > Heteronotia > Heteronotia binoei. Next base: position 89,291,720 of record NC_083230.1, read on the forward strand.
TATGATAGTTTGAAAGCTCGCTGAGTGGTGGCTTTCATTGCTTACAAGATCAATGGCTTGTGCCTGTCACTTGCAATCTGGCTGTGTCAGAATTTGCCCTCGAGGGGTTGTTTCAATATGTAAGCTATTACAACCTAGCAACTTGATGTTATTAGAGGTATTGCATTTAGAATTTAATTTGTAATTAAGAGAGCTTGTTTGGAATGCAAATATCTGTTAAATACCTAATGGAGTTCAGTAGGTTTTATACTGCCCTCAGTTATGCTTTGGCCTCATTACGCCATGCTAGTGTTAAGAAGAGGCATTATACTGAGCATAAATTAGATTGATCGCTTTCACCTTATGCTCTGGTTGTTGTTTTTTTCCCTTGCCTTGATGCAGAGTAACATATTTCTCCATTGTATTGTACATTTTCCTACATGGCTTTCTCCCTTTTGTGAAATTTTGTTGCTAGGATGTTAATTATTTTACTAATATAATATTTTTATATTATAATATTGGGGGTATTTGTGTTATTGAAAGAGGGCAGAGTTGGTGTTTCATTGTTGCTAGGGATAAGTGAGAAGTTCCATGTTTGGATCTGCCAAGTATTTCGTCTTTGTAGACAGAAGATATGGATCAAGGTGCATGGAACCAGTAGTTTAGGTTTTCCTAATCTTACAGAGCAATCCTGAGTTATGCCCACACTGCAGCAGCCAGCTGCAGTGTATGGGTGGCACCATTAGTCAGTTCCCTATGAGGTAAGTTATGCTGTGTTAGCAGGAGAAAAGTGTAGCTGGCTGCTTGTGAAGCTGTGTCCATTGCGATTCCACCACAGTGTGGCCTCACAGTTTAGTGTCAAGGTGGGGGCAGCATGAGGGGGGGTGCACTTCAGGACAACAGGAGTGGCAAGTCACAGCTGGGGGCAGGGAAGGGATGACCAGGAGAGCCCCATTCTCCTCTCCCACCCTGCCTCCCTGACAGACCTGCAGCAAAGACAGCCACACAGTTGTCAGACTCTGGGATCTCCTATGATCCCCCACCCCCATGCTACTTGCACAGGTTCCTCCCCCCGCCCCCAGATGCCAGAGGGTCTCTTCCTGTTAGGAACTTCATCTATATACTCATTCCATTAGCAACCCATCCCTTGGCTTGCATCATTCCCCTCTTTTTCATTTCATACAACAACCCCATGAGTTTGGTCAGGCTGAGGATATGCATTTGGCCCAAGGCCACCCTTCTGTCTTTCATGGTACAAGTGGGGCATGGAATCTGGGTCTCCCAGGTCCAGATTCATGCTCTAGCCACCTTGATAAGCCAGTTTATTTGACCTGTGACCAAATAGGTGTGAAAAACCTCAGCTTGAGACCCTAAAGAGCTGCTGCCAGTCTGAGTAGACAATACTGACTTTGATGGACTGAGGGTCTGATTCAGTATAAGGCAGCTTCATATACTGTATAAGGCACTGTATAAGGCACTCTCCCCCTCTACACAGAAGCCTGGGAGGTGAGTGAGGGAACCTGTCTGTGTGGCTGGGTCCCCACCATTGACCAGTGGGACCTGAGCAACCTTTCACAGTACCTGAAAGCTCTTCTTCTTAGACATTTCCTCAGGAAGCCTGCAGGGGAAGTGGCAGATGGCATGGGGAGGGAGTAGAGCAGAGAGGTGTGTGGACCTTCTGTAATGTAGCAGAAACCAAGCAGCAGAGACACACAGTTGTGGCACAACATAGACTTCATTGCACTGGAATCCATGGCAAGGGGGGAGGACTCCATCCACTTCCACCATGGGGACTGCAGATCCTGGCATGGCATGAGCCTAAGTGGGATATTATTGCAGGTGGAATTTGGAAAGGCTTGCTGAGCATGATGCTTCACTTCAAGAGGAGGGCAGGAACAGTGGACTGAGCAGAGTGCATGTGATTCTGCAAGGGAATGAGTTAAAGGGACACTTGCCAAGCCGGTTCACCATGTGCAGCTGAGCAGTTGCAGGACTCCCTTCCTCAACCCTGTGCTCTGTGCCCTCCAGATATCCAGGGAAACTTCCTGAGGAACTTTTCCCATGGCATATCAAGGGCCATGGTGCTATGCAGCCATGGCTTGTGCCTCCCCACTCCTGAACTCAATGCTGGGCTTAAGTGCAGGAGCCACTGTCTGCCTCAAGCAAGGGGAATGGAGGAGCAGGTTTGGGACCCTTGCCCTTGCTTACCTGTCAGTGAGTGGTTGCCCCTATAGCTCAAGCCTCCAAAGGTGGGGTGCCTGTTAGGCTTTTGAAATGAAAGAGATCAGTCACAGAGTATGGACTTTGCACTCCTCCTTGGGTGTCAGTGCAAAGTGCTCACCTTGTGGTGCCAAGTACCTTCTTTGTGCTTCTGCCACGAGCAAAGTGCCCCACTACTTGCTGTCAGTCTGCATGGCAGGCAGCTCCAAGACAGAGTCCCGTGCTGCATGACCTAACTACTGAGTTATGAGACGTCCTGGAGGAAATTTTTGTAAGGGGGGGGGCATGATCAAGTGCTGGAGAGGGGACTTGGCTGCCCTGAGGAGCAAGGGGATTGGCTGAGCCTGCAGTCGGTATCCTGAGCTCCTCTGAGGCTAATGGGTGGGGCTGCAGCAACAGAAGACAACTTTATTTTTATGTTCCATGGGCATCTATGAGCTACGCCATGTTTTTTGTTAGTGTAACCTCCCACCTCTGACAGGGCTCAGGGAGCCAACCAACATTGGCCACACCTCCAGAACCACCCACAACCATGCCAGCCTCAGTTGTGCTGACGGGTGCCAGCACTGAGTGCTGCTGGAGGCCTGTGCCATCATAAGTGTCATTTATGTCAGTGTAAATGGAACTTACACTGGTGCAGGGCTTTATTTTAGCAGGAACGCACAGGAATGCATTTTGGCTGGCTTGGTATCAGGAGTATGTGGCCTGATATGCAAATGAGCTCTACAAAAAGGTGATGTCAGGGAGTATTGCTCAATATGCAAATGAGTTCCTGCTGGGCTTTTTCTACAAAAAAGCTGTGCATATTACGGTAAGTTGGCTCCCTGAGTGCTTTCACACACACACACCCCTCCAGATTGCTCTGCTCAATTGCTACTCTTTCATTTCAGGATATACTACAAGCAAAGATGCAGGCGATACACAAAGCACCTATATGTTTGCTCCAACATGGCAAATAGTAAATTTCTTGTGCCACTTCATGATGGGGTGGGAAGAAGGCACAGGGAGAAAGGTTCTCTCTCACACAAACACATACGCAGCACCACAGTGCTGATCTGAATCAGTTTCCCACTCAGATGTTATTTATAAAGAAAAATGCAGGTATTTAAAGCCAGGCCAGTAAGGACTAGCGCCTTCATGGTGGCTGAAGACATGCAGAATCACAGCCATGAGGAGGAGGAGGAATGAAGCTATTGAATTTCAAGAATGACATCTCCAGTGAAGCTGTGAGTTCCAGTGGCATAGCTGTGTTAGTCTGTTGCAGTAGGAGCCCAAAGCAATCTCCTTTGGCAACATCAAGGCTAACAGATTTATTGACACTTAACTTTTCTGGCCCTGAAAGCTTGTGCTTCAAGTTTTAAGGTGCCACTAGACAATTGGGGAGGGACTGTGATCCTCCATGTATGCAAGGGCAGGTGATGGAGATGCTGGGGTTAAATGCTTTGAAATGCAAATCATCCTGACTTGCTGGAAGAAGTCATTATAGCTGTGTCAAGTGCACAGATGGCCATGATTTTCAAAGGAAGAAACCCATGATCCTGGCATACTTGACTTTGAAGATGAGATGCTGGAAAAGTTCATTGGCAGCAGCTTATTACCATCATTATTATAAACTACTCTTCTTCTTCTTCTTCTTCCCTTCTGCTTAGTTGTTTTCTGCAGAGAAAGTGGATGTTTATTAGGGAATTCACCTTTCATTTCCCATCATACAAATGGACTTTGAATTTGGACAGGAAGAGACATCCAGTTTCTATTAAAGCCAGCCTGAAAGAGTAGGATATGTTTTTTGTCCAGAAAGGGAGGTTTCTAATAAGGAAAGGTCTACCTTTGAGCTAAAATATGGAATCTGTAAAATGTAAATTATGAATGTGTACAATTTACAATTGTTATTGTTATTTACAATATATATTCCTCACCTTTTTGTCCCAGTGGGAACCACCAAGGCCCTATGGATTGGCTGTGCTGTGTAGAAAATGTCAATGGTAGTATATTTGAAATACCACTCATGCCATGAGGCATGTTTCTGTTATGATGTACTTAAACAAATAAACAGAATGAGCCAAGGTTATTGCATATCTCAAAAGCGCCTACTTGTCACCAAATATGTGGGAGGGAAGTTTAAAGTAAATGGAAAAGAATTAGTGACCTTTGGATCTGTTGTGGGTCATCTCCACCTACTTGTTTCTTACTATACTCCATTCCCTGCTGCCCCTGTTTCATTTTCCTCTATGCTACCCCCTCTTATTTTAATGTACAAAGCAAGTTTTCACTGAAATCTATAAAAGTACAGCATCTCATCATATTTTATCAGCTTTCTATCAGCCTTTAATGTTTATGTCCACTATTCCATTATCAGAGGACCTACCTGAAAGTGCAGAATTTTCCAGCAGTACGTTTAGTATACCCACTTGTGCTTTCACAGCAAAAGCTGTAAGGCAGTTCTGTGGTAAGGGCATCATATTTATTGGAGTATTTTCACAGCGGATACAGTTTTGTTGGCAGATTGTTTTGTGGTTAGTAACTCTTGTGCTTATGTGACCAGGCATCGTAAGTTATGTAATGGTAATAAAAGGTGTGGTGCTGGAAAGAACAATGTTATAGTTGATAGAACTGGCATGTTACTAGCTGCAAGACCTGGTGTATCCAAGAGTAGCCCTGCTGGAATGAATAGTTCTTAATTACCTCTAGTAAGGGCAAGGCTGAAAAAATCCCACCTACTTGGGCAAAAGCAGGGGTTTTTTTGAGCAGGAATGCAGTTCCGGCTGGCTTGGCATCAGGGGTGTGTGGCCTAATATGCAAATGAGTTCCTGCTGGACTTTTTCTGCACAAAGGCCCTATGTGAAACAATGGTTATGTCAGGGGGTGTGGTCTTATATGCAATCGAGTTTCTGCTGGACTTTTTATACAAAAAAAACCCTGGTCAAAAGTAAAAGTGATTTTGATTGGAGCAGCAGTGCTGGAAGGGGAGGTGTTAAGAACATAAGAACATAAGAGAAGCCATGTTAGATCAGGCCAATGGCCCATCCAGTCCAACATTCTGTGTCACACAGCGGCCAAATATATACACACACACACACACACACACACACACACACACTGTGGCTAATAACCACTGATGGACCTCTGCTCCATATTTTTATCTAACCCCCTCTTGAAGATGGCCATGCTTGTGTGGCAGTGAATTCCACTTGTTAATCACCCTTTGGGTGAAGAAGTACTTCCTTTTATCCGTTTTAACCTGTCTGCTCATCAATTTCATCGAATGCCATCAAATGCAATTTCATCGAATGCCAATTTCATCGAATGTTTAATAATTGTCATGTCCAGTTTGGTGTAGTGGTTAAGTGTGCGGACTCTTATCTGGGAGAACCGGGTTTGATTCCCCACTCCTCCACTTGCACCTGCTGGCATGGCCTTGGGTCAGCCATAGCGCTGGCAGAGGTTGTCCTTGAAAGGGCAGCTGCTGTGAGAGCCCTCTCCAGCCCCACCCACCTCACAGGGTGTCTGTTGTGGGGGAGGAAGATAAAGGAGATTGTGAGCCGCTCTGAGACTCTTTGGAGTGGAGGGTGGGATATAAATCCAATATCTTCTTCTTCTTCTTCTTCTTCTTCTTCTTCTTCTTCTTCTTCTTCTTCTTCTTCTTCTTCTTCTTCTTCTTCTTCTTCTTCTTCTTCTTCTTCTTCTTCTTCTTCTTCTTCTTCTTCCACCCCTCCAACTGCTGTTACCCCATGCAGGAAAAAATACAAGCACTGTGCTGATACCTGTACTCCTCCCCCCCTTCCCCCATGGAACCAGTAGCTGTTTTGGAAGATGATGGATTTAGATGGAAGAAAATGTGCCAGAGAGTCCAGAACTGCAACTTTAGCCCAGTCTCCTGGCTTTCCACACACTATGCAAAACTGAATTTTTCAAGACCTTTCTATACAGGTAACAGGGTTTCCCCTGACCTGAATAGCCCAGGCTAGCCCAGTCTCATCATATCTCAGAAGCTAAGCAGGGCTAGCCCTGGTTAGTATTTGGATGGGAATCGCAGGGTCACTACACAGAGGCAGGCAATGGCGAACCACTTCTATTAGTTTCTTGCCTTGAAAATCCTGCGGGGTCACACTAAGTTGGCTGCAACTTGATGTAAAAAAACAGCAAAAGAAATAGGGTTGTGCTATGCAAAATGGTTTTGAAAACTTACTAGGATAAATTATTAGGTCTATACTGCTGTGTATAACTTACTGTAAGTAAGATCCTATTATATAATTTTTGCGCTACTTAATTTGTCATAGTAATACTTACGCTATGCCTCAGTTCTTTATGGTTGGTCCCAGATTTCTACAATCCGAATAATGCATCGGTTACTGAGTGTCCCGTTTTGTTGATTGTGTGTAATGCATCTTGAGTCCCTGTGAGAAGGGTGGACTATAAATAATGTGAACAAAATAAATTTTTAAAGTTGAGAGGGGCCACAGACTCTTTTGAACACAAGTTCAAAACAGGAAAAAGATCTTCTTGTACATCTCCCACATCACATCTGTTACTTCCCTAAAGACAGTTTTGGGAATGCAGAACATTTCGTCTGTCATAGAAATTTATTTCTTGGACTGTCCTGTGAAATAATTTCCTGTAAGTGGAGATTTGCTGAATTTTTACATGCATATCTCTAAGGCTGTAGCTAATCTAAACCTATATTTTCCATCTGTAAACCAAAGGCGCTTACAGATGGCGCTGTGACGCTGCAGAATCAAAATCAAGTAAGTAAATATTAATTTGGCCAACCCTTCTCACCATCCATGGGTGATGAACCTCCTGCCTTGTGTTTCTACTTGGAAAGCCACTCCTTAAGCAGAAGGGATCACGGCAGATCTGTGCTTTGGAGACTGAAGTTGAAGCTTTGAGTGAAATTCCTAAAAGCAAAGCACAACATGCCCTCTTATTTGCAAGCTTTTCTTTGACTTTTAATGGTTACATCCAGCACTCCATAGGGAGGATGTTTTAGCACTGTGTGGAACTGGATAAGAGATAGGGGTTGCTGTGTGTAGTTGGTCCATAGTTGTGTCATCTAAAGAGTGTTGGATGATGCAGCTTATCTTGCCAGACTCCTTCAAGATTGAAAAGGTGCTTTGCCAAAAGTTCCTTTCTAACACAATTGAGGAGCTCTGTCCCCTTTTTCTGCCTGGACACCTTAGCAACAAGCTCTAAAATAAGTGACCTACCAATGGAATTAATTTGTCTAAGAGTAAACAGGCTGCTTCCTCTCCCCAGACCAATCACAAAAGCAACATAACAGGGACAAGGTGTCTGTATGGTTATGGGGTGCCCAAGGTATGCAGAAAATTAAGACTTTGTCAGGGATGCTATTTTCCAGGTGGGACCCCTCCCCGAATTACAACTCACCTCTGGACTACAGAGATCAGTTCCCTTGGAGTTAAGGGATGCTTTGGTGGACTCCACAACATTGTGCCCCGGTGAAGTCCCTCTACTCCCCGGGCTCCATCCCCAAATCTCCAGGTTTTCCAACCTGGATCTGACAGTCATCCCCCCCATCCCCCGCTATTGGCCAGTGGGATCTGGCAACTCTATTTGCAAATTAAGTAAATCAGAAAACTCAAAAACCCTCATGAGGAGTTGAAGATACTCCAGAATGGAGAGAATGTTAAAAACATTTGAGTGTCAGAGGGGAGGAGGCAAAGATATCAGTCTGCGCAAGCATGTGGAGAATCTTGGGGGAGATATTTTGCAGAGTCTTTGCCCTTCCCCTTCCCCCAGACCCAATTTCTTAGATTGTAAGGAGCATAATGTTAAAAGAAGGTGCCATATTTGCTACTAGAATTGCTTGGGATCTGAAATATGCTGACGGGAGAGTCTTCCAATAGGACAGCCTTTTTGTTGCAAGTAGGTCCATGTAGGCAGACTCCTAAGGCTGCACATCTTTTTTGCTCTTGGAACAGCTGCTCTTTCCAGCTTGACTAAATTGTGACTGCTGGAGCACACCAAGACAGAAGAGTGACCACATTCACCTGGACCCAAAAGGAAGCTGGGGAGCAAACTCAATCTGTGGTCAAATGACCTCTGCATCTGGGATCCAAAGCTATTTTGGGCATGCCCTGGTGGACTTTTTTTTTTCATTTGAACTGAAGATTCCTTCTGTCATATTACAATACTTTTTAAAAATCCCTTCTGTTTTAAAAGAGGCTTGCCAAGTAGTACAGGATACAGGTGTTTGGAAAACAAAAGCCCAAGTTTCCTTCAGGCATGTGGAGATAGTTGTTCTTTTTAAAAAAAAAAGTTTGCATCCTGGCCACCATTTTTAATGTGTAAATTAAAAAAAAACTGTAGGAAGCTGGACTGAGCAGGGTAAAGACTAAAAGAGAACTCTTAAGCAAATCTGTTCTGAATTCAACTAAGATCTGTTCAATGGGGCTTACTCCCAAGAAAGTGCTTTTAGGTTATACTGTAAAAAACCCTCTGAGTGCTTTCTAAGAACATAAGAGAAGCCATGTTGGATCAGGCCAATGGCCCATCCATTCAAACACTCTGTGTCACACAGTGGCCAATATGTGTGTGTGTGTGTATATATATATACTGTGGCTAATAGCCACTGATGGACCTCTGCTCCATATTTTTTTTCCAATCCCCTCTTAAAGCTGGCTATGCTTGTAGCCGCCGCCACCTCCTGTGGCAGTGAATTCCACATGTTAATCAGCCTTTGAGTGAAGAAGTACTTCCTTTTATCCGTTTTAACCTGACGGTTCAGCAATTTCATGGAATGTCCATGAGTTCTTGTTTAGTGAGAAAAAGAGAAAAGTACTTCTTTTTCTACTTTCATTATCCCATGCATAATCTTGTAAACCTCTATCATGTCACCCCGCAGTTGACGTTTCTCCAAGCTAAAGAGCCCCAAGCGTTTTAACCTTTCTTCATAGGGAAAGTGTTCCAAACCTTTAATCATTCTAGTTGCCCTTTTCTGCACTTTTTCCAATGCTATAATATCCTTTTTGAGGTGCAGTGACCAGAATTGTACACAGTATTCCAAATGAGACCACGCCATCAATTTATACAGGGGCATTATGATACTGGCTGATTTGTTTTCAATTCCCTTCCTAATAATTCCCAGGTGGTGTTGGCCTTTTTTATTGCCATCGCACACAGTCTTGACATTTTCAGTGAGTTATCTACCACGACCCCAAGATCTCTCTCTTGGTCAGTCTCTGCCAGTTCACAGCCCATCAACTTGTATTTGTAGCTGGGATACTTGGCCCCAATGTGCATTACTTTGCACTTGGCCACATTAAACCTCATCTGCCATGTTGACGCCTACTCACCCAGCCTCAACAGATTCTTTTGGAGTGCCTCACAATCCTCTCTGGTTCTCACCACACTGAACAATTTAGTGTCATCTGCAAACATGGCAGAAGGGTGGAGTTATAATATAGGAAAAAAACCAAAATGCAGTTCAGAGAATATAAAGGGAGCAGAGGAAGGACTTTGACAGTCAAAGGTGAATCAGATCACTTTGCAGTGTATTACATGAACAGCAAGCCAGCCTTTAGTATGAAATATATATTTTATGGACATCCATATCTTGTGAATTAAGGGGTTTTATAACAGACTTCAAGGAACAGCTTAGAAGCAACTGTCAGGACTAGCTTGTTCTTGTCAGTCTAGACCTGCCTCAAAGGCCAGTTCCTTTGATCTGAAGTCAGGATACATGTTGAATTTTGCTTCCAGGCGAAACTTAGAGAGGATTTTTTAAAGGTTTGGGAAATTTGTCTGTGATGCTTCTTGAGACATCTTCTACATGCTGCCGTTTCTAGAGACTTACAATGTTCCAAACCTAATGATAGTATTCACAGAATGTACTCATGCCTTTGTCTCTCTAGAGGAGAAGCAGTTATGCAGACAAAGAAAAAAAGGAAAGAAATGTGGTGGATATTACACTTGAAGGAGGCCTTCCCTGGAGGTTTTACTTCCCACTTGATCAGTGGCAAGCAGAAGGGCCTATAAAAGTATTATATTCTAATATTTCCTGTTAGTAAAAAGCTGCTACCTCACAACTGTAGAATTCCATTTGTTCTTTTTTTTTAATACAAGTATTCTTAAACTTAATTATGCTGGGCAGCAGGTATGAAGATTTTTGCCCCAATACACTTCAAGGATTGGGCTGCTTCCATGGATTAGACTTCATAGCCTAAGAGTCAGTTTGGTGTAATGGTTAAGTGTGCGAACTCTTATCTGGGAGAACCGGGTTTGATTCCCCACTCTCCCACTTGCAGCTGCTGGAATGGCCTTGGGTCAACCATAGCCCTCGCAGAGGTTGTCCTTGAAAGGGCAGCTGCTGTAAGAGCCCTCATCCCCACCCACCTCATAGGGTGTCTGTTGTGGGGGAGCAAGATAAAGGAGATTGTGAGATTTGGAATAGAGGGTGGGATATAAATCCAATATCTTCTTCTATCTTCTTCTTCCTATTGCAATGATAATGTGGCTACATAACTAACATGCATCTATTTTCACCAATTTATTCAGATCCTGCCAGTTAGCTGGTCATGCATTATAATTTAATTATGATGCAGCAGACACATTGTGGAGATAGACTAATTGCATGCATCTTTCACATAAATGACACAGTGATTATTGGAAATATAAGTTGCATTATTACTTGTTCTTTTGTATAATTTAAAGAAAAAAAACAGTGAACTTATTTGGCAGAGTGAGCCACAACCAACAGTGCATCCGAGATTTTAATTGAAAAGTTTCTATAACTTATTATTTGGAAATTTGGAAGTATGATATCTAAGTGTTCTGTAGCCTTAGATACCAGCAGGAAAGCAAGCAAGAAGCTTAAATGTTATCTTGTCCACAAAAAAGTCATGATTTCTTGGTTATCCACAGATACATGAGAAACTGGCTTCCATATTTAGAATTAGCAGATCAGAATAGGGCTGAACTAGTGTGATATTTATGTCAAATTTGACTTAACACACACTTGTGTTGCAATCATATGAAGCTTGTGCATGAAAATAACAATATTTGTAACTTAGCTTCAGTCTTCCTAATCATTGGTTGCAAGCAATCTAGAAATCCACACAGGGCTCAAAGAACTCAGCATAGCTTGTATCTTTCATTTATAATAGAATATCCCCTCTCCCCCCCACCAAGTTTGACAGCCAGCTGCTTTTGAAACTGTGGAAGAGGAAGACAAAAAAGAACCTTGCAGTGTACTACCTGTGTAGGGGGGGGGGGTCAAGTGGACAAAAAGGTTTGTGTGCAAACACCTGATTGTGCTCAACTATATGACAACCATATTTTCAATGTGATCCTCAGGAATTTTTAAAAATCTCTACTTGATGACTTGTTCATCTGGGATATCAAATCTATGACAAGGGAATGGAGTACAGGAGAACTCTGTAAATACAATGGCTGTAGCCCAGTAATAAGCAAAATGACTGAGATAAATATGAGTTGGCCATAGTCCAGTTCATGGTACAGCAAGAAAAAAAGGACCAAAATACATGTTTCCAGTAATGCAACACCAACTTCTCTTGTGGCTTATGCAAGTATCATATATTAAAACTGTACCAGGAGTTCACCCCTGTGTGTTTCTCAAGGTAATCAGATATCACCAGATAGTAAATCTACTTGTAAACACGTACTGCAGCCACTATACTTAGAAAAGCACAATTCTGTCAAATTAATCCGCAGCAGGAAGGGAGAGCCACCTGGCAGCACTGTGGAAGGGAGAGCCACCTGGCAGCACTTTCTCAAGGTAATCAGATATCACCAGATAGTAAATCTACTTGTAAACACGTACTGCAGCCACTATACTTAGAAAAGCACAATTCTGTCAAATTAATCCGCAGCAGGAAGGGAGAGCCACCTGGCAGCACTGTGGACCACACCACAGTTTTCTGCAGCCATTAATAGGCCTAACAAATTTAATGCACGTGTCTTAAAAACTCTGCCCACAGGGTGAGAACAGACAGTTGTTTAAAGCCGGCCCAGGGACGGGAGGGAGGTGGACCAAAAAAGTGCATCCACACGTCTGCCTCCCATCCCCATCCCACCCCCAGCTTGCTGGGATCCAGCTCAAAAAGGCACCACTTTGAAAGTGGTGCCTTTTCACTGGGGCACCTTCCCAGCTGTCTGGAAGGCTAGGAAGTACCCAGAGAGTGCTCGGGGAGCCGCAGACGGGAGCATGAGTGTTCCAGACACTCCCTGGGCACCCATGGCCTGCCCGTTTCCCAAGCGCCTTCCGGAAGCTTCGGGGTGCTCTATTTCCAGCTGGCTCTTTTCGGGGCAGCTTCAAGCCGCCCCAAACTGACCATCTGTTGTCAGCCACAGTGTCACTTATACAGAAAAGATAGATGTTATCAAGTTGTAAATCCCCCCCAAAACAACACTTTAATGTAGAGTCTCTCTCTCATATATATTGTGTGTAATGGCCCAACTTTGCCTGAGCATGTGCGCTCAGTAATGCAAGATGGCACCAATTTTGCTATGAAACCTAACTTGTAACGGAGAGATCAGTTTATGTGGCAAAATATACTTTTTGTCGCTCTCTGTGGAGTATAGTGGCCCCCAAGAATAGAGTAGTTGGCTATCCTTGGCCTGTAGTATAACATTTTTCCTGCAAAAATGTCACATAAATATTAAAGTTGCATTTGTACCCATCTGGCATTTTTAAAAAAATTGCTACTAAAATACCAGGGCGTAAAATAAGCTCTTTCTTTGTCCCTTTCCTCTGTAGTAATAGGAGATCTAATTTAGACCCTAGCTTTACTCCTTAACTCGTAATTAAGCTGTTATATCCTTTTAGTTTAGACGCCTGAAGTAATCTGATAATCATTTAGTGGCTACCTAGATAACAGCTGCTTTGCAATTACAAACATACAGCTTAGCTATTTGTGAAATTAAAAATAGAAGAGTCTACAGTATTTCAAACAAGTGGTGTGTGGTGGAGCTTCTCTAACCACCCATTCTTAGGCTGAAGAATTGGACTGATAAGGGAAATTTCAATGCCTTCCCAAGAAACAAAATTAAGATGTTTCATTTAGAAATATCTGGCTGTATCTGTAATATATCTGATATTATTTCTGCTTTGGAGGAAATGAAATGAACAGGTTGTGATCAGTAGTGTTTTTCATGTGATAAAATGTGATGATGTTTGCTTCTTTTAAGATGAGTTTCTTTTGAGTTTGATGGAGAATATCACCTTAAGAGAAGAGAGAATCTGGCCTCAGGAGGCTTTGCTCTAAGTGTGTGTATTTGGTTCAGCTGAACCTAATACAATCCCCAAAAACAGCTGATTCAGCTGTATTCAGGCTGTATAGAGCTGATTCTCTTATCTGATTTGGGTGCCGAATACAGCAGCTGGGAATGGCTGCTGAAATTTGGTGACCATTCAACTCTATTATACCCTATGGTCCATTGAAATCAGTGGCAGAATACGGTATTATGAATTGCAGCAGGGGTGGGGGTTTGAGACAGAGGCTCTAAATTTGCAGGGAAGCTTCAGAAGACTCTCCCCCACAAACCCCCAATGTTTCAAAAAGATTGGACCAGGGGGTCCAATTCTAGGGGCACCCAAAGAGGGCCCTTTTCCCCTATGATGGAAGAAAAGCAGTCACTTTTCCCGCTGTAATTACAGTAGGAAAAGTGACTTGGGGGGGGGGGGAGAGTGTTGAGTGAGAGGCACCAGATTTGCAAGGCTGCTTCTCGTGCTTTCCCCCACAGAACCCCCAACTTCCAAAAGAATTTGACCAGGGGGTTCAACTCTAGGGGCATCATCTGTGATGGGAAAACCTATCCCAGACAGCAGTCAAGTCAACTCTGCTGAGGGTGCTAGCTTGCAAGGAACATAGTTGCCAGTGAACAAGTGCTACTGTGGCAAGGGTAGTACAGTGCACAGGACATTAGTTCAAATAAGAGAATCTTTCAGATTTAAAAATTGGGATGGGAACTTTCTGTAGGAACTGCAGCACGGAACCAGTGCATTGAATGCACTAGTGCCAAGCAGCAGATATGGGGCATTGACTTTCCACATGCAAATGAGTGTCATACTGAACCATAACCATATAGAAGAAATACCTTTGGGGAATGCTGTAAAACTGCACTGTAAGAAAGAAAAATTTGGAAACCCGGCAGGACATTTGGGGTTTAAAAGAAGCTTCCAGTCAGTTTTAAATGTATGTGCAGCCTGGTATAGCCTGGCACAACCTGGTATAGCCCAGTGTTGTCAGACCTCAGACACTAAACAAAGTTGGTACTTGGAAGGGGGGACCTCCAAGGAAGACAATGACAAACCACCTCTGCTTCTCTCCTGCCTTGAAAGCTCCTTGCTGGGGTTGCCATAAGTTAGCTGCAGCTTGATGGAACTTTACACACACACATTCTCAAAGTAGAGAACAAACCACTTAAACTCAGTTAAAACACTAATTTCACAACTTTTATCCAGCAGATAAAATTAAAACTACCAGATCATAATCCCCCCCCCTCCAATTAGACAACTGACCCACAGTGGAGAGGTGGGGCCTGGCAGTGGGAGACCTCTACCCCCACCAGGGAGTCTGGCATCCCTACTCCCCAGACATGTCGGGCTGGAAACAGGCTACTGGCTTAGGTGGACATTTGGTCTAATACAATAGGATGATAATCTTAGGGACCCTTTCCTGGAAGTAAGCCTCATTGAATAACATGGGACTTATTTCTGAGTAAACCCTCTTAGGATTGCTCCCAGACCTATATAAATATTATTGTTCATCTTTATCGTTCATATTCTATCATACCTGCCTTTCTGCCTACCTAATTGCTAGTTTCCAGGGTTCTGTCACATTCTTAATATGGCCCAGAAACTGAACCCAGGTTGAGGCCAGAGTTACTGGGGGAAGAAAAGAGGATAAGTTTCAGACTTCTCATTTCCAGGTCACCGTGGAGGCCCAGAAAGCCAGAGATAGTAACACTGGAGGATATACCTGTTCTAATCAAGCATCTTGTATATGTTTTTCTAAATCAGAGAAACCCAAATGTGGTGTGAGGAGAGCTGCAGAGGGAATCTTTTTTTGAAGTGGAGGCTTGGGAGGCTAAGAAGGGGCTACGCAGAGATTAATAATCAGTGGTTGGCATCACTAGGGGCAGATAGAGGGAGACTGCCCTCTGTTCCAATATTATCACTAAGAAGGTTCCTCAAAATGTTCAGAGTAGATTGACTCAGTGCACCATTGTTGAAGCTGAGCCATTTGGGTAGTTGTCTGGCTAGGTTGTGACAGGATGAGTGAGCTTCTCAGAACCACCCCACCCCCATATTCTATGCTTTGATCTCTGCAGAAGTATGCAGAATAAAACCTAAGCCCAGAATAAGTAGCCTTCCCTCCCCCCCATTCACTTACATGCTTGAAAGTAAACCACTGCATTTAGAGACTTTAATCTTTACTCCTAACACAATGATGGGGAGAAATAAGGGGGGTCCTTGTCCTATCATATTTTATCAAACCCTATATAATCAAGCAGTGGTAGCATGTGTGACAAAAGATTCCATAGTCCAAAGTGATATATTTGATGTTTCTCCTAGTAGTGGCTATTTCTGTGTTTGAAAACATGTGAAAAATAGGAAGAAAACACACCTGCTTCTCTTTCATTGTTCTCTCTCCTGGTGATGTCAGTCACTGAAGGCATTTTGTGCTGGGTGTTCTGGGGCTTCTAGTGCAAAATCTGCAATCTGATCCTCAAAAGTGTTTTGCTCTTCCAAGCTTCATTGAAATACTTAGTACTTGCACCTGCAGAACCTCCTAAAGGGGCTTGTGAAAAGAGGAGTCTGCAGTTATCATTTGGTAATAAGAATCTTCCGGAGGTGCTTGTGTAGATTGCTAATAGCTTTCCCATGAGCCACAGACATGGTAGAATTTGATGCACTGCCAGGGCTGTAGTTGTGCAGATGACTCTTACATTAACCCCATCTAAATATGGCTCAGAGCTTCAGGAAGACTTGATCTAGTAGGCATATACAAAGACAGATTTGCTGCAAGGAATTAGGGAATTTAAAACCTGAGTTAAACTATTGATCCAACAATTGCCAGACACATGTCTCAAAGAAGAGCCCAAGTAAGCCATGATGGTGACCCAGGATCTCTCTGAAACTAGAAGTAATGCCTGCAACTGACAGACCTATCCTTTATGCATTTCATTATTATTACAGTGACCATTACTTCATTCTTAGGCACGGTATTTTCATAGGTATAGTGTAAAGTAGTTCTTCTTTGTATTTTATTTTTGGGCCTTAAAGTAGGAAGATTGAAAAGAGCCTTAATATGTATCTTGTTGGCTCTGGATTTTTTGCAGCTCCAGAAACAACTGTCTGAACTGGATGAAGATGACTTGTGCTATGAATTTCGGCGGGAGCGTTTCACGGTCCACCGGACTCACTTGTACTTTCTGCACTATGAGTATGAGTCTGCCCCAGACAACACAGATGTAACACTGGTGGCTCAGCTCTCGATGGACAGGTAAGATGTAGTCATTTTGTCTTTCCCACAGGAAACTCAGGAAAGAGCAGTTAGACACACTCTGCTAAGGGATTGAAGAAAACTTCTCAGTTCCATATCTCACCAGGGACAGATTATTTGTAGGTATTTTGGCAGTAAGCAACAGGTCTCATCTTCTGAAGCATCAGCAGTTGTCAAAGCTAGAAACAACACTGGGGTCAGAATAGGAGACATTAGTGCCAAACGTTTGTGTAAAAAGTTACGTCTTCAATACTGACCTTGTTGATACGTTTGTGATTCAGTTGGCTCCTGTGTTGTGAGTCAGAAAGGAGAAGAATCTCAATGATTGGTGATTCAAGGAGATATTTTTGTTGAGAGTTTTTCCTCCTTTGTTTTGCATCATTTGACACCATTATTTAGTATGAGTCATCTTAGTAAATCTTACTGAATTTGCTCTTTTGTCCTGCTGTCCATGGTGCTCACATTTTCCTCTATTTTCTGCTTGGGGGGTACACTTTAACATCCTTTGAGCTGAGGTTATACTGAGTTAGCAATTTTATCTGTCAAGCATGAGACGTGCGCAGTGCCTTTGTCCCTCCAGTTGACTACACAGAGAGAAGTCAGTGTTTCTCCACAGGGTGATTCTCAGAATTCAAACTGGCTAAATGTCAGCTGACTGGTGTAGATACAAGCACAAGCTAAGAAAACCTATGACACTGTTTGGCCAACGCTTAGGGTTAGCATCCTGCACATTCAATCACCATGTTCACCAGTGCATATTTTATTGATCTTTAATTTTGGAAACATGTATTACGTACATCATAAACCTTTCGAGTTAGGAAAGAAAAAGATCCTCAAATTCTGTGTGAATGCCACAGTGAATTAGTAAAGTCAATGAGCATGTGTACATTTTCCCTCCAGGATTTTAATTCAGAGGAATGAACTACAGCTCAGTGCTGTTTTGCTGGCAACAATGCAGCAGTTGAGCATCTGTTTCAGTTTCTGGATTCATGCAGTGGCACATGTTGTAAAGATGGGAGTGCCCATCTTTATTCAGAGACCAGAAGCCGATCAAACTCAGAGAACGATAATCTTTCCATGCACCGTTGGTATGTTGTTGTTGTTTATTGATTTGGGTTGAAGATTCTCTCTTTCAGCTAAAAAAATCAATAAATAATAACCCTACAAAAGAAGCATTTAGCTCTTTTATTTCCTCTTGCGCCTTTCAGTTGTTTTTCGCAATCTTCTGTAAAGCCATCTTCTTTATTAAATTCCTCCCACAGCTGTTGCATCTACTTCGTGCATTATTGTCATTGGTAAGGACAGGTGCAAATACCAATCATACATGAGGCTACAGTAGATGTTCTTTCAGTGGAGGCTACAGAGAAAGAAGCCTGGATTAACAGACTTGCCATGATTTGAAAAATCCCCACTCCCTTTGGAGACCCAGTATGAATAATAATAATAATACATTTATTTTTGTATCCCGCCCTCCCCTGCCAAAGGCAGGCTCAGGGCGGCTAAGGCAGGCTCAGGGCGGCTATGATTGTAGCAAAATATCTGCTGAACTTTATGCTGCAGGTTTCAGCTAGAAAATCACAGAGCCAAGGCCAACCCAGTACGTCATACAGGGTGGCAGATTTCAAGATGCTCCAGCCCAATTGGGAAATCCCTAAAAGGGAAATTCAGTACCCGCTGCACCCTAGTCCCTAGGCAAAGAGCCATCGCTATCTTCCTGAATGCATTCCCCATTCCCTCAATCCATTTGTTAATTGAGTTTAGAGATGGAAAGTCCATCCCATTAACAATTCTGTCCCCTTTTTCTCCAGAGGATTTCTTCCAGAGATATGCACCATTGAAACTGAAATAGACTCCACCAAGATTTCCAGTTCATATTCCAAGACTTATTCATTTATTCGTTAGGGGTTTTTAGGCTTTGTTCACCCAGAGGATCACATGGTGACTCACAACACATAAACAACATCATAATAAATTAAAAACCAACAAAACTCATAGCTGTAAGATATTAAATTATATAACTCAGCCATTATCAAACCAAGCCAGCACATCTGGTTAGCTTCCGAAGACCAACCAAAACAATGTGGCCTTGCAAGCCCTGTGGAA
Organism: Heteronotia binoei; assembly: GCF_032191835.1. Classification (NCBI taxonomy): domain Eukaryota; kingdom Metazoa; phylum Chordata; class Lepidosauria; order Squamata; family Gekkonidae; genus Heteronotia; species Heteronotia binoei. The sequence continues at coordinate 89,310,508 of NC_083230.1, forward strand.
ACTAAACAGGTCATATAGGGCACTGGTGTAATCAGAATGCATTCCACAGCATAGGGGCCATAACTGAGAAAGCCCTTCCTGGTAACAGCTAACCAAACCGTCCTGGGCCTGGGCTCCTGCAATAGGCCCCAAGAGGAAGACCAAAGGTGGTGTGAGGAGCGGGGTCCTGGAGAGGCGGTCCTGTAGGTATGAGAGTCCCAGACCATAAAGGGTTTAAAAGAGAACATCAGCACCTTGAATTCAGTCTGGAAACTAATTGGTAGTCGGTGCAGCTGCCACAAAATAGAGGTAATATGAGCTGAACTTGATGTTCCTGGCAGCAGCCTGGCAGCTACATTCTAAACCACTTGCAGTTTCCGGAGCATTTTCAGTTCGCCTAAAGTGAATTGCAGTAGTCCATTCTGGAGGTGACTGTTGCATGTATCAGTGTGGCAAGACAAATAGAGAACTATTTGGCAAGCCTGGCATAGTCCGGAGTCCAACCACACCCTAAGACTTTTTACAGAGTCTACTGCTGTTACCTAGACACCATCAAGTCTCAGAAGTGAAACTCTATCTAGTGTCTCAGTTTTTTTCCAGCCATATGTCCTCCATCTTGGATGTATTCAACTTTAACCAGTTTTCCTGTAACAACAACCTCATCTAAGCACTGGGATAGTACCAAAAGCCCTGCAGTTGGCTTGATACTGAACTTCCATGCTGACTAATATGCTTAGTGCTCTCCAAAATTTATTGAGATTTTCTAAAACTACATCTCTACATCTTTGCATTGTTGGATATTGTGCTATAGCAATCATTTGTGACTGGATTTGAATTCAGGAAGTGAGTTATTGCTATAGCATGACAAAAGCCCAATATCCAATGATCTGTGGATACAGCCAAAGGCATCCAGAATATAAGAAAGCCTAAGCTGATTTCATTTTCAATAGGCTCTGAGATCATTCCTGTATAACTATATTTTGCATGTGAATGCAGCTCAGAGACTAGGGACCAAATGAAATAGCCCGTGGCTTTCTCAGCAGCAGAAAACCTAGGTCAGTTTCATTTTCAATAAACTAGATCATTACCTCAGTCTCCTCCACTTCATTCCCACTCTCTCCATGCCCATGCATAAAAACCTGTGCAGCAACTGAGTTCTGCACAACAGCAGTGATTGCTTCAATCCTGTGCAGTGTTCACCTCTTTGTTGCTTGCTCTTTCAGTAGCCACCAAAGCTTTATGGAATCGTCTCCCAGGAGAACTAAGACAGACTTCATCTTTCATACAAAACCTGAGCAGAACTTTTGAGGAGTGTCACTTAGTTGTATTGCAGTTGGTCAGGTTTGGGGGGAAAGAATTGAATGTTTCTACATAAGTATTATGTTTTGCTGTTGTTTTTAATGTCTTGATGTTTTTGGATTGACTTGAGTCTTGCTGGTAGGGGTACAGGGAGAGAAAAAAATCATTGCGCTGTTAAAGGGAAACAGGTTATTGCCCCAGGGGGTCCCTTCAGCAGTGCTGTTTCCTGGATAGGAACAAACGGTCCAAGGTTGTTGCTTGGAGGTGGTGGATCTTTGGTTGTGCAGTGAGCCTTGGCAGGCTGACCCACACACCATTGCTGATAGTAGGGAAAGAGACTGCAATCAGGAAAAATCTCAAAGAGAGAGGTGAGTGGTAGGGGAAGAGGACCCAAGGCAATAAAACTGTCCTTACAGTTCTGTAAAGAGATGGTCTCTGTGACTGGAATTCATACTCTGGTGTGTGTTATGTTTGTTCTTCATGCTATTTGTGTCTTCCCTTGAATGTTCCTTGATTGCATCATTAGCTTTCCACCTATGAAAGAAGCCTCAATCTTGGCAAGGTTTGGAGAAGGGTTGTTTGTTTTTGAAACGTTGCCATACTTAGCTTCCGGTGCACTTAACAATATCTATTCAAATTGCACCTGTTTTCAGTCTGAAGGATGAACCCAGTAGGTTGAGTTTTCTATTCCTTTAATCAAGTATAAGGTTGGACTAAGAAACTGTGAGAGGAACAGAGAGTATAAAGAAACAAATAAGCAGAAATAATACCATGGCACAAATAATTTTGTTTGTGATTGGGAGATGCACTGGGAGGGAGTCCCACCACCCCTTCCTGCCCTATCAGTGATCATTCTGTGAAATGATTTCCTCAGGAGCAATTGCCATTGCTTGCTTTGTTTGTCTTTGCATAGCAGCCCTGCACTTCCTTGGTGGTCTCCTATCGAAGCACCAGGGCCAACCCTGCTTAGCTTTTGAGATCAACAAGATCAGGCTAGCTTGGACCATCCAGGAGCAATGCCATCATATTCAAATATGAAGATGTGTTGCACCAAATCAGATTCTTGGTCCCTTCTAGGTCAATTCCACACTAGACCTTTAATCCAGCTCTGTCCCAAACTGTCTACACACTCCACTATGATTCCATGATTCGTAGAAACCAACTCTATGAGTTTATGATTCTAGTGTAGAAAATCAGTTTGGGGACAGGGTTGAACCAGGATTAAAGGACTAGCGCAGAATTGGCCTAGCTAGCTATTGTCTATTCTGATCAGCAGCAACTTTCCAGCATCTCAGGCAGAAGAGTTCTTTTCCAGCACCTGCTACCTGAGAAGCCAGGATTGAACCTGGAGAATTATGAATGCAAAGCATTCTCCTTCCTCAGCCACAGGGCTAATTAGACAGAGGAAGGTATCCAAGACTGACTCTGGGCTCTCCAGATCATCAGCAGTCTGACAGCTGCCACATCTCTCACTGCACTGGTCCATTAGGAACAGGAATGGCTGCTACTGGTACAGACTGATAAAGCAGTCTGCCCCACCAAGTGACAACCTTCTATCCTTCAGTTTCTGCATGCAATCTGTTATAATATTTCAAATGCCCTAAAAATACCTAGGGACTCCGCTGAACTTTTTCGTGTTCATACTAAAGCAGTTGTAAACTTTTATCTGAATTCAGTTCCATCCACCTATGCTGATTGATTGCTTTCTGTTGCATAAGAGGAAGGAGAAACCCACCCTTCTCTTTCTGTATTGCTTAACAGCAGTGTATGTTTTATTTATGACTCCAGTCATCAGTTGCCGAAAGCTTTTCACATGCCTTTTAGAATTTTTTTTTATCGATCCCTGTTTCTAACTTAACTGTATGTCACATCCGATAATAACCTTTGTTTCAATAATAGATAAAAAGGAAAATAATGACTCAGGTATATACTAGCAAAAGTAATCTCTGATATCTAGGGAAGAAAAGCTTTATACTTTCTGGGATGCCATCAGGATCACTCAGAACTGCAGGGAAAAGCTATTAATGTTGAAATCGGAATTTATATTTGCCAGTTTGAACATGTTGTCTCTTTCTACTACACAGCTTTGGAGAGACGATGGGAGAGGAAAAATTATTATTTTCTTTGATTACTGTGATGAAGAAAAAAATTTTGGTGCCTCGTATAAATATTAATGAGGGAAAGATCTAGTACCAGGGATTCAGGAGATAGAGAAGACAATCTACTGAGTCTATTTATTTATTTTTTTGCAATTTTAGAATAAAATGTCTGGCTGAGTTCTGTTTTTCTTCTTTGTTGGTAGATTAATGAAAGATGAGGTTTGGTTAGTAAGAACCAACTCTGACAGTTGGTTTAGTAACTGGTTCCTCTAGGTATTGTCTCTGCTGAGTTTGATTCAGGAAGATTTAATTCAGTATTGCTCACAGAAAATGTTCTTCGCCTTTTGTTTGTTTTTCATTTTTCTTGGGGAAAAACACCATTCAACTGCATGTACAGCAAAAACTCCTTAACTGCAGACAAATGTAGTTGGTCCAGTACATTCTTTTCCCCTTGGAAATATTCCTTGCCTTTCACCTTGTTAGTTTCACTGAGGATTAGTTAATGGACAGTGCCTAAGGAGAGAATGAGGAGCCACCCTCTACAATGACCTTCCAGCAGGGTGGCTGAGAACCATCAAGTAACCCCAGAGAAAGATCCCTGCTGGATCACAAGACCTCTACCCAGACATCGTGTGAAATGAATCTCACAACTTGTTCCACTCCACAGACACTAAACATGTCTAGGGCCCTGGGAATTTTGTCCTGCTAGTCCCCTCCCCAGTGGTCCTACCTGCCAGCAAGTTCTTCTGCCACAAATGCCACTTTTTCTGCAACGATTTAACTTCTAAGTTGGAAACCAAGAGGCCAGGTTTTTATCCCTGAGCCTCCTCATGTATATGTATGTTGCTTTTAAACAATGGAAGGTTAAGCCCACAATAACATCAGCAGTTACACTGACAGTTCACTTCTGTTCAGCAGCCAGATCTCTGTGCATTAAAATTCTGCTATAATGAAACATAAAATTCTACTAAAATTCTGCCTTTAAACCCATATGAGTAGATGCCACCTTGCAGAGCAGAGCCTTCTTTCTTGTGGTGCCAATATTGCGGAAGGACTTCCTTCAAAAGATTGGCTGGCATCCTTGCTTTTACAGTGGTTGTTAGCAGCTAAGACCTCCTTTCATGTCTATGGAGCCATGTTTATGGAGAACTGTTGAGTGTGCCTGGATTATAATGCACCCCTATTCAAAGTAACTTCAGTAACCTAAGCCCATCAAAATCTGTGTGCTTAGAGTGGAATAGGAATGCATTGTCAGAGCTAGTTCTAGTCTCTGCTATTATACCGTGTCAGTTTGTTTTTGGTTTTTTAAAGAGGATTTATCCTCTAAAAAAAATATGTTACAAAATTTATATCCTGCCTTTTTCATGTCACAAGGGCCACCAAGGTGGCTAACAAATTAAAATGTATACAAAACCACTGTAAAACCCGGTATTAGAACGATTAAAACCAGAACCAAAATAAATAGATGGGCTAAGACTGGAATGATATGATCCCTACAACCTTCTACATAGAATACTGCCCCACATATAATAATTTTTTAATTGCTATGTTTTACATTGCATTGAATGCTCAGAGTTTTTTTAATTGGAAGAGCCACTAAGTTACATGTTAAATAAATTAATCATCATTGTCATTGTCCTATTCTTCTTGCACTCCAGCCATGACTTGGATAGCCCAGGCTATTCTGATCTCATCAGATCTTGGAAGCTAAGGAGAGTTGGCTCTGGTCAATATTTGGATGGGAGACCAAGGAATTCCAGGGTCCCTATGCAGAGGCCAGCAATGGCAAACCACCTCTGCATGTCTCTTGCCTTGAAAATCTCTTGGTTCACCATATGTTAGCTGTGGCTTGACAGCAAAAAACAAACATGCCTTCTTGTACTGATGCTGCACTCATTGGACATAAACTGTTGTAACCTGTTCACACTTGCTTCCAAGGAAACATGCACAGATTCTGCCTAGAAGAAAGAAAATATTGGGAAAGTTGCCCTGGGAAAGGGCACCATCACTTACATTTTCTGGTTTGCCCTCTGTCCCAGGATCCCATAGCCTTAAAGAGCATTCCATACATCTCAGGGGAGAGCATTAATGTAATGGCAAGCTGTGACTGGTCAAGTGTGAGCTGTTTGACACCAGGGACACATTTAACAGTAGTTCTCACAGTAAATCAGTGATAAACTTCCGGTATGAATGTTGAAACAGATATTCAATATAAATTTCCCAATTAATAACAACCAATAAATGTCCTAAGTAAATATTAACAACCTAACTAGGGCTCCCTGAAGTACTGCGGCTCACTCGCAGCTGAAGATAACTAAATAATCATTTTAGCAGGATAATGAAAGAATTCTTTCATTGTCAAAAAAAAGTCTGTGGAGTAACAACACATTTTTTAAAATTCCTTTAGTCGCACCTGGAAGGATATTGATAAATACTTGGGCATGAATCATAGTAGATGGGATTTTTACAGCAGGTGGCACGCCATTGTGTGGGTGTGATCCCACTGGAGTACAAAAGTGGATTGTAAGCTTCATAGAATCAGAAGGGTTAGCTAGTCCAACCCCCCCTGCACAACCACCTTCAACATGGAAGGTTGCTGAAGTACATACCAGTACTCTGAAATGACAGCGTGGCTAGCATACAGTGGGCCACTTTGCAGATGCAGACTTGAAGTAGCCAACCTGATGCCAACGAATCAAAACAAAAGAGAATTGGGAGGTGTGTGTGTGATTGTTTAGCTGAAGAACAGAAGTGTACAGAAAACAATCAGAATGCTCAGAGGCATTTGTATTTTCATAATCAGGCCTTTAAAATTAGTCTGATAAGAGTGGAAATGGTTTCCGGGGGAACTAAACAGGTGCTCAGATTAAGTAGTGGGAGTATTAATTAACTGCAGTGCATTTAAAACAACAACAACAAAATCCATGACCCCTCTCTTGGAGACATCATTAAAAGAGCACATTTTGAATGTGTGTGTGTTTTCCCTTGCTTGAGATACCATGATTCACGGTTCTGGATTGTTAATCCTTCATTTCACAAACTCATAATGACTATTGGAAGAATTTTTGTATCTGAGTGGCACAGACATATTTCACCTTCTGATATGACCTGCTCAGGCTTTTTTTACAACACTGGCAGAGATTACGTTTGCTTGGTTTGCGCGCGTAATAAACAGTGTGGAGTAACTACTCATCCAGTCCCATTTTATGGCTCAAATGTTTTCATAGGCTCAAAATACTGAAGAGGGATTTTGCCTCTCCTAGCATTCCACAGTACTCATCTGCTCTTTCTGTTTCCTTCCTTACTCTCTGTTGGTTAAGGTACAAAATCGTGAAGTCAGTATGTTTCTGAGAAAAGCATGTTCCCAGTTTAAACCAACTGGACAAGCAATAAAGCAATTATAATAGACTGCATTTATTGCCTTGTATTGCTACTCTTTTAGAATAGTGTATCAGAATAATGTTTTTTTGCATTGACAAACTTAAATAAGGGATGTTGGTTGTTTCTCATTACATATACTAAACACATCTTCCATTATATTTTAATGTATTCTTTTTATATATATTAGCAGACTGCAGTGATGGTTATAATGTGTGCTACATGTAAATATGTAAATTAGATGGACAGAAACACCTCTGAGAAAAACATGTTTTCAGTTTAAACCGGACTGGAGGAGCAATAGAGTAATTAACAGACTGCATTTATTGCCTTGTGACATTTTCACCATCATTCTCCAATTCTTCCTTTGTTGCTTTCCCATGACAATACTATCCAGACCAAATATTCTTTCGATTTGTTAATTTCACTATTTTGTGATTGGATTCTAATTTTATACCACTTTACATTCTTAATCACTGCCCACCAGCTATATGTAGCACTACTCACTGTACCCATTCCATTGTTTGATGAAGTATGCATGCATACGAAAGCTTACATTCTGAATAAAACTTTGTTGATCTTAAAAGTGCTACTCTCCTGCTTTGTTCTTTTTCTTCAGACCAACACGGCCCCTTTGGATCTATCTGAATAAAATGTTGAATGCCACTTGGATCTATCTAAATAAAATGTAGAATTTTGGTTTTCTGGCTTGGCCTTCAGCATTTCAGTGCAGCTGCACATACCTTCATATAGGAGGCAGAACAAACAGAAGATTCCCTTTCTGACCATGGAATGAGAAGATACCCTTTCTGACCCTTATTTTTTTCTTTCAGGCTCCAGATGCTTGAAGCCATCTGCAAACACTGGGAAGGACCTATCAGCTTGGCACTCTACCTTTCCGATGCAGAGGCCCAGCAGTTTCTGCGCTATGCCCAGGGCTCTGAGGTCCTCATGAGTCGCCACAATGTTGGGTACCACATAGTATACAAAGAAGGCCAGTTCTACCCAGTGAACCTCCTGCGGAATGTGGCAATGAAACATATCAGCACGCCCTACATGTTCCTATCGGACATTGACTTCTTGCCTATGTATGGACTCTACGAGTACCTCAGGTAAACCTGGGAAGTGTTCATATGCACAGATTCAGGGTATAAACAGTGTGTGTATAAGCAATCAGCCTGACAAGGAAGCAGTTTAAACCTGATGATAGGGTGTTCCACTGGAGTTCAATGTCTAGCACTGTGGAGCGGGAGCTAACCAGAAAGAGGAGACAAATACTGCCAGCTACAGAGTAGTAAAGGGAGCAGAAAATAAAATCAAGCTGCTTTATCTCTACCAAAGGTGGTACTTTGAGTTTCAGGGACACAAACTTGCACTGGTCCATCAGTGTTCCTTAAGAACTTTCTAACCCATCATCCCCAACCCATGCAGACCCCATTAAGTGGATAGTAAACACTGCCTGATACTCTTAAATCAGGGGTGTCAAACTCATTTGTTATGGGGGCTTGATCTGACATAATTGAAACCTTGTTGGGCTAGGCCATGTGTGTCATAAAATGTAATGCCAGATAGCAGAGATACAGACTTTATAAAGGACATGGACAAACACAATTAAATATTTTTTTAACTTAAAATATGCTTAAAAGATTAGCACTCTTGCAATATTTTGTTTATTTAACAGTCTCTGGTAACTGACACCTTTTGGTCTGAATTATTGCATCAAAGTCTGGCGATAGTGACTGCGCTGTAGCAATTTTGAATATGCTGTTCAGGTGTGTGTCTTTAAGATGCAAGCCTACTTTTGATTTATTGACATGCATTACAAAGTCTCACAGTCAATGCTTTGAGCCTAAGATCCAGGAGAAAACATGAAATGACTGGTCATTGTGAGCTTTTGTACATAAGTTGCTTTGTGTTCTGGTCACCGAATGGAGAAAATAGAGACTTGGCTCTGTAGCTCCTGTGCGATTGAGCAAGCCTGGCAAAGAAAGCTGTGATGCAGAAGGAAGCAAGAGAGATAGAAAGAACCAGATGACAGTAAGGTGCTCATGGGCCTGATCCCTCCAGACCTGATCTGGCCCTCAGGCCACTTGTTTAACATCCCTGCTCTTAAGTAGCTGGTGGACCATCGGCAGTGGCAGGACACACCCCTCCAGACCGAAGATGGTTTCATTGTACACTTTCTCAACCATTCTTCCCAAAATTGGGTTTGGATTCACATCTTTTTTTCAGAACCCAGTGTGAATGAATACAACTTTATATGTTTTGAATATTTGTGATGACATTTTCGGATTGAGTTTATGAAGAAATTGAGAAGACCACATAGAGTATCAAGCAACGTTTAATGGTTCATTACTTCAGTGTTAAGTTTGTCTGTATTGTAGCTTTATCACACTGAAATTCCCATTATCTTGCTTACCTATTAAGTAGACAGTAGAGCAATCCTTTGAGTGTGGTCCACTATCCTCTTCACTTGCTCAGAAGAAAAAATACTAGAACAGAAATCCTGGTGTTCTGTTTTCTTAGTCATGTTCTAGAAAATAAATCACAACAATATTCCTGCATTGGCATGGAAATGCATTGGATAAACTAGAGGTTCCTTCCATATCCTCTATCCATCTATGGATGCCTTTAACAGAAGAAATGGGGGGGGGGGGGAATTTACTGAAGTTGTTATCTCGCTGACATACTGTTAACCCACTGCTTGAAAGTGGAGGTGTGATCCAAGCAGGTAAGATAAGCGATTGAAAGATAAGATCTTGTCAAGGCAGAATAATTACTGCACTGGGCTTGGGTGAGGGATGGCTTCAATGGGTATTGTGTAGCAAAGAATGTGAACAAGTTGGGTTGCATGGTCTTCAGACCTCTGCTCTGTGTACATGCCCTCCTTTAATGAATAGTTTTCACTTTACTTGCCCCTACTGAATGGAGCAATGAGGACACCACGTGGCCAGCTTTAAGATCTCACTTCCATCAGTTTTCGTAGCTTTCTTTCTGTTTTATACAGGATTATCTTTTCCCTCTCCAAACTTTTTTCACTCCTCCTAGCTTGAACATCTCCTTCCTTTTTCTATTCCCACATATCATGTCACAGGCATTGCATCCCCTACCTTCACAAGGTAAATAACACAAACCAAAAACTTACAACATTATATATGCACTGAATTGGTTTTGTTCTGACAATATTGGCTAGGGATACTAGCATTCCTCATTTGCTCTCTGCAGTCAGGCATCAGGAAGCCTGGGATGTCTGCTATCCCATCCCAACTTGCCCTACCTAAGGCCAGAGACAGTATGCAGTACTTGGATTCAGTTTAGCAGCACTGACAGTTCTCAAGGCCGGGTTTGCTTTGCACAATACATGTGGAGCATGCACCTTTTTTTTCCTGGCAGAGCTTTCTATTTGTGGCAGGATGGGAAGGATAACCTTGGACACAAGCATGTTTTCTGTCACTGAGAATCCCAGAACCTTCCGTTGGTTTTAGAGAGTGGTGGTGGTTTCCCTCCTCTCTTCTTTTATCCTGTGGGATACAGTGATTGTGTTCACTGTATTCTCACTGTGTGTGAGGTCTTATATTACTGCCCCCCCACACTTTTGCCCTATATAGATTTAAAATATGCCACAATATTAAAACACTCCCCTTTCCTCCGAGACAGTGGTGAGGTACTGCCCAAAAGCAGCTTTCAGGGAATAACAGGAACTGTGTGATAAAATGATGAGGACTGCCCCCCAAAGGACACACAGAACAGAAAGGGAGCGTACATTGCTATTGCATCCTTTCTCCAGGGAGCTCAAGGCAGCATTCATGATTCTGCCCCTCCTCCAATTTTATCCTCAGAACAACTCTGTAGGCTAGGTTGGGCTGCGAGTGAGTAGCAGAACCATAGTCACTCAGTGAGTTTCATGGCAAGCGGGGTTTGAAGCCAGACCTCTCTAGTCCCAATCCAACACCCTTATTCAGTGGTCATTCATACTGGTCTGAGACTGCTGACTTCACAGCCTCCTTTATATATTTTTTTGCTTGTGATAAAGGTCTAGGGATTTCTCCCATATGGTATCAAACAAACTCTTTCTTGTGGACACTGTGTTAACATGTGAGTGAGGTCATGCAATATCATTATAAAATTTTCAAACTCTGAAAGTTGGGGAAGTTTGCTTGTAGAGCTTCTAGTCTGGAAACTGTCCCCAATCCAAATAAGCGTGTAAATCAAATTATCCAGTTGTTTTATGGGATGAAGAACTAGCAAGGGGGGAGTCAGCCCCCACATCTCAAATCTCTTGAAGATTTATTGTGCAGACATCCCCAATGCTAGAGCACTGCATCACAGCGCTGTTACCCTACACTCCAGGTTCTTGGACTATGGCCATAAAATACAGCATTGTTTCTGTTAAATGTCTGTCTTCTTGCACTCCACCTCCTGGCTGCTTCTCTACTGGATCTGTGAACTGGACAGTGAAACTGGAAAGAACATTTCCACATTGTGCAGAGTAAGGAAATACTTTTGGGTTTGGAGGAAGCAATTAAAACATAGTTTATTCAGGAGTTAAGGAACTGCCAGTTAGTGAACTGGGAACTGTAATAATTTTTTGGGTTGCATTCAGAGTAGGGGTGCCAGCCTCCATTTGGGGCCTGAAGATCCCCTTGAATTACAACTTACCTCCCAACTAAAGAGCTTCGTTTCCCTGGAAGGTGGAGGAAATGGATGATTTGGAAGGTGGATTTCCCAAATCTCCAGGGGTTTCCCAGCCCCAGTTGAAACCCCAAGAAATAGCATCGTTGTTTGTCTGTCAGAAAGACAATGAAGGCCAGCGTGTTCCAGTTGTTAGTATATTCCACTGGAAGTGGGGAGATCTGGTTCAAGCCTCCAGTCCTATGAAACTCACTCAGAGATCTTTGGCCAGTCACTGTCTCAGTCTAGCTGATTTTATAGAGCTGTCATGAGGGTGAACAGAGAAGGGGAGAGAAATCTCTTTGAGGTTTTTAAAAGACTATCAGGATTTCTAAAAATGTGATAATTCCTCTTAAGTGAATATATGCATAAATCTGGGAAGTTGCCTTGACTGAAACAGTTGGTCCAGCTGTGTTTTCTCTGACTAGCATTAGTCTCCAAAGCCTTATGCATTTATGGATTGTGTGTAAGACCTTGTGAATCAAAGCTGTGCATACTGTGTGTACCATTGAGCCATGGTACCTTGTCCCTGTTATAACTCCATGATCTCCCTTCTCATCTGGAGTTTTGTTCATGTGTCCAATGTGTGGGAACATTATTTAAGAGAGCCAGTGTTGTAGTGTGGTTAAAGAGTGGAAGACTCTAATCTAGAGGACTGGGTTTGATCCCTTGCTGCTCCACATGAAGCCTTCTGGGTCACCTTGGGCCAGTCACAGTTCTCTCAGAACTCTCTCAGCCCCACCTGCCTCACAAGGTGCCTGTTGTGGGGAGAGGAAGGGAATGTGATTGTAAGCCACTTTGAGACTTCCTATGGGAGAGAAAAGCAGGGTATAAACACCAGTTCTTCAAGCACACTTTGAAACCATAAGGTTCTTCTGTAGATAGTTTCTTTCAGAGTATGAGGAGGGCAGACAGCCACTGCAAAGTGCATATTTATGCGTAGCCCATGAAGTAATCTTCTGAGGCATTGTATAGGAATAAGAAACATTCTAGGATATATCCGGATTGATCACTTGCTCCATATTAAACATTCTTTCTGGCGGCAGCTGCATAAATCTCTCTACTTCAATCACCACAGCACATAACATAAATTAAAAATACTCTTAGAAGTAAAGCTGTGTTAGATTAGGAAAAGGCTCAATATTCAGTGCGTGTGGTGGTATCGAGCCTAGCAAAACGTATCAAATGAAAATGTTGTACATGGTGAAAAGGAAAATCAACTGAAAGAGTTCATAAGTCTCCTCAACATAAATAACTCAAATTCAGATAGAACATCCATATGCTGAAGGTATATTGTTGTTGCTGCTGCTGTAAAGCAGCAATCCAGGTCTGTCATGCAGACGAACAAGAAGGTGCTTGGGAATCACAAAGTCCATATAACTGAGGGGAAATTTCCATAACATTTCAAAAGAAATAACTTCTTAATTCCTACCTTGCTGCTGAAAGAACTACAGTTCCCCAAATTTCCTTTGCAGAAGGAATATAAACCCATGATGGAGATTATAGGGCTGCCAGCTGAGTTGGGAAATAGCTAAAGATTTTGGGAGTGGAACTTGAGGAGAGCAAGGTTTGGGGAGGGGAGGGACTTCAATAGGGTATAACGGCATATATCCCACCATCCAAAGCAGTCATTTTCTCCCTGTGAAGTGATCTCTGTCATTTGGAGATCTCCTTGGATCTGTCAGCAGCTGCATAAATCTTTCTACCAGGACATTTTTTGTAGCAGGAACTCCTTTGCATATTAGGCCACACATCCCTGATGTAGCCAATCCTCCTAGAGCTTACAGGGCTCGTATTACAGGGCCTATTGTAAGCCCCTTGGAGGACTGGCTACATCAGGGAGGTGTGGCCTAATATGCAAAGGAGTTCCTGCTACAAAAAAGCTTGCTTTCTACTTCAGTCACCACAGTACATAGCATAAATTAAAATTACTTTTATAAGTAAAGGTGTGTTAGATTAGGAAAAAGGCTAAATATTCATTGTGTATGGTGGTATCAAACTTAGCAAAATGTATCAAATGAGGTTAGCAACCCTATGGAGATAGGTCATTTTGTAAGCATGACTGTAAAATTGAAGCTTGAATTATGCAATCAAGATGCACATTTGTACAATTCATTATGATTACAGAAATTAATAGCATTTTTTTAAAAAAAAATTCCTGCTATGTCTTGTCTGTGGCTTATCAAGAATTAGGGAGGAATGGTTACCTGGAAGTAGATGAAGTGGGCATCAGGGTGGGGGGACATGCTCCCCACTGACCACTGGTCAGAGCTGGAGGCCCAAACACACATTGGCATTTCAGATATTATATGGAGTCATGGTTTAATTTAACCAGCTCTGGCTTTATTCTTTCTGGTTCCCTGTGGGCCAGGATACTAGCTAGGGCTCTGTGGGGAAAGTGCTGGGGGTGATAAATTCAACATCTGTGGAGGCAGACCAGAATCTTGAATGATCTCTGCAACCCCAAACATTGTGTCACAATTGTTACATGGAGTTACTGTGTCCAAACTGAATTTCTATGTTTGGTTCTTCCTGGAAAATGTTGGGTTTTGTTATTGTTTGTTTGCTTTTGCTGCAGGTAGGTGGTCCAGACAAAAACTTTATCAACAATGGCAGTAATTTATATCCATGTGTTTATTATACTAATAATCTCATCTTAAATTAATCCTAGTTGTGCACCTGCTTTGTGTAGCAATTTAACTTCTGCATTAGTAATTCCTCTCCCACTCTTACTTTTTCTTTATTTTTGTGATACATTGTTAAACGAAGCTTGTAAAAAACAGGTCAAGGAAATTTCATTTCTGTTATTTGTACAGAAAAGACAATAAATGTCTCTTCTTTTGAGGGGCTACTGTTGTACCCAAACACAAGCTGCTTTTCTCTTTCCAAATGGTCTAATGACAATTTTATCTACAACTGATTTAGTGCTGTTAAGCTAAAGTGGAAGGACGAAAGAGAAGGGTTCCATCTAGTGGCAGGTTGTAGTCACTGTTCTGATTGCACCACTTGTTCTAATCCTACCACACCATGAACAGGAGAATTTATCTCATGAGTGCATGGATCTGATATTATCAGTTGCAGGCAGATGGTATTGAAGGTGATCCAGCAAACCTGAAACACCCAAGTCAAACAAGGGCTGTATGCTGATTTGGAGTGGCAGTGGCCATCACACAGCTATGAGGGCACTGCCCCTGTATGGCACGTGCATTTCAGGTATGCTGAATGACCTGCAGAATGTCCTTCAAAGTGAATTAATATCATACTAGAATTCACAGGATAATTCTCCTAATAGTGTGAGGTAACTGTTCTGACTCCTGTTTGCAGTGAGAACGATACAACCCAGGAAGTCTGCCGTGACAGCAGAGAAACTTGAGAAAATGATCTACAGATTAAGCCAATTGAAAGGCTTAGCCCCACTGCTTTTAATGAGGCACAAATGGCTTCAGCAGTCTTTTCTTCCTGCTTCAGTACTTTGTGGGTCATACCAAATACTGTGCCAAACACACAGAGGAAGGTGTAAGTTAAAGTGGTAGGTGGAATCATTAAGAGTGTCATGAACACTGAATAATTCCGGCATCTGGCAAAGGCTGGATGTAAAGGAACTTTCTATTTAGAAGCAGGTGCCTGGGTCATTTAGAATTGATGGAAGAAGGGGGGCAAGGGGGAAAGTGGAAAAGAAGTACCTGAATAGGAGTCTGATAAAATTCAGTAACCTCTGTGCACTCACAGCAAAATGTAATGTGGGCTCTTCAAACAAAAGAGAAGTTTCCTAAGCGTTGTCTCATTTTATGGATCAGCCACACAGAGTCCCGAGGGGAAATGTGCGATTCAAAATTAATGTGAAATCCCCAAATCTTAAAGTTTGTTCAGACTGTTCTCTCCTGTCCCCACCCCCACCCTTTGGGCTAATAGGGAAGCAAATCTTTGTGATGCCAGTGATCCTGCAATAGGTGGAAACAGTTTACTGCTAGCAAAGATTGCCCTGAAATGCCCACTGCAGCATTGTAAATCTCATTACAGTTAGGAGAGCAGAATGAAGAGAAACTTTCCTTAAAAAGCAGATTCTTTTTTTAAAGGTGCAAATTTGTTTTTAACAATGTACAGGTGCTTCCATTAAAAGCACGTTAGGGGTGCTAAGGTTTCCATGAATGTGAATTCCAGCTTCTGTGAATAACCTTTTACACTGCTCGTGTGAGTATTATTAGGAGTCATTTTGTAGAAAAAGAAGTGTCAGAGCTCATTAGCGTAACTCATTTGCATAGGCCACACACACCCTGACATCACCAAAGTATGTCAGAAGGCAATACCCACCACTCAGGCTCCATCCCAAAAATCTCCCAAGTATTTTCCAACTCAGATAGGGTTGCCAAGTCCAATTCAAGAAATATCTGGAGACTTTGGGGGTGGAGCCAGGAGACTTTGGGGGTGGAGCTAAAAGCAAGGGTGTGACAAGCATAATTGAACTTCAAGGGAGTTCTGGCCATCACATTTAAAGGGACTACACATCTTTTTAAATGCCTTCCTTCCATAGGAAATAATGAAGGATAGGGGCACCTTCTTTTGGGGTTCCTAGAATTGGACCCCCTGGTCCAATCTTTTTGAAACTTGGGAGGTATTTTGGGGGGAGGCACTAGATGCTATACTGAAAATTTGGTGCCTCTATCTCAAAAAACAGCCCCCCCAGAGCCCCCGATACCTGCGGATCAATTCCCCATCATTCCCTATGGGAATTGTTCATGGAGGTACATGATGGTTGTGGGGGTGGGGCTTCCCCCACTGGCCAGCTGGCTGGGGGAGGGGGGAAGCCTGTAAAACCAGGAGATCCCCCTCTGGGATCTGGGGATTGGGAAGCCTAAACTCAGAGCCTACCTGGAGAAAAATTGCAGGCATGATCTTGCCTCTGCCACTGGCTAGAGAGCAAGGGACTGTATTATTCTATAAATACAAGGCAGCCATTTTCAACAGTGGAACAGATCTGACTTCAGCTTTCCATCACCTCCCCCCTCCCTGTAGCCTTTACATAGGAAAAGTACAGTTTTTCTCGACAATGCACCAAAGCAGCTCACATGATTTTCCTTTCCTCCTTTTGATCTGCACAATAACCCTGTGAGGTATGTTAGGCTGAAAGTCTGTGAGTGGTCTGAAATCACAGTGTGGACAAAAGCAAGATGGAAGCAACTTCAGAAGGGTATAATGACACAGAGTCCACCCTGCAAAGCAGCCATATTATCCAGGGGACCTGATCTCTGCCATCTAGAGAGCAATTGTAATTCTGAATGAACTCCAGCCCTCACCTGGAGATTGGTGACAAGGGTTCCCTAGGAGGAATTGGCTAGTTTGGAGGATGAAGCCTATGGTCTCACCCCTCCTCAAATCCTACTCTCTCCATGCTCCACCCCTCAAAACTCTAGGGATTTCTCAAACTGGAGCTGGCAACCATGTCTCCTTCCCAGCAGCAGTAGCAAGCAGCCAGGCCTAGAGTAGCCAACCTCTGGGTAGAGCCTGAAGATCTCCTAGGATCACAACAGACAACAGATCTCTCCCCCTGAAGAAAACTGCTTTGGATGGTGGACTCTATGGCCTTATATTCAACTGAGGCCTCTCCTCTCCCCAAACCCTGCCCTTCTCAAACACCACCAAAAAATCTTCAGGAATTTTCCACCAACCTGGAACTGGCAACCCTATTCAGGACTGGGCCCTATGAGCTCTCCCTCAAAGGCCAAAAGAGGCCTAGAAAAGGCCTCCTCCCCCTGCCTTTTAGTGAGAGAACCAAGATTGGTTGAGTTTTACTGAGAGAAGCAAACTAGGTTTCCTAGCAACAGCTACTGCCTAGCAGTTTCCTTAGTGGCCCAATCCTCATCTGCCCTGGGGCTGGCAGTGGGCGGTGGAGTGGAGCAGACCCAGCCCAAGGCACACAAGTTGTGTTGATTGGTGGTTCATGGGCCAATGACTGATGTGGTACACACCACAGCCAATGGGAGAGCTGAAAAATGTTAGGACGTTAGGCGTTTACATAAAATATAAGATTTATTATTTATTACATTAGACTTATAGCCCACCCTCTCTTGCATCACAGGCTCAGACCTATAGTAGACGACTTGGATGAGCAGCTATTTGTGAGACTCAGCTGGCTGAAAGGAAATCTGTGTCAGCCATAGCAATTCAGATTTCCAAAGCAATTGAGCAGCTGCATTAGCTGATGATTCTGCATGTCAGAACGTAGGTGAAGGTTTAAAGTCTAACTTGGTCTTTTCATGTTAAAAAAGCCCTCTCTGTACATTCCAACCTAGCATGTGTGGGAGAAGGCAAGGCTTAATTCCTCTCCGTGGGACGCTGATTTTATATATACAGAAAGGTGGTTCTATAATGCCTGACCAAGCTGCCCCACAGTAAAAGATACCAGGCAAACACCCTCTGTGAGAGCCTCTGGCAAGAGCATGAGGCCTTTCATAACCTTGCTGAAATGAGAACAGCATGGGAAAGAGCTGCACAGGCAGATCTGAGAAGGAGGAACTGGAGTTGGGGAGCTAAGCAGGAATGAATGAGGAGACCAGTGTGTTAGCATATTGGCTAGTTAGAGCAGAGCAGTCTATTTAAAAGATTTAATAAGGAATCAGAAGAGAAGGGAACTCAAGGCTGGGTATAGTGGGTAGAGTATAGCCAGGGTGAGGACTCAGACACAGACAGTAAAGAGGAGAGAGGACCAAAGTGAGGGGAAGACAACAAGGGTAGACTTAATGGAGCTGGAAAGCCCAAAGGAAAGATCACTACCAGTAGCTGAAGAAAAGAAGGCAGTAGATGAGAATAAAGAAACAACTTGAGGGGCTAGAAGAAGTCAGCTGGGATCAAGAGCATGAAGGTTAAACAAAGTCTGCCATATTAGTCTATGCTGTAACACATCAGGATAAAATATTCTTGAAATGTACTCCCATCTACAGCAACTTATTCCCCTTTGGAATCTTTGCTGTCTAACCCAGGAGTGGCTATGAAGTTCCGGAGTAGAAGAACCCGTGTAGCCAGGATCAAAGGCTTTGAGGTAGGATTTGTATTATGGGATACAGCATAGATCCAAAGTTGGGGTAGGAAGATCAGTAGTGGGAAACCAGGATCAGATAGTGTCAGTTGACTGAATTAATCAAGTCTTCATCTCACAATCTGTATTCTGCATGAGCCTGAGCGTGAAGGAGCAGCTCAATGAGCTCAAACAGGAACATGTTGGAAATGTACAAAACAAAGTTTGTTCAGTAATTCATTTCTCATTTCCCTTGCTCTCTCTCTTTCTCTCTCTCTCTCTCTGACGGTGGGGGGGGGGAGGTAGATCGTTGGAGAGGAAATTACACAAAATAACAGTTTCAAAAAACAACTCAGGGACTTTTGAAGAAAGATGCTGTTTTTTTAAAAAAAAAATTAAAAACTGCTGAATTTTTGCACCTCAATAGCTGACAATAAGAGAAACCCATATAAATAACAAAAAAAAATTGTCAAAATGAACAGCCTGGCTTCCTAGTTTTTCCTTGTGCAGCTGAACTTTGCTCACATATGAGAGATACTGTGCTTCCATCTGCAGGTGGAGATACGACTCTTCTTTGGGCATAGCAAAGAAATACGATGAACTTGAAACACTCATCCATCTTTCTTCCTGTTATCATGTGCAAAGATAGCACTAAGCAGAAATGAGGACGAGGAATTTAAAGGATGACAAAATGCAATATTCCCACCGGGAGTGTGGACATTTGGGGCTATATTTATTGGTTACTTTAAGAAATTTAAATTTGTACTGATCTTGTTCTCTGGGTTTTCCCCCCCTCCTAGGAAATCTGTTGTCCAGCTGGACTTGGCCAATACAAAAAAGGCTCTCATTGTCCCTGCCTTTGAGACCCTCCGCTATCGCCTCTCTTTTCCTAAGTCAAAAGCAGAGCTGTTGTCTATGTTGGACATGGGAACCCTCTTCACATTCAGGTACTGCATTGCAGTTTTGTTTTTATATAAGGTTTTTATCCCATTCTGTTTCCAGGGTGGGAGACAGAGAGAAGGTTTAAAGAAAGCCTGCACAGCTTACACATAAAATAGGGGAGGAACTGGGATGTAGTATTGAGATCACGTGCTGTTCAGAACTTTACATCTTGGATTTATCATCAGTGATTTTTAATGTTGGGCTGCATCAAACATGTTCCCGTTGGGGCTGGAGCAAGCAGTGTGCTATTATTTTCTCGCATGCATACAAAATACCTTGCAAACCTTTCTTAATGTCTGCACTTCCCCTGATCTGCTGCTGCTTAAAAAAAAAACCCCAAACTAGTTCTTCTTATTGGGAACAGGGGTTACAGCCAGTTGGAATCACATAGTGAACATGATAATACCATGATACTATGCAGTCGGTCTAAACTGCCTAGATGGCAACATCACACAGTCAACTGGAAGTGAGCATATTTTGGCAAATAATGAAACAGAAATCCTCTGGAGGATTTTTTTTTTTTTTGCACTGCTGCTGCTGAAAAATTTTCTGTGAAAAATCACTCCTTACTTAAAAAAATTATATGCCACCTTTCAACCAACTACTCCCTATAGAGAGAAGCAGGAAACTTCTGTACCACCAGCATGTTCAGAGCCAGTGTGGAAGCCAGCATGGTGCAGTGGTAAAGAGTGGCAGACTCTAATCTGGAGAACCAAGTTAGATTCCCCACTCCTCTACATGAAGCCTGCTGAGCCAATCACAGTTCCCTCAGAATGCTGTCAGCCCCATCTACCTCACATCGTGTCTATGGTGGGGAGAGGAAGACAATGTGACTGTAAGCTGTTTTGAGATTCCTTAGGGTAGAGGAAAGTAGGGTATAAAAACCAGCTCATCTGCCATTGCTAGGAAGCAGCAGCATGGGAAAGGCTCAGCCCCTATGCCCTGTTTGTTTGACCCTCCATGGCAACTGATTGGCCAGTGTGTCAAACAGGATAATGGATTAATTGGACCACTGGTCTGATCCAGTAGGGCTCTTATGTTCTTGTTTTACAGTTTAGCCCTACTTTAATCATACGGGCAGACAGCAGCTGAGATAGTTCATGTTTAATACTATTTCCTCTTAAAAGAAGACATTCATTGAGTGTTTCCTCAAGATACTTATATTTTTCAATACTACTGTGGAGAACATTGAGCTGCAACAGGAAATTTAATACTTCTTAGCTAAAGAGTGTTCTGTGGTCCGCTCTGCACCTTCCTACTGAGTTTCCTTCTTGTCACCACAGCATGTAGCAGCAGTGGAGCTATGCTCAGAATCATACTGAGTAAATCTTATTTAAGCCTTACAACTTTTTATTCTAGTTAATTACTGTTTCAGTAGTTTAGTTAGTGCATTGTCCCTTCCTAAGTGAGACAGTAGAGAGGACCACTTAAAATTACAGCAGCTGTGGGTAAAGTCATTCTTCCTCCAGATTGTCTCAAACATTGCTCTGCAAGATGAGTTTATTCCTTTTGAGCCAGTAGGAGATAGTATAGCATAAATGAATTAGAGGCTGCTTCTGAGAACATCACTGCCCTTCCTGCAGGCCCCCTGAGATCTTCTGCCTTAAGTGGAAAGTGATGGGCTCTTGTTTCACTCAAGACCTAGTGTCAGGCTTGAAGCTAAGAGATAGACAGAGAAGATTAATCCAGATCACTTCAAGAGCACATCAGGACATAACCCCTTAGTCCTCCAAGACAATTCCTTTTAGATCACATGCCATGAAAGTATCACTAAACTGTTTCCCCATGGCTGCCTTTTCTCCTTCGCAAACAGGAATGTTGAGCCCAGAATCGGCACAGTATACCAGCACAATTTTATCTTGACAGCTATTCTCACAATTAAACCTTGCAAGCCTGAGCTTTGGTGTTGCACACTGAAACCTTTTTGCAGCAACTGACTCATGATCAGACATGGCAGTAAGATATAATGTTGGACACACCAAGAAGCTCCATTACCCTTGCTGGAATGATACAATCCCATCTTTCATCTGTTACATCTGCTGTTTCCTCACAGAGTTTGTGGTGGTATATGTGGTCTGACAGGGGGACTGAGATGCTTGCCATAGCAGATGTGCCAATCCAACTGGGAGTGGTCCAGCTGACGACATCACATCTGGTTGCTGCTGATAAACTTACAGCTGGATCAGCAGCAACTGGATGTGATGTGATGAGCTGGGTCCTATATTGACACCATTGTGCCAAGGCCAGTGGAGATATAAGGACTCCCCACAGCCTCCTCAAGAGCAGTTGATTTCTGGGAGCAGAGCTGAACAGCAAACCAGAGCCATCTCCAGTACCTTTGCTCTTGTTCATCCTCCCTACTCTCAATCAGAGGGGAACAGGAGCTAAAAGGAAGCATTTTCTGAGCTTAAGACTCCAGCCTGCAAATTGTTCCCTGAAGGGCTCTGCACAAAAGGGACAAGGAGAGCACCCAGCATGAGGTAACTGGAAACCACCTCCAGCAGCCAGTGATGCATCAGGGACACTGCTCAAAACAAACTCTCTGATACCCCCTGGGATGAGACTGTGATGAGGTCAGCCCCCCTAATAAGGAAGACTTATAGCAAAGGTAGAGGCTGTGAAATGTCTGTGGTTCTGTCCTTCACAATTATTTTGTATTGTTTTTCCCTTCAAGTTGTTCATAGTCAGGAGTTAATGGTTAATGCCAAGATGTTTAGATCTCCAGAACCATTCATCTGGGAGGTTTCAAGGAACACTGTGACATTCCTAGAGGCATTTTTGTTATATAATCTGCCTCCTACTGGTGTGATATGAATATAACCCTACCTGTAGGAGTGTAACATCTAAGAGAATCCGGGCTGAAGTTGGAGGAGCTTTTTAAAAAGTCAGGGGACACCCTTTGCCATCCACTGCAGGGTTTTGCCACTGCCATCCTCAGAAGGTTTCTGGGGCTGGGGCAGGGGCAAAAGCTGGAGGCTTTGAATGTGGCCAAGTTGTGGAAGCCAACCCTAAAACTTTGGAGTCAGGAAGGGACTGCGCCTTGTGTACAGCAAGCAGGGGGGTTTCCTTCCACCTCCTCTCCCCAACCCAGGCACTTTGCAGCTAGCAGCTCCATCCATCCCCCCTGACCCATTCCACGCGGCTTTCTCCACCTCCTGCTCCTCTGCCTCCCTCCTCTCTGCCTGCTGCTTTTGCTGCTGCAGTGCTCCTGGTTCCTGGTTCCTGCTGCTGCTGCTTTGCCAGCTCAGCCAGGGCTGGATCGGGGGGGGGGGGGGCAGAGGGGGGTGCTTCTATCCAAGTATGTTTTCCTCCTGCCTTTCTGTCCTCTTTTTTCCCTTTTGCGTTATGTGCATTATATTGAGAGCAATTGTTCATTATTGTGAGCTGCATTGGGTGCAATGACAGCAAAGTGGTATATAAATATATTGAGTAAATAAATCTGAAGAGCACCAGTGGTTGTCTTCACTCCAGGCTGGCCAAGGCTGCATGGGGATTAGAATTTATTATTTATTTATTTCAATTTGCTAGGCCGTCATTCCCTGCAAGCAGGACATTAAGAATCAGATACATAAAAATAAAAATATTAAAATACATTAAAATAAGTCCTCCAAAAAACAATATTACATACTATATTCAAGATAGTCATTGTTTCAGTATCCGCAAACCCGCTGGATGGAGGGGAGAGGGAAAGGGGGAGAGTATAAGAGTGCCAGACCATTGCTGTCCTCAACCAAATGCCTAGCAGAACATCTCTGCTTTGCAGGCCCGTAGGGCACCCTTGCAAGAGACGGGGTGGATGTATCTCATAAGAGCTGTGGGACTAGCTTCAGCCCCCTCTGGCCAGCCAGAGCCAGGAGAGAGTACTGAGAGGAGCAGAGGAGGAGCTGAGAGAACTTAGCCCCTTTCTTCCTCTGGACTGAGGCTTTCTGAGGCCCCACTACGGAAGGACTGTGGAGGGTATTCAGCCCCTGCCAACCATGGTGAGAGTGTGGCCATTCTCAGCACCCGTTGGTTGGATTCAGATCTCCCCTTGCAAACATTGTGCATTGCATGTTCAGACTTATAGCTAGCCCCATCCTCTGTACAAAGTACTGAATGTATATACCACCTGTGAAGACTCCAAACATTTCTGTCTTAGAGGCAATAACCAGCTGTCTGCAGAGCAATTGTTCAGACCCACCACTGGGAGAAAGGCACCCAAGGAATTTCTCATATTTCCAGTAATATGAAAAGCAGTGAAGCATTCTTAAAAATGCCCCTGAAGTGCTGAGGAAATTATTTCTCAGAAATCTGAAGGAAACCACTCTTGTTGTCACTTTAATTTATGATGGCTGACCATAAAAACATGTCATGGAGTCCACCAGTGCCACTGCTGCACAGTCTTTAATAACAAACAGAGACGACTGCTGCTCACCCTCTGTATTTGGTGCCTTGCTCCCTCCCCTCTTACGTGGCTTTTGCTGCAGACAAGCAAAGAGGCCAAACTGAATAGCAGAGAAGAGGAGGCGAGGAAAGATGTGTCCTTACAAAAGGAAAGAACATGACGCAAAAACATTCCACCATCGCTGGGTATTTTTTAATGCAATAATTAAGACATTTTTAATTAGGAAAATAATTGCTTCTTCCATAGTAAAGGTAAATCTGCTGGAAAATAAAACCTCTAAGTGTTAACTTCTCTTTTATGATCCATCATCAATCAAATTTTCTACTTGCCTAGCACTTGTTTCCCACTAGAGACTTGCCTTTTTCTGATTAACAACAGAGTGCAAAGATGCGGGGTGCACTGCCAGGGGATTCTCATTTTAGCACAGTTCAATTTCACACACTTTCCTTGGCCCATGTAATACCTTCTAGTGCACCACAGCAGGTTCCCATTTCCACCTCTGTTTCCAAGGTGGTTTAATAAGTCTTTAGTAACCAGGGAGGCTGGGTTGATGGGCGAGGGCTGTTACGACAGTGATTGCTGATCAGGCCCATAGTATCCCAAACTCTCTCACCAGAACTATATTGCAATCTCTCCCTCAGTGAAATTGCTTTTGTCACCTCTTTCCCAAAACTGTGACCTTTCCTGCCTTTGGGCAGTTCAGAAATACAAAGTAATTCTCAATTGTAAATGCTTTCCTCCTTTGCCCCCCTTCTCCCACAGCAAATATTGCCTGGATATGCTGAACATAGATTCTTCCTAATGAAAAACAATGTGTCCGCTTTGTAGGTTTGGTATCATGTAAGGTTACCAAGATCTGATTTGCTAAAGGGACTCTTTGGGCTCTTGGGCTGTCATTAGCACAGTGAAAGCCCAGCCACGTGAATATTGGCACTTTCACTCACTGAGTCACAACCAGCTTGCACATTAACTTGCATGATTGTTCCTTGATCCTAGAGTGCCAAAGACACTATAGTATCTATTTACACTGCTGAAAGAGTTAGGACATTATGCTCTATGTAGATAGTGGGGGGAGGGGGGTGTCACAAAAACGGTCTACACTCAAGTCTCTCATTCTGGGGTATTTATATGTAAAGCATAGTCTTATATACATAGTATTTGCATTGCTTCAAGCCTCAAGGGCATGATTGTCATGTAATTATTTACCTGCATATCTCCATGTCTGAGGTTCTTTGGGTGATCATTATCCTGCAGTCCAAACTTCTAATTCTGAGACCAAGAAGAGATTTCTCACCTCTCACTTCCACTCAGGCTTGCCTTCCATCTTTCAAAGCATGTTGCCAAGATGAGTACAAAGACCTCTGTTGCAGAGAGTCTGAGAATTTTCTTGGAAATATCCAGTTGTTTTGAGAACTGCACAAATGGGATTTTCTTTTATTGAAATTCAGGGATGCTGCCTCTTCCAAGCAAAACACAGCCATATCAGAAAGCACCTGCTGCTGAATAATATTATTATTTGATGAACAGAAGTCCTCCTCCTCATCATCATCATCCCTTTTATTGGCATACTCAGGCATAATATAAAATAAGGACAGACAAAACATACAGTCAGAGATTAAGAACAATCAGCTAATAGAATTTATAGTGAAACATGACCCGCATAGATTTTAATGGACTTCTTTAGAAATTTACTAACAGCTCATGTGATTTCTATTTCATTATCTTTCAGTAGGTGGCGATAGTCAGTCCCATTCACTAGGTTACAGGGAAAGGGAGAAAGATTTCCAAACAGTTCCCTCCAGGGATTAGAATATAGCTGGCAGCAGGGGCGTGGCCAGGATTTTAAAAGTCGGGGGGCTTTTTAAAAAGTCAGGGGACACCCTTTGCCATCCACTGCAGGGCTTGTCACTTCTCAGAAGGTTTCTGGGGCAGGGGCAAAAGCTGGAGGCTCTGAATGTGGCCAAGTTGTGGAAGCCAACACTAAAACTTTGGAGTCAGGAGGGGACTGCACCTTGCGTACAGCAAGCAGGGGGGTTTCCTTCCACCTCCTCTCCCCCACCCAGGCACTTTGCAGCCAGCAGCTCCATCCATCCCCCCTGACAGATTCCACACCGCTTTCTCCACCTCCTGCTCCTCTGCCTCCCTCCTCTCTGCCTGCTGCTTTTGCTGCTGCAGTGCTCCTGGTTCCTGCTGCTGCTGCTTTGCCAGCTCAGCCAGGGCTGGATTGGGGGGGGGGGGCAGAGGGGGGTGCTTGCCCCGAATGTCAATGAAGGGGGGGCAGCAAATTGGGTATGGAGTCCATTGTATTCTATGGGACCATAAGATAGAATGGCTCATAAGGGGGCATCATTTTTTAATTTTGCCCCCCTCAAAAAACATGTCGATCCGGCAAAAAGAAAAAAAGCAGGCTGCACCCACTGCACCCAGGACCCACTTGGAGCTGGGGGGCCCTGCCTGGAAGTCAGGAGGCAGTGTCCCACAGGCCCCCCTGTGGCTACAGGCCCGGCTGGCAGTCCAGCAATATATGTTGGATGGAATCTGAACTTTTCACCCCACAAGGACAGACTCTCTCGCTATATGGGATTGGGAGGAATCTGTCATAAAAAACATTTGAAGAAAAGCCATTCATCTTTGCCAACATAAATGCTCTTTGTTGCTGGGGGCTTTCTAGATCACATAAATAGTTGGCCATTTTTCCAGTGGGTTGAGCAAGACCAAGCACTGCAGGTGAGCATGTATAATATTGAACAGGACATAATTTAGTAAGTTCTAAATCAAGGAGCCTTTGTTTAATCAGTCTAAAATTATAGGATTCATCAGATAGAAAGAGGACTTCCACTGCAATTCCTATGTGCTTGATCTTATCTATAATCCCTTCCAACCACACAGTATTGTAAGTGTCTTTTTTAAGATAATTGAGCAAGCTATCCGATTCAGCCCTATAATAAATTCGAAGCCAATATTTAAAAGTTAAGATCCATGCTTTGGTTGCTATAAGGTGCATACCCATTTCCACACAAATTACAGTATAAGATACACATTTGGGCACTCCAAGAAGTTGGCGCAAAAATGTGGTTCGTTGGTACCTTAAAGACTAAACTTTATTCTAGCAGGAGCTTTTGTGCAACAGAGCTCACTTCTCCAGATACAATGTCAGACTGGACTTTGGTTTGGTTTGTTACAATATACTGACAATGGCTACCCCACTGGTTAATTGACAACTAGAATGGGACCTCAAGACCAGAATAAACACAGAGAAGGAACCCACTATTTTACCTCTAATTCCCAACACTCCTTGACAGGACAGGGTACCTTTTTACATTAGAGCCTGCCCTGTCCCTTGAGGCAAAGGCAGATGTAATTGCTTATCTAATTCATCACTACAGAAACTTCTGAGGAAGGTCAACATTATTTTCATGTTATAGTTGAGAACCAAGGCTGATAGAGGGGAGCCATCCAGTGGGCTAGTTTGCATATTCATAGAGCAGGGGTGTCAAACTCATTTGTTATGAAGGCTGGATCTGAATAAATGGGACTTTGTTAGGCCAAGGCCATATGAGCCATAAAATGTAACACCAGATAAGAGATATAAACTTTATAAAGGATGCAAACACAATTAAAGACATTTTAAAAATTAAAATACAGATGCTTAAAAACTTTGTGATATTTTGTTTTTAACAGTTTTTGATAATTGACACTTCCTAATCTTCCCACCCCCCACCCTTAAAAGATGCCTGCCTAAAATAAAAAGATGGGGGAATAGTGGAAATTGGCAATGTATTTTTTAAAATAAAACATCGAGGAAAAAAGCACAAGGATCATAGCATAAACTAAAAATGTAATCTAAAAATATAAAATGCTCTGAGCATATGAAAACATGAATGGCTGAGCACTGCAAGCTTTTTTCCCCATCCCAGGTCTACTCAGAGTGGTAGTGGCTCTCCTGTGTAATGCCCCCATTTGACTGAGGGTTTCCAGATTAGAGTACTCACTAGGCACCAGTTCTCAGGTCCATTCAGCAGAGACAAGCTGGCCCAAAACATCAACCATTTATTTGCAAGGAGACAACTCCAGCAAACAACAGCTTCAGCTGGCATACACACTGGAAAGTGAAACTACGTGCGCTCCACTCCATTGAAATACATTGCAGCGCAGACAAAGTTGCAAAGAAAATGTGAAAAGGATTTTCTATTAAGGTCTCTGGGCCCAGGTAGACTACTCTGGGACTGGACTAACAGCCCTCAGAGTGGAATGATGGTCCCTGTGAGTAGCAGAGCATTTTAGGAGTGGAATAAGAACATAAGAGAAGCCATGCTGAATCAGGCCAATGGCCCATCCAGTCCAACACTCTGTGTCACACAGTGGCCAAAAAAGAAAGGAGGTTCACAAGTGGGGCTAGAAGCCCTTCCACTTTGCCGCCCCCAAGCACCAAGAATACAGAGCATCACTGCCCCAGACAGTGCCATAATATGCTGTGGCTAATAGCCACTGATGGACCTCTGCTCCATATTTTTATCCAAACCCCTCTTGAAGCTGGCTATGCTTGTAACTGCCACCAGCTCCTGTGGCAGTGAATTCCACATGTTAATCACCCTTTGGGTGAAGAAGTACTTCCTTTTATTTGTTCTAACCCTACTTCTCAGCAATTTCATTGAATGCCCACAAGTTCTTGTATTGTGAGAAACGGAGAAAAGTGCTTCTTTCTCTACTTTCTCCATCCCATGCATAATCTTGTAAACCTCTATCATGTCACCCCACAGTCAACATTTCTCCAAGCTAAAGAGCCCCAAGCGTTTTAACCTTTCTTCATAGGGAAAGTGTTCCAAATCTTTAATCATTCTAGTTGCCCTTTTCTGGACTTTTTCCAATGCTGTAATATCCTTTTTGAGGTACGGCGAACAACAGAATTGTACACAGTATTCCAAATGAGATTGCACCATCGATTTATACAGGGGCATTATGATACTGGCTGATTTGTTATCAATTCCCTTCCTAATAATTCCCAGCATGGCGTTGAGGGCCCCCAGAGTGGAATCCCATTCCTAGAACACTGCTGTTACTCCCAGAGACTGTCATTCCACTCTGCACCCTACTATTTCAGTCCCAGAACACAGATTCTGTTGTTAGGGACCATCATATCACTCTGGGTGTTGTCATTCCAGTCCTGGAGCACTGTTCTATTGATAGAAACAGTCCCAAAGTAGTCTGTCTGGACACAGAGGCCTTAATGGAAAATCCATTCAATTCCACATTTTCTTTGCAAGCCCAAAAAAGCTTCCTGCCAAAGCAGGCAAAGACAAAGCCAAGGAAGGTGGGAACTTTGGCAGCCTGGAGCTTCAAAGGGTGAGGATAGGCAGGGAGGAGGGGGAAGAAAAGAGCTGCAGAACAGATTTAAGCCTTGGGTAGACCAGTTTCAGCCCACAGGCCATAAATTTGACATCCCTGCCATAGAAGACTTTTCATAGTTCTAGGTACGTGTGCACTATGAGAATATAGTATCCAGTCACCACCACCTCTGCCACAAGCCTGATTCCTCATGTATTATTCAAAGGTAGGAAGAGAAAACTGCACTCACCACATCTGTGGAATCACCCAGTATGTGGCAGGGGTGAAAAAGCCAACTCCATGCTGAGCATTATTAGGAAACTGACTGCAAATAAAATGGCCAATATTGTAGTGCCCTTATACAGAGTTACAGTATGGCCTCATTTGTAATACATTGTGCAGTTGTAGGTGCTATTGCAGAGATGGAAAAAGTACCAGAGCTCAACCTTTATGAAAAAGGGGTTAGAACACGTTTCTTACAAGGAGAGACTGAAGAGTCTGGAACTTCTCAGTCTAGAAAAAGATGGCTAAGAGGAACATGATAGATTTATAAATTCATACATGAAGTGGGAAAAGTAGATAGAGTTGTTCCTTCCTTTCCTTCCTTTGATGAGCAATATGTTTAAGACAGACAGAAGAAAATACAGCAGTACGCAGTTAATAATTTAGGCTTCCCAATCCCCAGGTCCCAGAGGGGGATCCCCCGGTTTTACAGGCTTCCCCCCTCCCCCAGCCAGCTGGCTGGCGAGGGAAGCCCCGCCCCCACAGCCATCATTCACCTCCATGAACTATTCCTATAGGGAATGATGGGGAATTGATCCACGGGTATCGGGGGCTCTGGGGGGGCTGTTTTTTGAGATAGAAGCACCAAATTTTCAGTATAGCTTCTAGTGCCTCTCCCCAAAGTACCTCCCACATTTCAAAAAGATTGGACCAAGGGGCCCAATTCTATAAGCCCCAAAAGAAGGTGCCCCTATCCTTCGTTATTTCCTATGGAAGGAAGGCATTTAAAAAGATGTGCAGTCCCTTTAAATGTGATGTCCAGAACTCCCTTGAAGTTCAATTATGCTTGCCACACCCTTGCTCTTGGCTCCACCCCAATGTCTCCTGGCTCCACCCCCAAAGTCCCCAGATATTTCTTGAATTGGACTTGGCAACCCTATAATAATTACGTTGTAGAATTTACTGTCGGTGGATGTAGTGATAGCTATGAGTGTAGATGGCATTAAAAGGGTATTAGACATATTTATTGGTCCATGGCTACTGGTTATGGTGAGTTAAGGGAGTCCTCATGTACAGAGGCAGCAAACACCTGAATTACCAGTGGTGGGAAGTAGCATCAGAGGAAGGTCTTGTTTGTTGGCTCTGCAAGGCAACTCAATGTGAAAAAAGATGTTGGACGATGGACCAGTGGCCTAATCCAGCATGACTCTTCTTGCAAATGTACAAATGAGTCATGTGACACCAAGATTATATATACTAAACTGAGTAGTGTAATGGTTAAGAGTAGTGGACTCTAATCTGAAGAAGAAGAAGATATTGGATTTATATCCCGCCCTCCACTCCGAAGAGTCTCAGAGCGGCTCACAATCTCCTTTACCTTCCTCCCCCACAACAGACACCCTGTGAGGTGGGTGGGGCTGGAGAGGGCTCTCACAGCAGCTGCCCTTTCAAGGACAACCTCTGCCAGAGCTATGGCTGACCCAAGGCCATTCCAGCAGGTGCAAGTGGAGGAGTGGGGAATCAAACCCGGTTCTCCCAGATAAGAGTCCGCACACTTAACCACTACACCAAACTGGAGAACTGGATTTGATTCCTTACTCCTCCACATGCAGCAGCTGGGTGACCTTGGGTCAGTCACAGTTCTCTCAGAGCTGTTCTCTCAAGATCAGTTCTCTCATCGTTCTCTCAGCTCCACCTACCTCACAGGATGTCTGTTGTGGGGAGAGGAAGGGAAAGAGGTTGTAAACTGAGTGAAGGAGATTGTAAGACAAGACTCCAAGTGAAGGGCAGGGTATAAATCCAATCCTTCTCCTCCTCTGTTCAGGTTCAATTTCTAGAGAATTCATGGGTGATCTGAGAATTGACGCAAGGTATCCTGAGTGTGTGTTAGTATAACATTGTCCACTTGGCTGCCCTGACTCTTGTGTTAAATATTTCAACACACTGTAATGCAAATTGCTTGTTATATATTTTGTTTCTTGGCTGAATCAATTGACATGTGGCAAGAGCCCCTGTCAGTGATTTCTGAATGGCATGAGGGACATAAGTGCACGAGAGAATTATCGATTATTGTCTTAATGGGTTGAGCCCAAGCTGTGCTAAGATAGGCTCTGCTGTGACATGAATAAGATTAACAAAATATAAAAAGGTCCTTTCCTGTAAATTGAATTGATTGTTTTAGATGGAATTGTGTAGAATGGCATATGGCAACAAAATGATAGCTGCAGTGGCACTGAAAGTATTTATCTCGGCCTTTTTAAAAAATGCATTTATTGATCTGATTTCCCCATAGTAACAAAGAAACACTACTTCAGAATTCTGCATGCCTTCAAAACAAGCTCCAGAATTAAAAAATAATAAGCCATTATCATCCCTGGAAGCAGTTCTGAGCTCATTTTCCAAAGCTTTACTTTGCAAGGCAACATCTCAGCTATATTGCAATATTGGCACTCCTTTTAAAACTTGAGCTGAAGTGTCATAGTCTTAAGAATACTAGACCATTATTTCTTTCCTAATCAATCATGGGCATCCTTTTTGATAGAACCACCACAATTTAATTACAGAAAACATTTATTTTGCCATCATACGCCTTCTAAAAATCCATGCAGGCAATGAAACTAATGGCTTGGTCACCATGTATTCCACTGGCAATCAAATATCAAGTGGCTTTCAGGTTTTATCTGTTCTTCTTCCAGCCAGTGACTTTTACTGTCTGTTCAAGGTATCACGTCTGGACAAAAGGGCACGCACCAACAAACTTTGCCAAGTGGCGAACAGCCACTACACCATATCGAGTTGAGTGGGAAGCCGACTTTGAGCCATATGTCGTGGTAAGGCGGGACTGCCCAGAGTATGACCGAAGGTTTGTTGGATTCGGATGGAACAAAGTAGCCCACATAATGGAACTGGATGCACAGGTAAGAAGGAGAATGCTGACATGATGACATGTTCCAATATAATATGTATATACAGAGTGTTTAAAAGATTCCCCCCCACCTCCATATTGTATCATCATTAATTGGGAAAAGTTTAGAGTTTTCTGCTTAGAATTCTCTGGAAATAAAAGGAAGAACTATGAATGCCATAGCTAAAAAAGCATTACTGTTAACAAGAGGCGCATTCCAATCTTCTTATCACTTGCTCCCAATGGCTTCCAGTTATAATGCAGCTCTGCCTGCAGATGTTGTGTGAAGATATAGCCAAGTCTCTTCTCACTTCAATAACATTCGGAATGCTGACTGGATGACTGCTCAGTTCTTTCTAAGCTATACCCATCTGCTAAAGAGTTTTGTAAACATGTTTGGAACTTTTTTAATTGGGGGGAGCATTCAGATCCCACCCCCAGAAAAAAAAGTCTGAAGCAATACACTCCAGCAAGAAATGTATCAGCAGTGTAGCAAAGTTTTTGTTTTACTACCATCCAAAGTAGTATAGTGCTAAATTTTTGCTGGGTTTGATTTTCAGCACACTTTGTTTTACTGGGCAGAACTCCCATTAAAAAATAAGCCATCTTTTTGCAAAATTTGTTTTTCTAATTGAATAATGCAAAAATGTACGGTAATCTCTTTTCCTTTCTTTGCAAATGCTTCGACAAGACAGAGTGAGAGATATAGAGTGCACTGTAGGTTTCATTCTTTTGATCAGCAATGGCAAATTTAAATGGCAGACTCCTGCATTCTCTGTTGGAAAGTCTGGAAGGGCAGTGCAATTTTGATTAAATGTCAGAATTATTGTTATAATTCTAGAAATATTGAAATAAAAATTGACCTTCTGGCCTTTAAAAAAACTGATAATTTCACAGTACCTCCTTTCCCAGCAGCAATAGGAGCAGGGAGGAAGACAGAGAGAAGCCACCCACCCCCGCCCAGCCTCCCAGCTGGTCCATGGCTTATCAACCCTTTAAAGGGGCATTATTTTAAATAGAAAGACTTGGTAAACCCCAGAGGTCAAGTGTACCCCCAAACAATGGCCCTTTAATGTTTAAAACCCCCAGTGAACAGCTGCAGGTGTGCTAAACAATGTGTAGTAGTTGCAGGACTCCAGATGTCATTCTTTTCAATGGGAGGTAGAAGTTACCTCCAATTCAGAGGCCAGGTCTACTGCCTGTTGAAAATAATGGCTCTTTAAACTTTAAAGGATCATTATTTGCAATGGCCAGCCAACCCAGATGCAGGCTGCCCCAGCCACTAAATGTTTAAAGGACTGTTATTTTCAATGGGCAAGTAGGCCAGACCTTTAAGGCCATGTTTGCCACCCATTATTTAAAGCACACACTCTCAGCTGTTCAACAACATATCTCCTTTTAAAGGGATATTATTTTTAGTGCAGGATAAATGGCCTTCAGAGTTTGGAGGCCAGGTCTTCCCATTGAAAATAATGGCCCTTTAAAGTTTAAAAGGCTGTTGTGCCAGCTATGAACCAACAGTGAAAAGCTTCTCAAACTGATCGCAGATATTTCCAGCATTTATCAGGAGGAAGATAGCAGAATCAAGAAATATTGGGAAAGCCTTTCTTAGTAGTGGATATTGACAGTCCAGTCTGATACAGGAAATATCAGATTATATCAGGTCAGCATATCCAGTAGTACATCCCTTATTCCCATTTCAGTTCCTCATTACTTGCTGGGACTTTCTTGATCCACAGCACTGATCAAGTAGGAAAACCGCTCTCGCCATACTAATATGAGACTTCCTCTCATAAATGTGTTATAAAGAAACCTGCCACTCATGACACAGAGCATGTAGACAGGAATCAAAGACACAACTGCCTGCATAGTATTATCCACATTCCTTTCCCTCAGAATCTGCATTTTAGCTCCAACCTCACTGCACAGAACAACACAGAAAATCTGGTCAAAAGTTGGTACACCTGGAGAATGAGCTGATAAATGTCAGTTAATTGTAACTACAAGGTATAAGCAGGAGCCCTTCTCTACTATTTCCTCTTTCCCTTCCTGAAAGTCACCATAGCCTTTCTTCCTGCTTCCTTCTCTCTTTCCACCCAGCAGCCAACCTGCCTTTATCTGCCCCTCTGTCTTCAGCTCCCCACCTCAGCAGCCTCTGCCTAGAACTGTGGCCCAGATGTGCAGTATTAACTGCTGGGCCAGGCCTACTTAGGAACCCTCAAGGACTTGTGGGAGGCACATCACATGCTCATGTATGTTTCCCCTTTTGCTCCACCTGGCAGCCCCCATATCTTTCAATTTCCCCTGCCTTATTCATCCCTTCTGTGGCTTCAGATTTTTCTGCAGACTTGGAGTGTTTTTCAGGTTTGTAGAAAGATATGCCTTGTCAATTCACAGCTGGATTTAAGTATCCTCAGATTTGGCTGACTTCTCTGTCAGAATATAGAAGCAGTGACCAACAAGAAACTAGCATGGAGGGGCTTCCTTCTCTCTCCCCATTTCTTTATCAGTGTTCCCTCACTCTCCTTTCTTCCCCCACCCCTTCTCAGACAATCTCCCCCCTCTTCCTCACACCTCTTCTCTGTTTCCCCCCTCTATTTCTCCATCCCTTCTCAGGCAGTCTCTTTTCCCCTCTTTCCACATCCCCTTCTCAGGCACACACCCCATTTCTCTCCCCACTGTGGGAGCTGCTGTAGCTGTGACAGGGCCCCTGGGAGGCCACAGAAACTGCTAATGCTGCAGGAGGGCTCCCTGGAGGCACAGCAGCTGCTACAGCAAAAGCCCCAAGAGCTGCTGCAGTGGCTGTGGCAGAGCCCCAGGAGCTGCCACACTGGTAGCCTAGTAGTGGGTAGTCAAAGCAACTACGGATGGGACCCCCGGAGATGCTGCACTGGCTGCAGGCCCCCTTCCAGTTAGTGCTCTGTGCATATGCAGATCATGGTAAGAAGGACTCCTTTAAGCGGTGGAAAACCAGTCCAAGTGAGATTAATAAAAGGGAACACAGACAGTGGCAAATCAAATGCAAGACTGTGATCAGGCAGGCAAAAAGGGACTATGAGGAGCATATTGCAAAAAACATAAAGACCAACAATAAAAATTTCTTCAAATATATTAGAAGTAGGAAACCAGCCAGGGAAGCAGTGGGGCCCTTGGATGACCATGGGGTAAAAGGATTACTGAAGGAGGATGGGGAAATGGCTGAGAAGCTGAATGCATTTTTTGCCTCCGTCTTCACCGTGGAAGATGAGAAGTGTTTGCCCGCCCCAGAACCACTAATATTGGAAGGGGTGTTGAAAGACCTGAGTCAGATTGAGGTGACAAAAGAGGAGGTCCTACAACTGATAGACAAATTAAAAATTAATAAGTCACCGGGTCCGGATGGCATACATCCGAGAGTTCTGAAAGAACTCAAAGTTGAACTTGTGGATCTTCTAACAAAAATCTGTAATCTTTCATTGAAATCTGCCTCCGTTCCTGAGGACTGGAAGGTAGCAAATGTCACCCCTATCTTTAAAAAGGGTTCCAGAGGAGATCCGGGAAATTACAGGCCAGTCAGTCTGACTTCAATACCGGGAAAGTTGGTAGAAACCATTATCAAGGACAGAATGAGTAGGCACATTGATGAACACGGGTTATTGAGGAAGACTCAGCATGGGTTCTGCAAGGGAAGATCTTGCCTCACTAACCTGTTACATTTCTTTGAGGGGGTGAACAAACATGTGGACAAAGGAGACCCGATAGATGTTGTTTACCTTGACTTCCAGAAAGCTTTTGATAAAGTTCCTCATCAAAGGCTCCTTAGAAAGCTTGAGAGTCATGGAGTAAAAGGACAGGTCCTCTTGTGGATCAAAAACTGGCTGAGTAATAGGAAGCAGAGAGTGAGTATAAATGGGCAGTCTTCGCAGTGGAGGACGGTAAGCAGTGGGGTGCCGCAGGGCTCGGTACTGGGTCCCATCCTCTTTAACTTGTTCATAAATGATTTAGAGTTGGGAGTGAGCAGTGAAGTGGCCAAATTTGCGGATGACACTAAATTGTTCAGGGTGGTGAGAACCAGAGAGGATTGTGAGGAACTCCAAAGGGATCTGTTGAGGCTGGGTGAGTGGGCGTCAACGTGGCAGATGCGGTTCAATGTGGCCAAGTGCAAAGTAATGCACATTGGGGCCAAGAATCCCAGCTACAAATACAAGTTGATGGGGTGTGAACTGGCAGAGACAGACCAAGAGAGAGATCTTGGGGTCATGGTAGATAATTCACTGAAAATGTCAAGACAGTGTGCGTTTGCAATAAAAAAGGCCAACGCCATGCTGGGAATTATTAGGAAGGGAATTGAAAACAAATCAGCCAGTATCATAATGCCTCTGTATAAATCGATGGTGCGGTCTCATTTGGAGTACTGTGTGCAGTTCTGGTCGCCGCACCTCAAAAAGGATATTATAGCATTGGAGAAAGTTCAGAAAAGGGCAACTAAAATGATTAAAGGGCTGGAACACCTTCCCTATGAAGAAAGGTTGAAACGCTTAGGGCTCTTTAGCTTGGAGAAACGTCGACTGAGGGGTGACATGATAGAAGTTTACAAGATAATGCATGGGATGGAGAAAGTAGAGAAAGAAGTACTTTTCTCCCTTTCTCACAATACAAGAACTCGTGGGCATTCGATGAAATTGCTGAGCAGACAGGTTAAAATGGATAAAAGGAAGTACTTTTTCACCCAAAGGGTGATTAACATGTGGAATTCACTGCCACAGGAGGTGGTGGCGTCCACAAGCATAGCCACCTTCAAGAAGGGGTTAGATAAAAATATGGAGCAGAGGTCCATCAGTGGCTATTAGCCACAGTGTGTGTGTGTGTGTGTATATATATATATATATATATATATATATATATATTTGGCCGCTGTGTGACACAGAATGTTGGACTGGATGGGCCATTGGCCTGATCTAACATGGCTTCTCTTATGTTCTTATGTTCTTATGGTTTTTTTGCGGGGGTTAACTCCATATATATATATATATATATATATATATATATATATATATATATATATATATATATATATATATATATATATATATATTTAATTTTTTTGCAAACCTCTCTCAGGTTTGGAGAAAAATAATAGAATCACAGAGTTGGAAGGGGCCATACAGGACATCTAGTCCAACCCCCTGCTCAATGCAGGATCGGTTTAGAACATCCCTAATATGTGTTTGTCCAGCTATTGCTTAAAGACTGCCATTGTGAGGGGGAGTTCACCACCCCTCTCAGTAGCTGATTCCACTATTGAACAACTCTTACTGTAAAAGTTTTTCCTAATATCCATCTGGTACCTTCCCGCCCTTAATTTAAACCCATTATTGCAAGTCCTCTCCTCTACTGCCAACAGGAACAGCTCTCTACCCTGCTCTAACAGTCCTTCATGTCCACCTTCAACCTCCTCTTCCCCAAACTGAACATTCCCAAGTCCCACAGCCTTTCCTCATTTATTTACTTACTTAATATTTATATCCTGCCCTCTCCGTGAGCTTTCCTCATAGGGCTTGGTCTCCAGGAGTCAAGGATAAACTTGGCTTCAGGACTGCCTACTGGAGGAGATAATTATATAGGATAAATTATTTTGAAGGACCCCTTCTTCGCATGAATGCATGCAATTGCCATATACTTGAGTAGAACCTGAGACTATTAAGGTCCATATTGTCAATTCTGACTGGTGGCAGTTCTCCAGGGTCTCAAGCAGAATTTTTCACACCGACTACTATCGGATCTTTTTCACTGAAGGTGCCGTTGACCTTCTGTATGCCAAGCAAATTATTCTGACACTGAACCATGGCTCCTGCTCTTATAATCTCAGCCTTTACAGTGCAGGTGATACAAACGTGGCAAACAATAGCACATTCAGGAAGTTTTTCATCTTGTATTGTTAGATTTTTCATTTTGAAAACCTCATTTTAATAACCCACTCTGAATTCCAAATCCTATCAAAATGTTAAAGTTTCCTCTGGTTGGAGAAGAAAAGTTACGAAGGTTGCCCAGTAGGATTATCACAAATGCGACATTGCCTGGGACCTCAAGATCATTTAATGTGACCCCAGTCAATGTATGAATATTATCTCTTCCCCTTCAGAGCCTTGGGATTCCTTAGGTCACTGATAAGCTACTTTCATTCACTATTTCTACAGAAAGCAACTGAGAATTTTCTTCATGCCAGAAAAGGCACCAACAATCACGAATGAGTGCTTGTCAAGAGGCTGATGTTATGAGGCAGAAGGTTTGCTATACTGCAACAGAAGCTTAAAAATAGATATATTAAGTACTTTGTTTGCTGAAAGAGGAATTTCTTCTTCAAAAGGAAAGCCCAGCACTTTTTAAAAGACAAAACTATTTCTCGTGGGTCACTGTGAATTTCTCTGAATAGTTGCCAGATCCAAGTGTAGCAGTCATATCCACTGATTGTTTTTGTCCTTGTTCTAATGACCTGTTGGTTTCTGAAATGTGAACTGTATAGCCCAATTACAAAGTTAGTGAAGTATAGAAAATCTCCAAGATCACTCCTTACTTCTGTATGGTAGTTGAGGCTTTCAAAAGGAAGGGGGATTCCATAGTTAGTGCATCAGTAGTGGGATGCAGTAGTAGGACTGCAATCAGCAGTAGGATTGCATCAGTTGTGGGATGATAGTGGAGCAGTGGAGAATCTGTACTCCAGTTTTATTTAATTATTTAAAATATTTGTATCCTACCTTATCTCCTTAGACTCAAGGTAGATTACAAAGCAACAAGAAATTGCAAGGACAAGAAACAACAATATAACTATCTGTTGGCTAGATAAAAACAGCACACGGGTTAAAACCATTTTGGACTCCTTAGATCAATGGGAAAACAAGGAGTTCAGCAATATAATCTTTGAAATAATAGGGCTAGTCTACAGTGGGTTAGAAGAGGCTGTAATCCAGTGGAAAAGCACATGATCTGCATCCGGCAGATCCCATGTTTAACTTGTGATATTTGATATTAAGAGGTAGCACTCTTGACAGATCAATGCCAGACGTGGAACAATCAGAGTAAGCTATACTGGGTTAGAAGGAGACCAGTGGTCTTAAAGTATAAGGCAGTTTCATATCTTCAGATGCAGCCTAAATTTTCAGTGATGTGAGACTGAATAATAGTTGCATGTTTGTTTATATG
The DNA here is from genome assembly GCF_032191835.1 of Heteronotia binoei. Lineage (NCBI taxonomy): Eukaryota > Metazoa > Chordata > Lepidosauria > Squamata > Gekkonidae > Heteronotia > Heteronotia binoei. The sequence continues at coordinate 89,349,903 of NC_083230.1, forward strand.
CTACTGCTGCTTTAAGACTGAACCATGTGGCATTCTGGGTAATGGAGATGTCAGAGATTGCAGCTAACAGACTCAGTGCTGAAGTGATTTTGGGGTGTTTTAATTAATGTTTGGTGTGTTCTTAAAAAATAAAAATTAATACTTTCTACACATCCTGCCCACCCCCCCAAGTTGGATTATATCACTGACAATATTTCTGGGGCTCTAAATTCTTTTTTTTAACTTTTGTCTTTAGCAAATGGCCTTTGATTTTGCCCTGACTTTCTTTTCTGGACATTATTAAACCCCCAGAAGAAAACACTCGTATGTCACAAAGGCTCTTGATCCCACCAAACATAGCTCATTTTATAAGTCTTTATTGTATTGCTAAGGATTATATTGAATTCAGTTGAAGGGGAAATCCTATTTAGAACTTTTCATATTGAAACATAAAGAATGAAGAAGTCAGAAGAGACAAGCCACTTTTGATCAGATGACAAGTGATTTTTTTTCCTGATGCTGCTTAGATTTTAGGCCTTTCATTCAATCCGACTCCATAAACTCCAAACCTGATTTTATTATTCATTTTGTTTCCCATCTTATTTGCTGCTCCCCAGCTGTTTCAGAACTCTGCCAGCCCGGGGGATTGTTTGCTATTTGAGAGGGACAATTTTGATCTTCCCTGTAAATATGTCATCTTGTTTCACACTTCTTCTGTCTGTAAGGCCCTGCAATTTCTATGTAAAATGTTAACTGTCCTCTTACAAAGAAAAGAGATCATCTATTATTTGAACATCTTTATTTTCAGAATCCACTGTCCCTGCATTGTAGATCATGTAAAATTTATCCTGAATTTGTTTTGGATGCTCACCTGGTGATTTGCGCTATGTATTCCATTGATGTATCTCTGAAAGTTTCTTACTGGAGTCATGAGGCTCCTTCGAAACTCATCCATGTACATGTAAAAAAGCATTAGTTCAGGAAGTCTAGGAAAACAGAACTGAAAATCTCCCATGTGAGACTAATCATGCCTTGCTATGGGAGGAGAGTTTTGCAGCTGAGAACAAAGGCAGCTCTCCTGAATATGCCAGGAGTGTTCTTGGCCTTGGAATAGGATCCAGATTTGCAATGTAGCCTGATTCTTCTAAAATCAGATGGTTCTGGGGAAAATGTTTTTTAAAGGTGTTCAGTATAAGTGCCCCCAAGGAGCTGTATTTTCTCCATAAGATATGTAAGCAAGTGGAAAGAAATAACTGTTTCTGAAAAAGATAGCATTAATGAGGTGTAGCAGCATCACTGCTGAGTAAATAGGAAGGTTTTGGTAAGTAAAGCCCACAATCCCACAAACAGAAGGGGGAATCAGTCTTCATAAAGGCTGCACATGGAATGAATTAACCAGTGCTTGTTTCTGATCTGTGACATGAGTCTCTTATTAAGGCAGGTTTTTCAAATACTTTTTTTTTTTTTTGCATCTCCTCTAAGGACCCACTCTACAACCACACCATATCATATCATATGCTGGTGTCTATAGTCACAGCAAGCTGTAGCCATACCTGGACTGGGAGACAATAGCAGTCCAACTACCATGTAACAATCAGTGATGCTATTGTGTTTGCTGGGAGCAATCATGGCAACCCTTTCTAATTCGTTGTCTATCAGCCCACTGATATTTGCTAGAGTTATCTATACTGGTGAAGAGAAAGGCAGTGCCACAACAACAGGGGAGTGCATCTGCCTTTTAAAGTTATTTCTCTGTAACTATGGCAAGAGCAAGAGTGTGTATACATGTTTGAGTGTGTGTGTGCACACAAGAGAAACAGGTTACTTAACAGCCTTTAGCAGTGTCTTTCATTTTCAATGTATCTTCCTTCCTCAGGAGTATGAATTCACGGTGCTGCCCAACGCCTACATGATTCACATGCCGCATGCTCCTAGCTTCGACATTACCAAATTTCGCTCCAACAAGCAATACCGTATCTGTCTCAAGACCCTCAAGGAGGAGTTTCAGCAGGATATGTCACGCCGCTACGGTTTTGCAGCACTGAAATATCTCACGGCAGAGAACAATAGCTAGCACCACTGGGACTGTTGAAAAAAAAAGACTGAAAGAAGGAGCCATTTAAAGTGTGCGGCACAGTTCTTCAGCTTAGAACTGAGAGACACCTTTGTTTTGTTTTTGTTTTGTTTTTTAAAAAAAGCCAGTTCTAACAGTAGGAATTCGGAACCAAGATGTCTCCAGACTGTGCCCCCAAGCCACCACTAGTCCTCTACTCCCAGGCCTTTGGTTTTATTGCCCACAGAGAGTGAGTAAATGGTGGGGGGAAGGAACAGTGCCCACATCCATTGGTAGCTTACAAGGTGGTAGGCATGAGGGGGGGGGGGGGCAGAAGTGAATGTTTGTTCTTAAAAACTGCACAGCAAAAATGGATCTTCTGAAGGCTATCACATCGTCACTTAATAATTCCAAATTTTGTTTAATTTTTAGAATGAGATCTTCAGACTGTGATTTCTTTTCTTTTTTTTAAGCCCCATACTTTTGTTGACCACCTAGAGGAGCATTCTAGAGCAGGATGAACCAGATTTTGACTGTCAAATGAAGGGGGAGGTACATCTAACATACAGACTGTTGTGGCGTAGTATATACAGAACATACGTAGTGTTAACTGGTTCAGGCATTACTGTGGCATCACTTGCTTGTTTCTCTTTACTGCCACAATAAGACACACCTTTCCTCTGGCTTCCCACTGCTGCCATTTCCTTTGGCCATGTCCCACCTTTTCAGCCCAGTCAGCATCCTTTGGCATTTCACTTTCATTCCCACCTCTTGTATTTTGTCCAAAATGATATTTGTTTTTACTGAGCAATGGAAGCACCTGTCAGCTTAAGCTCTGCTTTTGCTTGAGAGATTCATTCAGGTGTCTCCTGTGTAACAAATGGCCAAATTTGGAATTGTTTTTTTAAGTCAATGTTCAGTATTTGCCATACAGCGGTCATTTTTTTCAGTTGGTGGGAGGAATTACAGTCTATTGGCTATTCCACCACACACACACCTGTGAAGGCCTCTGTGCCTGTGGAACTGAAACACAACCACTAGGCCTCAGTAGCAACAAGGTGCTACTACAGACTCTTAAGAACTACTTCAATAAAGGACTTTATTTAAAAAAGGAACAAAAAAAAGGAATTAACTCCCCATTTGAATTGGGGGGAAAGAGAATGTTTTGGAGAGTTGTGGTCATGTTTGCTTGAATGCAAGCTGGTTCGGTACACAGGTGGAGCATAGGCATGGAGAAGAACAGGGGGGGAAATACACCGATCCAGACATTGGACATTTTTATTATTTTCTTTATTTCTTCAGTATTAATGTTGTGTTTACATGGATGGAGGAGATGAGGTTTAATGCACTACCCTGATTTGGGGCTACTTGTATTTGGTTGCAAATGTTATTGAGAGAGCAGGATTTGAATAAAAAAGAAACATGTCTCTCTTCCTTCCCCCTAACCACTCTAAGAGTCTTGCTGCTGCTTATGTTCTATATAAATCATTGTATTTTCTGGTCTTGTTTCTTTACCAACCACTGGTTGCCCATGTTTCCCCTTTGCTTTATCAGTACTTCTTGCCTACCAGTAGTGGATTGTGATGACATTCTGAAACTTATGAATTAGAACCTGATCTGTGAAAACTATATTTATGCGAAGCTGCATTCCCAAACAAGTCCAAAAACCTGGGTGAATTTCTGCTTAGTTCAAGTGTTAAATGCACATATGTTACATTTCGGCTTTTCTTTCTTCCTCTTTAACATATAAAATGAGATTTGCATCTCTTCCCGACACAGAGATCCATGAAGCCCAAAGAGTTTTCTGGCATCCACAAACCTTAACTGCTAGTGAAAAGCCCACATCCTTCACTAATATGTGGTGGATAAATAGGTTACACACACATCACAGAACTGGCTTTGGAATTAGGTTTATATGCTCCCATTTAGAACATGGCTTTACATAATTTGTGTGGAAGAATGAGACATCAGTGAGAAACTGAGCAAGGACTAAATCCGCCTCATTTTGACCACCTTGTTCAGGCAGCTGTATACAACAAAATATGGGTGAGGATTAGAATCTTTAATTACATCATCAAGGTTTAAATTAATAACCATTTATATGATGACATGTTTCAGTTAATCAGGGAGATTAACACTATAGGACTGCTCGGGTGGAGAAATCTTTAGCCTGCTGGAATAAGAAGATTTTGCTTCAAAAATGCCTAAAGGAATGTGATGGTCAAATGAAGACACCACTCTTTATTCCATTCACATCAGTATCCCTTGAAAAGGGGGCCCAGCCTGCTGGTGCTATTGGGAACGAGCCTTCCTTCACCCATCTATGCTGTTAGCATTAGCAAGATGTTTTGCTTAAAGCCATAGTTGAAGAACATTGACTGAGAGATCAGAAGCAGAGCACAGTCCAGTTCTCCATTATCAAACTATTGATTAAACTCATGAATAAAAAAGCACAAGAGTATTGCGTACTTGCAGGTGGTCAGGAAAAAAACTTGTTTTCCTGACTTGTGTTGACCCATGCATGATTATAGTGCTGGGTGCACATATCTTATCATATTGCCTCTGGTATTGTAGTTTCCAGGACCAACCATCATGGAAAATGACTTGGAAATTTATCCACCACTACTTGTGCCAAACTAAAAAGATCCTGGAGCAATACTGGGACGAGCTGGAAAACAACCTGGTTAAACATGTGCAACAGAAGTGATCCAACAAAAAGCTTGGTTGGATGGTTTGATTACATGATTCAACACAATCAAGAATTTAATTGGGGTGAATGATGGTATGAGCTGAATTTTATTTTACATTCTGAACTCAAGAACTTCATGGGCGCAGCACTCAATTTATAATACATCCAGCAGTATAAGTGGGATAGATTCATACTCTGACCTGGATAATTACAAACTTCAGTGATATCTCCATTCAGAACCCTTGAAAAAGCCTTTATTGAGGTTTTGCATTGTATAAATTGAAGGCATGAAGCACTTTCAGATGTTGGTTTTAATGGGAAAGGGTTCAGTATATGCTTTGTTTTCCCACTGAAGACAACAGAACTTGAAAGTGCTTCACTTTGGCTGGGGCATGTCCATAGTCAGTTTGGTATGTAACAGCCAGCTAATAACATGGTTAAACAAACATCAGCATAGTATTTTGTTCTCCCCACCACCACCACCTAGCATACGGAGCAAGCTCTTCTAGTGTACTACATTTTTACCCTGCACTTCATGGAATGGGGGGGATATACATGCCTCCCCTGTTTTAATCTGACAGCAATCTTGTGAGGTGGGTTAAGCTGAGAAAAAGAATAACTCACTCAGTACGCTTCATGGCTTAAAGAGAATCTGAGCTCAAGTCTGGCACTCTGGTGTTTGCCACATGCAGACAGCTCTGTATAGAATCCCTGTTACTGTGTTAGCACAGCAGCAATGGTACTTTCACAAGGCAGGTTTTTCCATAGTTTCCCTGCCTTCTCCCATAAGTGGCCATCCCCCACCCCACCCCTGAGCCCCTGGGCCTTTTCATTTTTGTTTAATTAGCATTTGAATATCTGTATACCATTATGAAAATATGTGTAGATTCTCTGAATACCCAGCATTCATTTTAAGTAAGTTTCTAGATTCTTCAATTCTAAAGAATTGTCCCTTATCTCAGCAATAGAAAAGTCTAGAGACTTAATGAAAAGTGAGAATTTAGAGAATCTCCCTTCAGAATTCAATCTTCCTTCAGAATTCAGAACCACAATCTTGCTCCTAATTCTCTTGTAAATGTATATTGGGGTCCTTAAGATCCTTGATGTGGTCCCCACGGGTGCCGTAGCACCTGCCAGCACTTTTTTTGGTGCCTACCAAGTGCTTCTAGAAAGTAGGTGAGGACAAGGTGGGGCTTTTCCCATTAAGGTCCCTGACTGGCCACTGGAGATTTGATTGGCTTTTTAAAATACTGCTTTGACGGCATTGTGTGCCTGAAGGTAAGCCATGGCAGCCATTTTGTGGCTGGCTCCACTTCCTATGGCAGCCGCTTTCCGGCTGTGCCGTGTTATGTTAAAATTCCAATTATGCCCACAGGCTCAAAATGGTTGGGAGCTCCTGCTCTATATCAATAGACAATTGCTGATTTTTAAAATGCCTCCTGGTGGCAGGGGAAGAAAGTGGCCACCACAGGATGATGTCAGCTAAAACGGCTTCCATATGAACAGGAAAATCCAAATGTTGCTATTTACATACCATGTGGAAGCAGCCTCTAACTGCTACACCACATTGCCACTCACTTACTTGACTGACCAATGAGAGAGTTCATTTTTCTCCACCAGAAGAGTTTTGTATTACTGCTTTGCCTGATAATAAATGCATTCAGCAGCACTGGACCCCAGTTAACATGCTTCAGGCCATGTTGAAAATTGACTCTGCCAACTCTTAGCTGGTGTTTAATAAACCATGACAGTAATTTACTCTTCCACCCTTTGAATAATTAGTTTTCATATATATTCCTGCAAAGAAGCTAGTCAAATCCATTGCACAGCAGATGATTCTTACTACAGATGGCATCTACGTCTCCTGGACAACAAAAGTAGCCATTTGCCATTGTTGACAATGAAGAATAAGAATATTTTAAAAAAAGCTTAATATAATTCAGTTCACCAAGAAAAGTTTCTGTAAATAGGGGGTACAAAACAGCTGAAGTTAAATGTTTCTGAGTACCATTGATTTCAACAAAAGATGTAAGACCAGAATTAACACTTCCAATGTAGTCAAAGGGCCTGATAACTAATATTTTAATGAACTAGAAGCCAAATGATCAATAATGCAGACAGACTTTTCCTGGTAAAAACAGGTTGAGGAATGCACAGGATGAAAAGGTCTGTAGCAGCAGGATAAGGGAATCTTTCTGTCTGCACTACCAAGCCACCTGGTCAGAGGAAGGTGTTGCTGGTCTGCTCTCTGCTGTGCTTCAGCTTTACCATTTTGGATGGCCTAGCACTATTGCTGATGACACAAGGGACCAATTCCACCTGACCTTCACTTGTTTTTTTCAATCTGAGCAACTGGTCATGATGTGCTTATACTGGTCCTCTCTACCAGTTGGCTTTGGGTTCTTCCCAGTTGGATGACTTTAGACCACAAGTTCTGATTGAGCGATGATCAGTGTGCAAAGGGCTCTGAGAACAGGTAAGTCTTCAGCTTTGGCTGTACTGTACTATTAGCAAAACTGACACGTCCACCCCATAGTACATATATGACACCCTAAGAAACAGCCCCAGCTTCACACGTCTGTAGATGAAAACAGTTATCACCTCTTAGCGATGATTAGTTATTCAACTAGTAATGCTTGCCTTTAACTCAGTCATTTAGAGGGAGGGAGCTTCAATGCACACAGAGAGCTTACTACCTCATCAATGGAGAAGTGCACAGTGTTCCTTTGTGCACACTCTCACTGCTCTAGAGATTACTGAACAAAATTTGAGGCCAGTGACAAAAACCTAGAGATTACTGTTGAACATTTGGCTGTTTAGGTTTTTCTACCAGTCTAAAAATATTATCGCCCGGGTTAGCCCAATCTCATCAGATCTCAGAAGCTAAGCAAGGTTGGCCCTGATCAGTTTTTGGTTTGGAGACATCAAAGGACACTATGCAGAGGCAGGCTATAGCAAACAACCTCTGAATGTCTCTTGCCTTGAAAACACTATTGGGATGCCAGTTGTGAGTTAATGGCACTTTCCACCTCTAATAAAGTTGTTATTGGTAATTGTACGTTTGAGGGGGCCTGACTTGGAGGATTGACTGTATTTTGTTTATTATTAGCTTTGTTGATTTAAGTTATGGTTGCGTTTTTTGTTACCATTGGGAGCTGCTTTCTATGCAGCAGAAACAAAGTATAATGCTTTGAAAAATAAATGAAATCTACTAAAATTCTTTAATGTGAAAATTTATGGGTGAGAAATACAGACTTTACTTTTGTACTTTTGGAGATTTATAATTATCCATCTGTGGTATTTATGTATTTGTTCCTATCGATAAGCCTGGACACATGTACTTGTTGATAACCCAACATTGAAATATCATATGAAATAGTACTGCACTAAGATAATCACATCTTCAGCATTGATTGTGGCTGGTCCAGAATACATTATTAACTGGGTAACAACCAACAATATAGGGCTCCAAAGGTATTAAACCCCTGGCACAACTATAATTCAATAAAAAGTATTTTCAAATACTCCATAACATTAAACATGATTTGTATATGCACAAAAGATTCATAAACAAATTCATACAGCACAAGATTTCATAACTACAACATCACAATACATGCATGCACCAAAAATCCAAAACTGCTCTCAGTAATTAAAGCCCAAAAACCCTTGTGTAGCTATTCATGTAGGTTCTCATCCAGTGCTAAAATGGGAGTAGCAACAAAATGTCTTCAGCTGACCAATGATCAATATAAATATCCAGCTTCAATGTCTTGATCTACAGCTGAGTGTTCTGTGGAACAATATCCTCTTAAATTGTACTTCTTTTCCAAGAGGAAAAATTACTGTATAAATGGAACATCCAAGCATCTTGCACTTACAGTCACAACTTGCTTCATTCACCAGCAGGCAAGATGTTCACCAGTCAGTTGAAGATATTTTGTTGCTATTCCTATTGTAGCAATGGATGAGACTGGCTTTTCTCTGCCAGTGACCTAAGGACCAAGGTTTGGGTAATCTTTAATCAAAAGACTCTGAGTCAGCAGGGATTTGGACTGATTCCATACAAATCACATCATGCTGTCTTGAGACAATGGTAGCCTCAAAGAAACCAACCTCTCCCTTTGACTAGCCCCTCAGACCTTCATGACATCCCAGTAATTAGTAACAGTACGCTCAGACACAAAGAAATCTCTTGCATTAAGTTTCTGCCCTCAAAGAACTAGACTCACATTAGAATTCTTAACAATAAGGTTTTCCATTCACACTAACCCAATATGGGCCAACTGGAATTTCAGCTCAAAATTTCAGATAATAAGGGGACTAATACTTTCTTCAACACACCACCCTCCCTCCACAAGATATACCTAAAGTATCTTGCTGCTTATCTTCAGCCAGTCAAGGATCAAACCTCTAAGTTTCCTTCTCCTTTTTCCAAACTTACAAAAAAGTGGTTTTCTCCCCCTTTCAAACTTCTAGTCCTATAACTGGAACCAGTGGCTTGCCTCAAATCCAGCTATCAGAGTATCTGCTGGTATCATCCCTGTATGGTGCTTACCTGCTTCACATTTATTCTGGATCTCCACTTTTATGACTACTTGGATCATTGTTTTGGGGCAATGGCAACTTGTGCATATTGTTGGAACTCTCTGTCTGGGGCAGTGATGCTCTGTATTCTTGGTGCTTAGGGGAGGGCTTCTAGTGTCCTGGCCCCACTGATGGACCTCCTGATGGCGCCTGGGCTTTTTTGCCATTGTGTGACACAGAGTGTTGGACTGGATGGGCCATTGGCCTGATCCAACATGGCTTCTCTTATGTTCTTATGTGCTCATGAACTGCTTCATTGGATGCCCTGAATGTTGGTGCTTACCCATGATCAAAACTGCTGCTCTTCCTCTGTTGGATTAACTTTTGCATTTTTGGTTGACCAAGCATTGTGGAACTCCCTACTCTGAAGCAGAATTTTTTATCTGGAATCTCAGAGAAAGGTAGCTTTAGATCCAAGTGGGCAGCCATAATTGGTCTGCAGCAGTTGAACAAAGCAGGAGTCAAGTTGTACCTTTAAGACCAACCAAGTTTTATTCTGTTGAAGTGTACTTAGAGAGCACACGAAAGCTTACATTCTGAAAGGTGCAATTGACTCCTGCTTTGTTCAAAGGTAGCTTTAGTTAGTTCTTCTGCAGCCTTTTCATCTTCCTCTGTAGGCCTCTTGCTTCCTATTTCTTGGGTGATAAACACCACACGACGTGTGAGAATATCCAAATATTACACGTACATTCTAGTATTTGGTACTCACCGGCTGGGTACAGATGGGCAGCTTTGGGCACACAATCCCAAACTGTGCCACCTCAAACTGGAGCCACCAAATCCTGATCAGAGGCTCCCATGCAATATGCCTGTATATTGTGCAGGGGGCGCTTTGGCATATTCACATGGTTGCGCAGTTTGGGTTTCTTTTTTCCCTTACATTTTTAGTGTAAGGGAATACTGGCGAGTGCGTAGAGTGGGTTGGCGGGTTCACACCACCAGTCCCCCTCACTTGCATGCTTCTGCTGTCAGGTACCCAAAAAGATGGATGGAATGCAGCAGAAAAATTTGCCACCACTTCCCAAGTGGTAGCTATTTGATCCATCTCAGAAGCATCGGAGTGCAGGGAAAGGTGGCAGCTGTGCCTGTCTGACCTTGCTTTTTCAGTCCACCTGGGGGCCGTCCCTATGTCGTCTTAAATTGGCCATCTGAATTCAGCCACTGTGTACATGATAATCCCATGACTACTTGAATGTATTAATTATTCCTCTCGAATGACTTCTGATTTCACCACAGTGAAAGTCCCACTACTTCTTCCAAACGTGTAAGGAGCTTAGTCACACCGTCAAATTCTCCATTGCTTGTTGCTGGTGATTGGTGATTTTCCATACTGGGTGCACCTAAGCCAGAAGCTCATAGGAATGAGAGGTGACTGGAAGTAGGTTTTCTTGCTTATGCTCAGGCTGCCTTTCTGTGAAGTAAGGAACAAACTGGAAAATGGGCTAATTCTGTATTCTGACCACACAAAATGACAGTGGTGTATGCACTCCATTATGCATGATTTTAAATGAATGGTGGGACATTCCATTTAAATGAATGTAGACATTCCTGTTGCTTCAAGGGATCATTACTCAGCAGGTGGAGGTTCTGCAGTGCCAATTATCTGAACTTGCCTGAAGAGAGGAAAGTCAGTGCTTGTGAATGGCATTCAAGTTTTATAAAAAGGATTTGATAGAATTCCTCATGTATTCTTGAGGAATTTAACATCTTAATTATGGTAAACATAAATATGGGCAGGTAAACAGTCCAATTGAGTCTGATAACTAAATAAATGTTTGCACCTTTTTAAAATAGCATGCACATTATTTCTTCAGCTGTTCCTAACAAACTCCTTCTACCAGACAGAAAATAACAAGGAAATTACTAAGCCCTTCACTCCAGCTCAGCCTACTTTTCATCAGCAGTCCCTGTTTCCTGGGACTTCTCCCTTGTAAATGGTAACATTTCCCTGTTTTTAAGCTTTGAAAATGTTATTTTATTAATGAAAGAAAGAAAAGGGTTTGTGTGAAATGCTAGAATTTCCTCCACCATCTCCAGAAGTTACACCTGTAAGTGGAGTAGTAGTGGCTGCATCTTATCTTTACATACAGGTTACAACATCATTCTTTCCTCCTCCATGAAAATAGGTTGGGCTGAGAGAGAGTGACTGGTCCTTTGTCATCCAGCAAACTTCCATGGCAGTGTGGGGATTCAAACCCAGACGCTGTTTTGACACTCTAAGCCAAGGGATGGCCAAACTGTGGCCCGGGACCCACATGTGGCTCTTTCACACATACTATGTGGCTCTTAACATCTCCACCACCCCATTGGCTGGCTTGGAGAATGCACTCAAAGTTGCTTTCTTTCCACCTTTCCCTCCACCTATTTGCTTTCCTTCCTTCTCTCAAACATCTGACATTACTGCCTTGCGGCTTTCACACATCTGGCCCTTATGTTAAGCAAATTTGGCCATCTCTGCTCTAAGCACTCCACCACATTGGCTCATTCTAACGCACCATGCAGTGCACAGCCTGCTATTTTCATGCACTGTAGTGGAACATGGGCTCTGGAGTATGGCTTATGATGCAGCCACTATGGATGTGGGAGCAGAAGAAGGGGATGGGGGCAAAGCCCCAGTCATCTACACTTTCCAGTAGTAAGGCAGGTAGATTGGGTGAGTCTAATGGATGATCAAGGAAGGGAAGCAGACCCAGGGAAATAAGAACAAAGCTCATTGGCTGGTGAAGGGAAGGGTGTGGAGCAACCTCCCTTTAATAAAGGATGCTTTCCAGATGGCTGAGAAGGAAGAAGGTTGGCTACTGGAGGAACTAACCCGCTGGGGGAACTCAGCAGCTATTTTTGGACTCCTGCACCTATTTGTGGCTGGAGAAGGCATCATCAGCTGAGCTGAAATCACAGCAGAGGGTCAAAGACTGGGGGCAGGCAGAGATGCCTCACAGGGTGGGTTATTTAGAAAACCTTTTGAACAATAAGGGTAGTTCAGCTGTGGAACCAGTTGCCCAGGGATGGTTTGGGTTCTCCCTCTTTGGAGGTGTTTAGTGGAGATCAAATGATTATTTGTCCCGGATACTTTAAGGACATCCTGCATGGTGCAAAAGGCTGTTTTTTAGGCCCCTTCCAACTTTTTAATTCTGTGATTTCATGACTATCTTTAATTTTGTGTAGTAATGGCAAAACAGAGAGGAGGAATTGAGGCTGTGGGAGTGATCCTTATTTGAAAGTAGAGAATTTACAAACATATCTTTGTTTTTCATAGATGAAATGCCGTCACATATGTGTTCACTCTTGTCCAACACAGTCAGTTCCTGTAGGAGTGAGTGATATTTAAGTGCCTACCTTTGAGAAGAATCTGAAAAAGGAGAGAAACAGACTCCCTAAAAGCAACAATATTGTCAACTCACTTCAAAAAAGGGTTCTCCTCTTCCACAGCTATAATGATCAGCTTTCAAACTCATTACTTCAAATAAGTAATGACCTTTTAAAGATTTCACAGTTTGAATGTTTATGACATTGGGAATCAATGGAATTTAAAGATGCTTAACTGTTGTAAATGCACAGCTGAGCATTAAGTGACATTGAAGTGAATGGAGAAGCTACCATTTGCACATAGATGTATTAGCACATCAAAGCCCCCATTGTGAGCTGCAGCTATTTGATGGAACACCAGAAGCTCTAGTGGCTGGAAATTCCTGTGTGTTCTGAATATGAAATGTGAGCAGTGGTTACTTCTAGTGAGTCTAGGCAAGTTGTCATGTGCTACAGCTTGGTCTCCTGTTTGCAGTTTACCTCTTTTTTGCATATGCACAATCCCTTTCCCTGCTACACTGCTACTGTCAACTGCTACACTTTCTGCTGATTCTCAACTGCAAAGTCAGCATTAAAGCCAGGCAGTTAACAAGGCAATTTCTTCAGTCAGGAGAACAGTTCAAAAACAAAATCTGGTCCAGAATCATAGGCTGCATCCTAGCTTTTTGCTGTTGTGCTATTTTTGTGCTACAGCAAACATTCACAACTGAGTTTTCTGTTTGGGCAGGGTAAAAAGTTAAGGTAAAGGTAGTCCCCTGTGCAAGCACTGAGTCATTACCAATCCACAGGGTGACGTCACATCATGACGTTTTCTTGGCAGACTTTATACAGGGTGGTTTGCCATTGCCTTCCCCAGTCATCTACACTTTCCAGTAGTAAATCCAGCAGCACAATATCCAACAGAAGTGTGGCTGCTGCCTCAGTTCCGTATGTCTTTTGCTAAATGCTTCATCGGGGATCTGTCATAGAAAATTCTCTGGCTCCCACCTTGAATCAACTGGAATCTAGGGATCTAGAAGATCTAATGTTCTCCCACCTTACTGGTATGGCCTTATCTTCTTCCTGCTGCCTTAGAGCCAGTCTGCAAACTGTACAGAATGTGGGGGTTTCTGATTGTGCCAATTTGGAGTGCAAGCAGGGGGTTGTCTTTTCGTATTCTCCCTGTGTTTAAATGTAGTAAAGTAGAATTTTAAGGGGAAATGTTTAAAAGAACTGTGTTCCTAATATACTAGTTTCTTATTGAGGAAACTGTTAAAAACTTGACCCCAATGCACCTGGCATCTCACAAAGACCCCCATTTTGTCAAGGCTTGGTTCCCCATTCTGTACACATGTACACTTCAGCATAGGCCTAGGAGCTATAAAAAGAATGCAGGGCAGTTCCTCCATCAATCAGGCAAGAGCCCACCCTAAGAGGGATTCAGTCAAGGCCCAAATACCTAGGGTTGCCAGTGGTGCTGGCTTCAGGGTGTCTGGCACCTGAGGCAAAGTCCCACTCCACCTCACCGCCCACAGCCCCAAGAGGCTGAGCGATGGTGGCCAGGTGGTGTGTGCACTCTGAGGCACAGGAGCTGTGCCATACTCACCTATTTCCCTCGCCATGGAGGGAAGGGTGGGCGGGAGAGCCCAAATCAGTCCTCCCCCATGGCTATGCCCTAGGCAGCTGCTTAGGGCTGCCTAATGGATGGGCCAGGCCTGGTTGCCAGCCTCCAGGTGGGGCCTGAAGATCTTCCCGCTTTTACAACTGATCCTCAGCTGGCAGAGGTCAGCTCCCCTGCAGAAAATGGCTGCTTTGAAGGTTAGATTCTATGGCATTGTACCATGCTAAGGCCCCTCCCTTCCCCAAACCCCACCCTCTCCTGGATCCAACAGAGACCTGCCAACGCTACATTTACCCCAAGGACCTTGGAACCTTGTTCCAGATATCCAAAACAATAAGCAATGAGCTGGTTCCAGCTAGTTTCCCGATATCAACAGGTGAACAGGAAGGCTTCTGCCTTTCCTTAATCAAGCTGAGTACCCGGTCATATTTCTAACTTCCAAACCTCCCAAAGGAAAGGTATCTGATACTTTTAATGCAGACAGGGAAAACTCTCCTTCACAATGCAAAGAATTTCTTTACAAACCCATTAATTTCTGAACAGACTGGATTTTTATTATTCTCACATTCCAATGCCACAACTCCCAGGTGGCCAGAAGTTGTTAGGTATAGATTATGGATGGGCACAAACTGGGGTAAATGTTGGTTCATTTCATTTCATGATTCATTTATTTCTGACCTGCTTCTTGTTTCATTAGTTCATTTGGCTTGGGAGGTGTAAAACTTACTGGGAGTCTTCAGCAGGTTCTCCTCCACCCAGTTATAGCCCTCCAAAGCAGGTGCTCCCGGGAAAGTTCAGCTTCAGCTCTCACAAAAACTCTTTGTGCTGCAGAATGGGAACTCCATGATTGACACCTGGAGCTGCCAATCAAGCTGCTGTCAGTGTTTCTAGGACTCCCAGAAGTCCACCCACCCCCTGTGTTGCTTGGAATTATGTCTTAAGACTCAAACATCTGACTTTCAAACATCTGGCTCTTACGTTAAACAACTGTGGCCACCCCTGCCACTGTGGCCCAAATACTCAGGTAAAAATCCCAGCATAGTTTTGGCTGAGAGGAAGAAGCAAGCAAAAACCTCCAGGAAGTCCTTTCCAAATTGTAAAAAGTAAGTTGGGTGAAACATGCAGGAGATGTATTGATTCTGCTGCTATAAAGAAAGGCTCTTTGTCTTAAATATAAAGTGCAAAACAAAACAAAGTCTTTGCTTTTCAGTGTGAAATGTCAATGCTTTGGCAACACAACTGTGACAATCACTGTAAACAGACTTTCAGCATTACCTCCGGAGCAGCTGTTTTCAGACTTATTAAAGGTAAAACAATACATATTCTATGTGGAAACAAACCATTGGCCATGATCACGGAATATAGAGGGACTATTACAAATTGGATCTGAAAGAAATACCAGGACCATGTGGTTACTTCTAGTCTGGTCTTGGATAGGGTATTTCTTATACATCCACCAAAGAACAGAACAGAAATTACCAGCGCAATGCTAAGCAAAATTACATGCTTCAAAATCCATTGACATCCATATCAATAGAAGGGTGTTACTGTGTGGGATTGCACCGCACATCACCATGTAAGAAAAGTCAAGATGTCTAGGTAGCCGGAAGTCCAGAAGAATAATAGATTAAAGCATTCAGTGAAAAAGGAACGTGAACAAAGGTCTTAAAAATAACAAAGAACAGCTACATGACTACAGGGAATGTTCACATTCAGAGACAAGAAACCTCTGCATAGCAGTGCCAGGAGACAGCACCAGCCTTGGCTACTATGTCCTCTTGGTTGGCCCTCCAGAGCAACTAGTTGCCACTGTGTGAAACAGGCTGCTGGACTAGATGAGCCATTGGTCTGATCCAGTGGGGTGGCTCTTATGGTCAGGTTAAAAGTACAGCTCACAGCACATTTGTGGGGTCAAAGGTATTATATTGCAGTGCAAATAACAGGAAACATGAATGTCACAATTTTGGGGAAATCTAAAGCTAAGGTTTAGTTTGTTTGTTTTTTTTAAATTTAACTGATATTTAAGCTGAACTGCTGTGAGGGCAAAATTGCATATAGTGTGCAGTATTGGCTGTATAAACACTAGGGCCATTAGGAGGTGCTGTGCAACGGGGACTAGGAGAATTGTGAGGGAAATAAGTGTTGCTGTTTTGCTTCAACCCAGTAGTTCGGCTTGTTAATCCTATCCCACTAAAGTAGTGTTTGCAGTGGAGTGCAGTAATTTCCTTCTGCTTCTTTTCCCATTTAGGAAGAGACTTTGGGTGTTTCAAATAATCAGCCATAGCCAACAACAAAAACAACAGATGTATGAAATGTGATTGATAAAAGATAATTAGTCATTAGCATGTCACTGTCAGACATTTGATATCTTGTAGGACCCATGAGTGTGTTCTTGGAGAGAGAGAATAGTCAAAACAAGGTTATTGTGAAGGTCATTATGGAAATCTACAAAAAAAAGCCTTTGTGACACAGGCTGTGGAGATAAAGGCAGCATCTGTAATACAGCATGATGCACCATATACCTCAGGGTTAAAGGCACAGCAAAAAAGGGAGGCATTTTGTGTTCTCTTCTAAGCATGGCTCGATTTGAATCTCACCCTATTTAGTTATGACACATGTGGCTTTACCTTCTTTGGGGAAAGAACCCACAGTTTCACAGCCCTTTTGGTGAATGGTGCATGAAATTATGTTTGTCATTTACTTGCCAGTTATATCTCACAAAGGAATTTAAATTTTAAAATTATGCAGCAACCTAGTGGCCTGAACTATCTGTGAACCCACGTCTTACTTCCCCTTCCCCACTGTGGAGAAACCTTAAAGGGGAAATAATAATATAGCACATCTGTTTTGTTTTACAAGCGCCTCTCCGAAAGCAGTGCAGCCTTCATTGGCACTGCATTCTTGAATGCTTCACTATTGAGGGGCTGTATATGTAGTACATTTGTTTATAGCATGCCTTTCCCCACGGTTCAAAGCAGCTGACAAACTTGATATTTAAACAGACTGGCAGGGAAGGCCTGGATGGTGGGGGGACCTCAGGGCCGCTTGACAGCACAACCAGTTGGTGGGGGGAGCATTGGGGCCACAGGTATGGCCCGATAGGCATAGCATTGGGCAGGGCTGGATTGTGGCTTCTGCTGCCTGTGGTAGGGAAGGAGTGCTATTGAGCATGCATGAGCCAGACTGGGCTGGGGGAAGAATGGGAGTGAGGTTCTGGTGCGGGGCCAGTTGTTAGGACAGACTTTAAAGACAGTGGGCATTTTCGCATTAGCGTTTACTCCGGGGTGGCATCCCATTTACTTCCGGATCTTTTGCTCGATTTCGCACATGTTGCTCCGCGGTCACGGTTTGATCCGGGGCTTCAGCAGTTTCACCCCGCAGTATCTGGATGTGCATGTTAGCGGAGTTTCCTAAAACCTGTGGATCCACACCGTATCCACTCCGCGGAGTTTGTTGTGGGAAATTCATCCCATCCCGCATTGACTGCTTTGTGGGCGGCACCCTCTGCCTTTCAGTCCTCCCACTCCATCCATCCCCTTGGGGCGTGCAATTCAATCATGTACACAGCTGGCCTGGCCAATCATCAGCTGTTCGTGGTGCTTCCCAAAAGTGCCCGCCCGGCCATTTTTTTTAAAAAACTTCTAATTTCTTGCGTAATAGCGATACTTCGAAATAATAAAAAAAAATTCTTTGGTTGAATAGCCTCAATTGCCAATTCATAGCTCCTGTAGTTTTCCTAGAGTTTACGCTGAGTAAAAGCCAAAACCATTTTTTTATACCAAAAAGCGGTTTTTGTTATTTTCCATGTAAGAGAGAAACCCTTTTTAAAAAAAAAATTCGGCTTAGTTGCGTTATTTCGCAACAACGATATTTTATCATATAAATTCCTCAATATACATCAGGGTCAATCCCTGGGAGGGGGGCTCACGAGTAGCAGCGATCGTCACAATTTGCATGAGCCAAACAGAACACTGGGAGGAAGAAGGGACCAGTATTGCTGGGCGCCATTGAACAGCTTACTGCCTCCACAACCGCACAGCAGCTATGTGCAATGACATCCAGCAGCAAGCCGATGGGGGCTCGTGGTGTTTCGTGGCGTGAGAGCGAAACAGAAGCCTTGCTGTCCATTTGGACTGAGGATAGCGTAGGCTGTGTGGAGGATGCTGCTACTGCAGCCAATACTTTAGCAGAAGCGTCACGTGATGGTTTGCCCGCGAAAAAAAGGGGGATTCTCTATTACGTTGTTATGCAATTACGCAACTGGAATTGCGCTTAAAAAAATGATTGACATGGCATCGAAGTCAAGTCGATGCCAGTGCGAAAACGATTTGAGCCGGGGCTTCATGGAAAGTGACTCCGCAAAAGAGACAATAGTGTGAAAATGAGGGAAATGGTCCGGACATAATTGCTCTGCGGAATATCGGTAGCAAATGCTAAGTGCGAAAACGCCCAGTGATTCAACATGCCTGGGGGTGTTTGGCAGAGGAGGAGAGCCTGGATTCTCTGTAACAGGGCCATGAAGGCATTAATAAAGCAGTTCTGACAGACACAGACAGTATGCATATGGTCCTTTCCTGAGCCACAGGAGGCAAACCCTTGCCTAGTTTGCTGCAACTGCTGACCTTGCAGGCAAACTGGGAGACCCCTGCCCTGTGTGACAAACCCTACCCTCAAAAGAAGTGGCTGCGGCATACACCCCTTTGAAAGCCCTGGTAAATAAAAGGAGCCTTGCAGCGCTGGCTGAACACCTCTAGAGAGAACGCCACCACTACCACCAAGCCTGTTCCATAGAGCGAGAGTTACAGTGGCAAAGACACAGGTTATGGTCAATGCCAGGCAGGCCATCCTAAGCAGAAGAACAACTAGCAGGTGGCAGCCTAGAGACTATGCTACATTTCCCTTCCCTGTGATAGACAAGAAGGCAGTGAACCTGTAGGACAGATAGGTAGCCATGTTGCACATTAGCAGGGTTAGGAAGGTGCAGTGCTGAAAAGGTATACAGGAAGCAGCTAAGCAGACAACATCTCCTCCCCCTGCCCATGGCAGGGATGGCAACAGGGCCACAGGGGTCAGAGGCAATATTGATTGCCCTCTTTCCAATGTCAAATAGGTGGGGGATGTTGCTACAGGCTAGGGAGAATAGCAAGTGCCTCCCCTAGCTTTGAAAGGCAGAGCCAAAGCAGAGATTAGTGGTGAAGAACAATCTGAGATTGAACTCTCTCTATATATCAGTGAGGAGGGTCATAATTCTGAAAGCCTAGCCTTCTTGATGTCTATAATTAAGTGGGAAAATATATTGCTGCACTTCCCCTTCCCCCATATTAACTACCCCTTGCTGGCTTCTACTGTATTTAGAATGAAGAAAAGTCAGGCAACCTTGCATTGATATATCAAGACAGCATGGAGTGAGTGTCTATTTTAAATTTAAAACTTATTTGCAATTCTTAAAGATGTATCCTAGAGGGTTGGGACAGTTACATGTGGCAATATGCTTTCCATTGAACCTAACTTAATGACCATCTGATTAACAGAATTACCTTTACTTCCACGTTTAAAGAGATTAACTCAAGTTTTTTTAAAAGTCTTATGATTTTGCAGGGCTCTAGCGGCTTCCACAGCATATGCAATAATCAAACCTGGGACTTCCTAATTTATAATTCTCTAAACCACATCAACAGTCTCTAATTAATTCTAGCTCTATGTAGCAGCACATATGTAATTAGAGATGGTCAGGGCTTTTTTATAGCAGGAATGCACAGGAACAGAGTTCTGGCTGGCTTGGCATCAGAGATGTGAAACAATGGTGACATCAGGGGGTATGGCTTAATATGCAAATGAGTTTACACTCGGCCTTTTCTACAAAAAAGCCCTGGAG
This sequence comes from Heteronotia binoei, assembly GCF_032191835.1. Lineage (NCBI taxonomy): Eukaryota > Metazoa > Chordata > Lepidosauria > Squamata > Gekkonidae > Heteronotia > Heteronotia binoei. Next base: position 89,369,992 of record NC_083230.1, read on the forward strand.
ATAGTGGTTTGTAATACGCACTCTCACACATGAACACACATGAAGCTACCTTATACGGAATCAGACCATTGGTCCACCAAAGTCAGCAATGTCTACTCAGTTGGGCAGTAGCGCTCCAGGGACTCAAGCAGATGTCTTTCACATCACCTCCTACCTGTCCCTTTTAACTGGAAATGCCACTGATTAAAACTGGAACCTTCAGCAAGCCAAGGAGATGCTCTACCACTGAGCCACAGCCCTTCCCCTCCCTTCTGCATTAGGAAACATACACCATGAAAATGCATAGCATCCTCATCATTATTTATTCAGGCATTCCTTGTAATCTGTAGGGTTCCTGCTGGCTTTAAAAAGAACTTTGATGACCACCAACAATGAATGCAAGCATCTGCATACCTGTAGGCATTCTGTCATCAAAAACTGAAATGCAGAGCTTATTGATGTGATTTTTCATTGTCTGATGAACTGGGCATGCACACAAAAGCTTACATTCTGATTAAAACTTTGTTGGTCTTAAAGGTGTTAATTGTCTCCAACTTTGTTCTATTGCTTCAGACCAACATGGCTGCCCACCTGGATCTATTGAGGTGATGTTATTTTCATTATTTTGACATGCAACCACATCAAAATACCTGATGTGTTAATCTGTGGTGATACTGGCTCAGGTAGACTTCATGCAGTATAAGCTCTAGCTGGGCTCTCAATAGTGGTGTTACTCAGTTAGAGATCACCGCTAAAGTTAGGCTTGCAGAAGTCATCATTCCTAAATGTACCAGCAATCAAGTGTCCCTCATTGTAAATGTTCTCCCTGATTTGAATCACAAATTAAAGCCATCTCTTGCTACTTTTGCAACACCCTTGATTTCCCACTCACTAATTCCTATTTTAGTGGAGACAATATCTAAAGACTGGCAAAGGTTAAGTATACCTGCCAATTTACCTTTGGTGTCTTATCTCTTGTGATAAGTCATTAAACAGTGTTTAAAAACATCAACATGTTTTATTACACTTTATTTTATTGCTTGCTTTGCCCTCCCCCAGCATTTCGCTACCTTCATTTCTCTCCTGCACCCACAACCTCCTGCAAAATGTAGTCCTGAGACTTAGTCTGCAGAAACTGTAAATGGACAGACAATTTTGACTCATCCTATATCCTGATATCTGGTTGGGTTTCACTGTTCAGGCTATGAATATGTGAATTAACAATCAAGTTAAAGTTGCCTGTGTGAAGGAGTGCAGGATTTACTGCGAGGTGCATGTGTTTAAAGAGGCATTAGACTCCTCTGTTTGTGTGCAAGACTGCAACCATCTCTTTTGTTGCCCAGACTGAGTGCCCCAGAACAGTCTTTTCCTCAGTGGCCAGTCAGAGGGTTCATGCATGTCACAGTAAAAGTCCCCTCCTCTGCCCTAGAAGAGAGACTGGAGCCCTTGTCTTCAGCAAGGCAGATGCTTCTCATTCCTCAGTCTTTCCTGTATGTGAAGCAGCATGGGCTGAGCAGCTGACCATAGAGAGAAGAAACAAAGAAGCTAAATTCTGTCACCTGTAGTTGGGGCAAAGCTCTTCAGCAGCTGCTCAGCCCAGAGAGGGGCAAAGTGAGGACATCAGCTCACAAGTGGTTGTTTCCCTGCTGAATATCTGATACACAATTTCAGCTCACACTGTCACATTCTAGGATTAGCAGTCTAGCATGTCACTTTCATTGGCCTGCCATGCCAAACCTGACAACCAGTGGGAGGACTGGGGGTGGGAACATGGGGGTTTGGTGCATGCAACATTGGTGACATCACCAATGTCCAGGGAAACCTGGAAGTAACATAATGTAGCTGTAGGAATTGCTGGAAACTCTATGGTAAAACCTAGAAGTGATGTAGGATAGCTCTAGGAATTGCCAGAAACTCCAAGGAAAAACCATAGAGTTTCTAGAGATTCACAGAGCTACTGTACATCCCTTCTAGGCAGGGCCAGTCCTTCCACTCGGCAAACTAGGTGATTGTCTAGAGCACCAGCCTTCTGGGGTGGCTAATTGGGTGTCTCCCACGTGACTCGGTGACATTATCAGTGCGGGCGGGGGTGCCAGACAGTCGAGGGCAATGTCACAGAGGGCTGCCAGCAGGAGATATCCCACCAAGTTCATACAATAGTATGTGCTTTCATGAAGCCTTAAACACCGACCAGGATCCATCCAAGTGAACAACAGATTTGTTACAGTTGGTTGGGCTTCTTACATCCCTCCCCACCTCTGGTTTGCAGCTCTGTGCATTCCCTCAGATAATGGTTGTGGGAGTTTCTCAATGTGCAGGTAGCAACTGTCAAGCAGAGGAGACTCTGCAGCACCCCTGGGCACACAGAGATTAATGTGTGATTCCCCAAACTAATATAAATGCTAAAATGGTATATTAAATGTCATTTTTAACAGGGAATACTCATTCAGTTAAGTTTTCAAATATTGAAAAGCCTTAAGCAATGTGAATCGGGGAAAGGTTTCATTCTCACACAATTTCTATTGTTTCAATTAATTTGGTTGTTTACTTCTTACACTTGTGTAGGTGACAGAATGATCAAGTTCAATGAACTGTTGTTGTTTTTAAGGCTTTAAAAACAAACTGTTGTAAGTACTAAGCTTGCTATACAGTTCCTGCACTATCAAAAATAACAAGGGACCTTGTTTTACACTCTGTTCGACATGTACTGTTACTGCCCTCTACTGTTCTGCATTTAAATTGCTAGAATTTTGAACTTTGCAATCATCTTGTTGCCAAGTAAGAGCCTCATGGTGCAGTGTTAAAGCTGCAGTACTGCAGTCCTAAGCTCTGCTCACGACTTGAGTTCGATCCCCAGTGGAAGCTGGGTTTTCAGGTAGCCAGCTCCAGGTTGACTCAGCCTTCCATCCTTCCAAGGTTGGTAAAATGAGTACCCACCTTGCTGGGGGGAAAGTGTAGATGACTGGGGAAGGCAATGGCAAACCATCCCATAAAAAGTCTGCCGTGAAAAAGTTGTGAAAGCAATGTCACCCCAGAGTCAGAAATGACGGGTGCTTGCACAGGGGACCTTTCCTTTTCCTGTTGCCTTTTGCTGCACATCATTACTCAGTCAATATGTACATATATGCTGTGAAGTTTCAGCCAACTTATGGTGACCCCAGGAAGGGGCTCTTGAGGCAAAGAAGAGACAGAGGTGGTTTGCCATTGCCTTCCTCTGCAAAGCTCTCCTTGGTGGTCTCCCATCTAAGTACTAACCAGATGAGATTGGGCTATACTATGGTATATCAGATGACATTGGGCTATACCATGGTACTTTCCCTTTCTATTCAGTCACTACCTCTTTTAAAAGTTAACTGGAAGCCCCAGTTAGATTAGGGAACTTCAGGCTGTGAAGATCAGTGATGATTCCTAGGGGAGAAAAGGAGAGTTTAACCTTTTTCTCCCCTGCCACTTCAAAGATTTAAATAGCACCTCTGATGCTGTATTTCGCTGTAGCTATTCAGTTGAATGTAATGGATGCACCAAATAAGTCAAATGATTTTTTAGACAGATGGTTACCTTTCTTTGACTATGTTATGGTGAATTCTAGTAAGCTGTGTAAGCATCCTAAGGAATATCTTAAGTTTAGTTTTTTTATTGACAAGTTAAATAATTCTTCTGTCAACAAGTATATATATTTTAAAGGTAAAGGTAGCCCCCTGTGCAAGCACCAGTCGTTTCCAACTCTGGGGTGACTTTTTATAGATATGCATTTTGTAAATTAAGTCAGTCTTGAGTGTTTTTGCATATGGTTGATTATGGATATTCTGTTTTTTAACTGTATGTATTGTTTCATGTTTTATTATTTTGTTTCTTTTTGAAAATAAAAAATTAAGTATTAAAAGAGGGAAAAAACAGCAGCCAGTTACATCTGTGAGCTTTTCCCCCTACAGAAATTAAAGCAGCTTCAGGGCAGCTATTAAAATTATGGAAGTGATCTGGAATGGAAGCTTTAAGCCTTTCCACTTCCCTTCCCAGGCATCCTGTCCTGTTTTTCACAGCAGCCACATAAAACGGCTGAATAACTTGTTTTCAAAAGGCAATAAATTCTTATAAGGCAACAGTGGGGTATCGTGGATTCGGGTGGATTTTGTTCTTGAGAACTGTTTTGCTGACTGGGACTAGCAGATGGCCCAAGAGCAGAGTTTGTGCTGTGCTTTTGGTTTCAGGTCCCTCTTTGGCAGCCATGATGATCTGCAGTAGAATAGCTCGATGCCAGTCCAGGAGCACCTAAGGGACCAACAAGATTTCCAAGGCACCAGCTTGTGAACGTCAAAGCTCCCTTTGTCAGATGTTTGTCTGTGAATTTACAAGCCTGCAGAGCCAGGCAAAATGCACAGCTACAATAAAGCTGCAATCCTGTTTCTGTATGGTTAAATGAAATACGAAAACTGCCTCAGACCACATAACAAGTTCACAGGAACCCTAAGGGCAAAAAAAGCATTGTTAATACAATATTACATTTCTACCTCACTTCCCCAGGTACATGAACTTTCCAAAACCAAAGCCACATAAGAAAATTGAGGAAATAATCCCAGATCTCCCAAATCTCCTACTGTTTCTTACCATGTGATCTACTTCTGTAAATAGAGTTTTAATGTTAAGGTGTTTTCTTCTACTTTATCATACACATCTCATGCAAGCTGCTAATGGAGCTGTTTCACTGAGAGGACTGTTTCTCATGAGTACAGAAGCTGGATGCCCCCAGATGTGCACAGAAGCAGTTGTGGGTGTCTGTGTGAAAACTGCAGCCTTGATTGTACAGGCTGAACCCTCTCTGCCTTCCCCTGTCCTTGTGAGCTATTCCATAGGAGCACAGTGGAGAGAGGCCAAGTCAGGCCATGCAAAGCACAGCCTCTGCGAGAGCTCTTCTCTTCTCCTCTAGTGCTCCAGTTCAGAGACAGGGGGGCTTCAAAATGAGATGGCACCTTAAAATGAGAGGGAGATTCCCTGCGCCTCCACATGAAGCCAGTTGGGTGACCATGGGTCAGTCACAGTTCTATCAGAGCTCTCCCACCTACCTCACAGGCTGTTGTGGGAGAGGATGGCAAGGCAATAGTAAGATGTTTTGAGACTCGTTCAGGTAGTGAAGGGCAAGATACAGGGCTTTTTTAATAGAAAAAAGCCCAACAGGAATTCATTTGCATACTAGGCCATATCTCCTGACAACATCATTGTTTCACATAGGGCTTTTTTATATAAAAAGCTCAACAGGAACTCAGTTGCATATTAGGCCACAGCCCCTGGTGCTAAGTTAGTCAGACCTGCATTCAAACTGTGGTTCTGCAGGAATCTGTTAACCAACCTTAAACCTGCCTGTGTTCACATTGTGCATGCTGCTTAGAGGCTGCCTTCTGAAGTGAACAGTGCAGAGGCACCCCATCACCCCTTTCGCCTGCACCTGGGCAGGTGAAAGGGGCAACAGGGATCAGGCAGGCAAAAGAGACAACATGTGCATGGCTGTGCCAGGGCGGGGATGGGGTTTTTTTGCCTGGGGCAGCAGAACCCCTAGCACTAGCCCTGCCTGTGTAAGAGAGTATCCTGAGTTTTCACCTTTCATGCAAATGGTACAGCATGACTCGATGTTAATCACTTCCTCTAATACCACTTTCCCAAAGCTTGGCCTAAGTGAACACCATAGACATCTGTTCCTATAGACCTAACTACTTACTTGCAGGGGGGCAAGCAGGCTGTTACACCTAGCAACTAACCAGGCAATTGTTGTTTTCATACTGAAGCCGACCATTATTTACTCATTCAATGCACTGCTCCTCTCCCAAGACAATATCTGGGACGCTGGACAAAATAACCTAAAGTGTAATTTTAAATCCAAATTGGCACCAGGCAATTTATAATGAGCCAACAAAAGAAAACAATGACAGCAGAACTAATGGCTAAAAGCATGAGGCCAAGTTATCAGGGCAAACTCCTTCTCTGACGCATTAAAAAGAGCCTAGCAGTGGGAATTCTGCAAGGGCTTTTCTGCAAAAGAGGAGCTAGATAAGAGCTCTGAATTGGATAAGAACACATGGATTGGAAAGGCCAAACTAAGAGAAAAATACTAGAAGCTTATGACCACTTCACACACTTGTTGGCTGCTTTCCCTCCCGTACTTGCAGAAATGACTGTTCATAGCAAGTCTTCTACAAACACTGCAAATGTGGTTTGACCAAATAAGGATGGCCTTTTTATCATATTCTGAAAACTTTCCCCCCAAAACCATCTCTTGTAACCCAGTCTCATTTCCTCCCCAGTTTCTCAGGATTTATTTCCCATTTTTGAGTTAGAAGAAAGGGAGGTTCACTAAACCAAAGATGCAGTGTAGCCATACACAAAATGTATACAAGCCAAGGCCAGTGAATGTTTATGCATAGTTAAGGCTACAAAACTCATAATGTAGTGTAACATTCTAAGGTCTAAATTAAATTGAACAGCAGTAAAAGTCGTGTACAATGGAAAATATGGAAACGAACACATTTTAAATAGCTAGTGGGTTTTCCCATGACAACCTACAGAACTGGGGAAATGTGCAATCCTTCTTATTGATGTTGCTCATCCCTACTGTATAGCATAGTAATTTAAAGCGTGCCTATTGTTATTTAATTTTAAATCTATTGATTACAATTAGTTCTTTTCCCACAGAATCTGACCTTCCCATTTATTCTCCAAGTAATACTTGCCAATGTGTAAATGATCTATGGTTTCATCCAAGCCCCCACTGCTAGGCAGCATGCATGAGTCATCCCAAAATATCCTGTAATTTAGGGGTGGCCAACGGTAGCTCTCCAGATGTTTTTTGCCTACAGCTCCCATCAGCCCCAGCCATTGGCCATGGTGGCTGGGGCTGATGGGAGTTGTAGGCAAAAAAAAATCTGGAGAACTACCGTTGGCCACCCCTGCTGTAATTGATCACAATTCCATTTTATTAAATAATATGGATTTATAACTCTCATTTCAGTAATACAGTCTCAAACATATTTACTTGGAGTGTCCTGTTGAACAAAGTTTAGTTCATCCTAGGGAATGATCCCAATCAATGTTCCCTTTAAGCTGAGTTAGTGTGAGCTAGCCAGGACCAGATCTACAAGTTTTTTTGAGGGGCGGGGATTAAAAAATGACACCCCCATATGGGCCATTCTATCTCATGGTCCCACAGAATACAATGGACTCCATACTCAATTTGTAAAATTCTTATTCCAGAAAGTCTTTGAAATCAAATAAACTGGTTTACTGAGTTTCTTGTACATAATACGGCTTGCTGCTATTGCTAGCATAGATTTTACTTAGCTGCTATAATTTGTCCGAAGTCCAGTAGAAAGGCAGGAAAAACATTCCTGAAACAAGATTTAGAAAGCTGCCTTATGTAGTTTATTGGTCTATCAAGGTCAGTGCTGTCTACTCTGTTTGTGATCCTCCAGGATCTTTCACATTATCTACTACCTGATCTTTTCAGCTTGAAAGGCCAGGGATTGAACCTGGGACCTTTTGCAAGCAAAGCAGAAGCTCTGCTAGTAAATCACTAGGAGGGAGGCTGAGCTATAGGGCTAATATCCTCATAGCCCACCTCTGATTGTACTGGAAGGATTGTGTTCTAGAAAGACCACTTTTTAAATCTCATATTTTCTTTTTCAGAGACTTGCACTGAAGGCTATAGTTAATGACTAGATCCAAGTGGGCAGCCGTGTTGGTCTGAAGTAATAGGACATAGTAGGAGTCAAGGGGCATCTTTAAGACCAACAAACTTTGTTGGTCTTAAAGGTGGACTTGACTCCTGCTTTGTTCTATAGTGAATGGCTGTTCTGGACTCTTAGCAGCACAGGTCTGTCTAGCTAGAAATCGAGGAGGGCTGAAGGCAATGGCAAAGCACCCCATAAAAGACTGCCATGAAAACGTCCTGCTGTGATGTCACCCCATGGATTGCTAACGACTCAGTGCTTGCATAGGGGACTACCTTTACCTTTTAAGCTGCATGGCTGAGACTGGTGTTGTTCAAATGGCAGAAAATGATAGCAAAATTATTTGGGTTTTTTTCTCTTCATTCCTGGCTTTATTCTGCTCAGTATTTCTTCTATGCTTTACTTCAAGACTAACTCAGTGGTTAGAAACTGCAAATATACTCATTTTCATGACTTTAGCTATTTTCCACATTGTAAGTATAAAGGATACACAGTGTGATAATGTCTTGGGACCTCTTGTCAGAAAAGAGTCTTGGTCCTCCCCTCCTTTCTACTTCAAAGTTCTTGCTTTCAGAGTATTCAGTACTCTGATATGCTGAGCTATAGCTGGTTGGTGTCGTTTACAGTTCCCGCACAGACACACAAACACACTCACCTGTCAGTTGCTTCACAAAGAAAATGTTTATAATTGAACAAGTATCTCAAAGCTGCTTTGTCTGCTAAAACTGGTCATTGGGGCTTTGTTACAGGGATTTGTACAATTTTTGCCATTCAGCCCACCCCGCAATAACTTTCAGTTGCATCAAAGAGATTCATAATGTTTGACTTGTATTTGTTCATATCTTCCTCTTCTTTCTGTGCTGAAAAAATCAGAATATGATGCTAGGCTGTTGCTATGGAAACAGCTCCTTTTTGCAAGGCAGTAAGAATAAGGTTGTGAAAAATGGGGGGGCTGAATATTATGGGTGGGAATCAAAAGAAACAGGAGAGGGCAAAATCTGAATTTTGAGAAATTTGATTTTTTTGTGAGTGCAGAACTGGCTTAGTAACTTTTGATTAAGGCAAGGCTAAAATTCTCATGGTAATCTGGTGTTCATTTTAAATCTCCTGTGAGTGAGGTAGAGTCTCATATCTAGAAATCATTTAAGTTTTATTCAGTTGGTTTATATTAATGGAGCTATGTCAAGAATCCTCATCCCAAAACTGGGCAAAAGCAAAAGAAAGTTACAAAAAACCAGGGAATGACTAATTCTTATTCTAGCCTGGTAGGGGCCACCATTCCTTTCTCTCTATTCTCCCAGCACAGGAGCGAAAGGATAGGTCTCCTGGCCTCTCAGGGAGTTATCAAGAAACGTCAGCCCTTCAGGGTAGGACTGCAGTCTGAATTTCCCAAGCTAAAACATTATCTGGTAGGTGGTCAAAGGTCCAGGTTCTGGACTTACTTTGAGGTTAATGAAGGCAAAAATCCTCAACAAGATAAAAATATAATTATTTTATTAAAGTGCAAAAATAGTTTAAAAGACAGACTGTGAAGGAATAAAACAACAAACCGTATGCTTATCCAGCTTAGCTAGTATAGCACATCAAAGTTCCAGGTTATCAGGTGTAAATTCCAAAAGCTGTCAGGTTCAGCAACAAAGTGGCTCTAATCCTCAGAGACAAGAAGTGCTGGAGCCCACACAAGCAGCAGTTCAAGATGGATGCCACAAGAAGCTGAGCTGAGTAACCACTGACATCTTTTGTGCCAAGTAGCCAATAAGCCCAGAAGGACAAAAGCTAACTAAATTTATGGACAAAGTTTCGGATGGGCCTCAGAAACCAAAAAGGTGATGTAACTCTCTCTATGTGTTGCTAGGCATGTGATGTAGAAACATTTGTCCCTCTCAGGGGGAGAAATGAAACTTTACTTCAGAACAGTTTCAGTCCATTCCCACAGGCGCAAACGATATCACAAAGGCTTGGTATGCCTTGGCAGGCCAGGGTCAGATGGTACTCCCTTCCTCTTCCAGATGTAAACTATCTTCACTACAAGGTCATACTAACTCTGGTCTCTAACTGACTCTGGGAAAATATCTGTAGGCCTCTGCAGCATGAACCAAAAGTTTTCAAGACACAAGGCGAAAGCAAGGAACCATGTTTCTTTACAGGCTATTATACAGCTTTGGTTTCCATATTGTTCCTCTCAAATATGTGTGGCACCACAACTCTTACCAGCAAAAACGTGATAGAATTTGAATTAGAGAACTGTTGGGGTTGTTCAACTGACTGATTGGTTTCATTTGATTTTACTGTGTTACTTTGCATATTATGTCTCTCTTTTTGCGTCATTATATACTTCCTGAAAATGTTGAAAAACTAATGTAAAAATTATGAATGATTGAAAGGGTATCAGGTTCAAGTAATAAAGAGCTGAAACTTAGCTTGGTGGAGATTGAGAGATGGAAGTTATGGAGAATGTGAATTCAGGAAAGATGAAAACTGACTGGGAACTGGGAACAGAGCACAGGTAAGAAGACAGCAGTAAACCATTATGAATCATCACTAAAATCCCACTGAAATTCAGAATAAAGGGTTTATGAAGGGCTTGCCTCTTCTCAATCCCACTATGACCTGACTTTATAGCTTGATCCTGCTCATAACGAGCTTATCTCCAGTCAAGCCTCCCCACAGAATCTCACCCTTCCCTTCTTACTTTGCTACCATTTCTCCTTCTTTTACAGTACAGAAGAGTAACCAGAGGACAAGGCAAACAAAACAGCTCCCTTAAGTGTGTCAACATTATGAATTTTCTCAGAGATCTGCAAAATACAGTTGGGGGGGGGGGATTTCTCCACAAACTTGAAGAAAGTTCCAACCTTACAGAAAAATGGGAAAAACTAAAATAAAAATTAAAACCAGGTATTAAAACTCCCCCCAAATAACAGAAACAACGCCTATAACTTTAAGAAAAGAATGCCCACTGAACTCTCAGTTGCCATTGTTGAGGTTGCTAGACAAGAACAATATTGCTGAGCCTTCCAAGACTGAGTTTCAGAAAAGCAAAACCATGGGATAGAGGAGGGGAGGACTTGGAGGCCAAATAAATTCTTGGAAAGGGTCCTATCCCCCTGTTTTGCCATGTCCCTTGATGATGGAGAAGGACTCACCATTGTCAAGTCTGGTGGCCAGAAATCACCAGAGACTCATTATCTACACCATTTCGTCTGGACCAATGCTAGGTATGGCACAACTGGCCACAGAGGTGGCCACCATGCAACTCAAACAGACTTTTCCTGAAGAAAGGCTGCTAGCAGGGGGATGGATGAAAAACTGAAGACAGGGGAACAGATAAAGATAGGTTGGCTCAGCTGGTGGGTGGGAAAAAGAGAAGGAAGCAGGAGAAGGGGAGAAGCTACAGAAGCTACCAGGAAAGGGAAAGAGGAAATAGAGGGGGAAGGGATATCGGGAAGAATGAAATATCCCCAAGTCTTTGTAGGTTCCCCACTTGTAATGTACTAATTGTAATGTTTGTGGTGGAGGAATTGTTCCATCATAGTTTCAATGTCATAGAATAGGACTTACAGGCCAGTCCTTTTCATAATCACACAGAAGTCCTACTGTTATACCTGGGAACAATCACCACTGAAATGCTGAAATGTTTTTAAACCACTTAATTTACGCACCTTGTTCACACACACTTCTCACGCTCATGGCGTCAGTTCTCTGTCATGCACACACATCCGTATAAATCTTGTTCTCTCTCATACAGGTACACACAATTCAGCATTCATATACCAAATTTGTATGTATATTAGAACTTCATATAGTGTAATTCTCATATACACAAAACTCTCACAACATGTTTGTTGCCACTCCTAGCCTTCCATATCTCATTTCCAACCACTTCCACTCATGCACACTACAACTCAGGCCTAACACCATCCAGACCATGGGGGCCCCCACCCCACCCAGATATAAAACCACATTACTTGTTTGGGCCAGAGTGACCAGGTCCTGCAGAATTTTGTCCTTCAGGCAGCCCTGACAGGAAAAAGAACTCTATTTGGGACATTAGAGATGTGAAGGAACTCAATCATCATCTAGTCCAGGGGTGTCAAACAGCCACCCGTTGACTGGATCCGGCCCGCTCAAGGCTTTGATCAGGCCCCTAGGGCTCTTTTCTCCCCCCTCCTGTCCTTACCCTTTGAAGCTCCCAGGCTCTTACAGCTCTCAGGCTCTTTGAAGCTTCCAGGCTGAGACTCTTTCACCCTTTGAAGCTTGCAGGCTGAGTCCCAGGTTCTTCCTGCCTTTCTTTGGTGGCTGCTGCAAGGAAAACGTGGGGTGGATTTTAAGATCCATTCCACATTTTCCTTGCAGCTTTTTCTGTACTCTGCAATGGTGTCAAATGGAGTGGAGATGGTTACATTTTCAGCTTTCCTATAGCTAGCTGAAACTCATGCTTCCTGGAGTTGTGTCCTTACAAACAAGGGTTGATGCTTTCAGCCGGCTTATCTCTCCTGAATGGACCTAACCTAGTGAGTACTCTAATGTGGGAACCCACAGCCAAAGGGGGCTATTATACTGGAAAGGCTTTGCCAATCTGAGTAGACTGGTGGGGAGAAGTTTACAATGCAATTTCATTGTTTCCACAGAGTCAGAGCCTTGTGCTTTTTCTTGATGTTTTATTTTAAAAATTGCATTGCCAAATTCCACTAGTCCCCCACCTTTCCAACTTAAACCATTGGAAGGGTTTTAAGCATGTTTGTATTTTAAGTTTTAAAAAATATCTTTAATTGGGTTCGTCTGTGTCCATTATAAAGTTTATATCTCCACTACCTGACATATTTTATGATACTCATGGCCCGGCCCCACAAAGTCCCATTTGTGTCAGATCTGGCCCTCCTAACAAATGAGTTTGACACCGCTGATCTAGTCTTTCTTCTGTTCTCTCCTCTATCCATATGACACCCTGTCATTCTCAGCTTCTTGTTTCTCACCCATGATATTGCCTTCATCACATGAATCAGGCTGTGTCATCGGCTGCTAATGTAAATCAGCCTTTGGTGAAATAGGAAGTAAAATAAGGTGTAAAGCTTACAGCAGACAGCCTATTTTTTTTCTTAGTGTGCTCTATGAATTTCCTCTCTTGAGTGACGAATGGCAAGAACAGGTTAAAAAAGAAGAAAGGGGGTCCTTCTTTCTTTAGGGGGATGAAAATTCTAGTGGTAGTGAGGAGATAGTGTTTAGTGCGCAGTAAATTTCTCATATTTCTAAGTCATTTGAGGGTACATTTGCCAAGATTTTAAGACTTATGGACCTATACATCAAATCCCTTGTAAAACTGGTGCCATTATTCTCCCATTTTTCACCTCAGCTTGTAAGCGGGTCTCGTATATCTTCAGTTTCTGCTGCAGCAAAGGTTTCTTCCACCTTTTTTCCTGTTCCTTTATATCAATTAGAGTCCAGCACAGATGTGATTTACAGGATCACTTCATCAAAATAATCACCTTGAGAGCGGGGGGGGGGGGGGGTGGTCAAACCAACGTCAAGTAAGGAACGCACATCATGAAATACAAAATCCACATTTTCCCTCTGCTATTTAACACAGGTGAATAATACCCACTCCTGGTTTTGTGTCAGTGCCACTTCTTTGGTTCATGTCATTTTTTAATGTCTCAGGATTGAAACCGAGGACATCGGTCATGGAAAATGTCATTGCCTCTTGGGGGGCATCAGTTCTGACAGCTCTTTGTTGTGTTACTGTTTGTAGTGTGTTTTCCCAGCTGTTGTGCCTGATGGGGAGATGTCTGCCATTATGAAGCGTTCTATCTGTCACCAAGCAGCAGGTGAAATAAAAGGTCTGAAATAAGGTTTCAGGCTGCAGATTTGTGCAGTGAAATTTACAGAATGAGCACTGACTTTTTGAAATGGGCATGCCAGATGATAAATAAAGTCTCTCCCTCTAATTCTTGGGGTCTTTAGCCAAACCTTGTGTCATCCCACCTGTGCAATGACTTTCTGAAAGTCTTTTTGTTCTATTTTGTCTCCATGGTCATATATCATATTAATTCATATTTGCTTAATTAGTAGTAATATTGATATCATTGACAGTGGGAAAGGAAGTGAGATAATATTTTAAAAATGAGCATACTGTTGTGATTTACTCGTTTGAGTGACTACCAGCTTCAGCTTCCTTGCCTCTGTTCCTTCTGGCCTCTGCTTCCTTCCTTTACTGGTTTTTCAAAAACCTTGTACCTTGTGCATGACCCAGACTTCTGGATAGTTGAAGTCTATCAGCTTGGACTAACCTCTTCCATTTCCTAACAAAGCTCCACAATCCATTTGATGTGCCATAGTTAGAAATTATTTGTGTTCATTTTTCTGCAACAGAATGTTCTTGCAAAAAAAAAAAAAGTAATGATACGTAGTGATGTGTGCCTCCTTTATCTTTTACTTATGCTCATTCTCTGTTGCCAAGGGGACAGAAATCCACTTGGCAGGTCAGAAGTCCTTCCCATTGTAGCCACTTTGAGGACTTCTCAGCTTATTCTTGGTCTATATCACCAGAGAAACAAACACGCAGCATCTATCAGATTGTAGACTTCAAGTCTTTTGGAAGCTCTGTGCTCTTTCTCCCTAGTCTGATGCTCTTGTGAAGTGCCTGGCTTGCTTGGTGCTGCCCAGGTAATATGCAGTAGACTCCATTATAAAAAGCTCTGAAATTGCCTTGAAAAGATAACTTGTTCTATGGGAACCCACCCCAGTAGCCCATCTTGGCTAGTTAATCTAGAAAGTCATTTGTTTGTATTTTTTTCTAATTTTATGTTTTGGCTGTTTCTTCAATTTTTATTTATAATAAATCTGTTTTGCTTGGTAAGAAGATATTCTGAATGGGTTATCTGTTTGCACCCATCATCTTACAAGTGAAGTTTTGACTAGCTGATCACACTCTTTATTTTACAGAGTTTACAGACCCAGATAAATAAAAGAGGGGTAGACATTTCTCCCCTCATTTGCAGTTCTTTAATTTTGTTTACTGTCATTGCCTCAGTATTATAGCCCAAATCCCTGACAAGAGCAATATCACCAAAATAATTGAATCCATGGTATAATCAATAGTTATCAAGCAAATTATTGATTACAATCACATATGCAATATATACAGTTGTGAAAATTATAAAAAATATATTGCTTTTAATAAATCTAAAAATACCATCTTGCTTCTGAAACCCCCTCTAATTTTTCATAACCTACCTCCAATTTTCTCTCCTCTTTAAAAATAATAAAACCATATCTCTGGACCAGTCATGATCATTAGCTGAGTGTTCAAATACAGTGGAATCCTCAGCATACTTAGCAGCTGCCCCTCTTCTGTGCTCTCAGCCTTCCCACTGAATTGCTCTGCTTGTGCTTTGGCAGCCTGAAGGAGTCCATCCCTCCTCAACTGTCCCCAAAGAGCTATTTTGCCCTGACAGGAGAAGCTCGGATCTGGACTCACCCAGGTCCTGTTTGCGGGGCCGCGGGAAAGGGCAAGAGCATGGGCAGCCATAGCAACTCATTGTTGTGCAGAGGGGGAGGGCCAGGGTCAAGCGCGGGAATCTGCAGCCCACCTGACCTGATGCTGGTCCTATCAGCTGGTCTGGAATGTTTAGGGGGTAGGGGTGCCCAATGGCTATTTGGAATGCCATGCTACCCCCGCTCACCATCTTCGGCCATCTGGCAGCTTGGCCCACCCTCCCAGCCCTTTATTTGGGTGTTTAGGGTTTGCATGAGGGTCTCTTTATTTGATTTCTTTTTGTCACAACTTGGCATATCAGCATGGGACTGGATCCATTCTCAGGAAGCCGGCCTGTGTGCCCATTTCCTGAGTGTGGGGATCCCCCTAAGGGATCTTGGCATGAGGGGCAACTGCTATGCCCAGCCTGGGGGCATGTCTGGGGATTACCCTCATGCTCAGGTGGCAGAGTACTGTAGTGGGATCCAAAAACCTGCCATCACATGTTTACCAGCAGATTATCGACTGGCAGGCGGGTCAGTCAATGTGTTGGATCCTTACTCCATTCTGTGCCAAGGCTTACTACAGCTGTAACCAATAAAATTGTGGCCAATTTTATTCTACTCTTTCTGAAAATGGTGTGTGTGTCTGTTAATTCAACTGAAACTGCAATTTGACTGTTGTTTGTGGTTGTTTGGAGAAACGTGTCTTGGGTGCCCACCTTGGCCCCTCCACTTGGCACTGGGACCACAAGAGAGAAGTCAGAATAGACTGTGAGGTAAGCTAGCTGAAGAAAAAGCAGAATAAAAAGAGCCACTGAGAACAAATACCTAAGATGTCAACTAGTCTGACAAGCATGGAATGCAGTTACTGCAGATGAGGTTTCTGAATTAAAATGCTAGATAGTGTGTGTTTGTGCATTGCCCAAGACACATTTTTAGTGGAGAGGACAGTCATAAATAAGCATACAATAAACAGATTGTGATTTCAGTGTGCTTAAATATCCTTAAATGATGATACTCCCTATATAAATGATAATATAAGAAAACCCTGCTAGATCACACCAAAGAGACATCTAGTCCAGGATATTATTTTTAGTGACCATCTGGATGCCTCCAGGAAGCCACTAAAGAGGAAATAAAGCTAACCACCCCCTCTTATCAGATCTTAAAACAGGCTTGGGTGTGATTTCTGATAGGAAGCACAGGTTTTATCCACACCTTCCCCAGGCACCACTGATCCTATCCAGATTGGATTCCCTATGAATACACTGCATTCTTATCCTGAGTCTAATTTGTACATGTGGATTTCCAAGCACAGATCTCTGGAATTATGTGTAGATTGATTTTAAACCCAACAAGAGAAAGCCAGTGTGGTGGAGTGGTTAACAGTGTCAGACTAGTATCTGGGAGACCTGGGTTCAGATTCCCACTCATGCCATGGAAGGTTGCTAAGCAACTTTAGGCCAATCACAGCTTCTCAGCCTAGTTTACCTCACAAGGTTGTTGTGAGGATAAAAAGGAGAAGAGGAGAACAATGTATTTCACTATGGATCCCCACTGGGGAGAAAGGCAGGGTACAAAAGAATTAATTAAATAAGTAAGGCAACTGATGACATTTTCTCTATTATTAATTTGGCATAAATTTTGCAAAATTTCAAAGATTGCTGATTTGTCTGCCCCCACTAGTTTCACCCATGCAAAATCATTCTGATTTGTTTTATCTGTTCTCCCTCTCCAGTTTTCCCACTCCAAGAAGCTGAATAAACTGCTTCTCTGTTCCTCCAAAAAATAAAAATACCCAAGGCCAGACTTATATATGCTTTGGCCCACTGAAATCACAACATATTTATTTACTGCATTTATGATTCTCCATTAAAAATGTGCCTTAGGCAATGTACAAACATACATACGCCAAAGATACCTGCGACGCTGGGGTTCAGATGCTTTGTTTGCAGTACCTGCCTTCCTGTGACAGCTTAGATACCTGCGCGTACCTGCTCTTTTTATGCCATCCCCTTTGCTCTGACTGCCTAAAAGGCTATTCTGTCTTCTTTCACCTTCCTTCAGGGCAAGATCATTCTTAAGTAGCCTCCTGGGGATAGCTGGAGAAGGGAAGGAGGTGGCAGAACATAAGCAGAGCAATTCAGCTAAAAACAGAGAAAAGAGCAAGAGAAAGTTGTGAGCTAAACTGTATGTTCCACCATACTCTCTGGTAACACAGAACCAGTTTCTCTTCTGCAAAGCCGGTCTATTGGAAAACCCAGCTGGGTGCCATTTCCCCCTAATATTTCCAGGCCAAGTTCCTCCCACCTCCTACTCCCCAGATGATTCCATAGCAATCTTTTCAAAGTAAATACCAGGGGGAGACTGCCCATATAACTTACAGAATTTTTTTTTTCTGATGGGCCACTGCCCTAGAGGACACTGATGGCCAGGAGCAAGCAGACCAAAACCCCAGCCAGAACCTCAGGTTTAGGTCTTTGTCAGCAGTGATAATTGGTATTGGTTTCCCTGCTGCCAGTTTTCAGGAGGAAGCAATGTATGAGCTGATGCCCATTGTTTGTGCTGCTGTGCTGAATGATGCCTGCAGTGCTGGCCTGTAGCACCACAGGGGCCTCTGTGTGGCTCTTGCTCCAGGGCCATTTTTACTTCCCTAACCACTCCTGGTAAATACCTGTGGGGCAGATCACTCTCCCTCTGCTCTTTTTTCCATTACAAATAATCCCAGATTCCGCTGTTTAGCACAGGAAGAGATCAGAAACTTGAATTAAACAAAAACAGGATATAATGTTTAGTTAGATTTGCTGTTGTTGTTATCATCAAAATTACTGAAGAACTAGCTATGTGAATAAATATTTGTTATGCTATTATCTAGCTGACTGGTTTAGAGTTCAAGGAGTTCAGATGGAATAGAAAAGACATTCTTCTCTCCTTCATCTTCCCGTTCCTGCTTTCTCTGTTGTCAGGTGCTAGATCAGAAGCTCATGGACAGGAGGAAATAAGCATATTCCCTTTGTTACAAAGAAATTTAACTACATAATTTTAAGTGACAGTTTTACACATCAAAAGCCTTATATTTATGGACTCTACTGCAGTGCTGGATCACTAATGGTATCATCATGTATGAAACAGAGGCCATTAGTTATTAGAAAGGGCAGAAAGAATGACTTGATAAGGACATTTCCCCTTTAACTGTGTGGTCATTGAACTAGATCCTCAGTTTAATGAGATTTAGGCTTTGCAGCGATGTTTACAAACATAGAAGAGCCAGGCACTATGGCAGCCATTTTGAAAACACTTTTAGATAAACTGCCTTAGCTGTTGTACCATATGAGAACAATCTTTGTGCATCCCTTCCCACTGCCTTTCTTTTGCTTTTCTTCCTAAAACATGCATTAAGATAATATAATGATTATTTGCCTGTTGTCTATTTAGCTGTAGATACTTAAGGAAAATATTTGTTCCCTTTGCACATTTATATGTTTCTGATGCATGAACCTATTGAGAATTATTCACAGATTTCTGCTTTCCAGTTTTCTGGAAATTGGTCTGTTATGTATGAGAGATATTAGCTTTGTCATTGTTGCATATTCATTCAGTTTGTTCCTCCATTCCTTCAAATCTGGACAGTATGCTGCCTTCCATTTTGCTGCAAATGTTACTCTTGCTGCTGTCACCTTAAATGTAAAAGTAGTCCCCTGTGCAAGCATCAGTCATTTCCAACTCTGGGGTGACGTTGCATCATGACGTTTTCATTTCAGACTTTTTTATCGGGTGGTTTGCCATTGCCTTCCCCAGTCATCTACACTTTCCCCCCAGCAAGGATGGAGGCTGAGTCAGCCTCAAGCCAGCTACCTGAACCCAGCTTCCGCTGGGATCAAACTCAGGTTATGAGCAGAGAGCTCAGACTGCAGTACTGCAGCTTTACTACTTAAATAATTCACTGTGTGTTTTTGTAATATTGCTTGGTAACGATTTGCTGCATAATTTGACTTGCAAAAGGAACATTATGACCATTTCCCTGGGAATGCCATGACACACAAAGAGACACACTCTTTCAGCCTAACCTACCTCACAGGGTTGTTGTGATGATAAAATGGAGAAGAGGAGAATGATATAAATATTTTGGGCCGTGTGAGGGGAGAAACATGGAGTATAAATAAATTAAATCAGTAAACCATCTGGTTTCCACAACTATGAGGATTCTTAGTGGTATTTATATTTCTTGATTTCTGGCTGAGATTGTAGAAGAAGAAGGATATTGGATTTATATCCTGTCCTCCACTTTGAATCTCAGAGTGGCTCACAGTCTCCTATATCTTCCTCCCCACAACAAACACCCTGGGAGTTGGGTGGGACTGAGAGCTCTCACAGAAGCTACCCTTTCAAGGACAACTCTGTGAGAGCTGTGGCTGACCCAAGGCCAGTTCAGCAGCTGTAAGTGAAGGAGTGGGGAATCATATTGGGGTATAATATGGCCAATATCCCTTCTCTTTCTCTAGAAGAGGTGCAGAAATGAAATTGCTTTGCTCTGTTATCTGTAATCTTTTATTCTTTTTACAACAGAATCCTACAAATTGTTCTGTCAAACACCTCAAACTAATGCCTGACCAAATTGAGGCATATCTCACCTATGACTGACACTGGTCAGATTGCTAAAAATTGACTAACCTAAGGATTACCGGCTCCCCTTTTAGGGGGAAAACCCCTTACATTTACAAATTGTCCTGCCTAGGAAGAAAGGTGTGCATATGTTTAATTCCATCTGTCAGAATCCTGTCACCCTGGAAACACAAAAACTGAGAAAAGAAAATTATGATTATAACAAGCAGATACAAAAATGTAGAATGAGTCACTGGACTATACAATTGCTGGAGTGCTACACTGCATAGAGAAAAGGTTTTAGAAATATGCAACAACATGCATATCTGATACCTACACAGACCCAGGAGAGATTCCATAGCAGAGCAAAACTTTTGTTCAAATAACAGACCCCAGCAGAAGAATTAACCAAGGGGGTCCACCCATAACATTAAGGTGTTAGCTTTTATACTATGCAATAAACAGCTTTTCAGTCATGTGCATTATAACTTCACATAGCAAACACATATTTCTTCCATCCTTATTTTGGGTTCCTCACAAGTTACCTTTGCTATATTCTCTTCCTCTATGTTTAACAAGCAATAGCCTTAAGAACACAAGAGAAGCCATGTTGGATCAGGCCAATGGCCCATCCAATCCAACACTCTGTCACACAGTGGCCAATATATGTGTGTGTATACACACACACACACACACACACATATATATACTGTGGCTAATAGCCACTGATGGACCTCATAAGAACATAAGAGAAGCCATGTTGGATCAGGTCAAAACACAAAACACATGTTGGATCAGCCTTCAACACAACTGCCAAAAAACAATAGCTTCAGTTTTCAGCATGTTTCCAAACTTGGACTCATTCTATTGTCACATGTTGCATACTCTAGTTATGTGTTAGCAAGCCAGCAGATAAGCTTTTTATTTATTGGAATGCAGAGACCATTTGTTCTTCTGTGCTCAAGACTTCCTTCTCAGGAATGCCTTTGTCTTTTGCTGTATTAAAAATAGTAAAGCTGGATGCAGACCCAGCCTAGTGTTAACTGTCTGCAGCACCTTGCAATACCTATCATAATGGCATTACTAGTTCTCATTAATTTCCCCCTTTGACGCTATATTGCCTTGACAATGTTAGCATCATCTTTTGCCTCTAACTGCATTTGCAAAGCATTATAATAATGTTCAGCTGTTGGCCCTTTTTGGCATGAAGCAATACATACAGGTTATCACAAGACTGGGGATACAATGTATACAACAGCAGACCATAACCAACATAGCAGTGATCATGACAGCAATTTGTAGCACCTTTCTGAACCATCCTCCCGCATCCAATATCCTCCCGCATCCAATATCCATCCAAATAACCATGTCCATGGATATTACCTTCTTGACTGACATTTTTTTTCTCCCAATAAGCCACATGTCCCTCCTTGCTGTGTTGTCAGCCCTCTCTGGTTTTGCAAGATAACCTGGGACACTGAGGTTAACACTTTTCTTACATTGTATCACATCTACTGTTACATTAAAACCAATTTCTAACTTTCATGAAATGTGTACAGTTGCTTTCTCTGATTCACTGACTCCCAACATGGAAGAACTGTAATTGTGAAGGTATAAAATTCAATATTTTATGTAGCCATTGTTTATATCTTGCTTAAGTATGTACAAAACTTCCCAAATTCAAAACTTCTGAAGAGTTAAGTTGGAGATATTTTTGTATCAGAGGCACAAGAACGTATCCAAAAGAACATACGCCATTCCATCCTGGTAGTGAGGCTTTTAGAGTACTTTCTCCACATATCCATAAAGTCTCAGGATGGTTATTGCCAAAGATATAGTTTCTGGTACTTTGCTAATGTCTGCATATGAGTTTACAATCTTTTGGTAGTATTGCTCCTAATTTGTTCCATCCTCCAGTCACATTAAAGCATACAGGAAAAACATCTTTATGCCTTCTTTGATAAGAGGGGACTTAACCTACTTGTCTTTTCAGGGACTATTTTCATCATTGTCCCATTCTGGTTCCATATGTGTCCATTAGTATATGAAAAAATTCCTGGAACTATTAATTATTTCAAATCCTTATTTTCTTCAAGGACACGTAACCAACAATCACTTAGATTACTTACAGGAGCCATTGTTTGGAGGGCCTCCTGATAGGGATGTTTTGGGTACAATCAGATGGACACTCTGATCCATTGTCATGGCTCCTCCCAAATAGATTTAAAGTGGTTGATCAGACAGCAACATCTGGCTACCATCCTGCAACATCTGGCTACCATCAGCTTCCGGTGCTAGCCCCTGACTTCCCTGACACCGCAGAAAATCTTGTATTTATGGATCCTACTGGTTTCATAGTGCTTCCATGGGTGTCTGTTGTGGGGTAAAGCCTTTTGGGATGTCCTCCTGTTCACTTCCTGTTTTGCCACCATTACTTTTTAACCTTTTGGTGATGAGTGGAAAAGCGCATAACAAGTTATTTGTCCAAGGCTCATTGAGTGGGCAAGGATGGGCAAGATGGCAGGTAGGGAAGTGCAGTTGCTGGAGGCAGGGCTGAGATTACAGCTGATGATGTTGCTAGAGAAGGGCCGAGTGCTGGCCCCAGTGGGGCCTGGTAGGCAAAGCAGCCAGTCCTGCTCAGGTCCGGCAGCAGGGCAGGCAGGAGAGTGAAGAAAGGCAAGGCAGATGCATAGGGCTGGAGAGGGAGGGCAACATGAAGGCAGTGGCAGTGGTCTCAGCGCCGCAGAGGAGCTACCAGTGGCCTTGATGATCAGTGCAATAAGAGCCAGCACTAGGGGTTTTGGTGCCCTTGAGGATCTGCCCGCTAGCACCCCCCAAATTTAAAAAACAGAATTGCAAAAGAAATGAATAAACTTGAAACTATGTACATCAGGGGTGGCCAGCGATTGCTCTCCAGATGTTTTTGCCTACAACTCCCATCAGCCCCAGCCATTGGCCATGCTGGCTGAGGCTGATGGGAGTTGTAGGCAAAAAACATCTGGAGAGCTACCATTGACCATCCCGTTGCACATTTTTAATTTACAGGTTTTTTTATTTTAATTTTTTAAAGTGAGATTAAGCAATAAAAATTGTGAGAATACTACTTGATCCTTTTAGCTGGAGGTGCCAGGGACAATACCTTCACATGACCATTTCTACTTGATCCTTTTAGTTGGAGGTGCCAGTGACAAGACCTTGTGCATGTGAGAAAGATGCTCTACCACTGGGCTATGGCTCCCACCCCATACTCTGTCAAAGTACAGCAGGAAGAATGAGTGGCAACATACAACTTCAACAGGAGCCAATTTTTAGAAATTGTAATTGATTCTTCTTCAGCTTTTATAATTGGTTAATTTATCCCTCCCAGACTCCAAGAAGCGCACTGTAACAGACCCGGGAAACACAAAACAGGCCGGACAATGTCTGCACTCCATGGAGCCTGCTTTCCATTGGGGAATGCAGGCTTCAAGGAACACACACGCTGTGCGTGGGGAGAGATAGTGTCCTAGGTGGCTGTCTACTTGACCTACTCCTATGCACCTGCCATGAGCACAATGCCTGATGTCTGATCATGACTCTCTCAGTACAAAAAAATGCAAACCAAATTAGAAGTGCAGCCAAACTGTGCTACAGCCCTTGTCTTCCCTGCCCATTAGGAGCAACTGTATTATCAAAGATAACCACAGGGTACACAAGTTCCACATGGTTGCCTATTTACTTTTTACTGTACCACCATGAATTCCAATAAGCCTTTTGATAGCACCAGCAAAGAAGGAATAATGGCATTATTATACTAAGGGCTGCTCCCACTTCCCAAATCTCCATCAAAAGTCCCTTGATTATTTGTGGATTATCCACCTACAGGCAAACCACATCTAAAGTATGGGTTCCCAGGCACCCCTTTTTGTTCTTGATCAAGTTTTATTGTATCCAAATAACAAGGTTCTAGACTCTGTTGGGATCTGAAATTGATCTATAATTCCAAACCTCACAAAAGGTCAGTTTATATTCTCCTTCACCTGCTGCCCTGTACCATCCTGTATACCCACTGCTTTTCCCTCTCTGGTGCTTTTCCCTCCCATGGGTCTGAATCCAAGACTGGCAAATATAGCCTACCTTAAAACTACCATTTCCCTGCTACAATCTTTATTTCTTTGGTTAGCTCTTGTTTATGTGTTTCTAGTGTGCTTTGTGTGTATATGCTTTTACTCTTTACCTTTTATTATATCTCAATAAAAATACTATCAGTTGAACATTTGCCTGGTATATTTGACAATTCTCAGGGAAGGACCCCCACACACAAAGGTGGAAATTCCCAAGTTACCCGCTTCCGCTTCTCACTAGCTAATTTCCCAACAATCTATTAATTAATTAGACCAATTAGGGAAGCCTTGTAAGAAATCAATGCAAACAAATTCAGAGCTACATAATTACATAATTACTGAGCCTGGACCTCGAATGCAGCACAATCTAAGATTCAACTATGATGTAGCCCCAAAAGTAACAGCCATTTTCTCCAGGAGAAAGCAGCAGCCATTTTCGGTAGCGGTCATTTTCTCCAGGAGAAGTGGAATAAATGATCTAAATAAATAGGAAAGGAAGGAAAAGTCCCCTGTGCAAGCACCAGTTGTTTCCGACTCTGGGGTGACATTGCTCTCACAACGTTTTCATGGCAGACTTTTTACGGGGTGGTTTGCCATTGCCTTCCCCAGTCATCTACACTTTCCCCCCAGCAAGCTGGGTACTCATTTTATCGACCTTGGGAGGATGGAAGGCTGAGTCAGCCTTGAGCTGGCTACCTGAAAACCCAGTTTCCACCACGGATCGAACTCAGGTCATGAGCAGAGCTTAGGACTGCAGTACTGCAGCTGTACTCTGTGCCACGGGCCTCTTTTAAATACATAACCAATACATAAATAAAAGATCTATGTAGTCTAGAGATCAGTTGTAATTCCAGGAGATCTTCAGTCCCCAACTGGAGCTTGGCAACCAAATTTGCACCCTTTGTGAACCATACTAGCGTAACAAGTGTATTCTAATGTGCTTTCATGTTGTAACCAAAGATTTGGCAGGTATAAACGTTAAGAACATAAGAGAAGCCATGTTAGATCAGGCCAATTGCCCATCCAGTCCAACACTCTGTGTCACACAGTGGCAAAAAAAAAAAAAATCATATATACATACACACACACTGTGGCTAATAGCCACTGATGGACCTATGCTCCATATTTTTATCTAAACCCCTCTTCAAGGTGCCTATGCTTGTGGCCACCACCACCTCCTGTGGCAGTGAATTCCACATGTTAATCACCCTTTGGGTGAAGAAGTACTTCCTTTTATCCGTTTTAACCTGTCTGCTCAGCAATTTCATCGAATGCATACGAGTTCTTGTTTAGTGAGAAAGGGAGAAAAGTACTTCTTTCTCCATCCCATGCATTATCTTGTAAACCTCTATCATGTCACCCCGCAGTCAACGTTTCTCCAAGCTAAAGAATCCCAAGCGTTTCAACCTTTCTTCATAGGGAAAGTGTTCCAGCCCTTTAATTATTCTAGTTGCCCTTTTCTGGACTTTCTCCACTGCTATAATATCCTTTTTGAGGTGCAGTGACCAGAACTGCACACAGTACTCCAAATGAGACCTCACCATCGATTTATACAGGGGCATTATGATACTGGCTGATTTGTTTTCAATTCCCTTCCTAATAATTCCCAGCATGGCGTTGGCCTTTTTTATTGCAAACGCACACTGTCTTGACATTTTCAGTGAGTTATCTACCACGACCCCAAGATCTCTCTCTTGGTCAGTCTCTGCCAGTTTACACCCCATCAACTTGTATTTGTAGCTGGGATTCTTGGCCCCAATGTGCATTACTTTGCACTTGGTCACATTGAACCGCATCTGCCATGTTGACGCCCACTCACCCAGCCTCAGCAGATTCCTTTGGTGTTCCTCACAATCCTCTCTGGTTCTCACCACCCTGAACAATTTAGTGTCATCCGCAAACTTCGTCACTTCACTGCTCACTCCCAACTCTAAATCATTTATGATTGCTGTTCATTGTAGGTGATGTTGTGAAACACAATGGGCTGGTTAGGTTCTGGATAATTTTTATCCAGTTTTGCAGCAAATGTTGATTTTGGTTGTGGTGGAAATACTCCAGAAAGTCCTGGGATGCCTGGTTCTTCTCTTTCACCCTTTGTGCCTATTGATCCAGGTTTCCTTGGAAGGCTTGGTATGGCAAGAACTCATGGAGCACCTGAAATACAATCAAAGAGAAAAATGCATCAGCAGAAAGAACATTGAACTGTATGTAAGAGCAGGGAGTTTTTTTTAAAGTCCCTTAGAAAAGTGTTTTCTATTCAAGATAGCCGGCAGCTATTGGGTTAGTGACACTTCTGTGCCGTATATGATACGTGGAATATATTCATCTTCTCTTGAGAGGAAAAGATTCATTCATTAAAAAATGTGCTAGAAGCCAAAAGCTCTAAAGTTCTTTAGCATTGTGTTTAAATAAACAGATGGAGTGGAGGTTGTCAGCTAAAACTAACTCAAAGTATTTTTCAGTATCTACAAATCTACCGAGAGCAAAAGGATACCTTATCCCACAGATAACCCAGTTAAATTCACAGTTTTGATGGGGAAATCTTTTGTCTCTCTCCCCCCACCCACTGCATGCTCAGGCTTTTTTTCTGCCAGAGCTCACAGGAACAGAGCTCTGCCTGGGCTGGCCAGGGCTTTAACTGGCCTGACCCGCCATTGAGAGCCAGTTTGGTGTAGTGGTTAAGTGTGCGGACTCTTATCTGGGAGAACCAGGTTTGATTCCCCATTCCTCCACTTGCAGCTGCTGGAATGGCCTTGGGTCAGCCATAGCCCTGGCAGAGGTTGTCCTTGAATGGGCAGCTGCTGTGAGAGTCCTCTCAACCCCACCCACCTCAGAGGGTGTCTGTTGTGGGGAAGGAAGATAAAGGAGAATGTGAGCCGCTCTGAGATTCAGAGTAGAGGGTGGGATGTAAATCCAATACCACCACCACCACCATGTGCTCCCAGGCCAGACGATGTGGCCCAATATGCAAATTGGCTCCTGCTAGGCATTTTCTACAAAATAAAAAAGCACTGGTCACTCCTCATAGTACAAATAGCTTTGAAACTGTTTTTTTCAGATATGATAATCTGCCTCAAAGCAATGAATTATTGTTTTCATATTGAAGCCAACTATTATTTACTAATTTACTGCGTAGTTCATCTCCCAGGACAGTATCTGGGACACTGGACAATATAACCTAAAGTGTAATTTTAAATCCAAACTGATGCCAGGCAATTTAGAATGAGCTACCAAAGAAAACAATGACAGCAAAACTAGTGGCCAAAAACAGAAGTTGCAAGGGCAAATTCTTTCTCTGGTGCACTAAGGAGAAGAGGCTGGTAATGGGATCTCTGCGAGGACTTTTCTGCATGAGGGGAGCTAGAGAAGAGCCCTGCAATGAGACACAGGTGAAGGCTGAACTAAGAAATTCTGGGAAGCCAATCCACACAACTACGCCTCTTGTTCAAGTTGTGGACTTTATTTGTGGAGATCCATATTCATTATGAACGAGCTGCAAATTTGTGGCATGACCAAGTATTTCAACACAGTATTTATGATATTTTAAACCTTTCCTTCCAACCCCATTCATGTCATT
This sequence comes from Heteronotia binoei, assembly GCF_032191835.1. Lineage (NCBI taxonomy): Eukaryota > Metazoa > Chordata > Lepidosauria > Squamata > Gekkonidae > Heteronotia > Heteronotia binoei. The sequence continues at coordinate 89,397,444 of NC_083230.1, forward strand.
GTACCTTGTCCAATTTTTTCATTCCGAATTTCTGCTTTCTCCCCTCAACTGGCTCCTGAATCATTCTGAGATACAATAAAGAAGCTTTAAAGTGCCACTCTAAGAAGAGTGCCTAAGTCTAGTGGAGCCAATGGGGCTAAGTCTAGTGGAGCCAATCTGTTTAGGATGGCAGTGCAAGACTACAAAACCCAGGATTCACATATAACATGCACATGCACAAAGGCATCTGGATGTTAATGTGGAGTTTTGTGGGTTTTTATCAGCATTTTTTGGTAATCCAGATGCAGTCTGGGCAGTGTCTGAGAAAAGGAAAAAATAAGGAAAAAATTGCTAAGAGAAAGCAAATTTCTCCCAGTAACCTTCCAGCCAAACTTGCCCTTCCCTCTGCAAGCTGTTTTCCCATTGACACTGGAAATATCTTTGGGGAGATACTGGTTCAAATGTTATACAGGGTTGCCAGACTCAGCCTGCCAACCAGTAGGAAAATGTGTGGAGTGGGGACATGGAAGAGGTGGCCAATAGCAATTAGAAAACATGGAAGTGACATCACATCTCTCTAAAAATCACTAGAAACTCTATAGCAAAACCATAAAGGGGCTTTTTTTAGAAGTGATGTCACATTGTCACTGGTGATGATTTTTGTTTTGGAAAGTTTCTTCCACTGGCTGCTGGAGTGCTGGTGGGCAAGGCTGTCTGGAGGCCCTCCACCCCCAGTGGACATGTGGCAAATCTGGGATTACACCACTATTTTGCATGCAAAAATTCATCTGTGCTTTACCTAGCATGGCACCAAAATTGGTCATGGCACAAAATTATAGAATTCCCTTCTCTGGGACATTTGTCTTTCCCCCTCTATTACTATCTTCCGCCATCAGGTGAAGACTTTTCCATTTTGTTTGGCATTCTCTTATTACTTCCTTCCTATTCATGTGTGTGTGTGTGTGTCATATTTGTTTTAACAGTTTGATTGTTCACTGTACTAAGGGCCCTAAACTGTGTAGTAAGGAAGCATACCAATGATTGAAATAGAATAAAATAAAAAAGTCTGTCAGAAAGGAGCACATCCTGGGCTTGATTGGAAATGCTTCTTCCTCCACTGGAATCCATAATTGCAGCCAAGATTCCAGTGGGTGTAGAATTCACCTCCTTCCTCATGAAGAGCCAAGTATAGAAGGGCAGCTTCAGGATGCTGGGCATATGAAATTAAACATATACACACCTTTCATCCATGGTTGGCCAATTTGTAAGTGTACTTTGTATGGTGGTGGGGATGTAGCTCTCTGTTTTTTAAAAAGATATGAACTGGCTAAGTTAGCCAGTCTTGTAAATCTAGCCAATACTGGTCACAGGTGAGATATGCCTCTCTCTAGTAAGCTTTAGTGTGAGGTTTTGACAGAACAATTTGTAGGATTCTATTCTAAAATGAATACATGATGACAGATGATAGCAAAGCAATTACATTTCTACCCCCACAGACTTTAAAGGTAGCAAAGCAATATTGAAGGCAACCATATTTATCATATAATCTCGGGCCAAAATGAAGAGCTGCAAAGGCACTGAGGCTACAGTCCTTAACACACTACTCCCTTATAAACTCTACTGACTCAATAGGACATAATTCTGAGCAAAATACTTAGGATTGTACTGTGAAAATCCCAATATGTATGGGAATCAACCAGTTACATATTCATAGTTATGCAGAACCTGATGTTATAATTAATGTTAGAATGGTAACACCAACATCCATCTAAAATAAAACACATACACATTCATGCCTCAAGCTAGCTTTATACAATTCTTGAAAGAGAAATGGGATGCAAATCCCACAGTAGTGTTTTGTATTGCATCTCACTATATTCTTGTTGCCTGAGTTTGAGACAGGCGCTCCTTGCAAACCAGGATCTTGAAACCTGAAAGAACTGGCCAATCAAGATGCTAGGCATGTAACTACTTGTAACAAAGAGATGCAAATGAAGGATTCTGGAGTGAGCCAATAGGAGCAACTGTTGTCTGCTAGGCATGTGTGGTTAACCATTGCCAGAGTGTATATAATGAGTGAAGCACCTGCGCTGTTTGTGACTGTTTCTTCTTGCAATAAAGTGTTCTTGGTTGATTTAAAGCAGATGAACTCACTTTATTTCAAGTAGTATTGCAAGAAATGTAAAAATCTACATAAAAGTATGAGGAAACAGCCACTCTGTGCTTGTAGAAAAACCACAATGAAAAACCTCATAACAAATATGAGAAACTTCTCCAAAAGATAACAGCGTGGAACACAGACAACCACTTCTACAGGCATTCACTGTGCAAGCAGAAATATAAATATGTTTCCAAGTAGATTTATGCAGCATGAAACAGGCTGGCAATGACCTTGGGGTCGCCTCCATCAAATAGCCATGGCACCTGCGTCTATGTTTCAATAATACACCAGGGCCGAGGTCAGACACACATAAACTGATGAGATGGGCATGGATGAAAGCCAGATGCATGTCGGATTTTATGTGGTTGTCCAGACATCAGCATCTGGCAACAGTCGTTGGCTCGTTCGTGTCCGGAACTGCCACGACTGAGACGTGGGCTTTTTTGATAGTACATTAAATCCGGACCAATAATGCTTCTGACGACTCCCACACATACTTTCTGTGTTTGAACGCTCCATTGTAGCCGACTCGTCGCAAGCGCACATCCTCTTCCCTGTGAGAGCCCACTCCAAATGATATTGTTGCGCCAGCAATTGTTGACTCAGCCTTCCAACCTTCCAAGGTCGGTAAAATGAGTGCCCAGATTACTGGGGGGAAACTGTAATGACCGGGGAAGGCAATGGCAAACCACCCCGTAAAAGGCTGCCGTAAAAACGTTGTGAAAGCAGCATCACCCCAGAGTCGAAAACGACTGGTGCTTGCACAGGGGACCTTTTCTAAATGTGGGGGGGAGGCAGATTGCCCACCTTTGCTGTCTCCCTGCCAGGCAGGGAGATGGCAAAGGCAGTTCCCGGGCTTCCCCCCCCCCTTTAAACACCCAGGTGGGGTGTTTAAATGTGAGGAAAGGGCAGATCGGCCACCTTTGCCTTCTCTCCACCAGGTGGAGAGATGGCAAAAAGAGTTCCTGTGCTCCCCCCCATTTAAACACCCTGGTGGGGTGTTCATTTTTTGTGGCAGTCTACATTGTTTGATGCCCATTCCAGCCTGTTCCGGCCCATTCCAGCTTTTACCCTGTCCCGTTTAAATGGAAGGGTGGGGAGGAAGTTCACCCACCTTTGCTGTCTCCCCGCCAGGCGGAGAGACAGCAAAGAGAACTCCTGGGCTTCCCCTCCCTGGCCGGGTGTTTAAATTGGGGGGGAGGGGCAGATCGCCCACCTTTGCTGGCACCTTTAAAAAAAAACAAGCACGATATCCCACGGTACTGCGCTTGCACGAGTGCAGAATGCCATCTCAAAAAAATGAGGTCCGGTTGAGACCTCTGATCAACCAACAACGGGACTAATGCTGCTTAGAGCAAGAGTCTCTGTCAGCAGGAAAATATGTCTGCCTGTACTTTTTAAAAAAAAACAAAAACTAATTGAACAATTCTGAGAATTTTTTTTGCAGAAGGGGGCTGGTTGGTGTAACACTAGGATAAAAACTGGCTGGGGTCATAGTGAAGACTTCTGGACTGCTGCAGTCTCTTCCTACAGGATACCTCTTCATGGACCAGCAGAATTCATCTGTGTCCAAGTGCAACAAATACTTGCTGCTGCAGACCTAAAAAGTATTATTCATCTCTTCTAATGGACAGGTTGGTGGACATATATGACACAGCCTATCACATTTGGATGCAGGAAGGAAGAAACAATTATTTTACTCTTTTTTGCTAGCCTGAACCAATAAAGTACATGATAAGGTACTGCCGATGATTTAGTCTTGACCAGGGGTGGCCAAACTGCAGCTAAGGAGCCACATGTAGCTCTTTCACACATATTGTGCAGCTCTCAAAGCTCCCACCACCCCATTGGCCAGCTTGGAGAAGGCATTTGTCTCTTTAAATCACTTCGCCAAGCCAAGCCAGTTCGTGGCTTGAAGGATGCCTTTAAAGTCAAAATTGCTTTAATTCCATCTCTCTCTCCCTCCCCCTTCCCCAACCATCTTCCTTCCTCCCTCCCTGCTCTCAAACATCTGACGTTTATTCTATGCAGCTCTTACATTAAGCAAGTTTGGCCACCGCCCCCCCCCCCCCCCCCCCCGGTTTTGACTCTTTAAATGGGATTTTTTTCATCTGGTGCTAAAAACCCTGACATATAAGCACAGAAGAAGATGGGAGTTTCAAGTAATAAGGCTGTGGGACAAGCAAGGGATTGCAGATCAAGGATAACAGAGGGAAGGACTTGACAATATGCAGGTGCCAGACTGCCATAATGTATAGAAGTTTCATTGGTATCGTATTTGGAACAAACACAAACCCTTAATCTTTTACAGTCTTCTAGCTTGCCTGCTATTGCACCCAACAGCTCTTGCCTACTCTCCCATCCCCTCCCCAGCCATAATTAGCTAGCTTTGGAAAGCTCTGTCCCATCCTTACGGTCAGAAGTGAGGCAGACGTTGCTGACATTAAAAGGCGTGATGTAACATTCATAATGCACCATAGGTAATGGAAGCTCTTCTCCCCACAACAGACACCCAGTGTGGTAGGTAGAGCTGAGAGAGCTCTGACAGGAACAGCTGTGTGAGAACTTGTGACTGACTCAAGGTCACATCAGCAGGTACATGTGGAGTTGTGGAGAATCAAACCCAGTTCTCCCAAATAAGAGCCAGTGCACTTAACCACTACACCAAACTGGCTACATCAGCAGACAAGGTAGCCCAGTCGCCTTTAATAACTGGCCCTCACTCAAATACTTCAGTGAGTTATTGGGGTTGGGGGCTCATACACAGTTCCATTTACATTCTGTCACCATTTTGTAAAATGTATATAGAACAAGATCTTAATTGGTGTGTGTGCATGTGTGTTTGTTTTTTCCCCAAGACAAACAATTCACAAGGTTAAACAAACAACTTTTATTTATGGTTTGAACACAATACTGAAGAAAGTTAAGGTAGAGTTTATAATGTTTCCCTGTTCTAGCATTTGAGATCTTGTGTTATAAACTAACAAAAAAGTCAGTTGAAAACCTTCAAGGTTTCCATAGAAAATTAATTTTAAATCCAGATAAATATAACTCTTATGGATTTGTGGCCTGTACTCTATGTGTCTTATGCGGTATGATATGATTTTATGGTGTTATGGTGTCATATTTCCTAATGTACTGTTGGTTTCATGGTAGCTGAACTGAGACAGTTTAATTGCTGGCAAGGCTCTTTTTACAATGTAAGCTACCTTCAGCAGCTTAGAGGTGGTATATACATTTTCTAAATAGCTTGTTTATTGCTCTTGTTGAACAAGGGTGGGTTTTGTATGCACTGCTTGGGTCTTCCTCATTGCTTCTTTATAGACCTGGTTCTTCTCTGCACACGCAATTGATCATACTCTTCAAATCTGGCCAAAAATAATGTCATTTTTTTAAAGATATGCAGAAATCTAAGGGCCTGATCCAAATCAGGGTGCCCTCACTTGCTAATTGAGTTCTGAGCAGGAAACTCACAGCTGATGAGTAACTCCAGTAAAGGTCAGGTAGGAGACCCCAGACACTACCTGAAGACCACTGTGGACATATAGTTTGACCCTAAGGAAACCATGAAAAGCCATACATTGAAACATTATCCCCATGGTAATTGCTGCATGAAGGTTGTGTGCCATTTATGTGTATGTGTCTGCCACTAGATGTCAGCATAAGATAATAAAATAGCTGAAAACCCTTTTAAAAAAAACAAAAATTAAGTTATATGAAGCTGGTATCAAAGATGCATTGTTGACATTTTTATCCTACTGTTATCTGGCTTTAGAGATTTTGTAGTGCTTCCAGGTAGTTGCTTCATCATGTATGAGTAAAAATTGCTTTTCATCAGAGACTTCCATCTTTCATACCAGTCACAGATCCAGGCATTCCTCTTGAGGAGCACAGTAAATATTAGGTAACCATGGGCTGGTTACACACTAAGTTAGCTCAAAGGGTTGTAGTTTGGTCTTTCCAATCCATGTTTGTTATTTCCAGACTCTTATCTAGCTTCCCTTTTCCAAAAAAAGAGAAAAAAAGCCTTAGGGGGTTCCCATTGCCAGCCTGTCTTTAATGAGTCAGAGAGTTTGCCCTGAATAACTTAGCAGCATACTTTTAGCAATTAGCTTTCCTTCCTTCTTTCCCTATCTCTCCCCTCCAAAGTGACTCACAGTGTTTTCATTTCCTTCATTTTATTCTCACAAGGCTTTATAAGGTGTAGGTTAGGCTGAGAGTATATGACTAGCCCAAAGTCACTCAGAAAGCTTTTGTAACAAAGCTGTAAATCCCTGAGCAGGTAGGTCAGATGGGGAACTTTGTACCAGTTGTATAATCCTAAATTGAGCTTCTATTTGCTTTTCTTGTCTCCAAATATAATGTTTGGGTGTGACCCCTCTCAGCCATGAGCCAAATGGCTCTTAGCCCATTGTACTGGACTCAAATCTAACTGTCTAGTACAGGTGGAGGTGTGCAGACCTAAGCTGGCATGTGAGCCCATGTAAAAAGAGGCAGACCTGCAACATGTGGGCCTTCTGTCAGGAAGGGTTGTAATGGTTAAAACCAGGGGTTGTTTTGTAGAAAAATAGGTGGTGAAGCTCATCCAGAGATTGTTATGCAGCTGCACCTACTGTTCAATGGACAAGGATGTGGAACTCTCAGAAGAAGGAGGTGGAACTCTCAGAAAGGTTCAGGATCTGTGCTCCTGTGAGCTCTGAATCTGAGGCCTGGTTAAAACCAAGACTTTGAATTATGCCTAGAAACAAATGGATAACCAGTCCAGTTGTTGGAAAACCAAGGGAATATGGACTTACGAACTCAGCACCCAAGCCCAACTAGAAGGCAAACCACCGCATTCTGTTCAAGCCAAAGTTTGAGTTACCTTCCAGTTGATATGAAAATGAAGAATGCAACCAGATGCAGCAAAATGAGACCAAGCACAACCGAGTAAAGCAAGAAGGGCACCTACATAGCTACCTTTGATATCTTGAAAGTATCATTTCCCATGTTACACATTGACTGTTGAGAGGAAACTTTGTCATTTCGCCATCATTTAAAGTGGTTTTAGAATTGATATTTTTTTTTCCTATGCAGAGTTTGTACAGCCCCCTCCCCCTCTTTATTTAGTTTTTCATTTACAATACTCCTTTGGAATTCAGGTGCTTATTAGGGGTGTGCATTCAGTTCGGCTGAACCGAATAGACCGCCGAATACCCCCTGATTCAGAAGTATACGGCATCGTATACTTCCGAATCCAATTAGAGGGCATTACACAGGAGCCATATACGGCTCCCTGTATACTTTTATTTATTTATTTATTTATTTATTTATTTATTTATTTATTTATTTATTTATTTATTTATTTTATTTGATTTATATCCCGCCCTACCCCACCAAGGTGGGCTCAATATTCGGAAGTATACGGAACTCAGTGTAAAAGGTGGGAAAGGAGCTTCTGCAGCCTCAGGGAAGCTGCTTGCCTCCTTTCCCGCCTTTGAAAGCCTTTTCCCGCCTCTCCCATAGCCTCCCTGGGATCAGGGAGGGAGGGGGTGGGGGAGAGGAGCCCCAGAAGCCAATCCAAAGCATGCATTTGCAAAATGCATTGCAAATGCATGCTTTGCAGGGCTGTTGTGTAGCTGATGGCTGGGCTAATCCCCCAGCCATCAGCAACATTGTTGTTTTTTTGTTTACTTGGGTATCCAAGTAAACACTGTTCTCTGGCCAATCACAGAGCAGTGGTACTTTTTGAAACTTCTCTGTGTAGGGCAAGAAAACCTTTTTAAGGATTCTGCCTGGCTGGACTCCATTCCATTGCTGCTGTGTTGGTGTTGGTGTGTAAGAGAGATTGCGCTGCGCTGGCCCTTGACGTCAGCTGCTGCTGCTCTCTCTCAGCCTTGCCTGACCTGCCTGGAGAAGACATCTAAGGTAAGACAGTCTTGGGGTTCTTGTTTTTTTTTTAGTTAGGATAAAAGTAAAAGGACTTTTTAAGACTCAGAGTCCCTTTACTTATCCAGATTTGGGTGGGTGGGTAGCTTATTTGAGGTTAGGGTTAGGGGGTTCTGCTGGGGGTGGGGAGTTGCCAGTTTGCCTATATCTAACTTTAGTGAGAGGACTTTTAAAAATGCAGTGCCCTTTTACTTTTCCTGATTTGGGTGGCTTGGATTTCTTGGGGTTAGGGTGAAGGTTTTTTTGAGGGGAGGGATTGGTTAAGTTCCTGTATTGTTAAAAGTTGTTTTTACTGTTTTAAAAGGCTTCTGTGTTTGATTTGTTGCTTCTGTATTGTGCTGCTGTTGTTCATTTTCTCTTCTGGTCCTCTGGTTGGTGTGAGAGGGTTGGTGTGTGGGCTGCGTGAGGTGGGTCACTTTCATGTTTTTGTAGAGCTTTTTATATTAAATTTTTATATTGTTGGAGTCTGAGGGTTCCATGCAGTTTTGGGGGCTCTCCCTCAAACCCCCTGCCCCCCAGTAGCCTCTGATTATGCCCTATGTTGCCATTGAGTTCAATGGCTCACAGGGTATAATGGTGGGATAAAAACACCCCCTTTGGGTTCCCCTGGAATGGGAACCCTTGGCCCAATCTTTTTGGGACTTGGGGGGTTCATAGGGGAGAGTCCCCTGCATGTCCCCTGCAAATCCGGGGGCTCTCCCTCAAACCCCATCCCCTCCAGGCGGCTTCCAATATACCCTATTTTGTCATTGATTTCAATGGCCCATAGGGTATAATTGGGCCGTATATTCAGAAATAGCCGTATATCTCCAGTATATACAGCTTTTCCGAATATTGGTATTTGGAAATATACAGTATTCCGAATATTTTGGCCCCATATATTTTCGAATCCAATTAATTCCAATTTTTTTTTTTTGCGCACCCCTAGTGCTTATCTCTGGAAATGATTAGTAGCTTCCAAACCCACCTGGGCAACAACAGGGAATAGAGGCTGAGGCCTTCCCTTGATGTTGCCTCCTGGCTCTGGGATTCAGGGATTTAGTGCCTCTGAATGTGGTGGTTCCTTCAGTCACCATGGCTAGTAGACCTATTCTCCATGAAACTATCTAATCCCATTTTAAAGCTCCCACATACCTATCATCATTTGCCATAAGTAGCTGTTTCAGTTGAAATTCCATATTTTGGGGTGATCACAAAGTCTTATGTCATCTACGGGTGTCCATGTTGAACAAGGGAGCCACATCCATATGTAAACCCAGTAAAATTACAATGAATGGGATCCACAGAAATGCATTTGACATAACTTCCCCTCTCTTCTCCATAAGAGAGAACAGCCTGCACTTATCAGAACATTAATTATAAACTGTACCAGAATGTATCTCTGGGAAGAAGAGACCCTACTTTCCCTGTACCTGCAGGTCTTTTCTTGAGGTTGTTGTTCAATACATAATGCATATATTTGTAGTATTTGCATCACAAAGAGTGGCTATGGTTCAGTGTTCAAGCATCAGCATTATATGCAGAAGCTCTGAGGTTCAGTCCCTGGCATCTTCTGTTCAAAAGGTTCATAAGAACATAAGAGAAGCCATGCTGGATCAGGCCAACGGCCCATCCAGTCCAACACCCTGTATCACACAGTGGCCAAAATATATATGTATATATACACACATACACACACACACACAATGTGCCATATTTTTATCTAATCCCCTCTTGAAGCTGGCTATGCTTGTAGCCGCCACCACCTCCTGTGGCAGTGAATTCCACATGTTAATCACCCTTTGGGTGAAGAAGTACTTCCTTTTATCCATTTTAACCTGACTGCTCAGCAATTTCATTGAATGCCCATGAGTTCTTGTATTGTGAGAAAGGGAGAAAAGAACTCTTTTCTCTACTTTCTCCATCTCATGCATAATCTTGTAAACCTCTATCATGTCACCCTGCAGTTGACATTTCTCCAAGCTAAGGAGCCCCAAGCGTTTTAAGCTTTCTTCATAGGGAAAGTGTTTCACACTTTTAATCATTCTAGTTGCCCTTTTCTGAACCTTTTCCAATGCTATAATATCCTTTTTGAGGTGCAGTGACCAGAATTGCACACAGTACTCCAAATGAGACCACACCATCGATTTGTACAGGGGCATTATGATACTGGCTGATTTGTTTTCAATTCCCTTCCTAATAATTCCCAGCATGGCGTTGGCCTTTTTTATTGCAATCGCACACTTTCTTGACATTTTCAGTGAGTTATCTACCATGACCCCAAGATCTCTCTCTTGGTCAGTCTGCCAGTTCACAACCCATCAACTTGTATTTGTAGCTGGGATTCTTGGCCCCAAAGTGCATTACTTTGCACTTGGCCACATTGAACCTCATCTGCCACGTTGACGCCCACTCACCCAGCCTCAACAGATCCCTTCGGAGTGCCTCACAATCTTCTCTGGTTCTCACCACCCTGAACAATTTAGTGTCATCTGCAAACTTGGCCACTTCACTGCTTACTCCCAACTCCAGATCATTAATGAACAAGTTAAAGAGCATGGCACCCAGTACTGAGCCCTGTGGCACCCCACTGCTTACGGTCTTCCACTGCGAAGACTGTCCATTTATACTCACTCTCCGCTTCCTAATTAATTAGCCAGTTTTCGATCCACAAGAGGACCTGCCCTTTTACTCCATGACTCTCGAGCTTACTAAGGAGGCTTTGGTGAGGAACTTTATCAAAAGCTTTCTGGAAGTTAAGGTAAACAACATCCATTGGGTCCCCTTTGTCCATATGCTTGTTCACCCCCTCAAAGAACTGTAACAGGTTAGTGAGGCAAGATCTTCCCTTACAGAACCCATGCTGAGTCTTCCTCAATAACTTGTGCCCATCAATGTGCCTACTCATTCTGTCCTTGCTAATGGTTTCTACCAGCTTTCCCGGTATTGAAGTCAGACTGACTGGTCTGTAATTTTCCGGCTCTCCTCTGGAACCCTTTTTAAAGATGGGGGTGAAATTTGGTACCTTCCAGTCCTCAGGAAAAAAGGCAGATTTCAATGAAAGATTACATATTTTTGTCAGGAGATCCACAAGTTCAACTTTGAGTTCTTTCAGAACTCTTGGATGTATGCCATCTGGACCTGGTGACTTATTAGTTTTTAATTCATCAATCAGTTGTAGGACCTCCTCCCTTGTCACCTCAATCTGACTCAAGTCTTTCAACACCCCTTCCAAAATTAGTGGTTCTGGAGCGGGCAAACACTTCTCGTCTTCCACAGTGAAGACGGAGGCAAAAAATGCATTCAGCTTCTCAGCCATTTCCCTATCCTCCTTCAGTAATCCTTTTACCCCTTGGTCATCCAAGGACCCCACTGCCTCCCTGGCTGGTTTCCTGCTTCTAATATATTTGAATAAATTTTTATTGTTGGACTTTATGTTTTTTGCAATATGCTCCTCATAGTCCCTTTTTGCCTGCCTGGTCACAGTCTTGCATTTGATTTGCCCCAGCCTATGTTCCCTTTTATTAATCTCACTTGGACTAGCTTTCCACCGCTTAAAGGAGTCCTTCTTACCTTTCACAGCTTCCACTACTTTGTTTGTTAACCATGCAGGCCTTCTCTTATACCTGTTTGTGCCTTTCCTAACTTGTGGTATATATTTTATCTGAGCTTCTAGGACTGTAGTTTTAAATAGCCTCCAAGCTTTCCCAAGGGTTTTGACTGTATTTACCTTTCCTTTCAGTATCCTCTTCACGTGCCTCCTCATCTCAGAGAATTTACCCCTTTTAAAGTTAAACGTGGTCGTGCTGGTCTTTTGGGGCAACTCCATTTTTATACAAATGGTGAAATCAATAACGTTATGGTCACTGCTCCCAAGTGGTGCAATCACTTTTACATCTCTCACCAAGTCTTGGGCATTACTTAGGACCAAATCCAGGATCGCCCCACCCCTGCTAGGTTCTGTGACCATCTGCTCCATAGCATAGTCAGTGGGAGCATCTAGAAACTCAATCTCTTTCTCTCGACCTGAACACATATTGATCCAATCAACCTGCGGGTAGTTAAAATCACCTATTGCGACACAGTTTTTACGTTTAGCCGCTATCTTTAATCCTTCCATCATATTATTATCGTCCTCTATCTTTTGATTTGGTGGGTGATAACAAACTCCCATAGTTAAATTTCCTTTTGGGCCCTCTATTTCGACCCAAAGCATTTCTAGAAGGGAATCTAATTCTTTGACCTCAGTTTTACTGGACTGTATACCCTCTCTTACATACAGAGCCACCCCACCTACAACCCTTCCCTCCCTATCCTTCCGATATAACTTATATCCAGGAATCACCGCGTCCCACTGATTCTCCTCATTCTACCAAGTTTCTGAAATTCCCACAATGTCTATGTTTTCCCCCAACACTAAGCATTCCAACTCACCAATTTTACTTCGAACACTTCTAGCATTTGTATACAAACATCTATAATTTCCCAGGCAAGTTGGGCCCGCAACCTTCCTCCTGCTTCCTCGAGACTTTGGCAGGCAGTCCATACTGTTTGTCACCATCTTAGGGGACAACTCTGATCCATTACCCAGTAGAAAAGTAACAGCTAACCCTTCATCTCTTTGAGATGAGTCTCCGGAACCAGAAACATTTAATCTCCTGTCAGCTTTCCCCCAAGATTTAGTTTAAAAACTGCTCTGCCACCTTTTTGATTTTAAGTGCCAGCAGCTTGGTTCCATCTGGGGACAAGTGGAGACCGTCTCTTTTGTACAGCTCCCGCTTGTTCCAGAAAGCACCCCAGTGCCTAACAAACATAAACCCTTCCTCCCAACACCATTGTCTCATCCACACATTGAGACTTCTAATTTGTGCCTGTCTACTTCTGTTCAGGTGGTAGCTGACCCCAAAGGCTTCTTCTCAAGATCTTGGGAAGCCGCTGCCAGTTAGAGTACATGAATACTGACCTTGTTGTACTGATGCTTTGAGTCAGTATAAAATAGCATCATGTTTGTTCAAGGTGTCTTACCTAGAAAGCGGTAGACTAATTAATCCTATTGCTTTTTGCAAGGATCTTTAAATACAGGTGTGATATAAACAAAATCTCCTCAGAAGTAGTCGTGTTCTGAGTAGTCTGAGTAACTAGTTGAGCTGTTCAGAGTCAGAGAAACATAGAATCATAGAGTTGGAAGGGGCCATACAGACTAGTCCAACCCCCTGCTTCATGCAGGATCAGCCTAAAGCATCTCCAACAAATAATCATCCAGAAAGAAAGAGAAGAGAGCTGAACATAAACAAAGCTGCCTGACATCAAGTATCATCGGTCCTTGCAGCCCAGTGTTGTCCAACCTCTTCGTAGCTTGCCAACTAGGAACTTTTTCAGCATCTAATACTGAAAATGCTAAGGGTACAGGACTATACAACTACCAGGGATTTGGCAATAACCTGCTTGCCAAGCTCTGCAGGTAAAGCAACAATATATTCATGACTCTGCTATCTCACTGACTCTTTCCTTCCCTCCTTTCCACTTTGTAAAAAACAAAAACAGACAAGAGGCCTTGACCCATAACCATCTAGGGTGGTGTCACACTTGTGGCTCCACCAATTTGTTTCCTGGCACCTTCCCCAAAGCAAGGAGTCAGTTCTGCTTGTCCTCTTCTTTTTCATTGGAGCGGGAGGTACTTCTGAAGACCCCAGGAAGTGTTGTCTTTGAGGCTTCAAGAGCACCCATTCAGAAATGGTTGTCTCCTTCACCGGAGTCTGCTTGTTTGGGGAGCATGAGCACCCAACATTTTGTAAATGCCCCAGTGCGGCAGCCCTTTTATGATTGGTCCCTTCTTACAGAGCAGCCAAGGCTCAGCTAGGTTGAGGATGTTTGATATAAATGGGACCGTAAAGTCCTGTTTAAAAAACCATGCCTTTTAATAATTTTCATGAACAGCACAATAAATGGTGAGATTGTTCAAGGCAACAAGTTGAACAGTGGGGGAGGATCAGCTACTGGGAACATTTTTGAAGAAGAAGTTGTTGGATTGATATCCTGCCCTATACTGCTTCTGTACAGGTTTAATTTCTTTGCACATGTACTTTATTACACATTTCATCTCTGGAAAAATAGTGCTTCCCCACCTCGCTTTACAGAAATCTAAGAAAGCTATGAAAAGCTATGCTCAGTAAAATGAAATTAACTACTTATCCTTGGCAGTAGAGAAGAGCAAGAACTCAGTAGCACCTTAAGGACTAACAAATTTGTGGCAGGGTATAAGCTCTCATGAGCAATGACTCACAAAAACTCATACCCTGACACAAATTTTGCTAGTCTTTAATTGCAACTGCACTATTGCGCTTTTCTACTGCTACAGACAGACTGCTACTTCTACAGACTAACATGGCTTGCCATCTTGATCTACTTATCCTTGGCAGTTACTGCATGAGGATTATGTGTATTGCTCTGCCACTAGATGTCAGCCTGGGATACTAAAATGTTTGGAAGCTGCCCCCCCCTCCTCTTTGAGATGAACCTTGTATGAAAGAGGACTGGCAGAGGTGGGCACTTTTATCCTGCTATATCTGGTTTCACAAGTTCTGCAATGCTTCCCAAATAGGTGTTTCCAAACAGCTCCTTTATTGTGTCAGGGAAGTCTATCCTCCTTTGTTTCCACATTGATCTGGGCATTCCTCTTGAGGAGGCACACTAATTATGTAGAGATTCAGTGCCAGCATCTGCTGAATGTAGGTAATTCCGCAAGGTCTCTGTACCTAGAGATGTGCCATATTTATGCAATTGCAGACAGGTATAATTCAGTGCAATCTTAACAATATTCCCCTGGGAGCAGAAATAGATTAAGTCCAGTAGCACCTAAAATACCACCAAAATTTCCCTCCGAATTTTACACCAAATACCACCAAAAAGCCAAAACTCACTTCATCAAATACCATATTTAACAGCATGATCTTTGACTCATGGAAGCTTATGCCCTGGGAAATATTGTCAGTCTTTAAAGTGCTACTGGACTCAAATTTTGCTCTACTATTACAGACTAACACAGCTGCTTTCCTGAAAGTCCTTGGAATAACTGCATTAATTAGACCTGACTAGGATTCTGAGTAGACATGTTTAGGATTACTCTCATTCTTGTAGAATAGGCTGGGATGAGATGCTATGCTGAAAATGTGGTGCCTCTATCACAAAAACAACCCCGCACCCCCAGAGCCCCATATACCCATGGATCAATTCTCCATTATATCCTGTGGGGGCCAGTCTCCATAGAATATAATGGCGTGTCCAGCAGATGTTCAACTTTCTGATAACCCTGAAGTGGGGGGAGGGCCTCCAAACCGGGGATTCCCTGCCTCCAGCTTGGAATTGGCAACCTTAGTAGGCAACAAGGGGAATGCTTGGTATCTCAAGAATGAAAAAGCTCTTAAAGACATGCAGTACAGAAAGCTACATCACTTCTTACTAGGGCTTTTTTTTACGGGGTGGGGAGAGAGACCAGCAGGAACTCATTTGCCTCTTACAACTCATGTCACGCACAATTTATATAATGCGGGCCTCATTTTGGGCAGGAGCTCACAGGAGTGGAACTCTGGAACCTCAAAATTTTATTGTGCTTTCTTTCACCCCCCACCCCCAGATACTTGCTTCTTGGGCTCCATCGTTCAACCCCCCTGTGAGAATTTTGCTGAACTCTAAGATTTGGCAAACTTTCTAATATTTTTTCCCCACAAAAAATGGGAAAATAACCAAAACATATCAAGCAGACAGATGGAAAAAGTATGATGGGAGTAAGGTTTTATTATGGCAATCATAATTCAAGAAGCCTTTGAAGGTAGATGCTGAGGTAATATAATTTAGTTCACCTTCCAGTGATGTCAGGGGTGTGTGGCATATGCAAATGAGTTGTGCGAATGAGCTCCAGCACCTCTTTTTCACCAAAATGACCCCTGATATAATGCACTACAGCAGTCATGTATTTTGGTGAGTTCAGACTCATCATCAGTCATGGATGTGAGGGTGATCTGGTTGCTACATCTGTCACCCCATTGAACACCAGGGTTGATTTGGCTGATCTGGCTGGCTAGGCGGGTGTCACCTACCTCCCTCACTGCTCCATATGCATCCCTCCCAAAGCTGCACACTCAGTGGAAGAGGACAACCATCCCAGATAGAAGGAGTGTACTGTTCTTCAATCAAGGGTATATGATAGCTGCACTCCCCTGCTAGAACCTCCAAATAAGCTCAAGGTCCATTTGTAGGAGTTCAGACTTTGGATTTAACAGATTTAGGGGACCATCCTTCCTCCTTAATGTCAGGCAATCTGGGGACAGGGGGAAGAAGTGGAGGAATAAACATGGACTTGAGCTAGTTACCCTACCATCTCTAGTTATAGGGCACACAGGCTGAGCCTTGGAGGCTGGGTCCTGGACTCTTGCCTCACTTTTGCCCTAATAGCACTCCTACACAACAGAAGTATTACTGTAAAATGTTGTATTGTGCTACAGCATTAAACAACTGCATATTTATTGCACTGAAATAATCTAGAAAAGTTATAGAGTTTTGGAGACTCTCTGTTTGGCCTTTCACTTATGTGTGGGATTGCCACATCCTTCCTGGTCACTAGCAGGCAATGGGGGCTACAGGTTGTCAGAGCCTGGTTTGGAAACATCTTGAGATTTGAGGATGGAGTCTGGGGAAGGCAAGGACCTCTGTGGGGTACAATGCCATAGAGTTCACCTTCCAAAGCATCTGATCTCTGTAGTTTGGAGATGAGCTATAATTCCAGGGGATCTCCAGATCCCACCTGGAGGTTGGCATTCCTACCTATGTGCTGAACTTAAAGAGCTGAAAATACCTAGAGCAAGACGTCTTATAGTGCACACAGTAGGTCTGCTATATACCTCCAATTGTCCCTATCTACAGTGTGCAATTTGGGGACAAGTAAGGATCTAGACCAGGGGTGTCAAACATGCAGTTTGGGGGCCAAATCAGGCCCCTGGAGGGTTCCTATCAGGACCCCGAGCAACTGGTTGTCAACTGCTTCCTTCTCCCTATATCTTGCTTCCATCCGCATAACAGCTTGCTTTGCAAGGCTTGCTCAATTGCACAGGAGCTAAGAGCAAAGCCTCTGTTTTCCTCATTGGTTGAGGCTCCTCCCTTGGAGAGGAAGGGAGGAGGAATAGCTTGCTTTGCCAGGCTCTCTCAGTTGCACGGCAGAGCCACTGAGCCAAGCCTTTCTTCCTTCTATTGGCTGAGGCTCCTCCCTCAGTCCCCTGGGTAAGGAAGGAAAGAGCCAGAGCTTCCTTTGTCCAGTTCCCTGGATCCCATGGGAGATGTACAAAGAAAACATATTTAAGACCAATGAGTGCTAACGTTTTAAGCATGCTTTTTAAAAAAAATATATAAATGTGTTTGTCTATTGTCTTTATAAAATTTATATCTCTGCTACCTAATCTTAAATAGGTACACAAAGGGCCTGGCCTGACTTGGCTCAGCCCAACCTGACATGACCTGGCCCAACAAGGTCTCATTTATGTCAGATCTGTCCCTCATATCAAATGAGTTTGACATCCCTGATCTAGACAGTATGAAGTTGCAAATACCCATTGGATATGGACATACTCTGTATGCACACCTGTACTCCTTCAAAACCCAGCATGAGAGTGTTCTGTAAATGCCAGAAGCATTGAGAATAAGCCAGAATTCTGTAATCACCAGCAGAAAAATGCCATACTGCTGCTAGGAAGGAATAGCTATTCCTAGTTAGACAGTGTTAGGAGCCTGTATACATTTGGCCATCTCCCTAGAGGTGCTTTATGACCCACCAGTGAAGCTGAATCACTGTACCCACAGGCAAAGACTGCACATTTCTAGAAAAGCTCTCTCATTTCACATTAAGCAAATAAACACAGTGATAAGGCCCAGTAGGGATGTTATGTTTTATTATCTTAAGATGTCTTCTTAAAGCAGTGTCTTTTGCCAATGAATGCAGCTCATTTTGTGACTCCTTTAGGATTAACTGTTCAAAGCCAAAGCTCTCCAAAGTAGCTCATAAAGACACACTAAGGTGATACTCTAAATAGAACAGTCCACACAGTCTTAAAACAACTCCGAAGTAAGCCCAGTCATTTAGAACCAGAAATTCTGAGTTTTACATAGAAAAGCTACAGACTATGCTTCTTGGCTTTCATTGCCCCCACTGTTCACAATTCTCCCTCTCTGACTGAAAGAGTGTGTGTTTGGAAGGGGAGAGTGGGTATGAATGTAATCTGCTGAATGATGTTTCACTTCATGAATCTGATGCAACAGGCTCTATGCTGCAATAAATTTGTTACTATTTAAAACACCACAAGAATCCTACTGTTTTTAGCAATAAAAACAGCCTTGGAAATTTATACATTTCCTGTTTCACATTTTCCCACCCTTATTCCAGGGGGATCCCAGTTATGTACATGGTTCTCCACATGCAACTGTTGGAGTGACCTTGGGTCAGTCAGACAGACAGACTGACCTTTATTGGCATATCCAGGGTCAGTCATAACTCTGTCAGAGGCAGTTCTGGAAAGAGCAGTTTCTTTCAGAGCTCTCAGCCCCACCTACCTCACAGGGTGTTTGTTGTGGGGAGGGGAAGGGAAAGGAGATTGTAAGCCACACTGAGACTCCTTTGGGTAGTGAAGGGAAGGGTATAAATCCAATCTCTTCTTCTTCTAATCTCCAGTCCTTGATTTTAGTTTCACATCTTGTTTGTGGAATAGAGTTGCTAGACCCCTCCAATAGAGATGGAGATTCCCTGATGCCAGGCCCTACCTCCCTGCTGTTATCAACTGGCCAGTGGTGGGAAACTTTACTCAAAAAAAAGAGGAAGACCCATCCAACATGCAGCAACATGTCTATGTCACTACCCACATGATCCAGAAGTGATATCATGAACTATTTGGATCATAGGGATGACCAGAGCCAGTTTTGTGATATCAGACAAGAACATCTCTGTGTAGTTCTTAAAGGGTCTAAGAACTTTCACATTTGAGAGATGGTCAAACACTCTTCGTTGGTGAGCCAGCTCTCTTCCTAAATTAGCCCAGTTTCAGAAATAAGGACAGTCAGGGCTCACTTCTGCTCCCCTAAGAGCTCAACCATGGCACAGGTTCCAGTGAGTGCTCACATCACTTACCAGGCAGTGCACTGTCACGCCTGTCATTGAATGCTTGTCATGCAACAGGTGGGTGTTCTTCACACTGTGACATAAGTCACCCTTGCTACACCGGCATTTCTGAAGGAGATGACAGAACTCACAGGCCTCAGCAGGGGTGCAACTCAGGAGCCACATGTGACTCTTTCATACATATTCTGTGTCACCCAAAATCCCATCAGCCAGCTTGAAGAAGGGAGTTCCCTCTTTAAAGCATTTCTCCAAGACAAGCCAGCCAGCAGCTAGGAGAATACATTTAAAGTTAAAGTTGCTTTCTTTCCAACTCTCCTCTCAGTGACCAAACTGAGATTCTTGGGGGGGGGGGGAGGAAAGAGAAGAAAAAAGAAAAAGAATTTATTCTTTGCTCTTCACTACTCAAGGTAATCTCAGAGCAGCTCACAACCATCTTCCCTTCCTCTCTCCACAACAGACACCCTGTGAGTTAAGTGGGAGGGCTGGGAGAGTTCTGAGAGAACTGTGACTGACCCAAGGTTACCCAGCTGGCTTCATGTGGAGGAGTGGGGAATCAAACCCAGTTCTCCCATGTTAGAGTCCCTGCACTTAACTGTTACACCAAACTGGTGCACCTAAGGCCCAATGCCTGTGCAGCTGCCCTCATGTCCATGTCATCATGGGTCACCATGAAGCCCCTGTCTGTCCATGTCACTATTTTTTATGCTATGTATGGACCCCATGAGGTTCCTGGCAAGAGCCAGTGCAGCAGCCCTCACCTGGCCTAAAACTAGTTTCCCTGCCCTCACTCATAACACCACTGGGTTGCCATCAGTGCACAGTCAGTGACAGATGCACATCATGCACCTGAGGGGAGGTCCAGATGTCAGACATGAAGTGTACAGTTCTCTCACAAGCACAGGACAACTGTGCCTTTATGTCACATCCAAGGGCAAGCCTGGTGTTTACTGAACACAAGCCTCCAGAATGCACATGCAATTATAATCAAGGGGGAAAATGTCAGGTTCAGGGCACAGCCTGACACCTTTTTGTCTACCTGGGATTTCTGGGAGATACAAATGCAAACACAACAATTCAAGACAAAACACAACCACTCAGCAAAGAGTCAGAAAACTGAAGGTTTCATCCACAGGTCTGGTGAAAGAGGAAAGTCAGGGTCAAAGCTTGGGACTCAAGGCAGAAGACAAGATCTGGTTCCTAACTCAAAAGCAAACACAAATTAGCAGAATAGGATTCAAGGCAGCAAGGCAAGGCCGAAGTCTGTTTGCTGAGCAATTAGCTCACAGGCTTGCTTCCTGTCAGCTAATTAGGCTGATAAAAGAAAGACGCTTGGCATCTTCATTTTATCAGCATAATTAACTGACTCATCCCCAAAGCACAAGTGTGACTTCTCAATGACTTGTGACTCCTGCTCCTGTAACAACTCTGCTTCAGAAATGAGTGCTGACTGCCATAAGCAGTTAGCTGGGCACTCCATATCTTCTGAGCTAGCGAATATTCCTATCCTTAGCTGATTTGGAAGATACCAGCAGTGACTGGCATTCTGACCTTTGTCCCATTTCTTTTATCTCCAGCCAGAATGAGCAACTCTTGTCGTGTCTTTGACCATGGAGAAGGGCTGTCCATCCAACAACAACTGTTTCAGCAATGAGGCAAGTGACCCTCTTACTTGCCTGCTGTCTCCCCCCCCGCCCCCGCAGCACGCTAGTCCCAACCTCACCAAGCATCTCTGTCAGAGATGCCTGGCATTCCTTCACTACTGTGGAACATTCAGAGTGGTAGTCACTCTGTCATTTGCAGAGAGCCACATTCACAGATATCCTCAACCAAAACAGCCACATTTACCTGAACTCGTGGCATGAGACCTGCATTTCAAGGAGGCTCACAGCTTACTTATTCCTATAGTGATGGCTGCTTCAAGGTGGGAAATCTACCTAACACTAGGCCCACCACGCAAGGGGCTTCACTACTGTCCTGAAACATGGAACAGGTGCCTCATTGGGGAATAGTGCTTGAAAGAGCCAAAAGGAGTGTATCAAAGAGCCACAGTGAGTATTGCCATATTATAAAGTTGACCACAAATATGTAGAATTAATTGAACACTCTTAAGTTTGAAGAGTTACTGACCAACATGGCTACAAAACTGGAGATCTATTAACAGAGGCAATCATAAATGTACTTGTCTGCACACCTATGTCATCTTGGGAGCATTCTTGAGAAGGTGAGATATAATTTTTTTAAATAAATAAAAACGTAGTGAATTGTTTCTGGATTGGGAGGTGGGCATATTTAAAGCTCATCCTCTCTCTTCATTTAATTAACAAGCAACCTCAGCTTCACGAGCCATTTGTAGGTTCTATTAATCCATCTGCTGAAGTATCCTCCTGCTGAGTCTCCACTGGTTTGGGCATATGAATAATAGAAGAGAAATGCTCTGCTAAAGCTAGGTGCATTGGCAGTTTAAGCTGAGGATGAATAATTGACCACATTTATTTTACAGAAACAAAAGCAGCTGCTATCAGAGCTGTTTAATCCAAATCAGTTCCTAATACTTTTCTCTGAAGTATTTTCATTTGGCCCCAACTTGCAAGAAAGAATCAGATTAATTTTGGGTCAGGTTTGTTTACGGTCAAGGTAGACTACACAAAGTAAGTCAATACAATAAACAGGGCGGTATATTTGATAAACAATCCAATAAGATTTAGATTGCAGAAACCTGAAACCAAGCAGAAATCTGAAACAGAGCTGAAACAAAGCATAAGCCTTGACATATTAAACAATGCAGAAATTACATAGTAGAATCATATTTGCAGCAACAGACAGTACATACTCTGCTCAGTAGTATGGTCTACAGTACCTATGCAAACCTGATCAGGGGCATTATAGATCTGAAATTGTGATGTTTTGAGTAATTTCAATACAATCCCAAATCAAGTCTGGGTTGATTCGCCATGTTTTTTTCATGTGTATTCATCAATCACGTGGCAAAAACATGTTAAGAAGCAATGTTGTAGAAGGCAAAACAAAGGTTGAAAAAAAGGAGATGGGGAATTAACTTTGCTTTGTAAAAATCCGGAGCAAACTTCTCTCATGTGGACCAGTCAATTTTCCTTCATAATGTATGGTTTCCATCTTTGTGATGTAATATTTTTAAGCAGCTGTAGAACACACTGACTGTACAACTGGCTTTCCTAGGCAATTTTGAATTGACTAGTAAACTAGTAAATTAACTAGTAAGCAGTCAGTTACCCAGTTCAGTTATTGTCTTGATTATGTTATTTAGGTAGGTGTTCATAAGGGATGTACTCATTTCTATGGAATAAAATAAAATGGTATAGCCTGTAACAGCATTGACAGAGAGGGAAATTGCCTTCCACAAGTGTTGGGTGTCGGGGAAGGGAATTCTGTCAATGAGACAGAACAGACTGTTATTTTTCACATTTTTTTTCCTTACAAGTGGTTTCCATTGAAGTAGTGCATCTGTCACTTTGCGCTACATACTAATTGTTGCAATGGGTCCATATTTGCTTTTGGAATTGAATCCGCTGGACCAAGTGAGGACAATCACTGACCCCAACACTATCAGGGCAAAAACCAGGTGTTCTATTGCTAGCACTTTACCTTCTTGGACAGAACTTCTACTTTATCACACTAGAAAACAAGATTGCCATTCATTTCTGTGGGAGAAAGTCATGAAGCAGTACTGTGCCAAGTACCCTCTAGAGAAGAGGTAGCTGTGTGGTTGCACAACATAAATTAAAGAGTCAGTTTTATCTGTGTGATTCTTGAATTAAAGGGGGGAAATGATCACTCAGAGCTTCTGGTTTGCCTCACACCTCAGGAACAAAGATATGCTTGGGATATTAAAGCCACAAGTATAGTAACAAGATTTGTAGGAAAGGTACTATTTACATCATTTATTAGACTTCTATATTGCTTGTGTATCACAATACTCAAAGTTTACTCAGCCATGACAGAACTATGTTTTAAAACAGCAGTACATTAAGTAGTCTTCCAGTCTCTAAGTTCCAATACCTAAAATCTGGAGGAACAAGAAAAGCTTCATGAATCTCCTAATTGTGGCAAGTGTAGTGTATAAACTAGGCTTAATTCAGAGAGAGAGAATTCCACAGCTTTAACCCATCCAACCACTTTCCCAGCACAGGAGTCTTAGAACTCCTTAGGTGAGGTAGAGGAGATTCTATTTCCAGTTGGATCACTTGTTCGGCTGCCCTCATCCTGGCTGTAAACTTCAAGAATTAAGAACCTGAAAGGTTAAATGGATACAAATTAGAGGGCCCAATGTAAAATCAATAAATGTACAACATAAATATTACAAATTATCAAAAATACATGTATTCAATACAAATTTGTTTAAAAACAATTATAGGTCCAAGTATAGTCTCAGTAAGAATTACAAATCATACAATATGCACAATTAGGACCTTATGTGACCCTAAAACAGATGCATTTCAGCCTACCAGCTTTCTTCAATGGTCAAGCATAAATGTTGCTCATAGGCTCAATTAGTGTGGGCATGGAGCAGGTGTTACTATGGATGTGGGCGGGAGGCATTTGTGAGTTTCCTGCATGGTGGAGGGGGTTGGACTAGATGACCCTGGAGATCCCTTCCAACTCTATGATTCTATTGCTATATTAATATTAATCAATATAGGACCGAAAATTATGCTGAAAAGGAAGGGGGGGGAATTTTCATCATCACTTTAACAATATCTAATGGCACAACTATGAACATGGGAATGTATTAAAAATTGTATAATGTTGAATTACTTCTGATAAATATCAGTGACACAAGATACACCTCATGTGGCATCACTTTGTGTCCAAATCAGGTACACATAACCAAAATGGTACTTCAGTTGTATACCTGAAAAAATGTTAAATAAATTAACATACTAGACATTTTTTGTAATATTGAACATTTTAAAAAAAAGATAAAGAAAGAAGAACTAAATTATCAAATAAACATTTTGGTCCAAGAGATTCCATTCCAAAAGCATATATGGCCCCAGTGTAACAGTTAGTGTGTACTGCAAAGTGACAGATGACCTAGCACAGCCTGATATATAAAAGAGTCTGTTACCATGGTGGATGTCCAGACCTGTTCTTCCAACAGAACTATCCTTCGGGAACTTAAACTGTAGTACTAGGGGCTCCCTCCAATTACTGATCATGAAATAGTGGCTTGCAGCTGATTCTGGAAAATCCTATGTCTTTGAGGGATTCCTGCTGTGCTTCCTAAGTCTTAGAAGGATCTTTGCCTAACTCCAAACCAACCCTGATCTACCCAAGATGGGGGAAAGTTAAGGGATCAAACCAATATCATTCCCTTGCATTCTAAAGAACTTCATGGCTATTTGCATGGACTTGCAGTCCAATAGGTGCAGTTGAATGGCACAGGCCTAAGAGATGAAAGGGGGCAGGACCGTGGCCAGGATATGGAAGGTTGGGGGGGCCTCTAAATTTTTCAGGGGGCACTCAGCAGCCCAACCCCTTTCCTCCCACACCCTTCAAATCAAAGTACTGCCCAGCGCCCGCCTTGCATCCAATTTGGGTGATAGGGAAAGGAGGGGACCAGCAACATGAGCACCACTCAAATAACACGTGGGGCTGGCACCAGAAGCAGCCCCCAGCCTCCCCCTGCAAGTTAAAGGGCCCCGCATGCTATTTGAGTGGTGGGGAAGGGAGGGCAGCAGGAATGAGAGCTCTTCTCTTCCCTCCCTCCCATTCTCATCGCTGCTGTCCTCCCTTCCCCATCACCCAAATCCTGCACTGGGTGGGTGGCAGAAGCAGCCCCCAGTCTCCGCCCGGCCAGTTAAATGGCCTGCCAATCAGCTGCTCATTGGGCCCTTTAAGAACATAAGAGAAGAACATAACATAAGAGAAGCCATGCTGGATCAGGTGGGGCCTGGGCCAGTCTGTGAGGCAGAGGTGGGGGGTGCTCCCAGGAGGCAGAGTGGTGGGAGGTTGGAAAGGAAGCTCTGCAGTGTCAACCACCTGGCCAGGAGGACTAGGAGGAGTCCCCAGGGGACTGGAGAGTCGCCCAGGTGGAGAGAAGGAGGTGGGCTCAACCCCTCCCAGGTTTGCAAAGTCCCCTCTCCCTGTGTTCCACCCAGCCCAGGGAGTGGAAAAGGGCCAGTGACTAGTGTATGGTCACCTGGGAAGGAAAAGAAAGCAAGAAAGTCCGGCTGTATGGTCACCCGGGAGGGAAAAGAAAGCAAGAAAATCCACCTGGCGTTCTGGCAGGGGGCTCAAAAGCTCAAGCCTGTCTTGTGCCAGCAGGGAGGAGGAAGAGGGACCTGGGTGTGCACAGGGGGAAGGGGGTCAAATGAACATCAGCCTTTCGGTCTTGGCGCCTTTCCCGCAAAAGTCCATGTCAAGCCCAGCTGGGGAAGGTGACTGCATCGAACCCAGCGGGAGGCAGGGAAACCCAGCTGCTCTGCCCTCAATTCGTCCCGCTTCGGTGGAGCTGGCTTCAGCCATCCAGCACTTGCTGGCTGCGAGTAAGGCGGCACAGTGCAGAGGGGCCACAGACATGACTCCAGCCCAGGCAGTCATGTGGCTAGATGTGCCTCACCCCCCCCACACTCCAATGGCCATGCTGGGGTGGGGTGCGAGCCTCGGATGTCTTTTCCAAGGAATGCTGATAGCACCAGCGGCCGGCCCGTGGCAGAAGCAATCCCAGCTTCCGCCCATTTAAAGGGCCCGATGATCATCTGATTGGCGGGCCCTTTAACTGGCAGCGGAGGCTGTGGGCTGCTTCTCCCGCCCACCCCACACAGGATTTGGGTGACGGGGAAGAGAAGGCAGCAGAAAGGAGACCAGAGGCCCCAGGGGCTGGTGGGGGGCCCAAAGTCAGGGAGCCTCGCCCAGAAGTCTAGGGGCTGTGCCCCCACAGGCCCCCTCGTAGCTATGGGCCTGAAAGGGGGAAA
Source organism: Heteronotia binoei (assembly GCF_032191835.1). Classification (NCBI taxonomy): domain Eukaryota; kingdom Metazoa; phylum Chordata; class Lepidosauria; order Squamata; family Gekkonidae; genus Heteronotia; species Heteronotia binoei. Next base: position 89,423,602 of record NC_083230.1, read on the forward strand.
AGATTCCAAACCCGACAGTCACTCCTAAAGCATCACACACAGAAATCTACACTTACACACACTTCTGCAATAATCTCTCTGGGGAAGTTTCCCTCTGTCTGCACTCTGACACGTACACAGGGTGTAGGAAGTTGTCTATGTGATCCACCATTAATCTGTTATCCAGATTGGCTGTCTCCTGTTTAATTGGGGGGGGGGGGTTAGCTTAAGAAGACAAAGCAAGAGGTGGGTAAATGGGATTCTCCACCTATATATACCAGGATTTTCCTTTAAAGAACTCCCAAAATAAAGCAGTCAGATATTCAGCTGGAAAAGATTTATTCAAAAAGGAATAAAAAGGGCAAAACACACACAAACACACACAAAACACAAAAACTAACTGAGAGAAAGTAAAGGTAGGAGATGGGAGGAAGTGATTTCAGGAACGCGATAGTTATCAATCTTGAAGGGTGCGGTTAGTGGAGACAGCAGCGAAATAACCAGCATTTCATGGAGTGAAGAAGAGAGGACCCACATGCAAGTCGGGGTCTGAGGTCTGGTGCTGAGAATACACCCCCTCACACACAATGGAGCAGCATGCTGACAATTATAGAGAAAATTGCTCTCTGCGGGCATGCTGCCATGTTTGCCCCAAAAACAATAAATACGGTTTTTGGAGGGAAGTAATGATCTTGGTATAGGTTTGATGAGTTTTCCTGAGGTGGACTATGGGTGCTAATGGTTCTTGATGACCCTTTGAGTACTAAACAGGAGAAACTACCAGGTCTTATGACTAATGAAATGGGTAAGAGGAAGGGAGGCTGGGCATGTGACAGTCCAAAGTGAGACAGCCTATCTTGGGACACCCATTATCTTGAATTATGTGTCACTTTAGGATGGGGAGGAGGGTCAGCCACTTTGACTTATCTTCCAGAATACTTTCCCGTGCACATACTTGGCTGGCATCCATTAGTTTAACAGATCCATTTTGTTTAATCAATCCATTTTGTTTAATTTTTAGGCCAGGCAGTGCCCTGCACATATGATTTTGTGCTGACATTAAAGAAAAGTGTTTATCTCTCTCTCAATGCTAAACTGCTCATTTGTGGGAAAGAAGGGTCTGACTGCTAACAAGGGAGCCAAACTTCTGGAATGCATGGCTCTCAGCTTGAGCCCTGTAGCACTTGACAATACTATTTCCATGAAAATTAAGTGGCTCAGATCATGTTTGCTAAATCCATAGCACAAACACATGCACTGAGGTGTGCCATCACAGGTTATATCTCAAGCTGCTTTCTCCCAAGTTAAGAATGTAAACATCTGATCATGTAGTTGCAGCTGAGGGGCAAAGGAGGGAGAGAAAGTGACAGAAAGAATAACACAAAACCAAGTTACTTGGAGATAAAATGCCCACACCCGAATGATCTTGGCATAGGCCATGACCAGCTTGCTGCTGCAGATGGCCCCACTGGAGAGTCAGTTTGACTAGTGGTTAAGTGCATGGTCTCTTACCTGTGAGAACCGGGTTTGATTTCTCACTCCTCAACATGCACCTGCTGATGTGACCTTAAGTCAGTCACAAGTTCTCACAGAGCTGTTCTGCTCAACAGCAATTCTGAGAGAACTCTCTCAGCTCCACTTACCTCACAGGGTGTCTGTTGTGGGGAGAGGAAGGGAAAGGAGATTGTAAGCCACTCTGAGACTCTTTCAGGTATTAAAGGTGGGGTATAAATCCAATATCATCTTCTTCTTCTGCGTAAAAAAGGGGCAGGGTGAACAACTCAGCCTCCAGGCCCTCCTGGGCACTGAATTGGCTGCCTGAGTCACAGTTGAAGCTGAGGTGGTGGCCTCCAGCCCCCACCAGATTAAGGTTGCTGGGTCCAACTCAGGGAATATTGTGATAAGCATGACTGAACTCTGAAGGGAGGTCTGGCCATCACATTTTAAGTGCCTTCATTCCATTGGAAATAATGGAGGATGGGGGCACCTTCTTTTGGGGCTGATAGAATTGGACCCCCTGGTCCAAACTCTGAAACTTTTGGGGGGGGGGGTTGAGGAGAGGCACCAGATGCTATGCTGTGTCCAAGAGGAGCTGAAAATTTGATGTCTCTACCTCAAAAAAACAGCCCCCCCCAGCCCGATACCCATGGATCAATTCTCCATTATTCCCTATGGTGACCGGTCTCCATGGGGTATAATAGAGTGCTCACTGGACATTTCCCCCACTCCTCCCCACACTTTCTGTTAACCCTGAAGTGGGGGAGGTCCTCCAAACTAGGGGATCCCCTGCCCCCAACTCTACTGGCGACCCCATTGGAGATCTAAGGAGAAAGCCCTCCCCCCTCTCCCTCCCAGCACCACAGCTGCAAAAACAGACCCAGGTAAGTCTGGGTCCATCACCTTTTATATGAAACTCTTACAAAAGAGTTTTGTCAACTTCAGACTTTATTATAACAAGGGAAAAAAGAAAGCACTCAAAATCTTTGAATTGCTGTGCAAAGATTACCTTAATCTCTCAACCCTATGTCTTGGTAGGTGAGTATCTCATGGTACTCTAAGAAAATTGAAATATACAGAACTAAAAGCCTTGGGCAAAATAAAACTTGGAGATAGTAATTGCTACTCCTGATGATAATCATATCAGAAAATGAAACATACTGACACATTGGCTTCTTGTTCATTGTTTTCAGCACATGCTGTGTCCGAGATGAGCTGCTCAGCTATAGATCCACTGTTGACAAGGCAGTAATTTAATCAAGGGCTTGTAAGAGATACCAGGAGAAAAGCAGTGGGCAGGTCAGAAGTTCAACAGAACCTAACAAAATGAGTTGCAGTGTCAGAAACAAAAGCATTTTCTATATCCCTGAAATGCTCCATTAAAACCACTTGTAAAGTAACAAAAAAAGAAAGCATTTCTCCCCAGTAAATATAGACTCCTGCAGAGACCTCATGAATCTGCTGATGTGAAACAAAAACAACTGAATTTCATTATGTAAACAAAAGATGAATACTGAGTCTGAATCAACAAATTTAAAGTAGGGAAATGAAATATCTCTTTTGTGGGGTTTTAGTGAGAGAAGACAGGAGGTCTCACACACTGAGGGTAATCAATATTTACCAAATAAAGCTGACACCTGAATGTATTATATTGTCCATATTAAATAAAGGTAAAGGCAGTTCCCTGTGCAAGCACCAGTCATTTCCGACTCTGGTGTGACGTTGCATCACGACGTTTTCACGGCAGACTTTTTATGGAATGGTTTGCCATTGCCTTCCCCAGTTATCTTCACTTTACCCCGAGCAAGCTGGGTAATCATTTTACTGAACTCAGAAGGATGGAAGGCTGAGTCCACCTTGAGCCGGCTAACTGAACCCGGCTTCCACCAGGCTCAAACTCAGGTCGTGAGCAGAGAGTTTGGACAGTACTGCAGCTTCACCACTCTGTACCATGGGGCTGCTTCCCTATTAAATACACATAGGTAATAACATGTTTAGCCAGCAGCTCCTTCAGAGAACACAGTATATCCACAGGGCGCTATTTCTCTCCTTCTGTAGTCCTAGGGTTCTCTACCAGACAAGATTCCACCTTACTATCTCATCTTCAGTTGTTAAAATTCAACAGTAGCAAGAATTATTAAGAAGTATTGTAACAGTTTTTCTCCTATATTTACAGATAAAGACAGGAAAATAGCTCTCCCACATATTTATTTCCAGACTACTTTATTTCCCGTCTTTTCTGCCTTTTAAGACAAGAAATGACTGATCTAACATTAAGAACAATTTGTATATTCTGAGCACTTATGAGTTAAAATTTTATGAGTTAAATTTTATGAGTTGAAATTTGAAAATGTTTCCATTTATATGTAGTCCTGTGTAATGTTTGTGTTATCATTCATTTGTATTTTCCAAAATATAGAGTGAATGTCACTATCCAGTTGTGGTTACCTTTAAATGAAAAAATGTCTTTATGCCTGAAATTCTATGCAGACCTTTTTGGTTACAAGCCTGTTTGAACTCCTTGGGTTCCCATGTGGGCACTAAACTAAATGCCCAGTACAGTAATCCTAAACAAAGTTGTACCATTCTACGTCCATTGAAGTCAATGGGCTTAGAAGCATATAACTGTGTTTAGGATTGCACTGATGATGACCTAAATTCCTCTCATATTTTGCCATGTGCCTTCTTGAACACATAATATTGTATTGACTCCTGAGGGGAATTGTCAGAACTTGCTTTAACCTTGACCTTATTCTATGCCTCCAAAATGAAATAGACTATACAGTTGGGAAATAAATGAGGTTTTCTTTCCCTCATAGATAGCCAGGTTAAGTATTTCAACCTGGTATCTAATGGTTCTGTTTGATACCAAATATTTTATTTTCAGTCCTCAGTCATGTCGCTGTTGCTAAGATCTAGGCAGTATGATAATAAGGTGTTAAATTAGGGCTTAACTCATCATTCTGTTAAGTTTACAAAGTATTTTAAAACTAATTCATGTTCAAATTTTTTAAATAAGTACATAAGGAGTTTGAAATTTAGGATTGCTGGCTCTGTGTTGGGAAATTTTTGGAGGTTTAAGAGAAGGCAGGTCTTGAGGAGACCTCAGTAGGTTATAATGCTGTAGTCCACCTTTCAAAGGAGCCTACCTTCCAAAGCAGCCATTTTATCCATGGGAGATAATTGTCTATCACCTGTGACACTTTTGCAACATATTTTTCAGACAAAAAACCAGAATCTCCTTCAAGAGGTTGCTGCCAGTTTGTATACAGTAATGTACTGGGGATTTCCATGGCTTATACAGGCCCTCATTTGGACCACTTTCACCCACTGTCACTGACAGATATGGACAAGATTCTAGTGGCTGTCAAGCTGATGACCTGCCCCTTAGATCCCTGTCCACCTTGGCTAGTTAAATCTTGCCACTCTGTGGTAGAAGACTCCCTGAGGCTCAGGGCCACTTTCCCAGCTCTTTAAAGGAGGGTCTAGTTAGACCTAGAGCCCCATGGCACAGAGTGGTACCTATTTGAAAGAAGCCTTTTTTGGCTAAGACAGAGCTGGCTAATTACCATCCAGTCTTGAATTTGCCTTTAATTGAGAGGGCAGTGACTGAGTGGCTCCAGGAATTCCTGGATGAAGCTTCCACATTAGATCTATTCCAGTCTAGCTTCAGACCTAGGCATGGGATGGAGACCACATTTGTTGTGCTGGTTCACAACCTTCAACTGCAGTTGGACCATGGTGGGGCAGCACTGCTTATTTTATTATATCTTTCAACAGCATTTGACATAGCTGACCACCCAATACTGAGTGATGCTTCACCTCCCTGGGGCAGCACTTCAGTGATTTTCCTCATTCCTATAGAGACGTCTACAGAAGGTTGTTGTCAGCAGCAGGAGTTCTAATATGCCTCTTGTTTGGGTGTTCCTCAGGGTGAGATTCTGTTGCAAATGATATTCAATATCTATATGTTTCCTCTGACCAATCTCATGAGGTGTTGTGGGGTGCCATCAGTACATGGATGACACCCAGCTCTGCTTGGTGATTGGCCAGAGTCTGCTCTCCTTGGACTATCCCAGTGTCTAGATGCTGTTGTTGTGGGTAAACTGTTGTTGGTTGAGGGAAAACTGCCTAAAGCTAAATCCTTCTAAGACCCAGGTCATATTGCTGGGTTGGCACAGACTTGTTGGCAACATATAACTCCCAGGTCTTGATGGGGTCCATTTACATTGTGGGACTCCATCAGGAGTCTGAGGATATGAATGGATACCTCACTCTAATTTGAGAAACAGGGAACCAACATTGCAAAGACTGCCTTTTACCATCTATGCCAAGCCTGCCAATTAATTCCCTACCTATCTTGTTCAGACCTTGCTACAGTGCTCCGTGCCACAGTCACCTCTTGATTAGATTACTGTAATTCACTCTCTGCAAGGCTGCCCTTTTTACTGCTTTGGAAGCTTCAGATAGTTCAGAATGCAGCTGCAGGATTGTTGACTGGTGTAACCTGGAATGCATGTATCTATCCTGTGCTTTGGAAGCTACATTGGCTACCTGTCTATTTCCGGATCAAATTCAAGGTGCTGGTACTCACTTAAAGGCCTAAATGGTCTGGGACCATCATATCTGAGGGACCAGCTCTCTCACTATAATCCCCTTAGTATGCTGCACTCATCATCGCACAACTTGTTGGTGGTGCCGGGCCCCTGCAAGGTCTGCTTGGCTACCACTAGGATGAGGTCCTTTTCTGCCTTGTCGTTGTCCTGGTAGAATGCTTTGATTGATGAGGTTTGAGTCCTATGGAACCTTCTGAGCTTCCACAAGGCTTGCAAGTCACTCTTGTTCAGAGAGGCTTTCTTCTGATCTTGTTCTGTTGTCCCTCCTGAAACTCGTCCACCTATTCTTTATATTTTATTGATTATTGATAAATGGCGAGTCCCTTATTTTATTATCTTATATATTACCTATTTTGTATGCAATTGTTGTAATCTGTACTGAGCCTTCAGGAAACGGTGCAATAGAAATCTAATAAATAAATACAAATAAATAAAATGTAATTTTCGGAAATATCTGCGGGTTGGCAACTCTGTCTAGACTACACCAAAAGTTCAACTTGACCAACATCCTCTTTCCCACAGTGGCTAACTTGATGCTTGTGAGAAACCCACAAGTAAAGCCAGAAGCCAATAATCCTCACCGTGACTGGTATGAAGTGCCATAGTACTCCAAACATGGAGGAGTTCTTCAACCATTGTAGCTATTAGCCAATGGAATACCTAACAACAAATAAATGTTGTTGGGGAGGGGTTTGCACTTTGGAAGTGCTGTTTGTTTAATACAGGGCTCAAGACAACAACTCTCTGTGTTCTCTCTTTCCCAGTCTCTTTCTGCAGGTTTATATGCAGGAGTGTTCCAGTACCAACTTCCTCTCCCCTTTGGCAGGCCTTTCATGAACAGAGAGTTATGCATGCAAGAATGGTACACCCTAAGGCCTACTTAGAATGAGCCCACAGTTTCCAGTACAGAAATGTTTATTTGAGGGAGGGAGGGTCTTCTTTATTGAAGATACTCATCTAAACCATTTCATATCTGAAGAAGGATGCATGCACACAGAAGCTTATATCTTGAATTAAACTTTGTTGATCTTAAAGGTGCCACTGCAGTCAAACTTTGTTTTGCTGCTTCATACCAACATGGCTACCCACCTGAATCCATTCAAACCATTGTGATTTCAAACCTGACAATGTCCCATGCAAAAAACCCAACTATTCTGAATGAATAACTGTTTAAAAGAAACAAATAGAAGTAGTCTTTTCACTCAAAAGTGGCAAATTCTGGTCTGGAGAACTAGCAGGAAGCTCTGAAAACATTGACGTTTTCCAGACTGCCTTAATGTTTCATTTTCATTCCCTGACGTTACCCCTCTAGAGGGAATTCTTTCAGTGGGAGCACGTGTAGCATCATCTCCTTCATGCTCCACACGTCTAGATGCACATGTTTTCACATAACGTCCATATGTAGAACATATAAAACATTTAATATCTTTCTTTGCAGTTCCCTTTTGAAATCCAGCATTAACTTTAAGCATAGGTTGCATATCAGGGGTTTGAGACATTTCCCGTCTGTCCCCCCTCTTGCTCCAAAAAGGATATTGCATATTCTAAGGTCAGGTTTTTCTGTAGCTTTAGCACAGCAATTTCATTAACATAGGAGCTTGGAAGTGCATTGAGGATCAAACCAATAACAGTTTTATCTGAGACTGGATCTCCTATAGTTTTTAGTTCAGAAACTGTTCCCATAAGTTTGCTTAAAAAGTCATTCAGTTTATCTCCTCTCATCTTCATATTTAATAAGCTCTGAAGGAGGAAGAGGCTATTGGTCTTTGATTTTGACTGGTATTTCTGACTAAGGTAATCATACATAGTCTTAGCCATTGTATGTTCGAGGATTACTCTGCTCTCCTCTTTGTTAATGCTTCCCAAGATCAAAGAGATTACCAAACCATCCATTTTATCAAAAATTTCCCTTTCTGCTTGACCTGCAGGGGGATTCTTTGTGAGCACATCCAAGGCCCCTTGGGACTTAAGCATTGCATGGAGGCTCACCTTCCACCAAACAAAATTTACATTTGAGAGAACTGGGAGATTTAAATGCATGTTATCGACGTTTTGCATGGATGTCTCTGGATCACGGTGTCTCAGTGGAGATGTAGCTGGCGAAGAAGCTGGCAAAGTATTCTCCGACATTGTTCCGTTGGTCAGCAAACGATTGCAGGCTCACCGCAGGATTAGAAGTGTTGCTCCTTTGTTCCATCTCAGCAGGAATAGGCTTAGAGACAAAGCACCTTCACTTTCTTCTCCATTTTCTTATCTGCAAAAACTCAAAAAAAGCCAAAATAATGCACCTTATGTCCTCGTTTCGTCTACATGCAGCTAGACAAACTCTGGGGATTAAGAAGGTGTTCTTTGGCTATATCAAAGCGAACTGAAACTCTTGCAAAACAGCCTTTTAAAAATTTGCCTGCACTTCAGCATTCACACACACAGGTATTCTAAAACACTCTGCTTCTGGCTGCCCATAATACTGGAGCTCAAAACACTGGCGCCATAACCTGCTGAAGCCCAAAAACTATTGGGTATTCTTAAAGAAAAATATTATTTAGCAGCGTTAGAAATGAGTAGCACAGCAGAGAATATGCAGAGATCATGTGTGTGTTTAATAGAATATGATTGCTTTACTTAAAGCTACAAGGGAAGGTAAACTGGGAGTAAAATAAGAAACGCTAACTCCTACATGTTTACGGCTTGAGTACAAAGCTAGGAATGGCTTCTCTTTTCCAAACTTAGACAAAGGGAGGAAGAGATGCCATAAGATGCAGAATAGGCAATACATTGATTTCCAGTCACAGCACTCAATTACTGGTCATTTAACTAAGACCTCCTACAGACTTTCGCAGGCTTTCTCTCTAGCTAACAGATAGGTTACAGTAAACACATGTGACTTCCTGTTGACTAACAGTAACAGCAAGGTTAACGCTATAATTACTGAAGTGTTACAGACTTGCTAATCCCAACAAAATTGCAGTATGGCAGTCTGATCGATAATATCCGGAACAAAGATATTCGGAACAGAACCAGGCCAGTTTAACATGGACTCATCATGCTGTGTGAACAGGGTGACAAACTCTAATTCAACTAGTGGGCTAAGTTGAGATTTGAACCCAGGTCTTCCCAGTCCTAGTCCAGCACCACAACCACTACACCAGTGACTCTTCTTGCATGCTATAAGTCCCAGGTTTAGTCCCTGACCCCCTCCAGTAAAAAGTCTGTCTGATGCTGGGAAAGACACTTAGCTGTCAGCCCATGACAAACTGGTCAAAGTCAACAAAACTGACTTAGTCCGATGGTCCAATGGTCTGACTAAGAATAAAACAGCTTCATGTCAGCACTGGTTTAAACATTTACAACAACAACAACAACAAAATTTTATTTGTATCCCGCCCTCCCTGCCGGAGCAGGCTCAGGGCGGCTAACAACACAATTCAAGTTTAACTATACAAATAGATAAAATTACATTTAAACAACATGAACATTTAATTAAAAATCTGCTTAAGTTTTAAAATTAAATTAGATTAAATTAATAAAAGTGCTAATGCTATGTTTGCTTTTATGATGGCAGTTTCCTTAGCAATTTCCATTTTCATCAGCGAAAGCCTGTCGAAAGAGGAAGGTCTTGCAGGCCCTGCGGAACTGTTCGAGGTCCCGCAGGGCCCGCATTTCCTCTGGAAGTTGGTTCCATAGGCTCGGAGCTATAGAGGAGAAAGCCCAGTTACGGGTACATTGCAGCTTCACCTCTCTCGGTCCGGGAATAGTCAACAAGTTTTTCCCGGCTGACCTCAGTGCTCTCTGGGGTTCATATGGGGAGAGACGGTCCCTAAGGTAGACAGGTCCTCGACCATATAGGGCTTTAAAGGTAATGACCAGCACTTTGTAACGAATCCAGTATATAACCGGCAGCCAGTGCAGTTCGCGCAGCCCAGGCTGTATGTGTTCCCATTTAGGAAGCCCTAACAACAGTCTGGCCGCTGCATTCTGCACCAGTTGCAGCTTCTGGGTTCGGTACAGAGGCAGCCCCATGTAGAGGGCGTTACAGTAATGCAGTCTCGAGGTGACCGTTGCATGAAGCACCATTGCCAGATCTTGGCGCTCTAGGAAGGGAGCCAACTGCTTTGCCCGCCTTAGATGGAAAAAGGCTGACTTGGCAGTGGCTGCAATCTGGGCCTCCATTGATAGTGCAGGCTCCAGTAAAACTCCCAAGCTCCTAACCCGGTGCGCCGCTTTTAGCGGCGCCCTGTCGAAGACAGGGAGAGGTATTTCCCCTCCCCGAGCGCCCCGACCTAGACAGAGGACTTCTGTCTTCGCTGGATTCAATTTCAGCCCGCTCCTCCTCAACCAGGTTGCCAAATCCTGCAGGGCTCGGTCTAAATTCTCTGGGACGCAGTCAGGCCGGCCGTCCATTAGCAGATAGAGTTGGGTCTCATCTGCATAGTGATGGCACCCAAGTCCATGTCTCCTGGCGATCTGGGCAAGGGGGCGCATGTAGATATTAAATAACATTGGTGAGAGAACTGCCCCCTGAGGCACTCCACAGTCCAGTGTGCGCCTCTGGGACCGCTCGCCCCCAATTGCCACCCTTTGTCCCTGATACTCGAGGAAGGAGGAGAGCCATTGTAAGGCAGACCCCCTCACCCCTACGTCGGCGAGGCGGCGGGTCAGTAGCCGATGGTCGACCGTGTCGAACGCAGCCGACAGGTCCAACAACATCAGCACCGCCACACCGCCCCGATCCAGATGCCGTTGAAAATCATCTACCAGGGCGACCAGTACTGTCTCCGTCCCATAACCCGGGCAAAAGCCGGATTGGCAAGGGTCTAGGATGGAAGCGTCATCCAGAAAGCTCTGCAAACTGTGACGCCACTGCCCTCTCTATGATTTTACCTAAAAACGGTAAATTAGAGACCGGCCGGTAGTTTGCCAATTCGGCTGAGTCTGCTGTACTTTTTTTCAAGAGGGGACGGACCAAAGCCTCTTTTAGAGATGATGGAAAATGCCCCTCCGAGAGGGATCTATTTATGATGTCCCGTAAAGGACATTCAAGCTCCCTCAGGCAGGATTTAATTAGCCAGGAGGGGCATGGGTTCAAATCACAAGTTGTAGGGCGCGCAGAGGAGAGGATTCCGTCAACTTCCTCCAGGCTGAGCGGGTCGAAGTGATCCAGGGTTAAATCGGAAGACAGGCACGGGGCCTCGGGCTCATATACTGTATCCAAGGTGATGGGCAGGTCCTGGCGGAGCGACGTGATTTTGTCTGCAAAAAATTTCGCAAAAGCCTCACAGCCTATTTCCAATTCTCTAATGTTTGGTCTGCCTTGGGGCAGTGTGGTTAAGTGTCCAATTATTTTAAACAACTGTGCCGGGCGCGAATTTGCAGACGCAATCTTGGCCGCGAAGTACTTCTTCTTCTCGACCTTGACTGCCATCTCATAAGACCTCATAAGCGTTCTGTAGGATGTTCTCGCCGCTTCACCACGAGTGCGCCGCCACTGCCTCTCTAGTCGTCGGAGTCCTTGTTTCAGCCAGCGTAGCTCCGAGGTATACCAAGGAGCCAGCCTTGAACGAGGACGCAGAGGACGTCGGGGTGCGATCTCGTTGATTGCCCCGGATAGCCGATCTTGCCAGGCATTAACCAGGGCATCAAGGGAATTGCAAGGGGGCCAAGGATCCCGAAGAGCCATTTGGAACCATTCCGGGTCCATCAGGCTCCGCGGGGGAGCCAAAATAGGCTCTCTGCTCTTACAGGGTTGTGGTAGCGTCTCCATACGAGCCTTGAGGGCTAAGTGATCCGACCATGGTATCGCCTCCGTTGCGATTTCGTTCACTTAAATCCCGGTCGCAAAGATCAGATTTAAAATAGGAAACTTGTCCTGCAACCATAGAAATGGAAAAATGTACCCCTTGGCTCAGTTATTATCCAGACCCTTATTCAGGGTGTCTGATATGCACACCAAGAAGGGTTCAGGCTCTCTAGAAAATAATTCCATGGTCCTTGGCACTTGGGCTGCTGCACTAGCAGCATTCAAGACACCAGGGAAGGAAGAAGGAACAGCAGTCTTTAAAAGAGATTTCAAATAAGAGAATGTTAGAGGTTTTGCCAGAGTTTTGGAAAGAGGAACAGTTGACTGTTGTGGTGGGGACAGGCAAGGTATTGGTGGACTAATTATTAGCCAGGTTGAAACATTGGAGTTTACAATTGGCTCAGTCCATTTAAGAGGTAGTGGAATTTCAGGCTGTATCACTACTGAAAGATAGAATGAAACAGCACAATGAATTAGGCCTAGTCAAACATGTAGGTTTTTATTTGCCTAGATGTTGTGATCAAGCCATTACTCATCTCATCTGTCAGGAAAGGTTTCCATTAGGGAGAAAAAAATATAACATTGGCTGAAGATGAGTGAATTTATTAAGCAATACCAGATAGGCTAATCTCCTTCCAGTCTACATGTTGCCAGGCAATTTCTCAATACATTGAGAACTATTCAGCATAGCAGTTTCAGATACTGCAGAATTTGAGTGATATCAGATGTTACTATATGAATGTGAAAGCTGAAGTAATCATTATTAGATATTGTTTCCTTCCACTGAACGTATTGTGTGGATGAAGAGTTTGAAAGTCCTTTTATTGTACAATTTTATTGAATGTATTGTGTGGATGAAGAGTTTGCAAGTCCTTTTATTGTACAAAGCTGGTTGAATTAAAAATTGTTCTTTCTGGATCATTTTCTTTAGTCAATAAATCCTTCCTTCCTTCCTCTCTCTCTCTTTCTTTCTTTCTTTCTTTCTTTCTCTCTCTCTCTTTCTCTCTTTCTTTGTCATTCTCTTTTCTTTTCCTTTTTCTTTTAGAAGGAGCAAACAATTTTTATACTTTCATTACTATAATCTAATAGATTGTCTGGGGTGAAAATATAATCTGTGAGTAGTATGAAAAGGGTACATTCCATCATAGTGACAGCTCCTCCCTCTCTCACCTGTCATCCCTCCTCCTCTTCCACCTGCTACTTCTCCTGCACACACCACTCGTCCCCACCTATCACCCTACTCCCTTCCCCCATCTGTCACCCCTCCCCCCTCCCTCTCTCAAAGGTATGTGACTCTCCATAAACGCATTTCAGCATTTCACAGCCAATAGGAGAGCTGCTGTTGCTGTTCATATGCACCAGTGGACAAGGAGACTTTATGCAGGCATGTAGTGTGCTTTTTGTTGCTGCTGGGCTTTTCGTGACATGGAGAATACCCCCCTAAACTCTCCCCAAATGGAGGGACCCTGAGAGGCAGTTGTTAAGCCCCACAAACTGAAGATAGGAGAAGAAATTTTGTATGAAGAAAGGGTTCCTGAGCCTCAGCCTTTGAGTAACTAATGTACTGTGTGCTCAATACTTAGTTTCCTAGGTGAGTATGAAGAGAAGAAGGAGAGCACTGACAACGGGTATGAAACTGTGATTGCTTTTCCTTGTAGTTAGATGATGTGGACTGGCCAGCATTTGAAATTATGGTTGAAGCAGCCCGTGTAGAACAAGAGGAAAAAAATAATCCAAAATGCTGTGATTACTGCAACTTATAGCTTTTTGTCAGAAGTCAATTGGTAGTTATGACAATATTGCTGCTAAAAAGTAATCAGAGAACAAATGCTTCAAGAAGTCTCCTGGAGAAGCTGAAAACATGGAGGAGACGACCCCATAGAACCAGGAATCTGAAGCAGAGGCACAGGTAAGTACCGAGAAAAGGGGAAAGTGGGGAGAAAAGCAGAAGCAGATCAAGTAGTGTGTTTTTTCCTAGTTCTTTCCCATTGGCAGAGGAGGAGGAGGGATCAGACAGTGAAACCACTGATTTAGAGAATTTGATTATGTTGAGTGGGGTGCTATTCCTGGTGTTGTTCAGAAGTATATGACAGCATGACACTAATCCCCAAAACCCATCTGGGGCTGAGAATAATGAATCCTCCCGGGGGGAAATCCCACAGAGTAGGTGCAGGAAAAGTCAGAGACTGCAAAGGATCAGGAAGCTGTATCTTTGACACAGCTATCTGAGAACAGTGTCTCCATCAAGGAGCAGACTCCTGGAGCGAAGGCACAGAGACCATGAAGGAAGAACTCGCCCCACCCTGTGTGCAGACTCTATATTCCAGTGTAAGTCCTAAAAGGGGGAGGGGGTAGGTGCCAAGTCATGAGACGGGGTACTCACTTTTTGCTTTCAGAAGTGGCCACAGCAGTCAGTGATAAGGAGAATCCAGATTGTCACTATGGCAGGCACCTATCTTACTATCAGGAATTAGACAGTGAAAACTCATGCACTGAGAAATCAGGGGGTGAATTAGAGAATGAGCCTGATAATACAGAAGAAGAGTTGCAAAGGAAGGGGAGGGTGTTAGGGGAGGATGGGATATAAATTTGATTAGACAGGGGGAAAGAGAGAGAGAGAGAGATAAAAACCCAAAGATGAAAATCAAGAATGGTCCAGCTTTGAAAACCCAACTGCTGGTGCAAAAGATGACAAGGCAGAGGAAGAAACGATGCCTGTAGATGAGAAGCTCATTTGGTATGTAGGCAAGCACTGTATCCCAGTGTAGATACTGAGGACAGTGAGGGGAAAAAGAGAGACTTTTTTCAGTGATGAAGGGGTTACTGTTCAGTAACATGTTTTTTTCCTCACACAGAGCTAAAACAGAGGCAGTGGGGTAATATTGATCAAGTGACAGATGCCATCCGTGGGAAGGTGTTGCGTGATCTCGGCTGCTTGTTCTGTACACACATACATATGTACCAATTCCTTGTGAATCTCAACATGACAAAGCTAGATTCCATGTATTTCTTACATTCCAAACAAAAGAGGCAACACTGCAAACAGATGCAACCAACACAACCCCAAAAGGCACACAGCTGTTAATGCTGCAAATGACTTACACACTCAAACACGTATACAAAATAATTAGTATATTCATAAATACATAGCTCACATGTGCTGATTTGTTGAAAACACTTGGCACATCACATATAAAACTTTCATTTTGTCTCACATGAACCCTTAAAGATTCAAGAAGGATCCAAAGTCCTGTTTGGTAGAGGTCTGGCACGACAGGACACCAGTAAGACCCCATTTCCCGGAATTGCTTCCTCAGGCGCATTCATACTCCAAACTACCTATTCCAAGGGACTTATGTCGCCATTAATTTTAGCACATCGCTCAGTTTGAGCTCAGCACGGACCGCACGTATGTGCCTGAGTAAGCAATTCCAGGAAATGGGGTCTTATTGGTGACCTGTCGCATCAGACCTCCACCAAACGGGACTTTGGATCCTTCTTGAACTCTGAATCAGTCACTGGTAACTCTGTGGAGCCAGTGATAATTATCTCCAGAACACATTGTTCATGTATCTTTAAGGGTTCATGTGAGATGAAATGAGAGTTTTATATGCAATGTGCCAAGTGTTTTCAACAAATCAGCATGTGTGAGCTATGTATTTATGAATATACTAAGCATTTTGTATAAGTGTTTGAATGTATTTCTTACATAGCAAAATGGGATTCTACGGCAAATGTCCACCACCCCAGCACCTTTTCAACACTGAAGTTGAAGCTGTCTCATTCAACAAGAGTTTTTGGCTAAACATTAGGAAGAACTTCCTGACAGAGTGGTTCCTCAGTGGAACAGGCTTCCTCAGGAGGTGGTGGGCTCTCCTTCTTTGGAGGTTTTTAAACAGAGGCTAGATGACCAACTGACAGCAATGCTGATTCTGTGAACTTAGGCAGATCACAAGAAGGAGGGCAGGAGGGGTTGCATCAGTGCTTAGTTCATGGAGCAGGGGTAACTGGGGGTGTGGGGAGAAGCATTTGTGAATTTCCTGTATTGTGCAGGGGGTTGGATTAGATGACCCCAGAGGTCCCTTTCAACTCTATGACTCTAAGGGCCCTATACGGCTATCCCCAGCATTGCTCAGATATATAAAACAGCAAGACACTAATCCTGAAAACCCATCTGAAGCTGAGAATAACTGATGACAGCAAAGGTTGGGGAGGGGAGCAAATTCTTGTTTAAAAAAAATGCTATGCATTGTGTATTCTCACCCTAATAAATACTGTTTTTTTTCATGTGGACTCACATCATGACTACTCTTGGGGGCATATTAGAAAGAATTTATTATAATCCAGGGGAAGTGGGAAGGTTTTTTTTTTTTTTGAGAGGGGAATGGAACCACTGTTTCAAACAGTCTACAAGAGAGGTAAACCCTGACTAAAAAGGATATCAAAGCATGGCATGTAGATCAGGATCCTTACACACTGCATAAAGGGGCAAGAGTTTTAAAAGGAACAAAATAATCATTGTCAACGTGGATGACCAATGGCAGGCAGATTTAACTGATTTGCAGCAACTGTTTAAATACAACTAGTGTCACAGATACATTTTGACCATTGTGAATATTTTTTCTAGCACTGAAGGATAAGATGGGACAGAGTTGTTCAAGGCCTTTAAAATTTTTAGTAGGGCTGTGTTCCACACAAGTTGCAGACAGATCACAGAAAAATAATTTTTGAATTAAAAAACTGAGTAAGTTGTTAAAAGAGCACAGAGTACTTCATTTTGTGAGCCAACAGTGAAGTTAAGGCAGTGGTCGTTGAAAGGTTAACAGGACTTTGAAGTCAAGGATGCAGGGTCTCAATAATGCCAAGCTTTGGCAGGGTTGGGCATGGGTATGGCCAGCTGAAATAAAGTATTTTGGAATCAAACTGTTGTTAATTGGGGATCCTTGATCACCCAGCATTTCAGCTTGAGATCTGTTCACCATCTGCAATAAGCACAGCTGAAAGTTCAGCAGCCAGTCACATGTGTGTGAACGTTTACATATTTTGATCATGTAAAGAAAGTAGTATTATATATGCAAGATTACATATTAATGCTTTCCCATGTTTCCTGTCTGACATATGCTGCCGCCTTGTCTGCTGCTTGCTCCATTCTTTAAATACACAAAACATTAACTCATCACATTTAGTGATTTAAATTTGATGGGGTTCCCCTGTGTCCTGCTTAACTCTGTGATTATTAACAGCAAAAACTGGCAAAAGGCAAAGGCTAGAAATAAATCCACAAACATTCTCACATCATCTCATGAGAGCTGTAGTACCACCCCAGTCTTCCTCTCAAATCTGCCAAACTGTAGTTGTTAAAGGTTTATTGGGACTAGATTTTTTTTTTTTTAAAAAAAAACAACTATTCTTGGCCCCTCATCCCTGCCAAGAACATTATGCCTGGTGTTTGTTAATAAGAAAAGGCAGACACGCTGTGTGTATCAGGAATAAATCAGTCATGTACATTCTGAAACTAACTCAGGGAAGATCCATTTGCAACCATGGGACTCTTGTCCTGCATTATGAAGAAGACCTGTTCCAATTGACTGACTGTAGCATGACCTTGCAGCATATAAATCAACATATGCAGGAAAGCCTGTAAAAATGGTTACCGCACAGGTACAAAGTTGTTCAAAATGGTGCTCATTCAAATTTTAAGAGGGAAAAGGCCATCAAGGTGATTCAGTGAGAAGCTAAATTTGTAATGAAAAGTTCAATCACAGTGAGTCTGGTTGTATTGTGTGTGTGTGCTTGCACATGCCTGGAAGTCATGGCGACTTCTGGCAGCCCCTACTGGAGCATGAAGGATATTCAGAGAAGTGGCTTGATCCAGGCTGCCTCTGTCTCCCACTCCTGGTGTTCCAAGGATGTCTCCCATCCAAGTACTGGGAGGGTTGTCACTTTGATGGAAGATACCTCTTTCATACTACTGCTGTGTACAATAACCTTGAATTATTTTTCTGCAAATGGAATAATATTTAATTTGAAATCCACCACCTGACATTTGTTTTGATTGTCTTATGAATTTCAGCACCTTGGATAGTGACTACCACATACCCTGTGGTCATTTACCTATTCTTGGACTGTTTCACAGTTAACAGTGCATAGAATTCCATCTCTGCTTGTTCTATAATGGGTTATTCTTGCAGGATGAAAAATAGGTGCACTTTCTCTGCATTCTTAATTCTAGTTGATGTGCAAAATGAACAATTAAAAAAGGCCATCAACTTGTATTATACAATTTTCCAAGTGAATCCTGTTTATTAAAGTCCCTGGGCAAAAATGGCGCAAACAGGATTTTAATAATGATGGATAACATTGCTAGAATATATAGTGTGTTCCCTTTTCTTTCCTTGCCACAGACTTCAAGCAGTGTTGATTCTTTGTTTCTCTAGCCCAGCTGGTTTCAACCATATATCCTATTTGACATTAATCTAATTCACTTCAAAGATAGAAAGAGAGAATAACACAGTCCAGAAGAATCCTGGTTTCCTGTAACTACTTTCGGTTTTACTTTCAATAATTCCTTTCAGAATAAAACAAAAGGTTATTTAGTGTCATTAAGTAACGTATAACTCTTCCCTAGTGCAAAGTGAATGAATTTGATTTGTTAAATAATTTGGTCTCCACAGGGCTTTTTTTGTAATAATAATTTTAAAAAGTCCAACAGGAACTCATTTGCATATTAGGACAGCCCCTGACATCACCACTGTTTAGTGCAGGGCTTTTAAAGCCCAGCAGGGATTCATTTGCATTTTAGGCTGCACCCCCTGACCCCAAGCCAGCCGGAACTGCATTTCTGTGTGTTCCTGCTCAAAAAAAGCCCTGAGTCTCCATCTAATATCGTCTTGGATCCAAATATATCCATGTGTATAACCATTTCTAAAATTGCACAGCATGCTCAGATCACCTCTGACTGCAGCTTCTAATCTCTCTCCGATCACCATGAAGGCACTTCAAATGATCAGGGCCTTTTGAGAATATCTGGTGCCTCAAAGGAGGCTAAAACTGGGAGCAAAATGGGGATGCAAGCATGCATAGAGCATGCACAGAAGTTCTTTTGCTGCTGCTCATGGAGATCATAGGTCCAAGCCATTGCCTAGCTAGGAGAAAATGAAGAATACACTGAGATGAAATGGCCAGACCAGTTGATATTTAGTCAACACTCCAGTTCCTTCCTCTACAGTGAAATGATTTTTTGTTTGTGGGTATAGATGTTAGAAAGACTGTGCCAGAAATTAAGGCTGCCTGGAAGGCTGATATATTAGTCATTGGAGAAATCAGCAACTGTTCTGCTCTAATGCCATGAAGAGTTCATCTTTCCAAATGCAGTGTCACTACACCAGAGCTGCTCTGGAGTTGGGCAGATTCAGTGTCAAAAGCACATGGCAAGACAGAAGTGATCAATGTAGTGAGTGCCATGCCATATGCCATTTTAATACTGTAAAGAGGAATGCTTTGATTTTGATCCCAGTCGAACATGATGCAGTTGGCCTGTTAAAGACCAGGGAATATGTTCTGTGAGAGTGACACATGGTTCTATTCACTCATAGCCACTGTGTGTGGAGTGTGTCTTTCTAATCATAAGATCTGTGAGGCAATGATATGCAGCATCTTGAGCAAGAGTCATGTTCAATTTTAAAGCAAGTCAGAGAGAAACAAGGTACAAGACTCTTGTGGCATGTACTCCTAAGCAAGGAGACATTGCTTCAAAGGTGTATCAGTGTACCAAGGGAATCCAGAACAGAGTTTACTGCATTTTGTCATATGATGCAGATGTACATGCTCTGGTGAACATTGTAAGTTAATTGGCTTAATTCTGGACAGTGGCTGAATTTCTGTTTGTAAACTGTGGGTGTAATTCTATAGTGGGTTGCTGCTCTTTCAGCAATGTCATTAGCAATTGTGGTTGCCTCTGAACAGCATTTAATCAATTACCTTCAGCTTGGTAGCTGGAAGAGTCCTTAATGAGAAACAAGCTTTTTGTGCATATTAACCAACCAGTATCTGTACCAACCTGATATTGATGATAGCAAGAAGAGAGAATGTTGCTTGAAATTTTGGTGGATCTCAACTCAGGAAGTGCCACTCAGATGTAGTAACTTTATGGATGGCTATTTGTCTGGGTGAACTGGGTTTGAGTCCTCTCTCCACCACATGCACCTGCAGAGTAACTTTGGGTCAGTCACAGTTCTCTCTGAGCTGTTCTCAAAAGAGCAGTTCTCTCACAACTCTCTCAGCCCCATGTACCTCACAGGGTGTCTGTTGTGGGGAGAGGAAGGGAAAAGAGATTGTAAACTGCTCTGAGACTCTGAGTGAAGGGTGGGGTATAAATCCAATCTCCTCCTCCTTAGTTGGCCATTGGTTTTAAGGGGTAAATCCTCCTTAGGCGGTGTTTGGACTTACTAATTCAGAAAACATATATGCTGTTTCCTTTGGGAACCCGCTAGAGATAGCTTATTGAATGAAACATGACTAAAACCCACCATAAAATCATTAAAAATTATCTATTAAAACTCAGAATTTTAATATTTGGCGTAACAGGTCTGTACATTCCAAATACTGTTAACTGCCATTCAGTGTAACAGCATAATCTTTAGCTACATTCCCATGAAATAAAAAAATAATCAGAATGCCATTCCAAAAAAGTTTCCTTTTGTCTAACCAGCTCCTAAATGAGAAAAAGCAACATCTGGAATGTGGTCATGTTCAGGAAGCAATTTACATGAGAAAAATGTACAGATGCATAATTGATCATCTGTCTGACTCTAGCAGTTTTTTTCACTGAAGGATATTAATAATATTATTTGATGGTCTGCTTCAGATTTCTTTTTTAAATCTAGAAACCTTTAACATTCAACAAGACAGTGGATGATTATTTATCAGACTGATTTCAGTATTTCCCCATTTTGAGAATACAGCCCACAGGTGGTGATAAGCGGCTATCAGCAGAAAGGGAAAATTATTCAGTAATAGGAAAGCAGTCATCCTTATATTCCTGGCAGGTTTGTTTTTCCAGAGATGTGGCATTCTTACAGCTGAGCTTTAAACCAATGTGAAGATTTGGATTAGAAATTCATTATATTGAACAACCACAGCCACATACCTGTTCTTCTAATACTTTTAAGAATCAGCATGTAATGCAATGAGCACCTGTACAATATCCATTCATTTCAGTGGAGATGGCATGGGGAAATCGTGCACCCTAACATGATGGGAATGAAGTACAGAAACTTGACAGGCACAACTGCTTCAGTGAAGAGCCTGCCTGCTCCTTGTAATGATCTTATTACAGTGTTCCCCAGTGTGCTGCCTACTTTCTTCTTCCTCAAAGCATCTTGTCATCAAAGCAAAGACCCTTTTCTTTATTGGAGTAGGAGATGCTTCACAAGATACCTTTGTGTCCTCATGGAACATCTGTTTGGAGGCAGCTGCCTCTACCATTGGGGGATGCCTCCTAATATTTCCCGAAACCTAATATTTTCTGAAAAATACAGAAAGTACAGAAATGGCACATGTCTCTTTTGTGCTACAGGAGCTGCATTGGCTTCTGGTGGAGTACCAGATCAGGTTCAAGGTCTTGGTGTTGACCTTTAAGACCCTTAATGGCCTGGGACCTGTATACCTTTGTGACCATTTCTCCTGGCATTCCCTCAGGAGAGCCTTGTGATATGTTGACCAACATCTGCTGATGGTCTGCAGCCTGAAAAATGTTTAGATGTCCTCAACCAGGGCCAGGGCTTTTTCTGCCCTGGCCCCAACCTGGTGGAACTCTATGCCACCTTCTATCAAGGCCTTGTGGGACCTGTTGTGGTTCTGCAGGGCTTGCAGGGCAGGGATGTTCTGCCAGGTATTTAGTTGAGGACAGCAGCCATTTCCATCTTGGCACTCCCACCACTCTGTTACTCCCCCCCCCATGAAATAGCAAATGTTAACAAACCGATGTTTTCTCTGGAAATGTAACCCAATCCTATGCATGTTTACTCAGCAGAAATTCACACTTATTTGGCAGAAAGCTTTTCTACGACACTGTTAAGTCAGAATGCTTATCTGAGCACATAAAAACTGCTGTGTCCATTGCTTGATCTACAGCCATCCCTGCTTTAATGCTGAACTCTTTTTTATTAGTTCTATGTTAAATGTTATTTTCTGCAAGGCTGAAGTAGCACATTGGTTCAAGTCCATGGCTTACTTTGGGCCTGACATCTGACATGATGTTTTCCAACCTGGGAGTGGCTGCAGGACCTCTCACATGTTTTTAAGCAAAAAAAAAAAATTACCATGGGGAATCATGCTAAGAAAACACAAGTACTTGAGAAAGAGAGAGCATCTTCAATGCATCAGTTTACAGACATCAATAAGTGAAAGGGACTGCTTAAATGTGAAAGAGTAGGCAGAAACCATGCTCACTTGCTTGCTTGTTTATTTATTTATGAATCGCCTCATCCTGGCCAATGCCGGGCTCTAGGCGATATACAACAAAAGGTACACATAAAATCAATAAAACCAGTAATTTAAAACAGTTGCAACCCAATACCTACTTTGTAATGTGCTGTAATTCTGCTTTCCAGGCAGAAACATTTTAAAAACATTTATTAGCTGCCTTTCTTCTTTCAGAACTCAAGGTAGCTTGCAATGTTATTTGTCATGCTTGAGGAGTAACTAAAATGCTGGTAATTGTTTTTATAGGTAATATTTAGGCAGCTCAATAAAGCATTGATCTAGATACAAATGGGGGAAGGGAAATAAAAGCAATGCAAGACACAACTATTACTGACTCATCAGTGAGAACAGAAGAGTGGGCTTGCTCTCTTATGTTGCTCATTTTCTTCTAGTGTGAGCCTTCTCTCTGCATAGTACTGCTGCAAGAGTTAACAGCTGCGTAAAATGGCACTCGCAACTAAGCTGGCACATGCAAAATGAGTAAGAGAAGCTAACCCTCTCACCATCTGCTCCCCTACATAAATAAGTAGAAGGGTGGGGAAACAGCAGAGAGAAACTCCAGCACAAATGGGAGAGAATGAATTGTGGCACCCTTTCCAGAAAGCAAGCAGACACAACTAGAGCTCATTTGAGAGAAAGAGAGAGAGGACTGTTATGGGGCAGGAACAAAAGATCTGGAGGTCAGTGTGATACAGAGTTCTGGATTAGACCTCTAGGGACCCAGGACCAAGTCCGTTTGCCATGAAACTTAGTGAGTACACTTGAGTCAGTCCCTCTGTTTCAGTCTAACATACCCCACAGTTTTTGTAAGAATGAAATAGTGAGTACACTTGAGTCAGTCCCTCTGTTTCAGTCTAACATACCCCACAGTTTTTGTAAGAATGAAATAGTGAGTACACTTGAGTCAGTCCCTCTGTTTCAGTCTAACATACCCCACAGTTTTTGTAAGAATGAAATAGTGGAATAAGGAATCAACTGTGCCACTTTGAGCTCCCAAATACTCAAAAGCACTGACCCCATGATGTATTTTTAGGAAAGGCATTTGTTCCTATGACACCATCAGAAGTCCTGATGGAGCTGCTGCATTAATGCCAGAAGAAACAATTGTTGTGGATTTTAACTATATCAACTATGTATTATGTGTACCTGGAGCCAGCTGAATTGTTTAGAACACTTGAACAAAGCAGGAGTCAAGTTGCACCTTTAAGACCAACAAAGTTTTATTCAGAACATAAGATTTTGTGTGCTAAAAATACACTGTACCTGATCCCCTCATCTGAAGAAGTGTGCTTTTAGCACATGAAAGCGTACGTTCTGAATAAAACTTTGTTGGTCTTAAAAGTGCACTTGACTCCTGCTTTGTTCAGCTGCTTCAGACCAACGCCCACTTTAGAACACTGTTACTAGTGGTCAGGGGTCATTTCATAGAAAAATAGGTGGTGGAGCTCATACAGGGATAGTTATGCAGCTGCACATACTATTTAATGGACAAGGAGGTGGAACTCTCAGAAAGGTTCAGGAGCTGTGCTCCTGTGAGCTCCCACTGAATCCGAGGCCTACTAGTGGTAAAGGCAATGACAGAGGCAATAAAATGAAACTGTCAGCACAACCCTTCTAGTAGTGCTATACTTCTCCAATTGCATCATGAACAAACCTTCACTTATTTTATTAGTTTACTGTGCAAGGAGAAATATAGTACAAGCATTGCAATAGAAGTATTTTATTGGTTTACAGCAGGGCTTTTTTTGTAGAAAAAGCCCAGCTGGAACTCATTTGCATATTAGGCCAGCCAGGACTGCATTCCTATGCATTCCTGCCAAAAAACCCACAAAAAATGAAAAAAAAACTTGGTTTACAGTACAAGGAGAAATAACATTCATCCCCCAAAGAGAAAACAGAGTGTTTGGATCTTAGCTTTCTTCCTTTCATCTTCTATCACTGTTTTTGAGGCATCTTAATAACACTGGTTAATTTTTGCTTTTTGTGTTTATGGAATAAATCAGGGAAGGGAAGGGATGGATGCACAGAGAATACTGTGATGGTGAAAAAGATTTTGACCTAGACTGCATCCACATGGCATTTACTTCGATTGTGTCTAGTAATAATGACAGATAGTTCAGCATACATGAAATTAAAGACTTAGTTCATGTACCAACACAGGCATCTAAAGATACAACATACTATGGGCATGATACAACCAAAGTTAATAAATTACTCTTTATTTCAATGGGATTATTAAGGTCTTTAACTCAATAGGACTTGAAAAAGAATCTTTGGTCAGGGTCATGTTGTATATTCATGCTGCATATTCAAACTTTGATAGATTTTCTTCTATCAGTGGAGATAAATGATATCTTTATGTCTCTGTCATCCTTGGCTACTATGCTCATTTTTCACTGACTTATTAAGTTCTTTTTTGTGCTTCTGTTTTCATGTTTTAAAACAGAAAATGCTGCACAGAGAAGGGGAGGAATCCTCTTTGCTCATAAATTTCTCACTACCTTATTTAAAAAAAAAAAAAACCTTTCCCCCAACTCCATTGTTTAATTAAGGGCAACTTCAGAAATGAGATGGACATGTGAGGTTTTGTATATCTTGGATCTTCCTCCAGGGACACAATCAGACCTCTTTGCTAGGTTGGGATGCCATGTTCCTAGGAAGGTCTTCAAATAAATTAGAGAGAAATAAGCAATTTTCTCTCACACAAAAAAAGACCTGGTCTGTGTTATGCTTTTGAATTTCTGGCTTCAGAAATGTATATATTGAGTAAGATATATCCAAATAGGAAGCTGAGTTGGTCTGAAGTAGTAGAACAAAATAGGAGTCAATTGCACCTTTAAGACCAACTTAGTTTTATTCAGAACGGAAGCTTTCAATTGCATGCACACTTCTTCAAACGAGGTTCTTCAGACCTCATTCCTCGTCTGAAGAAGTGTGCATGCACATGAAAGCTTCCGTTCTGAATAAAACTAAGTTGGTCTTAAAGGTGCAATTGACTCCTATTTTGTTAAGTAAGATATGTTTGCATTCAAAAAACCTTGATGTAAGAAATATCTTCTTCAAATAACAGTGCAATCCTAAGCATTTCTATTCAGAATCCTACTCGGGTCTATTTAAAAAGCATTCTTAGGATTACACCATAAGGTCCACTTTATTCCCTACCATGCCATCCTTGAACCTATAATGGTTAAAGGCAGGGCTTTTTTGTAGCAGGAACTCCTTTGCATATTAGGCCACACACCCCTGATGTAGCCAATTCTCCAAGAGTTTACAGTAGACCCTGTAAGAAGAGCCCTGTTCAACCAGAAGATCATCACCACCAGAAGTATCTCCCCCAATGTCAATTCCATCTTATCCACAGGGCGTGCCCCTTGCCAACTTTGGCTCCCCAGTCCATTCAAACCAGAAGATCATCACCACCAGAAGTATCTCCCCCAATGTCTTCAACGTGCCTGTGTACCAGCCCTCTGCCAGAGTGGGCCTCAAGTATTTCTCACCAAGTTGCGTCAACAGCATGTTAGGCACGGGGACCATGGGTGACCAAATGGGACCACAAACTGAGGGAGAGGTCCCTCCACTTCACCTCTCACTCACCTCACCAAGTGACTCCCACTTTGTCCTGCAGGCCAGCATCTCATCCCTAGCCAGACTTGAGTCTGAAAGTGCAGACTGACTGGTGCCATTTCCCCTGAAACTAAAGGAGTTAACGGTAAAGGAGTCAATGGTAAAGAGTCAAAATAACATGGCCAGAACCAGATATGGCCTACTAGAAGTCAGACAATGCTGTGTCTGCCAATCCAGGCTGACCGGCCTTGCCCCTTAAACTGATGAAATCAACTGTAAAGAGCAACAATACACAGCAGGAACCCAATGCCGCCTAAGATAAGTCTTGCAAACCTCTGAGTCAACATTAAATAGCAGAACCAGGGGCATCCCATTTCAAGCCTCCCTATGTCAGTTGACTCCCAACTAAGTCTGCATAGATGCTTGACCAGTGTACAGCACTATGCCACACAGCCTTGCCATGTTGTGTCCACAGATCCAAATGGACTCCTGCCAGCCCCCTGGAGATGAATGAATTGATGTTAGGTATCAACTGTTCCTCTGAAATGGAATAATTCACTGCTAAACATCTAAAGCCAGTTGCAGATCAATGTACATCTGGTCACCTCAATGACATCTTCATGGCCCTACATTTGAAGAGCGCGCACCATCCTCCATCATGCTGAATCCTGCCTGGCACCACCTGGCTGAGGTCACGCAACCTACTTATATAAGGCAGCGTAGGTCCATCGCATGCATAATGCTGTGCATATGAACCCATAGGTCTTTGTGTCATCGCCCATCCTTGTTGTCTCACTGGGAATGACTAAAGCATAGTTAATAGTCCATGGCCTGTGCAATGTGCCACCACTCTGTATGCTGCCTCCCTGGAATTGAATAGACATTGCAAATAGACTAAATTGTCAGCAGTCTGTGCACAAGTGTGTGCATGCAACCCCATGCTCCTTACGCTGCCTCCCTGGAATTGAATGCACATTGTAAATAGACTAAATTGCCAGCAGTCTGTGCACAGAAGCATGCCTGCAACTCCATGTTCCTTACGCTGCCTCCCTGGAACTGAATAGACATTGCAAATAGATTAAATAGTCCACAATCTGTGCACAAGAGTGTGCCCGCAACTCCACACTCCTTATGCTGTGTCTCTGGAATTGAATAGACATTATAAACAATCGGCCACCCAGTGCAACCTGGCCAAAGGCCTAACTGCATCCATAGGCCACTCAAGTTCAGCCTACCATGCTCCATGCCACCCCATGTGCTGCCACCCTAAACTGAATAGGTCCGGTGAACAGTCTCTGGTTGTGTTAAAGATGACTGCTGGTGCACAAGACTGTGCCTGCAACCCCACAGCACTGCCTCCCCGGAACACATAGGCATTGTTAACAAGCAGCAACCCAAGCAGCCTGGCTGTGGTGCCTCCCACATCCAGATGAGGCTTTCAGTCAGGCCAGGGTGCAAAGTTGTGCCCGCTGGTGCACCCTAGTTCACGCCACATTCCTGGAACTGAAGGTCATGTTAACCACTGAAGGTCATGTTAACAAATGGCAGCCATTTCACAGTGCTGTCACTCTGGTTGCCCTCAAGTCCAAACTTATGCACACCCCTCATGGCCTCAAATAATGTAGTGTTACAGAGCTCCTCAGGAAATTGTACTGAATGCCTCCCCCCAGAGAGGTGAAATGAGGCATCTGTGACATTCATATCGATGCCCACTGTGTTACAAGCAGGGGAAAACATGAAAGTGGACATGCTGTATTTACTCCCATCCTGCCATAACCCTGTTCTTTGCCAGAAAATATTCCAAATGCTAACAAAAATGCATATATGCAAGTAATCACATCTGTGTACATTGCACTGTTTCTCAGTTTGTTTTTTAACACAATGCTACTCTTCTTTGTACAAACTTTGGGTTTTCAAAATAGAGTATAAACAGTTCTCAGCATAAAAACTAAGGGTGTTTTCGCACTCACCTTCAGCCGGCGCCGCGACCCTCTTGACGACGGAGGATCTGTGCTGATTTCCCACACGAAGCGCTGGAGCAACCAGAAGAGCCGCCAATTTCCGGCGCGAAGCCCGCTCAAGCGTTTTCCTGCTTCTTGGCGATTTACGTTTGAGCGGGCTTCGCGCCGGAAATTGGCGGCTCTTCTGGTTGCTCCAGCGCTTCGTGTGGGAAATCAGCACAGATCCTCCGTCGTCAAGAGGGTCGCGGCGCCGGCTGAAGGTGAGTGCGAAAACACCCTAACTGAAATAGAGACCTGATACAGATGGGAGTTCAGGTTCAATGATTAGAAGGAGATGGAGGCCCAACTTACACTACATGCACATACATGACTATAACACCAACATTATTATTATTTAAATATAAATATATATATTATTATTACTATGGTTCTAGGATCCAGGCATTGCTCCCTTTGGTGTTCCATGTGCTGAAGGACCCAGGCTTCCAGTCCTGGACACGAATCCAAAGGAACACTCTGGGAACTGTGGCAAGGTAAAAGGTTGGCCACCGTTGGCCGGCTATGTAACCTTGCCTTCTGAAGGTGAAATGCAGTATCTTTGATGCTGTTATCAATACTTGAATGATGGCCAGCTGCCAATACCTGGACATCTTGGTCCAGCCACCGTCCCCCACGGAACTGCTGCCACACTCCCTACTAAACCCAACTATTATCTTCATGCTGTCACCCAGTCAGCATGCCATAATAGTGGCATGTCCCAATCTAAGTGCTTCTCAAACCAAATGATGGCTTGGCCGGTGCTTGTTTCAGACAGATGTGGTAAGGAAAGTGGACACTCGGCCATACCCTGTGTAAGCAGTGCAGCATGGCGAGGCATACCCCATATGCTCTCCGCTGGGCCAGTGAAGGAAAATGAGAGCCCATGTGATGTGTTTGATTGCATGCACCTAATGCCACAGGCAATTGCCCTGGCCATGGGGGCAGAACCAGCCACAGGTGCCATCTTCCTCAATGCTCAAGCAGATGCAGATGTGGTGAAGGTGGCTCTTGGCCGGCATGGAGACCATCTTAGCGGCATGTTGCTCTGAATTCAGAAAAGACAATATTTAAGTGGTCCTTCCGCTGCGGCCCTGCCCGATATAGAGGACCAAGTGCAAAGCTGAATTAGAGTTATAGAAATGCCACTAAGATGCCAAAGCTGAATGAGTTATTGAGATGCCACCTTACCAAATTGACCTGCCGCCCTATGCCTGAACCAGGAAACCCATAGCACCCATCATTTCCCCCAGACTGGAGAGCAAGGCCACAGCATGAAGCTGCCTTATACTGAATCGGACCAAACTGCTTTGTCCAGAAAATGAACTGCCACATTCTGAATCAGATCCATGCAGCCTAGCTGCATAATCAGCTGCTTTATATTAAACAGATCCCTGCAGCCCCAGCAAGCCATCCTTGAACACTATGCAAAGGTGCTGTATACTGATTTGAAACCCCACTGCCTTGTGACAAGCATAACTGAACTCCAAAGGGAGTTCTGGCTGTCACATTTAAAGGCTTTTAAAATGCCTCCCCTCCTTTTGGAAACAATTAAGGATAAAGGCACCTTCTTTGGGGGCTCATAGAATTGGACCCCCGATCCAATCGTTTTGAAACTTGGAGGGTCTTCAAATGAGAGGTATTGGATGCTATGCTGAAAATCTGGTGCCTCTACCTCAAAAAACAGCCCCCCCTGAGCCCCAAATACCCACGGATCAATTCTCCCATTATACCCTATGGGAATTGGGTTTTTCTAGGGAAAAATGGAGTGCCTGGCCAATGTTTTCCTCCCCACCCCCACCCCCACCCTGCTTTTGGTGACCCTGAAGTGGACGGAGAGCTTCCAAACAGGGGGAACCCTTGCTTCTACCTGGGGATTGGCAACCCTAGTCATATGAGCCCCAAGCCACTCAGCAGCAGCGCTGTAAAAAAAATATTGACTCATCGAGACAGATTTAATTCCTGGAATGATCTCCTCCCCCACCCTTTTCCTTGCTCAACTGGGCTTACAGATCTGGCCGTGGCATAAACAGAGCTGCTAGGGGACCCAGGAGGCTGTGTGTGTGGGGGGGGGGGTTGTTTGTTACTCTCCTGGAGTATATCATTGCAGAGATGAAGTAACTGTTTCTGTAAGTTTTTTTCCAGTAAGCTTGCTCCATTTGTCTGCTCTGTCCCTTCCCTCATTGCGTCCTTCTCCTGACCTCTCATCTGTGCCAGCTGTGCTCCTGAGCAACAAAGCCACATGCTTGGCCTGGGACTGGAGCAGCATGCATGCGTGTGTATCCAAGCAAGCTGATGGTCAAAGAGGGCAGGAAGAGGCGGTGCTGCGTCCTAAGTAGCTGGTGACCGCCTCCTGCCCTCTGACCCACCGCAAAGACATCCTATAGGGCCTGCATCAAGTTAGGGCGGGCCCCTGCTTTCTGTGCTTGGTCTGGCCCCGCCCTTCTCCACCAGCAAAAGGCTGCTTTGCCTCTTACCCCTCCCTGTGGCCCCACAAATGGGGATCAGGGTAAATCCAGACTCTGCTTATATAAATATATTTGTTTTGTGAATGACTTTAAGTGCTCTATTGAAAGAGTGGTTTAGTTCTCTAAATAATTTTCATTTCATAAATAAGATTAGTGAATTTGAAAGTCTTCTTTAAGTATTGTGATTAATTTTCAAAGAACACATTTTTCGTGGTTTGCAACTTCCTATGTTCTTTCCTTCCTGGCAACCCCAACTTCCTGGCAACCCCAACTCTGAGATAAGGGAGCTCTTAGGCAGTAGGGTGACCATAATGTCTGAAGGCCAGCCAGGGACACTGGGGGGTGGGTGGGTGGGTAGGGGTGTGCGCGCGCGAAGCGCGCGCGCCGCCGGAAACAGGAAGTGACGTCACTTCCGGTGACGTCACTTCCGGTGACGTCATGCCACCACCGGAAACAGGAAGTGGCATCACTTCCTGTGACATCATTTCCCCCGCGTCACCTGCCGGAAACGGGAAGTGACATCACTTCCTGTGACATCATTTCCCCCAAATGACATCATTTCCCCCAAATGCCACTGCCGGAAACAGGAAGTGACTTCACAGCACTTCCTGTGACGTCCCCAAAAATCCCCCAAATATCACCGCCGGAAACAATTTTGTTCTCAAATCCTGTATATACTTCATCAGTATATGGGATAAGGCACTTTCTCAACTGTGCTGCATAATGCAGCCTATTTATTTTGTCCT